>NW_024881275.1:11023049-12223049 GCF_018691265.1 Tyto alba | reverse complement strand
ATCCTACTATCTACTAGGCCCTACTCTAATTTGCTTCTCAGTTTACCTTTTGCAAGCACTGGAGCTGGGATTGGTTGTTCGATACCCTAAATATTCTGAGAATGATTCCTGTGAGATTACGGGTGATGAGATAATGGTTGTAGGGAGAGGTGCTGCTCTTTATTGTATTTATTGACATTGACAGAAGACAGAGTGTCCTTTCGCAGGATTTTTGGCTTCTTGCAAACAACATCGTTTAGTTCAGACAATGGCACCACCTCACTGTACAAACCCAGCCTTATGTATATCCTGAGACCATCTGAAAGTTTATGGCCTATATGCTGGATATAGCCATTGCTGCATTATCTAAAACTGCTGTTCCTGGCCATCTACCTGCTCTCAGGTATATGTACAGGTTCCCTCTGTGAGTGTCTGCATCATGGAGTCCTACTTACTGATTTCCCATCAGAGGTGACTCTCTGGCCCCTCCCAAGTCCTTTGTGCAAAGCACTGTGTCCAGGATTAGAAACTGTATCATGTAGGCATTGCAGCTCACCAGACTCTGGGTGATTTCTTTTGTTTAGAGATCTCTTGCGGCCCCCCAGCTCACACAGAGAATGCTCTGATTCGTGGTAGCTTCTATCAGTATGGAGACATGATCACCTATTCATGCTACAGTGGGTACATGCTGGAGGGGCCACTGCGGAGCATTTGCTTAGAAAATGGAACGTGGACAACACCACCTACCTGCAAAGGTAAGTCTTTTTTATGAACAGAAGCATATCTTCATTTGCCATAAGCGCAGGGGTGTCATCTTAGCTGCAGTAAAATGAAAGTGAAATATTTGCTAGCTTTAGTGCTGTCGTAGTTTCACCCACGGCATTTAAAGTGCAGGGTGTTGCTTTATTTGCAAGGGAAAGAGAGGGCTTCCACAATTTTTCTCTTTAGTCCTTGCTAATCTCACAGTTTCTTCTGCTACGATGTTGTATCCCACACCTAAAATCCTCTCCCCTCACATCTTTTGTGACAGAACCAGTCATCTTTCTGACATGCTGAGCTGTTTTAAGCACTACCAGTCATTTTTTTCACACGATCAAGCACTGCAGAAAACAAAAGAAAGAAATCTAGTGGATGCTTAGTCTCTCACTGTGTTTAGAGCTTGGCAGCTCCTGTATATTGTTTTGCAGTAAAATGCTTAAGGATAGGTTGATACAGCTCACTAAATAATACACACAAAGTACTGCAGAAGATTCATGGTTTTAACAAAATACAAAGATAAAGTCTAGCCTTTCCATCCTTGGCATATCAGCAAGAATATGTCACTTTTGTTTTGTTGAGCTAAAAAATTCACTTGTTTAAATTGCAGAATTAACTCATCCCCACTGAAGTTTTGAACGGAAAATGGGGGAAACCAACACAAAACATAGAAGAAATTATAAACTAAACAGATAAAAACAAATGTAAGCGTGTTCAAGCACTAACTTTAAATTGAGGATGAGGAATAGGAAAAGGTTTCACACGGCTTTGATGGAAAAGACCTTGTCATCTGCCATTTCTGTCAGAAGCTTGACTAGCCTTCTGCTGCTGGGTAGCTATAGAGCAGTGACTAAGCTGCACCCTGAAGTCTTATCTCAGATGGTGTAACAGTAACCATACTACAAACTGAGTCTTATGTATTTTGTTTGGAAACGTGAGTATTAAAAGCAAAAAACCTTAGGGCACATCAGTGGCCAGTCACAAGCTTCCCCATTCCCTAAGTTCAAGAAGTCGTACAGAAGAGGAAAGGTGCCAGAACACTCATCTGGGAACATTAGAGCCATCATCAAAGTTGTCAGGTCTGCCTGTTCTGCAAGTCTCAGCTCCCTGTGTCAAAACCAGAAGCAACAATACTTCTTCCATCCTTGGTGATCTTCCGTTTAGGTCAGAAGCCCTTTGGAAATGGAGGATTCTATACTCTGTAAGCCTGACTAATCAGGGTTCTCTCATCAGTTTTTTTGTATGAATTCTGACAGCAAAATATGAATGTTAAGACTTAGACAAGCTGAGTTGCCCTACTCAGTGAAAGCAGGCACTCTGTTAAAATTCTGTATCTGAGAGTTATAATTGCCTTGCCTAAAAATCATTAATTAGTAGATCATTTTGAGGAGACCCAAAGCCAAAGAAGTGGGCTTATAACTCCTGAATGTTTCAGGAATAGAGAAGCTGCTCCTGTAAAACAGGTTTCGCGTGGTTATGTGACCATGGCTTGCCATTGCCATGAAGAATCACCTGTCGAGTAGCTAAGTAGAGATTTACAGTAAAAGCACCTGAGTTACTTCAGATGTCAAGAGGTAACCAAAAGTCCTGTTAGAAATTTACACTTCCTAAGCACCAAGCCCTTTCTGAAAAGTTTGCCAAGTATCTCATAATTTCTTTCTACACTGTGGTGACTACAGAAGTCAAGGGATGTCTGCATAATAGCTACTCTACCTAACCTAGAATTCATTAGCAAAACTATTTGGATCGTATCCCTTCATATTCTTCAACTGCCCTTTTAATATTGCCAGCTTTACTTTTTATTCCTATTTAATATTTGTTACACAGAACTGTACTTTCTGCTAAGAGAGTTTCTTGCCACTGGTTACTAGCAACCTGGAAGGGCCGATCTGCAAAGCACTGTCAAACATGTATCCTGTTTGCAACACCATGGTGTCTACTGGGACTGTTCAGAGGAATAATTATTAGGGAAAATTATTTCAGAAAATGAAATGATGAGGTGGACAGATGATGAGGATGTAGTACAGTAAAACAAAGCAGAATAACCTTCCTTTTGGTGTATTAAGGGAGAGTAATAACAATTTCCCCTGCTCTTCTCACCTAAAAGGGGAACTAAAAAGATGTTTCTGAGAGGACTGACCCATGTTTTCATGACACATGTCAAAATAATCTTTCAAAACTGCTTTATAATTCATTTGAGGGATTTGCCTAACAAAAGAGCTACAGGACCCAAGCCTTTGTGGTCTACATCAGAAGTGACATGAAAGCACTCTTTATAATGACTCATGCTGCATTTCTTGGTTTTGGTTCTGTGAGTTGATTATTAATGTGTCCTAAGCCTGCTTGAAATGTTCTGGCCCGGTTGAACAGGTTAGTTAGCGTAAATATATAATGTAATTAAAAAGCAGACTTCGTTAGCATCTTTGGGAAAGCTCTCACCACAGCTGCACTTGCCTGAATCACTGCTGGTTAGAGGTTGCAGGCCAGATTCTGATCTGAGTTTCAGGGGTGAGAAGTATTAGCCTGAATCTGCCGATTGTAAACACCTGCAGGACTAAGCAAGCTGCACAGATGAACACAGCTTGTCTGACTCCAGTTTATTCTCTGAAATGCTCTAAAATCTGTGTTGTCTGTTTTCCCTCTGCCCACATCTTGCTGACTGAGAGTGGTTAGTGTGGAGCTGCCAACTAAAAAGTTCATACCTTGTCAGCAAACGAACATTATGAGAGGGCAGCTGAGGCATGGAGGAAATTGTTTACCTGGAACCACAGGAAAGCTTTTTGGCAAAGCTGAGAACAGATACCATAAATTATTTTTTCCCCTTCTTACCCATGTTTGTCTTGCAGCAGTAAAATGCTTTTGTGTCCTGTGGAGATAACTCTCAGGTATGGATTTACAAGAGGATCTCAAAGATTAAGATTGATACTGTGGATGTGAGATCTGCTGCCACTGCTGAAGTCACAGTTAATGGTTCCCACTCTCTCCCCAGCACATCTGGATTGCATTTACCCTGTTTGCTTGTACAATAACAAAAAAAAAGAGAATGAGATCCCAGCTTAACTCCCGCCCTAAGCCTGTCTCTATTCTTAACTGTTGAGTGAAGAATAATCCCCACAGCTACAGACACAGAGTCTCTGCCTGCCTAAATTGGTGCACACCTAGGGATGATGCTGTCTTACTCACTCAGTTTCACAACCGGGGCCTGGGCAGAAACACCGGAAAAGCCTAAGCCTACTTCTGCCTGAGATCCTGGATCGCTGAGCAGGATGGAGTTGCCATCCAAAAGCAATTTCTGTAACTCAATCTGCATCTTCTCCATTGACAGAAAATACATTTCAGAGACCATTTTTTCATGGCCTTTGAATTTAATGTTGGATATCATTTATACAGAGACCTTTTACCTCCCATCCCATTATACATTCATGGGATATTGTTTAAGTGGTGTGGATCACACAAAGCTTTAAATGGTTTTTGATTCAACTTCCATAATTTCTCATTGCACAAAGGAAATCTGTTTAGCACACTATTCTGCTTTAGTCAATGCGCAGAGACAAGCTGTCTGCGTAGTCATAGATGCATTTACAACAAAAATTGTTCAAAATATCGCAACTTCTGTGAACCTGCCAGAGCCTAATGACTCTTCACATTCTCATTATCAGCTGACATTTGATGGGAAGACTCCTGAGATTGAAAAATAAAATGACAAAAACTTCAGCCTCATTTCAACAGACTCCAAGCTGTAGTTTGCAGTTTGGTATGGCTTAGCTGCATGAGTGACACAAGTTTGGCTCTATCAGGGGAAGATTTGCATTCTTACCAATGTGGAGCTCAGGTCTGAACACTGTTTTGGTGTGCTAAACCAATGTTTGTATTTAATAGTTACATTGAACAAGATCTGAAATACTCAAAGCCTAAGATCATAATTTGCTCACCTAGTAACTAATTAAAGATAGGATGCACTTAACAGTTCAGACTGAGTTTCCTGAGGTTACTCTGTGTTCATAACTACCACTAATGACAAGTTAGTCTGATTAGTTATTTGTTCTGTAGTATCATCTCAAAGCCACAATTTTTCATCTTCTGTATATAGTATGTACACCAACGTGACAAGGATTGTAATTTCTCCAATGATCTTTAAGTCTAGCATGTGTTTACTTGGCTTGCCACCTGATTTTGTAAAGTAGTCCTGGTTTCCCTGGATATATTAGCCAAGATAGAGTGCAATGTCACAGAAACAATGATGAAGTCCAAAGACTGTCCATGCTAGCCATGGGCTAGCATGATAGAGTGCACTTCAAATTCCTCACTTCTGTGAGCAGGTGTTCATTAACAGATGTGTGAGCCAAGGAGCACCTGTGAGCATGACTGCTAAGTGAGGTTTATAATCACACTTTGGATTCCACAGATAAACACTTCACTGTGCCACTGCTATACCCTTTTTGGTCACTCTTCATTACACTGGATGATAGCACAATAACAATTGCTTGTTCTACCACAGTGTTTAATCTTTCTTTTGACAAATCCTGTATTATGCCAGATCGCATTATCTTGGTGTTTCATACCAAGGTTAAAAGAAAGCTTGATTCTATTGTGGCATTAATTTAGGGGTGCGGTGGGGGGGAAGAAAGATAATAGTTTTTGTTTGGGGTTTTATTTTGTCTGTTTTACAAAAATGAGCAGGGGGAAAAGCAGAGAAGGCATAGTGTCAGACTTGAAATTTTGTCCAAGTAATTTATCCAACTACACTAAAAACTTCTAAGTTTTCATTCTTGCCATGGACAATTTTTGACTGTCTTAATGGTTTTCATGCTCTTGCTCACAGTACCTAGTCAGACACACAGAGCCAGAAAATGATGTAGCCCTTGAAATCAAAGTCAAGTTCTGTTTCTGAACTTTACTACATTTGTTGTTCTACTCTAAATTTTACAACTTCAAAGATCTGTGCAAGGTGCTGAATTACTAAGCTTCTAATTAACGATCTTGAATTTGTCATGAAATTGTATTGTTTCCAGCTGTCTGTCGGTTCCCATGTCAGAATGGTGGCATCTGTGAGCGACCAAATGCCTGCTCATGCCCAGATGGCTGGATGGGTCGTCTCTGTGAAGAGCGTATGTATATCATCCCTAAGTGTAATTTTAAGGGTGCTGTAGGTAAGACTAGTGAATTTACTGCAGTAAGCCAGGTAGGAAAATTAAAGGCATATGAGCTAAAACCATAAAAATCATTGTTTTATTCTGCTTCATGAATTGGAGAGAACAGAAAGGACCAACTGATGGCTTGTTTCTAGTCAAATGACCATCTTCTCACATCTCCAAAACAAAACAAGCACTTTTTTAATTGATGGGATTTTGTTTGTGGGTGCTCTTTCATTATTATTGAAGAACAGCCTGTTTCAGTTCTCCAAAGTCTGTTTCTAATGGCAAAACATGATAGTTTGGGGGAAAGAACAGGGTTTGAACAGAAGAGATGTGAGTGTTCTGCTGGTGGCTGCATTCGTTTTTTTGCTTCCTCTTTTATCACTCTGTGATTGTGAACCTGATCAATTCATGTTCAAGTAATACAACTGTGTCGCCTTTTCCATGCTGTCTTTCCTAAGCCACGTACCTGTACTCCACAAATTCTGTGCTGGATTTTCCAGGCCTGGATCTCTGAATAGTTACAGAACTGGATCTGTTCTAGCTGAAAAGAGCTGAATCTGACTCTTAGGTCTGTCAGAGATTCTGTGGGTGGCATTGGGGATGCCAGTTTTTGCCAAGTTTCTCATTTTCTTCATGATGATCTTAGCCCAAGGAATTTGGGAGGGCTAATCCTTTCACGCTGGCATAGCTGCTTCACAAGAAGCCTTATTACTGTACACACAGTTAGGCATGGGTTTATGCAGACAGAAAAGGAAAGTACCCTTACTGTATTTAGTACTCAGTATGGCCCTGATGTAAAGCGTGTCCAAGAACACCTGCAGCTGGGGTGGTGTCACTGTCCCTGGCTCTGAGTGTACATGGAGACGTACAAAGAGATGTGGCACCTCCTCCTGTAGTTCATGGAGAGGAATGTGGTTCAAGCATTTTGCAAGGTAGATGTATCACATCTTAAAACAGCCCTCTGAATCTGCCTTCACAGTGTTCAGGTCTTCTGTGTGGCAGTGTGAGTTCACATGGCACATTAGCTGTAGATACAGAATGAGGAGAAGAGGTTCAGCAAGTTTTGTCCTACATTTACAGGAACTCCAGCTATGTGGTGCCCCTCTTTTGCTGTCTGTATGTCTGTCAGTACCACCGTAGCTGGACATGCAAACTCAGCCCTGTGTGTTTCACAGTTTCAGCAGAAGAGAACCAAGCCCTGTGTGTGGCAGAGTTGTGTTTGGTATGCCACAACTGATTTCCTCACCTTACCATTAGTAATGATATTTAATGCATTTTTCAGGACAAGAGAAGAAATTTTATGCCCCCGGTTATTTTGATCTGTCATCCAAATTCAGACCCTGTTTTCCTGTATGAGGAAATTGAAAAGGCGGCTGACTAGCCAGATCACACTTCATTCAGATAACAGACAGTAGTGCTTTTTTTTTTTTTTTTTTTTTTTTTTTCCCCTTGTTTAGTTTGGCATAGGTAGTGAGGAGAGGGGAGAAGAGTTGCCACAGTTGGTTAGTGTCACCTCAATTTTGCAGTGTTGCTTATCAAGCAAGGTGTACCAGTGAACAGAAAAGATAGGCTTAGTCTTTGGAGTTGAGCGTCTGTTCTGGAAGTTAAAGGGATTTCTGAGTGCTAGCATTGAGCACTGATATGTCAGGATCAGGTCACAGGTGAGGCCACAGAGCTCCGACTGAATTCAATCAGCTTGTAGTTCACAGGACATTTCACAAATAACAAGATAGATTCATATTCCTGGGAGAGGCCTGACCACTCTAAAAAACATGCAGAGCGCTACTGGTTTAATGATAGAGACAAGTGATTCTTGGTGATACGGGTTAGTCCTGTGAGCTCTGTGGAAGTTCAATATTCTTTTCTTATCCAGGCTGACTGCACCTGCTCAGCTTGACCTCTGCTGTGCAGTGGAAGAGGAAGAACCTCTGCATCAGTGCCCTGCAGCCCCTGTCCACCCTCCCAGTATAAAACTCCACTGGAAGTGCCACTCTGGGGTTCAAATTCGAGACCCAGCTCAACTCTTGCTCTTATTTGAGCATGTTCATACAAGTACTTGATTCAGTTAGGGTAGTGGAGGTGGTAGTTTTGTGAAGGTTCTTAAGTCATGAACAGTATGCACCTTGGACAATTTTGCAGATCTGCTCACAGGAGCAGTCTAGCTTGATTGGTTCTCAGCCTGGAGGCCATCAGCTGCTCAATGTCTGCTTTGTTTCTTCCCCAAAGCTTCCAGCCACAATTAACCTGTTGCACCCAAAATGCCTTATATCAAAGCTGTCTTTCCATGGGGGGCTTGTGGCATCACCTGTTTCAGCATGTTTTCACTGGCCCAGACCAAGTGCTCTCCTATGGGCAGTGCACAGATTAACTTGGTTTGTATGTTACACTGTGGGACCCCAGGGAATCCACAAACAATCCAGTTGTTTGTAATTGAAGCATGAACTGATTTTGTTAGCCACCATCACAGAAGCGGGCAATGTCTGTGGATATTGCACATGAGAAACAAGCAAACAGCCCTGCTATTTTCCACTGAGCACAGAACCTACAGGCATCTGAAAGGCTCTAGCAATTGCTCCAGCCTGTCCATTTGTTTGTCATCATTCCTTCTCATTTCTGGCTGCCATGCCAGTCATATTTGCTGCTCCTGCCTTGTGGGTAGATCCTACTCAACTCTGCTGATACTGCATGCAAACACTTAGAGAGGTAGTAGAGTTTCCAATTAAACATAAGTTCTTTTCTTGCACTCTATTCTTTGCTTTCTTGGGAGGTAATTCTTTTCACCTACTCTCTTCTCCTCTCCTTAGCAATATGCATTCTCCCATGTCTCAATGGAGGTCGCTGTGTGGCCCCTTACCAGTGTGACTGCCCCCCTGGATGGACTGGATCACGCTGCCATACAGGTAAAACTCCTTTCACCTACGTTTTTTTCTCACTTTTTGTGACTCTACTGTCAACACCCGGTACAGTTCACTGTGGACTCTGTAGAACTACTAAGCTTCTCACAGGAAAACCAAAGCCTACAATAATATTCCTGGAGGATTTGCTGTCCCCAGCTGCAGACTGTTTTCAGAGTAGTCCCTGATGAGTCTTTAAAATCCTCAGAAAAGTTTGCTCACAGAAAGGACAGACAGCATTCACAAGAGTGCTCTCTGCAAAAAGCAGTGCACAGGAAAGACGATATCCAAAGAGAAGAGTAAAACTAGACTGTCGATTCCAAGAAGAGTTAGAATTTCATTTTCCTCTTCAGCACATGCAGGTCACCGTTAAACTCATAAACAAACTGCAGGTATTACAGAGGTTTTTCACCACATGGCTGTCTGATTTAGGGGATTCCCACTTACTGCCTGAGTTCTAGTTAGGAAAGAGGGCAGAGCAGAGCAAGGATTTTTTTAAGGATGGTTGATTTTAAGGGCTACATGGTACCTGGGTACATTACTTTAGGTATCATCTAAGTTCTTTGAACAAATTTAACATGCACTGCATTTTACTAGTTCCCTTACTTGCACCTCACCAAGCCTGAAGAGCAGGAGAGTGATTCTAGGTTCCAGACCTGTGCCCTGGCACGTTAGCTTCTGTCAGATGAGGTTCATTGGTAATTGGGGATAATATTTGAACCCGAGTTTGAGATATATGGTTACATATCACAGCTAAACAAATTTCAGTTTTTGAAAGGCTTGTCCTGTGGAAATAGCCAGTAAAACTTACAGCAATTGAGTGATCATTGAAACATCTTTAAATCAGTATTAAATCTCAATCACTAATGTTAATTTTTTTTTATATTATTTCACAGTTTGCTCACTCTATTTTTATTGTCCAGTTGCACTTTAACTGATCGTTAACAGAGCCTTAACATGAAAGCCCAGTTTTGCTTTTCTGCAAGATTTTGGAGTTGCTGATTGGGTGAACTGGAGGAAGAATTTGTACTTTTCTTGCATGAATGTTTATATTATTTGTTCAGCTGTTAAGACTAGTGAGTCTGGGGGATAAGCTGTGTGATAAGCAAACCAAACCATCCTTCAGCAAATTGAAATTACAGACAGAGCATTTTAACTTAGAACTACTGTCTTTTGAAGGGACACTTAACTAGCACATAATGCATAATTTCCTCTCATATTTCGCAAACTTTGCAGTTATAACAGCATAGGTGGATGAGGAGGATAGATGGCTTTTCTACTTTTGGGCCAGCAGTTCAAATCTGTTCTGTCTAACTTGCTTTTCGGTAGCTAAAGAAAAAATTCTAATGAGCAACTGCATCTGTGCCAAAGCCCATTCATAAAAGCTCATAACCACTGCTTATGAAGTTACTAAATCACTTCTCATTTTACTGGTCTTGACCTTTTGCCTTGACAGAGCAAAGCAAAATGAGAAATACTTGATTAACTGCTGATCTCACAGGAATAATTATGTGCATAAAGTGAGAGCTAAAAGTGTTTCATTCATATGCTTCATTCTAGAATCAGAAGCCATTTTCAACATGACAAACTTGGTGCACCTAATTGCACAGGGATCGTCCGTCCCTATAACCTTCTGCTATTGTTTGTTCATGTTTGACCCAGAGGAATTGGAGGAGTGTATTTCCATCTCCTTCCACGTTTCTGTGATTACTCATTTCTGTTTTCTCTAGTTCCATTTTAATCTGTGTTTTGTGACGCATATTCCTTGCAAAAAAAAAATACCCCTCAGTTGTGGTCTCTGGCATCTTTGAGTCTGTCCTCTCAGTAGAGCCTTATCTGCTACAAGACCATATCTTTCAGCATTCCTGCAATATAAATGTGTTTGAAGGATGTATATTTGAAGGACTCTAAATCTGTTCTGTAAATTGTATGTTCCTTTATCTTCTAGTCTCAGAATTGATGGGAAGACTTGAAGCTTTGACTCTTGTTTGCTTGCTCGATGCACTTGGGTTAGGCTGTTACACAATAGCATGTCCAGACATTTCACTGCTAGCCCTGCACAGCAGTGTCAAGGAGGCTAGTGTTTGTTCTCTAGTTCAAATGCCCTGTACCACCTAGTTACAATGCTTAATGGCTATTCAGTGTCTTTCAGGAACTTAGTGTTATTCTCTGCTGCTTCTCCTCACCTCCATACAGGTGCTATTGTGCCATTATACTCCTTGTTTGCTGTGATCTAGATGGCTTTCTGACCTTTATGTTTTTTCTCAGTTTATGCTGCCGCTTTCTATACTTTTTTACCGCATCTGATGTCTGCTTGTCCTGGCTATTTTTTAGCTGTCATACGCCTTTCAAATAAACACCCACATTTTCTTCCTAGAAATAAGGCCTGTTCTGTTGATCTTCTGACTCTTCTCTTCTAGTTACTCCTCCTGCTTCCACTTGTGTTGCTTTTATTGCCTCAACTTGAGGCAAAAAGAACAGAATTTGTAAGTCAATGTAAAATAATACAGTGGCTGTTTCATGCAGCTTATACACTGCAGCAGATAGCAAAAGTCATAGAGAGGGTCAAATCACATTCAGCAGAGATGTGCTTCTAAGGCTGCCCTTTCCAGAGCAAACCATCTTTTACAACAGACTCACAGCTGATGTTTAATACTGTAATTCAGAGAGTAGTCTGTTCTTAAGAGAATAATGCAGGCTGAATTTTCAGTGCCGTGTTCCTTAATCCTCTTGTTGTGAGTATGCTCATTAATACAACTCTGTGTGTGTGTATTTGTATGCAGCTGTTTGCCAGTTGCCTTGCTTAAATGGTGGGAAGTGCATACGACCAAATCGGTGCTATTGTCCCTCATCGTGGACTGGACATGACTGCTCTAGGTAAGTGTTGCTGAGTACTGTCCTGTAACAAGGCTGAATCACATCCTACTGAACTCTGAAGAATGTGCAACTAATTTTGCATATTTTGAGCATCTCTAGATTGTGTAAATCAGTAGTTGTTGGATAGCTCAGGATTTACGAGCAATCTCAAAAGACCTTAGAGGGTACTTGGCAAAATGATTGCCAAACTTCGAGGAAATGCAAGATATGGTGCATTTACATGTAAGCAGGCAGGCAAACCTGCAAGGTTTAGCCTAATTTTTAATGGTCTGAACGGAAATGTCTGTTGTGATGTAATACAGACTGTTCTTCGGGAAATTTGGGTGGCCTGTGTACAAGTGTTCATTTTGAACTGTATATATCTCAGCTGGGTCCAGGTTCAAGACTAGAGTCATGCAACAGATGTTGTAAATGATAGTTCTTCTTACATCTAGTGTTGAGTGATGTAATCATTTAAAGGGTACGACATAGTGCCTCAGAGTCAAGTCCCAGTTCAAATCACCTGGTAGTGCAGTCCATGTATCGAAAGCCCCAAGGACTGGGTTTAGATCTGGTTCACCTGTGCTCTCTTTTAGAGAGTTTTACCAGTGCTTGTCTTTTCTTTTGATGATTCATGTCTAATGGGACCAATAGCGGACTAGGTTTTCAAATCAGTGAGCCCCATCACCATGCAAGGCAGCATTTACAAGTCTACATTATATCTTTGTTTTTTAAAGTTGACTTGTGAAGTTTGGGTGTTTGGCTTTGAGGGCAGTCTGAACAGGACTCAGTTTTTCTTTGGTAAGCTGTTTTATTTCATGCTGCCATTAAGAGCCAATTACAACCCTGAAGAGGGAAGGCAGGTAGAATGTTAATGATGTTGTTGTGGTCAGGAATCAGATATAATAACAAAACGTGCAGCATGAATTCTCCTGCCCCCTGCACAGAATATTAATGAGGGCCGTGAAGCACATGCTAGCAAAAATATTTATACCTCAGCTCACACAGGATTCTACTGAATACATTGGTCATTATCATGGAGAGCTAAGTAAATAACAGCTGTACATGAATATTTTTATCCAGGATACAGACAAAGCCTGTTATTTTGTACATTTTTTCTATTCTTCCTTCTGGACAGGTAGTGACAAACATTCCTTCCTGACTCTCTGATATGCTGTTTATCTTAAAGCTACAGAAAAGATACTTGTTTGAGAAATTACATTGTCCAAAATCAATAGTTTTCTGTGATTATATATGCCTAAATGAAGCAACTTTAATGTACTGCCAATAAGCAGCATCCAGCTTTAGACCGTTAGCTACACATCTAAAGTCTGATAGTATTTCCATTTAGGACATGAAGCAGAAAAAAACAAATCTAGTGGATTTAGCAATCAGAAATTATGGAGTTTATCTCTGAGGCAAAGCAAAGTTTCAGGCTGTAACCAAACTGCACTCTTCTGGTTTGTTTTTTTTTTTGGTCCAAGTCCACAGCTCTGTGCATCATTGTGAGAGAAGGTGGATCATTAGCCATACAGGCTTGCAGTGTAGCAGCTCATCCATTCAAGAGCTGTTTGAGAGGAAGTTTCCCACAGAGAACTGGAGGGGGGTGGTTGGAAGAGAGGGGACAAGCACCAAGATCTGTTTTGTATTTTGTTAAGCTTTGGCCTCAGCCACTGGTGACTCTTTACAGGGTACAATCCTCTTCTGAGGACTCAAAAACAATACAGACAAAACAAGAGCAAATGCCATGATAGCAAAGATTTGTTGTTGCAGGTTAACTAAGTGTGATTTATAAGGGGAAGCTGAAAGGGCCAAAATCTTTTACCAGCATCCAGGACAAGATTAGCTCCAAACCACTCTGTGATGAGTAACAATTTACATGAAATGCCAGATATCTCTATTCTTCATGCTCACCCTTTGCCCCTCTCAATATGCCATCTTGAGCTGTGGCACTCTAATCCCTGGTACACTTTCAGAGACCCCCCTCTTGTGCCCCACTGTTGATCTTGTTTGGTATGTTCAGTGCTGCACTGATTTTATTTTGTTTGGGTTTTTTGACACAGGAAACGGAAGGCTGGATTCTATCCCTTTTAACATCAGAGCAGCAGTTCTACATTCAATTATCTTTCTTCGGCCTAGGCACCACAGCTTGGAATCTAATGCATTGTAAATCAAATCCATTACTTCCCACCTCCCAGCTCCCTTGTTTTATATTTTATTTTGTGATACATTTTTACTATACCTTTCCATTTTTAAAGAAATCCTCTGTATTTTTCATTTACAAAAGTATTATCAAATATATGCTGCTACACATACACCATACACACATACAATTGTAAAGATTCCTACTGTCCACTGAGGAAGTGGTTGTGTAAAGTGAAGTCCCTCCCATTTCTTACATACAGTAAGCTAATTAAACCATACTACACTGCCAACTGTGATTAAACAGAATGTGGCAATTCTGCTTACCATCTGCCAAAGCATACTGCTCTCCAGCAACTCAACAGTAAAGAATAGTTACGCAAGGCTAACTGAGCCGCTAAACTTTGCATTGGGCCTGTTTCTGAACTCATGTTGATATAAATTAGAAGTGCATGTGATAACCACAGTTTTCGGTGGGCATAAGAAAAAGATTCTGTAATGTATATTATGTGACATTAACATCATTGGAGAGTGACTTAATGGAAGGCATCAGCATGAATTTTACTGGAGATGTACTGATAAAATAGTCAAAAATATAAAAGCCATGCAAGAACATCATATCATTCCAAGAAAGATGGACCAAGTCTAGCCAACAAGAGCCTTTGAGGCTTTTTGGCTTATGGGCAATTCAGGTGTAGCTTAAAGCTGGGTAACGCAGAATCCAGCAGTGGGAAGCAGGCGGAGCACTGAAACTTCCACTTCCCGTAGGACTCACCGCCTGCCTGTAACCACCATCCCTTTCCTGTGTAAATTACGAAATACATGCCTAGCAGCTGTCTGCTGGGTGAATGCTTTTGATACATGGGGTTTGGATCCCAAAGTTTGACTGCCCCTAAGACGGAGAGAGAAGGCACCACATGATTACAAGTGAAACTTGCTATTTGCTTACAGAAAGGTTGTATTTATGTTATGCAGATCCCTCAGAGAACTGAAAAGGCCTCTCTTGAGTACACACACAGGCAGAAATGCTCAGCTGAGTGAGAAATACTGAGAGCGCACCTGCTGTCAGATTTCTCTTTCTCACACTGTTGATCCCACTGCATCCGAGGATAACACACACCTGAATGCCATCATTAGGTCATGCTCTAATAAATTGAGATGCTAAGATTTTCCTATGGTTAAGCAGGGTGGTGGAATTACAAGGTGGAAATCACACGCATTTTTTGAAGTCAGATGTTTGGTAATTATTGTCAGTTAGCAAAAAGGCTTATCTATGAAAGACGATGTTAGAATGAGAACCTGAGAATCATTAATCAGAATCTCTTATTTTTCCCAGTAATAATAGAAAAACGTGACTTGGGGTCAGCACTGGGAACAAAGAAAGAGAAATGGATTTTACCTTCTGTAGTATTCCTGCTTAGTTACCCTCTGGATTAAGAGTATGCACAACCTGCCCCACCCTTCCCCCATTTATAGATTTACCTTCCTTTTATGAATGCTAGAACTTGGACACAAAAAAGTGATACGACACCAAAATTTGCTCACAGTTACAGTAATAGGGCACTAGTAAATACTGACAACTGATGGCTGTTAGCTCAAGACCAGAAATGGGGAAGAAAGAAACAAGTGAAGTTGTGAGCCAGTAAGAGCTTTCAGCCAATTAAAAGAAAAACAGATAGGTAAAGAATAGGAGTCATTAGGGGATCAGATAAATGTGAATGTAGATTCCTTCCCAGTGGGAGTTGCGACCAGCTGAAGAGTTGTTGTTTCAGCTCCCACAACCTTCTTTTTCTAATGGACTCTGCTAGCACGTAGCAACAATCTTCTGTCTCCCAGCTCCACAGCCATTGATGTTTACAGCTTTGACTGAAGCTAGTGTTCAGTAAGTAACGTTCACTTTTCAACCCATAGTCACCACCATTTGTAGACACTTTGTTCCTTGACCTCCTGGCTGCCTTAACAGCATATGAATGGAAGCTGCACAGAGCAACACAGGATTTCTCAAGGGAAAGAGCCTATGGGTAAGAAAAGCAGATCTTTATTTATATGTCACTCATGTTTTGGTCCCTTTTCCAGTGTGCTTCTCTAGTGTGTGCCCTGATTCTGCCCTGGTGATCTCCAGAGTGGAACAGCAGTGGTGAGGACAGTCCTTAGAGCTGGCAGGACGCTGTTGGAGACTTCAGATTTGACCCCTCCAGCTTCACACTAGTGACTAGTACATGGAGTCTTGGGGTCAACCTAGTCAACACATTCCATAAGGAGATGTGGTGGTAGGGCAGAGAAGCTGAAACTAGAGGCTGTTATATTAGTGCTGTTGACGTTTTGATACTTGCTGGAACACTTTCCCCTCCCTACCCAGTACTGTATTGTCATTTATGTCACTGCTTGTTGTGTGTTTTAAACGACTTCTATGTGATGCACTTTACACTGTAAATAAAGTTGCACCCTGTTTAGTACCCATATAGAGGCAACAGTGCGCTCTTTTCTTAACACCTCCCAACAAAAATATCGACCTACCTTTTAGGACATGCTGGCAAAGCTGGAGTATTGGGGAAATGGAACTCCACTGAGGAGAAAAGACTAATTGCCAGTAATCTTAAAAGGATGTGCTAGACTAATCCAGGTTTGATCTTTGAATTAAAATGCAGTTAGCACCTAATTTTTCAAATCCTTTCTGCTGCTAGACCATATCTGAAAACCTATAAGGGCCAAATTTACCACTAGTGTAAACAGATGCATTCAAACTTCCTTCATTCACAACTTACACCTGATGGAGATACAACTTGTTTTATTCTGCATCAGTACTGGAATTTTTAAAGATATGGAGACACCCATATTCAATGACAGTTGAAGTAAAAAATGTACTATAGCAGAAAGAAAACGTTTTAACTCAAACACCACTCCTCCAAGCAAGGAGCATGTATAGTCTATCAGCAAAAAGATTTAGGGTGTGGGGTTTTTTACAGTAACGTTAATAAGCCTTTCAGTGTTGTGATACATAGGGGTCAGTGAAGACTTTAAAGTGCGAAACATGGTCAGTGTTTCAAAGCCTGCCCCAAAGCCTCCATCCCAAAACGTGGTGTGAGGTTACAGACAGTGCTGTTAATGAAGCCCTGGAATTTAATGTGCATCTGATAGAAAAGATGCAAGTTTACATCTCAGATGTACAATCCTCCAGATACTGGTAATAATCCTGAGTGGGAACAGCTTTTGCATATGGACTCAGATCTTGTGCATGCTGTAAAAATACAGAACACTGCCTTATTTAAAAGGAAGTATAGTAATGATCTCGCCCTGGCCCTGTCCTCTTTGCCTTGAACAAAGTAAAATGCTGAAGGGAGTCTGCTGATTCCTATCTATATCTCTCTGCTCTTGGAGGTACAGGGGGAAAGGTACGAGTGTCAGCTCTGGTCTCAGGGGTGCACGGGACAGGGTTAGTGTGTGCTAGTGGTTGGTACCACAAGGAGTTACCTTTTTACCTTGAGGACAGTTTGAGTGGTGGTCTCTCTTACATCTCAGAGCAGGAACAGTTTGTGCATCTCAGACTTGTCTTAAAGCAGTTTGGATCCTCACTGTGGAAAGGATCCCAGCTGCTTTTACTGCATGGCAGATGTTTTTCTGGGGGAACATACCCTGACCACGCATTTCCAGCAGTGAGAGATGAGCATTGCAGTACCCAGAGGCAAACCAGGTGGAATATGCAGCACCATCTCTTTCTCTAAGGTTATTGCTACTCATGCACATCAAGCAGAGCACTTCACTTATGCATCTCATTTATGACGAGCTCCTCTTCCAGGACCAGGGCTGCATTTCCATTACCCTTGCTTTCTAGGCTGATGTGTTTCTACTGCCTGCCAATATCAAGGTCTGTGTGCTTGCCACCTCTCCCAGCTGAGCTCGAAGCACTGTAAAATCTGATGCTCTTCACAAGCTGATTGATGTGGTTCTTCAGCGCAGGCTGGTCCATCCTGCCAGACATGGCTCATGTGGATGGACCGGCGTGACCACCTTGTGCTACAAGAAGCACCATGCATGGCCTAGTGGATAGGACATCGAGCTCCTCCCCACCAGTGGCAGGCTGTGTCACCACAAGTCACTTCAAGTCTTTTACGGGCCAGATGATCCTTCCCTCTCCACCAAGGTGCTGCAGATGAAAGCAAACAGATAAGATTTAAGCACGACTGTCATCATTATTAATGGTAGCCCTTTTGCAGATGTCATCCATACACCTCACTGGTAGCCCAGTAGACCAGCGATAACCTTAATCTTCCTAGTCTAGTCTCACTGCTGAAAGTCAGTCTTCCTCCTTCAGATTGCAAGCAACAGCTGCTGAGCAGATCATCTTGGAAACTCAAGTCCCCTCTTTATCTCCAGAAACTTGGAGGCTATGACAATGTCAGCCAGCCCAGACTAGCGGCAGTTCTGATGGCACCCAGAGCCCACGTGCATGGCAAAGGCCAGGAAAGGAGGCTGCTGGGGAGGGGCAGGTTGGCTTTGTGATGCTCCTGGCCTGCACCATCTAGCAGGCCAGCAGCACGGTGAGGATTGATCCTGCACCTCTGCCCAGCACTCTTCTCGATGATATTGCTGAGCTTTATCCCAGCAGCCTCAGGAAATCAGTCTGTCCTTATGAAACCAGGTGACAAAGAACAACCACTGAAGTTGCCACTCCCTGATCCTCCATGCCCTGCAACCAAACCCAGGGCTTTCCCTGTTGAGTCTTAGTCATGCCTTCCCCTCCTTTCCCCTCCTAGCTGCTTCCTCAGCACGGTCCATTTATTTTGCTTTGTTTTCAATATCCTGGCTGTAGTGCTTCCATCACCATTGGAAAAAGAGTGGCACAACTTTTTGCGGCTAACTCCGAATTGACTGGGATTCACTGGATGTGAAACCAGCAGCCTCACTGGCTGGGAGAGGAGGCGCAGTGGGAAGGGTGATCGAGCCGTGCAACTGCTGGTGCAGACAGGGCTGGCAGCCTCTGCAGTGCCCCTCCAGCCGCCTTGCCTTGCCTTGCCCTCCCTCCCTCTTCCGCTCCCCGGCCGTGCTTTTCTCATTTTACAGACACAGCCTATACTTGTGGCTGCTTGGGGTGGAGACTGGCCCTTGCGTTTGCCAGGCAGACACCTAAAGCATGGAGCAGAAGCCTATCCAGCTCAGCTTGCAGTAGGTGTGGAGAAGGTGCTGCTCGCTTCTGCCCCTGTTCTGCAGCAGCCTGGGATCTCCCGCTCCACTGGTGTGGCTCACAACAGATCTGTGTCCCTGTGCTTGTGCAGCTCCGAGCACCAGGCCACTGCTTGACAGATGGGGCCGTGAGCAGGGTCCTGGGCCGGTGCAAGTGGGCGCAGGAGCCCAGCGATGTGCAGAGACTCCGTCTGTCTTGTGCGTGCACAGTGGGCAGGTCCCAGATACTGCTCGGTGCCAAGGGAATTATAAAGGGATTTACTGCTCTTGACTGTTTCTGTAGGGCTGTAATGTCAACTGGGAGCCTCCAGGCCACGCAGAGCACTGAAGCCAGACTGCACAGCCACCCCCGGCTGAACCAGGGAGGCAGCTGATTCCCCAAGCAAAAGGCAGGTCCGCAGCACCCTCTGCAAAAAAAATAAACCTTGCAGCAGGACCTTGTCCTGGCTCTGCTGCTGCCTGTCCACCCCAGGAAAAGAGGGGTGCAGGCAGGCATTAACACCAAGCATGGGAGCCCAGGAAGGGCCATTTTCCACCCCCTGGGACTGGGGTAGGGGCAAAAATGCCTGCAGGCACCAGTGTCGGTGTCGAACAGCGGCAGCCTTGCAACGCTGCTCAGGTAGAGGCTGGGCACGTCTCCAGAGCCATCTGACCCAGCACAGGGCATTTGGGGAACTCTGGTAAAGGAAGCACCCTGCAAATGCCCCTTTTCCATATTGGAAAAAAGGGATGGCAAAATGGGAGTCTTTGTGTATGACAAGAACGGAAACCTCAGTAAAGCTGCAGTTCAGAAAGCACTTAAGTATATGGTCATGTCATGCAACCATTAAGTGTACTTAGCTGTACCTATGAAGTTAAAAACAAGCTTAAGTATTTTTCTGGACTGCAGCCTTAGTCATTATGGGTTTATAATAAACATGAAAACCTGTGTCTTCCCTGTAGACACTGTTGAGATGGCTGCTAAGTGCCTGGCACTGGGTATTTGCCATCAGCTGAATGCAGAAGATTGATAAAAGAGGTGGCTGCCCAGTCAGGTACTGCTAGGCCAGATGTCTGGTTTGATTTTATTAAATAGCTTGGCTAACAATCTGGAGTAAGGGATAAACAGCTCATTAATTAATCCTGCTGCTAATAAGCAGGGAGGTGTTGTACGCACCTATGGGAATAAATTACATAATGGAAGGATAATCACATGAAGGGGAAATGACATGAAATTGAAGTTAGAAATGACACGTTGGTGCTTCCTGAGCAAAAAAACCCAAACTCATGTGCCCCTGGGGAGAGAGAGGGGCGTGAAGGCATGCTGGTGTCCTGGCTATTCCCACCCACACCACGTGTGGGTTTCCTGCTTGGGAAGAAGCAACACTGGCAGAGTCCTAGGCATGAGAGAGGAGAGCAAAACGAGGACCAGCCTGCAGGACAGCGGTGATGCAGCAACAGAGCCTGTGTGATTTTTGGTTCATCTCTGTTTTAGTGCCAGCAAGGTTATGATTTCTCTCTGGCCAGCACCAATGACATAATGTTGCTGCCATTCCTGTGTGTGCTGGCAAATGAAGAAAGCGGCTGCTGGCAGCTGGTGTCCACATGGAAGGAGGAAGACTGTCTCAAGGGCTGGAGATGCGGGGCTCTAAAGCAGCAGATAAATAAGTGAAGATAAATACAGCCAGGCAGGGGGAGCAGACCCTCGTGGTGCCACCAAGGATCACACTGTGCAGCACAACTGGGAAAGCCGGCTCCTGCTGGGAGCCTTGGCTCTAGCATTTCCCTCCTGCTCAGAGTGTGATTTTGCAACCTAAATGTTCTGAAAGTATGGGGTGCTCCTGATTTCATCCCTGGCAGGACTACGTAAGCCAGAGACAAGCGGCTGCCGCATACAAACCCCATGTCTGAGGATGCTTCAGAGAAGATTTACTGAGTGTGGCTCTGGGGATATATAAAAAACCAGAACTGAACAGAAGTAGAGCAGATAACCCATTGCACCAAAAAGCACATGGGCTTTTCAGGATACCTGTGGGCTGGACTCCCTCTGAGAAAATCCTGGACTTCATCAGTTAATGTAAAACTAGACATGATACAGCATGATAAACATGCTATACAGTCTAGAGAGCTAACTTCACCAGGTTTCTTACTCTACTTTCAAAAAGCTACTGGGCTTTTTGAGTCTTTCAGGGTATTCAAAAAGAGATGCAAAAGTAGTAAAGTATGCAGACAGTCTGCCTGGGGATGTGTGACAGGCTACAACAACACTGGCACTTTGGAAACCATCAAATGTTTAAGCACTGATGATTAGAAGAAGGAGCCATGTCCCTCCACCTACATTTCCAAGAAAATCCGTAATTGGGCCTTAGGGCAACAGAGATAAAAGCTGAGCAGCAAAAGTGAATCATAGAATTGTTTAGGTTGGAAAAGACCTTTAAGAAGCTTGAGTCCAACTGTAAACTTAACACTGCCAAGTCCACCATTAAACCATGTCCCTAAATGCCATGTCTACACATCTTTTAAATACCTCCAGGCTTAGTGACTCAACCACTTCCCTTGGCAGCCTGTTCCAAAGCTTGACAACCCTTTCAGTTAAGAAATTTCTCCAAATAGCCAATCTAAACCTCCCCTCGTGCAACATGCGGATGTTTCCTCTCACCCTATCACTTGTTACTTGAGAGAAGAGCCTTACACCCACCTCGCTACAAGCTCCTTTCAGGTAGTTGTAGAGAGCAATAAGGTCTCCCTTCAGCCTCCTTTCCTCCAGGCTTAACACCCCGGTTCCATCAGCTGCTCCTCACAAGACCTGTGCTCCAGACCCTTCACCAGCTTCGTTGCTCTTCTATGGTTGTGCTCCAGCACCTCAATGTCTGTCTTAGAGTGAGGGTCCCAAAACTGAACACAGGATTTGAGGTGTGGCCTCACCAGTGCCAAGTACAGGGGGACGATCGCTTCCCTAGTCCCACTGGCCACTCTATTTCTGACACAAGCCAGGATTCCATTGGCCTTCTTGGCCACCTGGGCACACTGCTGGCTCATATTCAGCTGGCTGTTGACCAGCACCCCCAGGTCCTTTCCTGCCAGGCACCTTTCCAGCCACACTGCCCCAAGCCTGTAGCGTGGCATGGGGTTGTTGTGACCCAAGTGCAGGACCCAGCACTGAGCCTTGTTGAATCTCATACCATTGGCCTTGGCCCACCCATCCAGCCTGTCCAGATCCCTCTGTAGAGCCTGCCTACCCTCCAGCAGATCAACACTCCCACCCAACTCGGTACCACCTGCAAATGTACTGATGCTGCACATGATCCCTTCATCCAGATCATAGATAAAGGTATTAAACAGAACTGGCCCCAGTACTGAGCCCTGGGGAACACCACTTGTGACTGGCACTGGATTTGACCCCATTCACCACCATTCTTCGGGCTCGGCCATCCAGCCAGTCTTTAACCCAGTGATGAGTATGCCCATCCAGGCCATGAGCAGCCAGTTTCTCCAGCAGAATGCTGTGGGAAATGGTGTCAAAGGCTTTACTAAAGTCCGGGTAAACAACACCCACAGCCTTTCCCTCATCCACTAAGCGGGTCACCTTGTCATAGAAGATCAGGTTAGTCAAGCAGGACTTGCCTTTTAGAAACCCATTCTGACCAGACCTGATCACCTGGTTGTCCTGTACATGCCACATACTGACTCTCAAGATAATCTGCTCCATAACTGTCCCTGGCACCAAGGTCAGGCTGACAGGCCTGTAGTTCCCCAGATCCTCCTTCTTGTAGATGGGTGTCACACTTGCTAACCTCCAGTCAAGTGGGACCTCCCCAGTTAGCCAGGACAGCTGATAAATGATTAAAAGTGGCTTGGTGAGCCCTTCCTCCAGCTTCCTCAGTACCCTTGGGTGGATCCCATCTGGCCCCATAGACCTGTGTGTGTCTAAGTGGTGTAGCAGGTTACTAACCATTTCCCCTTGGATTATGGTGGCTTCATTCTGCCCCCTGCACCTGGCTTCCAGCTCAGGGGACTGGGTACCTGGAGAACAACCAGTCTTCCTATTAAAGGCTGAGGCAAAGAAGACATTAAGTACATCAGCCTTTTCCTCATCCTTTGTCACTGTTTCCCCTGTGTCCAGTAAAGGATGGAGAGTCTCTTTAGCCCTCTTTTTGTCTCTAATATATTTATAGAAACATTTTTTATTGTCTCTTATGGCAGTAGCCAGATTAACTTCTAGTTGGGCTTTGGTCCTTCTAACTTTCTCCCTGCATAACATCATGTCCTCATAGTCCTCCTGAGTTACCTGCCCCTTCTTCCAAAGGTTATAAACTCTCTTTTTTTCATGAATTCCAGACAAAGCTCTCTGTTCGGGTGCAACTGAAGGTTCAGGCTTCCACGAGAGCTCTGCTTCACTAGTGTCAGACTCCCAGTCCAATCCAAAAAGGCTCAGAACCCTGTCATGTTTGAGGCGTGGTTGGGTGCACCATCTTCCTTGGCCCTGTTCTCATCATCAGTGGGGACCTTTGGACCCAAAAGCAGCTGCAGATATCCCCAGCAGTCGGTGTTCAGAGTTGGGCAGAGGTCCCTCTGTGGAGTTTAGTGAAATTCAAATGAAACTGAGGATCAGAATCTATCTGAGGCATCAGTGGGCTACAACAGGAAATAAAATCTGGGGTGAATACCTGTTGAAGGACAACAGAGAGCACAACTGGATCTTCCACATTGTCCAACACCCCAAAAACTCCCATCGGACTTGGGCATCCCTTAATCCAGATCTCAAAAAACCTTCACGGCTGATACTCCCCATCACATGAGCTATTTCTATACCTCCCTCATCCACACACATGTGCACAGAGATGCAGTGTTTGCCATGGGTGGGGGAGCAGCGCCGGCGCTTGTGCCGGCTCCGTGTCTCCCCGCTCTGTACCGAGGCATGGATGGAGTGTGGGCTGCAGGGAATGATCCAGATCAGCTGTCTGTGGTTAAACTGATTTCTCACAATTTAAAAACAGTGCAAGCCTGCTGGTGGGAGGCTTAGTCATGCCCTGCCCGTGCAGGCACGGTGAGGCAGGCGGGCAGGCATCTCCAAGGCTGCAAAGCACTGAGTTTGACCCACGTCAGCTGGTGCCCGCAGCCTTGTCAGGTTCTGCCCCACGGTGAGACCTCTTCCAGGGGCAGCGCGGCTCTGCACGGCAGCCGCGTGGAGAAGCACTGCCCACGCGTGTTGTCTTGGCTGCCTCAGAGGACCTGCATATGGGGTGCATATCCCCATAGTGCTCACGTGCAACCAGCCTCCCAGAAAGGTGGTTTGGGGCCAAAAGTGAGTGCCACGCAGTCTGCAGGCAGGCACCCCGTGGGGAGTGGGACAAGTGGGACTCCGAGCAGACAACCTGATGGGTCTAGTGGGGAGAGTCAAGAGCATCCCCTGGGCAGCAGAGCTGCTGTCTGCAGAGTGATGGGGAGCTGCACTGGCTCCTGTCTCTTGAACCAGCATGCAGCTGTCATGTCAAAAAACAGGGTTGGCCTCCAAGAGCGACGCTACGTCCTGTGTGGCATCCTGTTGTCCCATGCTGGCACCAAAGAACTCCTCGGTCCCCCGGCACTCAAAGGCAGAGCTGGCTGCCAGGGCAGCAGCCCAGGCTTTTACGGAGGGGTGCCAGGAGCTCCAGCTCCTCTGCCACCTCTGCCTAGGTGCAGCGAGTAGATGGGACAGATAGTGCTGCTGCTCTCTGTTCCTGTCTGCACCCATGCGTTGCTGCAGCTGGGTTAGTTTGACGCTCCTGCTGTCAACACTATGTGTGGATGTCACTCGTTGAGATGCCAGGATACTGCCCCAAGTATTACAGGTCAGATCCTCTGCGGATGGGCTTGAGCTTGGCCTGTTGCAGACCACGGCCACATGTAATTAATTTCCATAGCAAGGCTTGCAGGTGCTGATGTCATCTACAAAGATGGGGAAACTAAAGCACAGGCACTGAGTAATCTGCCTAGCTGTGCACTGGAGATGGAGAGATACAGTCTGGGCTGGAGCTGGGACTTTCCAGCTCATCTCCCAGGCTGTACTGCTGCCAGCCCATGACTGCAGAGCAGAGCTTACCCTGAATGGCTGCTGGGACTCTCAGAGGTGTGGTGGGGTGTCTGAGGATGCAGGAGAAAAGTTTCACGTGTCACTACTACCAGGGTACCCTCTGCCTCAAAGGCAGACAGGAGAGTATGCAAAAAACCCTGGGACAGCCCCATGTCTGATCACATAAGGGATCACCAGGACCATAAAAGCAGCAAATAACTGAAATCACGGAGAAATAAAAAAGATCTGCAATAGGTAGAAAACTGGAGTCTTGGGATGCAGTGGGTTTAGGCTTTCAGGCTTTTTGCAAACATGTGCAGAGCCTCCCCTGGCACAGCCATGCAGGCTGACAACCAGAGCTGGCTCTCCTCTGCTTGGCCTTAGCAAAGTTTCTAGAAAGTGGCAGGATTTCATGTTCCCCCCTGCTCGTTAATCACTCCATCAACAGCACTGCCCACCAGCTCAGTTTGTGAGGCTGATGCAACCAGATAGGAAGTACTGCAACTTCATATCCGCTGCTGAAGAAGACACCTATTAGAATAGAGGAAGGAAAGAGAAAAAAGAAAAAAAAAAAAAAAAAACCAAAAAACTCAAAGGAAGACAGCTGCGCCAGAAGTTTGTTTCACGATGTTCAGGCTTGACTGAAAAGATCCAGGTCAGATGACCTGGTGTATTCCCACTTGCTGGGAGGAGGCACCTGGGTAGCAGCTGCCTTCACCCCCCCACCCACCCCAGGACAGAAGCAGTGGCAGGCTTGAGAAAAGGCTTTTTGCTCTGCTGTCGTTCCCCATAGCCACACAACCCCATACCCAACTACTTGGGGCCCCAGTAGCCTGTGTTTTGTCTGGTGGTGCAGCTCCTAACTGAGACCAGCCTGGCAGCCCCACAACAGAGGACTCCCCACCCTGCTCCTGGGGATTTTGGGGCAGGGGGTATTGGAACCTGCATCCCTGCTGAGCAATGCACTGCTCCCACGCCAGTGCAGGGAACAGAAGCATCCAATGGGAGGTTCCTCTGCCTTCACCCCAAAATCAGCACCTGCACCTAGGCACTGTTTGCAAACGGGCTCCCCAGGGAGCTGCTAGGCTGCAGTTACAGCGGGTTGCATCAGCCCCCAGGGGTGAGCCGGCTGCTTGCAGTTTTGGGGCCGGTACAAGCAAAGCAGCATCCCAAGGGCAGACGCCAAAACACCCTCTGCCTGCAGCCCCAGCAGCTAACCCCAGAGAGGCCAAAAGTGAGACACCAGGGCTGGGCCAGGTCCTCCTGGGCCAAAGGGGGACCTTGGGTCTTCTGAGAGTCTTTTTCTGAAGGATATTTGCTCTGACCTTGGTGAAAATGGTCCGACATTCAGCTGCTGTTTTTTTCCTAGAACAGGCTATTCTCAATGCTTTTCCTTCAGAGCGTCCTCTGGGAGGAAGGAGTACTTTTATCCTATGAGCAAAGAAACTGCATATTCCTCCAGCTTGGCCAAAAGGGTCAGATGAAGATGAGTCTGTTTCCCTGCCAACCCTGTGATGCTTTGTCCAGGATTTAATGCAGTCTGACTGGTATGTCCAAATAAAATGCTCCTGTGAGCTGATCACATTCCTGGACTTTGCCTTCAATCTCACAGTAGGGCAGTGACTCCCCTGGGAGGCCAAAACTGCTGCCTGTGCCCTGATACTCTCCGCAGCATCCCCTTCCCACCGCCTGCCTTGGTCTGTACATGCAAGAGCCGAACTGCCCTTGCAGCCAAGGAGGGGATGCCCAGGACATGGTTTGGCTTTCTCTGTGCTGTGTGTAGCTTCAGCTGTACATTTCTCCTCATCTCAATAACATCTTGTACAGCTTTTGGTTTTTGTTTGTTTTCCCTACCTTTATCCTATTTCTGCTTTTCTTTCTCCATTAGACCCAGCAACTGTGTTCAGCTGAAGCTCTTTTATGTGTGGTATCAGCAACTGAGCACCCCCACTAAATGCTTCAGCAGCCACTGTTCAGGGCAATAATGCAGCCTGGTGAGCTGGACTGGGTCTCAGGAGGCTCCTGCCACCCCTCTGTGGGCTCATGGTGAGTGCCTGGGCAAACCCCTTGTCGCCCATCAGTTTCCATGCAGACCTCACACACAAGTTGCCTTTGCCGAGCAGGCACAGGCAGACCCACACCAAAGCATGTGTTGCATGGGGGCTTGCACGGGGGGAAGAGCCTTTTCCCTGCTGGCAGCAGGGCCCCAGCTGAAGGCTAAAGCCTGACCCATGATCCCGGTCTGCAGCTGATCCCTCCCGCCGCCCCTGGCAGTGCTTGCAGTGCTGGCATCCCTCCACGGCTGCCGTGCCCAGAGCACACAGCCCTGGTTTGGATGGGCCATCCTGTCCTTAAACACAGCTGTAAACACACTTTTCCACTTTCTACTATTCTTTTCTGCAGCACTCAGGAGTCTCTTATACTTAAAAGCCTCAGTGCCCCTACATGGTGCAGTGGAAAGAGCTCCCTGATCCCCCCCTACCCCAGTATCATCCAGAACACCAGTCTGTGGAAAGGAAGGCACCAAGGGTCCTATGCCTTCCAAAACATTCTATGTTTGCTACATTCCTTCTCTTTATCGCATCTGATCATTGTCTCCTGGGGTGTTTTTGTTCTTATTTGTCTTAATTTTAAGCACACAGAGGAGACAGAGAGAAGGGAAACATCTCCAAGGCTAGCTCTCCAGGGTAAGATAGTACCAGGGCCACCCAGCACCCAAGGACTCCATATCCAAAAGCATTCTTGTGTTTTCCCTTTTCTGTGGCTGAGCACCCCCAATGAGCACCCTCACCCCCTTGGCCCCCTGCCCCAGACCACCTCCAGGCCACCTCCAGCCAGCACACATGAACACTATGAGATACTGGTTTTTCATGTCCTGTGCTAAAAAGGGTGGGTTTTATCTTTTTCCTTTTCTATTCTGTGTGCCCAGGATCAGCTACTCAGCCATCAGAAGGGGAAGAAGTTTCCCAGACGTGCTGTAGGGATGCAAAGCTATTGTTTGCACAAACAAGTGTTTGTGCCTGTCCTTTTTCAGAGTAACCCCTTTTATTTTCCAAACCACTTTTCCAGTTTGCCAAGATCATTTTCAGGCCTACTCCTGTGCTCCAGGGCAGTGCCTTTCAGTTTAACGTCACCTGCAGAAGTCAGAGGCACATGCCACAATCCAGCATTAAGGTCAATTATAAAAATACCAAGTGGGACCAGACTGGGAGAAAAAAAAAAAAAAATCATGAACCTTGATTGAAGTATCTCTGCAATGTGCCCACAAGCCATTGGCACCGGATGCAATCATCCAACCAAGTCTGCACCCACCTTCTAGTAATCTCATTTAAACCATGCTGTAGAAAACTGCATAAGAAGGTGTCAAAACCCTTGGCAGTGCCAAGTGTCCTGCTCCTGCATCTCAGCATCACCTCTTACCTCACCACAGGAGAAAATCAGGCTGGTGTAGTACAACCTGTCATGATTTCTGTGCAGGTGCCATGATGCACTTTGTTAGGCTTCTGGTACATTACCCACCCTCTGCAAATTTTCAGTGGTAACTACAAATACTTCTGGGATTGACTGAGCAACTCTTGCATTGTTTGAAAATTAATATTGTCAAGCCATGACAGCCTGTAAATTTTCAACAGCTGTGGGTTCTTCCTCTCTTCCTCTTGGACGAGATCTTGTTGCTTTCTATTGCTGTTTAACACCTAGCTCAAAAATTCAGCCTGCACCTCAAAATGAAGACTGGTGCAAATATAGCATTAACCAGTTTGAGCCTTACAGGGCCAATAGTCACTACCTTTTTTTCCCCCTTCAAGGCTCTCAGGAGGCTACCACTATATTGACTGGGACGGGCAATGGATCTGCTTGGGCTGTGGTATTGAAACCATGCACGTTTTAAAAATGAAAAAAGACAGGAAAGAAACAGAAAGACGTTGCATGCTTTTCTTTAAAATTGCTTTTGTCCATGGCAAATACACTTCTAGTGAGTAGGAACAAACTGATCTTTTCTGGTCATGCACATGAACACCTAAATAGCACAGAAAGAGTAAATTTAAGCTTTGGGTCTGCCCAAGGCATTCTGCAGTGAAACAGCCTCAAAGGAGGAACGGCACCTGCCTGTTCATATCTTTTGAACAGATATTTTGCTGTAGAAGGCTTGCAAACTCTGCTTGCATGAAGGTGTAGGCTGTAAATTCCAGATACGTTTCAGCTGCCTCTTCCCCTCCATTTGTGTTCATTTGCCCCCTGCTTGATTGAAATAGCCCACTGCAAATGAGATAATCTAGTGGGAAGTTCAGCTGCTCGTCTTTGCTTATGAGAATGAGGGCGCCTGACCTTCTGTTTTACACTGGCAACACTGTAAAACTCCAACTTTAGTCTGTACCAGAAAGGTGTGTTTGAGAAGAGGTACCACTTTGCCAGTGCTCCCTCAATGCATGAATATCCTGCTGGTACTTACTCCCCCCCGGACAACTTGGAAGCATAAGCTTCATTAGGCCTTCCTGCGCCGGCACTCGCAAACTTCCCCACACAAGCAGGGCAGAAGCACAACCATCATGCTGCCGTATTTCTGGCAGAAAAGGTATTGTCACTGCATACTGCAGAAATAACCTGCAACACACTTTTAACAAAGCAGGACAGGATGTGAATGTCAGGCTCAGTGGGTGGCTCTGGGATTTGTCAGACAGGCAAAAGCACTTCAAACACGTGGCACCACCAAAGTACTCCAGTGGGAAAGGTAAGACGTTTGCAGAATGGCCTTTTCTGGGAAGTCAGCATCACCACCACACTTGGCAAATTTCTCCTTAGCCAGAGGGGAAGGAAAGGTTCATACACTCTTTGCTCTCTTGGCCAGTTTTATCGGGTTTCCATGGCAAGGTTTCGGTAGCAGGGGGGTTACAGGGGCAGCTTCTCTGAGGAGGTGCCAGAGGCTTCCCCTATATCCAACAGAGCCAATGCCAGCCGGCTCCAAGATGGCCCCATCACTGGCCAAGGACGAGCCTCAGTGACAGTGTTAGTGCCTCTGAGCTAACATAGTTAAAAAGGGGGGAAACTGTTGTGCAACAGCAGCCAGGAGAGATGAGTGAGACTGTGTGAAAGAAACAACTCTGCAGGCACCAAGGGCAGGAAAGAAGGAGCGGGAGGAGATGCTCCAGGCACCGGAGCAGAGATTCCCCTGCAGCCCGTGGTGAAGACCATGGTGAGGCAGGCGGTGCCCTGCACCCATGGAGGAGCCCACGCCAGAGCAGGTGGATGTGCCCGAAGAAGGACAGGACTCTGTGGGCACTGGAACAGGCTCCTGGCAGGACCTGTGACCCCCTGGAAGGGACCTATGCTGAAGGGGTTTGTGAAGAACTGCATCCCATGGAATGGGCTCATGCTGGAGAAGTTCATGGAGCACTGTCTCTTGTGGGAGGGTCCCCGTGTTGGAACAGGGGAAGAGTGTGAGGAGTCCTCCCTCTGAGGAGGAATGAGCATCAGAAACAATGTGTGATGAACTGACCACAACCCCCATCCCCTGTACCCCAGTGCAGGAAGACAGGAGAAAATCAGGAGTGAAGTTGAGCCCAGGAAGAAGGAAGGGGCAGGGGGAAGGTGTTTTAAGATATGTTCCTCTTTCTTATTACCCTACTCTGACTTTTCACTGGCAATAAATTAATTTCCCCAAGCTGAGGCTGTTAGGCCCTTGACAGGTGAGTGATCTCTCCCTGTCCTTATCTCAACCCACAAACCTTTTGTTATATTTTTTTTCCTCTGTCCAGCTGAGGAGGGGAGTGATAGAGCAGCTCTGGTGGGCACCTGGTGTCCAGCCCAGGTCAACCCACCACACCAGTGTAGCACTGCTTTCCTATTTTTCCCTTAATATCCTTCAATTCATTAAAGAACAAATGCTGGCCCCAGCCAAGTGTGCTGTCCGCAGCTGACGGTAATTTCACTTCCCAATTTGAACCTCATTAAGTGAACCTGATTTTCAGCCAAAGCGCTGCAACCTAAGCCCCCTCTTGCCCTGGCTATCATTAGCACCCTGGCCATCAGCATGCCAGACCAGGGTGAGGTTTAAGACCCCCACAGCCAGGATGAGGCCAACCTCCCTCCAGTGCCCTACCCACAAGGTGGGGCTGGCCAAGTGTCAGGCTCAACCTGGTATACACATATTTTTAAGGCCCTTTACCCTAAAGCAGCTGTTACCGGGTTAAAACTGACCATGGTAGCACAGACCCATCTGACACTGCTTTTTTTTCTTTTCCTGACAAAGGGCAGTGCTGGCATGGGAAGGTTGTGGAACCTTAAATGCCTGTCATCTGCCCAAGGCCTCCAGAGGATGATTTACCCCCAGACTCCCCACTGCCAGAGGCAGGGAGTCCCATTCTCAAAGCTCAGTCTGCAAGTGAGGGCTGGGATGCATCTTAATGAACCCAGCACCTGCCCGTTTTGAGGGGCTTTCGCACAGTCCCTCCCACAAGTGAAAAGTTGGTCAGTGCCCTTCACAACCATGAGTGACAGGTCAAAGCAACAGAAAAGCTGTGGGGTGTAAAATAGCTCCACATTTTGCCTGATAAAGCTCTCCCTGAAGCTGTTAACTGAGCTTCTGGACTTGTTGTTAGTAACAAAGCAGTGGAGATGATGCATTTAAAAAAATAACTCAGTGCCTCATTTAAAAACTCTTTGTCCCCACCAAGTTGCATTTTTTGAGCCACTTATCCTTCAAAGGAAATGTTTTTTAAATTCAAATTCACCTCCTGCGCTGCTTGGGGCTCTGGTCTAAGCCGGCTGTTTGGGCTGACTGTGACCACTGGTCACTCTGCTGAAGTCTACCTAAAACACCTCCTGCATTTGGAGAGATGCTGTGCAATCAAGGCCACCCACCTGGGAAGCATCAGCTTCTTTTCTTTTGAAACATGCAGAGCATCATCCCCAGCCTGCCCAGCTGCGCACTTCCCGTGGGTGTGCAGCTCTTGGGAAGGCAGCACTCACCCCCAAAACCCTCTGGGGTGCACCCCATGTTTTCCTTCCCCACAGCACACCTCCTGCGTGGGGAGTTTCCACCTCCTGGCATCATCACTTCTCTCCTGCTGCAAAGGTCCCCAGTGGGACCAGCCAAGCACTGGGATGGGCTCTGTGCCCCAAAAGGCAGCCCCCCCATGGGGACCACAGGGCACCCCAGGGACAAGTGGGAGACAGTGGGCCCCCATATGCTTTTGCTTTTTGTTCCTAAAACCAGCTCAGGCAATGCAGCATACACCAACACATTTAACTGAGAGCCACAAGTTTTAATCCACTCAATGCTCAGCACATCTCAGTAGAGGACTCCAAATATTTAAGAGACTCGTTCAAAACTAGTGATGGGCACAAGCTGGTCAGTCTTTTCTGAGATACCAGCCAGCAATCACTCCCCACCAGCCAGATCAACTGCACAGTCTTGTTTAAATTCAGTGGCAGGGATTTAACCCAAGTGGCTGTAGGGTGTGGGTGGGATGTGATCTCCGATGGCCACTTTCCTGAAAACTCATCACTGGGACTTCGATTTTGTGAACCACTCTACCAGAAAAAGGATTTGCACAGGAGCATGCACAGCAGAAGCATGTGTCCAAAACCCATTCAGCTGTAAAATAACAGAGATTCGCAGAACTTGAGTTTACTCATACAAGGGCACTGCCTTCTTATCTTGTGCCTGCACAAGTAGGGTAAGATGACCCAGGTTTACAAGCAATTTGTCATTGAAGGATAAAGATGTGTTGCTACATTGGGCAGACATATTCAAGTAATCACGTGAAATCATAGTGGTGATGTAACTTTGGATGATAGTGACTCTTTCTTGCAGCATCAAGTATCTTTAAAGTTAGCACAAAGTGAGGTTTGTACAAAAGATGAGGAAGAGGTTTGCCTTTTTTAATTTTTTTGTTAGTAAACCAGCAAGAACTGCAGGTGAATATGGATGACAGGAGGGAGATGAGAAATGTTCACCACCTTCTCTTTAACTTGGGGAGTTTCTACTGAGAAAAAGGGAAGGATATTGAAAAGCATCTCAAATGTCAAGTTTCACCTTTTCTTTCAGTTGCATGCCATGTTTGCCCAATGACCGGTTTGCTCACCTGTACAATGCTCTGGTTCTGTGGCTATATCATGAAAAGAGATTATTTTGCTTGCCGATTTTCATGGGTAGCATTTTCCCAGCTGGCCCTGCTTCCCCCTAGGCATCTCAGCAAAGACTAAAGGAAGACACACCTTAAACATTGTCTTAGTTTGGGCTGAAATAGAGTGAATATTCCTTTTCAGGGCCTAGATGAGTGCTGTGTTTTGGATTTAGCTTTGGGTTTGGTATGAGAAGAATGCTGATAGCACACTGATGTTTTCAGCTGCTACCGAGACTCCAAGGACTCTCTGACTCCCCATGTCCTGCCCCTGCGCAAGGGCACAGGGAGCAGGGAGGGAGCACGGCCACAGCACCTGACCCAAACTGGCCAGTGAAATATTCCATATCATGGAACACATGCTCACTACATGGAGGAGGGGTGGTTGGGAAGGGGCTCTCTCTCTCTCTCTCGCTTCCGGGATTGCGATTGTGGGATCTTGGTATCTCAGGGTCGCTGGCTGGGAACGGGCTGGGGATTGCTCAGCGGGTGGGGAGCAATTACGCTGTACATTGCCTGTTTATATATTTCTTTTTTTTTTTTTTTTTCCTATCATCATCATTGTTCTCGTTTTATTGCCATTATTAAACTGTTCTTATCTCAGCCTGCAAGTCTCCCTTCACCCCTCTAATCCCTCCCCCATTCCCAGGTGGGGAGGGGGAAGGGAGGGTGATTAGCTGTGGGGGTTGGTTGCCCATCAGGCCCAAACCACAACCGTTTTTGGCGCCCAACGTGGGGCAGAGGGTTGCGATTTGATAAGGATATTAATTGGGAGAGGTAATGACCAAAATACAGACTGAACTCCGTTAGTGGAATGATCTTTGTAATGTCTGTAGTTGTAATTGTGGGGAAGTTTTTTTTCAGGTGTGGTGAAGGGACTATGGGTGGATGTTCTGTATTGTGCCTCAGTATTTTGTCAGTTATGTTTTATTTGGGTGTGAGGAAGTTCCTTTCAGTCTGGTTTTGCCTATTCTTTGTTCTGATGTTGATGTATATACTGTTTTCTGTACTGAATGTTGGATCTCTTAATTCTTAAATACGTGATTCGCAGAGGCGAGGGGTGGAATGTCCTGGGTTGAGTGAGTGGTGGAGTTTTTTGGTGGCAGGGGAGGGGGCTATCGGGGAGGCCCCCTGTGAGAAGCTTCTCAAAGCTCCCCCAGCTCCACGTCAGCTCCACTTCTGTTTGGGAAATTGAGCCCATTAGCTGTGCGTCTGCGATAATGTATTTAAGAAGGGACGTGGTGATGGGCAGTGGGACTTGTGAGGAGGAGTTGGTGCAGCTGCATGAACACCAAGGTCAGTGGAGGAACGGAGGAAGAAAGGAGGGGGGAGGTGTGCCGGAGCAGAGACCCCCCTGTACCCTGTGGTGAGACGGCAGGGCGGCCCCCCCTGCCACCCATGGAGATCTACGGTGGAGCAGACATTGATTTGTGGCCTGTGGCTCCTGCTCGGAATAATCAAGGTTCTGTGCCCGAAGAAGGCCGGGGTCTCGTGGGAAAAGGCAGCCCCACTGCTGTAATTCAGTGCTGGGAGGATTGCAGCATGCGGGGGAGTCCCACGCCGGAGCAGCTCGGGAAGGGCTGCAGCCGTGGGAGGGAATCCAGTCAGAGGAAGTTAGTGACCCATGATGGAGCAGTGTGGGGAACGCTGCGGCCCGTGGGAGGAATTCAAGTCGGAGAAAGTTTGTGGAGGACTGTCTCCTGTGAGAGGGGGAACCACGATGGAGCAGGGGGAACAAGTTCCAGCAAGTTCCAGAAGTTCCCCCCACTGAAGATGGAAAAATCGGCAGCACTGACTGCATCCCCATTCCCTGCCCCTGCGCCACTGGGGGAGGAGGTAGAGATATCGGGAGCAGAGCTGAGCCCGGGAAGAAGGGAGGGGTGGGGGGAAGGTGTTCTCAAGATGTGGCAATGCTTCTCACTGTCCTACTCTGTTAGGTGTTGTTAGTGTCTGTAATACATGTATGTTCTTTTTTTTCCTCCCCTAACAAGTCTGCCTTTTGCTTGAGCCCATAAAGGGGGATTTTTTTTCCCCACCCCAGTCCTATCTCGAACCCCAAGCCTGGCTCTCTGTCCCTTCTCATTGCCGGAGGGGAAGGGAGAGAGAGCTGCTGCATTGTGGTTGGCTGCCAATCAGGCCTGAACCACGACAAACATAAAATGCCAAGAAGGGTGTTTAATTTCTATCAAAAGCAAAGATGCTGGGCACTTCCATTCAGACACCACCAATAGGCCCAGGACTACCGGGAGCTCCAGCATCACCACCCATCCCTGCTGGACCACAGCTCCCCTCACAAAAGTGTATGGGATCATCTGCATGGACAAATCCTGGCACCACTCTCCTGAAGATCCCCCTGATGCATACAGCCACTGGGACCCAGCAGCTGGCCTGAAGGCAATGAAAAGTGCTACCCTTTGCTGGCATCATCTGCCTTTGGCAGATGCAAAAACAGCAAGTGGAGTTTAGAAAGAAGAAAGCCTCAGGTGTCATCAGCTGCTGAGGTGCTGCTCCCAAGCAAGGGGGTACTCACCGGCCAAAACCTCGAGCAGAAAAGCTCCTGCAGAAGACAGAGCTCCTCTCCACAGTGCAGGGCAGCCATTACTTTCTTAACGTGAAGCCGTGGCTTGATCTGCACCTTTGGGCTGACTTAACCTGTCCCAGGCAGTGGGAGCACGGATGGGAGGAGAGTGGTGAGCAGCCAGCTTCAGCAGCACAACGCTTAGGGCCTCAGCTTTTGCAGCCAAAGTCACAGGGGCTCAGCTTCTCTGCCAGTCAGATCAACTCCTTCTTAGTCTTTGATAATGTCTCTTGTTTTCTGGGAGTTTTTTGTTTGTTTGGTTGGTTTGTTTTTTTATTTTTTTATCACTCTGCTGCAGGGCTTTCAAGTCTACCAAGAATTTCAGATGGGCGGTCACCAGAGGGTTTGCTGTCTGCAGACCATCCTATATCAGATCCCCACGTCTGTTGGACCTTGAAGGCTTGGGGTTATAAGTTAGCTTTCACTTAAAACCTTCAGTGCTGCAGCCTTGAGGTGAGGGGAGCACTGGCCAGGCTGCAGCCGTTAGACGTGGCTGCTGCAGGTAAATTTTTCTCATGCTGCACTTGGAGGATTTCACTTTGGTTGCTTTTTCATCATCTGCCTCTGCACGTCAGTGACAGGGAGAGGTCCCTGTGTGTGACCCACCCTGCAGCTGGCTAGGCTGTACCAGGAATCCAGCCTTTCCCTGGACGAAGGCTGAAGTGGCAATAGCTAATCCAGCTGAGTAATGAAAGGATTATTTCCACAGCTGCCACCTCAGCTGCAACAGCAGCCCCAAGGATCTGCAGAAACCCACAGAAATACCCATAACTGCAAGGCTCGTCCTGCCCCCTGCCCCTGGTCTCAGCACCAGCATGGTCCCATCCTGACCTGCTGAGGCACCATTGAGTGTCCCTGTCTGCAACCATCCCTGGCCACCGCTGCCAGTAAGACCTCGAGGTAGCTGGACCTCTGGTCTGGCTCAGCATGGCCACTTCTGTGCTTCTACCTCAGATAAAGGATTGCTGCAGATGTCAATTCACCCTTTGAAACCTCCTCATACTTCATCATCTTTCTAGGAACTCCTGGACATGGAGAAGCCACAGTTTTTTAGCAAAGATAATATCATGTCCATTCCCTGTTTGCCTTTAGTACTCCCCTATTTAATACCCCCTAGTGAACAATAGCATGGGAAACACCTGTTTCTTGCTAACGAACACATCAAAAAGCCAACTATAAACAAAAATATTGACTGAGCACCTATGTCTTCTGAGTAAGAGTTAGCAATTTTCCATCCTGTATATCTTTTCCACTCACAATTCCCCCATTACTGCGTGACTCTGCACTTAAGGAGTCTTTCTCATTGTTCATATCCAGATTGGCCAAGATTTTGTTCATGCATTCAGTAGCCTTAATCAAAGAGCAAGTTTTCCTAACTCCAGTTCTGCACTGTTGTTGCTGATGATCCCAGCTTTCATTTGACTTGTACCGGATTCAGTTCATAACTGCAGTTTTCTTTCCATCTTGCAATGAAATTGGATTTCCATATGAGGAAGCCTCCTTAAACTGACGCAGCAGTAAAGGAGATGCTGGAATCCAAAAAGCCCTTTCTGGCCTCTCTCCAGCCAGCACCATGCTTAGTTTTACGTGTTCTCTCATTTAAATTTGTCTCGTGATTACATATATACACCCATACATAGATACACATATGCACACACAAACGTATGCATATGCACGGACAGATGAGGACGTGGAAAGATCCCCAGATGAAGAGCCCCATCCCTCCTGAGCCTGTAATTTGGCAGAAAGCAACACCCCAGGTGAGCAGACCTTGCAGCCCCGCGTCCCAGGCCTGACAAGGGTTATCGAGAGTACATCTTGCTGTGGTGCAAATGAGAGCGTGCGACCCAGAAAGCCTGGTGCCAAAACCCCAGAGGCTTCGGGACATCCCTCATGAGGTTGCAGGCACTCTAGAAAAAAAGTTCATCCAAGAATCTGGGAGTTTTGCCTTCCAAACCCTGGGTGCAGCCAGTTCCCAGCCTGACAGTCCTGGCAGGGTGCGCCCCGTCCCCAAAATCAGAGCAGCTGCAGGATGCCCTATGGATGCGTGTGTCAGCACTGCAAACATTCTACCATAAAGCCCTCAGAAAAGGGCTTCTTTAATTCCTGAGTGCACTTCTCAGGCTGTCAGTCACAAGAGATTTCAGTGGTGTTAAAGCAACCAAAGCCAGAACAAGGGGAAGAAAGATCAACCTTATTTCCCTGTAGAACTGTACTTTCCTGTGGTTGATGCCAGCTCCTCTGGTATCTCATCACATCTTATTTCACTGATCCTGACCTACATGTTAGGTGGGGCACAATGTAAAAAAGATCTGAATAATTTATTATTGACCCAGCAGGAGAAGAAGCAAATAATGAACAAATTGTTATTGAGGAATCTTTAAAGTAAATGAAAAAGAAATATCTCACCACGGATGAAAAATTCTTTCTGCTGGTAAATGGCAGTCTGCTGTGACCACTGAAAAAATCCTTGTTCAGCCCAGTGTCCCAGCTCTGGTGTTTTCCTGCAGTGTTTGTCCAGTGTTATTTGTGGCACATACCACCACACACTGGATGACCCGTGTGCGCAGACATGCGTGGAGGCACACCTATACACAGGGCATGCACTGCTGGTGCAAGGAGTCTCCACACCCAAAATCCCTATGCCAAGTCCCACTGTCAAACTGAGACTTGTTTTTTGGTGTCGACACCTGGACAAAGTGCCTCAACTGCAGCAGGAGCTTTCCTGAGAATGAGCATCAGGATTTGGAGCGTGCGGTCCTCATTAAAACAAGCATCCCCAGGAAACTTGCTAAAGGAGAAAAAAAAAGTTGAACTGGACTTGTTCTGCTGAGCCAGGATGATGTAAAGGTGCTTGAATGAAATAAACACGCCCACTTTTGAGTCATCTGATAAAATCACAAACCTCAGCTATGTCTTAACTCTGCTGATACCAAATGGCTTACATGGAAAATACTCAGTAGTTTTGCAGACTGCCAGGCTTGAGGAGGTTGTTGGGAATATACTGACTACCTGGTAGATGGGTGTGTGCTACACACTGTTTCTGTGTATTTACACAAGCCCTCCTCTCTATTCTTGCTCAGCAACAAAGGAGGAGTGCTGCTGCACTGACAATAAAGCTGAGCTGGTATAAAAGTGGAGTAGCAACAGAGCCAGTGGTCTTGGATTTTGCAGAGCCCAGCTAGCACGAAAGATTTTGTACCAGGTCACTGTTTTTATATCTGGGGCATTACCCTAGGATTATGCTACTGATTGATAAAAGCAAACTAAGCCTGCAAATACAGCAAGTTCCCAAAGAGCCATCGGTGTAGAGTAGCAAAACCCTTGGGTTAGTGGTGTGGAAAGCAGGTAGAGACTGGGGAGCCATCCTGAACCCCCTCGCCCAGCACCCAGGAGGCCCTTTGCCTTTCGAGGGCAGGTGGGCAACTCTGTCACGTCCACAGCACTCATGCACATCTGCCAATAAACAGCATGGATTTTCCCAGACAGACTTTTATGAGCCCTCCCCCCATCACATAATGGTGTATGATCTTTCCCCATGATGCATTTTGTTTGCGTTTTCCCTGCTTTGACTTTTGCCTCTGCACAGCAACAAGGCATGGGATGAACCCATGCGCTTGCCCCTACAGCAACAGGCACATTGCTGCCAGGGTGAAGTCTTTTTATCCAGGCTATGGGTTGTTTTTGAGGTGCTATCACATCACAGGGGACAATGTTTTGCCAAGGCTTGTAAGAAGTAAAGCAGTGGTTGTGGTGACTGCCAGGACTGTATTGCACTGGTAGGGCTTGCAAATTCGTGTGCTGGAGTGTAGAAAGGGAGATGGATGTGGGATGATGTCTGCGTCCATAACTATGTACTATTCAGTTCTTCCCAGACCAGTATTCTGTTCTTCTAGCATGTGTTTGCTACCCATCTTTAGCTGAACAGCTACATCAGCTTTTAGCATCCTTTTTCCCCTCATAGGGGGTGCTCATTTCCCAGTAAATGTGAAAGTTGCTGACTCAGAATGACCTGCTGGCTTGTGCCCCAGGAGCAGTGAGCTGAACTGCAGCAGAGAGGCACCTAGCTGAGCCCTCACCATGGGCACAACTTACAGGAGCAGAGACCCCCAGCCCATCAGTCTCAGGGCATTAGCCAGACACTGCTCTTGCTGCTTAGGATGAAAGCCAGGCAGAGTCCCAGCTCTCGGGAGTTAATAACCAACTGTAATAAAGTCAACTAATGCTACAAAATAGTAAAACAACCATCAGTTAGGCTGAAGATGTCACTAATGGATATTTTTCCAGCCCCGCTTCAAAGCACAATGATGGGCTTTCAGCAGAGTAATTAAAGCAATGCCCAGAGTGGAAATACCTCACGTGAACTAAGTCCCTCTGGGTGGTTTGGCTGCAAATTCTGCTCGTGTTTAACATTCAAAGGATGGAAAAAGTGATTAAAAAATTGGGGAGGGGGTATGAGGGGAAAGCATGCGCATTTTCAAAAAATACCCTCTGGCTCTTCTTAGGAAGGACAACTTAGGGCACATGGTGCTATGACATGCCAGAGAGTTGGAGTTACCTAAAATATGTCCTCCAGAGGGAACAAACTGCTTCATCCTCACCTATCTGTCTCTCAATGTTTCTGCACTGCCTTACACCTCCATGAAGAAGTAGAATCTCCTCCAAGCACCCCATAGCTGGTGGGGAGGTTTGGGGTCTGCTCACCTCACAGCAGGTGGAGGGCACCAGGGTGGACAACCTGGACCCCTGGGAGCACCTCGTGGTGCTGGCGTTCTGTGCTTCACTGTGATCATCTGCTGCTGCACAACCAGGCAGACATCTGCTAATGCACAGGAAACAACGGACAAAAAGGTGGGATCAGGTGGAGGGAGTGCCCTTTTCTGGGCAAATCTCTGATTTCTTCCGAGCTATGGGGACTTTCCCCCTGCAGCTGCTCTTTTGCTGCCAGGCAGGTCAGACAAGAGCTGGGGGCTCCTGTGCAGTATTTAAAGCAGCAGGAGGAGCTGATGGGGCAAATGCTTTTTTTCCCTTTCTGTCTGTCAATCTGCACTGAGTTGAGATGGCCATGAGTAGTCCCCCCTGCTTCCAGGATGAGGGCAGGAGAGGGGAGTCAGCCATCATAATCAGCTTTGGCCCCAGAGAGCATCCCTGGTGCCCACGCTGCTCTGGGAGGTCAAGGGGGAGGGCACTGTGCTGCAACATTCATCCCAGCAGCAGCAGGAGCCCTGATGTGGTGTCCCTGATCCGGGCAGAGGCAGCCAGGGTTACTGCCCATCGCACCAGCTGTGCAAGCCACCCCGGTCCAGGTCAGCCCTCAGTGCCACATGGGTCTCACTCGCAGCTTCTCTGATCCCAGAGCAAACACCAAACCCTAAGCATTTAGGCTAGGCAGGGCCATTTCTAGGGCTATGGGGTCAAGTAAAGGGAAATGCAGGGTGAAATGCAGCATCTGGATTCAGGAGCGAACTCTGAAGTTCCCCAAAGCTTCGGGGGATTTACTGCAAGAAGTCTGGCTTGAGCTTTCCTTTCTTTTTCACCAGTAATTCTGCCCCCAGCCAAAAGCAGAACATAGATTTGTATGGACCCAGGTGCATTGCTCACAGAGACAACCATTACTGGCAGTGTCACAGACATCCTCTGTCTTTAGCAATCACAGTGCAAGCAGCGTCTAGCAAGAAGCTTCCTGACTGTGTCTCACTAACTAGCTTCATCCATAACCTCCACAACCATATCTCTCCTGGGGAGCAAATACAGTTCAGCTCTCAGCTTAGAGCAAATCAAGCAAATTTGCTTCGGAAGAGTGGCTGGTTTGTAAGTGCTGTGGTTTAATTGGAGCAGAGTAGCCTATCTAAATGCATCACATTCAAGGAGATCCCGCAGCTCTTCTGTGCCTACAAGTCTACGGACTGAAGACAGCATGCTCCAATAAAATTGCACACCTTCTGAGCTGAAGACAGAGTGCTGACAAGTGCTGGGCTTATTAATTGTCATTGTGAAAAATCCATTTATTCTACCTACTCCAGAAGGAATGAGCGACACAATGTTCTGCAATTTTGAAGTCAATTTGTTGGTGGTTAAGCAACGGAAAACAGAGACTGAATAATCTTTACTTATAAAGTTCAACAACATTAGACCTCAAGCATAAAACCCAAACTACTAAACCCTGCTCCCCAGACTGCAAGAATTTAAAACATCACCAACTCATCCAAGTAAAGCAGTCCTTTTGACTGCAAAAGACTGCCTTTTCAAGGGTCAGACCAATAAGCAATCTAATTTCTGCATGTTTAATTTAGCAATTTGGGCATAAAGGAGATTAAGGAGGTGAAGAAAGAGGCATTTCCATGGGTTGTTTTCCCCTTCCTAACGTCACTGTCGGTCCTTCAGCAACTGAGCCTTGCAATAAAATGAAACAGGAATCAAACTGCCCCTGGTTTTGATTCTTGCAAGACCAAAAACTCTTGCAAGACCAAAACTAGGATACAAGTCCAGAACATCCACTGATCAAGGTTTGTTGGAAATACATACTGGGCATCTAAAGCAGTTCTTGTTTCACATCCCTGGAAGTTACATCAAAGTTAGGACCTACATGGTAGATACCATTCCTGGAGCAGATATCACAGAATCATATAATGGAATGGTTTGGATTCAAAGGGACTGTAAAGATCATCCAGTCCCACCCCCCTGCCCCGGGCAGGGCCCCCTTCCCCCAGCCCAGGGGGCTCCCAGCCCCGTCCAACCTGGCCTTGAACCCTTCCAGGGAGGGGGCACCCACAGCTGCTCTGGGCAACCTCTGCCAACGCCTCACCCCCCACACAGGGGAAAATTCCTTCCTTACATCTAATCTCAATCTACCCTCTTGCAGTTTAAAACCATTACCCCTCATCCTATCACTACATTGCCTGATAAAAAGTCCCTCCCCATCTTTTCTATAGCCCCCTTTAAGCACTGGGAGGCCACTCTAAGATCCCCCCAGAGCCTTCTCTTCTCCAGGCTGAACCCCCCCAACTCTCTCAGCCTGTCCCCGTAGGGGAGCTGCTCCAGCCCCCCCAGCATCTCCGTGGCCTCCTCTGGCCCCGCTCGAGCAGCTCTGTGTCCTTCTGCTGTTGGGGGCCCCCGAGCTGGCCCCAGCACTGCAGGGGGGTCTCCCCAGAGCGGAGCAGAGGGGGAGAATCCCCTCCCTGGCCCTGCTGCCCCCCCTGCTCTGGCTGCAGCCCAGGACATGGTTGGCTTTCTGGGCTGCGAGTGCACGTTGCTGGGTCAAGTTGAGCTTCTTGTCAACCAGTGAGATATGCACATATCCATATGCATAACAAAGGGGGGTTTCAATGTGTACATGTAGTGTTTTTGCCAAACTTTGTCCCCTTTTGTTTAATCATAACAGTATACCGCGACTGAACAGGTAACACTAACATACCAAATATAAAGCACATATTTTCCTTTGGTTTTCTGGTAAGGATCTTTAGTTTCTGGGAAAAAACCCTGTCCTACTCAAGTCACCAGATCCACACCAGCTAATAAAGACGGCTGAGCAAATCCAACTCAAATACAGACCATATTCTATTATTGAAAATAGGAGAAGGTTTCTGGCCAGCTGCCAGGAAATTAGTGTAGGAATAGCTGGGCATTTCTTGTTTCAAAGATCTGACCTTCAATCTCTGTTTGAATTTGCATGTTGGTATACCCCTGGGAGAGGTGGTTGTTTCTCGTAATGGGCAAATCTCTTAATTGTGCCAAACAAGTAAAACAGGAAAGAAATCAGGAAAAAGCAAGTCTCTTACTGGGAGTGGTGAAGCACTCTGTAAGACTGGATGCAGACACATCTCGTACTGGGAGAAGGTGGTGTGTTTTTTCCAAAATATGCTTCAAAACTACCATTCATGGTCTCTGTATTTAGTGGGCACTTATTTCTACCTGTGCCAATAAGTAATTGGAGCCTCAACCTCTTCAGGCCTCGACCTGTCTCTTTTGACAGAAAACCACACACTGCTCAAAGACACCTCTTTTGTTAATGTTTCAGTCCTGAAGGCACAAGAGACAGACCATGGGGGAAAACAGAAGCTGACTTTTGGGTGGATGTGAGCCAGAAACTCAAAGTTTACACCCACGGTCATGCACAATCTTATGTTGTCCTGCTCCAAGGCTGGCTAGTGTTTAAATCCAGGACCAAACAGATAAAGGCATCAGGTTAGTAATTTTCTTACCCACCTTTTGATGAGACCTTATCCCAACAAATACCATTTTCCTCCTGAAGGCCTGAGCTACAGTATTGAGGCATTACTAGTGTTTTGGGTTTAATCTATGTTAAAAAAAAAAGAATGATTGAGTTGTTTTTACAGGGACCTGAATGGCTTTATATTGTGTGAGGGCAGCAGAAATGAGAGCCCTGACCACATTTTAAAGACTGCCCAGCACCTCTCAGCCCAAGATAACACATCAGCTGAATTCCAACCTATACAGCAGCCAAAAACAAGGTGATCCAGCCACAATAAAAGAAGAGGTACTGTCCTGGGTTTGAGTGAGTGGTGGAGTTTTTTGGTGGCAGGGGAGGGGGCTATCGGGGCGGACCCCTGTGAGGAGCTTCTCGAAGCTCCCCCAGCTCCAAGTCAGCTCCACTTCTGTTTGGGAAATTGAGCCCATCAGCTGCGCCTCTGCGATAACGTATTTAAGAAGGGACGTGGTGATGGGCAGTGAGACTTGTGAGGAGGAGTTGCTGCAGCTGCATGAACACCAAGGTCAGTGGAGGAACGGAGGAAGAAAGGAGGGGGGAGGTGTGCCGGAGCAGAGACCCCCCTGTACCCTGTGGTGAGACGGCAGGGCGGCCCCCCCCGCCACCCATGGAGATCTACGGTGGAGTAGACATTGATTTATGGCCTGTGGCTTCCACCTAGTTGATCAAGGTTCTGTGCCCGAAGAAGGCTGGGGTCTTGTGGGAAAAGGTAGCCCCGCTGCTGTAATTCAGCACTGGGAGGATTGCAGCATGCGGGGGAGTCCCACGCTGGAGCAGCTCGGGAAGGGCTGCAGCCGTGGGAGGGAATCCAGTCGGAGGAAGTTAGTGACCCATGACGGAGCAGTGTGGGGAACGCTGCGGCCCATGGGAGGAATTCAAGTCAGAGAAAGTTTGTGGAGGACTGTCTCCTGTGAGAGGGGGAACCACGATGGAGCAGGGGGAACAAGTTCCAGAAGTTCCCCCCACTGAAGATGGAAAAATCGGCAGCACTGACTGCACCCCCCATTCCCTGCCCCTGCGCCACTGGGGGAGGAGGTAGAGATATCGGGAGCAGAGCTGAGCCCGGGAAGAAGGGAGGGGTGGGGGGAAGGTGTTCTTAAGATGTGGCAATGCTTCTCACTGTCCTACTCTGTTATGTGTTGTTAGTGTCTGTAATACATGTATGTTCTTTTTTTTCTTCCCCTAACAAGTCTGCCTTTTGCTTGAGCCCATAAAGGGTGATTTTTTTTCCCCACCCCAGTCCTATCTTGAACCCCAAGCCTGGCTCTCTGTCCCTTCTCATTGTCGGAGGGGAAGGGAGAGAGAGCTGCTGCATTGTGGTTGGCTGCCAACCAGGCTCAAACCACAACAGGTACTCATCAAAAAAAGGCAGTGTGCAGATCAGTAACTTTTTCCTCATGTCCTGTTCAAAAAACCAAAAGGCCAGTGACCAGTCAATGTAAATTAAGGCCAGAGGTCCTCCTGGAGACATCAGCTTTGTTTTGAGTCAACACACTACGGACAAATTGCTCCAACTGCCCTTGAATGGGCGGGGCTGGTCTGGAGATTACCAAAGGCTGGAAATACTCCCAGGTACTGCAATCATCAGGATTGTTTTTTATGCTGGACATGTAACAGCCCAGACCTGGGAGCCCTCACAGTCTTGTTCTCTCCATTTTGGCTGCTTTAGCAAAATTCCTTTGACCCGCCTCAGCCAGCTGCCCACTGGCCTCACTCTTAAGAGAAGCAAGCCTAGCCTGGGTCCAGAGATCCCAAAACCCAACAGCAAACCACAGTCTTGCTTTCTGCCTTCCCCCCCACAGCTGCTAAACAAAGCATGCTTGCAGTGACCAATCAGTTTTAGCACTTTGCTGAATTGCAGCTTAAAACCATCATCCCAGATATCATGGTGCAAGGCTGGATCCCAGAGAGGTGCCAGGCTGCAGGAGCCCAATTCCTCCCTCCCAGTGACTTGATTTTCAGCAGAAGTTTAGGAGCAAAGGTGCCAAGTAACAGCACTTGGCAATGGGGCCAGGCTTCTCACTGACATGAGCAGGGAGTCCCCACTGGACCGGTTTCTTTTTCCACACAACCCTCTCCCCAAAATAAAACAGTTTGCTGCAATGACAGCATGCTCTCTGTAAGAGGCTGTTGACAAAAATCTGGGCCTTTATTCCAATACTGAAAAGAGAAGTGAGTCAAGAGAGCCCTTAATCTTGTTAAGAGCTTGGAGGACTCTGCAACATTAATTGGTCTGTCTAGACCAACTCCATGTCTGGATGATGTTATTGCAGCTTCTCTTGCAACTGTTAAATTAAAGCATGGAACCACACAAAAAAACTTTGAATTTCCCTTCTTTACATTTCATCACCCTATTTCCTGTCTGCAGCCTGTTCTTCTTTCAGTTCTTAATAGAAAAAGAACAAACTTTTGCATTTCTGTTTGTTTCTGTATTGCTAGGTTTCCCTGCTTTGTAGCTACTGGGAAAAAGCTAGGGCTGTGATTGCATTAGAATGAAAAGACATAAATATGATGCTAAAAGGTAGGCTTAGGACAGAAGGTGCTCGGTTGGCACAGCTGAGTTGTGCACTGTGCAACACAAATGTGAGTGAAGTGCTCCTGCTGAGCTCCAAGGCAAGTTTCAAGCCTACAACTTGAGTTTGGGTCAAATCCGAAGAAAATCTCCAACCCTTAAAACAGCTGTGACTGAGACAGGATTTTCCCCAGGTCACAGTCAGGGGGGACTATTTTTGGAACAGAGAATGCTCCATTTATCCCTGTGGACTGGTGTTGCCAGGTGCAGTGTTGCGACACTGACAGGAAAAGCCAGGGTTTATCAGAAAGCCGATGACCAGGCTGAAATCCACCAGCCCACGTGGACTCCCCAGGCACCCCCGCTGCAGAAACCCCCGCTGCACCACCACCATCCACTGATACCAAACATGGGGTGGCCATGGAAGAAATTGATGCCCATCCTTGAAGCAGGGCACTCGAGCCCACGTAGGGGTGTCCTGCCCATTTGTCTCTGGTGGCAGTAACGTTGCCCTCATGCAGAAGCACCTCACATCAGGTCACCGGTGCCCAAAGGCTGTTAATGAGTGTCACGCTTCTCAGAAACTTCTCATAAGTCATTCTGGTGTTGCTAGGAGAAGAAATTGCATGGCAATAAACCAGAATTGTTTGGTTCCTGTTAACTAGCCAGAAAGGTGATAAACATTAACTACTCATAAGAATCATGTGATGTATACAGATGTTCAGGTCCCCCTCTCATCTGAACGCCTTTTTTTTTTTTTTTTTTTTTTCATTTGAGGATTTCTAGGGGTGGGCTAGAATCCTCTAGGCTATGACAGCACGCATGAGAGGGGCTTAAAGAGCAGCATGGGAAGGAAAAGCAGCAGCTACGCCTCCCTGCGTCATCAATCGCTGTCACATCCTTTTCCCTCCAGCGGCTCAGGGAGTTGGTATGACAGCATTGGCCACAGCAGCGTTCACCTTTCCAACAGAGCAGAGCAGAAAATTAAGGAAAGGTCCACACGTTCCCCTGCACCTTCGCTGGGCGTGCAACTGCATCTTGACTAGGAGACACATGGTCCACAGGCAGCGCAGCCAAGTAACTTGAAAGCCTCCACCAGCCAGAGGCTGAGGTCTATCCTGGTTATAGAGACAATGGAGGGTGACCCAGTGCTCTTCTCTCCATCACGCACTCCCATAGCTATTGAGGGTCCCAACAGAGAACAACGGCCTGGGCTACACGGCTCCACACCTGGTGGGGAAAGCCAAGGCTTTGTCTCCTCACGCCCTGAAGGCTGCCTGGGAGGAGGCTCCCTATCCTACTCTGCACTGACAGACAAGATGCCCACAGCTGACAGAAACTGATGTCTGGCACTTGCATGACCTGTGGCCCAACATACACTTGGGTACCATCTATTGGTGGTCACCCTGGTCATATGGATGGACCCACGATCCTCACGCATGTGTTTCCCAAGCAGCTGTGAAAGCCTTATGAAATAGATGACACCTGCCACCAGCCTAGATGTGACACTGTTTACATCATCTCTTCTGCCCAGATTTAGCTTGAGATGGCTGATGGATAAATCAGACTAGAGGGGAGGCTCCTCCATCCTGGGGCTCTGGCTGTGTGGTTCCTCAAGTCCTCCTGTCATTGCGTGAATCACAGCTACCTCAAAGCACATGGAAGAGGCCAGTGAGCAGATGCATGTCTCATGAGGTAGCCAGCTGGTACAGTTTCTTCCTGTCTGCTTTAGGGCATCTCAGCACAAGACAAGTCCTCAATTTGTTTTGATCTGGCTAGTGACTTTAGTTGTCCTGGTTTTCAAATGCTTTATTACAGGTACATTCAAGGTGCCTAGGTTTTTCCAGGATGTGGTGACCGTCTTCCCACCCATCCATGCACTCTAAAATTGGTCACAGTTGGACACTGCATAATTTGAACATTCAAAAATACAATTGCTTTGAAAACTGTCAGCCGGATCACTTCTGCAGTGTAAATACAGGCTCTTCAGCATCACCTATTCAGGCACAGAAATGCAACTGCATGTGTACTTTTGGAAATGGGAGTTTTTGTGGTGAGGATTACATTACTGTTAATGAGCCTCTAGGAAATCACAGCCTATATGTTTTTTAAACTTAGCTCCATGCCCACACACAACCATCCCGTGACCCAGCACCAGGAGAAGAAGCACTCTCGTCTTTGGGTAAGGAAAGAAGGCACTGAGCAGCTGATGTTTTATGGACCACAGAGGCAACAATACACTTGCATTTTGAGAGTCTCATCAACGCCCAGCCTAGCAACAGCTGTGGGTGCAAGGGCAGAAAGCAGTGCTGAAGCGATGCTGTAGGGCTCTGAGGTCCACCTGGCAGGAGGGATGTGATGCCATCCCAGGGATAAGGCAATGCAGAGGTCCGAGACATCCTGGGATGGAGGCCCAAAGCCAGCTTGCCACTCTCTTTCCATCGTTTTTCTTCCACAGTGCTGCCAGCTCCTTACTGTGCCCACTAAAATCTCCTCAGACACCAGGTCAGTCTGTTGCAGGGTCCCAACCGGAGCATGAAAGTAAGAGCTGTATGGAGATCCTAAGAGATCCCACACTTGCCCTTCTGAAGCTAGTGAAGATGATCCAGTGTCCAGCATCCATTCTGTTTTTGGGAGGTTGCCATTTTCCACAGAGAGCACTGTAGCAGCCCTCTGAGTTTAGGGACCCTGGGGCCGAATTAATCTCTGCGGTAGCCCAGGGAGTGAACAGCATTGGAGGGAGTACGTGAGACTCACACCCTATTCACAGGGCCTTGGACAACTGTCTGGCCTCAGCATACAAACCACATCACATATTCTTAAATCGGCCCTGGCAAATGCATCACTGCCGAAGGTCAAAGTCTCCAGTTATCTCTATGGCCTATGCAGAAGAAATGCCTGAAGGCCCAACATCTGGGACCCTCAGCCTTCAGGTTGTGCAAGTAGGCCTATGTATGTGAAGCAGATTCAAAACTACACAGAAATTCAGTATTTTAATTCCAGATTAAGAGAAACAGAGCATGGTGAGGAGAGGGGAAAAAATCCCAGGAGAGGTCAGGAATGAAGAAAAAAGCAAGGCTGCAGGGGGTAAGGAGGAAAGCTTGAAGAAAGAGAAAGAGTGTCATATACTCAAAAGCAAAGTTTGCCACTGGTAACAGTTTGTAATCTGAATGCAATGCAAAACACAATGAAGAACCTCCATTTTCCCCATAACACTTCTTACGGCGGGCTCTGCTGCAGCGGGCTGCCAAAAGGCATTAGACCAGTAAGCATTCGCTCAGGAGATCAGACTGAGTCTTGATGCAAGGACATCTGAAAGGTCACAGTCAGAGCAAATAGTGAAACCGCAGGAGCCTGCCTCCAGTGCATATGTGTTTTTTTCCTTGGCTGTTACCAAGCTTTCAGAAGGCAGCTAAGCATAATTACAGCTTGCAACTTCTTCACATTGCTCCACAAAGCACCCAGGCATGACATAGATCTTGTGTGCTGCTTTTAACACAGTTGTGAGTGTTACTTCATTGATAACACACCAACCCAGTGTCTTTCATTCACGGAACTTGCACTGAACACAGAAAAAATCAAGAGGACTCAGCAGTTTGTGCTGGCAGGTGCTGAGTGGGACTTAACAGTCCTTAGGTGGGGCCTGTTGATTTCCTGGGAACCCTCTGATGAAAAGGGCCCTACCCACATGATAAAGAGTGGAGTTATGTTGGGTGAAATACATACATCAGTCATTTCCAGGTACTCATCCTATTTCAGACAAGCTCTGAATGGAAAGCACTGGACTGATTCCCTGGTGCATTGGGTTTACGTGGCATGGTTTTGGTAGTGCAGGGTGCTATAAGGGTGGCTTCTGTGAGAAGACACCAGGAGCTGCCCCCATGTCACTCAGAGCCAGTGACATCCAACTCCAAGACAGCTGACCAGAGCTGAGCCCACTAGCGACATTGTAAGCACTTCTGTGATCAATTATTTAAAAAAGGGTAAAAAATGCTGTGAGTCAGCCAGGAGAGAGGAGTGAGACTGTGTGAGAGAAACAACTCCGCAGACACCAAGTTCAGTGAAGAAGGAGGAAGGGGAGGAGGTGCTCCAGGTGCCAGAGCAGAGATTCCCCTGCAGCCCGTGGTGCAGCCCAGGGTGAGGCAGGCGGTGCCCTGCACCCAGGGAGGTCCACGGTGGAGCAGATCTCCACCTGCAGCCTGTGGAGGAGCCCACGCCAGAGCAGGTGGATGTGCCCAAAGAAGGCCAGGACTCTGAGGGAAGCCCCCGCTGGAGCAGTCTCCTGGCAGGACTTGTGACCCCATGGAAGGGACCCACGCTGGAACAGTTCATAAAGAACTGCAGCCTGTGGGAAAGACTCATGTCCAAGAAGTTCATGGAGCACTGTCTCTTGTGGGAGGGACCCCATGCTGGAGCAGGGGAGGAGTGGCAGAGACAGTGTGTGATGAACTGACCACAACCCGCATTCCCTGTCCCCCTGTGCCACTGAGGAGGAGGAGGTAGAGCAATCAGGAGTAAACGTAAACTCAGGAAGAAAGAAGGGATGGGGGAAGGTGTTTTAAGGTTTTGTTCCTATTTGTCACTATTCTACTCCAACTTTTGACTGGCAATAAATTAAATTAATTTCCCCAAGCTGAGGCTGTTATGCCCTTGACAGGTGAGTGATCTCTCCCTGTCCTTATCTCAACCCACAAACCTTTTGTTATATTTTCTTTCCCCTGTCCATCTGAGGAGGGGAGTGATAGAGCAGCTTTGGTGGGCACCTGGCATCCAGACAAGGTCAACCCACCACACTTGGGAGCAAAATGCATGCCATCCTGTTTTCACCCTCCATGCAGACACCACACATGCGCCGGCTCCTCACAGCTTGTTCCCCAAAGACATCTCCACATGTGCACCAACAACTTGCCCTGACACACTGGCATTTGCCTACGATCAGGCAAAGCCTGCACATATTGTCCCCCAGACAAAAAGCTGTGACAATGCACACATCCCCAAGAAGGCAAAAATCACTCGTCTGCTCTTCAGGAGTCTCTTGGTGTAGCCCTAGTGTCTCTGCAGACACCCACCACATGCACAGCAACAGCAAAGTACAAAATTTCAGCTTCATGTTTTGGCCAAGCCTTGAACTTCTCTTTTCCTCTTTGACCACTGCTGCCCTCCATCATGAGAACCTTGCAATACTGTTGGGCATTTACCCTCCTGCCCCCCAAAGGGTCTTGTTCCCATGTCACAGCATAGCCCCAAAGGCCAAGGGGCACAGACAGATCCAGCAGCATCCCTTAAGAAAAATGCAGGGTTATCTAGGAAAAACACAGGGTCCTCTAGAAAAAAAGTTGGGAACCCCTAGGCAAAATGCAGGTCTGCTTGCTCAGGCCCACCCTGCTCCCTGAGGAAGGATGGAGGCTGTAAGCATGGAGGAGGTGACTGAAAATCTGAGTCTGAGTTTGAGATATTTAAGGCAATTACACAAAAATTGTAAGTCTCTCAGCTCAAGACCTGAAGTGCCTTCAAGATGGAGAGTGTGGGTGAGCATTCCCATGTTTGCAGACATTGTGTCAGCAGTACCTTCCTTTCTGAAAACCCAAAGCGTGCCATAAACCCAGGTGAGATCACAGAAGGTTTCTTTAAAAAGAAATTAACAGGTTCCTTCTAATACAAGGCCCAAAACTACCAGCTTCATCAGCACTGGAGTGTTTTGAGATTCCTTTCTCCAAAGAACTTACTAAAAATGGAGCAATAACAAATGGGAGGGCAGTAACACACATCTTCTCTTGGCTCTCAGAAGTGCTTGGTTAACCAATATCCCCCTCTCTTGGTAAGGGGAGATGAACTGTGGCCAAGATCCTTGTCCTTTGTTTTTCTTCATCTTCTGCTCTCATCTTTTAACCAGATGTGCTACGCCAAGAGTTCAAAAGACTCTGGGTAATTACATCGGTAGTACATCATCTTGGGAGAGAGAAGAATGTTTGCTCCATGACTGATGGTGGTGGCCACACAACACCACGCATACCTATCTAATTATTAAATATTTATTGCACCTTTAATATGTCAGTTACAAAAGCAAAACCTTCCAGAAGAGCAGGCTGGAAGGAAAGGGAAAGTACAATTGAAGACTGCTGCTTTGTTGCAGTGTCATGGCCAGGTGCACATCACTAATTTCCATTGTAAGGCACTGGAAAACAGCCTGGACTTTCTATGACAAAATCTGATGCAGCTGCGCCTGGAGTTGCTGCCTCTAGCAGCTTCCTCATTTCTGCAACTCTGCACCATTGCTTCATGATGGACATAACTGACTATCCATGCCACAGCTATAGTAATATTTTCACTGTAGCTGTCCCTTCTACTGCATCACACATTTGAGTGGTTGGGTGACTTAACAGTGTTTTGGGGAGACAGAAGTTTGTCTTAGATATGCTCACAGAGGCTTGGAGGGGTTAACTTGTGAGAAGTTAGCACAAGGTGCTGGATCTGGGTCCCCGCTCTCTTTTCCTTTTCCTTTGTTCTTCCTCATTTTTCCCCTCATTTTTGGGTTTTCTCACTCTCCATCACATGCTTATGGGGAAATGGAACATGAGTGACTACTGTGCCCAAAGCCTGAAAGAGCTGGCTTTCCGTTGGTGAATGCTTTGCAATGACACCCTTGGGATGTCTGGCTGCAGACCCCTGGCCCACCTCAGGTCTCACTGCTCAGTGGTGTTTCCTCCAGTCACTAACACACACTGGTTCACGAAGCAGGAAAGACAAAAGCGAGCCCTGTAAAGCAGATGCATGTCTCCAGAGCCCAGCAGGTTTGCTTGCCCTCAGTTCCTGATGGGGAATCACAGCTGGAAGGCCGCTGGCAGAGGCACACGTGGGGCTGCAGAAGCATCACACTGGGACCACGGACCACTGTTCTGACTCATTCATCCATATGGATGCCACAATTTAAGCCCTACCTAACTGGTCATACTGCCAGGGATCACTGCTGCCCACCTTTCCCGTCCTGCTTTCCACCGTTATGGGCAGCTTGGAAAGAACTGGAAACGTAATTTGTTCAGCCTCTCAAACATCCCACAGGCCTGACTCTGAGCACACTGAGGTTCACCACTGGGTCTGGGCAAAGCCCTTCCCTGCTGCTGTGTGTGCATGTTGCCTTCACCCAACAGGTAACAGAAATCAGCACAAGCAGAGATTAAAAAAAAACAGATGCCTTCTGTCCGAGGAGCTTTCAAGATAATTAAAAGAGGTCAAATTTTCACTGAAAACCCACCTGGATGTTTCTGAGGGTCATGGTGTGTGTGGGCTCTCCAAAAATACAGCTCTTTTTACTGGCCTACATCTAAGTGGTGCTGATTAATTCACTTGAGGGCACCTAAATTTAGCCCTGCCAGCTTTCTCTCCCACAGTCTTTCCACACATCAAAGGAGTGTAGCAATTCATTCTTATCATGCATGGGTGGCATGAGCATTCATCAATGTCTCCAGAGCTTTTGCAAGAGAAACTGTCTAAGGACTGATCTTTGAAGCCTTCACTGCACTTCTACTCTGTCCTTCCTTGAGACACGTTTTCTGACTTTAAGGAGCAAGAAAAACCACGTTCCCAAAGGCCAAAGATGTGGCTTTAAAAGTGCTTCCTGGTTCCCCCCCTGCATTTGTCAAGAGCTGCCTATTGGCTCACTGTTCTATCAAGTGACTTCTGGGTGTGACACAGCATACAGCAATCTGCTGAAGCACAAAATTTGTTTCATTTCCAACTTCCTCACAGTTGACTTTCATATTTTTAACAGCCATGTTCCCTCTCCGGTGGCTCGGGGGAGAGTCATGTTGCATTTATGGCTGTGAGGAAGGTGGGTAGCAGTGAGGGCACATGAGAAGAAGAGCCCCCCACAGATGAGTGACTGTGTGCGTGGGACTGCTGCAGTACTGTTGAGCTAAACAATGAGACACTCTGTAATTTAAAAAAAAAAAGACAAAAATAATAAGTAAAGTGGGTGTGTTTTCTGGGTGTATGGTTTTGTTTTGTTTTGTTTTTTTTCCCAGAGGACCCACATTCCTCTGTATGATTTTTATTATGTGCTGTCATGGTAGTAACTCGTACACTCTAAGAATCAAGCACAGATCACATAAACTGTATTACTGTCCAGTTATTTTAGGCACTCATACAACAATCCCACAGCAACGTTTTGGACTTCAAACTGCAGTAAGCCTAAGCATATACTTGACTGTTAGCACATCAGGAAGCAAATGGCCGCAGACAGGATCTGAGGACAGGGGGCACGTAGGCACCTCTCCCCGTAGTCCACAAAGGGTTTATCCACCCATGCTCGCCTATAGAAAGCAGTACTAAGGAATTTATTATCTGGGTGGGTTGTTTCCTTCCTTTGCTTACACTAGCTTCTGCAAGAGCCCTGTCTGTGATGCTGAGCTGAGCTGGGGCATTTGGGAGCTGGGTTTTAAAGGTGGTCTGGGTTTTTCTACCATTTCACCTCGCCCAGAAGCAGGTTCCAAAACAAGGTGCCTTGGCTGATAAGGCTTTCCTGCTTTCCCTCTGCTGAACCAGCCCCAGCAGCTGCACCTCCCTAAAGCGGCACAGGGCACATGCACCAGCTGCCTCTGACTGCCACAGGGGCACATGGACACCAACACAGTGGGGACCAGCTGGAAGAAAAAACAAACACCAGCAGGAGCTACCAAGCCCTCACAGCACTGCCTCTCACCCACAGATATCCTAGCTCCTCTGGCGTTGCCACCAGAGAAAAGAAAGAGGATGCTCATGGCATGGGACAGGCAGGGGAAAGAGCACGGAGAGCAGCACCTGAAGTGCTTCAGGTAAGCAAAACCAGGTCTGGAAAGGGCTAGGCAGCAGTTGCACCCACAAGCAGGGAGAAGAACAAAGGGGACAGCACTGTGGGGTCAAAAAAGAGAGCCCGGTGGTTGCTGTGGTTCTGCTGCTGTAATACGCCACACACTTCCAAAATATAAACCTGACTTATTCTCAGTACAAAATTCCAACCTAAGAGATCTCCAACATAAATCTCATGGGGCAACCTTTGAGGCTGTGAGGGGTGTTACCAGCTTTTCAGTGTTCACCACAAAGAAAAGCAACATATGAGGGAACATCCTGTGGGGATGTGTGTTGGTACCTGTAGCCAAGCCAAAATGCCTTTCATTTTCTTCTTTTTTTTTTTTTTTTTTCCTTTTTTTTTGAATGAAGAAGCATCTTTTTATCCAGAACACCCGTGAAGTGTTCCCATCCTCCGCTTAGCTGCATATCCCAGAACAAACCTTCTACAGGCTGGTAACCTGGCTGCTCTTTAGCCTGTAGAAATGCCCCATTCATGACACCCCCAGCACCAAGTACCCCAAAACCTAACATCACTTTTCCTGCTCCCATGTGGTGGGAGCTTGATTCAGTAACCCCATACTCCAAAATAAAAATCCTACCAGCCCATTAGAAGGAAAGGAGGGCTGTGACAGCCTCATTTTCCACTCCTCCACTCCAGGACAGGCAGTAGCGCAGCAGAGTGCGGTAGAACAAAGCACCTCTCCAAAACACAGAGAAGTGAATGAAATAAATGAACATTTCCGTTTGCGTGGGTCCCCTTGTCTGGGAAAGCTGAAAGTTGTTTCTGCAAGGAGTATTTCTGGTCCTGGCTGCCTCCCTCCAGCAGGTGAACTACTAACGATGCTCAGTGTCACTAGCTGTCTATCCCGATTTTATTGTTTACCACGGGGTGAGCACCGCTCATGTCAGCAAGCACTTCTGTGCTGCCAAAAGGCTGCAATCCACACAGAAAGCAAGCCGCTCTGCTGCCCTCCGTGCGTTTTGCCGTTGTTGTTTTGGTTGGGGTTTTTTTGTTTTTTTCGGGGGGAGGAGGAGGGGTAGAAAAGCAAGAGGGTTAGTGGGTAAATCCCACTCATTCCTGCGATCTGACCCACCCCTGCCTTTCGGGTTGGCAGCAGACGTGCTGTGCCTGCAGGGCGAGCAGCACCATCCCAGCCGCTCCGCAGGCCCCCTCAGAGCGCCGCGCTCCGCAGGGCGGGAGGAGGAGGAGGCAGAGCAGGAAGGCCGCGCGAGCCAGGCTGCCGGCGCTACCTCCGCAATCCTTCTTCCTGATCATCGTTACGCAGCACTTTTCTACAGTAGTCGCTGGGGCTTTTCCACTTGGGGTTGGGTTTGGAGTTGTTTTTTTTTTTTTTTGGTTTCTTGGGGTTTGGTGTTTTTTTTTTTTTTTTTTTTCCTCAGTGTTTCGCCGTGCCGCCGCCCCCCGGGCCCACAGCGCCGCCCGCCGCGCGCGCCCCTTCTCAGCCCGGGGGGGGGGGGGGGTGAGCGGGGATGGGGGCGGGGGGGAAATGGGGGCGCGGCCGCGCATGCGCGGCGCGGCGCGGCGCCGGGCATATAAGCGGGGCGGCGGCGGGAGCGAGGTGGAGCGGGTGACGGGGCCGCGGAGGGACGGGAGGGGACTGGACCGGAGCGAAGCGAGCGCAGGAGACGAAGGCCCGTGGCCGCCTGCTCGCCGTTCAGCCGCCGCACCGCGGGCCCTGAACCGTCGCCCCGCCAACTCTTCATCCCCCGCTTCCCCCCCCCCCCCCCTCCAAAACTCCGGACCGTCATCATGGTGAAGCACGTAGAAAACCTGGTGAGTCCGTTAGGCGCGGCGCCGTCCGTTCGCCAGCGCCACGGGGAGCAGCGTGTTCCTGCCTCCGCCTCGGGTGTGGTGGCCGCCGGCCCCGGGTGGCGCGGCGCCGGCCTTTCGCCCCGGGAGCGCAGGGGGAGCGGGGCCTGCCGGCGCTCCCGGCCGCTGGAAGGGGCCTGGGTGAGCCGGTGGCTGCCCGGTGAGGCCTGGGCGGGCGGGCGGCTCAGGCCGGGTCCCGGGGCTTCCCGCTTCGCTGCGGCGGGCAGGGACACGCACACACACACACACACACACACACACACACACACACTCGCTCAGGCCAAGAGGAAGGAGCAAATACCTGTGTGATCTAAGGCTTCGGGTAGTCCGGTGGAGAAGAGGGATGCTGTAATTTCACGTTGCGGTAAGATTGTTGCTTGCCTCCCTTGGAAGCCTTCAGGAAATGCCATGTTTTATTTCTCAAGCTGGTAGCAGAGTACTATGATACCCTAATTTAGAAGTCCCAGCTCACCTTACATGCTGCCCAGTGTGTAGGTGACCAGGTGGCTTTCTTAGTAGAGATCAGCCAAAGTTCTGTTGTGCTTCTGGATAGGAGTTCGTTAAAAACACGCATCCGGTTTTCTTGACTTGAAAGGAATTACTAGATCCCATTCCTATATTTAAACAAGAGGAGTTGCTGGCATAAGAAGTATGTCCCTAGTTATGGTGCTGTCTGACTTGTTCAGTACACTAATGCAGCACCTCATTGTTCGGGTGGTTCTGTGAATACAAATGTGTCTGTGGCTTTGTGATACAGGATAGTAATAAAGCCTAGACCAATGCACAGAGAATACTCTGCTGATGATGAAATAGTACTGAGTCTTGTGCACAGCAGCTGACATTGTTGATAGACAACAATAGAGTATTTATTAGCTGTAATTTACAAACTCAAATCTCCAAAAATATTCTCTGTGCAAACTTAGTGAGCTCTTCATTTTGGGAAAAATTCTGTTGGGCTAGTCTTTCATTTTGAACTTAATCTGGTTGAAGTGTCGGTTTGATCTGACTGTGAGGTCCAGTGAGTGATGCTGGACTGCATCCAAGTCTGTCCTCTAGGCTGTGCTCTTTTGTAGTCAGTTCACACTGGGAAAACTTTCGGGACTACGTAGTTTGCTGTTTTTTAACTTGAAAGGGTAAGCACCTCTGGACCCTGCATATTTTTTTTTTTTTTAACTCTCCTCCCATAAGCAAATTCAGGTGATACTAGAGATGACTGGCAGGGTAACACCTGACTAGTCAGGACCAGGTCTCCAGTGGTGTATGATGAGTGACCAGCTGTAGGTATTATGCCTTCCAACTTTCCCCTTGTTCTATGCAATAGCAAACCTGAGGTGTGTGGCCATATGATGAACACATCCCAGGGCCGAAATTCTTGTTGCAGAATAAAGTAATTATGCAGCTGGACAGGAGACTTAAGTGTAAGAGGAAGATGATCCAACTGGCAGGTGCAGCAAATGGGATCAGTAAAGAGCTAGTGATGTTACAGTGCAGAGGTGTGAGAAGCTATACCAAAAACCAAACTGTAGGATTTGAAGGTGCGGAGGAGCAAGGCTTAACTGAGGAACTTGGGTAAGGAGTTGCAGGAAGCAACAGGGACACTGGACTTTGGTGGGAATGGGGTCCTTCTAGGATCAGGGTGCATGAATGCACACTGTGTCAGTACGGGAGCAGGGGGAATGTGGAGAGACAGGAAAACTTACTGTTACCATCTCCTTCAGACTGAGAGTAGGTGGTGTGAAATGTTAGGTGTTACAGCAGAGTAGAGTTTTGTGAATATCCAAGATGCCAGGATGGAAGAACTCAACATGTGGAGGCTGTGCTTCTGAAGATAGCTACATTAGCTACATTGGGAGAAGTGTCTTATCATGAAGATGTAATGCTGGGTATATTTGAACTTACAGAAAGTTATGAAGACTTTAATGTAGGTTTATACATAAGAATGCTGGTGCAGGACCCTCTGCTAGTCCTGACCAGTTTGACTGTGTGTGCTCTTGGCTCCTCACCTGCATGGCATTCTTTAATTGGGGGCCGGGGGGGAAATAGCTTACTAGAATCAAGTCTCAATTTACTGTGTCTGTTTGCAGAAGCTGGCATTAGTTAACTCCTGCACTACAAAACCAACCACTGTGTACATGTGGCAGTAACTGTACAGCTTTCAGGTAGCTGTTGCTGACAGAACTCTAATGCTGTGGTCTGTTAAACTGGGGAGAGTAAAGCAGCCATCTTTTATATGCATTAATCTGAAATGAAGTTTATATTAACAGTCTGTATTAACAGTTTATACTGTGTGGTCTGTGTGTAGCATTGCTTTGGCTATTGGTGTTACATACAGGTTCACTTGCCAAAATAAGTAAAATAACTATCCTTTGAGGTTGCTTTAGAAAATGTGCTGGAGTAAACCACACAACATCATTTTGATGCTAGCCATTGATTGGAAAAGGCATCAAACTGGAGGAGCGTATAAAGGTTTGTATCCTCTTTCAAATTCTGCAAAGGAAAATCAGTCCCAGAAGAAAATGGATGTCTTCCTACCAAGCCTGAAATGAGAAAATGGCTTATTAAAAACTGTAATGATCACACTCAGGATGTAACAGTAAACAGAGCTGCCTGAGTTGAGGGTCATAGGCTAGATGACTTTATAGCTTCTGTTTCCACAATTTGGTGAGTTAGGGTGATTGGATTGAAGTGTAACAAGTCACTGATGAAAGCGTCACTGATGAAAGCAGTTCATGCTGAAGCACTTGCATGATGGTGCAGATACCCCAGCTAAGTGCTTAAAGAGCTATCAAAATGGTTAGTGTACTAAGGCTGAGAGCAAGCTAGCTTTGGAATTAGTCTAAATTGTTTTGAAAAGGAGGGGGGGAATCATTAATGTGTTCAATTGTTTTATAGGCGGAATTTGAGACAGAACTGGTAGGTGCTGGTGTCAAGCTTATAGTGGTTGACTTTTCTGCCACGTGGTGTGGACCGTGCACAATGATCAAGCCCTATTTCCATGTAAGTAGCCTTTCTGGTTTTATTTGCAACTGTATTAAAGTATATACAAACGTTTTTGTGCTGCTTGACAATAACATGGAAGAAACTTCCTTTTGCCACATGTGATTGCCAGCATTTTCTGGAAAAGGGAGAAGTCACAGAAGTATCCACTTGGGCACTATGGAGTTAAATATACTGACCTTTGATACAGCTGGGGGCTCAAATGTGCTTTAACTTCTCCTGTCCTAGTGCTTACATGCATCTAGGTCTCTAGGGTCTTAACTGTTGCATCAGTTAAGATTCCACTCAATATCCTATCCAGAGGTAGGATATTGAGTGGAAACGATGTTTATTGTTCTGTACACAGTTACTGTAAAGTCTCCAGCTTTGTTTAGGTGGCAATGGCTCCTGGTAAACTGGGAGAGAGACTGTAGCATCTTTTGGTAATCAGCTGAATGCTATAAGAGAAGGCCTTCCAGCTTTGCTTTCAGCTTTGTCTTGGGAGATTTGAATCTTATCTGTGGGGAGCATGTTTGAACAAGTTTCAACAGACTTTTTCAGGCATTGGAGCAGAAAAATTTTTGCTCTGGTCAGTAAAATAGCTGCTTTAAGGTAACAAGGCAAGTTTCACTGGGGGGGTGAGCAGCACCAGCCTTACAATTTATTTGTAAATTGCATATGTGTTTTTTTATATATTTATGTTTATGTATTATATTTTTTCTGTTACAAAATAAAGCTTTCCTGGAGTGCTAACTGCATAGTTTGTTATTTCATTCTAGAGTCTGTCTGAGAAGTATAGTGATGTGGCGGTGTTCATCGAAGTTGATGTGGATGATGTGCCGGTATGGTCTGGGGAGATGCTGAGAGAGGGCAGCTAATGAGCTCCACACAAGTACCAATGAAGAACGCTTTTTAAATGACCTTGCAGACACTGAAAAAAAAAAAAAAAAGACAACTGTGAGAAGCAGAGATAGGGGTTTAGCGCTTATACTGGAAAGAATTACTGTTTTTTAGAGGACTCCTAAACAGGTTATCTGCACACTTGAAGCTCTATGCCATGTGTCAGATAACTGGGGGACACTGACCTTCTACTTTGGGAGGGAGTGTTAGTCTAAGGCCTTAAGGTGTTTTGATGCAATCTTACCTAAAACTAGTGGCTCACAACTGTCTGGTGATCTGTCTGGTCTCTCTACTGCTCTTGGCACTGTTTCTTTCATGTCTTGAATTAAGTGCAATAAAATGTCTGCTGTATAGCAGTTCCAGCAATGTCACCCAGGTACTTGAGCAATGACAGATTAAAACACAAAAGTTGATGTAAGATTCTTGAGCCCTACAAGTAGGCATCTCTGTTTTCATGCAGAAGTCTGGTGTTTTGGAAACACAGAGTACAAGTATAGTAAATGTGTTTTTTTCTATTGCATGAATTAAATGCTGGAGGGAGGACCATTCAGGCTTACTTCAGGGAGGTGCTAACACTGCATTGTTTTTGCTAGTGATGAACTACCAGAAATGCTTTTGCTTCACTTTGAGCAGTAATGGCTTTGCCTTATTGCCTAAACAAAACACAGCTAATGGGTTCTAAATTTAACATCCTTTAGACATGCACAGCTGAAGATTGTTTTCTGTCTCTTCCAGGATGTTGCTGCGCACTGCGATGTGAAGTGCATGCCAACGTTCCAGTTCTACAAGAATGGAAAGAAGGTAAGTTCTGATCTTTTAGAACTGGAGCAGGCAAGCTAAACACTTGAAGATTGGGAATGTCAGACTACATAGACTGCTTTCTCTTGATAATGTACCTGTGGCACCACTGGCATTAAGACATTCCTGAGAGCGAGCAAGTTCATCTTAGTGCAGCAGCAAATGTAACATGGACCAGCAGTTAACTGAGGCAAACAATTGTTGACAGTGGACTGAGTTAGTATTACAGGTCAGTCTTACAGGCAGAGCTTCATGAGAGATAAGTTGGGTTAGAGGTCTGAGTTAAGACTGTAGTCTGCCTAGCACCCTGGTTTTTACTGATCTTGGCTAGCTTTTGTTCTCTGGATGCAGCTCGTGTTCAGGGATGTGACTCTGTGCCTATGGAATTCCCACCAAACAGTAATCTCTAAAGTGGTTGAATGTACACACAGATAAAAATAACTGTTTGTGTGCTTTTATGGAGAGACTGTGTAACCTGTGCAGTGGAGGTCCTGCCCCTGTGAGAGGACTGAACAGACCTCTTGTGCCTGTTCTGCCAGATGGGCTATAGACCATGCTCTGACAGCATAGTGGGCTGCCTATGCAGGGTAGCTGTGAATGGCTGTCTGCCTGAACTAAAGAATTACTGTGCTAAATGTATTATCTTGGGATTTTTATTTGCCAAGCAAGCTGAAGGTAGGCTTTTCTAAAGCAAAACAATGCCTGGATGGAAGTTTCATGGCTGAAGGCAATGGAGTTGTGCCTTGAAAAGTGTCAGATATTGGGTGACCTTCAGTTCCATTCAGTGCAGGGCCAGATAATGACTAATAAGGAACCCTTAGTAGTTTTCTCAGGGCAGACTGCCACAGCTTCATAATGTAATTGCAAGAATTGTGATTATGATGTGACAGTGTGTGAAGGTGATATGCTTAACACTTGTGTGGCTTTTTATTTTGGGTGACCTTGGCAGTTCTTTGGACACATGAGTATCAAGCAAGCAATTTCATGGCCTGTACTGTAGTCTACTCTGTACCTTGCAGCTGCATAGGTACTGGGAGTCAGAGCTGCTATTTCTGAGGCATGGATGTTGCCTTTGGCCTTTTGCTGTGTAAGTTGCGACAAGGACAATTCTCATAGAAGCCAGGCTCAGGGCTATGTCATTTGGAGCAATACCTCCAGAATTAGTTTGGTAAGGGTCCTCAGCAATGCAAGGTAACTGAGGTACCTCTGCTCTGTGGTGACCTCCAGAGTCTCTTCAAGCCTGTATTTGAGTCTTACACAGCATTGGTTCAGGATTAATTGTCTTTTCCCTGTTTTATTTGTAGAAGGCTCCAGCAATGGTAGTCAAGAAGTGATTCTTGATAGACTGTTGTCCTGGTTTTGGCATGAGTTGCATGGGAGATGAATAGATGTACAGCTGCAAAATATTCCGTTTTGGTAGTGAAAAAATTGTAGTCACAGCAGAGTTGAATAGATGTGTATGTCTGGATGCCATGCAACTAATGTTATGAAGCACTGGATGCAGCAGTTCTAAAAATCAATCTCTTTACAGGTCCATGAGTTCTCTGGAGCCAACAAGGAGAAGCTGGAAGAGACCATTCAAAGACTAGCTTAATCTCCACCCATGGACACACTGAAACATGATTGGCAAAGTTATACCCTGTAACTTTTCTTAAAAAAAATGAGAACAGAGTGGTGGAAACTATCCTCTTGGTCTATGTAAGGGAGTACATTAAAGCGCATATTCTTCACTTTTGGCTGTTGCCCCATGATTGAATGAAAATGTGAGTGAGGAATTTCATAATGTCATCAAGGTGTCAGTTTTTGCTGTGGTAAAGAAATACTGTCTGAATACAAAGACTCTTGTCACATACAACCTGATATATTACAGGGTTATTGCTGGGGGTGGAGGATTGTGTTGCATGGGATGGCAATGACAGTTGTGTTAGGTGAAGTTGCTGTCACTTTACTCAGGTGGTAGTCACCAGGCTATAATCTGAAAAGTGGCAGTCTGGCTTGCAGATGCTGAAGGGGGAGTTTAGAAGTTGTAGAAAAGAGGGTGATCACTGGGTGGGATATAGTCTTTCTTTTGTTACTACTTTTTTTAGCTAAAGATTCTTTTAAAATTTGTCAAGCTTCATTTTAGACTTCAAAGCTAAGACTTGGCTTATTAGAACATAATACCAATCCTACCATGGAGGTGTAAGGTAGGACTTGGAGTAGCTGACTTTTTGCCTTTTCAGTTTTGCCTTGCCATTGGTGTACCTTCTGGTTTTGTTAGTAGCTTTAATCTCTTGTGTTGGGCTGCTTTGTTCCTAGGCAATAGTCTGGAACAAATGACTGAAGAGGTACAACTCTTAGTGTCTGAAGACCAAGATAATTTAGATTTATATATTCTCATCACTTTTGTTTGCATATACTGGACATTTCTTTGTGCTGGACAGTAAACTGGGCTTTTCAGTCCTCCAAACCTGCGTTGGGTTGTCTAGCTTAATGCTGACCTGCCAGCCCCTCTGTACTGTTCAACTGTTCTTCCCAGTGTTACCATGGATAACTACTGTGTGTTTTCCACCATGTCAAAACAGCTTTCTTGCTGGCTTGGGTTTTGTTGTGGATAAAAATTCAGTAAATAAGCAGGGCTGTAGCTAGCAGCTATGCCTAATGCTGTGGTTAGGGCTAGGTGAGCTGTGCTGCTCATTGAGTATCACTGATGAAAAAGCAATACTTCCTGCTACATATGCAAACAGTGTGGAATGAGTGAGCCTCTTGTCTTTGTGGTAGGGAGCTCATGTGTGACTCAGCCTTAAACTCATTTCACAAGCATGCATGAATTTCCTGGCTCTTGAGGACTGGGGGCCTCAGCAGCTTGCTGCGTATGTTCCCTATTTGAAACAAGATTTTTCTAGTCTAAGCAGTGACCACACCCTTTGAGGATGAGCCATCAAGGATCTTCTTGGATGTAAGGTTTGGGCTGTGATTATGCAATGAGAAGGACATGCAAAATGTTTGTGCAGCTCTGGCTGTTTGAGTAAGAGGAGTGCAGCTGTGTGTTTAAAAGACTGTTCACACATGTTAAGTGGGAAACCACTACCCCAAGTGGTGCCATGGTCAGACATGTGGGGAGAGAATAAAATGAATCTGGGTGGAGCAAGAATGCACTATTAACATCACACCATCTGCAAAGAAGCACTGCTTTTAAATGCAGTTCCTTGGGTAGCCTACTTACTTCCTTCTAGGCAGTAGCTGGGAGCAATAAAGGGTTAAAATCCCTGGTGAAAGGTCCAGGTGAAGTTCAGCAGGAGCCCCTAACATCCAGCTTCATCCTTAAGAAATAAGAAAGCTACTACGATGTGCTGTGACATACAGTATTTCTGCGGAGGTAAGGCCAGAACAGGTTGTTACCTATTACAGCAGGGGGAAGGTGCAGCTAATGGGAAATGTTGCTTGTGGTGAGTTTGACAGCACTTTGTTTACTCCCCTAATGAGATACCACTGCAGTAGTCTTGAAAGATTCAGGTGACAAAGTGCCTGGAAATCCAAGATAAGATTGGGAAAGATCAGAAAGGCTGGAATAAATCTTGGTCTGAAATCAGGAATGCAAAGCAGTTCTAAGAAGTGCAGTGTGCCTTTGGCTTCCTGTGCTGCAGTATCTTCCTGTTCTCAGAACTCCTATGTAGGCATAGCAAGATGAAAATAACTTGCATAGCCTTATTTGAAAGGAGGTGTTCTTTAAGGCTTGGTTCTTTGAGGAATACGCAGTGAGGATCTGTGCATTAGCTAAACTATCCCTTTAAAGGAACCAGCAAGCATGTTCTCTGCAAATGCATAGTTACGCCAGAATTTGAGGGTTTGAAGTTGGTCCTTTTAATTACAGGTAATGGAAAGCAAAGCCTAATGGTTATGCCTAGCAGAGATGTAAGGAGTCTCAGTTCCTACAGCAACAGTGCTGCTGCTGGGAGGAGAGAACCCCAGTTCAGGACAGGAACTAGACTGAGTCTTCCAATAGGGTGTGAACACAGGGTTTGGGCCTTTAACAAAGCCTAGATACAGCAAATAAATGTTTTTCCCTAAATGGAATTGGTACAAGTAGCCTTGTTAAAAATTTGGGCCATTTGCCCTGCCACATGGGTATTAAGTAATAACCTGGAGAGCTCAGTGGGTGCATTTTTCCACTTGTTAGTTTTTCATGTGAAAGTGAGACCCGTATTGCCATATGCCAGGCAGAAGTATAGCAAAGTCACGTTTTTCATTGAATTCTGCAATCTGTTTGGATGAACAGAACTGACTGCTTTGATCCAGGGCTCTGAAGAGATGCCTTTAAAGAGGGAAGCGGAAGATAACCAACTGACTTGAATGTGTGGAAGAAATTTGATGTACATGGCAGAGAAGAAACAACATATAAAGGTTTTTTCTGGGTGTAAGGGCTTCAGGAAGAAGTTCTCCCCACAGGTAATGACTGCAGTCTGTTTCATTTGGCTGTGGAGTGGCTGAGATCTGTGCCTTGCTGTCAAACCAGTAGAGCAGGATGCTTTTGTCTGCAGGCCTGTTACATAGCTTGCTTTCCTGTAGTGGGCTGGTCAGCAGATAAGTACTTCCTTGAGCACAGCAATTGGAACACGTGGCTGGAATAACTAGTTGTAATGAGAGAGGACTAACTATCATGAAATGGAGAGCTAAGGGGTCACAGTGAGTGGGCAAGGGAACTGTGTGATTAGATTGCAGTGAAATAGTGACACTCCCTAACTCCATCCATGTGGTCTGAAACTGCTGTCATACGTTGGGGGAAGGATTCTCTTAACCACCCACATATCTCTTCCACATCTTTTTTTGCAGCAGTCAACCTAACTCCAATGCTGGTTAACCATCTGCTTTTCATTCTTTCCTTGACCTAAATGAAGTCAGACTTGGATTCCCTCCTTGAATGAGTCCAGTAAGAGTATTTGTAATTATTACAATGTTTAAATTCTTACTCTTCATTCATCAAAACTAGCTGGAACTAGCAAGGGCAGAAACTGACTTCTATTGTTTTACCAATGACAACAAACTGTGGCATAACAGCTCCTCTGTGCTGTGCTATATGACATGCAGCTGTCAGCCACCCAAGGAATTGGCTTGAGGAATATGCTGGTGAAATCCTTGCTGGACTAACTATGTACTGCAGGTCCCTGACCTGTGGTGAGGAGTGGGAGAGACTGACTGGTGGCTTGACCTTGGCTAGGTGACAGGGGCCCACCAAGTCCCTCTTACCACTGTCCCACCTCAGCAGGACAGGGGGAAAAAAAATGACAGGAAAAGCTTGTGGCTTACAGGGAGATCACTCGGCAATTACAGTCACAGGCAAAACAGACTCACACTTGGGGAATTCATTGCAATTAAACAAAGTATAAGAAATAGGAGCAAATCTATAAACTTTCCCCTACCTCTCCCTTCTTTCCAGGCTCCATTTCACTCTTGGCTCTTCTATCTCCCCACCCCTGAGCAGGGAAGAGAGGGGTTGAAGTCAGTTTGTAGTATCTCTGCTGCTCCTTCTTCCTTGTGCTCTTCCCCTGCTCCAACATGGGGTCCATGGGATGCAGTCCTTTGGGAATGGACTCTTCCAGTGTGGGTCCCCCATGGGCCACATGTCCTGACAGAACATCTGCTCCAGCATGGGCTCTTTTCCACAGGCTGTAAGTCCTGCCAAGAGCCAGTTCCTCTGTGGCCTGTAGCTTCCTTTGGGTGCATCCACCTGCTCTGGTGTGGGGTCCTTCATGTGCTGCAGGTAGAGATCTGCTTCACTGTGGACCTCCCTGGGCAGCAGAGGCACAGCTTGCCTCACCATGGTCTTCATGGGCTGCGGGGGAATCTCTGCTCCATTGCCTGGAGCACCTCCTCTCCTTTTTCCTTTACTGACTTTGGTGTCTGCAGCGTGGTTTTTCTTGCATACTCTTGTTCTTTTTCTCCCTGCTGCTGTTGTGTAACTTTTTACCCTTTCTCAAATGAATTATCACAGTGGGCTCAGCTTTGGGCAGGGGCAAGTCCCTCTTGGAGCTGGCTGTCACTGGCTCTGATGTGGTGGCAGTTTCTTCTGCCTTATCACAGAAGCCACCCCTGCAGCAACACACGCGCCCCCCCCCAACCTTCCCATGTAAACCTCATACATTTACATGCTGACAACAGGCAGTGCAGTCTTGAGATGGCAACAGGCTTAGCAGGAGGTTGGCCATGGCATGGAGTCTCGTACTGCATCTGAAGCAATAACTGTGTACCAACTCTACCCCAGCTGCTGAGACATTTAGCTGTAGGTTTTCCTCAGTCAGAAGACAAAATAAAACTATGTCAGGAAGAAGAGTCTGATAAGGAGCTCTGGGGAGGCGGTGGGTGCTGTACTCAGTTTAGCTGAATGGAGGTTGGAACTGCACTGTGGCAGCCTTATTTTTAATGGCGGTTTCACACAGGTGAGAAGCATACCTGTCTGGAGATGCCTTCAGATCTGGTAAGGATCAACTAGATGAGTTTGATGAACTTGAAAAAGTCTTGTGGATATGTCAAGGAAGCACATCCACATGAAACGCAGTTTTTCTTCCTCTGGAGAGGAAAAGCTGAGATAGTCCAGGTTGGTAGATAGAGCAGGTGAAAAGCGCATGGGAGCTGTGTGAAGCCTCATCTCTAGCTGCAGCTAGTGAAGACAAATTTGTGACAGATGCAAATATCCCCAAGGTGGCAGTGGCTGTCTATGGTTATACATACATTTATACACCCACACTGGCTCTGAGAATGCCTTGTGCTTTTCCCTTTCCAACAGCACGGGGGTGATGGTAGTAGTATCTCTAGGTAAAGGGCTAGAGGAAAATGCATGGGGATGGGTTCCGACTATCCAGGCAGCACCCTCTGCCTGGCCCCCAGGAACTGGGTCGTCTGGGGTGGATGTGGCTGAGGTGTGAACAGACTCTAGGGAGGTGGAGAAGCTAGGCATTGGGTCCAGCTGCATCCACAGCTGCATTCTTAGACCAGGATTGGGTCATCCCCCCTCCACCTGATTCAGTCCATGACATTTTCTCAGGGAAGCAATCAAGTCTGGTTTTTCACTTTCTTTGTGTCTGTTCCTAGTTCCTCTGAGAGAGGAGCCTGGGGAAAGACCATGGGCTGGCACTATGAACAGTCCTCAGAACTGTTAAACCTGCTGGTAAGGGAAATGCAGTGATGAGTTTTAGCACCACTTAGCAGGCTGGTCCCAAAGGCTTTCAGCTTACTAGGAAGCAGAGCCCATGTTCAGCTACTGATGAGGGGCTGAGGATAGGGGCAGGAGGTGTCTCCCCACACTGTAGGTAATGGCTAGCAGCAGGCTAAGCTGTGAGGCACCCGTTTGGAACTGATGCTGCCTAGCTAAGTGTGGGTGTGAGATGAACAGCTACAGTCAGGGGTCATGGGAGCCATGTAAGAGCAAAGGATCTGAGGTATATCTTGCTTGCTTCAAGACAGGCTGTATCAGAGATGCTGCAGGGTTTAAGGTTGGATTTGATTCAGCTGGGGAACAGGGCTCACATCAGAATGGATGCTGTGGCTGGGCTGTGTTGTTCTGACCCGTTCTGGGGGCACCCACCCTGGAGGACCATGAGAGGAGCTCAGCAGGCTGCAATGCATTCCAGGAATAGCTCCTCAGTTTCAGCAACCCACAGCTCTTTGCCACAATTCCCAGGGCTTCCTGAGGCCACTCTTGGTGTGGCAGGCCATGGTGAACTCCTCAAGGCTGGTCCCCACTGTGTCCTGAGCTCAGGGAGTTTACTGCCAGCAGACCACATTTTCTTAGGAATAGGGAAAAAAAGTTGCAATGTTTATTAAAATATGGAGCACCTCTAATCTGGAGACTGTTTCATTTTGCACCGGCAAGCATATGGCATTAAGCGGTTAAACCACTACTCTAGTCATAATGATATGTATAGATGAAGAGCTATTTAGCCAACAGATGAAGAAGCCTGCAGCTGTTTACATTTATTATTAAATAAACTCTTCGTCTTGCTCTCATATATCCTCAGTGAATTGGGGTCCTAAACAGCCTCAGAAATCCCACTGTCAAGCCTACTTGCTAAGTGTCACTTAGGTTGCAGCACAGATGTGGCCATGTGGACTGGGGAAAAGTGGCACAAGACCAGAGATGTCTGTCAGCACAGTCCCAGCTGCAGGGTCCTTGAGGAATGGGCACTGCACCCTAGGCTGAGCTGACACCTTTTTCAGTTTTGCAGATGCATGCGAAGAATGACTGCTGCAGTGCCAAGGAGGGCCTAGCCAGAGCAATCCCTTGCACACCTGGCAGCCAGTGGGACCAACAAGAGCTCACACTTTCCCAGGAAGCCTTTAAGCTCAGCTGCAGAGTCACAATGTTAGAGGAAGGGTGGTGGCAACCAGTGTTTGCCACTCACAGGCCTTGTGCAGCTGGCTGGAGGATAGGCTGGACTGTCACGGTACTACCCACGCTCTGCCTAAAAGCACAGGTAGTCATGTATTGTCTGAAAAAGCCTATCCCAGCAACACACCACTGCACCCTTGCTCTCCACTGGGCCTTGGCACCTTGCTCAACTTCATCATACTGATTGTACTTGTAGGGTTAGTTTGCTTCACTAGAGGGGAGAAATACAGAATTTCTGTGACTTTCAGTTTACCTTGTGCTAATTCCACTTGCTCTCATGACTTCCAAGGAAAAAAAAAATTGTGTGTTGTAATGCTCTGTTTTATTTTCATCAATAAATTATGGAAAAATTCAGGTATCTCTCCATAAGCACTGGAACTTCAAGGACAACCAAGCTTGCAGTGAGAAACGACCACAAGACCTCCAGACAATCAGAGATTATTCTCATTCACGTGCTGGCAATGTTCCTGCTGCATAACAGAAAACTTGCATTTTCAAGAGGAAATAGCTATATTCCCCAGTGAAGTTCAGAGGTTTTGGGGGGGGGGGTTTTGTTTTTAGAGAAAAAAAAAAATGTTTTGGGGGTTAAACAGCCTTGCAATATCAGCTTCAATTCATGAAGCATGAAATCTATACACAGACAGTGAGGGAAAAGTACAGGTCAGTATTTGATGAGAAAGAAAGGTGAGCCAGGATTATTTTGACTGACATATCTTGCTGCAACTCTGACCAAGGGATAGGAACTCCATGTGGCTATTTTTAGTTCATTCCCAAATTGCAACTTTAATTGAAACAAGAGATTATGAATCCACTGGACTTAAGACAATTCAGTATTTTAGGACGTGCAAGCTCTCTAGAAAGTTCTTAATAAAAAGCCACCAAACAACAGCAGACCTCTACACAGTGGATCTGAAGCCAACTGACAACAAACTCCATTTTCTGATTTACTGTTTTCCATGCTGTGCAGTGATATTAATTCACAGGTCTTTCTCAGAGGCCAGCTGAAAACCACAGCACTGGAGATAACCCAAGCTGGTAATTTCTCCTCAGAAAACTCTTTAAAGCAACCAGAACCTCTCCCCTGCTTATGCCAACATGCATTATTTCCCCAGTGTCCAGTCAACCTGTATTTCAGGACGTGTTTTGTTCAGTCCACTCAAGTATTGATCAATCTGCATCTTAAGTAAGCTACCTCTTCTTGTTGACAGACAGAGCTTCTAATCCTGGCACTGCAAAAACATTAAGGCCACTTAGGATCCCTCCTCACAGATCAATAATGAGACCTAAAAATGAATCAAGAAGTCCTCCACAGTGGTTGAAGATGGATCACCATCACCTTCAATACCTGTCTGTATCCCATAGTAACAGGTTCTTGTTCTGGCTTTTTCAATACATTTCAGGTATTTATTGTTGCTAATCTGTTTGTCTCCTTCACTCAGCAAGTGGCCTGTGGGTCCTGGACACCAATTTAATCTTCTAGGAGAGCCAGGATAAACACCTTGGCAAGATCAACTCCAAGCTTGGACACCAATGGTGAAATTACTCAAGAAGTACATGGACTATCCATATCACCTGTACGGTGAGATCTGCTGGGATAAATAAGTGCTTGTAGTATTTTAGCCACTCTGTGTTAACTGCAAGGAAGTAAAGAGGAGGTCATTCCACAAACAGGACTATAACACAAGCAAAGTATCCATTAACAGATTTCTTTTTTCTTTCCATAATCGCAGAATAACTGAGAAATCTACATTTCCTCATGAAAGTTTTTAAAAAACAAAAAAAAAAAGCCAGCCAGTGAGGAAGGTGGGAACCCCTGGGTGTTGTAAGCCTGTTCTTTACTCCTTGATATTGGTTCAAAAATCCGTCTTGCCAAGTTCTGGGTCAAATCAACGGGTAAACATTACTCATGAGATGTGCCACCAGCTGGCAAAGCTTTTGGAATTGCTTTTCCTTTCTACAAGCCAACTCATAGAAATGTTCAGGCTACCATTAAATCTGGTACAGTTCTGACGAAGTTCAGTGGTTTTAAGGTACTTTTTTGGGTGTAGTTTTGGAAAGCAACTCTCAAGTTCTTCAAGAACAAAGCATATACTTACACTTATTAGCCCGATTATTAACAGAAGTTATCATCACAAATGTCCAGCAAAAAGACTGAAACATACCTTTTGATCAGTGAGTTAAAAGCACTTAACAGAATCATATTGTCCTGTACCAGTCTCACAGAAATATGTCACCTTCAGACTTTTACAATAGCTTTTCCAAGATTTTCTCCCTTTAACATTCCAATAAAAGCCATTGGCATGTTTTCAAATCCTTCAGTGATTTGTTCGTGATACTTCACTTTTCCCTGTCAAAAGTAAGAAAGGAAATTACTGATTCTTCATTCACCAACTTCTTAGTTTTTACCATCTTTGGGAGACTAGACTGCAACCAAATTTTCTCCAGCTTGTACATTTCATCTGAAACATTCAAGCTGGCATGCACCAGGGTAACTCTGCAAAACTAGGTACTCTGTGTGAGGATCTGCTTTTGTTGTAGCACCTTCTACTTGGAGTCATAACAGGGAGCAAAAGACGCTGCCATAAAAACACACCAGGACAGATTTAGTGCTACTTGGTCCTCAAAAAATTAATAGGTAGGGAATTATTTCCCTAAAGCCAGGCCTGTCTCTACCCATAGGGAAGTATGGAATTGCAAATCCAAGTGATCAAATGCTGAGCCATCCCAAACTCCATGGTTGTAAAAGCTAGAGGCACTTAGCCTTTAGTGTTCACACGCACGAGCTTTTCACAGACTCCAACCAAGCATTAAACTCAGGCTTCATTTAGAAATAAAATTTAAGAAATTCCCTATTAAGTCCCTTTAAAACACAGCTCCCAATTCCATAAAAGCATCCATTCTTGCCAGTAATTTCAGCACAACAATACAACGGAAATCCTTGCTTATACTACAAATGAAAGGAGACTTCTGAATGAAAAGTAGAGGAATTACTCTAAATATGAAACTCTTAATTGCCAGAGAAGTTTTTTCAATTACTCTGGGAAGCATCCTTTTTCAAAGCCTACATGTATTCTGCAATATATCTAAGTCCTCAAGCTCGTATTACAGGTCTCAACAAAGCAGAAGGGATCAGGCATGTTCACTACGGTTTGAGTGTCCCCAAAAGGCTCAGAGATCAAGACAGGTGGAAGAAGAGTACCACACTGGGACCTCAGCTCAACAACTATGACAAGAGGCTCCTTGCAAAGAAGGAAGCTATTGTGTGAGTACATCTTGCAGAAAACTACCCCTTCCTTCCTTACCTCCACGACCCATTTTAGTAGTGCCTTCAGACCTTCTTCCCAGCGGTCATTCCAGCGGGTCACAATAAACCCTTCCATTCGCAGCTCTTTGAAGATCATTGGAAACTGCACATAAGGCCCTGCAAGACAAAAGAACCAGCAAACCACTTGAAATATTAATTTAATTTAAAATAAGACCCAACGCACAAAGAGCACTTTTAGACAGTAAAGACCACTGAATTACTTTGTTCCAGCCAGAAGCAACTGCTATTTTTTCCAAACAGAATTTCCAGGACAGAAGACCAAGGATTCATGGACAGACAGCCACACAGGGAAACAAAGGCCTGATCTGTAAAGCTGTGGGGCTAGCCAGCCAACACTTCCAAAAAGAGTTTCATTCAGAAGTAAAGTGACTTCAGCTTCACCTGAGGGGCTGCAGCTGAATCCTGAAAATACTGTTTTGACAGCTTGTTTGGTAGCCTGCCAAGCTCTCATGCTCTTCCTAAATCTCAGAAAAGTTACATACATTAAAAAACAGTTCCCTCAATCATAAAAATGAGTGATAGTCTCCCCACTCTCAAAAGCCTGTGCCATTTTAAAAGCAATCTGAGAGTCCACAGCCAGTCAGTTGTCAAAGAGAATTCAGACCTCCTATTTTGTTGAGAAGGCAAATTTGGAAAACTTAATGCTATTGAAAGTGAATATTCATCTCAGTCTCATTTCCCAGCAGTTTCACCAGTTGCTGAAATCTTATGGAAAAAAAAAAAACACAAAACAATAAACTAATCTGCCTCTAAAAACCCGAGGGAAATCCCTTCTCTCATCTAAAAGTATGTGCTGTATAAATAGCATCACACCACCACACCTGTCTTCTACTGATGTGTATCTGCCTAGAGGCCTGGGGAGTCCTGCTATAAGTAACTCAGTCTCTCCCTCTCCATCCAATACGAGTGTGCACAAAGGGTGAGTGCCTGTACACACAAGGAGCATGGTCACACCCCCATTGTCCCAGAGCAGCGATTAGTTACCCAAGTGTACATACATAAATACACTCAAATGGCATACAGAAACAACCAATAAAATCCCAAGAGACTCCCATTACATCTTTCTGTCTGCCATCACCAAATGGGAAATTTATTTAGACGCAAGAAACCAGGCCCTCACCCTTCTGAGGCACAGTGTCATTGTACTGAGAGATAGCTCCACAGGCTGCAATCCTTCCATATTTCTTCATCTGGTTGATAGCAATACTGGCAAATTCTCCACCCACCTACAAGAACCAGAGCGTGCACAGCATTAGAGACAATCCAGTGTTTGGCATTGACCACCAAAACCTGCCAACCTTGCATTGTGGCACCAACAAGTTCAATCAAGGGGTTGAGAGCTGAGTTCCACTACTCCAAAGACTCAGTAGCTGCAGAAGCCCTTTCACTTAGTCAACACCCATAACGACACAATCTCACTTTTCTAAAAATTAGTTATGAACACAGGGAATTCATTTTAAGTCCAAATCTGCTTCACAAAGCTCAGTTTGAAAGCGTGGGGCAGGACTTGCCCTTAGATCCCTCCTCCTATGGGGCATATCTAGGGGTACTAAGAAGCACCACCTCTGCTTTTTCCTCACACCAGTCTGCACATTTATCTCTTCACATCATGGTGATGCCAAGTTTTTACTTAACGATTCTCTTCTCCCAGATAGAGATGTGCTGTGCTCAGAAGCTTTTAGCAGAGAAAAGCTGTGAGAGGAGAAAGTGAGAGGGAAGGGAAAGGACATGACCATAAAACATATATAAGACCTTAACAGCACAGGACATTCAATCAGGCAAACCAGTGAGGAGCTCCACAGGGGCAAGTGCTTTGCCCTGGCACCATGCATTCACATCGATTACCAGGGCAAGGCAGGTGAGTTGCAATCCACCCAGAAGGCAGCGCTGTCATCCCTGGATCAGCAGACTGGTTGCTGGAAGAAAGACATGCTAAAGAGGTGATGATGGCTGCTCTTTCAACCAAGTAGCTAGCCAGGGAGTTTTAGGCCAGTATCTCAGCTAATACCCCTGTGCCAGGTATTGTATTATCAGGTATAATGCATACATTAGCTATACTAGGAAATTTAAAACACCAGCGCTTAAGGCGAACTGACATGGCTTGACTACATCCACACTGTTAAACTCTCCCAGCCTCTATAACAAGATGGTCACACTCAAACAGCCTACTGAGAACAGTCCACATCCCCTATTAACTCCAGCTGTACTTGGGAGAGGTCAGAAACTCCCTCCATAGGCCATTCCAGCAATTTTACAAGTGGGCCTTGCAACTGTTTTGTTTACAGGTACCAATGTAGCCACCTGGAACATGTACCATGGGGGTGTCGATGCTCACTCCCCTTCTAGCAACAGCAGAGAACCTGCCTGTGGTTCAAGGTGGGACCAGGAATGGACTGGAGCTCTCTCTGTTCAGCATCAGTTAAATATTCACTGTGACCCTCACCTCCTCAAAACATGCCATACTTTTCAGAGAGTGAAGATAAGTTTCTCTCTCTCCATTCACAAACACCAACAACAATCCAGCTTTGCCTTTCAGCCCCTGTTTTTTCTGTTACTGCTTAAGTCAGCTGCAGAGATAAGTGTGGTAAGGGAACAAGAAAGCAGTAAGCTCTTACAGAGACCATTTCTCAATTAGATGAAACTCAATATCCAGATCCTGGTATAGTCTCCAATTAGATGTATACAATATTGAGTTCCTGCTATAGTTTAAGTAAAATGACAGTCTGCTCAGGGCAAGGCCATCTCTCAGAACTCACATTGTCAAAGAAACAGTCGTAGCCATCAGGAGAGGCTTTACGCAGTGCTTCATCCAGAGATGTAACAGCTTTGTAATTAAAGGCTTCATCAAAGCCTATTTTCTTCAGATAGGCAACCTTGTCATCTGAGCCAGCACAGCCAACCACTTTGCAACCCTGCAAGGAAAGGTGAAAAACATTTCTAAACATCCCCTCATAACACAGGCTGACATTCATAGAGTGCTGGGTTGAGGGATCATGCTTGAGGCCAAGCTGTCATTACCATATCAGTTCCTGAGCTCTAGGAAACATTCAGCTAGCCTTGCTACATCTTCAGGAGCTTGCCCCATCTCAGGACCTTACTGTAGGCATGCCTTTGGGGATATTTGCCCTCCTGATCATTCATGGACTTGTTCCCCCATTTCCCAGGTGAGCCTTCTGAGGAGCAGGTATGAGTAGTTCAAGCCACTCACCCCAATTTTAGCAAGCTGCCCCACCACAGAGCCCACAGCACCAGCTGCAGCATTAACCAACACTGTCTCTCCTGGCTTCATCTTGCAGACCTCCAGCAGACCAAAATACGCAGTGAGGCTGTGAAGCAAAAGAAAGAATGCTCAGTTAGGAATAAAAGACACCAGTCACAGAGATGTGGCTTGACCACATTGAACCAAAATATCTCTACAACCAGACTAAGATTCAATTTTCCTCATTCTTCATGAAATACAAAAATTAATCCAAACTTCTTAATTTGGCTTTTTTACAGCCATCCCAGGGAAAAAAAACAAACCAAACCACCAAACAAACAAAACACCAAAACAAAATAAAACAAAACAAAAAACAACAAAACAACAGATACGCTACTGGGAAACAGGATGCTGTGGCAGAAGTCTACCTTAGGTGAAAACAGCTTTCCTTGGGATCAACTAGCCGAAAGGAGAAACACAGAGATAACTCTGTAAGGTGACAATGCAGTCACACACTGGAAGAAAGAGTAAATCCAAGCTAGTCAGAGGTCAGAAGCCAGCTGGTATCTACCAGACTGAGGCGAAGACTAAACAATACTCATCAAAAATCAAAGCTGGCAGAAAAAGAAAAATGGTGGCAAAATCTTGCTGAACTGATGGGCACACTGCTCCTGAGGACTACTGTGCACAGTTATGGCTGCTGGGTGAATAGTGACCTGTAGGAACCACTGAAGTTTAGCTCAAGCATGTTCCACTGATCATATAAATACTGAATTGCTTCAGGCTCTACAAGCCTCCTGAAGTAACGTGATCAACTGGCCCAGAATCCCAACAAATTTCTCTAACTTCTAAATTCAAACTTAGAGGTTCCCAATTGGTCCAAACTGAAAAGGTGAACTGAATTCATCTAGCAGCTGTCTGGAAAAACACGCATCTTGCCTGATGTCAAAATGAAATCTGGGAAGCTCTACATCACATACAATATTACAATCATTTTTGAAAGCCTTCTGTGTCAACAGGACTGACCAAGTCCTGATCTCCCATACAAACTACAGAGAAAGAAAAAAGAAACGTGAGAAGATGACAGAGATGCAATAGTGAATACAGATTCTGAAGCACAGCAGCTCTGTCTGCTGCAGTGCAATTTAAAGGGCCTCTATTTTGCTGCATATGACAGCTGTCTTTTGCCATTCTGGGGGCAATTCTGGAAATATGGTGATACCAGAAGAGCCCAATCAGCAAAAGTCGACTAATCCAGGTGCCAGTGAAGTTTGAATCTTTCCACTCAGGTTAATTAAGACTGAACTGGATTCTTTCCAGCCCCTCCTGGATCCTCTTCCTACCTTATTACAAATACTCAAGGAGGGGCACCATAATCTCTGAGGCCAATCTCCTCTGATCTAGAGAATGGGCCCAACTTCAGGCCTTCTACATGGTAGAGTATCCAGAAGTACATTTTTTTTTTTTTTTACCAGAGTGAGCAGACAACATGCTGGTGGAACAAGACAAGGGAAAAAAGCCATACAGAAACATCCTGCACAGCAAAATCCAGGGGATAGTTATAGTTGCTCTTGCATCTTGAAGCTCACCCTGGCATGCCAACTGTCCCAAGAGCCAGAGATCTGGGGAGTGACTCCGGCCAAGTGGAAGGAAGGAGTTGTAGGCCTTTCCCATCAGAGATGAAATGAGTTCTCCAGCCGCTCCTAGCTACAACAAAGGTCCCCACTGTGAAAGCAGGGTTCTTGCTTTCTACAATCCTGTTTAAAAGAAGGAAAGAAGAAAAAAAAAAAAACTGTCAGAGGCAAATCAGTACTGGCTCTTCCCTTCTTTGTTCCTGTTGCCCTGTGATGCAGGAGAAAATAAATATTTTACATCAGGACATTTAGCCCATACCTGCTGATGCTGTAGCCTTCTGATGTCTTTCCTGAAATGACTACACTCTCTCATCATCAGGTGGATACTGGACAAGATGATTCTAGACTCATCCCAGCCCACAACAAATCCAGTGTTCCCACATGGATGCCAACTTTTTTTGAATACTACCAGTCTGTTATGAATTCAGACTAGGCTTTTGTGAGTTAGAAGGCAGGAAAGAGGATGCCGGGGTTAAAGGGTAAAAAAGTGAGAAGTCACTAGCAGTGACTCGAAGTAACAAGCATTTCCCTTCTCAGACAATCTGCACCTTATTTAAAGGTTGAAGATCCTGAAGATGGAACATCTTGGGGTAACAAAACCAGAGAGGAAGCAGTATCTAGTAACAGGGAGAAGTTCATACTTGCAGTATCTATGATAAATGAAAATTCAACTTTCTTAGCCCAACAGGAAAAGCATGTTGGCAAGGGGTAGGTAAGCAGCTTTGAATAATGGAAACAGTTGGCCTGCTGTTCAGCAGACTTGGTTGTTAATTTATCCCAGCTCTCAGTGCTCCTGCAGAGAAACACAAGAGTCAAAGGCTACAGATATTCCTGGGCAGCAACTTAGAGGCAGCACAGTAGGAACAGGCTGACAAAGGGAAACAGCTGTGTAGCTAAATTACCACAAGCTTGGGAAAGGATGGGTTTAAGGTTGGATAACCCTTTAGCTAAAGCTGTATCTCAGGTGATGCTGAGGTATTCTCAGCTGGAGTAGATAGCATGGATGGTTTCAGACATGCAATTACTAGCACATCAGATTTTAAAACATGAAGTTGATACTTACGGCAAGTACAGTGGCTAGTCCTTCATACTTCTGCTTGTAAAAATTTCCTTTGAAAACATTATTGCCAGAAATAACATATAGATCATATCAGAGGCCTAAATGCTCTCCAAGATGGTGAAAGAGGTTCTTAGAGGAAAAACACATTCCAATCAATTACAGATAAAAATACAGCTGCAGAAGTATGTAGACTCAAGTTAAGAATAGGTAATGCAGGCTGCAGGTGTCTCAAATGTCAGTACATTCCTTTGAGATCTGCCATGTTTGAATAACAAGAACTGAAGAACTTACCTGGCAACCTGTGTGCCTATCATTATGTCCCCTTCCTTCATGTCCCTTTGACTGTAAGGTCTGTAACACAGGCAGAGATGGCTTACTGTAAACAACTGTAATGATGTTCCAGATATACTATGAAATAGTAGCTACTGTCTGACCCAGAAAGAGAGCATAAGCAGTGATAGGGAACAGATCACCAAGACCTTGTCATTGTAATGACATAACTGCCTGTTTTCCATTGCCAACTACTTGAGCATACCATCTTGGCCAAATATTGCGCTAGAGCACGGGAGACACAATAACATTAACCTTCCCAGCCTGATCCACCACCACAGGAAGGCTGAGAATCCAAAGAACTATCTCTGACACTATACACCACGCTTCTTCAAACTACTCAGTCTCCCTGTGCTTGAACTATCTCCCATTAACATGGATATATCAACAATTTCCTACTTAGAGTATGCACCCTTAAGTACAAGGTTGCTAAGATAAGTGAAGCAGCTACTGCAACAGAGCTGCAGTCTTATTTGAACCTGTTGTGTTCCATTGGAAGAGACATGACAGAGAACAACAGCAGAGTCCAAGGAAAGTCTAGGGCTGCAGCATCGTTATCCTAATGTCTGGCTAAATGTGGCACAGCTCCATATTGGGAGTCTTGTAATTTATACACATTTTATAAGAAGCAGACAAAAGCACCTGGGACTCTGGCAACAGGGGGTTCTCCCTGTACATGCTCTTTTGAGGCTTAAGTGGGAGATTAAATGAGGTATCTTAGCAATTTAAAAAGAAGAAAAAGATATACCTCATGTAAGGGTCAACACTGAGAAACACTGATTCAAGCAGCAACTCTGCAACAAAAGACGAAGAAAATTCCTGGACATTAGTAGTGCAGTAAAGCATAGTTTCCACAAGTCAGTCTTTCAACAAAAGTGATAGAAATTCCTGACAGCTCAAAAACCCCATATCCCATCATCCTTTATGGAAAAACTACCAGAAACGACTACCACATTCAATAGCTTCGTTTGGAGTATCACTGTGCTGTTACAATAGACACTTTCTGTAGTGCCTCTTTAGGAGGCTAGCTTCTTTTTGACTCTGCTTTTCTTTATCAGCGTTCTCTCTTTATAGAAGGCTCAAGAGGCCAGACCTCCTCAGCAAAACGCTTACTTTCAATGCATATGTAAGTTGCCTTCCCATGATCCAACCAGCAGAGGGTGATAAGAAACCTTGGCACTGGTCAAATACAAACACTAGTTTGCTGCCTTAAACAGCAAGCTTTTAGGCTGTCTTTTCTAGGTAACCTAATCCACTTTACTGCCTCTAATGCCACTTGTTCTTGTGATATACGCTGTTAAGCAAATTTTAATTTAAATTCTTATTCACACAGCAGTTTTAGCTGTTCATGTCCACCTAATAGTATTTTTCATTGCCTGTGCTGTAGTGGCCTAGGTACTACAAGGTAAAAATATATTCAGATAAAAATATTTTCCCATTACTCTAAATGAGCAGGAAGAATAGTTAAGGCCATGTAACATAACAAGAATGGCCATCTCCTTCAAAAGTGTTACTCTAGTATTAAGTTACATGTCTTCTTGCTGTAGGGATTAAAATGGGAAGGAAGAAATTACTCCACATTCTTAAATATCCACAGGCATGAGATTTTTAACTGTGCCTGAATGCTATACAAGTACACATGCTTTGAAAACACTTGAAAGTATATGTAAGAAGAAATCACCTTTCAAACCTTTAAGTTGTAAACATAACTACTACTTTAATGCAATTTATTTGGCACACTTTCTAAACTGAATTAAATTTTTGTAAAAGACAAGTGGTGGGGTGAGGTTCAAGAAAGCATGGTATGAATGTCCATGTGAAGCCAAAAATCAAGGTTAATATTTTTATTAACAGCTCTTACTTACAATATTATATTCCCAATCCTTTTCAAAGCAGATAAACACAGGAATAAAACCCATGCATTTTTTTTCTCTTTTTATTCACTTTCTCTTGCTACCACACAAGTCAAATACAAAAGATAAGCACTAGCAAGAGAACAGATGATGAATATAGACATAAATCTTGCCTTGTTGCTTCTTAAAATGAAAGACCAGCCAGCATTGACTCCTGTGCCAAGGCCTCCCCGCTTCAGGGTCATGACCACCCCAGTCACTCTACTCTCCCCCACCACTATCCTCAATACCTTCCCCAACAGCATTAAAAATTCTAATTAAAACCTACTCCCAGAAGCCACCTTCTTCTCCAGCTTTCTCCAAATGATTTTGAAAAATAAAGTAGATTAAAACCTTTCACCAATAAAGCATGTTTTTGTTTTACTACAGTAATCTTATTTGCTCTTTGTCACAGTTCGCTTCTCTCTAAATTAAACTAATTCTGTTTCCCTGTGGCTGTCGGTTTTGAGGGCATATCACTTCAGCAATTTTCTCCAGTAAGCTTTATTTGCAAACATATTCAAATGCCTCTGCCACCAGGCACCAGGCATGATCAGGCACTGTGAGACTGTGAAATGCATGCCACAGCTGCTGCATGCTGCAAATAGAAGAGCTCAGCCACTGTTTCTAGGGGCATTATCAGAAGGCAGACTGTCTTAAAACCCACCAAACCCATCAGTATATGTGTTCTTGAGTGACTGCCCTTCTATGCTAAAGTGCCCATGCCAACCCATTTTCAAAAATCCAAGCCACAGAAACATACAAACAGTTCTACAGATACACATTCATCAGCCATCAGACAACCTCCAGGAAAAATAACAACAGGTGGCATTCCACTTACCTCCATCCTTTAGTTTTGGCAGCTCTATCATTTTCAGGTCAAAGTCACTGGTTTTAGGAAAACCCTCAAAATGCTTCTTCAGAACCCAGGCTTTGGCAGTCACCATCCTGTGCAACAAACAGCACGTCCAAAGAGTGCCTGTCAGAGAAGCCCAATGGTGGCAGGCTGCCCATGGAGGCTGGTTTAGATTTTATGAAGCAAAACAGTATCTTGATAACATGTCCTCACTCAAGACAGCCTCTGCTTGCATCCTGTGGCAATACCTCCAGATCAAGATAATGCCCGAAAAGCCCCCTCATTGCCTAAGCAGCCCATAGCTTCCTGTGACCTGCCAGACCTTCCCGTCTGCTGGTAAGCCCTGGTGTGGGAAGTCAGCCCCAGCAAGATGCGCAGCTCCCACGCTAAAGGAATTGAGGAGGGAAAATCTGGTTTAAGGAGAAAAAAAAAATCCTGGAAGGAAACACTTAAACTCACTCTTTTGCCCCAATTAGCTGGGGTGAGTACTGAATCTAGACTTTCACAAGCTTGAACAAAGTGCAAGTGAGAAATACAAAGGTAAGAAAGACCTCTTTCCACGACACCCCATATGTTGAAAGAAAATGCTTCTCCAGTTACCAAGCTCAGGGCTTGGAACTGGGAGCACATTGTCACCAGCATTTTTCATACAAGATGGAAACAAACAAATGACTTGCATTTGGCTTTACCCTCACAGACCCTTTTTCCTTCCTATAAGCAAATGCGTCAGCAAGGGCAAAGAAAGAGAAGTTTATACTTAGAGCAGGCGGGTGGAAAACTGTGTCTTCTGCTGACAAGGCCAGTCAATAACCTTCTGCACCCAATTCAGCTGGCAGCTGGACTTCTTCAGTCACACACCTCCTAAAAGACAAAGATGTTTGCTTTTATTCACAGAGCAGGTACTGCCCTCAGTCCACGTCCCCAGGAGCAACTATAAACACTCAGTAAACCTGGCACAGCACACACCCAACGTTTCACCTTTCTCCTAGTAAGATTTGAGATCATCCTTAACGGCTTCTCCAATTCAGCACCCAGACAGTTGCACGGGAATGTTCTGCAATATGCCAAGCTAAATACACAAAACCCAGGGTCCTAGAAACCACAAAATACTGCAGTCTGGAGACCAAAACTATCCCCCAGAGGTGTAGTTTCTTCAAATCATATTATAGCAGTCCAGTCCTAAAATTCCTGAGAGTTCTGCCACTGAGGAAAAAATATCTAATTAAAAATTAATATAAAAGCTGTCGTTCAATGCATCATTTAACACAGCAAACAATCTGTATGTACACCACTATCACTGGGAAACACTATCATGACATTTACAGTGAGATGGCTGCAGGCTTTCCAAGGACATCCATACCGACTTACGTGCTGTCATCTTTACTGTTCCCACTGTATGTACCAAAGGATATGAGCTTGTGTGGCTGTGCCTCTGTGTGCTGGGATCTCTGTACATTGCAGAGCCACCTTAAGAAATAGTAGCAAGCTTTGGCATTTTGCCTCAGCTGTGTTGCAATGAGGTATGTGGAATGGGTGAAAACTTTGCCCAGGAACTATCTGTCTTCAGCTTTTGTTTCGCTTGTGAAAATATTCAAGTAGAATATGAAGGGTGGAAAGTGTAAATAGACCAGCATGTAGTGGCATGTTTATCTGCAAAATGCCTAAAAACTAAAGTACTGATTAGGAACAGAGATCTGAGAAAATAAACAAAATTTTTAAAAGACACATAAGCAAGGACCAGGGAGAATAGGGCAACCTCCCCATTATTTAGGTAAAAGCAAAAGACACTAGACCCAGAAACTCATCAGCACTCAGCAACTTTCTATGATGAACCAGGGATCTTCCTGGTTTCTTGATGAGAAGCAAACACAGCACAGGTGAAGGTGATACTGTAAAGTTTGGTCACAACAAAACCCTCTAAATTTTGAAGTTTAGAAGGCAAGCATTCGTTCAGTTCTGGATGCACAGAGGATCACTCCACCTATGGTGCATGACATATACTGCCTCAGTCAAAGCTTCTATCATCCTGTTGTATACATATGCATCAGATTTCCCAGAAGGATGCTACATATTCATTACATTTCCTGGAATCAACCATCACATTTACATAGTCATTATGCATTCACTTAGAGTTTCTTGGGGTCTTCCTTGGGCGTCTTTGGTAGTCTTCAGGGGTTGTTTGGTTGAATCCTTCTTTAAAGCGTGCACAGTGCAGATCAACCTATTAGCAAATCATTTTCTCTTTGGTTATCTAGTCCTGTTGAGTTTCTAGCCACAGGGTTTGATTTCTTGACCTTGAAGTGACAAGATCAGGATGTTTGTCATCCAGGGCTCTGATAAGGCAGGTTAGCATGACTGAGAAACAACTTGCTTGATGACATTTCCTTATCATCTGCTGTCAGCAATTTCACAATGGCTAGCCTCAGAAGGTATCAATTACTCCCTTTAAGACTTATTAGAACCATAAATTCTCATAAGTCTCATAACATTATTCCTATGATGAAAATGACTTACAACAGATATGACAACCTGTATCTGAAAACATGCCTGCTCGTATACCAGATCAGTATATTATTTGATTCAGCAGCTGATTCACTACCTCATGAGCCATATTGGTGCAACAGGGGTAGGCTTCCGGCCATCCACTATATGTGTCCACTAAGACCAAGAGATATCTATGTCCCCCTGTTCTTGGTAATTCAGTAAAATCTATCTGTCCATATTCTTATGGTACCAGTTCACTCCTAGTTATTCCTAAAACTACCCTATTGCCTGTATTGGGATTATTTACCTTACAAGTTTCACATTTTTCAACAACTGATTTTACAGTTTTGGTCATGTGTCTACTAATTATAGTATAAATATTGAACCAGGCTTTCCGTTCCCCAATGGGTAGCTTCATGTTCTTTTGTGGCCACCTCTTCCATTAACTAGGAGTTAGTATTATGTCGTGGTTTGGGCCTGGTCGGCAACCAACCCCCGCAGCTGGTCACCCTCCCTTCCCCCTCCCCACCTGGGAATGGGGGAGGGATTAGAGGGGTGAAGGGAGACTCACAGGCTGAGATAGGAACAGTTTAATAATGGCAATAAAACGAGAACAATGACGATCATAGGGGGGAAAACAAAAAGAAATATATAAACAGGCAATGTACAGCGTAATTGCTCCCCACCCGCTGAGCAATCCCCAGCCCGTTCCCGGCCAGCGACCCCGAGATACCAAGATCCCACAATCGCAATCCTGGAAGCGAGCGAGAGAGAGAGAGAGCCCTTTCCCAACCACCCCTCCTCCATGTAGTGAGCATGTGTTCCATGATATGGAATATTTCACAGGCCAGTTTGGGTCAGGTGCTGTGGCCGTGCTCCCTCCCTGCTCCCTGTGCCCTTGTGCACGGGCAGGACATGGGGAGTCGGAGAGTCCTTGGAGTCTCGGTAGCAGCTGAAAACATCAGTGTGCTAGCAGCATTCTTATACCAAACCCAAAGCTAAATCCAAAACACAGCACTCATCTAGTCCCTGAAAGGGATATTAACTCTATTTCAGCCCAAACCAGGACATATTATTTGCCCTTGAGAGGTTATTTCCCAGCCACTCTCTTGTTCTTTTGCTCCCATGGTGGTGATAGATCTTTTGTCCTGTTCATCATAGTGAGGTATCTGGTCCATAATTTTTGATGTTTTCTCAGGGATTAAGGTTAAAATTCCAGTTTCTGTGTCTTCCTTCACTGCTTTGTCAGCTAGTTGATTTCCTTGTGTTACAACATCATTATCCCCTTTTTGATGAGCTTTACAGTACAGGCCACCCGTGAGGCCAAGTGGATGGCTTCCAATAGTTTCAGAATTTGCTCTGCATGTTTGATTTCGCTCTCCTGAATTGTTAGAAGTTCTCTTTCTTTCCATATAGCTCCATGGGCGTGCACTACACTAAAAGCATACTTTGAATCTGTCCATCATCTTCCCTTGACTTAATTCTAATGCTCTGGTCAAGGCTATAAGTTCAGCCTTTTGTGCAGATGTATTGGATGGCAGTGCTCTGCTTCAACAATAGAGTTTGCTGTAACAACCGCATATCTAGTCCTCCAGGTCCTGTCTTGCACAAAGCTGCTTCTGTCAGTATATAGTTCCCAATCCACATCCACCAATTGCTGGTCTTTCAGATCTCTCCTGCTAGAGTAAACCTTATCAATAGTTTGTAAGTGGTCATGTTTGGGAACACTTTCTAGATTTGAGGAGGATAAAAATATTGCTGGATTAATGATGGTGGTCATTTTCAAGTTCACATCATCGAATTCCAATAAAGCCACCTGATATTTCAACTTGCGACTTGGGGATAGACAGTGTCCCCTCTTTTGTTCTAATATGGCCATTACTGAGTGAGGAGCATATACAGTTATCTTTTGGCCCAAAGTCAGTTTCCAGGCCTCGGTAATCAGTGTTACAGTCGCGACTACCACCCTTAGATATCCTGGCCATCCTTAACTAGCTGTGTCTAATTGTTTGGAGGAATATGAAGTGGCTCTCTGTTCAGGTCCTAGGAATTGAGCTAATACTCACAGAGCAATTCCTTGCATTTCACAGGTAAACAGTCTATAAACTATGATTGGGTCAGGTAACCCCAAGGCTGCAACCCTCATCAAGGAGGCTTTGAGTCGTTTAAATGCTGCCTCACTTGCCTCATCCCATTGTAAAACATTTTAATCAGTGGTTTTCAGTGTCTGATATAGTGGTCTCACTAATAGTCCATAGTTAGAGATCCAAAGGCAACACCATCTGACCATTCCTAAAAAGGCACATAGTTCGTGTGGATTTTTAGGCTCAAGAAGTCTACAAATATCTTCTTTTCTTTCCTGACTTAAGTTTTGATGTCTTTTATAAATCTCAGATCCCAGACACAGGACAGTTTCTTTAGCTATCTGTGCCTTTTCTTTTGAGACTTGATAACTGCTCAATCGAAGAAAATATAACAAATCAATCATTATCTTAACGCACTCTTCCTGAGTCTCAGTTGCTATTAATATATCATCGACATACTGTAATAATGTCCCGTTTTGATTGCTTTTCCTCCATTGTGCCAATTCTTTCGCCTATTGACTTCTGAAAATGGTAGGACTATTTTTGAACCTTTGCAGGAGCACTGTCCAAGTCAACTGCGTTTTGCAGCCAGTTTCCAATCAAAAGGCAAACAATTCCTGACTCTGAACTCGAGGGGATGGATGCAAAAGAAAGCATCCTTTAAATCAGTTACGGTGCACCACTGTAATTTTTCATGCAGTGTGGTTAGCAATGTGTACAGGTTTGCCACTACAGGATTAGTATCTTCCAGTATTCTGTTAATTGCCCTCAGGTCCTGTACCATCTTATAATCTCTCCCATTAGCCTTTTTAACCGTCAGTATGGGAATATTATATTTTGATTCACATTCCACTAACAACCCAAATATAAGAAACTGGTTCACTAAGCGTTCAATTCATTTTCTTCCATTCTAATTGCTATAGTTGGTATTATTGCTTTTGTCTTATGGGTTTGGTTCCTGCTTTCAACCAGATCTTTATCCATTCTCTGCTTTTGATCATCCTGCCTTTCCACTTGCCCACACGACAGGGATCACATCATTCTTGACTTCAGCTGGAATACAGGAAACTATATTATCAATAAAATATATTGCTGCTGCCTCTAACTTTGATGGAGATACATTAAGAGACACTTACCCTTCATTAAATTTAACTTCAGCCTCTAACTTTTCTAATAAATCTCTTCCCAATAATGCTTTAGACTAATTTGGCAGATATAAAAACTGATGCCTTACCCAATGTTTTCCTAATTTAAACTTAAATGGTTGGAAAAATGGTTGGATTTCCCCGCCCCCTGTTACACCAATAACATTATTAGTTTTTGAACTAAGTGGTCCCTCTAGGGTGTTAAGTATAGAATGTGTTGCTCCAGTATCAATCAAAAATTCCACCTCTCCCTTCCCCAGCTGGGCTGTAACCAGAGGCTCTGCTGGGAAAGAGGTCTCCAGTCCCCTTCATGCTGTTTCTATATTCATAAGAGGACCCTGGGAGGGATGTTTTGCCTTCAGCTGAGAACATTCCCTTTTCCAATGGCCTTCCTGCTCACAATATGCACATTGTCCTAGGCCTAATCTCCCAGTTCACCCTCTCCCATGTCCTTGGCCCCTGATACCCCCTTTTGGGACATTCCAATGGGTCTGTGCCAGAGCGATGGTGGTCCAGTTACGATAAGCCTCCCAAGCTACATCCATTATTTTCCCAGGTCATACTGATCTGTCCCCTTGAGCTTCTGTACGTTTTTCTAATATCCTCTGTACACTGTCCTTTTATCAAATGACCTAATTCTCTCTTCCCTTCCTCTGATTCTGGGTTGATGGTAGTAAACTTATGTATTGCCTCTTTCAATCTTTCCAGAAAGCCAGAGGGTGACTCATTTACATCTTTTTTAATTTCATAGAGCTTTTACCAATTCACTGCCTTAGGGACTGCATTTCTAATGCCAGATAGGATCCATTTTTTGGTACTGCCTCAAAACCTGCCTCTCCTGGTCCCGGTTAGGGTCCCAGTTAGGATCAGTAGTAGGTAAATGAAAATTTACTGGACCCCACAGTCCACCCACCGTTATTTGTTGTTTTACTGCAATTCTAGTGGTGCGAATAATCATATCCCTGTCAACGCTTTCAAAAACATGATGCATCATGGCCTGTATATCCTGTCAATCAGGATCCTGCATCCAGATCAGGGTCTCAAATGTACTGACAACTTGATCAGGGTTTTCTCTATAATTTGAAAACTTGTTTCCAAGTGTTCAGTTCCGTAATAGTAAAGGGAATATTTATTGTGACAGGGCCATTATTACCCATGGCTTGCCTGAGGGGTGCTAGTATAGTTTCTCCTTGTCTCCCTCGAGTTTGCCCCACTACTGGGCTAAAAGCTTCTAAATCCTGATTCATTTCCTCCTGATGCCTGTTCTTGATCTGGGCTCCCAACACATTCACCCCTGATCCTGGCCTCTTTTTCAAATATTAAGTCTGGACAACCAAACAAGCCTATCCAATGTGCAGGACATCTTCTGAGACCAATATGGATAGGGTGTAACCTTTAAGAATGCCTTTTTAAAATCAGGGGTCTTACTGGTGTCCCGAGTTGGTCTGGGGATCTGTGGTTCCTCCTCAGAAAAAGTTCCCAATACCGCAGTGAAGGTCCCAGAGATTCACCAGATCCGTGGGAAACATGGCAGAGTGTCCCTGCTCGAGTGCCAAAATGATACTGTAAAGTTCAGTCACAACAAAACCCTCTAAGACTCAGTTTTGATGTTTAGAAGGCAGGCATTCTTTACTGTAGAGCTGGATGTACGAGGGATCCTTCTACCTATGGTGCATGCCTTACGCTGCCTCAATCAAAGCTTGTATCACCCTCTTACATACATATGCTGCAGTTACCTTAATAAAACACTTTGAATCCTAGAATATTATTTTGATTTTAATTTAAAAGTATGATTTTGATTTAACATGAAGCTACAGTAGCTATGAGAATATAAACTACCCTAAGGCCCTTAGGATTAAGCAACTAGTATGCTGTGTGCCTTGAACACTGTAACAATTGTTATGGACTCTGAATTAACACAATAGGTACTGGTTATGGAACTTGACTTAAAACAATAGGTACCAGAAGAAACTGGTTTGGTTGGGAAGATCGGCCAAAGGAGAAATGAGCATTAGCCAAAGATAAAATGAGCATGCGCAGGGATGGAGTTCAATCAGCAGACACAGTGAGGAAGACTATTGACGACCACCAGAGGACCCCCGTCCAGTATAACCATGCATGCGTTAGAGACATTTGCATATGATAATAATTCCCAGGAAATAACATGAATATGCTAATAATTGCCCTCCCTCCATTCTATTTAAATCAATCAGTAAGGATGACCAATGATTTCTGTAGAATAGGAATATAGGTAAGGTGAGGTAACTGAAAGCCAATCATTATTAAGGTCAAGGTAAACTTTATGAATTTTGTTGATCTTATGTAACTATGACTCTGCTGAAAAAGTGTATAAATATGCTGTGCTTTGTACCTGTCAGCGAACACGTCTTTGGCGGAGTTATCCCCCGTGTTCCCCAGCGCTGGAATAAAGAAGTGCCTGCTTATCTGCTGGGTGTAGATAAGTTCTTTCGCGATTGCGACTGCTAACACTTCTACCTATGGTGCATGCCTTACACTGCCTCAGTCAAAGATTGTATCACCCTCTTACATACATACTCATCAGATTTCCGGAAGGATGCTATATATTCATTACAAAGTGCTCCTGTATTAGGAGTGTGTGCTGGAGAAATCACCTATATCAGGACGCATAGGTGTTTCACAAAATTAAAGAATCATCATCAAGCTCACTATCGCAGTGAACAGCCAAAACCAGCATTCCTCACATCCCACATACAGTCACAAGAATGAAATTCACAGAATATTTACCTGCAGCAATTGCCATCTAACTTGCAAATGCTTTTTCTTAAAAAAAATAAAAAATAAAATAATAAAAAAAAAAAAGCAGGTGACACTCCCCTGGCATTTCCATTCACTGCCGCATCTGCTTTGGCATCTATGGTGTCTATCTGTGCTTTTCAGTAACACAGGATATTGTGACACTGCAGCAACAACAAAGCAGACTCAGCGAAGGGGTTTACAGTAGCAAAAGGTGAGTTCAGAGTAACACAAAACTGATCCCACTCACTCACTCATAGCCACAAGCACTAAGAGGTGTTTGTCCCAGCAGTGTGTCCTGCCTTCGGACAAGGGGACGCTGGCTAGGCAGGCAGCCATGAGCTGATGTGCCATTTGTGCCCTCGGGGAGCCAACAGTGATTCAGAAATGCTTTGTCTCCCATCCAGTCCCACCTCTGTGAGTCATCAATATTCACTCCCTGCTTTTTGTCTCTTTTGTTTATGTGCCTCGAGGCTCCAGCCCTGTTCTTTACATTCCCACCATCATCTCTTAATAGCTTGATTCTTCACTTCAGTCTGAGTACAGGAACATGGAACATGTTGTCCTTTGTTTTAGGCTGTCTTTTGCTTTCCCTATCAGGTCCTCTCCAGAAGCTGCACAAAGATGTGCTACAATTCTGATGATCTGCAAATCTAGATGCCATCAGCATTGGACATTTCCATCTCTCTCCTACTGTTCCTTGTGGTGCTTCCACACTCAGACCTGCCATTCACACCAATCTTCACATTCCTATAAAGAATTTCTACTTTTTGTGACACACAGATTTTTCAGCAGAGCAATGATTCCCTATTACAAACAATACTGAAAGATTAATTTCACTGAACCATTTTTATTACATGTAGGCCTAACTTTGGGAACAGGACAGATTTTCTGCTGACCATTGCTCACCTTCTACTGAAATTGCATTACTGTAGCCATTTCAAGGCTAGGGATGTTTTCTGTAGGCTGTAAAACAAAAAGACCCAAGACAAACAAACAGAAAACAGAGCACAGACACATGCTTGATCAATGGATTCACAAACCACTTTCCAGGTTAACAAACCAGGATTATTTTATATGTTTAGATATAAAATCATAACTGGTAACGACTACATTGTAAAAGCATATTAAAGAACTCTAAAGCATGCACAGCAGTGATGCAACATTTTTGGGGTCCAGCAAAAGTATTACTGGTCTAAGCATGTGATAGCCACCATCTCAGCTCCAAGAGCAGTACCCACTGTGCTGTAAAAGTATTTCATTGTTGCTGTCAGTGGGTTTGAACAATACATTTCTTTTGTGTATTCTCTGTATGTTTCATAAACCGTAATAATCATTACTGCAAAGAGGAAGCTATGATAAAAACTTGATAAAGGACTCCATAAGGTGATAAAAAGTCACTTTTAAAAATAATTCACTTCTAGCAAGTCCCAGGAAAAAAATTAATGCAATGCATTTTTGCCTGATATTCTTACAAAAGAACCATTAAAGCTCTTAGTGAAGTCCAATACAATATTTATTCCAATGCCCTTCAAACCCTCCTTGTCCTCTTGATATAGCACACTTCACACTTGCAAGTGGGCATAGTTAAGAATTAATAGTACTCCCACAGCTGCAGGTGGCAATACACAATAATATACATCAAGTCTGATGGTAGGCATACTTACAGAGCTTATGAAGACAATCACAGAGTCGTAAAGATAGGTGGAGCAAGACCCAGAATCATGACCAAGATAACCCTGATTAGTGATAAGGAATTTAGGAGGAGCAGACTCTGACCTCTGTCTCTAGGTAATAGATAGATAACAAAATCATAACAAAATGCCAAGGATTGATTATGTTAAGAGTGGAGTATTTGACAATCTGACAAAGTGACCAATTGACTCATTAACTTGGCAGGGTAACTAAGTTTTTAAGTGTTATAAGAGTGAACTACCTTCATTGTAATACTAAAAAACACATCCCCAGGTCAGAATGACCCCTGGCCAGGTTAAAGACACTTCCCCTGAGCTTGCATAGTGATAAAAGCATTATGTAATCTGTATTACATTTGTAGTATAATTACTAACAAATCAGTATCTAATAGGTGTGTTTGGAAAAATACTTACCTTTGATTTTTGTGTATAAAAGAAGCACCTAAACCTGCTCTTAAGGGGTGCTTGATTTGTAGAAAACTCCACAGAGCACCCAGACCTGACTGGTTTATTGCACGATGGGCATGAATCTGCTTTATGGGTAACACTCTGGTCTAGGTCATCAAGCTATAAAAGAATAAAGTTTTACATTAATCCCTATCAACTTTTTCCATAAAATCAGACACCTAGGAAAGAAGTAATGGATTGGGGAATCTCAGCTTTGCGCACTAACGATATACATAAGAAAGCAAAGATCCAGGCAGTGATCAGACACTCCGGGTGGTGAAAACCATAGCAGAGTTGCAAGAAAAGCACTTTCACACAGGTTATCACAGCTCAATCCCCAAAATCAGCACAGGGAAGGATGTTCACAATTCAGGGGGAAATGGGAGAGAAGAGAATAAGGAAGAGACAAAAACTGGGATCCCATAGTAGATACTGGCAACTGGAAAAGAAGGTCAGGAATAAAAGAGAGGACAGACAAGTCTCAGAAAACTGAGAGATTGACTGCAGGCTGAGGAGCTGGTAGTGATGGATGAAATCTGGGAACTTCACATGAAGGTAGAAGAGTAGTGAGGCTCTCAGGAGAGCATAAATCAAACCAGCAAAATTTACTTTCATTAAATAATCCCAAATAATATTTGTATCTTCTGTGGTATGGCTTCCTAGCCTGGACTGGCCCAAATCTAACCCTGACGATAAAATTGTCTGAGAAGCCTGTCAGTTAAATAAATTAATTTAAAATTTGGGGTTAGTTTAGCAGTTCATCTTACTGCCAGTCACAAGTAATTTGAAGATATGACTGTGGTACTCGTTTCCTTTTATCTCAGTTCTGAAGCAGGAACAGCTATGCTCCCAGCTAGACTGGAAGGAAAGGATATCATTAAAAGCTGAGTAAAGTGTGTATCTCAGCCATAATTAGTTTGTAGATCGGTGCTGAGGAAAAAACACCTATCACCAGAACAGCAAAGCTGTTCAGGAGATGACCATGTCACCCAGTCCCTTCCTCCAGGTCCAATTTACGCAGTCTCCTGCAGCATTTCAACACAATCTGCCAGGCACCAACATAAAGGATTTTCTAAATACTTAACAAACAAACAAGCAAACAAACAAACAAAAACCCAAACAAACTTAAAAGAACTTCTTGGTAGTAGAGACTGCCAAGGGAGTCATAATCCAGAGGCTACTTCAGGATTCCCCACACATTACAGGATTATCAAGTACCTGGGAGTGAGTATGTCCTCGAATCGTAAGTGCCTGCAAGTCTTCACAAAAGTCACCTGTTCCTCCCCTCTGGTTTAGCTATTACAATGCTTTCTCAGGAATTAGTTTTTCCTGTGGTGAAAAACAAGACAAAGGCAAACCACTCCTACTTTTGGCAGATACTACACCGCAAATACCACCCTAGAAGGAGGTCAAAGGTTGGAGGTGGGTAGTCATCACTCAGTAAAAAAACTGTGACGCCCTGAACTTTGTTACAAGGCTGTAATTCCAACAGGGGTTCGACAGTCCTGCAGGGCAAGCTCACACAGGGAGGTGGAAACAGAAGCCCAGACTTGCACGGAAACAGGTCAGCTGCCCTTCAGCTCTCAGAAACTGCACATAAAATGACAATCTGAAGAATTTATAAAATAGAATAAGAAGCTCATAGATAGGAAGGAAGACAGCACACTGCAGGTGACTTGAGCTGACAAACCAAGCCAAAACTTCATGCAGGGCCAGCTGTGATTCCCTGGTCACCACAGGGCACTCTTCAGCTTTTTTCAAGCACTCTTTCTACTTTGTCCTTGCTGAAATACAGCCCAAGCACGTACCGCAACATCAGTAAACGCAAAATTTTGTCAAAGCTGCTGCAACATACTGCAGCACACTTTTGCTTCTTAAGTTTGCAGAGATGTGCCTGTTGCTGTACCATAGAGAGAAATGTATCATCTGCTTGATTTTGCATCTGCCAAAGAAAACTCCGTTTTTCTAAAAAAGCTCCATTAAGCTTAAATTTCTAGAAAAATCCATTTAAATTAAATCCTAAACTTTTGACTACACCAAGAAAGCCATTTTGTTTTAGGGGGAAAATATAAGAAATCTCAGCTGGTATCTGATGTTGTAAAGTTACTGCACGAGCTTCAGGATTTACTAAACCCCTCATTTCTCATTACTTACCTCTACAGAGGTTTAAGCAGACTCCTCGTCTGTCCTCTCACTGCGTAGTGTAATACAATAGCCCTGTGTGCTCAGAAGGGAAATTACGAACATAATCTCAAACAGCAGCAATCTCTCTGAGGCCCCCTCCTGAATTTCTGTAATATTACAAGGGCAGATTCATCGTTGAATGAGTTCCTGCTTATAACACACACAACCAGCTTCTCCCTCAAGAGAGAGACTCACTGTTTCATCCCACACAGCATATCCAATACATACCCGTTACCTATTACCACTCTAATACATCTGCAGTATTAAAGAGACTGAGATGGACAAATGAAAAGGTATAGGGATGAGAGAAAAAAAGAGGGAAGTCAATGAGAGTCTAAGGAACTGCAGTGGAAGGGTGGAAGCGCAAAGCAGTGATCAGTACCTGTTGTATTGCTGCTTTAGACAGCAGACAGCATCTGGCAAAAGGGTCCTGAGGACCTCCCTGCTCCTGCAGCACACATCAGATCAGCATAGTACTTTTCTGTTATATTCCACAGCGAGTGAAAATGGGTGCATCTATGCAAAATGCCATCCCAGGGGTCCCAGTGCCATGATGGAGAAGCCCCCCTGCAGTGATGTACAGCCCCCAACAGATTTGCCTCTCACCACTGATCAACTCTGGTCACTTGTGTGAGCTCTGGCTGACGTTTCCTATGGTCTCTAAACAGGAGTGTCCATCTAGCCCTACCAGACAGGATGCAATACTGGACCTGTTGGTCACCAGTGCAAGTGAGCTAATGGGTGACATCAAGACTGGGGCCAGCCTGGGCTGCAGTGATCATGTAGTAGCAGAGTTTGCAGTCCTGAGGGATATAGATCAGGCAAAGAGTAAAGACAGGACCCCCAATTTTAGGAAAGCAAGCTCCCAGCTGTTCAAGGACTTAGGCAATAGGACCCACTGGGAAACTGCCCTCAAGGACAAGGAAGCAGAACAGAGCTGGCAGATCCCTAAGGCTGCTTTCCATAGAGTGGAAGAGGTCTTGTTCCCTGGGTGTAAAAGATCAGGAAAGGAAGGCAAGAGACCATCATGGATCAGTCGAGACCAGCATGGATCAGTCAAAACCTGCTGGTCAAACCCAAGGGCAAGAAGGAAATGCACAGACAGTGGAAGCAGGGACAGGTACCCTGGAAAGAGCACAGGGAGTCTGCCTGGCTGTGTAGGGATGGGGTCAGGAAGGCCAAGGTGTGGCTGGAGATGAGCTTGGGTATGGATGCAAAGAATAAGAAGGACTTCAGCAGGTATGTCAGCCAGGAAAGAAATGCCAGAGAAAGCATACCCACCTTGATGAACATGTGAGAAGTAACAGAAGAATTTTGCTTTCCCTAAAAGTAATTTCATGTTTAAACCGAATGGTTACATGTAACATTGTGGTTGCCTCCCCTGGTGAGCAGCTTCCTGTTTTGTGATAAAAAGTAGTGAAGCAGTGGAAAAGTGCAGGGAGAGACAGCCTCAAAGAAACCAAGAAAAAGGAACTGCACGGGTACAAAAAGGAAGGCTGGAACTATAAAAAGAGGCCTCTGCTGGGGGAGGAGGTGTGCCATTGCACCCAGCGCTGTATTCTTTGCTCCACTGACTTTGTCCACAATAAAACATTTTTTTTTTTTAATGTATATGGGCTTGTTTCTCACAAATATGACTGGCAAACTGGTAACAAAGACAAGGAGAAGGCTGAGGTCCTCAATATTTTTTTTGCCTCAGTGTTCACTGGCAGGGACTGGGGGAGTAAAGTCCCTCTCACTGTAAGAGAAGATCAGGTTTGTGACCACCTGAGGCACCAGAACACACAGAAGTCTATGGGATCTGACAAGACACATCGCAGAGTCTCGAGGGAAGTGGCTGATGTAGCTGCCAAGCCACTCTCTGTGATATTCAAAAATTCATGGCAGTCAGGTGAATGAAGTCCCTGGTGACTGGAAAAAGGGAAACATTGCACCCATTTTTAAAAAGGGTAGAATGGAAGACCCTGTGAACTACCAATCATGCTTTCAATCCTTAGAGATTCCAGTGAGGACACTAATGAGTTGCAAAAAGCCTGCCTCTTTTTGCACTGATTATATAATTAATTTTGTGCAGTATTAGCATGTACTTACTAAAATCAAACCCTTTCCCAATTCTTAAAATACTAACTTCATAAACCAGTGAAGCTGTACTAGTTTACCTTTGTAGAATATCTGTTTGTGACCTCAGAGCTAGGAAGGGTATCAGCTATACATTTGGTATAATGCACATTATAATACAAAAAATTCTCCTAAATAAGCTGCTAAAAATATATTTTCCTTCCTCAAATCACATGCTATATTCATTCCAACATGCTAATTGCATTTCAGGTAGATGCAACTTTTTTTTTTTATTTATTTTTTTATTCGTTAAAATTGAACACTATCATTACAATAACACATTTTACCATTACACCAAATGAAGCACCCAACCTTTAGGGCCTGTGAGGTCAAAGCTATTCTATAACACCTTAAGAAAGGGTGAAATTATCCCTCTCCCTCGTGTCATATGCAAATAGAGAACATACATGGTTATCTTTATAGTGGAAAGTGTGATAAATAACAGAAGAATTTTGCTTTCGCTAAAAGTAATTAAACAATTACTTTTATTGAGTTAGGCAAAAGCTGTTATTAAAAATTAGTGTTATTAAAATTCTGACAGTTAAGCAAGCCTTTTTTGATCACAAGTTAGGCATGTGGTTGGGCATTATGTGGAGTTGGGTTAGCAAAAGGATGGGAGGTGTCCGTTGTTAGGTATCATGTAAAGAGGAATGGAAGCCAGCAGAAAAAGGGTAAAGCAAAGAACTGATGAAGAAGAACCTGGACTTCGCCCCCAACCCCCCTCCCGACCCCTCCCAGAGGACCACTGAGACCAGGGCCAGGGAGTGGGGGGAAGGAAAGCGAGTGGACTCGCTTGGCTTGGCTGTCTTGCAGGGTTCTTTGATTTAATGTTTAAACCAAATGGTTACATGTAACATTGTGGTTGCCTCCCCTGGTGAGCAGCTTCCTATTTTGTGATAAAAAGTAGTGAAGTAGTGGAAAAGTGGAGAGACAGCCTCAAAGAAACCAAGAAAAAGGAACTGCACGGGTACAAAACGGAGGACTGGAACTATAAAAAGAGGCCTCTGCTGGGGCAGCGTGAGCCACTGCGCCCAGCGCTGTATTCTTTGCTCCACTGACTTTGTCCCCAGTAAAACTTTTTTTTTAATATACGTGGGCTTGTTTCTCACAAAAGCCTCTCACATCAGAAGTGGTTCTTCTTTATTTCTATTTTTCTTATTTCAGGCTGTAGTTAGCCTGGACAGAAAAGGAGTAGCTGAGGCATGTACAGCAGTGGCTACTCAGCTGCCAGCTCCATCAGCCGCACTCTGGCAATCATTCTGGCCCTTTGCAGAGCAACCAAGTGCCACCTGCAGCATAGTCCAAGCAACCAACTCAGAGAAACTAGTCAGGAACTCAACTTCAGGCAAGAAACGTGCAACCACATTGCCACAGATCACAGATTATTTTTTTTTTTTTTCCAGTCAGAAAGGATTCAAAAATAATTTGGAAATATTTTAAACTCTCCAAATAAAAAGTGTCATTTAATGATGGTTGTATAGTTACATTGTGTCAGTCTGATTCTTCCCCGTACTTTAAAATTAATTTTCTCAGTATGGTGTGCAGATGTTAGCAAATGGATGGCTGTGAGGGCATCATCAAGGGCTTCCTGGCTGCAGTATCTCCAGCAGCAGTGGTGTCACAGTAATGCCTGCTAAACAGATCAAGCTGCATGCAGTGTAATTCTTGATGAGAGCAGACACACAAAAAATTTTTCCCTGTAATGTAGACTCGGAGCATGATTTATTTCAAATTATTAAAATAACCTCAGACTATAAACTAGGTAGTCCAGTGCAGGAAGTTTTACAGCTGCTCTCCAGATCTCAGTGGTAACACTAAGCCCAACTGACAGCACAATTTTACAGCGTAACTACAGCATTTTCCGGAAAGAATTAAAGCAGTCAGCTGACTTTGTTTTTCCACTTTGACCGGTGCATCACGGGACAACTACTGCTCTTCCAATGACAGGCGCTGGCAAATTTTGAATAGGTTCTCTTTATTCTGCTTGAATGGGAACACCTCTGTTAAGTCCCAGGAAGGCAGTTCAGCAGGCATGGACAGGTTTGGGTTTGTTTTGTTTTGTTTTGTTTTGTTTTGTTTTTGCGGGGATGGGGTGGTGGTGTTGAAGCACAGAACCACACTTTCTTTACCTGAATGTAATTTAAGGGCGGCACAAAGGCGCTTCCCGCCGCCGCCTGGAGCTAACACGCAAGCCCCCACGCACCACCCCACACCAGCCGCCTCCTGCCCCCCCCCTCCCCGCCCTGTCCCCCCCTCCCTCTCCCCTGCTCCCCCAGGCACGCCCGGTCACGCCGCTCCGCCTCACCGCCCTCCCAGGAGCTGAACTGGCCATTTCCGACCCGTCCCTGACCCTGCGTACAGCCGCTCCCCGACTCCCGGGTCCGCAGCCCGCCCGCCTCGGCGGCGCCCGCTCGCCCCCGCGCGTGCGCAGGCGGAGGCGCTGCCCGCGGGCCTTGCTCGCTCCTCCCCCAGCAGGCGCCTCCTCTAACGGTCGCCGGCTTTCGGCGCCAAAGTTCAGTTGCGGCAGGCGGCGGGAGGCACCGCGGCGGTGAGTCGGCGCGGCGGGTGGGCCGCGGGGCCCGGCCGAGGTGCTGCCGAGGCCTCGCTCGGTGCGGGCGGGCAGCGGCGGGGCTGCGGGGAGCCGCGGCGCGGTCGGTGAGGGTGTTGAGGGTGGGCGCCATGGCGGCGGCGGCAGGGGCAAGGATGGAGCTGGGAAGGGAGGCTCCGCTTCTGGCGGGCTCTGGAAGACCCGGGCCGTTCCGTTGCCCTTGTTGTCTGATGGGCTAAAGGGCAGCTTTATGAGAAATTCAGTGTTGTGCCAGACTCTTGAGGCAGATGTCACGGTGAACGTCGTGTAAAGTCACGGTGCTCAGAGATGTTGAAACAGAGCTTATTGTTGGGACGCTTTCTGGATCTTGGGTCTACCTGGAATTTTCCGTTTATAAATGCATAATCTTTTTGTTGTGAAAGGAATGTATTCTTTCTGTTTTCTCATACATGTAGGTGTTTGTTTGGCATGCAGTATGATTCATTTGCTGCTTCTTTATTTTTCTTTGAAAAATGTAGGATTGCTTCCTTCATACTCTTGGGACGAATATTTTGCCTGGTCCCTTAGGAATACAGAGAAGATGTACATCAAGTCAATTGCCCTTGAAGGATTTAAATCCTATGCTTACCGGACGGAAATTTGTGACTTTGACCCATTTTTCAATGCCGTTACTGGCCCGAATGGTAGCGGCAAGTCCAATGTCTTGGATTCAATCTGTTTTCTGTTGGGAATCACCAATCTGTCACAGGTAAAGAGAGAGATGGCATTTAAGAAAGGTCTTTCTTCTGTCAACAACGTTTCATATTAATCCTGAATAATTTCCGATGGAAAACCTGAAGTGGTGCTTCTATTTAAAAAAAAAAAAAAAGTTGTATTTATTTGTGTTTTTCATTACACAAAACTGGTTCTCTGTCGTTCTTGCTCGTTCTTACATTATGATTGAATTGCAATTTCATCAATATACTACGCGAGCTCAAAGCATGCAGCTTAGAATATTACACTAAACATACCCACTTAAAAGGTAGCATCCTCAAGCCGAAGATCTGTTGCAGCTAAAGGCACCAACTTTTTCATTTGTAATAAACCTTTTCACTTCTAGGTCTTAAAATTTAGCTAACTTGTTCATCAGAAGAAAATAAAAAGCTGGTTTTCATGCTGTGCCTGCTATTTGAAATACGATATGTCTGCTTTATTCTTAATAAAAAGAAATTGTCTGTTCTGACATCAGTTTGAATCTATGAATGATAAATGCTTTTTAAGTAAAAGTACTGATGCCTGAGCTGGTGAGCTGGCTTCTTTTTAATTAATAAACATCTATTTAGTCTTTGTCACGAGTCTCATGCAGAAACAGTTATCTGAGTCACTATAACTAGACTGGCACATTGCCTGTGGCTTTACAATGCTAGCACCTTGCAGCTCCTGTATGTCGGTCTCGTGAACTCTTAAATGCACACCTAGATCTCCAATTTTTTTCATTCATTTCTCCTAAACCTGCAGTAGTACACTGAAGCTGTATAATGAATTTCCTTCAAAAATGTGCTTATCTGTTCTATGGACTTAGGTGCGAGCTTCTAACATGGAAGATCTCATTTATAAAAGTGGGCAAGCTGGAATTAAGAAAGCAGTTGTGTCTATTACCTTTGATAATACTAACAAGAAACAAAGTCCGCTGGGATTTGAACGTAGTGATGAGATCATCATCACTAGGCAGGTGAGTTTTTAATATCAGTATTGCTTAGTAGTCTATTTTTACCATGCTCCACAAAGTGACTTTTCAAGGAAAAAAAAAGGTGATTCTTAGTCACTGCATTTTTGAAGTTAAAGCAATGCTTCTAAGTGTAGTTAGTAATACAAACTGTAGAAGTAGATCCAGTGTAGTAGATAAAAAAAATTGGAATTCCTTGGGAAATTAGTTTAATATTGTTAAATGTATTATATCAATAGTATTTTTTATAGACTTGCACAGAAACATAGTAATAATAATGAAATAATATTCTTAAAGCAAGTTATAATTTTGTATTTTGTGGCTTTTTCTTCTGTTTTCAACATTTTCCTCTTGATATCTGAACTATGTGATAAATTTGGTTTCCAAGAACAGAGAAACCTTTATAATTCTTATGAAGATATGTCCCAAGTTTTTTTTTTTTTTTTTTTTAAAAGAGAGGTAAAAGTGGAAACGTATGGAGTTTGGAAATTTTCCTTTCACTGTTGCCCTCAATGACCTTTCATCATGTTTTAGTTAAAAATGTCTCTTCAGTCCAACAAGATCTGTTTTTGATGTTCTCTATAGCATGCATGTATATGTGTTGCATTTACCTTAACAAAATAGATTGAATCCTAGAATATGATTTTGATTTTAGTTTAAAATATGGCTTTGATTTAAAATGAAGTTATAGCAGCTATGAGAACATATGATATGTTAAGATCTTAGGAGCAACTAGCATTGTGTTTGCCTCGATTACTATGGAAATTGTTATGGACTCTGAATCAAACCAATGGGTACTGGTTATGGATCTTGATTTGAAACAATAGGTACCAGAAGAAACTGGGTTTGGTTGGGAAGATCAGCCAAAGATAAAATGAGCATGAGCAGGGATGGAGTTCAATCAGCAGACACAGTGAGGAAGACTATTGATGACCACCAGAGGACCCCCGTCCAGTATAACCATGCATGCGTTAGGGACATTTGCATATGATAATGACTTCCAGGAAATAACATGAATATGCTGATCATTACCCTCCCCCCATTCTGTTCAAATCAATCAGTAAAGATGACCAATGATTTCTGTAGAATAGGAATATAGGTCAGGTGAGGTAACTGAAAGCCAATCATTATTAAGGTCAAACTAAACTTTATGAATTTTGTTGATCTTATGTAACTATGACTCTGCTGAAGAAGTGTATAAATATGTGGTGCTTTGTACCTGTCAGCGAACACGTCTTTGGCGGAGTTATCCCCCGTGTTCCCCAGCGCTGGAATAAAGAAGTGCCTGCTTATCTGCTGGGTGTAGATAAGTTATATTTGCAATTGTGGCTGCTAACATATGTGTATGCAAAGATAAAATATATGGGATTTGCTCAGATTTTTTTATTCTTTATTACAGTTTATATTCTTATAATTTCAAGTCATTTTTAAATCACTTGAAGTTTCTTCCACTTCTTTTCCTCTCCAGGTTATCATTGGAGGTAAAAATAAGTATTTAATCAATGGTATGAATGCCCCTGTGTCTCGCGTGGAGGATATTTTCTGTTCCATTGGACTCAATGTCAATAACCCTCACTTCCTCATTATGCAGGTATTGTGTGCATAAATGAGTGGGATTTTTTGGATTTGGGGTTTTGGCTGTTTTTTTTTTTTTTTTGTCTTACTATTGCATGGTACACAAACACCATCCTTGTTTTATCTTTCTGTCACCAGGGACGAATTACCAAAGTTCTAAATATGAAGCCATTAGAGGTAAGAAAGTTGTGGGAGTTTTTTTGTCTGAAGTTTTACTGAATTTGAATGACAAGAATGAATACAGGGATGGGGCTGGAGGAGGAACAAAAAAAAAAAAGTGTGTCAGAGGTAGATGAGATGTAAATCTCATTTCTGAGTAGAACCTATCTAACATAAGAAGAAACTTCAAATTTTTGTTGCATTGTTTTATTTTAGATTTTGTCTATGATTGAAGAGGCAGCTGGTACTAGAATGTATGAATGCAAGAAAAGAGCTGCCCAGAAAATCATAGAGAAGAAGGAGGGCAAATTGAATCATATTCAAATGGTACTACATGCTGGAAAGTATACTTTCTTTTGTATTTATAAAGATAAACTTACTAATTAGCGTAGAGTGCTTTTTAATGTGTAGAATATTTAATTTCTGCACTTGGAACTAGGTATTCATGCTTAGACATGTAAGAGTTTAAAAAAATCTGAATATGAATGTTCTGGTTTGTATTTCAGATCTTAGAGGAGGAGATCGCTCCAACTTTAGAGAAGCTGAAGGAGGTATGGAAAAATTAGAAGAGTGGTAGAGCGTTTGAAGTACTGAAAACTTACTTTCAGCTACCTTGAACCAGTATGTGGTGGCTAAAACAATAGCATGTTTTCAAGCTTTGTGGAATCTTTTGAGAGAGAAAAGTTTTATCTTTTGTCTAAATACAGAAAATGTGACATTCAGTACTTCCAGGAAATCCTAGAAGGGGAATGTAGAGAGAAGGAAGAAAGCAAGAGAACTAGATAAAAATAGAAGATAAACATATCTTAGTTCTTACAAAACTTCTTGCAAGTGGTATTTCATCTGTACAATTAATTGTACAGCTGAAATATCTTTAAGATTTTCCTTAGCTGGCCTGCAATGTCTTACTTAATATGGAGAATCCTTCTTATCTGCAAATAATAATGTTAGTAGAAGTGCTTAGAAGATTTCTGTAACAGTCCTACTTAATATTATTTTTCCATCAAATTTTAAAGGTTTTTTTTTAATTGCTGTCTTTTCAGGAAAGATCACTCTATCTAGAATACCAGAAAACAACACAACAAATACAACAGTTAAGCCATGTCTATATAGCTCACCAGTTTGTTGAGGCTGAAAAGATAAAGGTATCTGCTGCTGCAGTATTAAAGGAAATGGAGACTGATATACAGAACTTTCAGGAATCAGTTGCTGAAAAAGAAAAGTTGATGAGGCAACTTAATGAAGAAATAGCAGAGATGGAAAAGAAAAGGCTGAAAGTAAGTGGGAACAGAGGTGTGCTCGTCTGAGTATCTGAATACAAGGAGTTCTATGAGAAAGGAGTTATTTTTACAGATAACACACCCTTTAAGTTTTCTCTTCTGGTGGGTTGTTTAGATTATACACTGCTCATTGTCATTCTTAGCCATTGTCTAAAAGACATCCATTTAAAGTTTTCATTTTTCTGAAATGCTTTATTTCCAATCGCTGTAAATGGAATAACTGAAGAATAGAAACTGTTTGCCCTCATGTTTCCACTTTGTGCATTCAAGGATAAGTTTTGCCTGATGTTTTCTCTCCCTTTTTGTTGATGTCTCAAAAGAAATACACCTCAAGTGGGAAACTGGTTCGACAGACCTCAGTTTTGGGGGCAGTAAATTTGGTTAGATACAGGATGGCTCGTGGTCTTTGGATGACTAAATGCAGCTTTTGGCCAGGGACAGTGTCGCATGATATGGGATTATGTAGGTCTTCAGTAGTGGCTTCAAGTTAGTTTGGATTTCAGAGGGAAGAGGTGTTCTGACCTGTTTGCATTGAAGTCTGGCTGCCGCTTGATCGGATATTTATATTTTCTTCCACATATAGCTGTGAGCAGAAGATGAAATAATTAAAAACACTGTATCAGTTTTTTAAGCTAAATTAAAATTCCTTTGTTTCTGATTTTAGGAAGTTGATGGTAAGCTCCGTTTACTGGAAGATGCTCTTTCAGAAAATCAAAGAGTTAATACTAGAGCACAAAGTGCCCTTGATCTCAAGAAGCAAAACTTAAAAAGCGAAGAGGTGAAGTACAAAATACTGTCAGAAACTGTGCGGGAGGTAAGACCTTTGTATATAATTTTCTTTAAACACTAAATTAATGCAGATTGAGGGGGACATCTGTTTTTTCTTACCTATTATGGTAAGAAAAATCCTATGATTGGCAAGAATTACATCAGGAAAGCAGAAACAAATGGTAAGGGCATTGTTTGGTTTGTGTAGCATACATCATAGAAACAAATGTGATACATACACAAAGTGCAACTCTTCATGGTTATGAACCTTCTATTTAGCTCAGGAGAGATCCCTAAAGCTTCAAATGTATTATGCTGTCTGGACATGTGGTATTCTTAAAATTAAAGGAGAAATTTCTATATTGTGTGTTTTGACAGTTGATGTGTTTTTTTTAATGCAAGAGAAGCACTGAAGACTACTTTTTAGGCAGTGGAAGAAAGAGCTATTTCTCCTAGTTCTTGGACAGTTGTTATCTGTATTTTATCCTGTAGATCTTCAGTGCACTCGTGGTGCAAGTACACACTAGAAAACATGCAAAGACAAATTGCAAGATCACAATCTGACAAAGGGTTAGCTAGCTAATGAAACTACTCATAGCTCCTCATCTAAACAACATGAATTTAAACTTAATGTGAACCAGGTTCTCCTTTTGTTTTTATTCTTTGTTTTGCTGAAGGAGTCTAAAATGTTAGTGTCAAAGGAGAAAGAAATTAAGAAGATAGAGGAAGAACTAAGTACTTTACAGGAAGTAAGTGGAAAAGATGCAGATGCTTTAGCTGTGGCACAAAAGCATTTTAATGCTGTGTCTGCTGGCTTGTCGAGCAGTGGCAATGGGGAAGAAGCTACTCTTGCTGGCCAAATGATGACCTGTAAAAATGAAATCAGCAAAGCAGAAACAGAAGCTAAACAGGTAAGAATAAAAGCTCTGCTTGTTTCAGAGCAGCCTTCCTGCTGCTTTTGAAAATTAACTGAAAACCAAATGAAATGCTCTTGAAGGGTCAGTGAAAAGATTTGCAGAATATCTGTGCAAGATATTTTACAATCTGGCATATGCATTAAGGTGACTTTTTGATAAAAGAGGTTATTTAAAAAAATGTTCCTTGCATAGATGTAGACAAATAGGGAAAAGCTATAACACTGCTGTGAAGAAGTATAGAAATGGGCATTTGATACATGATACAGGACTTGCAGTGGTCAAATGACTGATGGTATTGGACAGAAAGAAATTAAGACAGGTGTCTGATATGCATTCATACTACAGAGATTTCCATAGTAAAACTTAGTGGAATCAACATAAAGATGCCTGAGACTATGAATGGAGAGTTCAGAAGAAACTGTTTTTTCCTCAGTTAAATTGTGTGCTAGTCATGTCTGAAACAGATGCTACTTCTTTTGTCTTAAGATAGAAGACCTCTGCTGGGGTTGTTCTCACAATTTAAATTTTCAAAGTGCCCCTTGCTTGTCTCACTTAAGGAAAAACTCTTTTGGAGAAAATAACAAGGACAGCTGTGTCCCACCTTAGTTTACCTTGTTTCTTCTCAGACTCTATTCATGTGCTAATTTGAGTTTTTGTATCCAAATACATGATTTATGCTTTTATTTCCAAATCACCTGTGCCTTTACTTTCAAAAGCTGAGTCTGCTTTTGGCCTTTCTGCAACCAGTAGAAATTTCCAAATTGTATAAGTAACTTGTTAATGCAAGTATTCTAAACCTGCACCTGCAAGATTCTCTTTGAAGATCTTCTAGTTCCATATTTTTGTATTCCTTACAGGCTCAAATGAAGCTGAAGTATGCACAACAGCAATTAAAAACAAGAGAAGCTGAAGTTAAAAACGTGGATAAAGGCTTCCAGGAAGACCAAGAAGAACTTAAAGCTGTCATAAAAGCAAAAGAAAAATTAGAGAACCAAATTAAGAAGCTGAACTATGAAGGTCTGTACAGATTTCTGGTGCATAATATCGGGGGAATCTGAAATGGAAAATAGAAGCATGGTGGGTTGACCTTGTCTGGATGTTGCTCTATCACTTTCCTCCTCAGCTAGACAGGGGAGATAAAATATGAAAGGCTTATGGGTTGAGACAAGGACAGGGAGATCACTCACCAATTACTGTCATGGGAAAACCAGCCTCAACTTGGGGAAATTAATTTAATTTATTAGCAATCAAATCAGAGTAGGGTAATGACAAGTAGGAACAAACCTCTAAAAGACCTTCCACCCATGCTCAACTTCATTCCTGATTTTCTCTACCTTCTTGCCCCTACCAGCAGTGCAAGGGAACAGGGAATGGGGCTTAGGGTCAGTTCATCACACATTGTCTCTGCTGCTCCTTCCTCCTTGCACTGTTTCCCTGCTCCAGCGGGGGGATCCCATCCACAGGAGACCTTTCCACAGGCTGCAGTTCTTCATGAACTGCTCCAGAGTGGGTCCCTCCATGGGATGCAGTCCTTCAGGACCAGACTGCTCCAGCGTGGGTCCCCCACGGGGTCACAAGTCCTGCCAGCAAACCTGCTCCAGTGTGGGCTCCTCTCTCCATGGGGCCACAGGTCCTGCCAAGAGCCTGCTCCAGCATGGACTTACCACTGGGTCACAGCCTCCTTTGGGGGTACCTCTACATGCTCTGGCGTGGGGTCCTCCATGGACTGGCTACAGGTGGGTATCTGCTCCAAAGTGGACCTCCCTGGGCTGAATGGGCACCACCTGCCTCACCGTGGGCTTCACCACGGGCTGCAGGGGAATCTCTGCCCTGGCACCTGGAGCACCTCCTCCCCCTCCTTCACTGGCCTTGGTGTCTGCAGAGTCTTTTCTCACATATTCTCACTCCTCTCTCTTGGCTGCTGCACAGCACTTTTTACCTTTTCTTAAATAGGTGATTACAGAGGTAATTCCTGGGAAGTAGGGCCTCAGTATGTGTAGCAGCTGTTCTGGAAGATGAATACTCCCTCCCTTTCTCCTTTATCTTAGCTTTTGTGTCTGACCGTGCCTTCATATGGTAGAGAATATTGCTTGGGTCAGCTGTTCTGGCTCTGTCCCTTTCCAGCCTCTTGCTCAACCCCAGCCTACTGGCCTTTGGAAGGGGAATTGCAGAGGCAGCCTTGATGCTGTGGGAGCACTGCTCAGCCAAAACACTGGTGTGATATCAGCACCTTTCTACTAGAAATACAAAGCACAGCATTATGAGGGCTGCTGTGGTGAAAGTTAACTCCATCCCAGTCAGACCCACTGTAAAATGGAAGTGAAAAATCAAGTGTCCTGATTTCATGCACAAAGAAAGTTTTCTGGTCAAAGCTTTTCAAGCATTTGCCTTCCACATAAAGTAGATTAAAATAATTTGATTTTATAAACTTTTAGGCCAAATATTTTAAAGCTTGATGGAAAATTTAAATTCCATCTAAAATTTAAATGGACAGAGTGACCCACCTCCCTATTCCTCCCTGGTTTTCCCTATCTAAAACACTTCTTAAAGTTTGTTTCTCATTCCAGGTAACATTTGTTGCAGAAGCTACTCAAAATTAAGTTGATATTCCAGAATGATGTTCAGAGAAGCACATTAGAGTTTAAACTCTTTGCATGTTTGGAATTGTGATTATGTTAATTTGTCTAATCTGGAAATTTACAAAGAATTTTGGAAAGTCTTTCAATTAAGTATCCTCTACATATGTGTAGGTAAACAGTGTAGCATACCAATTTTTAAGCTAATAAGATTTCTGTGCTCTGGATGTTTTCCTACTGATTGTGTTCAACTCTTAAGAAGAAAAAGAAGAAACCCTTTTAGCAAAAAAGGTGGCATTGACCTGTGACATCAGCCGGCTGAGAGAACTGCGTGAAGGCTTAATGGCAAAGCTTCCGTACCTACAGTTTGAATACAAGTAAGATCTTGGTGTGATCCTAAAAAATTTTTGAAAGTGCTTTTTGGGACATATTATGCGTGGCATATGGGACTTAAAGGATAATTCCATCAATTACTTAACTATTGCTTTCTTTTTAGTGCCAGTGAATAATGACTATATTACCTGTGATGCCAGTGAAGAGGGAATGTTAGCTGAAATGTTAACCAAATTACTAGACAGCAGGGAAAATGAAAATGATATAGTCATTCTTAAATGACAGCCTTACCAAAATAATGGGAATTTAAGTTTTATATGATGGTGTTTGCAAGCCATTACTCAACTTCAGTAGCTGAAACCATAGAACCTAAAGTCTAAACTGCAAAAGTATGTAGTCATTGCTTTTCAGAGTCCTGCCTAAGGACTGTTGAGTAGACTAGCTTGGTGGAGGTCAACATATCTATCTCCAGTCGGATATATGTATCCCCAGATTTATTTGCTTATGTAATAATCAGTCTGAACATATTCCTATAGCTGTGCCAATAATAGAACCCATAGTAAAAAGACATTGAGAATTGCATGAACAAATTATACCAAAATCAGGAAGGACATTCATTTAATGACTTTTATAACTGACTCTTTATTGGGAAGTCTCTTGCCCTGAACGATTTGTTTTAACAATTTTCTGTGATTTTTTTTTTTTCTGATAGAATTTAGAATTTTGAATACCAGTATAATAAGCAGTATGAGATTTTAAATACAAATTTTTTTAAGATGTGTGGGAGAGAAACGAGCATGTGATTTATCATAATTTAAACTTATTTTAAGATATCCAGAAAAAAATTGGAATCAAACCTGTGTGAAAGGCCTTGTTGTGTTTCTTATCATTGTGAAAGATGTATCCAAAGCAAAATCCCTAGAAGCGGTGGCTGGAGGGAAACTCTATAACATTATTGTGGACACAGAGGTATGTTTGCATCCTGGTTTTGGCTGGGATAGAGTTAATTTTCTTCCTAGTAGCTGGTACAGTGCTGTATTTTGGATTTAGTGTGAGAATAATTTTGACACCAGACCGATGCTTTAGTTGTTGCTAAGTAGTGCTGATCCTAAGCTAATGATTTTTCAGTTTCCCATGTTCTGCCTGATGTACAAGAAGCTGGGAGGGAGCATGGCCAGGACAGCTGACCTGAGCTAGCCAAAGAGATATTCCATACCACCGAACACCATGCTCAGTACATAAACCGTGGGGAGTTGGCCAGGAGGGGGTGGGTTACTGCTCAGGCATCAGGCAGTCGGTGGTGAGCAACTGCATTGTGCATCACTTTCTTTTCTTGCATTTTATTTTTCTCTCTCCCTCTCTGTTATATTTCTTCTCCTATTATTATCATTATTGTATAGTATTACTGTTATTATTATGTTTTACTTTATTTTAGTTATTAAACTATTCTTCTGGTGCTTAGTTGCTGGCTGGGATTAAACCATTACAGTTATTACTTTAATACAGAGCTCCGTTGAGATGATATCGTGTGATTCAGGGTTAGTGAGTATGTGCATTGTTACTGAATGCTTAAGATGTGGTTTGAATCCAGGTACGTGTTTAAATTAGGTCAGGAGGTATGTTTAGTTACTGGCAATAATATATTCCTCTTGCAATGCCCTATTGTCTTACTTCACAAAATCAGTTATGTATTCAGGTATGCTTTGTAACTCTTCTTATTTGAGGTTACTGCCAGAAAGCTTTTAGAAAAGGGTGGACTAAAGCATCGGTACACCGTCATTCCACTAAACAAAATTTCAGCCAGGTCTATTGGACAAGACACAATCAAGTTGGCCCAAACCTTGGTATGTAAATAAATACGCTATTTACACTATTTTGCTTGTGTACCTTTTTTGTTTCTTTTGTTTGACGGTATCTTGATTTTACTTTTTTCCTTTGTATCCTTTCAGCTATGTAATGTTTAAATGGATATTAATTATTTCACTTCTAACTGAAATTGTTTTAAAATGTAATGATGTTTTTAGAAAGTCTTTTTATTAAGAGAAGACATGAAATTTGAAAATTCTTATAATTTAAGACAAACTAATTGCATTTCATTTGATTTCTAGGCTGGTCATGATAACTTGAGCTTAGCCATTTCTCTAGTTGGATATGAGTCTGAACTGCAAAAAGCAATGGAATATGTTTTTGGAGCAACACTGGTCTGTAGTAACATGGATAGTGCTAAGAAAGTGACCTTTGACAAAAGGATAATGATAAGAAGTGTTACACTTGATGGAGATGTGTTTGATCCCCAAGGCACCCTGCATGGAGGCAATTACTGGTTTTGTTCATATAATAATACTGTGTGCTTGTAGATTTGTTTACTGCTCTGCTTGTTCTTTATAAAAATCAACAGTAACCTTTTTGTTTAGACTCATACTGGGGGTAACATTACCAGTTTGAGCAGTGATTTGTCTATCTTGAGCTGGAATAAGATTGATTAGACTACGAAAAATTTTTGGCAAACTATTTGCCTAAAGTAACTTAGATTTTATACTTAAATCTTATTTGGCTATATAATCCTCTTGGAGGCAGAAATACTTTGAATTCAGGCCCTTTTTGAAATAATAGAGGCAATTTCATGAATTATTAAAAGTTAGTTAATTTCACAACAAATGCACATGTAGTACTCAAAGTCTGCAGAACTAAATTCTCTAACAGAGCAGGTAGTCTTTCTCCACTGAGAACTACTGTAACTCTAGCCTAGCCGACTTTGTTTTGTGACAAAAACAAATCATCAACCTGCATCATTATTAATATTTAGAATGTGCTATCTGCCAGTGGTGAATCCACTAGTCTAATTCCAATTAAGTTGACTTTGTTTTTTTTTTTTCACTAAACAGGTGCATGCTTACAGACTGTACCAATACTGTCTAAAGTTCAAGAAGTGAAAGATGCTGAAGAAGAACTCAAGACAAAGGAATCTGAACTTGAGACTGTAGAGAATGAGTTGTCAAGCTTGAAGAAAGTTGCTGAAATGTAAGGTTTGCCCTATAAAATGTCTATCATTTCTCTGATGTGACTGAATAAATGTAATATAAAGAAGTGTTTTTGGAGAGTATAAGGCCTTTTGAGAATGTAACATGCAGAAAATTATTCCCCTCCTCCCTCTTGCTCCGCTGTTTAATTTGTACATACAGCAATCAACAAGCAAACTTGGTTGTTAAATAGCAAATGCAAGAAAACTTTATTTTGGGTTATACAGGGTAAAAAATGGCGTACAATGATGTCTACTTGAAGTCACTTGAAGTTTTCCAAAGTTACATGAAGTCCACTGAAGAATGGATCTGTTCCAGATGTGTTTTGTAACACCCATACAGAATTTCAGTTTGTGATAGCTCTTATTTTTCTCTCAAGAAAATATAAATATACTAACAGGGAATATCTGAGTGATATTGCTGTAAGGATTTCAATTAAATAATTTCAAGTATATTTGATTTTCAGCTACCCAATTACTCAAGATCTCTTTATAAAATGGAATATAAAAAAACCATGGTCAGTCAGTTCTGTAAAAATCCATTAAAGAGTTAGTGTTGTATAATATACTATCTACTAGCTGGATTTATTTTTCACATTGTTTTCAGTTGTAATAGACTTCCTGAAATATAACCAAAAGGAAGAAATGAGTTTTGCTTATAGATATTTTTTCTTTAATGCTTCAGCCAAGCATCAGTCATGCTGCCAGATGAAAAACCATGAGTTCGGAATTGTTGCCAAATTCCATGAGTTGCATTTGTTTGGTTTTTTTTTTTAATATATCTTGCCAAGGCTACATAACCAGGAGTTACGTAATTTACCTACAAAATTCACAATTGCTATTAAAGAAATTATATCAGACTTTCATGCCTTTGAGTTTATTTGTCCTACAGTCATTATTCTATCTCACATTAGAATGGGAATATAAGTATTTATCTATTTCCATGTCTACTTATTTCAACTTTGAAGCTGAAGTGCTGGGTACCCTTCATTGTAACAGTGTATATCATTATTGTCCTCAAAGGTACCAGCAACTGAAGCAGCAGTGGGAGATGAAGTCTGAGAAAGCAGAGATGTTGGAAATGAAGCTTTGTCAAAGCACTCATCACAAACAAGAAGAAGAGCTGCTTGTTCTGAAGAAAACGATTGGTGACAAATATGTTCTTAATCTTTTAACTGAAAACTAATTGCTAAGAATGAGATGGATATTTGGCTGTTTGAGCAGCAGAATCTTTGCTTTAAAAAAGATATTTTTCACTTTGAAAATACTAGCTTTATATTTTAGAATCTGTAACATACAGAATTACAGTAGATTTTCATAGAGGTGATTGACATGAGGTTGATCATTCTCTTGTAGTAAAGATTATATTCTTAAGTGTTTTACATACTTTATAATAAAAGGAAAAATGGCTTTGCTGGGAAGTTTTAAAATGGTTTTAATCCCACATTTGAGTAATCTTTGTTTTTTCCAAGCCATCTGTTTCTGTAGATATTTATGGGTAGCAATATAAATAGCTTGTGTATCAAGAAAACATTGGAAAGAATTACTGTGTGTGTAGGTAAGGAAAAATGTGAAAGGAAGCAAATGCAGCAATAAGTAAAACTTTTAAAGAAAAAAAGATGGATAGAAGTGATACATATGTAGACATAGTATTTTAGAGATGAGGTATTATCTTATTAGGTAGCCATCTGATTAATTACTATTTGATCATGTGATTTGGTGTATACTTTGTCAGAAAAAGAAAACAGGATTATTTTCATTAATTTTAATGACTGGTTGTCTATTTGATGCCCTACTAATAACTGGTAACAGCATACTGTCTTCAAGTAATCACTGAAGTAGCTAACTTCAGTAACTAGCAAATGTACAACCACTCTTTTATCCTGTTAGAGGCAAAGACAAATTTATTTCAGTTGGAGTTTAGGACATAAATTTAAAGATAAGAACAATGCACAATCTTAATACTGTACTACTTGATTCAGCGGAGTGTGAAGAGACATTAGAGAAAACTAAAGAGATGCAAAAGAAAGCCGAAGATACATACAAGATATTAGAGAATAAAATGAAAAATGCGGCAGCAGAATGTGAAAAAGAACTAAAAAATGCACAGCAGAAACTAGATGATGCCAGGAAAAAGGCAGATGCTTCAACCAAAAAAATGAAAGAAAAGCAGCAGGTAAAACTTAAATTTTTAAAAATTTTAAAAACTTTAAAAAATGTTCTCAATATCAAAAGTGGTTGCAGTAATCAGAAAGCTTGATTCTCTTAAAGTTTTAATACTGTCAGTTTTGGAACTTATTGTATTACTCCGTAGTCACTGACATAAAAATTGCTGATTTTTTTTGTGTGCGAGATTAACAGTACGCATTCTTCAGCAAGGGGGCAATCTACAGTATTTATTATGTCAAACAATGTTAATTCTTTCCATTTAAATATAACTAATACATTTAAAAACATCTCTAGGAAGTTGAAGCTTTAATTCTGGAACTTGAAGAGCTAAAACAAGAACAGGCCTCCCATGAACAACAGATGGCAGCTGTACAGGAAGCAATCCAATCCTGCCACAAGGAACTTACTGCTATGGCAGCTGAGGTGTCTAAGACAGAGGTAAAAGTGAATACTGTGGTTCATTATCTGTTTTGATATTACTGAAGATAAGATGCCCTAAAGCTCAAATTATAATGTGTATTTTGTTGTTTGGATTTTCTTGCCAGCACTCAGTTATGTTTAGCCTAGTAATACAGTTATGTTTTACCACATGTGAATTTTTTTTTTCTTCATTCTGTGTTGTGTCCTTCTCTTCCAATGACTGTCTTATCACCAGAAATTAAAAGAAGTTAGTAAATGGCTATTTGATTTGCTTTTCAGGAATCTGTGGAGAAATCACAGAAGGAACTGGCCGAGCAAAAGGAAGTAGTTATGCTACACAATAAAGGAATTAAGAAGAAATCTGCAGAGATAATAAAATACAAAAGAGAATCTAATGAATTGCAGCTTAAGATTAAAGAATTAGAACACAACATTGGCAATTATCAACAAGAGAGTATTGATGCTGATGCCAAGGTATTTCAGAACTGTGCTTTTCCTTGCATTTTGTGACCAAGAGTGGTAATTTCCCTTGCCACATGCAAAGGAAATAGCCTTTTTTTCTTAATAAGCTCTGTCATATTTCCAGCTCTTGATGTGAGAAGTTTTATCACAGGAGAAAAGGGGGTGGAGACTAAATCGTAACAGGTCTTATCAGCATGGACTAATAGAGGGTAGAACACAGTGAGAAAGTGATCAATGGGAAGAGCATTCTGACTGTATGGACAAATAATGTAACTAATCAAAGAAGCTAATCCTGAGATTTAGAGACAGTGGCTTAGTCCAGATATAGAAAAACTTGTTCCAAGGAAATGTGATGGGTATATGTGAAAGCATTCTTGAAATCTTGGTTCATCTACAGTCTTGGAAATCACAGGAAGCATTGTAGAGGTATGCACCTGTGCTGTGTCAGGATAGAAGAATTACATGTTGTAGAGTAATTTTAGGATGCTGATTTCTATTATTTTTGATTCACATTTGAGAAGACAGGGGAGAAAAAAAAAAAGCCTCAGCATACCTTACTGTTTACAGGTGGCTAAAATGCTGAAGGAACATAAGTGGATAGCATCAGAGAGAGCACTATTTGGTCAGCCAGACACAGTCTTTGACTTTAAAACCAAGAATCCTGAAGAAATATATCAGAGGGTGCAGGCATTGAAGGAGCAAAAACGGAAGTTGGAAAAGAAACTGAACATGAAAGCTATGAATATACTTCCTCAAACAGAGGAGAGGGTAAGCATTCTGCGCTTTTAACTTACAAAGATTGGGTGGGTTGTGTATATGGTATTATGTATAATGTAGCTTTATGTTTTCATATGCTGTTTCTGGAAACACCAAAAATAAAACTTAAGGCTTCATGAAATAGCAGGAGACATTTTATTAGATCTTTTATACTAATCTTACATTTTTGCACTATTCACTTGGGCACTAGTTTTCTAGGTTATGCATAATCTCGACTTCGGATAGTAAAAAGGGTAATTTCATTCCTGTTATCCCAGTCCATCCTAAATTGGCAGCAGCAGCATTAGGGAAGCTTTGTGGTATCCATTACAGTATCTGAGAATTACATACTTGTAATAAAGGTTGCGGATCAAAAAAAATATTAATCTGAGTAAGATAGCTTGAAGATGTTCCAGGGTTGTCTCAAATTAATCTGTATCTTGAGGCTATTCCAGGATTGTCTCAAAACTGTCCACTGACTGACACCTGTAACTTCTCTAGTACTGTTTTGTGATTAGAATTAACCTATTCTTCCCATCAGTCTCCAGAAACATCCTTTCTTATGTGGAAAAGCAAATGAAACATGATTAACTTGAAAAGGAAGTGCAAGTTTCAGAGTAATGTTGGTCTTCCACTTTGCCAATTGTTGAAAATCCTAATGCTTTAATTTGCAAATAATATCCTAAAACTTAAATCTTGCATACAACTAAATGAATGCTTTGGATTTCAATCTTGTGGTTAATGGCTATTTCATAGTTACAAAAATGATAAACAGTGAAACTGTAAGATTAACACAGGATGTATTTGAGTACAAAGTTAATGGAAATTGATCTTTTCTTCTCTTGCACCAGTACAACGACCTAGTGAAGAAAAAAAGAATTGTAGAGGGTGACAAGTCCAAAATTCTTGAAGTTATTGAAGACCTTGACAAGAGAAAAGCTATAGCTTTACAGTTTGCTTGGAAAAAGGTATAGCACTTAAAATCTAATCTTCACATTTCAGCAGAGGATCAGATTTGTCTTAGATTACTGTTTTGCATATTTCCATCAAAAAAAAAGTCTCCAGAAATAATCTCCCTTGCCTAGTATTTAAATTACAAAACTACCACTTAATTTCTCCACTGTAATTTCTCATTTATGAGAGTAAGACATGAATTCTCTGAGAATTGTAAAGATACAGTTAAACCTGCAAAACTACTTTACCATTCCCTTTCAGTGCCCACAAAAATTTAAGGAAGGCTAAAATACTGGCATGCTGAAATCATTGTTTCTCACATGGATGTTGAACGAAACTGATACAGTCTATTTTTCTTCTTGTTTGTTTAAACCAATACTTGAACAGTTAAAATCTTCTGGTTCTGTGTAGCCCCATACAATGAGGAGCTATGGACCTGGGCTATTGTTCCTGTCACTGATAAGACAGGTCATACTGGAATAGATCAACAACTGATTTATGTTTCTGTTACCTAAGCACTCTGCCTTGTTACTACTTCTCTCATATCATGAACCATAACGAAAGTATAAATTTTTTCTTTCCCTTTCTACACGGAAACAACTTGACACATTCCTGTTGTACCAGGAGAACTTGTACTTTTTGGCCTTTGAGAAGATTGATTATATCTGAGGTTAAATTGTTCACAAACGAAGTATAAGTTTTAATAATTTTTACTGCCTGTACAAAAGGTATTACTGACAAAATGGTACCTTTTCACTGCAAAATCTTGTTTGGCAAAAATAATTGTATTTGAAAGCATCATAAGTGGTGGAATAAGTGTGTTCTCATATACGCTTCTTGACCTAGGAAATTTTAATCTGTGTTTACAAAGTTGCATCCCATCCCATACCTGGATGTTGCTTAAGGAATCCTGGGAAGAAAAATAGTGGGGGGGGGATGCTGGTGTGTGCCTCTTACAAGGTGCTTATACTTTTAATAGTCCTTTAATTGGGAGAAAATACCATTTACCAGTTAATAAATCTGAGGTAGGGCATTACCATTTCCCTGGATGACAGCATAAAGAAACCTTCCAATATTTCTTTCATTTGATCCTTCTAAAATGGTTAGTATAAGGTGTCCTATATATATATATATTTATTTATTTATCCATCAGTGTTGCTTCTCCTTCCAGTAGAGAGAAAAGATTCAGTATGCTAATACTTTCTCACTATCCTGTATGTGCTAATCTTCAAGGCATAAGTCACTGAGTTAAATTGGGCAAGATGTCTAGAGTATAGTGCAGCTTATCTCTAAGTTTTCAGCTGTTTGTGCTCTTGATTAAAAGGATGTACATACATTTTTATGGTCTGACTTGTAGGTGAATGAAGACTTAAATTCAATTTTCTCAACGCTTCTACCAGGAGCCAAAGCAATGCTAGCACCCTCTAAAAATGGGGATATCTTGAATGGTCTGGAGTTCAGAATTGCCTTAGGAAACATCTGGAAGGAAAACTTAACAGAACTTAGTGGAGGACAAAGGTTGGTGAACTTTGTGGGATTTCTGTTTGTTTTCCATTGCAGTTATGTGTATAGTTGATGTATCTAGCTTATTATTATTAGTTCAGAACTGCAAAAAATTAATCTTTTGCTAGTTAAGTCAGGGAGTCTGTCTCCTTCCAACCTGACTTAATATTGAAATTATTCATCCTAAAGAAGAATCTGACCTAAAACAATGCGTTACTTGGCATATGATAAAAACCAAGATTTTGTTCCATGCAGAAGTGACAAAAATTGAGTGGTAAGAAAACTGCATTTAACTCTAGGTGGTACTGCTGAATTAAATGCTTCAACCTTTGAGTTGTAATCTATGTAGACAAGTTCTGCCCAAGTGTCAAAGTAGTGTCATGGTGACAGTTTTCTTCTTCAGTGATTACAGCAATCATGTAGGGTCTGTACTTCTTTGCAAATTGAACAAATTGAAAAGTAGAAAGGGAATTTAGGAAGAGGCAAGATAGATACAGAACTTTGTGAAGTACAGAATGCTTCAAGAACTGTACATTGAAAAACAGTGCTGCAAATCTCAGAATTGAAAACATGTAAAGCAACAGCATGATTCTAAATATCATCACACAACTCACCTGATCTTCTGATAAAAAAAGTAACATTTGTTATTTCTGGCAGAGGGCTTCACATTGTAAAATCAGAATTTGTGGCAGAAGCTGTCATTCTGTCTCTTCAGAACTTGTAGCATAAATCTGCTTTTGAGAGAGCTTTTTGTTACTACTGAACAATTGTTTTTATAAGCCAAAGCCTCTCAAACAAGAGGATAAAACATAATTTTCTTGTTCTCTGTATTAGATCATTGATGGCCTTGTCCTTGATCTTTGCCATCCTTCTCTTCAAACCCGCCCCAATTTACATCTTGGATGAAGTGGATGCAGCCCTTGATCTCTCTCATACTGAGAATATTGGGCAGATGCTTAAGGCTCATTTCAAACACTCCCAGGTATGATCTTGGAACTATTGTAATCATCTATTTATACACTTCATGATTATCAGAGGCAGTCTGCTACTGAGGAGTCTCAGGTGTTTGAGTATTTTATTCCAGAGACCTGTGTTGTATTTTTAAGTTGTTTCAACTGGAAGTTACACAGATGATATGGCAACTATGAAATTTCTAGGGATTACATTTTAATGTAAGATGTTACTGCAGTGGGTAAAAACCAAGTAGTAATAGGGAAGAATATCTGTGATACAATCAATTTTGGGCATGAACCACATTTTGAATTTTTGTTTGTTTTTTGCTAGTTCTTTAACCTGGGCTTTAAAAGTATCTTGCCTTTGACCCTGTTGAAATAAGCCAAGTGCTAGTGAAAAGAATCTCTGTATCACTGTGGCCTGTGCATGAAAAAAATCTGTATACCTGAAGAAACTTACTACACAAAGTGAAAGGCAGTACTTGCTCTATTTGGTGGTAGGACATGACCTTACCAAATGGAGAGGATGGCAACATTTGTTACCAGTGTTTTAAAATAATTCCAGCAGTATCTTTAGACTATGAAAAGTCCTGCATTCTTACAAAATTTGTGGCAACACTGTAATGGTTTGGGCCTGGTTGGCAGCCAACCACCACGCAGCAGCTCTCTCTCCCTTCCCCTCCAGCAATGAGAAGGGACAGAGAGCCAGGCTTGGGGTTAGAGATAGGACTGGGATGGGGGAAAAAAAATCCCCCTTTATGGGCTCAAGCAAAAGGCAGACTTGTTAGGGGAAGAGAGAAAAGGAACATACATTTGTTACAGACACTAACAACACCTAACAGAGTAGGACAGTGAGAAGCATTGCCACATCTTGAGAACACCTTCCCCTCACCCCTCCCTTCTTCCCGGGCTCAGCTCTGCTCCCGATATCTCTACCTCCTCCCCCAGTGGCGCAGGGGCAGGGAATGGGGGGTGCAGTCAGTGCTGCCACTTCCTTCATCTTCGGTGAGGGGAGTGTCCAAAACTTGTTACCCCCTGCTCCATCGTGGTCCCCCTCTCACAGGAGACAGTCCTCCACAAATTTTCTCTGACTTGAATTCCTCCCATGGGCTGCACTGTTCCCCACACTGCTCCGTCATGGGTCACTAACTTTCTCCAACTGGATTCCCTCCCACGGCTGCAGCCCTTCCCGAGCTGCTCCGGCGTGGGACTCCCCCGCATGCTGCAATCCTCCCAGCACTGAATTACAGCAGTGGGGCTACCTTTTCCCATGAGACCCCGACCTTCTTTGGGCACAGAACCTTGATCAGCAAGCAGGAGCCACAGGCCATAAATCAATGTCTGCTCCACCGTAGATCTCCATGGGTGGCAGGGGGGGCCGCCCTGCCGTCTCACCACAGGATACAGGAGGGTCTCTGCTCCGGCACACCTCCCCCCTCCTTTCTTCCTCCGTTCCCCCACTGACCTTGGTGTTCATGCAGCTGCAGCAACTCCTCCTCACAAGTTCCCCTGCCCGTCACCACGTCCCTTCTTAAATACGTTATCGCAGAGGCGCAGCTGATGGGCTCAGTTTTGGTGCAGAGGTGGAGCTGACTTGGAGCTGGGGGAGCTTTGAGAAGCTTCTCACAGGGGGCCACCCCGATAGCCCCCTCCCCTGCCACCAAAAAACTCCACCACTCAACCCAGGACAAACATTTTTTCTAGGGATTAAGCCACCCTGAACAGGACAGGCGTTCTGTGTTGTGGCCTGTAAGCCAGATCAAGCGCTGGGATATCGACATGTTTAGCTGCAGAGAATGGCCTGTGTGTATATGTTAACCTGCTTAGCACATTCTGTTCTTCAGTTATGTTTAGAGTATGTTTTTGAGAATTACCACCAAGATATTAACCAATTAAAGTAAAAGGAATCTTCTTTCGTAGAAGCCTTTTACACTGTTTAAAAAGTTGTTATTTGGATGGCAGCATTTACTTACTTTAAGCTTTTTGTTTTGTTTTAGTTTATTGTGGTGTCCTTGAAGGATGGAATGTTCAACAAAGCAAATGTCCTCTACAAGACCAGGTCTGTGAATGGTGTATCCACTATTGAAAGATACAAACGGTCTAAAAAGCAAGAGAATGCAGCTGCTATCAAGAAAGAGAAGAAATGATGTGACAAAACAGGACCTGCAGAACTGGGAAACTTCAGTGACACTTCCTGTGCAGTGTGTTCTGGCCCCATTCTGTAGTTAGGCCAGGAAGAAATTTTAATTTTTAACAACAAAAAGTAAATTAATAATGTTTTTTAAATATCGACATATTGCTTTTATGGAATATCAACATATTCTTTTTGTTTTCTAGCTTTTAGTTTGCTTTTCATTAAAAACTGAAATGTTCTGTTTTATAGCTTCATCTTCCTTGTATTTGTGTACACAGTATCTCCATGGAATATAACTGTGTGTATATTTTATGTATATAAGTAATAGATACACACTGTCTAGTTGCAAGAGACCAAGCTCTTGGCTTAAATTCAGTTTCTCCTACCTGGACACCACCATTTGTAAAATGGCCACACTCAGGCTGAATAGCTGACTGTGCAGACCAAGTGCTGTGTGGTTAGGTTGGGGCCTGAGGCAGGTACGTCACCACGGAACACAAAGGCACACTTTGAATTTGGAACACAAGAATACTGTAAAATACTTGCAGTGGGAGAAAAAACTACTACCAGTCACTTCGAAGAACAGGTCATGCAGCTTTTATTTAATTTTACCTTTTTGGTAAGCAGGAGGGTTTTCTTTCAGTCAGACCAGTCACATACTTTGACAGTACAGATTGCAGTGAATTTGATGGAGATCTTGCAACATTAGAAAACTTTTCTCACACATCCATTTAAGCAACAGCTTGTAGGTCAGAATGTGAGTGCTAGAGTCGAGTCTGCACACTGCACTCTAGGTATACAAAGCATTGCAGCAGCACAAGAAAGGCCCGTGCGGGGCAAAGTACAGTGTGTTTTACATAGTGCAATCACTTTTAGAGGAAAAACTCTAGGAAGGCCACATCTATTTATTTATTTTTTTTAAATCCTGTCAAGTTTACAAATGCGAGGGGGTAGAAATCAAACCTCTGACTGAATTAGCTTTTGTACAGGTAGGTTTTGTGTATAGGCACGTGCTTTAGAGAGGAGCTCTGAATCTGTTCTGTAATCACGAGAAAGACCTATTGCTTTGTGATTCAGAAACTGTTAAACCACCTCTAACCTTCCTAACACTCTTGGCCAGAGTTGTTAACCCAGCTGTTTGTAGAGTTCCTAGAATATGCTCTTCCCTCTAGTGTAAATCCCCAATAGAGAAACTCAGGTTGCTATTGACAATGATTACAGTTATTCTACTTATGGCCATCTGACCATATCAGGCATTGCCTCTGAATACTCCAGTCCACAGTGAAAACTCACAGTACCAGACAGGGAGGCTCTTGCTTTTCTGTTACTGTCACTCACCAATATGAAAAAAAACCCAAGTCAGACAATGAACTGCTTCAGCAAAGCATCACTGATAATATTAATCTAATACAAAAAAAAAAAAAAAAAAAAAAAAAAGCATTCATGACACTACAGGTCATGGTAAGCAAGTTTTTAAAGATACTTCAAAATGATTTGCCCGTAAAATTTTAAAATATACACTGTGCTCAAGAGTTCAAACTACACGTAAACAAAGAGCAGCTCCCTGCAACAAGGTGTAAATCAAAACATTATAGCACCAGCTCCCAGCACCAAGGAGTTGCCCACTGACCAGTCCTAGTGTACAATGCAATAGTGCTCGCTGAGGTTTCTGCTACACGAGAGCCACAGTGGGACAGCTCTGCCCATTTGCTGACATTTTCTTACCAAGCAGGCACAAATTACCTTGTCCTCCCTTCCCATGGAGAGCAAGTCAGACAACGAGACTGTTACAGTACCAGAAAACACTGAATGGGAAATGGCACCTGAGGGAAAAGTAGGTACTGCATACCTGATTCCGAATAAATGGGCATGGAGGAAACGTGACGTTATCTGAGCAATCCTCTCCCTAACAGGTCAAGTCTGAAAGGAGCTGTAAGAAAAGAAACAAGCCTTCCTATGCTGAAAGCCATGGACACGATATTGCCCACACTAATGATTTTATTTCACCATCAGCAAAGCATTTATCCCCAAAAAGCTGTACACATCCTGGTCAGATTATGGTGCAGTGCTAACTTTGCACTATTAAAAGTCTGTTGCTATAGTGGTCAGGTGTGTCTTTTATCTGAGGAGGGCAAAGAAAAGGAGACAGGTATCATGGCCACATCATCATATAGCAATTTTACTCCACGTTAATGCAGATATAATCTTAAGTGCAAATTAAAATGTATTTGCTAGAAACCAGCACAACTTGGGCTGCTGAGAAATGACAGATGATTCAGTTTCTTACAAATATTGACAAGTCTAAATCATTACAGGTTTCCAAAGCAAGAACAGGGTTACGAACAGGAAGGGAATAAAACATTACCACTATTAAAAAAAAAAACCTGACATTGCAAACTTTGAACACTCTTCAAAAACGTATCTAGAAAAGATTGTTTTCCTTTTTTTTTTTTTTTGACCCGCAGCTGAGGAGTGTCCATGCAAAACAATTTTGAGAAGAGCAGTGTTCCACCTGGGCACCAACTAGGCCCAACTTTGTCCCACACAGCTCAGTAAAGTGCTCTCTTGTGCATCCTTTGAGGAAAAAATGTTCGCATTTAAAGTTTGGGAGGCCGAGGTTTCTAGCTGGGGAAGGCATAGTCTCGGTCAAGCCATGTTGAGGTCACAGGAGGAAGGAGCAAAGTTAACAGTACTCTGCCTCTCGTAACTCACAGACAACAGGCTGCAAGTTGGGGAGCAAGCAGGAGAAACAGGTGGGTGTCAGATGAAACCCTGCTCCTGGGAGCCACAGGAGTTTTAACACAGGCTTCATCAGGGTAAGCATTTCATTCTTTATATATAACAAACACTAACTCTACTGCAGAGTCCCAAAGATTTACTGTTTTAGACACCAGGTAATAGATCTCCACCCACAACTTAAGTGAAAATCAAATATGCTTTTCACTTCCTGTGCTGGTAGATTTTCCAACAATTCCTTTGAAGGACAAAGGGTATCTGAGTAACATTCTTCTGCCGATTTAAAGGGAAAAAAAAGCATCTTGCCCCCAACATTTTTTAAGTTGCACACTCATAAACATTCTAGGGCAGATCATTAGAGGTTTTTACGGATAAAACAACTAACCATCAACTTAAAAGAGTAAAAATAACATTAATGGGGAAAAGAATTTAAGGCATTTTTTGTTTTGGCCAGGAATGATGCATGCTACAGAGTAATCTTCATTTTCCTACTTGGTTTTCAGACCACTGCACTTTTTTTTGTTTTACATGGCACTTTGTGTTTTACAACTTAGTCAAGATTTTCAAGTGTTTTCTTCAATATAAATGCCTTCTCTTGTAGCTCAGGTCTGCTATCTAATGCCATCGTAGACAATGAACGAATGAGGTGCTCTCTGCTTTCTGGTGTCAGGCTTTCCCACTGTTGAGCTTCTGTGTAGATAAAGACAGACAGATACTGAACATGAATACTAGAATGCCACAAAAACCAAAAGGCCACCTCCATCCCTACAGGCTGAAAGCGTCTGCTTTAACATTTCATTAGCAGTTCATCCTGCTCTTCCAGGAGGAGGCAAATTCAACTGGACACTCAGGTGCATGTGCTGCCTCCTGCACAGGGAGTCACGCCTGTTCAGGCTATGCTTGATTGTCTAAGCCTGTAACACGTGAAAACAAGGGCTTGAAGAAACAAACGTTTCCTACTTGACAATTGCTTCATGTAAGAAGATTTTTGCTAGAATAAAGGAAATATGAAGTGCATAACAAAATCCAAAGGAAACATTTGCTGCAGAACAACTGCAGACACATGATCATGAGACCGAAGTAAATTCTGCAAGGCTTAAATCCAAAATTAACAATGAGGAACTAAAATTGGCATTGAAAGGGTAAAACTTACTCTTCTGCACAAACAGGAGCTCTCCCCTAATACGGAGCTTGCACATAACCCTGAATCTGACTACATTACTCAGTCCTGTGTGCTCTCCCCGGGACACTCCTTGCTGGACATCTTCCTCACCCTTTAGACCTTGGCTTTATCCACAGTTACTTCAAGCCCTCTCCAAGTTCTCCCGAGTTACCATGCACAGAACTCCCAAGCCCCAGATGCCCTGAAATCACCCAGTGCTGCAAGCAGACGGTAACACCATCTCTCCAGGCTTCTAGGCCACACAGCCAGGTGGGTGCCTTCTTTACCAAACAGTGGCCCTCCCAGGTGACAAGTAAAAAGTCTCACCTTGTAGTTTGGTGAGCAGCAGTTGTATCACAGACAAAGCTTCTGTTCTTATGGAAGTGTAGCTTTTGTTTTCTAAGGGATTTAAAAAACAAAAAAACCCACAACCACAATGAGAACCAAAGGCACACCAACTGTATAAAGAGCACCACCGTGGTCTCCAGACCACTTTTGTTACCATAGCTCAGAGCTCATTCGTGTGAGCAGTTTGCAGTGCTCCCCAATTAGACACATTTGAATGGGAGAAAGTGACCCACTGTAGGTTGATAAGTTGACTAAACCTTGTGCATCACCTCTCCTACTACCACGGCGCTACTGTTCCTTACACATATTGAAAGGCAACAACGCTGGCATAGTTGCAATGTGATCACAGACAACTTCTGTGCATAACAGACTGTTCCTTTGGTGAGTCATAATGGCTATAAACCATCCAAATTTTAACAAGTAGCATTAAGTGAGGGTACATAAACCCTGTAACATCAAGCACAAGCTTGTCACAAAAAGTTATTCAGTCTCCTGAGCTAAAATCTTGTTCAAGTCTCATTCCAGGAGGATAGACAGTTAAAAGAAACTTTCCTCAAAGGGCTCTCTGGATTGGTAGTTAGCTCTGAAGCAGATGCTGCCTTTAGGTACACCATAAACAAGAGCCACATGCATGATGAGGAGTCTTGGGGCACTGTTACAGTCACAGGACAAGTGGGAACACTACTGAAGTAATAAACAGCCACGCAACTGTCAACTTTACACAGGTAGCACTTATATCCCCATGGGTGTTTCACTTGTGCAGAGCACAAACTGCCTCAAAGCCTTGGAGGTTCATGCACCGGCTGAGAAAACTGTGCATGTGTATCCAAGAAGTCTGAATTGTGGAGAAGAAAAACTTGTTTCATTATATTGGCAACAGTTTGGTTAGGTGGGGTCCATCTTCTGCATAGAGAAAATTACTACTTGTCTAATTTGCACTCCTGAGAGGTTATACAGTCTGCTGTCTGCCTCTTCCTTCTCTTTCAAAGCTCTATCGCACCAGAGGAATTTATTTCTCTTGAACAGCACCCTGCATGATACTGTACAGCTACTGCAACATCAGAATTATCATGGCGCAGTCCAAGGAAGGGCAAAATGTTATCTCTGACAGTTTATGCTTATTCTGCACTTCCTCTACCAGCCAACCCCCAGAGGAATGTATTAACAAGCAATTCATCATCAACTACAAACCAGGAAAAGTCCATTTACCTAAAGAATGGGTGATAGATGAACAGGTTTCCAACAGTATTTCTGTCAAAGCCACTGGGTCAGAGTGCTCCTCATCGAAAAGCATTAACCTGTCAAACGCAAAACCACTGTCAGACACCCTGCATCACTGGGACAGAAGTCTGCTCAACTTCCTCCGAGAATCCAGTGTCATCCTCAATTTCACTGAGCAGTCTGAAGCAACAAAGAAAAACATCATCAAAGTGGACTGTAGAAAGGAGAATTACCCTTGAAAGTAGGCATTCATGGCTTGTAGCACTCCAAGCTGCACTTTCCACGTGCTGAGTTTCAGACGGTCACACATTAACTTGCAAAACTCCCGGCGGTAGCACCCTGCAGAAAGAAGGATGTCACTGTGTTACCACGGGGAAAGGCAGAGCGGAACACTTCCTGCTCTGTCTCCCAGGTGTTCCTTGTGTTTCTCTTCAAGTGACATCAAGTTAGTCACGTCATATGACCAAGTCAACATCCTGTAACATGTGACCCTGAAAATCTTTGCCACATCAACACTCTCATTAACAAACACTGGAAGATAAACAGCTGCACTACACATTCTGGCATGTTAATAAAAGCAACCCGTTTTTTCTCAGATATACCTAGTTCTTCCACCTTGCACCAGCTTTGATGCAAACATAAATGTAAGTAGCAGAACTAGGCTGCTTTTGATTAGACAAGTCATCTCATCCATCCTGTATGTCTCCACAAACTTATAACGGTTTGAAGTGAATTTAAGACAACAGTAAAAGAATTTCCCCAAGGATGGGCTACTGCATGGGAAAGCTGTTGGGGCAGCTTTCCCACTGAAGACCTTGTAAGCTGCTGGCAGCAAGATCCCACACCCCCTCAAAAGTCTCCCCACTCACCACGTGATGTCCAGGTCCCTCCCTCCTCCCCTTCCTCATTCTAAGAGGAAACAGTTTGATCCCAGAGTTTGCTCTGCACTTACGCTGCGTCTCCGGGCTCCTTGGCCAGGCTTTGCCCAGGGTCTCGAAGGCACAGATCAGGGACTCCATCTGCACCTCTTTCTCCCTCATGTCCTCGTCCTCTTCATCATGCTTTGGTAAACCTGTGCCCATGCTCTCAAGAGAGTTCTGCAGAGACCATGGAGGGGAAGGTATGATGGACAGTAGGATGAGGGCAGGCTAGCCACACACTCCAGTGTAACGCAGTCTTCCCTTGCAGTCTGTGCACATCAGCCCGTGTCGCCAGTCAGTGCTTCCAGGCAGATGGAGCACAGGCCCCCTTGGCCACTGGCAGCTCTGGTGCTATCAGCAGCCTGCTGAAGCGCACAGCAGGCTGCGTGGCCTTGCATCCAAACATCTGCCTGTGCTATACAAGTCCCACTTGCAGAGCTGCAAAGCACTGCAGATACTAAACAGAAGCACTCTACACAGCTTCCTATGAGTCTCTTGCTGCCTGTAGAGCAGCCAGGAATTAACTTTTAATGCTGTATTGGAGCAGTGCTGGACACCACAGGAAGGACTCTGCCTACAGAACAGTTGGGGCTAATTCAGAATTTGGGCAGAACAGGTACAACCGCCCCAGGGCTCATCAACAGTCTGGTATTCAGCCCCACCAAGGATCTGGCTAAGTGCGGGGTATTCCTCACACCAGCAGCCTTCTGGGCAGAAGCCTGGCATGCATCCAGCATCAGCCAGACTGTCACCACTTGGGTGTTTTTGTTTGAAAGAGGGAAAACTCAAGAAGCTGAACAGTCACCTTCTTTATCATGGGAAAGATGATATCTGCCAGCTCCTGGAACCGGTCTTCCTTTGTTGCCTGCAGCACCCCGGCTGCACAACACAGTGCCACCATCTTATACTTCAGGTTCTCTTTCCGACACTCTTTCAGGACAGCCTGGACAATATCACTGACAGTGGGCTGGCCCGGCACTGACTTCTGCAGCTCTGCACTGAGACACAAGGCACACAGAAACTATCAGACCCACATTAATCCCTTCCCAAACACTGCTTTTCCCACAGACAGGAAGTAATTCCTGTGTCTGGGCACAGGGTGGCCTACCAACAGTTGTAAGTGAAGTTACACTCTGCTGCTGTTCTTCATTCTTACCTTGTCTGTTCTCCCCATTTTTCTTTCCTGTCTTTCCCCATATATTTTGAATGCACTTTCCCCCCTCACTCCTCTTCTACCTTTTCCTCTCTTTTCCCCTTTAAGATGTCCAACTTTTCCCTCAGTCTCTTCTTTCTTTTTAGCAATTCTAGCCTCTTCACATCCTCTTTCTTGCCCTAAATCAATCATTTACCTCTGCAAGTCCCTCTGAAGCATCAGTTGCCCCTCCCAGCTCTCACCAGTGACCCACACATTGACAAGTGGAGTGGAGAGAGATGCCTCACATGCTGATGGGATGTCAGGATGTTGTTCAGAACTTTCTAGAGTCTCCTTAGCACCAGGCAGGCAACAACATTGTGCAACAATTCCCTTTTTGAGATCCCAGATCCTGAGAGTACAAACTGTTTCAAGACACTTACTTGCAGGCAGAGACGACACTGGCAATGGCCTTTAATAGCTCCTCCTGCAACAAGTAAAACAGATACTACTGAGAAATGCTACAGAGCCAAATGGCACAGTGCTGCCACAGAGGGGAAACCTTTGTACTTCGCTGTGAGAGGTAGTGGAGAAATTATGCCTATGACACCAGCCTAGAGCAGCAAAGTCTGGCTCCTGCCACTCCTGCTGGAGAGGCTGCAGAGGACTTTGCTTTCCATCTGCACTGAACTGGTCATGGAAAGGGGGCTTGCAGCACCTCTGACCACAAGCTAGTAACCCTCAAGACTAGAACATGGTGCAGTGGAAGTAGTCTAAGTGGGAACCCAACTCCTAAAGCAATCTGAACTTCATCTCCTTATCCTCCAAGTCATTTTTCTATCTGCTGAATGCCGGGCAAAGCCAGACTCCCTAAGCCAGAGCTCTGACACGTGCTGCTCTGCAGCACAGAACATTGCACTTCCTGGCACAAGGGCCACATATGCTGGTGTTCAACACCATCCACGAGGTGCCAGTTCCTTTCTTACCTTCCCAGTCCAGGTTCTCCCTGGCAGGCCCTGCAGCAGTGCGGAGAGCACTATTCCCAGATGTGGTGGCACAAGGGAGCCTGTCTGTTTGGCAATTGATGCCATGGCAGCTGCTCCCTGGGCTTTCATCTTCCAGGACTGGGACTGCAGAGCCTTCTGCGTAATGGTTATCAACTCCTCCATATACAGCCTGATGCCACCCTGAGTACCTGCACGTCAAACAGGGGAAAACTGTAATTTTGCCACAATACAAATAAAAATCTGATCTTATTAAAAAAAAAAAAAAAAAAAGCAGTTACAGATTTTTTTTTTTTCCCCATGAAACATATAAACAAGGCCCACTTCAGGCAGAGGGGTGAATAATTCCTCCCAGGCTGACTGAAGACGGGTTCTGTTTTCTGTGTGCTTCCAAAGAAAATCTGTAGCACATATCCAGACAGAGAGCAGACCGCAGGCATTGTGTTAGCCTGTTTCTAAGGAATATAACTTTTTTTTTTTTTTCCAAGAACTGATCACTGGAAAACTTTGCATCTCTTTTCCCAAACTCTAGCAAAGTAATCTGGTGACCAAGGGACCAGATCCAAAATCAGGTCAGAGAAGGAACCTGCAACACCATTTCACCATGCATCCAGATGTTCTTCTACATACTGAAATCACAGCACAATAGCCCTTCTATAGCATAGATTCATTCATTGAAGTTAAAACCACAGGCCTCACCAGAGAGGTCTCCATCCCAAGACACAGGCCAAAGTCACCAGTAACTTCAGAGTATGCAGCAGCCCTTATAGGCTAGCATCAAAATTTCCAAAGATGTCCAGCTATTTGCACCATGATCGGGGCCACACTACAGTGGAATTCAGTACCTCACAATCTTACAATACTTCTCCTGACTGTGTCTGTGTATCCTCAGCAATCAACACCTCTGAAATTGTTTTAAATAGCCACAGAGAACCTAACCTGTCAAAACTCATACAGGACATCTTTAGCAAGAAAGAAAATGGAAACAAGCTTCCCAAATCTCTTCCCATGAGAACTCTGTATTTCCAAACTGGATTTGCAGAAAGCATGGTATTTCTTGTCCCATGCTTCCCAGAAAGCTTTTACCACTCTTAATGCGACTTACCAGGTACATTTTCCTGCCAAACTTCAGTCCACAGAGTAGAATTCTCTTTCTCTCCTTTCTCTTCATCAGGAACCTCGTGTATGCCAAGAAAAGCCAATGGCAGCACATGTTTGGCATGGTTCTTCACTACATCCGGACTGTAGCGTCCCATAGCATGCACAGTTAAAGCACAGCCTGCTCTGTAAACTGGCTCTGAAGGATCAAAACAATCATACGTTATGACTGGGAAGCAGGATTTTCCTTTAACAGCTTGGTCTGCCTCGTGGGAGGCAGAGGAATACACAGTATTGTATAATGATGCATGGGAATTTTTCAGCCCATGAAACCAAGCATCACAACACAGAAATGTTTCTTTTCCAGCTTTTGCTATCACCAGGAACTTTTTCTGCACCATATTCTGTAACTGAACACCCCAAAAGCAACATACCTTCCTTCTCCATGTACCAACTGCTGAGTTTGTGCAGCAGCTTCTCAGTGCTACTGTCCCGGGAGGTCTGTAACAGGGAAGAGACTCAAATCAGTCAAACACTTAAAAACACCCCAACAACAAAAAAGCAAAGTAAAACCTAAAACCATCTCAAATCCCAACTCACCCGGACTAGATGCCCCATTGCAAAGGCAAAAGATTTCTGTATCACGCTGTTGCGATCAGTCAGGCCACTAAGTAAAGCACTCATAAGCTTGCCTGTTGGAAGAGACTTTGCTTTATCAACAGTATCATGTTTTTATTGCTGTGGCAAGAATTACAATAGCCTGCATTTCATTACATTGTCTGAACTGATGCATTTTTCTTCATCATATGTTTGTGGGGCTGTAGGCCTGTCTGGACCTTATGTTTAAACAAGTACACAGCATCACACAGCAAGGGTCAGCAGAAGCCACTGCTTTGCCCACCTCAGCCTGCACACCTTGACTGATAACGTTCCTGAATGCCAGCACCACAGCTGATCATGCTTTCAGCTTTATTTATATTTTGCAACAGAAAGGTGACCTTCTTCCTGCTATCAAATCACAATAAACTGTAAAGAGAAGACTAAGACCCAAGGAAGCAAAGTCCCTGTTTATGGTCCTTCCCATAGCTCCAGTTGAAGGAACAAGTGATTATTGACAGCACTGCACTAACACAGGTATTGCTAGTATGCTCCAATGAAGTTTAGAGATACTTCTGTCTGTTCCTGCAAGGTACTGGCAGATTCCCTCAACTCCTTCCTCTGCTTCTTCCAACCCGGTGAGGTATTTAACATCCCCAGGACCCACCCCCTGCATGCCAGTCTTAGTCACAAGGCAATTTCAAACGGCTGTCTAAGGAAAATACACATGTAAAGATCATTCTTGTGATAAAAATAAGGGCCAACAGGGAGGAAATACTACCTAAAGAATAGCAACAAAAAGCACCTTTAAAACCTGACACTAGAAAGAAACCTCACCTGAATAAGGTGTTAAGTCCTGAGGACATTGTGTGGTTAATGACACAATTACACTGGCACAGCCTCCCTGGAAGATTGCAAAGGAAAATAAAGATAAAACAATATTAACCCCTCGTTATTATTGTTAATACTTGCTGCAGTGCTGAATGCACTTGTATGATACGATCTAGGCCCACCAAGCCTCTGCCCTAGTAAGCTGGGAGCCAAGGGTAGAAGCAGAAAAACAGCTTTTAACAAATGAATAACAAGAATTGAATTAGGAAGTCAAAAAGCTTTCCAGGACCCACACTCAGGACAGATGGTCCTAGAAGATTTACAGATATCAAGGACAACCTTCTGCACTCATAAACAGACATGTAGGCCAGGGGAGGTTAAGGCAGTACACATTCAGAAAATCAGTGTAGGTGCATTGAGACTCAGATATAAATCAACTCCAGTATGAACGAGCCCAAGCTGTCAGTTTAAGAGTCAGTCAAAAGAACTGCATTTACGTTGACACTGCTCTGTGTTCCCCTCTCCATTTCCAAATGAACTATTAAAATCACAGACATACCTTTGTGCCAAGGCCTACTCCACTTCTGATCAGTTCACACAGCCGAGGAACCAGCTCACCCAGGACAGACACATCCAAATACTGCAAGCTCTAGAGGAAGGCAAGGGATGGGAGGCAGGGCAGGGGAAAGAATTAAAAATAAAGGTAATGGTGGCAGACTTAAGTTGGTCTACTTGCAGCTGAGGCTGCCTCAGCTCTGCAGGCTGGTCTTCAGCTGAATCATGAGAGGTTGCTGCATGGTGGGAAAAAGGCACCACAAAGTGGCTTCCACTACACACAGATTCTCTTGTCCCACTTCTATGCTGAGCTGACCCTGCTAAAATTATCATTTGTTGAAACTGATGTACTCCTACATTCCAGGTTTTTAGAAAGCTGAAAGTAGCACACTAACAAGAACTCCTTTTGGGGAAGGAAAGAGATGCAAAGGTGTGCATATCTTAGGACAAACCCCAACATTCCCCACAACTGTCTGAAACCCTGATGCAATAACACATCCCAACTGGACAATGAAATGAAACTAGTCAAGGTAGTTCTAAACAGATCAAGACAAACAAGTGGTATAAATCACATAAAGGTACATGAGGGATGTTATTGGTATCACTTCTAATCTCCTATGCCCAAAATGCCACTGGGGAAAACAGAAAGCCTCATGTTACCAGCACTCTGTGTAACACAGTGTCTGCAGAGGGGACATCCATCCTCTAGCGAATTCAAGGATCACATACCAACTGAATGTAAAATGTAACCCTCTTCGAGTTTCAGAACTCAGATCAACTGTGACTTCCCCTTTCTGCACCGGTATGGGGAAGGGAAGAATCCATTATACCATGTAATCTCCCAGCCAGCCCCAGAATACAGAGGAAGAGAAAGAAGGTTGCTCATAAACTGTGACATCTTTACACTACTCCGGGGAAGCCATGCTGTCTCTCCTCTCTCCTAGGAAATCCCATGCACTGGTCAGGGCAGACAACTGTCCCCTGCGGGCTGGCAGGGGACAGGCATGGCCTGGAGGAGGGACAGTGGCAGCTGCTGCAGTCTGCGGGTTGGCAGTGAGGACACTTTTACATGGAGCCTTTCATTCCCAGCTGCTTTATACACTATTTATAGAGAGTGCTCTACCTGACACCAAAATGCAGCTCCACATGCTGTTATGTACAGGAGGGCTTGATGTTGTTACTTTCCTACAAGCACAGGAAACAAAGAATAGCTCTGGTAGCTATGCTTCTCCTAAAACTTGCTCAGTGCTCACACCCTCTGCCTGCTTGCATGCCCCTGGCTGCGTGCAGTGCCTGAGCACAAAAGAGGGGTCTTTTCTTTGGGAAAGGACAGGCTCTTACAGAGGGCAGAGAGCTCTGCAAAGACAGACACTACAGCACAGTGTCTGGGCATCAGCAACTCCTCCTCCAGCAGTAGGAAACTATGGTGCTAAACACCAGCTGCGGACAGTGCTTTCAGTGATAGCAGCATTTTCTCTAAACACTTCCACCATCAAAGCACTGGCAAGGCCCAGGTAGGGATCGAAGGCATCATGAGGCAATGGTTGGACAGCATTTGTGCCTTAAGAACAATGATTATCATCAGTTGGAGGCCCAGGTGAGAAGCCGATTGTGGAATTGTGGGACAGAGATGAAGAGAAATGGCAGCTAGCATAATCCAGAACCAGCTGAGTCCCCATCCAAAGAAAAGCAGTTGAAAGATGCCCTCTTCATCACAGCAAGCAAGTCTTCAGGTATAGAAATCTGTCTGACTCCAAACGGAGCCAAGGTTATTCACAACTGATTTGACGAGCAATCTGTGGCAACAGCATGAGAAATCAGTACATGAAAAAGAAGGTGGACAGACATCCACGTGGAGATGTAATAATAAAATGAACCTTGAAGACGTATTCTGTAGAGCTCCCACTTCAATTCCTACTCTTCTCCTACAACGTACCTTACACGTTGAAAGCCTTCTGAATCAAGTACTTACCATGTTAATGGTTTCCATCATGGGAGATGACTTCACAGCACTAAGTCTAGCACTATCCATTGCAGTCTAATAAAAAAAAAAAAAAAGAAAAACACAAACCCAAGTGTAAACTCAACATGAAAACAGTGGAAAGGGCAACATCCGCTATAACTCACTACCTCACAAATTCAAACCAAAACCTATTTCAGATGCATACAGACAGAAAATAATTATGCCTACAGACAATGAACGTGTCCCTTTCAGAGGAACATGGATGTTCTAGCTGTAGTACAGGAGCTATAACATGCACTCCTGACATCATGGAAACATAAAAAAAAAGCAAACCAAAACAAAAAAACCAAACCATTCAACCCCAGAAAAAACAAACAAACAAACCCAACTAACCGACCAACTGAAAAATAAATAAAGAAAAATGGGCAAAAAGACAAAAAAATCCCACTCTGACCTATTGTTTATTCCTTTCTCATTTGCAAAGGGCAGTTTGATCCCTTTCCCTTCCCACAATGAAATTAGCTATAATTGCTTCTGAACAGTGGGTTTCAGTCACTTTCCCAGAAGACTGCTATTGATGAATACGCTTCTTTGCGAGAGATTAAAGGACACCAACCCACAGTGCTATGGCACACCTAATTTATGTTGTAAGAAATCCTGCAGTTAAAACCCCAGGAAAAACAGCATCAAAGTTTGACAGTCCAAGTGCATTCCAGATAATTATTACAGACTTTCTCGTCACCTGTTTCACAGTTGTACATGGAGCTGAAGTGACATTTAACAACAGTTCTGACTAAGATTGTTCTTCACTTTCTGACATATGTGGTGGTCTAGTGAGTGAAAAAAAATCCCAACCCTCCAAAAAAACCCCCTCATTTGTCCAGCCATATTTCAATGACAAAACTTTTTTTAGTAGCTTATTAGCTATTTCTCTTTGCATTTTTGAACACCTTTCAACCAAATCTGCTATTTTTCTGTTCACTGAATGAAGATTAAATCTTTGTATCTCTGTTCTGTTGATACTTCCCCATTATAACTGCACTTACTTTCTCCTGATCTGTTGCAGAAAGACTCAAATAATTGAGGACTTGAGGCTCCAACACACTCAAGGATTCCAGCAGGGCTGGGATAAGTTTTGGTGCATGAGGTTTCAGCATAGACCCAGCACTTTTACTGATCTTCACAAGTGTGTTAATGCTGGGAAAAGATCAAAGGACAGGTCAACAGACAAACACACAAACTTGGCTGAAAAACCTCTCATCTACTCTAATTCAATACCAACAAAATTGCCAACTCAAATCTCAGATACATCAATATAAATCTACCTGCAAACAAAAATGTGTGTATTTTTCTACTTAAGCAAAATCACATCCTAGCCCTGATCTTCCGAAGAATGTTACATTTTGCACAGAGATTACTTACTTTGACCAAGGTATCACAAAGGGCATGGTCAAAGAGGCAGTACTACAGAGAGGTGTAAGAAGAATAACACATCTTCATGTTTTAAAGACGTTCTGGGCAAAGCCACCCCAGAAACATCCATTGTCTCTGTCCAGTAAAAAACAAATTACAATGATCCGTTCAAATCCACTTGTCAGTTCCAGTCTGACCATGTCTCTTGGGCTACATTTCGACAAAATGTTTTAATATCTTCAAAAGGGTTGGAAAAATTCAAGAAATATTCCCTGTAATTTGTTAGGAGTTTTCTAACCTTCCTGGATAATCATGTTTAATAAAATTATTTTTGCAAAGGCCAGACACTCCAGGTCTGAACTTTCCAGCTTGCCAGTCCTTCAAGCAAATGAAGGAATAAACAAGGTGATAAAGTGACAAGAATATGAAGTCCCTACACATCAAGGGACATTGTACTGTCACTTGACGTAAAATGTATTTGAACAGTGTGACCAAATGCAGTTGCCTCTAAGATGTGAGCTATCATTACTCACAACCAGTCATGAAATAAGACCTGGCTGTTTCAAAAACTACCATGGGATTTTTTTGTTTGCAAGCAGAAGAGACATGCCAGTCCTGAAGAACAGCCTCAAGTGCAGCAAACTTCTTGCAGACCGGTTTTCTAGTTGCACAGGGAGAAAGGAACTTGCTGCTGGGAACTGAACCTGGGCAGTTGCAGAGAGGCCAGATACTCCCAAAAGACAGGTAGCGTTCCTGGTGCTGCTGTTTCAAGTCAGTGAGAAAAGCACTCAGCAGGAAAGATGTTTTGGGGAGAAACTTGTCACTTTAAACACAAAGAACATTCTGCAACTCAGGTGAATAAGCTGGGTATCTTTGAGACAAATCATGACCTGACCCCCAGGGAACTTAAATGACACAAAACCAACCTGAGAGATCGGACTTCAGCAACTGTGCTTACTATTCCTTTGTCTAGGAGGCAAGGGAGCAACACAGCTATAGTCTTCTGACCCACTGCTCCTTTAGAGGGATCACACATTTTCACACAGACCTGGGGACAGGCGAGAATCAGTGTTGCAACCATTTACAGACCTCCTGCTCAGATTACATTAAAGCTTCTTCTCCATCAGACAGAAAGAGACAATAGCAGCTAGAGCAACTGCTTACAGACAAACCCGGGTTCTGTTACACCTATATTCTCCCCTCCAGGATGTATTTAAGACCTAAAGACACATTCCTAAAATGAGTTTCAGCTATGATCAGCTTCCAGAAAAGGTAAATTCAGAGCCTTGCAGGCCTTGACCTGCATCTGGGTGAAGAGACAAACCAAATGACCTCTGAGTTGAGGGACAGTCTATCTCAACCCCATGGATTCAACCATTCCACAGGGCAGAGCAGCAGGCACCAGATTAGAACAGATTCTGCATTTGCAGCAAGGTTTTAGGACCAGATCACCCCTTGTGCCACTGAGATGTCATGCTGCATGCATTGCCAAGGTTGTGATTTCAAACACAGCTCTTAAGATCTGTTTCCATTTCCACCGATGTGACCTTTTCAGAGGAATACCTAACAAACCATTAAGTGATATGCATACTACACCCACAAAAATCTTGTGTCAGTAACAGCATCAGAGAGGGACCACTAGACTGGATGACTTTGTTTCACACCAGTGAGGTTACACAGTTACAACAGTTGGGCTTGGTCAACTGTTGAAGTTACATAAGTTTTCTTAAATCCCGTCCCCTAGTTGGAGGAAAAAAAGGACACCAGAGGAAAAAAAAATGTTGTTTATATCCCTCTTTTAGTTGCATAGAATTTAGCATTGCATTATCCTCCAGCAGCAGAACTTCACCAGCATCAAGAAAAGTACAGAAGAGTATGTGGTCGAGCTTATGATGACTGCTTTCTAGGGGGCTGCTCCATTTATCACAACTGCACCTTATATGAGAGATATTTTCAAGACAACAGTCTATGGTAAACAGGTCACTCCTGCAGGTATGATAGTAAATAATTACCCGACATCAAAATCATACACGTCTCCATGTGCAAATGATGAAATTAGAATTTTACCTTGCTTAAAGTTTTTAGGGCTAGTTCTGCTGCCTTTCGCACGGTCTCCTAAAAAAGAAGTCAACAATCCATTGTTGCTATTTTTACATCCTCTGTAGAATGATTCATATTAATTAATAAGTATAACACTAATAGTGACAAATCTGCATTAATGGCTAATATTTAATATAATGCCTTTCAAAGAAATTTTGTCTTTGGTCTGTTTGAGTATCTGGTTTACTCCACGACAAACAAATTAACAGTCCTGCCTGACACCCCCAGGTTCTCTGTGCTTCTGTTCACATTTTTCTCTGTGATATTATTTTATTGGTCGTCCTTTTCAAAACGAAAAAATCCCACAAATCAGAAAAATGCCAAACAAACAATATAAACCCCAACCCAAACCCAAAAAACCCCAACCTTCTACTGCAAAAAGAAGTATATAGTGCTTTGAGTATGCTTTACCCCTTCCTCAGTATAGGGCCTGTTGCTTAGTGATACTTTACTCAACTGAATGTCTAGGACTAGAGAAAGATGGACTAAAAGCAAACAGTAAAATTAGTGCAGCTCTGGTGGCACACAACACCACCAGCAAACAGATCCTTTAACTTTATTTGTATTGATGAATTAAGCAGTATCTAGCAATATTCCTGGGTACTGAAACACAATTACCAGGTCTGGTAATGTCTTAGGACCTTTTTTTGCAAAAATCTGGCATGCCACAAGCAGACAGTCCAAAGCCATTTCCAGGTAAAATTCAGCAACTGGACCCTTCGCAAAAGGCACTTTGCAAGCAGTTGCTCTATTTTGGAGGCTACTACAGCTCATCAGCACTGAGGCAAAACTGCTCAGCTGGTTTCTGTGCCCAGAAACATTTCTGACCACACTAAATCTACTAGTATGAAAGCAACTTCCTGGTACACAATACTTTGGAAAACAGTTCAGCCTTGCTTAAGTTTGTGCAGAGAAGTCTGGATCCAGAGTGCACCTCAAACCTGGAAGGACACAAGTCCTCTGACTTCATATATGCAAGTCATTTGAGCACACAAGCAGCCCAAAATAAAATGTTTCTATGCTTGAGAGTTAAGCAAATACATAGGAATTCTTTTATATCCAGGAAAAATGCTGAACCATCAAGAACAAGCACAGCAGGGATGAAAACCAACACTTAAAAACATGAGAAATGTATATGAAGAATTTCTAAGGTGGTATGGAAATTTTAACTGCAAAGGGCCTGAATTTTGCTTAATACCCCAAACTCTCATCTGCTTCAACTTGACTACTTAAGAGAACCTCTCCATAAACCTCTCTCAGAGCTTGATCACTACTTTAATTTGAAGATTCCTGTTCAATTATCAGTTCCATTACCTTAATGTCATCTTGCACTCTGAATAGGATTTCCCAGATCTCTGGAAGCCTCTCTATAATGTCATCTAAAGGTCTTCCTCTCAGTAAGTCATTCAATGCCAGACAGCTGCAAACAAGGAATTTTATTTCCTCTACATGACGTACTTAACTGATATAGCTGCATATACAGATATGCTTATCAATATAAGTAAATGGTTATAAAAACTGAGAACCGTTTACACTCCTTATCTTCCCCAAACCCTAAATCCATACTGTCATAAGAACATCTCCTTTGGCAGAGAAAAAAAACATTCAGCCAGTCAGGTGAAATCTGAAACAGGTGGTAGCAAGTAAGAAAAGATGCTGTGGTAAAAATTGCTATTGCAAATATTCCAGCTACAAAATTATTCAGATTTCTTTCCTGTAAGTATAGGATAAAAACAAAACAAAATGGTCTATTCAGTGCAGCATAACTACAAGCCATTATAAACAAAAAGCAGTTTATACAAATGCTATACTGACTGGCAGCCTGCTGCAAAGTAAGTATGTGGCCAGACTGCCAAGATTTTCTAACATTAAGCAGTATTTCAGGTCCAAGGATAGGCAAGAACTTCATGAACAGAAAACTCCTTCAGAGAATGTTTAGCATCATGCTCAAGCTATAGGCAATAAAAAAAATCTCAGGCTTAATAAAGCAAATAGGTACAAGATCATATCATACTTCAAGTGCAGACTGCAAGATGGGGCTCTATCCTGATGAAAGTATGTGTCCTCTCCCCCCTTCAACTTTTTCAGGTTAACAAGTTTGTGGTAAAGAAGACAAAATAAGGGAGCTCAAAGAAAAATGTGTTACTTTTCTTAGCAATACCTGGATTCCCTGATCCTCCACAGACTGCTGGTTAGGTTACTGATCAAATCCTCAAGAATTTCCTTCATGTACTTATCAACCTATTATTAAAAAAAGGAAAATTCATGAAACAAGCATGGCCCACACATAGTTTTTCTGTACTCTGAAAAAGGTCCTTTTGGACAATAAACCTGCTTTCAGCCACAGCAGATAATTAATGCTTGCCAGAGCTGAACCTGTGCAAACGTACTCTGACTTGACTTAGACATATCTTTCTCTGCACTGCTTCAGGGCTTAATGCTGTGACAGAGATGATAAGAGGGAAGTCCCACAGTGCTTTATCAACTGAACTGTTTAGATACAGCACCAAACGTATTTACAGGAGAAGCAGTTGTGCTTTGATGAGGGATCAAAACAAATGACTTCACAGTAAGATCAGCTTTGCTAGGAGGAAAGATTTGCAAACTCTTTCCTTTCAGAGCCAAAGCAAGGCTATCTCTTTTTCCTGAAACCTGTCTGGGAGGAGTTCCCTCAAACTGATGGAACAGCATCTTTCCATGGGCTTCCTCTCACTTAAAAACTGAGCAATATTTAGATGTTCTTGCTCTAGGAAGGGCGTCTTAGGCCATAAGGATTCCTGAGGAGCTTCTCATAAGCAGTATCAAGGCAATATTGAAGCGTGCAAAGACCCCACTTAAGTAAAGAAAATCATAAACTTTAACACTGCCACACAAACAAGTCTGGGATATCCTTTCACATGTAAGAAGCAGTGCAAAACCTCTGCACGTCCCCCAGGTCATCCATGCATTCAAACACGTCTTTCTCTGAAGGACAATAGCTCACCCCTTTCTGCACAGCCCCTCCTCTCATGAGATGCAACTGTCCCATGAGGATCTCTGAGATGCTGCTGGCTAGCTGCAAACCCACCGCTCTGCACTTCGCTGCTCACTCACCGTTGACTTGTCGGTGACCAAGGCATTCCAAATGCTGGTCATTGCCTGTCGAATGCCCAGGTTGGGGTCAAACTGATAACGGTAGAGCCGGGGAAGAAGCTGGGGCAAAAACGGAGCCAACTGCTCTCCAGCCTTGGCAGCTATCACATTGAAACCAAAAGCTGCTCCCTGAAACAATGACAAAAGAGGATTTGTTGAAACAATCTCATTGTTCACTCAGTTATTGTTCCTGGGCACACCACAGCCAGTGGCAAAGTTGACTGACACAGTTTAAATTTAGACCAAATCAGAAGGACTGCAGTGGTATCAGAATTAACCACCCCATCAATGCTACAGTACCACAGTGATCTCAAGCATACAACCACACTGACCAGACAATATACTACTTCAAAACTTCATTCTCTCCAACCTTAATTTCAAGACAACAATTGATCTCATTTGCAAAAGTGGTGGTAGAGGAATAAAACTGTGAAGACTTGCATATGTTCCAAAAGATTCTTTCTTGGAAAAAGCAGTGAGGCTGGGCCACTGCTTTCCTACAATTCTCCTGCATTTAGAAGAATTAGAATAACTTAGGAACTGAAAAACTAAATAAAACAACTCTACCTTAGCCCTACAACCTGAAATTTCTGGGGATTATCATTTTGCATCTCTATTTACTTTAAACTCAAGTGTTCTTTCATATTCTTTTCTTCACCAACACTGTCAAGTCCACTGTCAATTCTAACACAGCAACTGATGCTTGCCTGTGAAGTTCCATGGGATTTGGCAGGATAGCCCAAAAAGAAACTGCTCAGTACAGGCAGAGCAGTGACTGCCTCTAACGACTTCATGTCTCCTGACTTGCTGTGTTAAAAGCTGCCACTCAAAACCCCATGCTAGTGATTTCACAAGACAGGATGTGCTGTCTTCATTCATTAGTCTAGAAGAGTAGTGAAGACACTGTCAGTTGGGACCACTGCTGTGAGAAGCAAGAGGTTTCAGAAAGTATAAGGAAAAGGAAAGCATCATCTGCACGGCCCTGAACAGCTTGCTCTGCCTGGCTCTCGTGTGGAGGTTTGGAGCACAGACTTTCAGATGCTCTCCGCTTCAACTTAAATGATTCTGCAAATTCCTCAAATGCCAGAGTTCAACCTACAGTTGCTGAGTGGATTTTCTTGACTGATCCTGGCTGGTGAAATTCCACGAGGGTCAGGAACCTAACTATGCTCCCATACTTCCGAAGTCCCACTGCAAAGAGACAGAATCTTGAGAGATGTGCTGACTTGTCAAACTCTGTATGAAAGTTAATGATGGGGCTTGTTTTTTGCACTAAGTGGTGTTGCCAGAGACTCAAAACCTCAGCTAGCAAGCATGAAGGAGCACGAAAAGTGCAATACAGTAGGTACAGCTACCTGGGCCTTCTGCATGAAAGCACATGGAAGGTGCTATGCCAGCTCTTCAGGGACAAAAGTTCTTCCATGCTTATGAGAAGCCAGTGAAAAAATACCCAAGCTAAAGCTCTGAAAAGTTTACTTAAATCTTCAAATTTATGATGCTACTTTTTTTTGGCAGGAAGTAGATACAATAGTATTTTGGCTTTGCCAGATGTTCCGGTAGCTTTAAAATATCAAGACTTCAGTAAAAAAGGGATCCTTTTGACAACAGTGACTAAACTGGTATATTGTCAACTGGCTTTTTAGCAACTTGTTGCTGAATACTCTTTGCTCTGCCTTTTTATATAACAAAGCTCACTTTCTCTGGCACCTGAAAATTCATCCAGTTTTGAAAATATCTCACTGTTTGAACACATCAAGACCTGGCCTCTAAGCACACTCAAAAATAAAGGAAAGGATCACAGTTGATTCAGAGGGGAATGTAGGGTGATATGAACCCTGTGATACAAATGTTTTGTTGGAAGAACTTTAAGTAATCCTCAACTTGTTTCTCAGGCTGGTAAATTTGCACTGGACCTGACATCAAAGCATCAACAAACGGCCTCCACATGCAGTTATCCATGTATCACATAATCACAGCTAGAGAAATGCAGTTATTGTTTCCAGAGCTCACAGTGGGAACTGAAGTGGTATGAAAGCAGTAAATTACCTTCCGAGAATTCCACATGGCATGATGGTTAGCCAGATTCATGAATTTGTACACCAGGTCAGGTTGATTGAGATCACTAGCCAGTGAACAAAGCTCCTTGTAGGTAGAAAGGCCTTGACTTTGGAAAGCAAAAGCAAAATCAGTGTCACTATTTTTAGCTACACAGATGCTGTAATAGCTAAAGCTACTGTCGTGGTTTGGGCCTGGTTGGCAGCCAACCACCACGCAGCAGCTCTCTCTCCCATCCCCTCCAGCAATGAGAAGGGACAGAGAGCCAGGCTTGGGGTTCGAGATAGGACTGGGGTGGGGAAAAAAAATCCCCCTTTATGGGCTCAAGCAAAAGGCAGACTTGTTAGGGGAAGAGAGAAAAGGAACATACATTTGTTACAGCCACTAACAACACCTAACAGAGTAGGACAGTGAGAAGCATTGCCACATCTTGAGAACACCTTCCCCTCACCCCTCCCTTCTTCCCGGGCTCAGCTCTGCTCCTGATATCTCTACCTCCTCCCCCAGTGGCGCAGGGGCAGGGAATGGGGGGTGCAGTCAGTGCTGCCACTTCCTTCATCTTCGGTGAGGGGAGTGTCCAGAACTTGTTCCTCCTGCTCCATCGTGGTCCCCCTCTCACAGGAGACAGTCCTCCACAAACTTTCTCTGACATGAGTTCCTCCCATGGGCTGCAGCGTTCCCCACACTGCTCCGTCATGGGTCACTAACTTCCTCCGACTGGATTCCCTCCCACGGCTGCAGCCCTTCCCGAGCTGCTCCGGTGTGGGACTCCCCCGCATGCTGCAATCCTCCCAGCACTGAATTACAGCAACGGGGCTGCCTTTTCCCATGAGACCCCGGCCTTCTTCGGGCACAGAACCTTGATAATCCAAGCAGGAACAACAGGCCATAAATCAATGTCTGCTCCACCGTAGATCTCCATGGGTGGCAGGGGGGGCCGCCCTGCCGTCTCACCACAGGGTACAGGGGGGTCTCTGCTCCAGCACACCTCCCCCCTCCTTTCTTCCTCCGTTCCTCCACTGACCTTGGTGTTCATGCAGCTGCAGCAACTCCTCCTCACAAGTCCCACTGATCATCACCACATCCCTTCTTAAATACGTTATCGCAGAGGCGCAGCTGATGGGCTCAATTTCCCAAACAGAAGTGGAGCTGACGTGGAGCTGGGGGAGCTTCGAGAAGCTTCTCACAGGGGGACGCCCTGATAGCCCCCTCCCCTGCCACCAAAAAACTCCACCACTCACTCAACCCAGGACAGCTATTATCAAAACACAGCCCAAAGCAGACAGAGAGAAGTGAATACCCTAACTGTACTACAAGAAAATAGTTAGGGTAACTTAGAGAACAAGAATGAACAAAAAACTCAGAAAGCCGATTTGTAAGTGAGGGAATACTGTTTCAGCACTGGTTGTGTGTCTGTCATTGAGACTGCCAGTTAACTTACCCATCTGGGGTTTTGCTCAGGCCACCTTGAAACACCACAGTTTCTCCAGTCATCTCATGTTTGGCTCTAGTAGAAAAGACGTCCAGGATTAGCTCTACCAAACTCTAGCCCTGAATGGACTGCACACTACAAACAAGGTAATTTGTTTTGCTTTATTAACTCCTTAACTTCCCATTCTTTCAGTACCAATCCCACAAAAAACATAGAGGTGTGCAAAGCCACACACACTGCAAGGAATCTCATTAACCTGTATCGTGTGTAACGTTAAGGAGATGCTGCAGAAAGTAAGGGTTTTGCTGTGCAATCAGAAGGTAAAAAGCCATCATTTGGTGTTTTGACTTTTTATTTCTGCCTAGACACAAGCCATATAATAAACAGCAAATCTCTACTTCAAAATGAAAACATCCAATTTCCATTCATCTGATCTCTTCATGTCTACCACCGCTGGATCCCCACACTCCCAACCTAGGTTTTTGTCATTCACAGTATCCACACCCACACCAGGTTAGACAGGATTACACTGTTAAAGAGCATTACTAGCACTGACCAATATAATTACTAGCCAAGAGTCTTGTAAGGCCAGCATTTTTTGCGCTAAAGCTGACAAGTGAGCATTAACGATGCTTCCTCGGCAAAAGGTACATTTCAGAAATGAGCAAGTCCCCACTTCTGCAACATTCACACTGTGCAGATTTGCTGCAAGAGGTCATTGTCCTTTGCAATTACACAATGCAGCAAGTAGGAAACCTAACTAAACCCCAACTAGTTTGAACTGCTTGAATCAAGACCAAATCATTATTTTGAAGCTTTGTTGAATGGAACAAAACCAGAACAACTTCAGTCACAACAAACTCTAAGCTGAAATAAGAAACGTCCCAGTTTGATACACTGGGATCCATATGGATATTGGCTTGCTCTTGATCATAAAACATCTCCTTCCATATAAGAGGCACTTTTTTGTTCCAATCAGACACACATCTCAGAGTACACTCTCACGGTGTTCTGAGCTCACTGTACCTTTTCCCAGTCATAAGGGTATCAACAAGTGTGGTGACCAGCTCTTGCTGATCCTGTTCACTTCCTAGTTCATATATCAGCCCAAGACCTTTTGAGGCAACATCTTGACTAAGCTCTGCAAGAGATTTTACAAAGTAAAACTAAAGATAAGCATGTAATTAAGTAACATACAAATTTCAAAACCAAGATTCAACCGAAATCATGATCTAGCAAATGGATCTCTGTGCTGCGGTTTACAGCTCTCCCTTGTAGAGCAGAGCTAGCCTAGAAAGACAGAAGTTTTGCATTCTGAAGCAGCAGTTCGTTCTGACAGCATAATCCCCATCAAATTAGGTGAAACCTTCATGTTAATATTGTCACTGCAGGTTTTGAAACAGCAAAGTTCCAAGAGCCTTAAGTATTCTGACACACTGCTGGCCTCTGAAGTCCAGCAAAGTTAATGATAATACTCTGTTCAACTTCAGTGAGCTTTGGATAGGCTGCCAGATGCCATTAGTAGACCTATAAACCAAAATCTGCTAGTTTAAAGACAGCTTAGAATTCCAGTCCATACAGAGCTCTGTGATAAGCATCCTACCGCCCAAAGCAGAGCAAAAGTAGCACCACTGAACAGTTTCTGCTCTTACAGTCTAAATGGGCAAATGCAGAAAAAGATTTGTGTTTGATTAGCAAAGTACAGAAAAAAAATGTGCTTCTTATCTCTACATGTGACACATAGTAAAAGAAATTATTGCTATTACATCAGTAATGGGATGTTTCTACAGTCATCTTTTAATGCTGACTTATAGTGAGTGTGTAGGCAACTGTCTGCCTGCTCAAAGATTCCCTCCATTCTGTTACAATCCCACCAAAACCCAAAATTCAAGATTTGATAGTACTTACCATCACTATCTGACAGAATTGAAACAAATGCACTTTGAATATCTTTGAGATGAGACTGCAAAATGAGAAAAAAGCACATTACTTTTATCTCAGGTTTTGGATCCTTTGTCTGGTCTCAAGGCAAGGTCCTAACAGATAAAGAGCTGCTACTGTATTAATGGAGTTGACTATTTGAACTACATCTATGACAAGACCTGCCCTCCTTTCCAGAGAGTAAAGCACCAGCGTGAGTGACGTTCACAGAAGATAACAACTATTTGTCCAACTTTTTACAGCTACCATGCCATTAGTAAACCATTTATTTTATTTTCCTTGTCTAATACATGGCAGTAATGTGTCATAAATCTGGCTTGCAGACAGGTGAGGTTATCTTCTGTGCAAGGATGCCTTTCTTCATTCCCAAACTAGTGGATTTTGCCACCTCCCACAAGGGCCACTGTTTAGACAAGTGTAATATGCAGCAAGGTTTTACATGTAACAGCTTACATTTGAAAAACACTTATCTTTACCTGAGTACAAAATGGTAACATGATCCAATCACAATCTGTAGCACCTCTATGCAGAGAGAAGACGTTCTGGTTGGGAACGCTTTATTGAGTCCTCTTACAGGACCTTTTACACTCTCTCACTACAGACGAGCACTCTAAATGCAAGGTTTTAATCAATGCATACCAAAAATATACAGTACATGAAGCAGATCATAACTACTTGTAGATACCAAAGTTGTGATAAACTTTGTGAAACGAATGAGTTCAAGAATTCCATCTAGCTCTCCCCCCTCTTCCCTTCCTAGATGTCCTTCTAATATTTTCAAAAAATAAATCCTAAAAACTATACAGACACCAACCTCTTCTTTTCAAGAGAAGATTTACTGCTACTTCATCTTGCAATAGCTATTTACACTAAGCTCACTCTGACTTGGGTGCAAGTTAGATGTTTACAAAGGTGCCAAAAAGCCTCATTCATCTGCCAATAAGTTCTCCATGTAACAAAAGATAAACCATGTCTCAAAAAGACCTCAAAAAGGACTGCAACAGCACTGGGGGAAAAGAGGCAATGGCGCTGAAGGGCAAGGAAGGGACAGAAAGGAGTTGAGAAGCAAAAATAGGGACAAGGAGACACTGTTAGGAAAGGCCGTATTTCTTACCTTAATTGCTTTGTGTGTGCTCAGCTTCTTCACCATCGACAGAAGCCAGATGCAAGCTGCCTGCCTAACGTGTGGGTTGGGGCTGATAATGTGTTTGGTCAAAATAAGGTCTAGGACCCAGAGAACCACATCATTCACTTTCAGATCTATATGAAAGAAAGAAAGAAAGGTGGAGAGGAGGGGGTAAGCTTTGAGAATCAGCTGCACCCTTCTTTAATTTCAATATAATGTGCAGTGGCAATGTAAAATCTAATCAGCCCATGAGTACTCTGATGACATTTTAATCTCTGCTTATTTAGGAAAAGCCTTTTCTGGAGTCAGTGGGAAAGTATTTCTCCTAATAGAAACACTAAACAGAGTCTTCCTAGCCTTACTTCCTGAGAAGGGTTTCAGAACCTGTAGTTGGGAAGAGGTACCACTCATAATGCGTAAGACTCAGTGCACTATTTTTTTTGGTTAGGACTCAACATTTCTGGAGCAACAGCAGGGTGAGGCTTCTACCTCCTTCTGCATATGCACAGCTTTGTGTGCACTAGAGATCTAAGACCACTCTCACAACATTAAAACACTTGTTTGCAGGTCTGAGGCTGATATTTACAGCTGCCTGTTTTGAAGCTAGCATTCTGTCATGCTTGTATTTCAACAGGTACAAAATCTTAGTCCTTAAATACAATTTCTGCACTTACTGCATGTACATGTCACTTCATCACATCACTCCTGAGTTGTTGGAAAAAGACTTGCAATTTAATTTTACAACTACTGTCCAGTGCAGGCTTCAAAATGCTATTTTAAAAGATTTGCGTATATTAAACCTAAAACTAACTCACCATGGTAAACTGAAATGAAAAAATAAAACAAATGCAGTGTCAATGAATTAGATTTCATCAAGAAGCTATTTAAATAGCACATGAAATAAAGTCCTCTACCCTCTGAGCAGATGGACATCAAGGGGTGAAATGACCTGCATATAATCAGCATTGCAGAACACTGAGTAGTGCATTAACAAACACAAAATGTCTCTTACTTCCGCTGTTACAAATCAAACACCACAGCAATAAAGTTATGGAGCCCAGTGTAAGTCCAGAACTTTAAGATTTTACATTCCGCAACCCAGCTCCTATATGAGGAAGGCCTACCTGAAGGAGGGATATATTCCTCCTCTGTGACCGTCCAAGCATCACGTGCAGCCACCGAGCTAGTTCCTACAGCAGCACTGGTAATAGCTTCACCAACAGTGAACTGCAGTTCTATTTGTTTGGCCTGAAAAACACAGCAGAGCCTCACTGATAGTACTAACCAAACACACACCAAAACTTTAGGCACTTACTCCACAGTCTCTCTCCCAATTCCAATTCTCAGCACCAATTAGCAGTAAGATCACTCTTCTGGTGAGCTTCTGAGACTATGTGGCACCTCAGACCCACTGAAATTGATGGAAACTGAGCTGGTGTCAAACTCCAAAACGAATGATAAGAGCTAAAATTTCCACACTTATTTTTAAAGCGTACCTCCTACAAAGCATTTGATAGTTTCCACAAAAGTTCAACTTAGTGAATGGAAAGAACTGGAGAGACAGAGTGAAAATAAAACAAAGTCAGAACATGACTGCCAGTCATTAATGAAAATTAGTGTGGGTTTGTCATAGTATGCAACAGTAAAAGCTCCTCCTGTAATTACTTCTAGAAGCTGACCACCTCTAAGAGATGCACAAATTTGTTTTTCACATTAAAAGAATTCAGACAATACTTTGTTCTGCTTCTCTGTCCTCTTCCCACTATTCTCTTAAGCCCTCAGGAACGGAATGTGCAGAATTCTGCCACTTCTTCATTATTTATGATGAACCTTGAGTCACAAGAACCGATTTCCATACCTGCTGAGTACCTTCTAGATTGCTTTCCTTACTCCCTGGAAGCACAAAATGCTCAGGCATTTGGAGAAGTAAGCCCTTAGCTTCCTTCAATCTAAGATAAATTGTTTTTTTTCAAGTACGCATTTTATAAAGGAAGCTGTAATGTCCTTAAGCAGTTACAGGAGATAAACACAGCACTTGAGAAACATCATTTTATGTGTGTGTACACAATGTTCTTGCTATTCTTGCTTATTTGATCACATCAGATTAGAGGCTCAGCAAAGTCAGCCTGTCTGATAATCAATAGCTGCTTCTACAACACTGAATCCTATGCTAGTATGAAAAAGGAAGAACAGTAAAACAAGCTGTAAATGAAGAACTCTAGAAAAGCTCCTTGACTATTCAATTTTGTTCTCTGGCATATTGCAATATGTATAGCAGCGCTGAAGTACTGCAGAAGAATGCAGTGCACTACACTGATGCATTCAGACTGAGAACAAATACATGTATTCCTACAAACAAAGCTTCTAATTCAAGTGAGTTGTATCAGCTGATACAGTTCAGGTGAAAACAAAGGTGTATTTATATTATCTACTTTTAGGGTACTTTTGAAGACCAAAGTACAGACTTATAGCTTCATTCCCATAAGCTCTTAAGATTTTATACATACAGGTAGTCCTCCTGAAGGGGAACACATATTAGTCTCAGAGACTGGGGCAGAGATCTCAACTGGCAAGTTTTAAAACTGTGGCATAAAGCATTTTACAAGCCCCAAACCTACCTCTGCTCTCTATTTTAAGGCAGTTTTAAAAAACCCAGAAGCACTATTACAAAAAGACAGCTCCCCTTGTAAATCTGGCACTAGAGTATATAGAAAGTGTTCAAATAGAAATACTCACTGCAGTATAAAGAATAATAATACATTGATAGTGCCTTACCTCCACAGAATCCATCAAACCCTGCAACAGTAGCTTCTGGTGGGGAAAATCTTCATCCCCCACTGGAAAGTAACCTAATGTTTGTATTGCACGCTCCTTCATCTTAAATACAAACAAAAAAAATCACCATCACTTAACCTTCCTGTATGTCCAGAAGATACACTTTAAACCCACTCTTTCTCACCCTTGTTGAAGTTTCACTTAAGGTACCAGAAGTTAGACATGCAAGTGACTTATCAGATAAATCAGTGCACTTCTCTTTCAAAACACAGATCAAACCTTTGAGGATTATTTCCAGGTAAAAGAAGATACTCCCATTTTTCTTTAATTAAAATTAAAATTATGATCATCCATGTTTCTCATCCCTTGTGAATATCAAAAAATCATAAAAAGCACAAGCGATCAACTGCCAGACAACAGTGGAAAACTCTTAGCCTAATTCTGAAAACCCTTAGCCTAGTTCTGACTCACTAAAGCCAATGATAAACCTAATTCCTTTAAAAAATGAGGCTGAGTTTGGCAGGTAATACGTAAACCTTGGGCCAGAGCATTCCAGAAACAAACAAGCATCATAACAATACTAGAAAATCTTGCCTTATTTGTTTCCTTGCTGGAAGGGATTCGGGCCAATAAGCTTTCAACAAGTTGCAGCTTTGTAAATCCTGTTCCTTCGCTGGGGATTGGCAAGGGACCATTCCTGCCAATCTCCCCAAGAGCTGTACAAGCAGCCACCACGAGGAATGGAGAGCTGCTGTCCAGAAAAGAACCTACAGGAAAAAGGAAAACAGCATGACTTGGATTTTGTATTATTATTTACCAGTGTGCAGGCAGGCACTTCTATTTTACCCATGCAAGAAGCAAAGTATTTACCTCTTCTAGGAGATAGGTAGGAAACATTAGGCTAGAACAAAATCAAAGTGAAAGGAGACACTGAGAGGAGTCTAGGCAGTGGCACTGCTCCTAACTGTGCTATGTTGGTCTGAGCTGAGAGTCCACCTAATTCCTCTTGGAAAGGGATACGTCTATACATCTAATCAGATGACAGTTTTACAGGCTGTAAGTGTTATCACTGAAAGTGAACTCAAGATTACACTATCTATGGGCTGAATATCTTAGAAAAGTCCTCAGCCTAGGGTGGCTGAAAAAACAACTGTTACATGCAGCAAAGTCTTAGGCAGGAAGTTACCTATGGTCTCTGTTGTCGACTTTATGAGCTGTTCTTGTTCCGGCATTACTGCAGTGTTTGGCTGTTCTATGTCATGTAGCTCCATCGTTCTGATTTTCCCTTTGGCCAAGTACCTTCCTACTGTAAATCCCAAAGCCAACAAGGATCCATGTTGGACCTCCGGGCTCTACAGACAACACCAACAGTGCAGAAAATCTCATTTTCAAAGTAACACTTTGCACAAAGCACTGATTTAAAAACACATATGGACAAGCCAGATGAGAAGGCACCCTGAAGAACATAGAGTTCTAATACATAATGCAACAACATAAAGTTTGATATTGCTAGTGCTCTCTGATGGATGGAGTCTTTTCAAATAGATTAACAGAATTTAGAAGAATCTTAGGAGGACAGATTAAGAATTTATCACCAGCAATCACATTCCTAAATTCTATTCCTTGGTAGCTAGGCAAAAAAAAAAAAAATCCATCTCATCTGATTTGTAAGTACAGACTTATGAAGGTGAACTAAGATAATACTACACTGTCTCTACCTGAACATACCCAGATTAAGGGGACAAAATGTGCTCTTTGGTAAAAAGCAGTGAAGGGGAATTACTCTAGATTTGCATTGCTAAGAATGAGAACACACTTGACCTATGAATACTGAAGGCAATGCCTCTACACAGTTTGGTATGCCATAGACTGTGAAACCTAATTATTACAATTAAATGTTAAGAACATAAATTTCTCCAATGCTGATTTGGTGCTGAGACTAATGATGGTGCTCAATGCCAGAGGTGAATTCTGACAGAAGGATTTTGTGCAGAAATAAGGCTGTGAGACTTAAATTCTACCTTGATTAGAAAATTAAAAAAAAAAAAAAAAAAAAAGGAAGGGGACAGGGACTTAAAACTCAGATTGGTTCATGTATCTGTTTTTTATCACAACCCTGCAGAAAGTTGTATCAGTGCAACTGTGCTGCCAGGACAGAATCCTCAACCTAGCTTGGCGACCAGGGACTGCTCCTTTTTGTGGTCTGACATCAGTAAAGTCAGCTGAAGATGGATCCTTCCCTTCCTCTCCACTTCAGCTATCCATTTATACCGCAGTCCTTACTTAGCCCCTAGAGACCACGACCACCCCCAGCTGTACTGATTCAACGGGTTTTGTACATGCACAGCAAGCCAGAACTCTAACTGACTCAAACCCAAAAGTGCATGGGAACACTCTTTTTTTTTTTTGTTGTTGTTTCATGGTTCACATCCCTCTTTAGACTTAGCCAGGTTCTGCAAAAGGTCAACCATGGCTTCATGGGTTACTGGTGCAGAAAGCAGTGGCGGGGGGCTGGCACCTGCCTGTGCTGGCTTCGTGACAGCAGAAGCTGTGCCCCACATAAAACCGAGCAATGCCACAGCTTTGGCTCACAGACTCAAAATAAATCATGTTTGTTAATTATGACATAAAGTGACCATCACTTCTTGGCAGTATTTGAGCCTGTTACCTGCAATGTAAAATGGTGGCCTGTTAAGTCCTTCAGAGAGACTGATATAAAACCATCTTGGGGAAATATAACATGAAGGTGCTACTACCCCTCTCTTAGGATTCAAGACATACCAGCACAGAAACCTGCTCAATTGTTTTCAGGACTCCTTCTCCATGTTCATGGTGGCACAATGCAGAGGTAAGGATAATGGGAGGGGGAAGGAGCTGCAGGAGGAGGGAAAGCAGGCAAGCCCACCATGTAGCAATACAGCAGCAGAGGGCTGCTGAGCAGCCCATGAGGGTGGCAGGGAAGAAGCCAGCTCCCACCTGGCAAAGGCTGCTGCCAGGACAAGTCCCTGAGATGATGAGGAACCAGGAGGCAGCTGTGGCTCAGGAAGGGAGGGGGAGTTAAACATTTAACGAGTTAATAATTTTCTTAGGTCTGCTGGTACCGGTAGCTGCTCACAAATAAGGAATTGGTAAACTGTTTAGGTAGTATGATCCATTACCACTCAATGGGATGAGGAATATTTAGCTGGCTAAAACTGGTTAGATACCTGACAGTGCTGGCTTTGCTCGGGAATTGCCTCCAGGAAACCCTCCTACTGACCTTAACAACAGCTTTGGGGATTAATTTATTTAAAGATCTGTTGCACTCATCTACAACAAAAATCCCTTCTCACCGTCCAACGAGAAGTCAGCTAGCTAATTTTACTCCTACACTAAAGCTAATACATCCGGGACTCACTGTGAGATTCAGACTTCCTATCAGTTACATGACACAAGAAAAAACAAGAAACAGACAGACAGTTACATGGTTGTCTTTTGTCATCTTGATCAGCTGCTCCAAGGAGGCCCTGAGCTCATCTCCAGACATTGTAGACAGCACTACAGAATAAAACAGGGCTGCAAGCTCACGCATTTCTTCTTTGTTTGTGTTCATCAGGCTCTGTGGGAGTTTTTAAAAAGAAGCTTCTTATACAGTCTGTTCATACAGATCTTCAATATATAAGCACAACTGTCATGAAGCTACATAAATAGCACTTAACGCAGAAACCACTCTCAACTGACAGCATTATCATCTAGTAAGACACAAAGCGCTCAATTCAGCAAAGAACTCATTACACGCTCAGCTTTTAGGAGGAACACTGCCACTAGCCACAAGAGGGCTACCCACTGGTTCTGTGTTAAGCATGCTGATTGAATGCTTGGCCAAATTTTGTCTTCAGAGAAAAGCTTCCGCATTTTGCATCCATATTGAGCTAAAAAAAAAACCCCTGAAAACCCTATTTTTCCTGAGGTACTGGAGGGTTCCATTTCCTTTTCATTATTCAGAAGGAAAAAAACCCTCAAGAGGTTAAACCAGTTAAATCCAATGGTGATAAAAAAGTGTCCAGAAAAATCACAGCTCTTGATGCAAATTTATCCACTTTGTATTAGAGATCTTGTATTACCTGAATTGTTAAAAAGTTCAATTTGGGAAGCCTCAGGTCATCTATCAATATATAATATTTCCTCTGCCACTAATCTGATGTATAATGCAATACACTCATGTGAAAAATTTATACTCAAATCTTTGAATGGCTTGGGCCATCACAAAGAAGGAAAAGATGAGACAAGCAAAAAATAAGAAATGGTGTCTGTCAGGCTCATGAAACATAACTGTAACTTAAACTCAAAACTTGCATCAGATCATATAGCTGACTTCTAACAAACCCTTGGACACATTCCTTCCACTTGGCAAAGCAAAATTGCATAAAGGATGATTTACAACAGTATTTTTGGAACTAGGTAGTATCAGTTACCACCTCTAGAAGCTTAATTTTGCAAATGAACACCAGGCCAATAAAAAAAGAAGGTTTTTCTGCAAATGATGAGTAATATTGAAAAGGAGAATGTTTTTAAGTCCTCTCTTTTGAGTTTCATACCTGCACTTAAATGAGACGTGGTAAACTGCATATAGCGCAATACAGCACAGATACCAGCAGGAGAAATTATTAGAACATGTTCCAATTTTTCTTTAACTCAACCAAGTATTTTTTTTCTGATGGATTCCCGCAATGAAAGTGAAAGGCAATCTGTAAGAATTTAGCAAATCCTGGATGCTTGAAACAAATGATGACAAAGCAGAAAGTTGTCTGAGAAAAGAATCTAGGGAAAGCAAAATTCTTTTTGGCTTATTCCCAAGCAGGCTCCAATTTATCTGTTCTTTTGTTTAAGGCTAACGAAATAAAAAAAAGGTTCACAGAAAGGGCTCTAAAACAATTAGAGATCTAATTAATCTCATTTTGTGAAAAGCCACTCATATCTTCCCACTGGAACATTCATATTGTTAAACATTTCTTTCAAAAATGTGCAGAATTTTGTTTTCAGTTTTCTTTTGCTGTGTCATGGATCTTCTGATCAAGAGGAAAAACACTCCAACAGGATCAATGACATAGATTATGCAGAACTGTAGGTCAACAAACAAAATACAGTAGCACCAAAGAACGAAAAATAATTTTCCCCATCCAGCTACATAAAATATCTCATGAGGTGTTGACTGTAAGTAGAAACACCAGATTTCAAATTCAGTGCATACTTGGAAATAATACTCCATTCCACCATGGGAAAATGCCAGATTATGCTAATGCCAAACATCCTCCACCCGAAAAAAAAAAAAAAAGGCTTTTCAGCATACCTTTATCCAATCCATTTTGTCTACAAATCTGGTGGCTAGTTTTTCTGGATACACTGAAACAACTTCTAGAAGACAATACATGACTGGCAAACCTAAACAGTAATTAAAGAATCAGGTTATTAAACAGTTGCAGTATTTATAACAATCAAACAGTTAGTGGTAAAAAGGGGTTAAGCAGTATCAGGCATTTCAAAGCATTCACTTGCAATTCACTAGGGATAACAAATAACACAATAATAGGGTAACACATTTCTCAGAAATATTATGTAAACTAATTGAAAAAGAAAAATTCTGGTAGCAATATGTTCTAAAGGCATTCAAGTGCTTTAAGACTATACCTGTTGCAGATAAGGCTATTATCAGAGTGAGGAAGACATAGCATTCACTGGTGAGGAAGCTGTTACAGACAGTGGCCTCGTGATTTTAAAGCATTATGTCAACCAATGCTGCAATTTTACTGTCCTGCTTTCTACCACCTACGCAGCAGGCTAGAAGAGAACAAGTTTAAACTGAAGAGTACATAGTCCGCATTGCAACTCCCTGATTGCTGAAGCCGAGTTCAAAGCACTGGGCATGGCAACTCATTTCTAGTAAGAAAAGACTCTTTTCTTCAAGATGCTGCTGCACACAGCTTCTTACCTCCAACACCAGCTAACAGCTGCTGAAGAAGGCCAATATATACATGTACAGGGTTGGTTTCTGCACTTTTTGAAGAGGAGGAGGAAGAGAAAGGTATGTGGTGGCCAGACATGAGGTTTCTTATGTAACGTCCAATGGCTGGAGCATGATCTTGCATATCTGCCAAGCTCTGTGAGGTTGGCACCACACCTGCACTGTGAGCAAGACACATCCGCAAATACAGAACTATCTAAGTAAAGAAGAGAAAAACACAGTATACTGAGTGCATAAGCACTTGGAAAACCATGGAGGAGACAAAATAAAAGAACAGGGAATATGCTGTATTTAATGTAACCAAAACAAGGCAGTTTCTTCTTTAACCATATCTTGACAGAAAAGTTGGCAGGGAGACAGGAACAAACACCAAGTGCAACAAATCTTAGGATCGGTTTATGCAATATGCCTGTGCAAGCAGACAACCCTACAGTGCCTGCATCACTCTCAAAAGATTAAATCATACACAGACTTTTCGTTTATTATCAGCTGATTCAACCTCCTTGCAGGCAGTGCAGCCTGTACCCTATACCAATTTGGCATGCATACAAATACAACCCAGCACATTGCTAATACAGACCTTGCATCACATCTGAGTTTGTGTCTACAGATCACTAAAGCCAGGGAATTGGATATGAAAAGAACAGCTTCAAGTAGCATAATGGGACTTTTGCACAGGACTGACAGTTTCTCCTTCTGACAAGCTACTACATCAGGTATGCTGCAGAAAACAGTGGAGCATCCTGCTTGGGAACATTCCTCCCAACCCTTCCCCCTGAAAATCCTGTTCAGTCTGTCGTTTAAGTACAGACGGATAAAGGATGGAGAGTTAATCACATCTGTTTAAAAGAGGAATTTTAGAATGCAGGGTGACTTACGGTAACTGTTAGATTCTTACACTGTCCTCTAAATAAATAATGGCACAGATATCCAAAGAAGTAAATACAGATAATTACCTCTCCAAATGTGGCAGGATTGAAAGGCAATGCTGCAGTTCCAGTCATATATTTAGCTGGAGTTTTCATTCGGTGAGAGGCCTAAACAACAGAGTATATTAAGAGTGGAACATTCAGACCCATGAACAGCAGAGATGTTGGAAAGGTCAACGAAATTTTGCTGATGTAACTATGTTTATCCTCCACTTAGCAACTGAAAATGTACAACAGTTCTGTAACAAGAAGGGTACAGTACACTTGGTAATAGCACAATTTAGGTCCTTCAACCTTACATTCCTATAAACTCAATGTGGAAACTCTTTATTCATGAGAGGGAACAGCAGGGGAGGCTAGAGGAAGACATCCTCTCTTCCCCTCTTGAAAAAAAAAGGGCTTTAGAATTTGAAAACAAAATACCTCATAATTTCCAAACTCTGAAGCACCCCAGCTGATGGGCAGCCAGGAAGCTTGGAGATGGCAGGTCTGCCTGGAAAGGCAGCAGAACAGCCAGCCTTCCCCAGTACTGGGAGGTGGGTGCCATGCAGAGGGAATCTCTCAGACCCTGCTACCTCCTAGGTAGAAGGCTGCTGCAGCAAGTGAGCAACTCCTTTCCACAGAGATGATAGCTTTGATAAGCAGGAATATTTCAGCAGAAAAACATCCGAACATAAGGCTTCCAATATCACCCACTGCAAATGGTGCAGAAAAGCATGTCCGTATTCTCTAGTGATATGCACATCAGAGCTAGGGCTGGATTCAGCAAGGCAGCCTTGCATCTGAATAAATGCACAAGGCAGTTGCGCAGAAGTCAACAGTTCCTCGTATCTCTTAACATGCTCATATCTTTTGCTGCACTATAACTACAATCACATCCACCATTACCAAAAACCTGAATTTGTGAACCAGAAGATGACACTTTTGAAGAATGGGTTCCCATCCATACCTAGATTAGGTCCTACTCTTTCACATATACTTTCTTGCAGAGGAAGAGAAGGATCATGCTAACTCATGCAGAAAAGCCATTTTGCATCTTAGCCTGCTGTGCCAAGCAATGCATGCAAACTTCTCACCTCCAACACTCACAGATTATTCACGATATGTGAAAATTCACACTTTGAGATAACTAATCAAACAAATGTACCTGCAGGATTTTTTAATATGCCTCCAGGACACGAAAGGAAGATCTGAAAAGTGCTCAAAAAATTTTTTTGAAATTCACCAGGGAGTGAGGGAATCTTGTTTTTCCCAGTAGTGATTAAACTAGGTTTATCCATAGTTATTTAGTGACATGACAGAAGTCAACAAAAATTTAAAAATTAACTACAAGGGGACAGGTATTTAACAGTGTTGTCTAAAACACAATCTGGGATTCTTAGTTTTCTATATCGATTTGAATAACCAGTATTTTGGACAAAACCAAAAGCTTTGTTTTTTCACAAAGCTTCAAATAATTCATACACTAGCGAAGTGTAACACCAGCAGAGTAGACAACATTTCACAAGAGATCTATCAAGAGTTCTGCTATCACAGATCTCTTGTAAAACCAATGTGCTCCAACATTATATACTTCTGACATTTTTTTTAAAAGTAGACTATCAGTGGAAAAAAATGTATTGACAGTGACCTTCCACATCTTTATAGCTCATAAACCTCATATAGCTACTATACACAGAAATGTGTAACATAGACTAGATTTTAACACCTCTCCAAATAATCTCTCAGTGAAAATGGTGAGGGTAAACTCAGTGGCACAGTTTTGTCGTATCATTCCATTAGACTCATGAAAGGTTATTTACATGGCCATTATTTCTACAGATTGCAATGAAGATCAACAATTAAGCCTTTGTGTCAACAAACCATACTCCTTCACTTGTTCCAGTATCAACTTTCCTAGTCTGGAATATTTTTTCTATTTTATGCACAATATTATTTTTTACCAGCCCAACCAGAGACTGATCTTCCTATCCCTTCGAGAACGTGTTTGTGAGAGAACTGTGTTTCTGAAACCTGCTGGATTATCACCCTTGAACAGTGGATTCCTTGCCCTACACATGTTCTGCACAAAAAGCATGAAAGCAAAGTAATCCCTTTGTTAAAGGATCTGCCACCTTGTTATTTAACACTCAGATTTCTTGCAGTTATTGCCAGCAGAAGGTAACAATGTGTGCTAATCTTGGCAATGCAATACTACGTGTGGTCTTCACTGTGATCTGACCTAACTTTATACCGCAGGGAAGGTGAGGGAGACGGATACAAGGAACGAAAGACCACACTTGTTATATGTCTCATCATCAAGCATGTATTTGTCATTTACTGGGACAGAAGCACTGTACCTTGTCTTGAATGTAATGGACCATTTCAGGGAAGGCAGGCATCTGCTTCCCAGAACTCTCCTTTTCATTTTTACCAGGAAATGTTCTGAGCACCCGCTGGGCTTCTCCATGTACCTCCTCCCGCCTTTCAGAAGAATAGATGAGAAACAGACGTTATTTGCACAGAACAAATGGCCTCTAATGAGCAATAAGGTATCTTGGGAAGCTGGGGGAGAGAACATTTTTTAAACAAGAAGGGTTTTTTTTGAAAGGAAGGGAACAAAAGCTTGCATTAGAACTTTTAATGATTTGTTTATTTTAGGGGGGGGGGAAGAAAAAGTATAGCGATGAGTGGCCTCTGCAAAACAGTCTGGATCAACCCACTTCTGCTCCTCTTACATCCTGCTAGTGTTCACCACCAGTTCCTGGTCCCCACATCCTTGTTTCCCTATTTGTTCCTCTTCCCCATCAATTTCTATATTCTAGCTTCAGCTGATATCTACCAGGTTTACTACTATCTACTTAGCAGAAGATTTAACTCCTAAAATGTTGCTGACACTGCAATAATAGAGCAGTTTGTTGAAATCGATTTGTTTAGCCTTCCACAGTTGCACAATACCTACTCACATCAAAAAACCAAGCAATTAAAGTAAGTTGGGAAAAAAAACATCACTTAAATTGCAGTAACAGACAACTGCAAATGAAATTATTACTGTAATTTAATGAGTCAACTACTCCTCAGCGGAGAGTGGCAGCTCTCACAAGTGCAGGCTCCTAACTCTTTGCAAATACAAGCTAAAAATAGACTGACATAATTTGCCAGGAAAAAATAATCTGCAATTGCAATTGAACATGAACATGTAGTGCTTCAGTGACAGCAGTTCATCTGAAACAAGAAAAAGAATACAAGCCAAAGAATACCATAAGGCACAATAACAGTTCTCCACAGAACTGTCAAGAATGCTCCTATGTAAAGGTTAATTCCAAATTATGACACCTGATACTCAATGAGTGAGTTTTTATGTACACACATACATACACACAAATATATGCATTCATATTTCATCCAAATATATTTTGAATGCAAATATTTGTGTGTGTGTGCCTCTGTGTGTATGAAAATAACTTAAAAAAGAAAACAACTTACGGGTCTCCTGCAGCTAACAGGAGTAAGTATCTGGAAGGGATATGATCTGGAGGGAATACTGTGCTAGCAAATTTCACAGCCACTTGACGTACTTGAACTTCAGGCTTAAAAAGAAGAGGCACAAACATATGGTTGAGTTTTAAATGAACACACTAGTGACCTGTATTCACCATTTGTAAATCATCAGTCATCTGTTTTGTCCTCTGGCACCAACATGACTCAAAGAGTTTAGACATTTTGAGAGACTGTTCTTGCTAACTCTTCATATGGCCAGAGACAGGTAAAAGAAAAAACATCTTCTTATATATACACAAGTGGAGAATTAAATGTTTAATTAAATTACATGCACATTTTTTGAGAATTATAAATCAGGGTTATCGCTAATTCTTAAGACACCTGAACTGCCCCATCTGGGTATTTTCAAAATGAAGAATGATATACATCATCTATACACACAAACAGAGCTGCATTTAGGAGCAGCACAGCCAGAGGTGGAAAATAAACATTAGCTTAGGGTGGTCATTCTTTCTCCTGGGTTCAGATAATCTCAAAATGATATTGCCTGGAGACTCAGATTGCTTGAGCACACAGGCAAAAGAGTCATCAGCATGAAAACAGTCTCTTACACAATTACTAGTGCAACCACTAGAAATTACATATACCTCTGCAGTGACACTGAGTACCCATGCAAACACAGCATATAGAAAACCCACTCTTTCTGAAAACCCAGACCCCTGGGGAATTCTGAACACAAGACAAACAGTAAAGTAAGAGAGTCAGCAAAGTGTGGTATCCTCTGGATTGGTGTCCCAAGGCTGAATTCTTAGGGAAGTTGTCAGGTGCCTTATAATGTTACAAATCACACAGCACACTGAAATCCCCACTTAGCAGTGAATTATCCTTTCTACCAAACACTTGTTTTCACAAAGCATTTCACGAGTTACTGTCCTTGGAGCATCTACCTCTCAGTTTTCTTAGGAGGAAACTAAGAAACATACAGCACAATCGCAATGGCTTTGTTTCTTTGCAAAACAGAACACAAATAGAAAACTGCAGTGTCACCCTTCTCACAGTCACTGTACTCTATTCAAAAATGTTTTACCTGCACATACACCCCCCCCTTCTCCCAGACAGGTTAATACATTCAGCAAGAAAAGGCAGACCTGTTACAAAAGTATACAACAGGAAGTATCAGGGAACAGGAAAATAATCAATAGCTTTTTTTTTTAAGGTTTAATTTTGACTTAAATGAAAATACCTTTATTAAATAAGAAGCTACAAGAGCTTCCATCAGGGTACGCTGGGCTCCTTCCAAGTTACTGTACGCTCCAACCATCATAGACAAGGCCTCCTGAATGGCAAGCCTAGTATCAGCATCTTCCTGCAGTACAAAAACGAAAGTTTTCAATTTACAGTGTGCAGTGACAAGAATTAAGTAAAACCAGCACAAAATATTAACAACTTCTCCAAGACCTGTCAGCACTCACCTTGCATAAAGCTTCAAAAAACTGCTGTACCAGTGCTATATCCTTGGTAAAGAGCTGAGGCATTCGGCTGAAACAAGATATTTTAATTCATGAAGTTTTGGGGTTTTTTTAAAATGGAAACTCTTCACATTTTATTGCTCTTCCCCTCATCCCACATTTTAGCTGTCAAACAAAACAGACCTAGCACAGAAAGTTTGCTCTATCTTACTCATTTCCACCATGGAGAAGCAAACACCCCCCCGTACATTTGGAAAGTGAGATATTCCATGGACAATCACTTAGATCACCAGCATACCACTAAATATACCACTTATCTAGCTTCATGCCCTCTGGTCTTTGCTGTAGATTCCTTAAATTTATGTTTCTGGCAATACAGAAAGTGGAACTATTTCTTAAATTCTGTGTATAGTTCATGAGCTGCCATTAATCACTGCTAGAGAAGCTATCAGGTAAAAACATACTTCTTTTTACACCTTTGGAGATGTCACAAGAAGAATGCTTCCCTCTGCACTGTACACTTCATTGCAAAATTGGCAGGTGCCATAAAGCTTGCTGCTGATAAATTAACAGATTACTCTGGAAAAATTATTCAAGTCCCATTGCTTAAATGGTGCTTCAGTTACCTGGAGAGCTTTCCAACCGCTGAATACGCCATTGACAGCAGTTTTGAATCCTTGAATGATAAAATAAATAAAATTCAGCAAACCCAGAAATACATAAAGGCCTATCTTTTGTAATCAAACATTTACTTTAAATCCTGTCTCCAGAGTGCTCAATCAGGCTTTCATGGAGAAAGAATCCTAAAACACAAAATAACTGTATCCAAGAATAAAAGCATTACATAGGAACAGAGGGAGCATGCTTTTCCATGAGAAACGGAAAATTACAAATGGTGAGAAAATGTAAATCTCCCTTCCGGGTCAGCTAATCACATTTTATTTCAAGAGAGACAGCCAAGGAGATTCAGCAAGTATATGAAACAATAGGAAAGGGACAGAAACCTCTCACTGGCTCTAAACAGCAGCTTTACACAAAGAAGCTGTTTGCACAATGGATACTGTAGATGACCAATGCAGCACATTTATATAAGGGCTTACTTCCTCCTGAACACTCCTTTTTCATGCCCTTCTCAATGGCATGGGAGACCCATGCACTCAAACACCAACTCAGGCCAGCAGGTCACATCCAACAGTTCAAAAGAACAAGCAAGAGGATCAAAGCTGCAGAAGAGGTGGTCTGCAACATCAACGCTTCATAAGGTACATGTAGGAGTATCGTGGGGAAAGTGTCTTCTGAAACGGCACTGGAAAGACCTTTTCAGGCCAGACTGGAATTTGCAGTTCTGTTTGTAACACCCTTCCCATACCAATACCATCCCTGGACACATAGGATAGAAGGTGTTATGGACAGGCCTATACAGCTGCTTATCACAACAGGGTCTATGCCTGGAACTGGGCCCCTGCATGCTCCAGAGTAATGAGTAACATCAGTTAGATGCTACTCTGGCCTCACTCTTTAGATTTTTATTATTTCCTGAGACTCTGCAAATAGTGTCTACGCTCCTACCCACAGCTGTTAAACAGATAAAACAGTTTTCCTATATATAGCCTTTTAAAGTCTTTGCTTCTCTTCCATCAAAATTTCTTAAAAAGTATCCTTTGATAGCCATCTCAAGCAACTACAAAAAAGGGATTTATCAGTTCCCATCATAAAGATATTTGTCTTTTGCTTGTATTCATATAAAGAATTATAGCTCTATAGTAAAGAATCTTTCAGCTTACCTCTTTGTATTCATTTATCAGCTTTGTAAGTCCATTCAAAAGCATGGGGCCTAATGGCTTTATTTTACTTTCTGGACAACTGCAATTAGAGAAACCAACAAACAAAAGATTACCTTTTGCATCCCTTAAAAGTATCTTCTCTCAGTATGACCTTTTTTCAACTTTGTTAAACTGAGAAATTACAGCTTCGTATGTGTAAGCACACACACAGATTTCAGGATTAAGGAAAAAAACCTACATTCTATGAGTTTTAGTACTCTTTCTTTGCCTTTATTTCAGTTATATATTTAGTAAACAGACTGGCTCCTAGAAAAATAGCTAAAAAACATTGTGTTCACTCTGAATTACTTACATGATACAAATATGATGCACAAACTGCAAGGACAGACTTCTCAGTTTTGCATTTGTGTTTGCACCGAAGAGTCCATCATAAACCACCTGACCAAAGGAAACAAAGAAGAGATCAGAGAGTGTCTGGCTTCACTTTAAAAGATTTTCTAATTGTCACGGGTAACAGCGCTTCCTTCACCTAAGCACTGGAGGAACTGCATTATCAAGCTCATTAGGAAGAGCAGCTTTGGAATGTAAGCATTACCTGAATGTTAGCTGGAAATGTTTCTGCAGCTTGCCTGGATCGCAGAAGATGAGGAACTATCTTTAATTTAACACGGGTGCTGACTGACTCTCGTTTCATTTCTGGTTTCAGAACAGATCCCTGTCAGAAAAAGAGTTGAAATAATATAGCACATCTTTGGACAGCAGTACTTTTAAGTTATCTAAATTACCTTCTACTGCAAATCAGAACATACCAGGACATAGAAAAAAATTATTCAATAGCAAAAATGTTCAGTGCGAGCAGAAATCAAAGGCAGTGGTAGATTTAAGAAATATATATATGTGTCTTCTTCAAATAAAATAAGGCAACTAAAATTACAGCTTCAAAAATTAAGCAGGTATGTAACTCTAAAGGTAAAACTTACCTCCTTGGTTTTTAGTGGTATGTCCCCAAGATACACTTTATACATTTTGTTGATGATAGCAGGATTGTTCCAGTCAATTAAACTAAAATAAAAAAACACATTGAACACCAACATGTTACAATTCTAACTTTCAACTATTTTTAAAATACATGTTTTACCACATTTCATATCATATTCATATTCTTCCCAGAGTTTTAATAGATCTAGTTTGACTTCCAATCACTCCTCTCAAATCCACATAATAATCACAACGTATGTGAAATGATTACAAATTTCACCTACAAATTCTGACAATATGATTCCAAATTGTGAGAAACCTACATGCTCCCTTCTCTCCCACTGAAATAAGACATATAAACCAGAGTAGTCTACCGACTGAATACAGAACAGTCATCTGATAACAAATTTCTCCACATTCTTCAGTCTTGGTGCTTTGACATTTCAATAGAGAAGAGGGCAATTTTTAATTCTACGACTACTTCATCTTAGTCTCAGACAATTCTGTCTGCCCATGATAACCATCTAATGCTAGTAATTGATGAGACCGTTTGGAACACACACACACATACACCCAAAAAACACCCCACAGAGAAGACAAAAAGTTAAGCATGCACGCTTCAAAAAAGTGGAGGAAACAGAACCATCTCTTTCTTTCAGTAAAGCAACAGATTTCCAAACAAGTGAGCTGTGAAGTAGCATATATTTCTCATTTAGCATTGCCTATTAACATGCATTTTGTCCACATATGCATTTTCCTCTCCAGGCAAAGAATGCCAGCACAAAGGGAAAGATATTACTAGCAGCAAAGGACTGACTACCTTCCTTAACCAGAGGCTGTCGTCACTTTCTACAATCATCTCCCCTGCCACAGTGGAGGCACATGAATAGACTTGACTGGAAAAAGTTTCACATTACATATTTGACTCCAAGTCAAACAGTCCTAAACTTCTAGTAATACAGAAGCCACCTACACATTTCAAAGGCAAACCTCTCTCCCTCCAAATCTCCTACATCAGCCAGCAAACCTCACACGATCAGTGACTCAGCAAATAGTACCAACAGCAATTACTCTGACCTCTCAATGGGTTAAAGACAGAAGCATTGTCTTTAGATAATGAAAAGTGAACTGCAGATGAGCAAAAGCTTTAATAAGGCAATAAATGGTGGCTGCCAAGCTTCCTAGACTATGGCCTACTTCATAATTACAGTCCCTTTATTTCCTTAATAAATTAAATAAAAGTATACTTTTCTGGTAAAGACAATATAGGTAAGTTGACCAGCTGTGAATCACTTACTAAGGCCTTACTGACCATTAATAATCCACAGAGGGCAATTTGGAAGCCAAGGAGTAAGAAAATGGCTCAAAAGCAGTATCAAAATGACTGAAAACAGACAGCTAGAGCCGTCAGCTCTGGTTCTCAGCTGCAAGTCTGCGAGCCACACCATTCCCAGACACATGTGAATACACAGAAGCTTCACAGGTACATGGGGGACTGCAGCCTTCCTCATTTCAGAGGACAGTCTCTGGAACACTACATTAATTGCAGCTATCTTTTTTAGGCACACCACCACCATCTTTTCCAAACATCCAAACTTTTACCTTTGTTTGCTCTTTAGTTCAAGGTCTGCTGCAGTGGCAACACTGTGTCTTGTATCACTGGAGGCTACAACAAGGTGGATAACAGCTTCAAGTTCTGGCACTTGCTCAGCTTCAATGAACTTCACTATCCCCAGCTTGCACTGTTCAACAGTGGGGAAAGTAAAGGCAGTGTTACTGACAAGAAAGGGTATGTTAAAATAACCGTAGCAGTTCAGCTGTCTGAAATGATGGCTTGTGCTCACTAAGGAGAAGTTTACATGCTCTCCACCTCTTTTGCAGCACCCTCTTGCCTCCCATCAAAGCAGTCACCTACAGCAACGTAACAGCATTACAATTAGGGGTACTCTGCTCTTCTCCGCTAAAAAGGGATGCTACATCAACATAAGAGAGATTTGCAACTTTACTGTCTTTAGGAGGAAAACGAAAGAGTAGGCTACAGTTGTGGTTGCTTCCTAACTAGCTCTGAGAACTGCTGGCACCACCCATCCCATCTCACTGTCACAAGGCCCTTAAGGCATCATGCAAAGTCCCTCTCAGGACAACTAAAGACCTGGTCAAAACTAGTTACACATTGCCCCTCTAGCCTTCCATTCCTCTGTCTGTAGCTGCTTTGCTACTGCTCCCAGTTCACAGAGGACCAGCCCTGCAGCTGCAAGTACCTGTTCTAGCAGCTCTGGTGTCCACGGGCTATCTCCAATTACCCTTTTGGCTGCATAAAAGCTCATCCCTGGAGGAGGCTGAGGGATTCCAGGACCTCCCATGCTACTCGATGAAGAGCCCTGGGTTGAGGGCATGTTTTGTCGACTCTGAGATTCATTCAGTACAAACCTAAACAGGTGGGAAAGTTCCATTAGAGGCTTTACCAGTCCATAGTGCCAGCTGAATTAGATGCTAGAACAGAGGAATAAACATAAACTGTCCATCTTCATGTACTCTTCTTGAGTTAATCCCATGACTCTGACATAAGACTGTTTTACTCAGTTGAGAGTCAGCTACCAGTTATCCCAGAGTATTCTGCAAGAGCCATAGTGATCGCAACTGTATGAATACAAAGCTCAGGAAAGGGAAGGTTCCACTGGCATTTCTGAAAAGAGTTATCTCAGGTTAAGAACAAGAAAGAACGATCTCTTTTGTATTAGAAGTGAATACTCAGACAGTACTACATTCAGGAAACCTGTACTAAAAGCTTTAACATTTGTATGATTTCCACGAAAAATGGAAACCTAACAAGGGAAATAATGAAGCATAAGCAACATGATGAAGTGGCAGAAACTCACAAACCCCAGTTAGGAAAGTGAAGGGTCCACTGGCATTTCTGAACAGAGTTATCTCAGGTTACAAACAATAGAGAACAATCTCTTTTGTATTAGAGGTGAATACTCAGACAATACTACATTCAGGAAACTGGTATTAAAAGCATTAACATTTGTATGATTTCTACGAAAAATGGAAACCTAACAAGGGTGATAATGAAGCATACACAACAAGATGAAGTGGGAGGAAACAATCCTTGATACAAACAATAAATAAATAAGATAATGTATTGGAAAATGGAAAAGTTTTACTGCTGGGCAAGGAGAGAAAGCAAAAACCATAAAGGTTAAGTTTACAGATCTTAGTCTTTCTGGAGCCTGGCTAGTCTAGCTGCCCTGTGCGCACCTCTATATTCTCATAAAAGCCACTCCACCTCTCCTTGTAACCTTGGAAAATGGTCAACACATGAAGACATAAAAATTGTAGTAGAGAGACCAACAAGAATTATTTTGCTCCAGACAGCCATAATCTGTTCTGCATTCAGCACACAAGCAACAAAAGGAAGTAAATAGTCTCAACAATAAGGATAAACATTCATCCCAAGTCCCATTACTTGAAACTTTAAACACATCAACTTGAATATGAGCTTTAAGCCCTACAGCTAGGCTTTCCAGTTGTTTTAGCCTTGCCTCTCTGCATGCAGTAATTCACAAGTGAGCAACTACAGAGCAAGTTGTATTAGGCATAAATTAGTTGTAAACAGCTGCAAACTCTCTCACTGCAGGAGCAAGACTTGAAGCGACAGACATCCAGAGCCAGAGGCTAGCTGAAGACACTCTGAGCACCTTCTGGAAAGAAAATGAAACCTTCACCCCTACCATCGTGCTCCGAGTATTTAAAAATTGTCATGCTTGGTCAGAGTACAAAAGCACAGAAGGAAGGGAATTCTCACTGCAAAGCGCAAGGACTTAATCTGCTGAAGCTACAGCCACAGCAGTGTGGGGGTGAAGCTAAGAGCATAAACCTGGGCAAACTGAAGAGTGTAAGCTGTGAACAAAGGAGCAGGCTAGGCATTTTAAACTATAAGCTGCAAGACTCTACACACTCACATGGTAAGGAAATGGCCCACAAAATATCTGATGGGAGCATGGCCTCCAGCAAAGCTATATGGACAAACATCACCTGCTCACTATTTTAAAAGTCATGCCTTTAACTTAATACACCTGGGTGAGCAAGAATTAGGTACTCAGAAAAATCCTATGGGAATCAATGAACTGTCAGAAAAAAGAAATGTGTTCTGCTGTTAAAATTATTTGTATTTTCAACAAAGCAAAAGCTCCTCTAGCAATATGAAGACACCAAAATAGTTAGTGGAAAACAGATTTTGAGAAAGTATTGATTTTAGACACCAGAAGATTTCTAACAAGTAGTGATCAATAAATTCAAGTAGCTCTGTAAAAATCATTTTTGCTGTCTGAAACAGTGCTCACACCAAGACACACCATTAGAGTTAAAACATTTTTCATCAGAAGACAGATGAAAGACAAATCTTGTTATTAAAGGTTCAATTCTGGAAAGCACAAATCTTCAGAGATTACACTTGCTTATGGCCTTGGAGGAATAAGCCTTGAAACTCAACTGCAGGAAGATGAGCACACATTTTGATCTGGCTTCTATTTTAAAGGTTTGGTTATTTAACAGGTAGCTCACATGTCTCATAGCTTCAGTTTGATCCCAAAAGAGGTCAAGGACAGAACAGCATAACACCTAATTAAGTAGAAAAAAGATGTTTTGTTAAATAAGGAAGATGGTGATTATGTTCTCAAAATTAGGACCCTGCTTGGCATCTTACTAAAACATGTAAGTGGCTTCATTCGAGCTAGGAAATAACAGTATATTTTAAATGAGTTTCCAAGGGTGCAGTTGTTAATGTTTCACACATAAAGAACACATCAGTACTAGAAAAGACTGATATTAACCCTTACTTACCCATAAGGCATAAGAAGAACATCCAACATAAAGTCCAAAAGCAGCTGTACAGTCTTTGGTTTTTCAGCAAGATTAAATGGAGAAGCTGCTGCTTTCAGTGGTTCAGCAGGGTATTTCATGTGAAAAAGGGTTGGTATTAGAAGATGCATTAGGCTGAAAAACAATTATATTTACTGCAACCATTTAAAAAAAAAAAAACCACACCTGTTTATTCTTAACATTCAAAAGAGAAACAAGAGAAATATTTAGCAACAAACCTGGTCCTTAACAGCAAAAAAAAAATCATAACAAAAGATAAACTGATTCACAAGGCAGTGGCCTCTATTTGTCACCTGATGTACTTAAAATGGAATGCAGAAGACAAATTAGGATTTGCACTTAAAATATAACATACATGTCTGTATGCATGCACACACACACGTATGGAGAGATAAAGTCACTGCCTTTGTCCAGAGTTTCAACGTGTCATAATTATCCCACAAAATACAGTCTAGGACTGTCTCATCCATAAGAAGTTTGAAGTTTTAAATCTGAGTCTGCTTAGAGCAGAAGATGATCAACACTCTTCGGCTTTACCAAAGAGTGTACACAGACAAATATAATGATTACATACCAGTACAGCCAAATTTCCCAAAGTTCTCTTCACTCATGTACTTGCTTTTTGGACAGGACAAAACCACAGTCCCAGAAGATAATAAAATATTTTCACTCATGAACAGAAGTAAGATTTTACTGCAAGACCTTTCAGTAAGGTAATTTTAAAAATACCTTTATACTGTCACAGTGATGTAAAGTGAATGAAGGTAAGATTTTAATGCCATTTTCCAGTGCCAGCATGGTGGAAATCCACCTCAATGTAATTAAGAAGCAGGTCCATAATTAGCAGTTTTCTAGAAGTTCTTAATATACAGCAGCTCCCAACTTCAGTCTGTTTTTTTTATTTATTACATCTTAGTGTTTCAAGTGAGTAGGAATTTTGGTTATCTCACAATTTGGAGTGGCTAATCTGAGACATTTTCTGCTGTTCCTGTTGCTGGACAGGAACATAGACTATTTACTGAAGGTCTGGCCTTAAGCTGGAAACCAGAATTACATGAAGATGTATGCGGGACATGGACAGGCATATCCATCATAACACAGGCCTCTTATCATACAGGGAGTCTCCTGCTGCAGATCCTATATATCATTACAATATTAGATTATATGAATTCTTTGTATCACCCAAACTACTGAATTGCTGATCCAGATTGTACAAGCCAAAACCATCCTAAGCAATGAAGGTATCACCAAGGAAAAAAAAATCATTTAACAACTGATATGGATTATTTTACTAAAACAATACCAATAGAATTCACTCCAAGAATAAGTAGTTATACCTGTCTTGCTGTGGTTGAGGTTTCCCCTCCATTGCAGTAAGAAGAGTTGGAGCCAATTCACATTGTTTTTCCACAGGCAAACGGGGGTATCCCATCTTAACATAAATTATGGTAAAATTCTAGAGTAGAAAAAGCACACAATATTGCAACATTGCAAAAGAAACATATGTTCTTTAAACTCTTCTTGTATGTTGTCTTACATAATTGGGTGTTGGAAACAACTGGTGTTTTGGAAGACCAATTTCTTAACTCTAAGGCTCATCAGACTGACAGCTGTTAAAGGGGAGGATCAGTAAGACCTCAGGAGTTTAAAACAGAAAGGGTTTTCTGAGTAGGTCTTGCTGAACCTCCACTTTACAATGAGGAAAACAGCAAAGCAAAAAACCCTCCCCAGCTTCTCCCATGTGCTGCCAATTTCACCAAAAGCAGCTTTATCTGAGCAACAGCTTCAAGGAAAGCAAATGTAATGTCTCCTCTTACCTATTTCTGAACTAAAGTAGAAGGCAATACTGAATAAATACAAAGTCAGCAGCATAGGCAAGGTTTCTCTTGAATGTTATTTCTAAATCATTGTAATTAAAAGCTGCCAGTGCAATCCAAGCAGAGCCCAGTGACAGGACAGCATGGCAGAGCAATACTGAGTAGTGGACTATCTAATTGCTATCATGTTTATCCAAATCTAGCCAAGCACTGTACAGATAGGAGTTATGTGTTCAGTGACCTGGTTGAAAGAAGTGCTGAAGTGGGAAGCATTACACTTCTTTGTAGAAGGCACTCGTTAAAATTGTATGAAGCCTTATGGCACAAAACAACATGCATCACTCAGATCATGAATGAAAACAGATTTTTGGCATGTCCAGCCGAAAGCACAGTTTATGTCAAGTTTGTCATCAAACAAGATGGTTCTTTCACTGCTCTACAGAACACATGCACTCTAGAAACCCTTGGCCATTTCTAAAAGGTGAATTCTGGATAATCCCACTTGCTTAAAGACAATCTGAGATTACTTCTACGTTCCTGCTGTTTAAAGTCTAAATATTTCTCCAACAGTTTCTAAAATACTATGTTTTCCACTTATGCTACATATGATTGAATAGTCAAATGAGGACAGAAAGTTTCCCTCTGGTTTTATCACTTTTTTCATTATGGTGATTTGCAATAGATCTACCACAGTTGAAATGAAAACTGTCTTCATAGCTTCACAGAAACATTTTTAAGCTATTTTCACTTTTAAAACTACACTGAATGAAACCTTGCACGATGTTTCAAGACCCTGACCCTGCACATATCAGGGTAAGAATTGGTAGCTGCTTGCAAAATGAAGCTTTTAACAATGAATAGACCCTCTACAATACAAGCAATGACAATTCATGCATTCATGAAGTATCAAGAGTAATTATCAGTAACATGAACAGAATCAATAGTGTAGCTGCTTTATGAAACTAAGTTTCACCCACACCAGGATATAGTTTAAAAAAAATAATCTTAAAACATCAACCTCATCGACAATAACATACTTGCTAGGAAAACTGACAAAGCTAAATACAGGACCTTTAAAGAATATTCTACTTGTTACAAGTAAATCAGCAACTATTCTTGGAAGAACAGACACTTACAGTGACAAAAGACACCGCAGAAGGATCTTGATATTGAACTAGCAATGTCTCTACTGGAAGCTGAATTTTTGGACGACTTTTGATGCGCTTATTCAGGTGAACCAGCAGCTCCATGACCTGACAGGAAGAAAACAAAAAACTTGAAAGAACCAGTATTAATTTTACTACTTTGGACTCCACACATCACCCTCCATCCACCAGGCAGGCCTCCTATAAACAAATAATGCCTGAGGTTCCTGATGATTTAATTTCTAAGAAAATAGCAGCCACCATTTATTGTATTATCTTGAAACCACTCTGCCATGCCTCAAGTCACTGTTAGGGCAAACATGTAAGAAGTCCCAAATGATGCCACGACTGATAACAGAAATGTCAGGATAAAATGATTACTGAGGATGCACAGTTCTTTCTATATAGTTACTATTAGAACTGATCCTGGCTTGGAAATCTCATTGCTGCTCTATCTTGTGGCTATAAAGTAACTCCAAATCATGACACAGAACAAAAAAAACAATGAAAAAACCCCACACCCATATTAAAGTTATCAAATAAGTGAATGAAACTTATGTTTGGAGTGGAACAATACAGAACTGAAATCCTTCAGGCAAGAGGAGAAGTCAACAGAAGTCCCACGAATGTCATGCAAGAGTAATGTGCAGCCCTGCCCTGGGCAGGCAGAGCCCCAGCAGCAACACCAACGGGGCCAGGCAGCAGCTCTGGGGGATGGCCCTGGGCTAAGGGCCCAGGGAGCTGTACAGCAAGCTAAGCAGAGGTGGGCTGGGTTTCTGGTAGCAGGGGAGGGGGCTACAGCAGTGGCCCCTGCAAGAAGCTTCTCAAAACTCTCCCAGCTGCAAGTTGGACCCACCTCTGGCCAGGGCCGAGACCATTACCAACAGTGGCTGCGCCTCTGCGATAACGTATTTAAGAAGGGGAACCTGAGGGGGAGGTGACTTGTGAGGAGTTGGGAGAAGGATGAACACCCAGGTCAGTGGAAGGAAGGAGGAGGAAGGTGGGGAAGTGTGATGGAGCAGACACCCCTGTATCCCGTGGGGAGACGGCAGGGCCACCCCCCTGCCACCCATGGAGGTCCACGGCGGAGCGGAAGCCAACCTGAAGCATCTGGAGGGGCCCACACCATGACAGGCACCTGCACTTAAAGGAAGCCGAGACTCTGAGGGGAGAAGCGGTCTCCCACTGTTGTGGTTTGGCACTGGAAGGTCTGCAGCACACGGGGGTGACCCACGCCAGAGCAGCTCGGGAACGGCTGAGGCCTGTGTGAAGGACTCACTGCAGAGAAGGTCCATGGAGGACTGCCTCCAGTGAGAGGCGCACGGGAGGAAGGTGCAGTGTTCACCTCACCTCCTGAGAACGAAGAAGCAGCAAGCTGACTGTTACGCCCATTCTCTGACCCCTGCACAGCACAGAGCTGAGCCTGGGAAGGAGGGAAGGATGTGGTGGCACTTCTCACTATCCCACCTTGTCTATTAAGTGTTGTCTTTGTTAGCATTTTAATTAAAGTGATGTTTTCTTCTCCTAACAAGTCTATCTTTTCCCTGTGACCATAATGGGTGAGCAACCCTCCCTGTCCTTAGATGGATTCTTTGAGCCATTTCTGCTTCACATTCTTCATCCCATTCCTGAGGGGGAAGGTGTGAGTGAATAGCTGCAGGGTGCTCAGTTGCCCTCTGGGCTCAAAGGACAAGGGGCCAGATTACACTGAAACAAGAGAGGTGCACAGTGGTATTTTCTCATGATGAGGGTTCTCATCATGAGCAGGGGCCCAGAGTGTTTGTGCAGTCTCTGCCCTCAGAGGTTTTTCAAGACCCATCTTGATAAAACCTTCAGCATCCTGGTCTGAGCTTGTAATGGACCGTTTTCAGCAGGTTTGTCTGCAGACCTTCTGAGGGCCCCTCCAAGCCAATTTATCTTGTGGTTCTACAGTCCCATGAAGTAGTTCCTTAGCATAGCATCAGCAAAGTGTCACTTTTAAGCCCACTAAATGAGATACCATAACTGAATGGAGGACCTCAAAAAAACACAGACAACCTCCACTCTGGAACTACAGGTTCTGAAAAAGCACACTGAACATCCACATCTTGCTTACAAAATTTATCAGGTTCTCAAGCAAGGTGGTACAAAAATATAAATGACATTAAATAGAGTCAGCTCAGCTCCAGTAAAACCAGATAGAGCCAGTCCTAGACACATGTTGACTTCAGGCAGTTCAAGTCAAAAAGGCATGGTGGGCATGCTGTCCTGTGCTTTTGATGGCTCATTACCCTGGTTGTAGCGTGGCGAAAAACAGATAAATTGCTGTCACTGAAGTTTGTCATGGAAACTGCAGAACCATATGCCTGCAGAGTTGCATATGAGCTAGGACATCATCTTTGCATCCATCCACTCCATTATTAGGTATCAAACAAAATAATGTCCAGATACAATCCAGACAAACTGCATTGCTGACCACAAGCATGTGATTGAGACCAGAGATAAGCTGACAAACTATGTAATGCTGACAGCTATCAAATTTTACTGCTGCAAAATTATAACAGCAGTCACAAGTTCATATTATTTAGAGGGGGGAAAAAAATGTCTGTACACACTTTTTTGTGAAGAGAAACATACAACAGCTTGAGGAACTTGTTCAAATTACCCATGGTGGCTGCTGAAAAAAGATGTGGCTAGATTTGGGTATGTGTGATGGTCTAGCTCATGTTCTGCTTCTCTAACCATTAATATAAAATCAGTGCACTAAGGATCTCACCCAGCAGTACTCATCTGATCTGAATCAGACAAATGTCTGCACTTCAGGATATGACTACTTCTTATGCTTTTGCTGGTTTCACATGGGTTGCGTAAAGCAACAGTGTCTAGTCTGGCACAAATGTTGATGGTGCCTCAATATTTCTTGGAGCATATCTGAAGCAGCAGCATGAATCTACCCTGGTTTAGTTCCTTGTGTGATACTGCTAGGGTAACTGATTTGGCCAAAGACATCCTAGAGTTTAATTTAACTCATCTGTCAAACCACGGCCTAAGAGGGACTTCCTATTCAGAGTAAATGTATTAAGAAGGTACTGGCATTGCAAGTTTATCCACACAGCTAGACTACATCCTAGATCTGAAAATGTATGAGCACAATGAGTTCAAATTACTGAATGTTACAGTAATATTGACCTGACAGCCACAAAATTAAGGGCAGGGATAAGACCAACAAAGCAGTATGTTAAGGCAGCAGAAAAAATGGAATTTATTTCCCCTTTCCTTTCTAGCAGTGCAAGTGTGAGGACAAAGTTAGTCTGGGGAGTCAGAACAAAATCAGAGCGCAGTCTGGGGTACTGAATGAACAATGCTGTGCTTCTAAAGTTGGGTGAAAGGAAGTCCTTGAACAACTGTATTGATCTACACTTCAGCAGCATGCTGGAAACACACAGATGTTCTTTTTTGCTCATATACCTATAATATCAAAAGCTACACTGTCAATTTAATTAAGCTTTCAAGCCACAATTAACTCTGTTGGCATGCCTTTTTTTTTTTTTTTTTTTTAACCTCTACAATACTTGCAGGAGAGAGACATGACATGGGATGGCAGTGTTTTGTCCTTGCCTATAGCCAGTCACTGGGTGAATAAAGAGCTTATCCTTCTCTTTCCAATCTATTTCATCTATTTCATTTGATTAGCTTCCCAATCGCCTGAGTGCTCATGTAAGAAAAGCATATACTTTTGTTTTATTTACATTGCCTTAACATGATTTTGAGGCTGGAGTTGAGCAACAGGCACACTCTTTGTTGTCCACCAGGCAAAATTAGCAATGAGAAAGCTAGGTATTTGTGTTTAAATGTCAGTAGCATTTAAAAATGCATCAGACTTCTTAAGACACTTTCCCAGCACATTAATGGCAAAGTAAGAACAAGTAGAACATTGAAAAGCTGAGTTCTGATGCAAGTAACAGCAAAAGGCAATGTGGATGCTGAACAAATTTACCTGCAGGTTATACACTCCACAGTGAACCTTCACTGATGTTTATTAGAGTAAAAACCTGAAAGTCTTCCTCTCCCCTCTCTCTGAGAGTCAATTTCCCTTCACTGATAAGGCAAGAGCACAATTCAGGATAATTTCCTTGACTGCAATGAATTTGGCAAATACCAAGTAGTATAGGGAAGTGGTGTAATAATATTGTCATCAACTTGTATGGGTAAAAATCTATTGTTTAAACACATAGAAAGAAGAAGAAGAAACTAGTTTCATTTTACTATTCATTCTAACACAAAAACTACAATAAGTAAGAATGCTGTGTGATTCTGAGACACCTCTTAAAATTTAATTTTTCAAAGGAGTAGTCCTCCCCCTTTTCTGAATTGCACAACACTCCAAAAAAAATAAACCCACCACAGACAACACATTCCAGTTTATGGAAAAAGTATCATATGAAAATATGCTAAAGAAATTTCACTGGCTAGTTGGATGCCTTTCTTCACAGCTTCAAGTGTACATGATAAGCAGGAATTCAGAGGAACCTTCCATCTGAGTTGGAGTATCTGCCCTTCAGAACAATGGAACAGCTTCACACCTATAGATCTACCTTCATGTAAGCACTGCCAGGACAATGTCTGAGGATCACAGAATGGTTTGGGTTGGAAGGGACCTTAAAGATCATCTAGTTCCAATCCCCCTGCCATGGGCAGGGACACCTTCCACCAGACCAGGTTGCTTAAAGCCTTGTCCAACCTGGCCTTGAACAATTCCAGGGAGCAGGCAGCCACAACCTCTCAGGGCACTCACAGCTTCTCTGGTTTTGTGCAGAACTTTTAGAGAAATCTGTGTTCTAGTTACTTGCAGATTCTGAAATCTACTCATAAATCCACTGAAGGCATGATCATTTTGCTATTCCTACAAGACAAAGGGGATTATAAAAAGCTTCTTTTCCTCCACCACCTCCCTCCAACAGTCCATCTGCAGTCTGCTCAGAAAAGTTCTGGTCCACCTCTATCATCAGACAGGTCCTTCTGATGAACAGCTAGAGGGATAAGAATTCATCCTTTGCTTTCTGATCCAGCTGCTCAAATCTCTTATATTCAGATTCTGCTGCCCCATTTGCCTCTTCTGGTCATACCTTCCCGGAAGAATCGGAAACACAAGCAGGTGTTCCTCTGCCTGAACCCAGACCACGTCAGATCCCTTCTGCCATTAACAACAGGTTTAGTGATTCCCACATGCAATCCCGCAACTACTGTTGCACAAGAATTGTGCAACAACACAAGCCTGGGAAAAAAACCCTGCAAGTAAACAGTTCAGCCTGATACAGAAGGCAGCTACACCACTTAATTCCTCCATGTTCATATTAAATTCCATCTTCAACACTGTTTGCTCCTTGCCTGGCCAGAGGAATAGGGGGAATGACCAGCACATGGTGTCAGTGAACAGGGAGGCTGCCACAGCTCTATGCCCCCAGGTCCAACCAGGAGAGGCACACATTCAGCAGTGGGCTTCATCTCTAGAGACCCACACTCGTTTCTCCCCACATCTCCTAGATCCATCCCTTTCCTCACCCTTGGTGCTTCCACTGAACATCCCATTAGAAGAGTTGTGCAATCCCAAAATGCTCTTCCCCTGCATCCCACTGTGTCCACTACCCCTAGGTAGCACCCTCTCAGTCTAGAAAGGTGTTCTGACATTGACTCATCTTGATGAGTTTCATGCTCGAACAGTGGGGCTAAGGGTCTCCTGAGGCAGCCCTGGGATGGACTTGGAGAGGGTGCCCCGCTCTCTGAGTCCTTAACTTGGCTTCCTGCCTGCCATGGTGCCTCTTTGTTCCCCTGGGCTTGTGGAGATGGGCCTTTGATGGCTGATGGCTCCTACAACAGGCCTGGGAGTAGCTGTGATAGGTTGTTACACAGGTTTCTGCACTTGCTATTGTGTCTCTGTGCTCCTTTAGAGGTGTGCACATGAGCTTTTATCCTATAACCTAATATAGGGAACTGAATTCCCCAGGTACACATTAAATTCCACCTCCGAAACTGCTTGGTCCTTGCTCCTATACTGGTAACCAGACAAGGACCAAACAGTATTGGAGGTGGAATTTAATATGCATCTGAGTGCATTCTGTGATGAAGCTGCGCTCTGTACCAGGGAACTGAATTCCTTCAGATAGGTATCAAACTCCATCTTCAAAATTGTTTGGTCCTTGCTCCTATTCCTGTTATCAGGCAAGTGTAAAACATCAACGTGTATGTCTTCATGGTCTTTCACACACAGAAGCAAGCCTGCTCCACATATGCCGTAAGTCAGGTAGATGCACAACAGCCCTAAACTGGAAGCCACAACAACTGCCTCTATGGCAGTAAGTCTTGATCTCAGGCTAACTCATAACTAGCTGGCCTCAAGTGGAAACAAATTCAGCCCCACGCATCTGCAAAAGCCCTTGCTGATACAAGCAACGACTGTTTTCTTCAAGCCCTAACAGGTGTAATAAACCCATTCTCTGTCAGGCTCATGACAACTTTTCCTCAAAGAGTAAATTTCTCCACAGAGAACATCAAGGTACAGTAAATCATGATACATCAGGGGCATCTCCTCCTTGATTGGGACAACATACCATTACAGTAAATTGCACTCTTACCTTTTTACGAACTCCTTCCTGTGTGCTGGACAGCTTGAGGAGAACAGGGGGTAGGAATTTGGAAATAATGTTCTGTAACTGCTCGTCTGTTTCTGCATGGCCAAGACGTAAGAACACACGTTCAAGTTGATCTGCAGTTTGGAAAAAAAAAAGGAGAGGGCAAGGAGAGAAGCTAGTTGAAACTCAAAACTACTGTAGCAAGAAAACAACTTTTTCTGAGCATCTTCTAATGGACTTGTAAGAAATGCTGAACACAATTCTTGAAGTACATCCATCTCAACAGCACTCAGCACAGATCCATCTTGTATTTTTAACACTGAGCAAACTGTTGACAGCAGAAACCAGTCTGATAACTTCCAGTAGTAGCCTCCACAGTTCATGGAGGCTACTCCTATCAAAGACAGAAGCAATTAAGGTTTCCCTTGCTTCCTGCTCTGTTGCGAACAGAGGCTAGAATATCTCCAAAGGTGAAAGGAAAGGTTAGGATCTCCAAGTCATTCCCTGCCTTTCTGCTTTTACAGCAAAGGCGAGCAGCTGTGCGGCTGCTAAATTTTGAAAATATGCTTGCTGTGATTGGCATTCAGACCATGATGTTTTTCTGCACCTCCACTAGCTAATCAGAGGGCAAAAAGATCTGACCAATTCTTATTATTATTCTTGTTAAACCTAGAGTTCCAGTCATGTACAGGGACCCCATTTGCTGTAGACATTGTGTAAACAGAACAAGATCACCAAGCACGTACAACAGAACCCAAGACCAATTACAGCTATTATCACAGAAAGGAAAGAGTTGGGCAAAGCACAAGTTATAAGCTTGGGTCTAGTTACACCATGGCAGATGTGTACAAATAAAAAGGCTGCACACCTGAAAGCACAATAAACAAGCTACAAAGTGAAAAACAAGTTATTTGAAAGCTTGAGACTACTGTTCCAGGGTAAATTTGATAACCACAGGAATATTCAAAGGACATCTTGACACAGGTTGACCTGTTCTGCTCATGACTTTCTGTTAAGCCATTTAGGTCTTCCAGAAAATCTTTACAAAGCTGTACAAATGTTGACTGAAACAATTACTGCTTTGTTACAATTTGTTGATCTTTTTTCCAAAGGACAGCATTACCATCAATAGGAATAAGATCACAATTGTGAAACACAGGCTACCTTGCTGTAACTTAAAATACAAAGCTCTACTATCACTCTGCGATGCTGCTGGAGTTGACAAATTGTTGTAACAAATTCACCTTCCTCTAGCCAGCAGGTCTTGTCCTCAAATCTATGAAAGAACATTAAAAAAAAAAAAAATTTTAACATCTTTGAAATGGTAGAAGTTGCAACTCCTACAAGATCAAGAGAATAGGGCTGGGGGGAAGCACTAACATCTGTGTTCTCAGTGAGCTAGCAGAAGATTGTTTCAAGGAAACAGATGAGACCAAAATCTTCTCTCAGCAGCTAAAGCGCAAGGTCTGAAGACCATCTGCCTTTATAAAAAGAATGGAAGAGTCCTTAGTTTAAGTGCCAGCATGCAGCTGCCACAACAGCTAAACCAGAAGAGAAGCAAAGCAAAACCTCCCTGGCACAGCAGCATCCCTGATGGCTGGACCAAGAAGAGTCCTTGTGCATGGGATCAGAAGCATCTCTTCTCCACACTGCAGCACTGCAGGCCAGATCCACAGGCAGCAAGGAGACCCAGGGCTTCTGAAGGGACTACAGGTCTTAAGCCATCATACAAGGAAGAAATAACTCTCCCAAAGACTAAAGTGACCCATTGCAAGCTGAGATCAGAGGGAGACCAAGGAAAACCCTCCTTCAGCACAGGAGGACCACAGAGCTGGCTGTAAAGGACTGCAGGGACAAAAAAGAAAAAAACCACTGGTACACCGCAGAGGTAAAGACTGAGGTGAACGGATATGCTTGGAACTTAAGTGAACAAAAAGGATGTTCAAATGCAAATATAGCTCCAGCCAGTAAAACCTACCATGAGGTAGCTGCAGAAGCCTTTACTGTCCTATTTTTTAAAAATGCACTATCCCTGCACTATGAGTCCTCACAGCATCATTCCTACTCTGCCAGCTGCAGATTAAACATATGTCACTTCCAACGTTTTATTTTCTGCTGAGCAAATGATAGGCAGATGAAAAGACAGAGGACTATGAAATCTTACTGTTAGGGAAATTACAAGCCAAAACTCTGCAGCACCTACAATGCAAACTTGCATGTCAACCTCTTGTTTCAGACAGATTTTGTGGAACAATAAGGCTAACACCTAGTCAATAACATCACAACATCTCCCTCATATTCTTTCTTTTTTTTTTTTTAATCCTAATGATTTCTTTCTCTCTTCACCTTCCTTTTCATGTTATACTCCCCTCCTCCTCGCTCAATGATCTCTCCCTCCAGGACGTCCGCAGTGTGTCCCAACCCCACCAGCACTAGAGGACTGCTTAGACCACACCAGGCAGCTGAAACAACTCAAACAATGAATGGAATTATCAAATCTTTCCCCTCGGACCTGGAACTCCAGGAGATCACTGAAGACCTGCCATCCTCAGGCCAGATAACTGAGGAACCTCCCCAACAACAGGTTCCTTCACATGGCAACAAATCAGACCCAAGTGTGAGGAAACACGTGTGAAGTTATTTGTAAAAACATTTGTTGCAGTCCCTGAACTACACACACCTTTCAAAAGGCACAGAAACCACTATGCACATGCACGGAAGAAGGGTAGCAATGCGCTGAATTGCAAGCATCTACCCCATTTCCAGATTTCTCCATTATTCTGTTGTTACAGGTAGCAACCAAAATTGTAACAATAATAGAGATCAGGAGGCAAAAAAAAAAAAAAAAAAAAACTACCCCCTTGTTTACCTTGCCTGTGAGATACATTTATTACCTTTCCCATATCTCTACTGCCCAGTCAATTAAGCCCTAATACTGCCATCAAGTATCTATCTTTCCCTTAACCATAAGCACGACAGGACTCTTCAGCAAATTCAAGGAGGCTAGTTGCCTGGCTGCATTTAAGAAACTGGTCAGGAGTTTGTCAGAGCACTCTGCTGCTGATGCAGGCTGTATCCATAGCAGCGAGACAGGAAAACAAAGAGCTATAAACCTTCTCAAGTATTGCACATCTCCGTTTCCAACCAGTTTTTATTCTACTAACAATTAAGACCATTTCTCAAGCTGACAGCATTCATTATGGGAAAGCATAAACCCTGGAGATTTAAAGCACCACGCATGATGTTTCAGGAGAGGAGCAGTGGATGCATACCTGGGACTCAGATACTGTATCCTACCTCCATGTATGTTGCAGACTTGCTGGCTGGCAGCGGGCAGGTTCCCTTCCCTCTCTGCCTTATGTCTTCTCACAACCTTCACCCAGCCTTCCCATCCCACCTGCACCCGCCTGCAAGCAGACCACTGTGCATCAGACCTCAAACACGACAAAGGGTTTACTCCCAACCCATCTTGCATTCCCACACTGTGAACCTCTCAAGTTTTTAAGAATGAAGCCAAAACCTTCTCCATCTAGTTTTACATCCCCTACTGCTGACTGTAAACTACACAGTTGTAATTTCAAGGGGGGGACACCGTGAGGTTATATGATAATAAAGACAAGTAAAACTAGAGGTCTAACTTGCTTTGCTATATACCACAGAATAAAACGATGACAAACTGTTCTGAATAAACTTCAGTAACTGAAATTAACTACTACAGCAATCTTACCACAACTTGACATTAAGAACACTGAATTTTAATTAGAAAGCTTTATGCATCTCAGTCTTTACCTTTGCTAGCCAACTCTGAACTTAAAATGCAGTCTACACAATGACACAATTCCTGTAATTTTTCCTTTTGGAAATTGACTAATACAGTTAAAGATAATTTTTGAGGTTTTCTGGAACACAGCACTATTCTAGTTACCCAAAAAGGAACATTAACTCTATTCCAGCCCAAACCAGGACACACTGGAAGAAAGAAGTGATGTAGGCATGACATTTAGTAAAGTACAGACATATCCCCATCTAAAAACCCAAAACTTAAGAGATCTGAAATTTTACAAAGGCTTCTACTTCTTTAATCTCACATTAAACCCTCATCCCAAATTTAGGACTGTGTTACTTTCTTGGTACTGGTTCCTACCTATAACATCCTCTGTATTAGCTAATTATCTATGTTCATAGAATTACTTGCATAGTCAATCTACTGCAGTTCAACTCTGGTGAACATAAAGACTGGGGGAAGAACATGCTGTCAGAGGCAAAGGCCTGACTTTTAATGCAGTCTAGAGAATTTACAAAAAAAAACAAAAGCAAACAAACACTTCCCCCCCCCCCCCCCCCCGTCACCCAAATGATTGCCATTATTTTATTTACATTGGTGAGAAAGTCACAGTGAAAGGGAGAAAGAAGGAAAGGAAGGAGACTTTGCTGGAAACACAACTGGAAAACCCTGTGCCCTATCCTGCAGGGCTCTACGAAAATACCTCCAAGACGAACTTGCACATCAGAAACACGGAAGAGCACAGGGAGCACTGAGATCACTGTAAGCCTTCTAGATTCACTTCAGTGTGGAGAGCCCCTTGCTCTGCCAGGACTGTTGGAAGGAATAACCCAAATAATATTAAATCACTACTACCCTTAAGCACATCACTGAATTATTTTTGGGATAGACTTGCAAGTTTCTCTTTACAAATATGAAAGCTAGAAGCAATTTCTTGAAAGAAAGATGATTGCTACAGCATCCAGAATCTGCTTATGAGCTAAGTGCCAACCATAGCCCTCATCATACTTGCCTACTACATCAGAAAGCACCTGAGAAATCATGTTTGATTTAATAAGTAGTCTTAGAAATATCATATGTGCCACAGTTATGACACTCAATATTTTACCATGAGTTGAGGAAAAAAAAAAAAAAAAACCAAACCACAACCAAGAATGAACTGCATGAGTAGAAAAATTAATACCAGGTAGTTCTATTTTTTAAATACATAAATTAAGTCCATGCAAAATTTGTAACAGAAATTAATGTATTTTGTCACAATGACAACTTCTTTACATGCTGCTGTGTAGCATTTTCACACAGTATTTCATTTTTTGTGGCATTTTCTTGGGGGGAAAAAAAAAAAAAGTGTTTAGAAGAAGATGAACATAGAGAGTTTAACAACGGGCACTGCATATGAAGAGATGTTCCTTTTCACCATATGTAAAACAACCAAAGCAGCAGGAAAACAAGATATATATTTGTATCCCTGTCTCCAGCAGCAATGTCCAAGTTGTATCAACAGACATGGTGTATATGGAATTTGAAATCCCCAAGTTACCATAGCAATGCAGTTACCTATCTCTGAGAAAATGCATGTTTCACTTTTGGTTCTTTCCAGTCTCCATTTAAGATTACAAGGAGGAATGCAGGTTTCAGCATTTATAACCACGCCTCATGCAAAAAGGAAAAGATTTCAAAACACAGGTAATGTGTACAAATTTTACAAGAAAGTCACATGAACAGCAGGACTCTAACTTGGGCTTTATAAACTTCCAGATCCTGCAACACTGGCCATAAAAGGGTCAGTGTTATTTCTAAGTCTTGTTACTTCGGAACTGATCTTGCAGTCTCCCAAGACAACAGCAAATTGTCAGCCTGCTCATGGAAACAACATGCCCCTTCTTCCCGTTCCACTATATGGTAGCTTACCAAAGGGAATAACTGAGAGAAAGACAAAGAAAGAATAAAGAAAATACATAAACAGCTTAATATTTCCCTTCCATGAGCAAGGGTGTTTCCCTTCCCTTACTTTTTTTTTTTTTTTTTTTTTAAATGAAAATCATGGAAGCGAGCTCTCTGAATGCTCGGCCTTACTGAGGTAGCTAGTTCACTGCTTATCCATCATCAAAGAAATCTCTTGGTTCAGCTAAGCACAGTTCCCTTTCACATGCCCAGGTTCTCCTCCTTGTCCTTACACAAGATAAAGAATTAGCTCCCTCTGGCATTCATAGACACTGTGCACAGCTTATCAGTCATCCTGCACAGACCCCCCAGCAATGTGTATTTGTGTAGTTGAGTATTGAGTAAAACACACGCCCTTCTTTTTATGAAAACTGACTTGAGAAACTACTGGGGCTAGGACATGTCACGCTAACTGTACCTCATAATTTAACTGATCACCACAAAAGCATTCCAGGAACCAAAAAGAGACTCAGAGTCCTCTGCAAAACAGAGCAGAGTGTGGGACAGAAAAATTCTGTGCATAAACCCAGAATTTATCCTCACTTTCCTGAAAAGTGGCTGTCTGACAGATTAGTGGGACTGCTACATTAAAGCATTTCTAGAACTTTTTCAGTGAATCAACCAAACAAACAAAAAATCCCCTCCTCCATTACCTAAACTCTGTAGAACCGTTACATCACACTAGCACCACCCACATTTTCTCCAAAAGGCCCTATACCAAATAAAGGGCACCGGACACAGGAGTGTTTCAACTTCACTGCTTGGATAGCAGGAGTAGTTTGAGGGGCAGGTTCCTGCTAAAACAAAAGCTCAAACACACCTTTCAGTCCCTCCAGAGCTAAGCAATTGTTTCTGCACTATTCCACATGCAGAAGAAAGAATGAAGTTCTCTTCTATTGTGCCACTACTAAAATAAAATTCTTGTTCAAATGGTATTAGACTCTGGGAGAATATATATCTAGTATGATTACAGTAGCAAACAGTGAGTCAGAATTTGCTGGTGCTATTCCTGGCTCTACCAGTAACCCATTGTATGCCTACAGCCAAATCACTTTAGGGGGCATTTGTGAAAGTAGGCCAGTCAGCAGGTTATTTTATAAGATCTGACTGAAAAAAGCTGGGAAGACCTGGAAGAGGTGGGATATATTATCTTTTTTTCATTCTATTCTTTCATTTTGTAGAAAAGCTTACACATAAAGTTGAATAACATGCTGAAACTAAAATATTCAAAATATGCCAGGCTTATGCTCTCCATTTGAGTGGCTGACTATTCTTACTCGAAATTAACTTTTCTTTCTCTTGCATCTGAACCCTTACAGCTTCAGGGCAAATTCACTGATTTTGCCTTAACTTTTAAACTGTCATATCTCCATTCTTATGCTGCCTTCAAACAGTTTGTCCTCTAAAATGGTAAGCACTCTTACACAGAGAATAAGAGTTTATTAATGTGTTTGACTGGAGCTATAAATCAAAGATTCCTAGAGCCATGCGTATATAAAGCAAGGAAAACTGGTTTTCCAATCTAAAACTAGTAGTAACTATTCTTGTTATTTTGGGACTACTCATCATCCTAAAAAGGAACAGATTTCTTTCCAAATATGCTGAAATTCTAACTATTTAAAGGCATCAAGACAGTGGGCCCACATGGAGTCTGTTTAGTTTCCCTCTCTTTCTCTACATGAATTACTCTTCTTCCACTATCTTTAATTTTTATTTAAGACTACAGTACTTCCTATTCAGTGACAGATGAGAAAAAAAACAAACCAAACAAACAAAAAAAATCCACTCTTTCCTCCCCTCCCCCCCCCACCAAAAAAAGGTAAAAATATTTCTAACCAAACCAATAAAAATCCCTCAATTCTGAGGGACGCAGTGGTCAAATAACCTGAATGACATCATATAATTATTAACATGAAACTCAATCTAAGGACATTTGTCCTTTCAGAACAGCTTAACACAAAGGGCTGTGTACCAACCAGCACAAGGCTGAGGACTAATTTATTTTCAGGATCAGATCTGGAGGCAGGGAAGCTAGATGACACACAGATGAAAGATGAGGAGTTACAGGCAAGAGATCTCACAGTGACTGGTTTCGCCAAGGGAAATCATGTTAGCATTGTAAAACTGACAACAGGATCTCTGGGATGTCAGCAGCAGCAAGGTCTTTCACAGTCGTGATTACAATTTATCCCAGCTGTTGATGAAATAAATAGCTTGGTGTTTGTGTCCCCCAATTCAAGGAGTGGTGTAACTGAAATATCCTTCTTACTCCACCATGAGATCCTGGCTCTTTGGCTACATAAAGGACATCCCCACCATTATCATATGCCTTACTCCACTCAACCTAGCTCCGGTAGCATCTAACAAAGAGCAGAACAAAAATGTTATCTACACAGCAGCCCACCGAGAACAACAAAAATACCCCAGTGACACATCACACAGAAATGCCTTAGAACTGAAAGCCAATAGCACAAATATGCTCGAAGTATTTCTTCTGCCCTTCCTCTCTGGTGGTTGCCAAGTACTATTTCGGGGCAATCAGAGGCCCTCTCGTTTGGCTGAGTCATACGTTATCTTAACTCTTCACGGTTGTCCACGAACTAGCGCTATTCCAAGACAGGAAAAGCAGGGAAAGGGAAACCACTCTTTGAAGTTTCATAGGCCTCTCCAAAGAGAAGTTGATCATTTACTGCACCCGACTAAGAAAGGGGTTTGGAGGTGACAAGAACACACCGCTGGGCTCCCCTCGCCCTGCACGCAGCAATTCCAGCTGCGCCCATCGCGGGCAGAGCGCTGCAGGGGCTGGGGACGCGCTTACACACTCACCGTGACACACGGCACCGCGCCCGCAGCGCCTGAGCCGCCTGTCACAGCCCCACGAGCAACGCGATTTCCCCCGTGGGTGCTGCAGGCAAAAGGCGGAGACCGAACAAAGCCGGGCGAGGACCGGCGGGGCTGCAGGGCAGCGGGCTGCCGGTGCCACCGCCGCCTCCCCCCCGCCAGGTCAGGCCGCCGGCCCGCGGCGGGGAGGGCGCGGGCCCCGGCAGGCCGCACCGAGCCGCCCTGCCCGCACCGGGGCCGGGGGACACCGCCCCCCGCCGCCACCTTCGGTTTCCGCTTCCCGACATGGCCGCCCCGAGCCGGGCCCGGGCCCAGCCCCGACCCCGCCGCCGTTACTGGAGCGGGGGCCCCGCCGCGGCGTGGGCGATGCCCAAGGGAGGCCCCGGCCCCGCCGCCCACCCCCGCCCCCCGGCAGGGAGCGGGAGCCCCCGGCGCCGCGGCCACTTACTGAGCTCGTCCTGGGCGGCCGCGGCGGCTGCTGCCATGTTGTCGGCTGCGGAGGGAGGGGAGGCGGCGAGACACGGCCCCGGCCGCTCCCCGCCTCCCGCCCCTCGGCTCCGCACCGGCACAGGCACCGGGCCGCCTGCCGGCTCCCTCTCCCTCCCCCTCCTCCTCCTCCTCCTCCTCCTCTTCTTCCTCCTCCTCCTCCTCCTCCTCCTGCCTGCTCTCCCCAACGCAAACCGCCGCGAAGGACGGCGGGGCCCGGCGGCGCCCGCCCTCCCGTCACCACCAGTTTATATTTAGAAAGAGCTGAGCCATCGTCCCCGCCGCCCGCCCCTGCCGCGCACACGCCCCGGCCGGCCGGCGCCGCTCGGGCGCGGCGGGGGCTGCACCGGCCGTCCCCGCCCGCGGCTCCCGAGGGGCCCCCGCAGAGGGGCGGCGGGGCGGCACTGACCCGAGTCCGCGCTGACCTCCATGGCGGCCGCGCACGCTCCGGCAGCGGCGGGAAATGCGCCGGGAACCGCGGGCGGCGCAGCGGCGCCCCCCCTCGGCTGCCGTGGCCGCCGGCAGCTCGCGGGCGGCGAGCCCCGCCCGCAGCCGGTGCAGCCACGCCCACAGCCTGCCATAGCCCCGCCCACAGGCCGACGGAGCCCCGCCCACCGCCCGGCTGCCCGCCCCCCTGACAGCTCTCCTGGCACCTCTGTCTCCCGTGCTGAGGCGGCGTGGTCAGCATGCGTGACAGACATACTTAGGAATAGCTTTTTTTTTTGTTTTTTTGTTTTTTTTTGATAGTTCAATATCCTTGCTGCTGAGCTATTGTATTCCAAAGTCATTAACTGATGGGAGAAAACTGTCTTGTAAGATACTTTACGTGCGCATGTGGGGCTGCTAAACTCACAGGGGAAAGGTGTAACCACCGCAAAGCGTCTTTCTCCTGAGTTCATCGGTGCAACGTGTAATCTCCGTAATGAGCATATTGGCAAGACAGTAAAGAGACACCCCTGGAACACAACTGACCCATTTGCCAGGATTTTTAATGCTGCCTGCAGGTGGCTTGGGGCCAGCTGGTGACCTCTCACTGCGGCTCCAGAGCCAGTTTTCCCTTGCAGAAGTGAGCCCCCTCGGGTAACAAAGAACAAGCTTCTATCACAACTCAAAAAAAAAAAAAAAAAAAAAAAAAGTGACAAAACTGGCTGTGGACAATTTTTGCTTTATTTCTTTCTTAAGCTCAAGGTCTGAGGAGTTGAATGTTAGCCTCTGACACTGAGAGGCGGGACTCTAACAAGCTGCAAAGAGGTGGAATATTTTGGGGGAAGTAGATTTGGGACTCATCTATCTCTGGAGGAGATGATAAACATTTATTAATGCAAACAGGAGACAGACAGAGGAGGCCAGACTAGGCATACTCATTTCTAGCAGAAAACCAGCTTGTGCTCCACGATGAGCTGAGTACTTTTGTGGCATGTATTCCCCAGCATCAAGCATAAACCCAGTTTTCCTGGGAAAGGCTCGATATCGAGGCGACTTCCCACCCAGCTATCTGAAGCAAAGGTGCAGTCCTCATTTCCAAAGCAAGGCTTTGGTTAGAAACGGTCTAAGAGCCGCTACAGCAGCTGTGAGGCCCAAATGCCTGTTCTGAAGGATTTTAACACCCTTCAGCGGCAGCAGCAGCGCTGTCCAGCGTTACCTTCCGCGGGGCAAGTGCGCAACGGCCGAAGGTGTTTGGGGGGTCTGCCGGCTGCGCCACGCCGGTCCAACGCCCCACACCGGGTCCGGGCGGTGTTTCAGAAGATCCTCCGCTGGCAGATACAGCGAGCGGCAGCGGGCTGAGGGGAGTTAGAGGGTTGAAACGACCGTCCGGGCGCTGACATGGCGCTGCCCGCCTCCGCCCCTCAGGGACCCCCCCCGCCCCCACCGCCCCCACTCCCTCACGCACAGCCCCGCCCCCCCGCGCAAGCGCTTGCGCGCGGGCAGGGGGGGCGGGGTCCCGGCACGCGGGGGCGGTGGCGGCAGCGAAATGGCGGCGGCGGCGGCGGTCGGGCGCGCAGTGCCGGCGTGGCGGCGGCGGCTGCTGTGCCTCTGTGTGTGCGCCGCGCTGCTGCTGCTGCCGGCGGCGCGGGGCCTCACCGAGGGGCTGTACTGCGGCCGCCGGGTGTGCTACGAGGTGCTGGGCGTCAGCCGGCAGGCCAGCAAGGCGGAGATCGCCCGCGCCTACCGGCAGCTGGCCCGCAAGTACCACCCCGACCGCTACCGCGGGGAGCCGGCCGCGCTGGGCGGCGGCCCGCAGGCGGCACACGAGAAGTTCCTCCTCATCGCCACCGCCTACGAGACGCTCAAGGTGAGAGAGCGGGGACCGCCGCCGCGGCCGGAGCCGCTCCGGTAAGAGACAGCGCGGGGGGCCGTGCGCGGGGCGGCGGCGGGCCGGGGAGCGGGGCGGGCGCCGCCGCATCCCTCGGCGGTCTGCTGTCGGGAACGGAGGCGGCGACCAGGCGGGTAGGTGCGGGACTCCCCCCCCCCCCCCCCCCCCCTCTGCTTATTGGGGCCTCAGTCGCCCCCACGGGCGGCGGCACCGAGCGGCCGCGCGTGGATCTGAAGCCGCGTCGCGGCGTGGAAAAAGGCGGCGGGGAGGAGGTGCGGGGAGCCCCGGCTCGCCGGCTGCGGCGGTCCCCGGAGCGCCGGTCGGGAGACGCGGCTCAAGCGGCGGGGCTCTGCTCGGCTTCGGCCGCGCCCCGGAGCGGGACGAGCCGCTCGGGGCGCGCCCAGCGCGATGCGCGGCGGCACCGGCGGGGGTTGCGGGTCTTGGTGTGGGCTGAGCCGCCCGGCTTCCGACCAGGGACGGGAGGGGAAGAACGTCCCCGAAAAACCTTCGGTGGCCCGTCCAAGAGTGCAGCGAGGAGCACGCAGTTCTCTTGAAGATCCCCCTTGCATTTAGGAGGTGCGCTCTTGAAGATCCCCCTTCTATCTAGGAGGTGCTCTCTTGAAGATCCCCCCTGCGTTATTATTTAAAACGAACTGACCGGGCTTTATCTTAAAGGTATAACTTTAAACAAGAAAGTAACGGTGACTTGGAGAATCATGTGGGATCTGCAAGGGCAGCTTATCGGGCAAAATATGTGTGGCTTGGCAAAGACAGAACTCGGGAATGGAAGAAGGAGACCTCTGAGTGTCTTAAGGCCACAAGGGAGCAAAGAGGGAACTTTTTTGGAGGTAGGAAAGGAATGCAGTTGAGGCTGACAAAATTCAATTTCTCATCTCTTAATTGCCTGGATGAAAACAAGAAAAACTCTGAGAAAATGAGAACAATGAGGTTTTGAAATGGCCTTCCATTGGACAGATTCCACAGCCCTGTGAGCTAATTCTAAAAGATTTGTGAAACAGTCTTTAATAAGTTCTTCATCTGAAAATCTTTTCCTAAGCAGTATTTATTAACTCTAGTCCATCTGGATTTCCCATTCTGAAGTTAAAAATACATAGATTTCAGTTGCCTGTCTTTTAATTCAGTATTAAATGCCTTCATGCAGTGTGTGCTTATGAATTTAAGACCACATATGTCAGATGTGTGTGGGCAGATGAATGTGAGAACGAATTGAGAATATGAGAAAAGGACCAGAGATTTCCCTCTGTGCTTCATATTCCATTGGGCTATTGTCAGTTCTATAGCAGCGTGGTCATGAATGAGGTGTAAACCACAACTATAACAGGGTAAGTGAAAACAGGAATCTGAACCTATGTGTGTTTTTTGTCTCATCCTGAAGGATGAAGAAATGCGCAAAGATTATGACTACATGTTGGATCATCCTGAAGAGTATTACAGGCATTATTATCACTACTACAGCAGGAGATTGGCACCGAAAGTGGATGTCAGAATAGTGATTCTGGTTACGGTGTGTGCCATCTCTGTGTTCCAGGTAAAATTTCATGTTTATGTGACACTGCTCATTGGGTTTCTGAATGGGAAGAGAAGTATCTGCAGCTGTCGTAACATGCCAGTGAGGAGGCCTGCTCCTGCCTGCTGAGGTAAACTTCTGTGTGGTGTCCATAACAAACCTGAAGTCAGGATTGACGGAGCGGATTTTTGACTGCCCTTGGGTACCTTGGACAAAGCTAGTTAAGTTTCTCTTTTAGGTAGGATATCTTCTAGAGACAAGTGTAGCTTTTCTAAGGAAGTTACTTAGTTCTTCGTGACAGACTCAGAATAGCCTGTTCCTGAGCACAGGCAGGACTAGTGCTCCAAATAAGTGTCTGTCAGTTTGTCAAGCTGCATAACTATTTTTTTTAAAAAACAGACTAATCGCAAACTCAATTCAAGGCTCCATTCAGATGATAGGACTGAGTATCAGGAGTTTACTTATTTATGAATCTTACATTGCAGTATATTTTAAACACCATGATGAAGTCAGAGAAGTGAATTCAGTTCAGCAAAGCTTGCTCTGAAGGTTGTAGATCCAAGGTCAAGAAAACAGCTTGCATTTTAGATGAGAAAACGTGCAGTTTCTCACAAATATTTAAGTGGAAGAAGATACATAACTCTTTTCTTTAGGATCTATTAGATTACTGGTTCAAAATGTCATTAAAAATACCCCAGAAATTTAAGAGATGAAGATGCAGCTTATTCTGTGGTGCAGATAGCTCGCTATTTAGTGGGATATTGGAATCTAAATCAAAAATATGTTGATCAAAATTTGAGAGCTTGGAATAATAAATTCCAATGGCATATGTAGCCAAATACTTAATTTATCTTCAGACATACTTCCAATGTCAAAGTTTTATTTCACCTCTTATTTCTTACTTTGGCTGTAAGAGATGACACTCACTTTCCTGCAGCCCAGCTGCAAGATGATTGCAAATTCAGTGTGAACATACACATAAGCTGATTTGCCCCTCTTAGTTTCTGTTTCTGCTTCTTGGCCTTTGGTAAGGTTGTATAATGTGTAGATGTCTGCCCTTTGTCCTGGTGAATGGTGTGAAATGATGCTTTTTAAAAAAAGTTGCCTCAACAGGACATGTTCACCTCATGCGCTATATTTCTGGTTTGTTTGGTGGTTCATTGTCTTCCCGCCCCCCCATTGAAATTCAGAGGGTATCTGGACATTAGAGAAAGATGTTGATTCTTGTAAAGTGAAGCATGTCAAACTAATGAGATTGTAAGGTAATTAATTCACGTTAAAATTGTTGCCCATTTAAAATAGTTAATAATGAATGTTCATATACCAGCTATTTCATTTATAAATCCAAGGGGGCTTCTGAGAATGCCAGGCACAGCTAAGTATTAACTTCCAGGACATTACCATCTTCTCATGAACAAAACCAATCTGGACAGTGTCTGACTGTCCTTCCTCATCACTGTATGCAGCTGTGACATATACAACTATATATCTAATTTCCAGTTGCCTTGCTAAGTTTGGAGGAATAATTGTAGCTGTTATAATACTGCAGAAGTATTTCTATTACCTTCAGTTTTTACCCTTGCTGGGATGCAAATGTGGTTAAAGATATATGACGTTATTTTTTTCTCCTGCCAAACTTCCAAATAGGAATGTGTCTGTATAAAACCACGTTTTTTACTTTTGCTGTTCTTCAATTACAGTTCTTCAGCTGGTGGAGCAGTTACAATGAAGCTATCAACTACCTAGCTACAGTGCCAAAATACCGTATACAGGCTACTGAGATTGCCAGGCAACAAGGTTTACTCAACAAGACTAAAGAAAAAGGCAAGAACAGGCGGTCTAAAGAAGAAATTCGTGAAGAGGAGGAAGAAATAATCAAAGATATTATTAAAAATAAAATAGAGATAAAAGGCGGTTATCAGAAGCCCAAGATATATGATATCCTTCTATTTCAGATCCTTCTTGCTCCTTTTTACTTGTGCAAATACATAGTTTGGTACATCTGGTGGTTTTATTGTTTCACTATTAAAGGGCAAGAGTATGGTGTGAAAGAGAAGCTGTATATCATACGAAGGTACATGAAAATGTCTCAGTCTCAGTTTGACAGCCTAGAAGATCATCAAAAAGAGACCTTTCTTGAACGGCAGTTGTGGATACGAGAAAACTATGAGGTGGGTAGCTCTGGTGGAAAAGCTAGTGTTGGTTATCTGGTGTTCCCAGATTAAGAGCAGATCTTATATGAAGGTGCTTGGGATGGGGCTGTGTGAAGCATTGCTTCAATTTTAGCTACTGCTTTCTAAATTGAAAACTATTAGACAACCACTTGGTATGTTTTCTTCAACTTCTCACGCTGATGAACTGGTAGGTAACAGTTGCTGACCATGCCTGTGGATACTGGAAGGGATTTGCTTGGATGGGGACAACTACCTGTGATGGTGAGGGAATCTGTGTACACAAGATTTAGTTGAATATGATGAAAGACTTTCTTATAATAATGTTGTATGACAAATTCATTACAGTAGGTTGAAGACTGTTCTCCAAATGGTATTAATTTGTAATGAGAATTGCTTGGATCATTTAAAACTATTTAATGAGCCTAAGCCATTAATTCATAGCCTGTTTTTTAAAAAAAGTATCCCTTGATATTTCTTGGGCCTTCAGTGAGTCAGGGACTGCTCTTGCTGTGCTGTATACCTATTCAAGTATATGTGCCCAATGGTATTTCATATACCATAACTGCTATTCTTGCTATGGATAGCCAGCTACTAGTCAACTTGTAAGGTGTTTTTTTTAAGCTTTCTGCGAGAGCAGTGAAAGAACATTAGCCACAGCATGGAATTTGCTGTCCAGAATGCTTTGGGATGCTGGGGGGTGGCAGATTGACAAAACACTGTTATTGTTCCAAAGAAGCTCATCTGTGAGCCATCTGGATGGGAGGTTTCTAGAAGAGAAATAGAATACAAACTTGGCCTGCTTAAGGGGAAGAGGAGATGTTGCTGCTGCTCTGCATATGCTGGGAAAAGCAATGGGATGGTGACAGAACTGCCTTTGCTGCTGGCAGGGCACCAAAGATAAGAGAATGCTTCTTCAAAAGCAGGCAGGGATAAATTAGTCTAGAAACTAGTACATCATGGAGCTCCACAATGGTGGTGTTTCTTTTTTCCCTCTGTTACTTTCCTAATAATTCTTAAAACCTGTATGATCAGTGAACATTGAGCTGGTGCATTTATGAAGCCATCTATTAATATTTTTTAAATCTCGTTCATGAATAGCAGAACCTGATGTTTTAATTCCCTTCCAGAAAGTAGTCAGATGACAAAACCCTTTATGGTATTGAGATTTACACTGGCTGTATCTACATGAACTGCCTTCCAGAATAAAAATGCAGATGCTGTTGCTTTTTTTAGATACTTCACTTTGCTGATCTTGTCTAATTCATGAGCATCTAGTTCTATAGCAAAAAAAGTTTTGGAGCTTGAAGCACCGCCTTACAAGGAGGCCGTTCTTCTCTCTTCAAAAATGCAGAGCATCCCAACTGCAGCCCAGTAGGCTCTTCAGCCAAAGGTACTTCTGCACTTTATGTTGGTCAAGGTCGTCTTCTATGTTGCAATTCAGCCATCTGTAAAAACAATAAGCTGGTGAACGGTTAAACTAGGAATGCTTACACCTTCCTTGAGGTTCACTTAAGCTATTTCTTCAGCCTTATTAAAAACTTGTCTGTCTAACAGGTCTATAAGCGAGAACAAGAGGAAGAGTTAAAGAAGAAGATGGCCATGGATCCCCGATGGAAGAGATATCGTCGGTGGATGAAAAATGAAGGACCTGGAAGACTGACTTTTATTGATGATTGAAAGTTGCTGAACAAAATGTGTGTAATGTTGAAAGTGATTTGCAAACTTTTCACTACATCATTCAGAGTTTTGTCTCCTGTGGCTCAGCAGTGACCTAAAACTCAGGAATTACTAAATCAGGCCGAAAAATAATACAGGTTTACCATTTTTATAAATCAGACCTATTAAACAGGCTCAGCTGAAAGTGTATATACCATTTACTTGGGGATCTTAGTGTGGTATCCATTATTCCAAACAGTGTATTTTCTCTACATATTTCATATTCATGTTCAATGGAACCATAAATTTAGTCTTTCTGAAAATATTTCTAGAACAGTCCTTGAAAGTTCTGTTTTTCCTCTTTAAACTGAAAGTTTCCTGCAAGCGGACACTGGAAATGCTTATAAAGGCTACTGAAGAAAGGGCCGTTTTCTGTTTTCCCCTCTCTTCCCTCTACTTTTCAATCTCATTTCTAAGGTGCCAAATGCTTCTATGATTTAGATAATATGGGGATTATACCAGACTACTTCTTTTGCTATTGCTGCTCCAGCTGGAAATTAGTTTTATTCTTTGAGGGAATAAATGATGTATGGTTGATCATTGTTGTGATGCAAACAAGCCTTAATTCTTTGTTCTACAGAGTGATTCATGAAATAGTATGCTTAGATATTTTGCGTTTTTTTTTTTTTTTTGTCTTGTATGTTGGATTGTACCTACTTGTTCAGAACAAGTATACCAGTGAATTTTGGTCTACTAAATGTGACATTTCTTTCACCAAAGTATTGGTAAAAGGGAAAATGACCCTTTTTTTTCGCAAAAGGGCAATTTTGATGCCTTATGTAAATAGAAGTTTATGTAATATACACACTGAATTTGTTTTAAATGCTAAATCTAAAGTATTCTTTATATCTTCTGATCAGACCTCTGAGTACTTAGAATAAATAATGCACAACAACATCATGCTGTGGTTTCTTTTGTGACTTGGCCTAGGTCAGGGTTTCCATGATTTGCAGGTAAAAAGTATTCCATATTTCTATTCAGGAATTTTACCAGGGGAGGGGCAGATGGGAAACTTAGAGAGATTGAGCTTCTCCTGTTGTTTATCACATCTGTGAAAGCAAGTTCCTCAAAGTATTTGTTGGAAACAGTGCTAGGTTAGCTGGCATCTGGGGAGGTCGGTTCTGGGAGAGAAGCTCTTGAACTTGCCAAAGGCCATAATAGCTAAAAGTTTTAAAATCCTTAATGATTAATTTTTGAGGCAAGACTTTTTTGATTCTGTAAAGGCAACCTGTCCTCATTTTTTGAGAGAGCTTGTTCTCTATGGTGCTTTTGCTAGTTTAGCTTTTACTTGTTCTTGGAAAGTTGTCCCAGATTTCTCTTTAAAATAATGCCTACTCAAAAGTATGTCAGAAGTTAGCTAAATGGCTAACTTCTGCATGCATTAGTAAAATTGAAGATGAATTGCTAGATTGTCCCTTATCTCTGTTGCACATAGTGTAGCTATAAATTCACTGTACTTAATGGCCAATTCAAATATAAAACTTGTTAAAAAAGGTATCCAGAAAAAGCTGTGCTTGCTTTCATTAAGTAATATTGGGGACACTGTAGTGGTGGGGCAGGGACACTGCAAAGATGTTTGTGAAGCGAGATACTTTCACAGCTTGGGTGTATTGCTGCTTCATCCCCCAAAACAGCCTGCAACAGTGGAAGAGGGAAGATGCTGTGATAGAAACAAACAGAATAAAGGTAAGCACAAATAAAATGGTGTTGATTTTTAGGCAAGACAGTTGTATCTGCAAAAGAACCAGGCAAGTGCATGCAGGAGGATCTAAACCTGTGGCCACAGTTTCACAGGCTAACAGCCCTGCTGCCGTTGTGCCTCATTTTGCTCCATCCTTTCCCTCCCAAGCCAAGTATTTGGGTTATGCAAATAAGCAGTCAAAACACAGGTATGTTTTTCCTATTTTGCCTGGGTTAGTTCTAATAAAAATTAATTTCCTGACCTGACACTACAGCAGGAAATAGGTGCAATGGTGGGGCAGTACCTGGGGAAGACAGAACTGTGTCTTTCAGCAGCAAGAGTGTTTTGTCTGTAAAACTCGCCTGATGCTGAGTGGGGAAGGCAAAGTCGGTAGCTATTGTATAACATGCTGGAAATGAGCTGTTCAGCAGCTTCAACTTGGATTTCCCTCTTTTCTTGACATATGAGCCCTCTGAAAATATCCAGACACAGATATAAATTAATGAGCTGCAGCAAAAATCTGCTGTGCAGTGACATGGCAGTCACAGCTCTGTGATGAAAGATAGAAAAAACTTGTCTGCCTTTACAAAGCTGTCAGTGTTGCAGTGACACCTCATTAGCTGAGGCTACTGAGCATTTCTAGCCTAACATCTCATTGTAGTTCTAAATTATGTCTGTCTTCTGAGCATAAATTTTCAGGCCCTATTTTATCTTGAAATAAATTTGACAAAGCAATTATACACATAAGAAAAAAAAAAAAAAAAAAGCAGGAGTAAGACTTTTGGTAGTTATACTATACCTAGTAAAGCCAGTGTAAACTGAGATGACTTGAGAGACAAGTATTTGCATGAATGAGCATTGCTGGTACTGGATAGCAGTGAGAGCTTTGTGTGGATGTTGTGGTTTATGTTCAGAGGGAAACTGAGCACCCCACAGCTGCTCACTCACCCTTTCCCCTCCCAGTGCTGAAGAGAAAACAAGCAAAGGCTCATGATTTGAGCTAAGGACAGGGAGGGATGTCTCACCCATTATGGTCATGGGCAAAAGACAGACTCGTTAGGGAAAGAAAAAGAAGAATATAAACTTAATACAGACACTAACAACAACACTTTACAGAGAGAGTAGGACAGTGAGAAGCATTGCCACATCTTGAGAACTCCTTCCCCCCACCCCTCCCTTCTTCCTGGGCTCAGCTCTGCTCCCGATATCTCTACCTCCTCCCCCAGCGGTGCAGGGGCAGGGAATGGGGGGTGCAGTCAGTGCTGCCACTTCTTCCATCTTCGGTGGGGGGAGCTTCTGGAACTTTTCCCCCTGCTCCATCATGGTCCCCCTCTCACAGGAGACAGTCCTCCACAAACTTTCTATGATATGAGACCCTCCCACAGGCTGCAGCATTTCCCTCACTGCTCTGCCATGGGACACCAACTTTCTCTGATTTGAGTCCTTCCCATGGGATGCAGCCCTTTCAGAGCTGTTTCAGCTTGGGACACCCCTGCATGTTGCAGTCCTCCCAGTGCCAATCTACAACAGTGGGGGCTTCTTCTTCCCATAGGATCCCAGCCTCCTTTGGGTGCAATCACCTGAGATAGCATGGGGTCCCCCACAGCCCGTATGTCGGTATCTGCTCCACTGTAGACCTCCACGGGTGGCAGGGCGGGGGGAGGCCCTGCTGTCTGACCACAGAATGCAGGGGGGTCTCTACTCCAGCACACCTCTACCATACTTCGTCCTCCGTTCTTCCACTGACCTTGGTGTTCAAGTAGATGTTGAAACTCCTCCTCACAAGTCCCACTCCTCCTCTCAGGTCCCCTTATTAAATATGTTTTCACAGAGGCACAACCACCATCGCTAATTGGCTCGGCCCTGGCCAGAGGCGGGTCTGACTTGGAGCCAGGGGAGCTTTGCGAAGCTTCTCACAGGGGCCACCGCTGTAGCCCCCTCCCCTGCCACCAAACCCCACTGAACCCCAGGACAGTGGAAAAGTTTGGCAAGGCAATAGGTTCTTCTCCTATTGGCTTTTATACAAAGAACTGCATCTGTTTTGTAGCATATATATACTTTCAGATATATAGTGTGCGTAAAATGAGACATGTATTTCACTCTACGCAAAAGGTATTCAGAGCCAGGACCTTGCACGTTCACTGCAAGACTTTTCCATGACCATGCCGAGGCTTTGACTGAGGCCCAAGCACATCCATGGCTGCTGTCCTTATCTTCAGAGCAATCAGTTGAGGCTGTGAGCTTCATCCCACTAACTTTTTAACAGGCCAACAAACTCTGATGGCTAGCAAACCCCCATTGAAAAGTGATTTATTTATGGTCACCAGTGAAACAGTAGTAACGGTGGGAGGGGGATGCAGCCACGCTGGCAGCAGCTGCTGGGCAGTTTGAGCTGAACAGCTGCCTGTGGGCAGACTGGGCTTTTTGTTAAACTTTTGCAGGACATTTCCTCGCTTTTCTTATTTTTTCCCTATTCTTTCTTTTTATTCCCATCCTACCCCCCCTTCTCTTTCTCTGTCCTTCTTTCCTCCCATTCTTTTTCTTCCCCCCTTCTTTTTGCTTTCCCCCCTTCTTCTTCTTTTCTCCCCTTCTTTCCCCCCCCTTTTTCTCACTTCCCCTGCTGCCTTCTTGTTCCCCCCCTCCTTCTTTCTCCACTTCTTTCCCCCCTTCTTGTTCCCCCCCCCATTCTTCTTGCACTCCTCCACTTTTCTCCCCTCTTCTTGTTTCCCTCTTCTTGCTTCCCCAGCCTTCTTCTTGTTCCCCACCTCCCTCTTTCTCCCCTTCTTCTTTCCCTTCTTCTTGCTTTCCCCCACTTCTTGTTTTCTCCCCTTCTTCTTGTCCCCCCCCTCCTTTCCCCCCTTCTTGTTTTCTCTCCTTTTTCTTCTTCCCCCCCCTCCTTTCCCCCCTTATTGTTTTCTCTCCTTTTTCTTCTTCCCCCCCTCCTTTCCCCTCTTCTTGTTTTTCTTGTTTTCTCCCGTTTTTCTTCTCCCCCCCCCCCTTCTTCTTGCTGCCCCCCGCCTTCTTCTTGTTTTCTCCTTTTTTTTCGCCTTTTATCCCCTTCTTCTTGTTTTCCTTCCTGTCATATTTTAACCAAGACGGTTTTGTTTCCCGGGAGCGGCGGCAGCCCCCGAACGGGGCGGTGCCGGCGGGGGGGGGGGGGGGGGCTGAGGGCGGAGCGGGCCCCTCCCTTCCCCATCTCCCCTCCCCGCCGCCAAACCGCGCCGCGCCCCGGGGAGCTCCGCCGGGCTCCGCCGCTCCTTCTCCCGCTCCGCGCCCTCGCTCCGCGCCCGCGGCCCCGGATGGCGTCGGGCGGCAGCCTGAGCACCATGCAGCGGCTGGTGGAGCAGCTGAAGCTGGAGGCGGCCGTGGAGAGGATCAAGGTGAGCCGGGGCGCGGGGTGCCGAGCTGCCCCTGCGAGTCGGGAGCAGGGGGGCGAGGGGGGGGGGCAGTGTGCCCTGGGGCCGGGGGGGGATGGGGGGGGGGAGTGTGCCCTGGGGTGGGGGGGGTGAGGGGGGGAGTGTGCCCTGGGGTGGGGGGGGTGAGGGGGGGAGTGTGCCCTGGGGTGGGAGGCGGGAAGGGGCGGGGGGGGGGGGGGGAGTGTGCCCTGGGGTGGGGGGAGTGGGGGGGGTGGCGGGCGTGTCCGAGCCGGCTCCGCGGGCGCGGCGGAGTACGCGGCGTTGCCGGGCGGAAGGAGCTGTGATAAATAATACAGCAGCGCCTCATTAATTCTGCAGGAGCAAGCGCGGTAGCCGGGAGCGGGTGCTCCCCGCGGAGCCAGCCGGCCGCCCCCCGCGCCGGAGGGGTGTGCGGGGGGGCGGTGCGCTCCCGGCCAGCCGCAGCGCCGGGGGAAGGCCGGCGGCCGGCTACGCTCGCACGAACCTTCTCCCGCTTGCACGTTTCCAGACAAAGACAAGCGAGCCAGGCGGTCGAGTCAGCTGCCAGCTCCCGAGGTTTGGGTCTGGTTCTTTTTCTTTTCGCCCGGGCAATCCGAATTCACCCGTGCAGACCCGCCCGAGACAGCTCTTCGGCCCCAGCAGCGGGGCGGGGGTGTCCGCAAGTGCTTTGCAGAAAAGACTCTTTCCAGCTGCACGCAAAATCCAGCGTAGGCTGTGGAGTGATGAAGGTCAAATTAATTTGTATCCTGCACTTTCCTCTTCTCTCATCATCACCTCCGTGCATTCGCCGTTTTTCCTTTGGCCAGTCACAAAACACCAGCTTCCTCTGTCTGATGACAGCCCAATACCGATGACAGGAACTTAGCTAATTTATTTTAAAATAATTTAGAATACCTTTCCTCACTATTCCTGTCACGGGCTGATGAAAATTTGAAGTGTCCAATGCAAGGTGAAACCACTATGGCTTTTGGACATCATCCTGATCAATTCGTTAATGTTACTAAATGGTATTAGCAAATAATGCATCAGCAGATGTTTGATTCACTAAAAGTGACTATAGTTTATCACTGCAGCGACATGGGAATCTGTGAAAAGTGGCACGATGCAGAGTAGAAATGTAGGCTCTTGTAACAAGAGGGATGTTGTCTAACACAGAAATGATTGACCGAACATTTCTGTTGCTTTATACTACCAGCAATAGCCTGCATCTCTGTTCCTGCTCATTTTGAGGCACGTACCCCATCCTTGCTTTTTTTAGGGGGTAGGAAGGGGATATAAAAATGCTAGTTTCTGGTTTACTGGGGGTTATTTTGTGGAGATAATGTGTTCTGGAGCTGGACTTCTCAAGGCTGCGTGTTTATTACAGGTTTGCTTGTACTCCAGGGGAGGCTTGGCCTTGATGAGACCTCAGTCTCATCTTTCTTGCAGCATAGTGCACAGCAGTCTCTTTCCATATCTGCTGTTCTAGGAACCCTTTCATGTCTTTTTCACAAGTGAAATGATGCATGATTAAAAAATGTGTCTTATAAAAAGTGTTATCTGGGTTTCTTGATATGCAGTGTAAAAACAGGAGTATATTCAGCTGGTGAAAAAACGCTTGGATCCATTTTAACAAACACTGAGGAGAAAACATTGTTTTGGCTACTTTGAATAGACAGTGTGTTTTCAGACGGAAGCTGGATATTAAAGGATTTTTAAAAATACATCCCATACTACAAAGTTCCAGTGGCGGTTTTGTTTACCCTGCCAGCTAAAAAAGCAAACAGGAACAGTATTTTCAGAAAGAGGAAACCAAGTAGGAAAGAAGTACCCACACATGTCTTGCACGCAGGAGTCTGCTGCAGGGAGCGTGTTTGTCCTGTGATGAAATATGGCAGAAACTCTTGTACTTTCTGTGTGGGCTGGAGGAGTGAAGAATGTTTTAGGGGCATAGGTAGGGCTACAAGAGCTGTCCTAGAACAACAGTCTGCTACTGTATGGGTAATTCTCACACAGATGCCAAAAATCAGGTTTGTATCTTCCCGGGAGCAGCAGTATGTACGTAGCTCAGTACGTGTTGCAGAGTTTGGTGGGAAAGTGCAAGGAGATGCAGCGAGGAGTTGCTAACTGTGCTGTGCTCGTAGGGCAAGCTGTGCCCTGAATGACCCTCTGCTCGTTTTCCCAGGAAAATCCCCACAGAGCGCAGCCTTGCCCTGATCAGTATTGGCAAGCGTCCCCTGCGCCTGATAGCCGTGGGGTGCATAGTCGGGTACCAGCAAGGGGTCACCACTGTGGTTGAGGCTGCCGGGGGTCCAAGGGGCTGGGCAGGCTGGGAGACCTTTGCAGCCTCCAGAAAGAGGTTCTCTTCAAGAAAAGGAGGAGTGACAAAGCCCACTGACTAGCAGGGATCCTTGCTGCGGATGCTTTTCCCCATAGAACCTGGGAGACTGTGGAAAAATGCTTCTCTTAACAACTCCCTGAAGTGCTGACAGCTGCCACTTAATTTTTGGCAGCTACCAGGATGAGCACCCCAGAGGAGAGTTGGGAGGCGGTGAAGAGGACAGCAGTGAAATAGCAGATGAAAGTGCGTGTGAGGATGGGTTTCCCGTGTGCTTCCAGATGCTGTGGGGTGGGACAGCCCAGAACCAAAATCCCACTGGGGGCTCGTGGGTGGCCCCTTCAGTCAGGGGACTGGGAAGTGTGGATGGTTCTTCTGCCCATTGTCTCGTATCTCTGCTGGCAGCACCGCAAAGTTGTGTAGGAACAAAAATCAGTATTTCAGGAGGTTTGTAATGAAGGCAGAGGTGAGGTCAGAGGGGAACTTGTATTCCCATCAATATGCTCAGTGTTTCCTTTTATAAAAAATGCAGCAGACAGCAGGAATTTTGACAGTTCCCTGCAGCTGCTACCAATGCATGTCTGAGAAATAGGGAATTCCTCTACGTTTTCTTTAAAAAATACAGGCACATGACTGACTGGGTGTCCTCAGGGAGACCAGAGGAGTTCAGTGCTGGAGGCACCTTGCCTTTGGGTTCCTGGGCTTGTTCTGCAGCTCTGGACAGTCCTTTTTGGCGTCCAGAGTGTGGACTCCAAGTTCTCACTTCATTGCCAGGGAAAGGTGGTAATTTGAGTTTATAAAGCTTTTCATTCTCATCTTTTTGCTTTCATTGCTTGTTATGCTCTGTGTTACCTAACAGTTTGGAAATGAAAATCCTTTTTATAAATTATCTGAGGCTATAGGAGTTCAAATATAAACCTGAAAGCAGTGCAGTAGATTGGAAAATACTATGGTCATGGCCCTGTGCGTTTTAATGAGGACAGATTCCATTGCACTTGCACCTCAGACCTCTAGACTCCTCTGGCTCATCACTGGCATAGTATTTCATGTGTGTTTCATTGGAGCTTTGTAAATGTGTGTCTGTGCTGATTTACTTGGTGATTTAGAATACAAGAGCTGACTTGGCTGCTCTCCAGCTGTTTGATAATTCTTCTTCAAGAGGAAATGCCTAATAGAAGCTCGTGAATGAATTAGTTTCCTCTCTGAGTTTGTTTTTCTTTTTCCTTTACACAGGTCTCTCAGGCAGCTGCAGAACTCCAGCAGTACTGTATGCAAAATGCCTGCAAAGATGCCTTGCTTGTTGGGGTTCCTGCAGGGAGCAATCCTTTTCGAGAACCCCGATCCTGTGCTCTACTCTGAAATCAGGTAATAAAGTCACAGATACCACGACAACAACTCTGATTTGAAATTCAAGCCCTAGAAAGGACAAGGACAGATGTTGATAGTTGTTTGAATGTTGGGCTCTTGGTAGCAAAGCGTTCATCACTTCCCTGCTTGCGGAGCCGCGGACGAACGACATGCCGAGACGAGTTCAGTGTGGGTGACAGAGCATCAATCAACTTGTGTCTTTATTGGTCCAGGGTACATATATTTATACAGACAATGATAATTATTATGCCTACTAGTCACTAGCTGATTGGCTTAAGCTCTAAAGGTCGTATTCACACGGTCCACCTACTTGCAGTTAGCTTACAGCCCAAGCTTCTCATAACACTAAGTTTCTCATGCTACTATTTCTGATTCCTGTTGACTTGTTTTCAATACACGACAGTACCGTAACACAATGTTTCTCAGACCACCGTTATCATAACACTAGGTTTCTCAGACCACTATTCCTAATTCCCCTTAGCCTGTTTTCGACACACCACGGTACACAGGGCTGAAGCGTCCTTGACATTCCTCCTGTATCAGCAGCTGCGAGCAGCTGCAGGCAAACCCTAGTGAGGCCCAGCATCAGCAGCTAGAGCAGGCTCTGATCATACAATTGCTCGGTGGGCTCAGGACCCTTGTCTCTGAGCCATTCTCCAACACCTGCTGGCTCGACAGTTTGTTTTCTGTTTCTTTTAGGTGTGACAGTTGAAGCATGTCTTCTTCCTACAGCTCTTTATAGGGTTGTTTTATTTGAGTTAGTTTTTTGTGTTTGAGCAACTCCAGGGCCATTAGCAGCATTCAAAAAAAATAAAAACTATCTGTGACACACAGCTGTATTTGACACAGCCAGACAAAAGAACCAGTCACGTACCCAGCCTGAAGAAGTAAGACAAAGCTGTGGCAGTTGCATATGTTGTGATGACTAGCTCACAGCTTAAGCAATAACCTTGCTAAAATACATTTTGTCTTCAACACCATACCGCAGTGCATTTGGCTGTGTCTGTCCTTGGGCTCTGTCTGTTGTTACTGTTGGTAGAAGAGCAGTGGAAGCAGAGAGGAGCTGAGGCAGTCTATGATCACATCCTTCGTAACTTACTTTAGCACAGGTCTAAAGGGTGAGATACTCCCTAAGCTCTGCCTGCCTTAGCGCTCTGCATTGCTCGTACCTTCATCACAGCTGCAGGGTGGGTGGGTGACCCGTTTGCACATCTTTGCAATCCAGTTCCATGATTCCCACTCTTCTCTCTCCCATCTGTCACACAGGTACCAGTGACTGCATCAGGAGGAAGACAGGCCATGTGTGCTAGTAGTCTTGGGCAGGATCACACCATTACTTTTGTTGGAAAACCTTATATCTTCTGCGTGACAAACAGATGTGGAAGTAGGATATTGAGAAGGGGTTACTCTTCTTTAAAAGAAAAAATAGAATAGCTCCTGCTAAAGAGCTGAAAAAAATACAGAGAGAGGAAGAAGCATTGTATTCTGTTATTTCTTTGACAGTGCTATCAAAGTGAAAATGAATGTTTTCTTTCAGGGCAGAATTTAGAACATACAGTGCTTGTAAAATCTTCCCCTTCCCACTCCCAGGGTTCCTAAGCTTGCAGTTGTACTTGTGCCCCATCAGTAGCATGGTTTTGGTTGTTGCTACATAGGTTTGACAAAACAGGATTGAATGTGATGGGAGGAAGCAAATGAGCATGAGATGCTTTTCTGAAAAAACTTGGGGGGGACACACACCCTTAGTTTTTCCTGCAAATAAGATAAAATTGATAGTGACTGTTGCATGTGTTCTTCTGTTATTGAAGCAACCTTTCTACATTTTCTTTTTTTATGTTTGTGTATATGTGTTTTTCTAGGATTCAAGTTTGATTGCATCATCCAGACAGGGTACAAAATATTATCTCAAATTAGCTTGATGGTTAATTTAGGATACTTTTAGAAATGCATAGCTCAGCCCAAGATGTCATTTAGTCATCTTTTGCTGATAGATCAATTATCTAGTTTATCTAGTTAACTTAGGAGCATAAAAAATGAGAACAAAGTTGAAAAGCCAATTAAAAAATTTTATAATATTCAGGGATGCCAACATCCAACAAAGGAAAGCATTTATTTATTTTTTCTCAGTGCAAATGAGTTTTTGTGTTATAATTTGTAAGAGAAATGCATCAGCTCTGGAAGACAACATTTATTAAACCTTTTTTTCCTTTTACAGGGAAGGTCTTCGGAGAGTTGCCTTCAAGCATGACATGAATAACAGCTGCCTTTCTTTCACAAGAAAAGTCTCTCTCTGTGTTCTGACTTTTGTGTGGCTAAAACAATGTCCTAGATATTTATCTGTTTGTTCTTGTGCATCTGTATTTCACTATCTTTTGCTAATGTTCTTAGGGTTTTTTAATGTAACTCTTATTCCTTTTATAATTGTCACCATTGTTACTACACTATGGTAACTATACAAATATTACTTGAGAAGTTTACATTTTAGAAAAGAAAAATACATAAATTTTTAAGAGGCTACCTACTGGTAAATTCTGGTAAACTGTTACACCTCAATGATAGCAAAAACTCTGTATTTTTCAAAAAACATCTGAAAAGTGAATCGTTAAAGTATAAAGCTAACTGTTGTAAGTACTGAAGTAATGTTCTTGGGGGGAATTTTGGTTCCATTAACAAGACCTGGAATCAACCACAGTTTTTTTGAAGTTCATCTAAGTCCATTCATGACATGTATTAGAAACTGCTGGACACAATGTATAGCACAGGCTTGATTCCTAAGGAAAGTTTGTTACAAAAATTCTGATCTGTAATACTTCTCCGAATTTGTATTTGTAAAGGTACTGCTATGGTGGAATTTCCTTGACATGTTTAAAATGTGACCAAACAGACACTAAAAATCCATGAACACCTGAAGGTAGTTGCATGCATAATTGTCAAGGTTTGCAATACACAAAATTTACTAAAATGTGCTTGGTCATTTGCCTTCAGTTTTTTTATAGAGCACTTTTACAAGGACAACTAACTTTTTTAATAGGTTTTTAATTTTGTCTACTTTCTATTGTTTGTATTAATCTTTTAGAAATTTCAAAATAAAATTCCTTTCCCTACTGGCTTTGAACTCATTGTTTAGTTGTAACAAAGACCAGATCTTGTAATGAAGAAAATTCTCTGATTTTGCAGTAGGAGGGGAGGCCTCAAGCGATTTGGCTTTTTGGGAAGAGAAGGTTGCTGTTGGATTTTTAGAAAATGTCTTATTGATAGAAAAACCCTATTTATAGCTATTTACCATTTTTGTGGTAAACAGTAACAATGTTACCAGGCTCACACATTTTTAAACTGTAAGGAAGAACTTTGCAATCTGAGTAATTTTCATTAATGCTAACTGAAATGGGGCAGTGAGTGTCCTCCAGGCAGTTCAGTCTTTATCAAAAGATTTTCATGCTTGCTGTCCTGCAGGAAGACACTGAAAGGAGAGTAATAATACTGCCAATATGTATTCAGACGCACAATACTTAAGAGAACATCCTTCCTTAAGAGCTTTTGTTTGCTCTGGCTTCCTTTCATTGTAGGCTATGTGAATATGGCAGTTTTAGTACTCAACACATGCACACAGTGTGGAAGTCTAGAGGAAGCATGGCTATTCTTACTTGCACAGAGGTGATCGGAGTCTCAGGTTGAGGTCAAAGTGCTCAAATCAAGGAGGAGGGAGAGGGATGAAAGTATGCATCAGATGCCTTTGAACAGCCAGCATCTGGCTGCTGGCCCTTCCCTCCCAGGCAAGCCCTTCGTATTTCTTTTACCTCCCCCAATAAAGCCCCGCCCCCCCCCCCCCCCCCCATTCTGTTTCTCTCCCCAGGCCCCCCTGCTGCATACGCTCGCTTGGAGCTTGGGTTCTGCAGTGACTGCTGAGCTGGCATAAGGAGCTGCCAAATTAGAGTGTGCAGGAGAGAGCAGCCACAGCTAGCCAGCCAGTCAACTGCTGGTGTCTCTTGGCTGCCCTGCCCAGCTCCACGTGGTGTCTTTCAGCTGGGGCACCACGGTCAACATCTGTTGGAGGAGCAGCACTGTGAGCGTGCTGCAGGTCCTGGCGACCTGCATGTCTTGCACTGGCAGCAGATAGAAAGACCAGTGCAGTGGGTGTGAGGTGGATTGGGAGTGCTCCACCCTGGAGTACCTACGAGTGAGGTGGTTTGAGCCCAGAGAGCAACTGAGCACAAGGCAGCCACTCAATCACCCCTTCTTCCTCAGGAATGGGAAGGAGAAAATAAAGCAAAAGGCTTGGGAATCGAGGTAAGGAGGGGTAGGGGTGGCTCACTCTTTATAATCAGGGGCAAAAGGCAGATTTGTTAGGGGAAGGAAAAAAGAACATCGCTTTAATACAGACACTAGCAACAACAACACTACTTAACAGAGTGGGACAGTCAGAAGCATGACCGCATCTTAAAAATACCTCCCCTCACCCCTCCCTTTTTCTCCAGGCTCAGTTTTGTTCCTGATTTCTCTACTTCCTCCCCTGGCAGTGGCTCAGGGAGCAGGGATTGGGCATTATGGTCAGTCTTGCTGCTCTTCCTCCTCAGCGGGAGCACTCCTTGCATCCTCCCCTGCTTCATGTGCTCCCCCTCTCATGGGAGACAGTCCTCCACGAACTCTCTGGGGTGTGAGTCCTCGCCACAGGCCGCAGCCATTCCCATGCTGCTCTGGCGTGGGTCACCCCTGCGTGTTGCAGTCCTCACAGTACCAAACTACAACAGCGGGGGCTGCTTCTCCCCTGAGTCCTGGCCTTCTTCAGGCCCAGCTGCCCTGCTCTGGCATGGGCTCCTCCAGGGGCTGCAGGTGAGTCTCTGCTCCACCTCCATGGGTGGCGGGGGGGCAGCCCTGATGTCTCACCATGGGATATGGGGTGGGTCTTTTTTCCGGCACGGCTGCCCCCCTTCCTCCTCCTTTCTTCCACTGACTTTGGAATTTGCATAGATGTCCTCCTCACAACCCCCCATTCTTCCCCCCAGGTTCCCCTTCTTAAATATGTTATCACAGAGGCACAGCCACCATCGCTAACTGGCTCAGCCCTGCACAGAGGCGGGTCTGACTTGGAGCCAGGGGAGCTTCGAGAAGCTTCTGACAGGGGCCACCGCTGTAGCCCCCTCCCCTGCCACCAAAACCCCGGCACACAAACCCGGCACCGGTGGTTACTCTGCAGGCTGACGGGAGGAAGACACGGGCTCCAGTCTCTTCAGAAGAGTGTGCTTGCCGCGTGCCTTTGCTCTCAGGGCAGCGTGGCGGCTGAGCTGCTGGGTACAAGCCGGGAGAGGGATGACAGCAGTGCCACCTCTGCCCTCCAAGGCACGGCGTCTGCTTCTGCAGGCAGCAGAACGGCGTGCCTCTTACCTGTCCAGTGAACGGGACAGTGTCTCATCTCCAGCCGCGGGTGCCCCTGGGTTTGCACTGCTTTGCTGAACTGAACACCGGGACGGCTTAGGGACGAGCATCGCATTGTGCCGCCCCTGCTCTAACCGGTGTGCTCTGCAGTGGGGTGGGCAGTGCCCTCTCAGCTTCCTTTACCAAAGACCACCCAAGGTCTCGACTCTCCACACACAGCACAGGGGCCTTCACACCAGCCTCATGGCAGCCGGTCCCACAGGACGCCCGCAGCAAAGCAAATCAAGCGGGTGCACACGCCTGCACGCTAAGTGCCTCGCATGAGCCACAAGCCTCCCGTTTCTCACCGTCACCTCTCACAGCCCACCAGCACGGCCTGTCTACATCGACAGGGGCCACCTGCCTGGTCACTAAGCGGTCTACAGATCTGACCCAAGGACTGAGTGTCCCTGCCCGCCGATGGAGGGTTGGCGATAAGTTTCTGTACTGCATCTTCCTGTCTGAGAATTAGTTGCTTCCTAATTTTTCTGTTATAGATGATTTAGGGTAAAAAAAAAAAAAAAAAAAAAAAAAAAAAAAAAAAAAAGGGCATCTCTACAGTACAATAGTAATTTTCCTCCATGTTAAACAGATGGGAGGAAGGGGGAGAATATCACATGTGACAAAATTGTCAATGTGTACATCTTTGTGAGAGATTGAAGGACATAAACAAATACAGTAAAAAACAAGTGGTCATTGAAGCCCTTTTCCTTATTTTCCATTATATTGCCAGTAATTAGCTATACACTGCCGTTATTTCTACCTAATGGAAAATTAATGCAGACAGCACTTGAATTTTCATTACTTATTTAATGTAGACAACATGCCTTTGTTTTCAAAGTGATCTATAGATTGTCTGAGCTAGTCTTCCATAACTGTTTGTGTGAAAGTTCTGGTGCCAGCCTTTGCCTGTGGAAAGTAGGACATAAATACATTGCTTGGCAGTGGCAGCTATAATTTTTTCCACTGTGGTCATCCATGACTGAGACTTTGTAGAGCTGCACTCTTAAAAGATCATATTCCTAGCCCTGGCAATTTGGGAGACGGTTGTGAAAAACAGAGTCAAATCCATGATGCAAAGGGATGGAAAATAGGTCAAGTGACCACAAAAATGGGCCACTAAGGGTAAGCTGTAGTAGAATTTCTGACAGAGAATGGCCATGATATTTTGTTGCAGGGTTTGGACAATCCAGGCCTGAGATCAGACTGCTAACAACAGCTGTTATGAGGATGACCTTGAAGGGCTGTGTCGTGAGGAACTGTCTCTGTTAATGAGGAATTTTCCCAGCTATGTATCTGGCCAAGCTAAGCACAAGTATGCAGCAAACCGCAAGATGCTTGCCTATCACAGTTTCCCTTTGGGTGCGTGATAAGTTGCTTATGACCAATAATCCAGGGGTGTGGGGCGCGTGAACAGCGGGTGCTTGCTGTGCAAAGGATATAACCAAGTGATTCGGGCAGTAGAGGGGGACGACATGGAGCCGCATCGCGGTGATTGTCGTTACTCGGGCCACTCTCCGTATGGGGACCCTCTTCAGTAAGCAAACTGCAATTTTGATTTAAGTCTTTCTCTCATTCTGGGCAAAATAGGGAAATGTTGGATTATTTGCAATTTTATTTGAAGTCTTTTTATGTTACACTTGAAAGGTGTTTTCTAAAGTCTTGCAAACCATTTGGGTACAAATAATTTGGGGATATTACTGTGAACTCAAATTGCTATTAGTGTTGTCATAATAGCTTTTGGGAATTCTCAGCTAAAAATTAGCACTCCATTTTCTCTGAGAGACCAAAGCTTCTCCCTTTAAGTGCTGGTTTTATTTATTCAAATGGTGAATATACGCTTAATGAAGACTTAATGTCAAGAAAGTATTTTACTGCAAGCATAAACTGTAAACTTGGTGGATTGTTTTTTCTTTATTTTTTCCCCTTTCTGTTATTGCATCAAACTTAAAAAGATCTGTGAGTTTGAAAACTGAATCATGTCAGCTGAAGGCCACTGAGCAGGCAATGACTTTCTGGAGCTGGCAGGCATGCAAACCATGTATGTGTTCCTGCAGCAGAATGTCTGCTGTCTACCATTGCTCCCACACATATTTTGAGTTTTGTTGCCAAATCTTTTGATGGAAAGTGAGGGTTCAGGCACTATTCTATCCTCTCCCTCTTGTGTAGCTTGCAACTGAGATGCCTTTTTTTTTTTTTTTTTTTTTTTTTTTTTTTTTAATCTCTTATTGCTTCCAGCTGTAGCTTACAATACCTGGCACTGCCTCCCAGATGACTCTCATCTCCCTGTTCGCTGATGCACTGTAGCAGGCTGAAAAATGTGTATGCCAACACATGGCCTCCACCAGATCATGGAGACAGTTAGGGTCACAACTTAGTTCTCTGAAATAAATCTATTAGAATCCTAAATTTCAACAGAACTTTCCTGTGCTGTCCATAAAATAAATAGGTTGTTTCTGCAGATTCATTATGATTAAAGGCAGGTCAGGAACACATCCCGTGGTTGCTAAAGCAGCTGTCAGAAGGAAAGAAGTGGAACTGAGCCCAAAGGACAAATACAAAGGGTCACAGCTGTAAGTACAAGAAAGCTCTAAGACTTTATGAGCAGCCTTGAGATTCAGGCAGACCTAGTCCACCTGCAGTTTGTAAAGCTGCATGCTCATTCATAGATGCCTTGAAGATTCCATGAACTTCAGTGTCTGTTTTTTGAATTAATATTTTTTTTTTCCTAAAGAGTAATAAAATACCTTTGTATCACCCATGAGAACAAACAGAAAAGCAGTAATTCTCCAGGTTCAAGGAACTAGTTTGTTTAGTAAAATTTTAAAACATACAAAAGAATCCAGTATTAGTAAGGTTTCCCAAACTCAACTTTCTCTCTAAAAATTAACAAAAAAATGAATTTAATCTATTTCCCTTCAAATAGTTTTAAAATACTAAAAGGTATGTGTAGTGTGCAAATTCCCATTCCACTCAAAAGAATTTAAGACGTGTTTGTCCATCACTTCTTCCAGGGACTTTTTCATATGTCAATCTCCTCTTTTTGAACTCTAGTACTTCTGCAAATCCTGAATCTGGAAAAGAAGTGGAAATAAAATATGTGTATGATAAACTACAAATACAACACATATGCAGACTTAAGTATGTGTTTCTCAGAAGCAGTAACACACTTCAGCTTTAACCAGTATGCTCTGTATGAAAATTATCAACTGCCATAAATTAAACATGTCCAGATTAATATTAACTACTACTTACTACTACTGATCAGTTTTACGTATATTGTTCTGTAATAATAATCAGGACCTTATACAAAATAAGTACATCAACCTGCCCTATGCTTAACCACAATATTTATTTTAATGCTTATTTCTATTTCATTAGTATTATATGCGTTACTATTCCATAATTGTGGAAGTTAATTCTTTTAACCACACATGTTCATGTTTCTAAGTTGTTTAAAAAAGTTACTACATTCTTAAGATTCAAGTATTTTTAAAATTTGAATAGTTGCTTATTCAAAATTCTTACTGTAAGAAAATTCTGTTTAGTCTTTACAAAAAGTATTGTCAGAAAACTTTAGCACTGACCTAAGGATTTCATCTGTTCCAGTGGAAATACTGGCTTCCCTTATTAGCATTAATTGTTTGTCGTTTAATGAAAGTTTGATCTAAAGCCTGAGGAAGTCCCTGAGGGTTCCCCCTGTGCCTTTTAAACTTGACTCAGTACACATTTCTTAAACTTGGGGTTTCACATTTCTTAAATTTGGGACTTTAGAAGGCCTTCATGATATTAAGGTGTGTTTTTGCATTATCATGCACAGCTATTTAGTATACTTGTTTTTCCCCTGGCTAGTGAATAATAAAGTAAAATAAGCTTATTCTTCCAAAATCTAAACCAAAAATGACTTTTCCTTTTTTGGTTTGATTCAGATTTAAGTATACCTCTGCCCTACCAGGCGAGAGTATTACAGAAGGCTTATCAGACAGACATCACAGTGTTTTCAGAATACTGTAAAATATGGTACCAGAAGACTCTGCCCTGATCTCTACTGAAACTGCTGTATTCAGAATTTTATACTATCAGTGCCAGTTACAGGTTACTGAAATACTGTTAACTACACAGAAACACTCAAGGTCTCAATTTTAATCGCAATGGAGAGGCAACAGGTCTGTTCAGAGTTTCCGTATGAACATTTTAATTTACATAGGCTGAAAATTAAATGCAGTTCACCATATCTAATTAACTTTTCCTGTCTTTACTTTCATAATTGTATTAAGCAGACCATGAAATATAATGATATCAAATAGTTACTTGTGTTTTCATGATTGAGTCTGATCTAATTAGTGAAAGCATTTAAATGCTGTGCTGACCTTGCTGTATCACCAAAAGATTAACAATGTCCAAACCTATAGTTACAAAATAATATTTCCCATAACTTTAAAAATAATTCCAGCGTGTTTATTATGTGCATTTCAGGCACTGTCAAAGAGAGAAGAGGTTGAAGCTTACAATATTGGAGAACTACACTTTTCAGTATTTTACCAAGGAAAAATAATGGCAGCAACTTAATTCTATTTATTTTTTAAATATTCTTTATGCTCAAAACAGAAAATAAATGTTTAGGAACCTTTTATCACAGAAGAAATATATATGCAAGTAAGTTTTTTAGTAAAAGAAACATACAACTCCTAGGTTGGACTGGATTTAACAACTATTTGAAGAAAATACAAAATCTAGTCTTACAGATACTCCTGTTTCCAGTCAAGTTACAAACATAATTTCAGCAAATTTGGCTTGCTTTGGACATACCTGTTCTATTTTTTAATTTCATCTGTAATAATGGTGGACCTTGTTTTCTCTTTCCTTTAGATTCTCTACCTATTTGGTGAAAATTCAGACTTTGAAGCTCATCTGGGTCAACAAAGAAATCAGAGCGAAAACCATCAGATGAAAATGAATCACATGGGCCTGTGGATAAAGAGTCATACCACGGGTTCTGGTCAGTCAGGATTTCTGGCTTCTTAAACGTTGTGTCTCTAAATTCTTCGAGAAAACTCTTAGAGCTCTCCTCAGTTGTATTGTCACTGAAAGTTGCAAAGAAATCCTCTTTTTCAGAGTTTTTGGAAGAATTATCAGAGCTATGGTGCATCCTGAAAGGCTGTTTTTGAATACAAAGAGAATTCATAACATCTAGATGAGCAAAATCTTCACGGTCCTTTGGCACAGCACAGAAGTTCTGCCTCCTCCCTGCAATTTCTTCTGGAGAACATGATTTCTTTTGCTTACAGCCTGGAAGATCAAAAAAAACCTGTGATGATGATTCAATGGAGGAATTATGGCTTCAGAATTTATATGAGATGTTCTTGATAGAGAAAAATTGGAACCATTCTGTTTGGAGAATGGAAAATTAGCTTATTTCTCTACATTTTACAGAAAACCAGGATGCCATTGAGCATTTTGACTGCAGTCTGCCTCCTCAGAATAACTGACCTTTCCATAATTAGAAGACAAATATTCTAAAGCACTCAGATTTTCACTTGGTTTCAAAGGAGATGCATTTTCTTAGTAATTCAAGTTATTGCCTGTTTCTGTGCTGTTTTGTGCCTTACCAAGCATTTCTAAAGACTGGTGACTTTGTTTATAATCTGGATAGAATGTGTTGAAGTTATTCCAGTTTTCTGAGGGTGATGCACCTTTCACTGCTGCTTCTAGTGGAGCAGCAGGATTTAGGCTATATGAAGATGTCACGTCACTAAAATGCTGAAACCAAAAAAAAAAAAAAAAGAAGATACTTGACTATTTATAGTACATGTCTACACTGACAAGTATGAAAAGTTAAGCCAGTTGTGAGGATTCTAAGATGTATAATTTTCTGTTTACTGGAAAGAAAAAAAAGGACTTACCAATACAGGAGAGGCATTTACAGCAGCCAGTGTGCCACCAGTCTTAAATTTATAGAGTAAGTAATAGCCTGTGTCTTGAAACACAGGAAAATCGATACCTTATTATACTTTATAGTCTTTCATTAGTACCAGACCGAAGAAAGTAGTGTCTGCAGTGGATTGGGCATATCATAGAGGAATTAAACTGATGAGGTCTTTTTCTGGTTTTCAGTCAATAAACATGGATTTACACAGACACAGTTATTACAATAACATGCACAAGTTGATATTTTTTGACAAAATCTGCTGAGAATTAGCAGGCTCAACATTTTAGATATGAATGATATGCTAAAGCATATAATTGTTTTTTAAATGATACCAGCAAATGTTCATGTAGCATCAGATTAAAAAAAAAACTGTACTGCAACAGTGCAAAATGATTCATCTAATATACAAATTAATTTTGGACAACCTTTAAAACTTTTTTTGGAACCTCTGGCAGAAGTTCCTGAAGTTGATCAAAGCTTGCAAGAAACAACCTGTCCAGCGAAGATCCCTTCTTTAACATAAACTGGGCAACCAGAGGGTTGATACATGGAAAAGTAAGCAGGCATTTCTCTGTCTGGAAATGGAAAATATTTTGTTAGATTGATATCTGACAACCTTTTTCTTCCTTTTTTCTATTTCTACAGAATGACATCCTTATGATTAGGTCATATGATATTATAGAAACAGAGCTTTCAAACAGTGCACCTTTATATCCCAATGAAAACTTCATTGTTTTGTTTTGTTTTTTTTTTTTTTTTACTGCAGATATAGCAGCATATCATTTTTACAAAAGAGTAAGTTTTGCATAACAGTTTGTTAAAAAGCAAGGACAATCTAAAGATGTTTCTATTTTAAAGGATGAAACTAGTGAATCATGTAAACTTAATTTGAAAATGCATTACCAGATTTACCGTTTATTCTCCATTTTGAAGAGAATTAACTAAATTAAGATAAACTGACAAAGCTGGTTTTGTTTTAGAAAAGTTACATTTGTAAACAGCAATGAGATGGGTGCCAATAGCAGGAGTTGCCAAGGGGAGTCTGAATGTCACACACAGGGCAGCAAGTTGAGAGCTGTAGCATTTTAAGAATGTCAGTTTCCAGTTCCTGACTTTCACAAAGCTCTGCACTCAAGAGATACCAGGATCTAATTCATTCAACAGAAACAAAATATAATCAATGACTCCTCTCAGATTTTTACCAGTATCCTTAATCTCTAAATTGGAAAACATATAATCCAATATCCCACACTTGAAAGGCCATGCCAATACCTTCTTTAAAACACTTCTGAATTTTGCAAAAGCCAAAAAGGATCTCAGCTTTACAAGAGTTAAAAGCTTCCAATAAAATGAACAAACCCTTATGTTTAATTTGAAAACATTAATAAACAAGTTAAAGAACATCGTATATTTGACTGTGATTGGTGGAGTTGTTCCAGCATTTATTGTAAATATCTAATATCAACTACTGCATGAGAAGTTAAATGAAGTTCTACTATCTTGCATTAAAACAAGTCTGTAAGCAACACCACTGATTTCAGTAATGGATCAGCACTGATGAATTTGGCTTCCTGCACAAGTAAGCCGTTGTATGTTTATCTTTTACAAGTTGTATAGTTTTTTAAATTTAGTGTGTAGAACTAAACTTAGTGTCGACAAACTTCTCTACTGGTTAATTGTGAGAGCACAGAGAAAGTCCAAGCTGCACCTAGTTGTGCTGGCAAGGATGATGGAAACATATATATATATATGTGTGTGTGTATATATATATGCATATATATACAAAATATATATGTTGTGTATATATTTATAAAATAATGCTTATTTTAATAATATATTTTAAGAGAACTACAAAACCCCTTGAACTTCATGAGTCTGAGAAACAGGAAGAAAACAGTGTAATTTAATGGAAAGATAAGCAAACCTCAGATGACAAGACAGAAAGCCAGGATTTGTCCAACCACTCATGAGGACTGATATTAGATGCTATCAAAATGTTGTCAGCAATCTGACGAATTATCAGTACTGTTTCTTCAATCCCTGGCATAAGAACTACCTAAAAGTGATACATAATACTTTTGGTTAAAATTTATATTAAGGAATGTCTTAATTTGCTATAGAAGTTAAATGGGAAATCTTAAAGGTGACCCTGAACACAACAGTTGGTAATGTGGAGTAATTAAACCTGATACATGCTTATCATGTGGAGGAACTCCAACCTCTGACCACTAGTCTGGCAACAAATTACACTCCATGTTTATGTAAATCCCATGTATGTGAGATTACTTTATCCTATAGCTTTTTTGTATGTGATCAAGTTTATGGGTATAGTATGAGTTCCTAATAATACAGGTAATTCTGAGATGCCTAATACAGTTTAAGACGACATGTAACACTTTGCAGGTGCAAGTAACTTCGACACAAACTATACTGATGAGTATATGGAATGAAAAAAGCTTTGTTCTCTCTTTAACCTTCACTTAACTAGATAAATTTGAAACAAATTTTAATATGCCAGTAAGTAAAAAATTGTCAAAAAAGATGTTACTTCATGCAAAACAAATGTTACAGACATCAACTTGGTAAGCTGAATTAAACTTTTGCTCCATTTTTAAATGTTGATTATTCTAGATACTGCATTCTCTGATTTATAATGAAAAGTTAATTTTGTCTTGCCACATAAAAAAACCAACAAACTAGCCAACAGCAGAGAAAATTACAATTTCTTTTATTCTACTACATTAGTAACAAAATATTAATCTTCAAATTAAGACATAAACAGGATTAATACATTCTAATAATTTATAAAATTAAGTTACAATCTAATTTCTTGACTCTTAGTCATAAAAACACTTCAGCTGCTATTTGAATCTGATTCAACTTGTATCAGTCAAGACAGTCTTTTCACTGACTTCAGCACCACTGAATTAAGCTCCTCTCTCATTTTAGTAATTCTGAACTATTTTAAGTTTTTGATGTAGAATACAGTGAAGATTAAAACACAAAGGTTGTTACTAAAAAAATTACCTTCACTTCAAAGTCTTCTGACATCTGTGTAAGTTCAATTAGAGTGGCATAAATTAAGACAAGGTTAAGCAGAGTATCTCCCCTGAGACTGTACCTATAAAAGAGTTCAACTGGACCATTACTATTTAATATGCACATGTAATAATTCCAAAATGTTTGTTCCATGTGTTAATAAATCTGTTTCATTTCCTGGAATTCAGAATACCAGTACAGTCTGAACATCGATATCTGTGAGAGGACAACTAGGACACATTGAGTGACTGAGTGCTGAAGTATGCACTGTGAGCAGGAAAACGGAGTCAGCCCACAGCAAAGCAAGCCTGGCCGGGAGCAAAAGGACTGGATCAAGGTCAGTCACCGGCAAAAAATCATGCAGAGACAAAAGGTGATGCATGGAAAATTTACCACTTGCTCATATAAAAAAATGTCATAATAGGTAATAAAGAACTGCATATGAACTGTATCGGCAAAAACTGTGCTTCTATAGCAAAAGAAGAATTACTGATGATGGACTGGAAGAACAATGGAAGAATGTCTCCCTGTTGCAAATGATACACATTGATGCTAAGACAGTAATTCATAAACATGTATTTATAGCGGTTAATTTACTTCAAACAGTTATAAAGAGTAATTCTAGTTGTCTGGAATATCCTTGGCTTTGTGAAATTTCTGGACCTGTTGATTTGAAATACACCTCATGTTAGCATTACCTACCTCAAATCCTGTTATTTTGTAACAACCATATCCTTATCTCCTGTGTAGGACTAAAAAGATCCTAACACATAAAAAACATCTTTGCTAACTTTTTTGGGGGTCTCCAGTGATCATTGTTACTTCTATCATGCCACTGAGTTTTTCAGTAGGGGCATGACAAAACTGTAACTAAGTGAAAAGTCCAAAGCACACCAGAAATACAAGCTTTACAATATTCATATTGTTCTAACAGAAATATCTTCCTACAGAGAAATTCAAAGAACAAAGAGTGTTAGATTGTCCTAATAAGTAACTTCCTTTAGTGATAAGTTTGTTTTAAAAATACCAGGACAACAAAAGAATTTCATAACTTACTCTAAATTCAGCCTTTCTCTCGAATAGAAAACAATCCAACAGCACGTATATTGGAGTGATAATGCCATCAGCTTTGATATTACATTGTCACAGGATTTCTCATAATTTAATTCTTCCATACTCTACCATAGAATTAATATAAAAAGTAAAAACTAAATAAATATGTTACCATGGCTGTCACAAGCTCTTAATATGCATTGCTGTATTATGCAGAACTTAGATCAAACATAAAAACAGCTAAATAATGCAGGTATTAAAGACACATGTGGGAGTCAGGAAAACTAGGTTGTATTCCCAACTTCTATTTTGTTTGACCTTTAAAAAGCCAATTTACTGCTTCATGCTTCTTTTCCCCTCCTGTAAAAAGGAAACACTACTACTAACTTTTTAGGATGTTCTTAAGATTTTTGAGAACTTCTGAAATGCAAAATACTGTTATAAAACTCCGGAGTACTTACTTAACCTATGCAAATCATATTATACCTACACTGAATATATAAAATACAACATCACTGATTTCAGTAGCATTTGTGGTAGCATGTAGGAATATCTATCTGTGTTTTGCTTGCAATACTAATTAATTATTTTCTTGATCTGTCTTTCAGTAGCAGTTCTTCTATCTGTAAAGTCATCTGTCTTGCTGCATACCAGAATTTAAGTAGTATGTTATTGTCTAAACTATTACTTTTTATTAAAAATAGGACAAATTATTCTCTAGACTAATTCAGATAACTATCTGGAATGGGAGGAATTAGCATGCACACTGTTAAAAGAATATTGCCACAGATACATTTACTTGGTTATTACAATATTCCTTTATACAACTCTAATTTCAAGTATGCATCCTTTAACTGTATTTAATACAATCCAATCTCAGGTCAAATGTTACCCTTCTGTGAAGAAATGTAGTTACACACATGAGAACATTTTAAACTAGACTGTCACAGACAAAATTTTTGAGTTAATGAATTTGGAAATGATTTATGTCGTGAAACAATGCATGAATTAAATATGATTATGAGGAAGAAAAGATACGTTAGAAGGCTGCAGATATGGCCTAGAAGTGACCCAATGCATAACAGAATTTGGACATACTAGTTTAGTTTTGTACCTGCAAAAAGATAGCAGTACATTCATCTATTGTCAATACAACATATCGTTCTGTGCTTCCAAAGAGCCTTAAGGAGTAACTACTGCTTCTTTCAACAAAGGTAATGCTGTACCTGAAGAAATAAAATTATTTTATTAAATCTCAGTTAATTCAGATAGTAAGATTTTCTTAAAGGAAATGAGTAACATACAACAGTTTTTTAAATTACACAGTCTTTTCATAACTTGATCTTTCTCAGATGTTTAATTCACTTTAAGACACATTCAAAGAATATACACCAATGTAGCAGTGATTTACTGAAATATTACTGGATTAAATCAATTTTGTTGCTAATCACACTGAATATGACCTTAATACACATCCTCTGAGTTTACAAAAAGATATAAAAAAGAAACTAAGATAGCTCAATCAAGAAAATATACTTAGATATTCCTTTTGAGCTACTAAGTGTGTATTGAATTTCTTTTCTTCCTTTCATAATTGTGCAGCACTGGGAAAGCAAACTGAGTGAAAAGCCTCTGGCTGCCATTGGTGTGACTCTGAATGTTTCTGAGTGAGCAAGAACAGTCAGCAGCACAGCCTCCTGTTACCAGCTCTGTTAGCAAAGACTAATAAATGAACAACACATGCTTAGGGCTTTTGGGCAGCCTTGGCTGACTAAGCGGGGGGAAGCTGAGAAGATACAATCGTCACACTACTTGGCCTCATCCCTAGGAAACACAAGAGACTTAAAACTGAATCTGCTAGCAGTAAGTCTTCTAGAAACTTGTATAGACAGTGTATTCAGACATTAACAAAAAAGTGAACTATAAGCTTTTCTGAAACTATATAGCACTTTGCTTGCCTATTTAGTTACTTCATCAGTGCTAAAGGGAGCTAGTGGGAAAGTACCAAAAAGCATTCCTGACTATCTTGTAGCCAGGCTGAACAGAGAATTTGAATAACTCAGAGTTTAACAGTGCATGTCAAATTAAATGTTCAAAATTTACATGTGCAACATATATATATATATATATTTTTTTTTTTTTCCTATACAGTTCAAAAATGGCTTCACAGCTGACTCAAGGATACAGCAAGGAGCAAAACTGGCACATCTCTTCAGCACCATGGTGAAATTAACAATATGTGTCTCTGGCACTATGATTAAGAGATGCTGTTGCATCTGTCCACTATTTCTTTCTTTCTTTTTTTTTTTTTCTCCCCATAATAAAAGGTACTTTTATCAGGTATTTATTTTTGTGAAAGCAAAATATAGGAAAATGATGTCAAAGAAAATAATACATATGTGCACTGATTCACAAACATGAAAATTTTCATACAGGTTAAGGAGTATTCAAAATTAAGTGAATGTGAGATCCTAATTTTGCAAACAAAATAGTTTTTCTTTTTAAATTAGACTCTCCCAAAAGCTGTGATGCATCAGAAAATGAGATTGGTTTACTTTTTACTGTTTTGTTGGGTTTTTTTGCATAGTTCCAGTAGTTAAAAACAAAAAAATCCAAAAGCAAAAATTAAATACAAAGTTTTCTAAGTACCAAGAAGCACTAAACCAAAAAATGTTTTGGGGTAACATTATGATTTTCAGGGAGAAGTAGACAATTTAAAAAGCTGTTTTGATTAAAATTGCAGCTCATTATTAAAATAAACAAATTAGCCTGTTCCGTTCTGATTGACATCTGTGTGAATCTATAGAATTAAGCTATCAACCACTGCAGAAAAATTATCATCTTTTAAGATGGTAATAATGTAATTGCAGTAATGTACCTGATTGCCATGTAGATGGTTACTACATGATATAGTATGGCAAGATACATGTCTTGGAAAACAGAAAATAATCAATAAGATTAATTAGGTTATTTTCACTCACTTGGATTCTAAAAGCTGTAGCATATCTGGCATATTAAGAAGACCTTCAGTTGTCAGAAATACATATGGAATCTGTACCTCCAGGAGAAAGGAACTGCAGTGATTGCCTGAAACATTTTGTATATGTAAGATAAGTAGTTTCATAAGCCAAAAAACAAAGATACATTTAGGTATTTAATTAGACATCTCTTTTAAAAATGCAGCTTTTATTCAACCTCATTAAAATGCTTCCATTATGTGCTTTTTTTTTTTTTTTTAATTAAACTGTTCTGAATCTCTTTGAAATTAAGCTTTAATTTCTATTCCTTTAGATCTATAGCAATATTCCCTTGGGATGAGGAAGGGTGGATACAGCTTGTAGTAACTGTAAACAACCTGTGAACTTGGCACACGTCTTTTAACAACCAACATTTACTACTACATCCTGGCCAAAACTAAGCTCATACCCTAAAAAAACCCACCTTCCTATCTTGCTGTATAGAAAAAAACAGCTCTGTTTGCTTAGGTTTAGCCTTCATAATTTATTATTCCTTTTCTTCCACAGGCACATAAATCTAGTAGTTTAAGGAACAGAAAATGCTTTCTTTTCATATGACAGTCCAATTGTTTATTACAATTCTGGAGACCACTTACCCATTTGTATTGTTTCCGGGAGGGTGGTTTTAAAAGTCATGTAGGTAACATTCAGATTTTTGCACAGATTTTTCCAGCAAGAGTTTTCAGAATAATCATATTCAATCACTAACGAGAAGTGTGTCCAAGGGAAGTCAGCTCCAATTTGCTGATTATGTACAATAACACAGGAATATCTACTAAGACTTAAAAAACCAACAAAATATTAATAAAAATAACTTCTGGTAGAATTACCCTTGGAACAAAATAAACACTTTTTAAATTTGAAGAACTATAACTGTTTGAAGTCTGTTTACAAAAAAGCATTTACTTTTCCTGAATTTAAAACCGTAAATTCTTTAAAAATTGACTTAAAAATTAAATGCTGTACCCTCTCACCCTCCCAATTATCTACTTGAAGTATTCATATTCTCCTGCAGTGTCCTAGTGCTGTGGTTTGGGCCTGGTCGGCAACCAACCCCCACAGCTGGTCACCCTCCCTTCCCCCTCCCCACCTGGGAATGGGGGAGGGGATTAGAGGGGTGAAGGGAGACTCGCAGGCTGAGATAAGAACAGTTTAATAATGGCAATAAAATGAGAACAATGACGATCATAGGGGGGAAAACAAAAAGAAATACAGAAACAGGCAATGTACAGCGTAATTGCTCCCCACCCGCTGAGCAATCCCCAGCCCGTTCCCGGCCAGCGACCCCGAGATACCAAGATCCCACAATCGCAATCCTGGAAGCGAGAGAGAGAGAGAGAGCCCCTTCCCAACCACCCCTCCTCCATGTAGTGAGCATGTGTTCCATGATATGGAATATTTCACTGGCCAGTTTGGGTCAGGTGCTGTGGCCGTGCTCCCTCCCTGCTCCCTGTGCCCTTGCGCAGGGGCAGGACATCGGGAGTCAGAGAGTCCTTGGAGTCTCGGTAGCAGCTGAAAACATCAGTGTGCTAGCAGCATTTTTCCCATACCAAACCCAAAGCTAAATCCAAAACACAGCACTCATCTAGGCCCTGAAAAGGAATATTCACTCTATTTCAGCCCAAACCAAGACACCTAGTTTGTCATTAATTCTCTTATGGCCTTCCACCCAAACCTTTTTCTAAACATGCAAAACAAACAAGTTTTTCTACACATTTTTCTAAACAAGTTTTCCTTAAGCTGCAAAACTAAATAAAAAGTTAAAACATATGATTGCATGTTTTGTAAAAGTCCCTCCGAGCCTCACAACTAAGCATTTTACTACAGAAAATTCTCCCATCCCAGATTGAGATGTAGATCCATATTCTGAAATTTTTACTCCAGACTGAAAAGTCCCATGGAAATGAACAAAAGTAACAGAAGTTTCACTGATGCCAGTCCTGAGTATAGACTTTGTTGTTGAAAATCAAGAATTTTATTACCTGCTTATGATATCTTTACAACCTAAAAAGGTTCCTTTTTTCTCAGAATTCAAATCCATAACTTTTAAGCCTGTATAAAAAGAATTAAAGCCTTAATCAAACAAATGAACCTCTGCAGTTATGAATCAATGCACAGCAGTAAGCCACAAACGTGGAACAAAACAGGATATTAACATTTTATATATTAACAATGTATTACATTTTCTGTCTTGATGAAATCCTACACAATTTCAGTTTGTATTGCACTGGTGGGTGTAATGATTTTGAAGCTTCAATTTTTGAACCCAAGGAAGAAGTAATGTGAATAAGTTTCCTGTCTCACAAACTCATAATCTGATTACCTTAAAATGTAAAATTAAAGGCTAGTGAAAAAAGGAAGCATCTCTTCCCATTTATCATTTAAATTTCTTTACACTTCAAGTTTTACAAGTATGACTAGAAGATGTAGCTAAAAAGGGATATTTGTATAACACAAACAACTCTTCAAAAGTTTAGATAGTTGGATGGACCTGTGTTTGCAAACAAGTCTTAAGATCTTGAAACAAAATACTTTTCATTAAATATTATTATCAGTAAAAGTACTGTGAACATGCCTCCTCCCTTTCAAAACATTCTAGAAGACAGGCTTTTTTCTTTTAGGAGCACAGGAAATTTAACTTTATTTTTAAAGGCAAAAGAATAATACAATACATGACACTGTTGAGAAGGTTGATGCAAGAAAGAGTTATGAGTTTTAAAAAGCAATATGACATAAATCAGTGGTTTGCTTTAAACATAAATACAGGCTCATATAACACTCTTTCTGAAACATGCCTGTTTCACCAGCTGATTCAGTGATATTGAACAAGCTTTGACAAAAGTTATTCACAAGTAAAATGATGAATTGATGAAAGTGTTGCTTGTATCAGTGGGGGGCTGGGATATTGGAAACAGTATTCTTTTTTTCATTGGGTTTAATAGTTTGCTACATCTTATGCTTACATATTTAGCAAATTAGCAAACAAAGCAGAAACAGATGACTAAGGGAAATCATGATCTGTACCTAACTACTTATTTAAGCTTTTATGCTAGGGAGCTTAGTTAAGACTGCTCTTAATAAGCTTGCAAGGAAGAAAACTTGTGACCACTGATCAGCTAAATGAGAAAATCTGACCAAGACAACAGGTGCAATTATTATTAGGTGATGGGCTGCTCGCATCTCTTAGGTGTTCTTTGATTTGACAGATGAACTATCATTCTTTTGCAAAATAAAACATCATACCAGAACTCTTAATCAAGGGAAAATAAAATTACAAGAAAGAAAATGGCTGATGGAAGAGTTAGGAAACAGAAAAGTGAGAAAGGTATACAGAGAGGTTCCTGATAAGGAGAAAGGGGAGAAATACCTGTGAAAAGCACACAGAGGAATGCAGTGAAACAGAGAATAACAGCCACTTTTCTTTCAAAAATACACATAAAATTAATTATTTACCTTCTACTCTAGACAAAGTGTAAATGAGGGCAGATTTTTCTCTCTCTGAGTCCATCCTCGTTATGATTAGTATCTGGAAGAAGACAAGTAAAAGAAACTCTAGTACTGTAAAAAAAAAGTTCTTTCAGCCTGCATACATATTTTTTTCTCTTTTGCACAGAAAGCACAAGATTGACTAAACAGGTGGCAAAAATGGAAACCTTGGAATTTTCCAAAATGACAATCATAGAATCATAGAGTATCTCAAGTTGGAAGGGACTCATAAGGGTTATCAAGTCCAACTCCCTGCTCCTCACAGAACTACCTAAAACTAAACCATATGACTAAGAGCATCATTCAGACACTCCTTGAACTCCGACAGGCTTGGTGCTGTGGCCACTTCCCTGAGGACTCTGTTCCAGTGACTGACCACCCTCTCAGTGGAGAACCTTTTCCTAATGTCCAGTCTGAACTTCCCCTGACACAGCTTCATTCCCTTTCCTTGTGTCCTGTCACTGGTCACCAGAGAGAGGAGATCAGCACCTCCCCCTCCACTGCCCCCCTTGAGGAAGTTGCAGTCTGAGATGAGGTGAGCCCTCAGCCTTCTCATCTCCAAGCTGAACAAACCAAGTGACCTCAGTAGCTCCTCCTAAGTAGTCTTGTCCTTCAGGCATTTCACCATCTTGATTGCTCTCCTCTGGACACACTCTAATAGTCTGATTTCCTTCTTATATTGAGGTGCCCAAAACTGCACACAGGACTTGCAGTGGGGGCCACCCCAGTGCAGTGTAGAGCGGGACAATCACCTCCCTCGACCGGCTAGCTGTGCTGTGCTTGGAAACTGAAGGGCATGGTTGGCCGTTTTGGCTGCCAGGGCACACTGTTGACTCATATTCAACCTGCTATCAACCCAGACCCCCCAATGTCTTTCCATGGGGCTGCTCTCCAGCCTCTCATCCTCCAATTTGTATGTATAATCACAATTACCCTGTCCCAGGTGGAGAATCTGGCACTTGCTCTTGTTAAATTTCATGTGGTTGGTGACTATCAGATCTCTGTAAAGTCTCTTTACCCTCAAGGGACTCCACAGCTTCTCCTAATTTAGTATCATTGGCAAACTTAATGTACATTTGTCCCCAGCATCCAGATCATTTATAAAAACAATAAAGAGCACTGGTTCTAAAATTGTAAGCGCTGAGGAACCCCACTGGTTACTGGCCACCAGCCTGATTTGAGCCTGACCTGTCAGTCGGTTCCTCACCCAACATATTATGGACTTGTCTAGCTGCATGCTGGACATTTTAGCAAGAAAGACACTCTGAGAGACAGTATCAAAAGCTTTGCTAAAATTCAAACCCACCACATCTGCTGCCTTGATCAACCAGATGGGTGACTTTGTCATGAAAGGAAATTAATTTGGTTAAGCAGGACTTTCCCCTTGTGAACCCCGGCTGGCTATGACCAATGACTCTCAGGTGTTTTTCATTAAGTCCCAGAATAACCTTCTCAGTAATTTTACCAAGCATTGAAGTGAGACTGATAGGCCTGTAATTATCAGGGTCTTCCTTCTTGCCCATCTTGAAAATTGGGACGTTTGTCAGCTCCCATCAACTGGACCTCTCCAGACTCCCAAAACTGTTGAAAAAGTATGAAGAGAGGCCCTGTGATGACATCAGCCAGCACTTTCAGTACTCTGGAATGAAAGCCATCGGGCCCATAGATTTATGTGCATTCAGGTGGAGCAGCAAGTCTCAGACCTAAGTTCAGGGTCAGCTGGGAGTTTATCATCTGCCCAGTCATGGTCTTTCAACAGAGGGCTACAGGGGTCCCAGGGCCCAACATCAGTGTTGAAGACAGCAGCAAAGGCGGCATTAAATGTCTCCGCTCTGTCTACGTCCCTAGTTGTGACGTGACCAACCTTGTCAAGTAACAAACCAATGTTATCTCTGATTCTCCTTTTGCTGTTAACATATTTTACAAAGCCATTTTTGTTGTCCTTCAAAGTGCTGGCCAGCTTGAACTCTAACTGAGCTTTGGCAACATTAATTTTCTCCCTTCAGTAGTGAACAACATCTCTGTAGTCCTCCCATGTTGCCTCTCTTTGCTTCCAATGTCTGTACAATTTCCTTTTCCATCTAAGTTTTAAAAGAAGATCCCTGCTCAGCCAAGCTAGCCTTCTGCCCTGCTTGCCTGACTTCCTGCACTTTGGAATTGTCTGATCCTGCGCTCATAAGAGATGGCTCTTAAAAAGTGACCAGCATTTATGGACCCCAATACCTTCAACAGAAGATTTACAGGGGACCTTGCTAACTATCTCCTTCAGCAGCTGGAAGTCTGCTCTCCCCATATTCAAATGTCAAAGTTCTGCTGGTGGTTTTTCTCCTATTACCAACAATTTGAAACTCAGGTGTATGTGTGCCTTATGACAAGAGCTGAAGAAACAGTATTACAGAATACATCAGTATCGTAATTCAGCTTTATGAACAAAGTTCTTGTAGAAGAAATCTTAAATGGGAATATTTGATTCAAAGTAAAAATGTTACTTAAAGATATTATCTAAAGACATTATACCACAGTATTACTGTTGCACTAGACAGATTATTACTGTCACATCAGAGGCATTATTCTTATGCAGGCAAAACTTAAACTGAAGATATCCAAATTCAGACTTCAAGATGGTGATGTACTGCAAGGAGGTACTAGATGTACTGCAGAACTAATTCAAAGGATTTTCCAGACCATAGATGGAGTACACTGAAGTGTTCCTGCCAGAGATCACTTATCTCTGAGACCCATTAAATACTGCTTAAGATGAAAAGATTTAAAAAGATTAGAGTCTATCAAACTGACATAGTTTTAAAAATAATCACTACCAGAGAAGGTGTTTACCTTCTCCACCATTTCAACTAATACAAATCGAACTTACGTTACATAATCAAAATATGTAATAAAGAATATGTACACACATACAGGATTTACACCATACTTTCAGACAGGATGATGTTCTGAACCTTTATGCCATTGGCATAGGCACTTTTCATGTTGTACACAAGATTTTTAAGGAGGCCTATGGCATTGTCTAAGTCTTAAGACTTACAGGTACAAAATAATTCTGTATGTAAATATCAATAGTGTGTAAGATCTTGTCAGAAAAGAACTAGATATCGGCCAGCATGATGAGCTTAAGGTAGATTTCCATTTCCATATGTTAGTGCACAGAACATCCACCCAACTACCCACCGGCTCCTTCCAAAGCAGTTTTGGACAACCACATTTTAAAATGCAGACCTGTTTTTCACACACAATACAACAGCATACTCATTATATGTTGTTGTGAGCTAGATAACATGTTTAGTCATGTTCTCTCTAATCATGAGGGTAAAAGGTAATGAAACAAAAAGTAAAGTTCTTTTCTTTCTATTCCATTAGCAGCTTCTTGCTTACAAAGGAAATGCCATTACAATCCTGTATCATTTTGGCTAGTAAAAGGATAACCAGATTATCATATTTCACATCATATTACCTGATGCTGATGTGATAGAACAGGAAATAGCTTATTCAATACAACTTTTACTTCATATTAAAACTGGAATACTCCTTCTGATTGTTCTGGCTTATTGAAACCTGTCTCTGAATGTTAGGGAACAGTAAACAATCTTCTAATTTTGAATAAAATAATATAAATTCTTACATTGCATTGGTATGTGTGCATGACCTTAAGTTTTAGTCAAGCAAGCAAGTCAAAGTCAGGACAGTTAAGAATTTTAAATATCCTATTTAGTGGAGTTCAGAAGAAAAGCAAAATTGTCACTGAGCTGACATTAAGATGACAAAGTTGTCATATGTTTCCTAGTACAGCATAATCCTAGTAACAACAAAGCGAAGCTTTACTCTTAAGAAGAAGAAAATGATGCTGAAATCAGCTTAGAGGGTCTGTTGAAGGACAGACACCAAGATAACACTATTTTGGTTTGGTTGCTTCATTTCCATTTTAAAATCTAAAAATGTGTACAATAAGCTATTATTTTTTTTTTTTTTCTCAGGAGAATTTAATCAAAAGCTGTTCAGAGTTCTTAGTTCAACTCTTAACAGAAACAGAAGAAGAAAGCTTCAGAAAGTGAAGTATGGAAAGAAGTTAAAATAAATGAAAGTAAGCTTGAAAATCTATCTTCTTAGCTGTGTGTTCAGCAGCATAGATTCTATTCCAAACGGTCAGGACAGTTAAAAAATTATATATTTTATCCCTTTTGTTTCATTATGTGGTAAGAATTCTGTAAATAAATAATAAATATTCTGCAAAAGAAAATGGTATTTTGCACTGCATGGTATCACCTAAAGTATCACATATCCAGAAAAAAAAATCTTTGGATAACTTGAATCTCCTCCACAACCTTATCCTCCATGCTGTAATAAACACTTATGGATATTTACTTCTTATATAATTACAATGCCAGGAGATTGGCCTGATATATGGGTTAGGCAGAGGTAGACTATGAATAACAATACCCAAATACTCCATTGTGTGTGTGCTCTGAGCCACACTGTACAAGTACACAATCCTGACTTGTGCTATGATTCTCTTTGCACCAGAAGATTGAGGCCTTCAAATAAAAGGTTATAATATATTTTTCAGTAAGTAATATGATATTATATACTTAACACGGAAAGAAAAACACCTGCAACAAGATGAAGCCCTGACAGTGTTAAAACTCATATGCATGTTATTTCAGCAATGCAACAAGGGGAGATTTGATCAAACAGAAACCTGCACTACTCCTGATAGAGGTCTTAAACATTATGTTACCCTTATTTAACAGATACTGTGAATTGGAAAGGTAATTATAAGACTTTCTTCCATAAACCAACCCTTGTTGAAAGATGGTTTTATAATTATTAACGTAGTTTGGAGAAGTTTTGTTTGCTTAGAGAAATTGTTTACATTGTTAACCTTAACAGTGTGTTCCTCTCCATAACTTTGCATCCAACTTAACATTTGACACTGAAGCTCTGTTATTTTGGGATTTGTTTCATGGTTTTTCTGGCTGCTGTACTGTACAATGTTCAGCTGCCTCCAGACGTTATTCAAACAGGATTCTAAGATGTTTTTATAGATATCCTTTGTCTTGGACAAATAACCTGTTAATAAAGCAACAAAAGAAACAATTGCAGTGACAAAAGATAATTGCCAAGGTTTGTGTTTAATCTACAGATAAATTTAAAATTTATGTGAAGGTATCTTGCACAAAAAAGATTTAATGTAATAGCTCACCAGTATGGAAGGATACTTATCACTACTAATCAGGTACATAAGTGGCCTTTATAACACTGCTATACCTCTTGTAGTATCTGCTATATAAGTTCAGCTAAAATGATAGAATATTTCATTCTATAGCTGCAGATACCAGCAGCAGCACTGTTATATTTAACTAGTCTATGTGGTTTATACTATGCATTTTTTTTTTTTTGCGTTCCTCACTGTCCAAAGCCTTACTTGTCCTGTGTTTTCACCACTCTTCATCTTATCACAACTAGTTCGCAACTCTGAATCATGCCTTTTGTATATCAGTGGTGAACAGTGCTGGGGTTATTTGAAAATGCATATAGAAAAACTACATCTAAGATAATTATACAGTGAATCACATAGCACAGCACAATATAACAACAATAGAGAGGTCTACAGGGCCTACCAAATCTTCCAAGTTTTTTGCAGATCTTTTTTACTCGTGCAGTTTCCTCTGTGAGGTATTACTGCAATCTGGAAGGACAGGTGTTGTGTAATTCTACATAACATCTGTCAGTGCTTTTGCTACAACAGAACAGAGGAGGAAGAACTGCTTGTCTCCCTCCCATTGTCCCATATTGTTTATAGTACGTGTAGAAAAGAATTCTACTTATGCTACTTACTGATGTATTCATTCTGTATCTTGCTTCCTACTCTTTTATTGCTAGTAATATTTAACTGAATACAAAATAATTTATTTTCCCCACAGTTCAGTTTACGGCAGATGTTTTCCATTTTACATCAATTTTAAGGAAATACCTTCCATCAAGGTATAATTCAGAGTGACTGAAGCTAATGCTCTGAACTGCCTTATCTCCTATAAAGACAGAGAGCACTTTCCTAGGGCATTCATAAAAGCTGACTTCAGCTCCTTATGAAACTATTCCAATAGATGTATCGAAAATTTACAATACACAACTATGGGAACTTGACAAGCACATCATTATAATTTCAGGCATAAAATTGGGTTACAAGGAATTTTTGTATTCCAAATCTGAATATCATAATACCAGAAAAGCTCAAAAAAAAGCTTCTGTGAGAGTCCAGTGCTAAGAGCTGGACTGTAACTTCAGTTACAGCTAAGAATTAGACTGTAACTGCCCTGTGATACATCAGTTAATATTTCAGATTTTGCTTAAAATACCCTCAGTTTTAAGTACCTCATTTCCAAGGAGCCTAAGAATACTTTACTTGGAAAGTGTTTCACATTCACAGAAAATGGATTGTAAACAACAAAGGACCTGCCATTTTCCTATGTTCCTTAATTTCCACACAGAAATTCCAATGAAAATTTGTCATTTTGAAATACAAGACAATCCATTATATCTGTGGAAATTCATATGAATATTTCTTAGACAAATCCATGTAATAACATAAACAGTGGTATATGATTAATGAACTGAGCATATACACTACCAAAGCACAATCCACAGTGAATTAATTTCTAATGACGGAACCAAAATAAGGAAGAAAAGGAGGCTGAATATCATATTGAAGCTACACTCGAGCTATACCAATGGCAAAGAATCACAGCCTACAAGCGTGAAGGACAGACTGCAGAATACACAAAAACATTGGATCTGGGTATCGTTATTCACTTCTAAAAACAAACCTAGTGCTGTGTCCAAGCCACATGTTAATAGAAGATCTCGAACTGTCACGAGCAGGTGCACCAGAGCAGCATGTCTAAACAGCATGATCTCCTTCTCATCTATTTTACCTTTACAGATAAAAGACAGAGGTGTGGTCTGTACAAAATTTCAGAAATCACGCTGTACATACATAATTAACTTAAAAGATCCTGGTATGTCAGAATTTTCTTTAAACTCACTTAAACAGACATAATTTTGACAGGTTGGATCTGTTGCTCTTGGCAAATAGCTTATGATGTAGCATAACTTTTCCCATGTCATCTGACCCAGAGCAAGGGCCACACAGTGAAGTGTTTTTCAGAGCTGTGCAGGGTAGATAGTGCTTGCAAGAGGAGGGGATAACAGTTCTCCTATATGTGCCATTAAATCCAAACTGCCTTACTGATTTTAGTAAGGCTATCTTTAAATATACATGGAAACTGATAAATTCCCCATCTTTTGGTCTGTCATACAAACCCAACTGTTCACATTACTATTTCCTCATCCAAAACAAATAATCTGATTTTTCAACAGCAATTTAAGTCCATCTAACCCATTTTCCAAACATTTCAGAACTCTTTCCAATAAATCAAAATGGCAAATTATCCAATAATCAATAAACAATTTTAAAGTAGTGATAAATTCAAATTGAGCTTTTCACAGAACATTTTCAACAAATTTTAGACTATAAAAGCCACGTTCTTTATGGCAAATAATTTGGACCCAGCTAGTCTTCACACATATCAAGAGAAAAATCCCTATTGTCTTCCAATAATGATCCATGTAGAGTCTTTACTTGTGGTATTACCTTCCGCACACCTAATTAACTTCTCCTGGTGAGAGTCTTAACCTTCTTTGAGAAGGTAAATTTGAAGGACAGCTGTTTCTTCTTGGACTCACAGGGTAAATCAAACTATTCATGGGCTACGTATTCTGTGTTATGTACCCATTTCAAGGATACATAGTACAGTGTTCAAGGACTTGACCAAACAGGAAGGCACTACCAGTCTGAAGAAGGAAGGTGTTTTGGGGAATAGCACACAGGGAATAGTGTAGTTCATCATATTAAGAAAGGAAATATGTGACTGTTGCAGAGTAAGTGGACTTCATAATAAAATACTTCAGAATGCTAAAAAATGGTTGAGGAAGATAATTAAAGAATAAATGACTGCAGCTGATCAAGGAATTACTGAATGAGATGCGTTATAGAAGAAAAATATTAGATAGTTCTGTGTGCTGGGAACAATATAGCTTTTAATTCAAAAAGACAAGTAAAGCACTTAGGAAGGAAAAATCAAACTTATGAACACAGCATACAGAAGAATCAGCTGGAATGGCATGGAAGACAAAGATCTTGCCACTGTTCTGTATCAAAAGATGCCACTCAACATAAAAACTCAGTGAGGAATACAGGTCATTTAGAGAAAAAGCAGGACAGTAAAAAACTACATTTTATGATGAAAGACTGGAGAATTTGGTGATATCTGGTGCAGAAAGAAAAGACCAGCAGGGGAATAATAATCCTCTAACTGATTAATACCATAAGAGTAAGTGATTTCTATATTCACCGGGGGATTAATGAGAAAATGCATCTGCATACTCTGGAGTAAAGTGGAATGAAATTTCATATTGTGATACTATTTAAAGCCAGGAAGACAAGCAAAGAGTGAAGTAAGTTACCAGGGAGGTTTTGGAACCTCCTATACAGTTAGAGAAATATTCATTAGGAATGGATTTGTTATATTAGAGTCTTCTTCATTTCTATGTTTCTATGGACCTTCCAGCAAGAAAATTCTTATCTCCTTCTACTTCGTTATTTGGGGGCAAAATGCAAGACCTCCCTTGCACTTTTATGTGTCTTCAGTGCAGTTAACAGTAGCTAAAATAACCTGACTTTTTTAATATTTTAAATCAAAAGCAAAAAATTTTTACTGCTTTCCTTGAGCTGTAGTCCAGAGACCCTCCTAATTCATAGGTCAATTTTTGTTCAACAACAGTTATTTTTGTATAACAAGGGATGGGTAAATATCCATTCCTCAAAAGCCACTTGCCCTTAAGAGGAAGGTCCAGTAGATTACTATTTGCCTCATCAGTATTTCAGCCACTAAACTTTTTCATTGATTTGCTGTAATTTTAGCAATTGGTAATATACTCCACAGATAATCTACAAGCAAAGGCCCTGAAGCTTGAATAAGCATGCCACTTGGCCCAGATCCTACTTTAGGCTACATTTCTACAGCATGTAAACTACATTTGAATGGATGTAAGTTTTCTTAAATTAATCTTGATTTAAAATTCAGACTCTTACATATTTTTTTCCTTGATCTTGAGAAACAGTAGTAGTTCTCTGCATACTTTTCTCAACAATATTTCCCTTTTTGTGATTCACGGATACAGATTAAGATATTGAGTTCCTCTCTCATGTTTGTGAAGATGGTGTTTGCTTTTTTGTAAGCTCCCTCAAATTAAGAGAACCCTGATCCTGACAATTTTAATATGGTAATTCAGGTCATAGCCTATCGTTCTGCAGAGACCACTAGAAGTTTTTTTCTTTGCCTTCTCTCTCATTTGTAATATCATTATCATTAGTTTTATTTTGAGCCAAATACATTCAGCAAAGAAAGCAATAAAATTGAGATAGGTGAAGTTTATCACAAAGCTTGTCACATAATACAAAAACTTGGCAGGTAGTAGACAGCCTGCTATGTTATCCTTACAGCTAGTTCTCAACTATGAGCAGTACAACTCAAAAAATAATCCAAGATATGCAATAGCTTCCTAAATCTTCCCCTAACACGGTCTGTATTTTGCTGTGAGGTTTTCCTGACCCTCTCTTTCCCTATAGCCAAAATTTTTTGTAAGGGGTCACTGATTTTGCTGGCTTTTGTTTTCATTTTTCTGATTATATAGCGTTTTCACAGGACACATATTAGGGAAATGAAGTCAGAAAGAAATCAAATTATTATGGATTTTTTTTTTCTCCTAATTTCTAACATAGACTTATCATCTTGCATCATGCAGATGTGACAAACAATAGCTACTAAAGGAAAGAAACAACAAAAACACATAGACAGCTTTTAGTTTTAAAATCTAGTATGAAAAAATTTAAACATTGTTTGATATAGAAGTGACATTTCTGAAGCATATCTAAAATATCTGAAAATTAAATACAATTAGAATACTTTTTGTACTATAATATTCAGGTTAATAAATGTAGTGCTGAAGAACTAGGAGACATTTTGGAAATAAAAGAGGAAATAATTTACTGTAACTCTATGACATAAACTGCTGAAAGTTTTATCATTAACTTATCAAATATCTTGAAACTTGTGCCACCAGTTAAACCCGTATTAGTATTAAAGAAGAAAAAACAATTTTTTTTTTAAAAAAACATACCTTCTTCAAAGTGATCACATATCATTTTCTCTTGCTGTTTTAAGAAAAACCTTGTGTGATCAAATTTCACTCTCTCAAAGTTCCAACTTACAGAGGCAAGTACACCCAAATGTATCAAATCTTTTAGAACAGGATTGGCTGCTTCTCTCAAGAGGCAGTATGCCTGGCATTGACTTTCTGGATAGCACAATAAACAAAACATAATAATACAGTTTGGTTTTATATACTACTACTGGACAAAAACACTCAAAAGACCTGACAAAACACAACCAACACTGACATTTTCAAGAAAGCTGTAACATTAATAGAAAACCAGTTGCTCACTAGGGAACCTCCTGTATGGTAGAATTAAGCTGACACTCACAGCAGGCAACCATGTTATTCCATGCATTTCATAAAGTGATCAAACTTCATGATGAAAAGTTAGGATTTTCTACTCCTCTGACACTCACTAAAATTGCCCTATTATTCCATTGTTCTGTCCTTCTTCTACTTTGTAGTCTAAACTTAGGCTTAGTCCCTTTATATCTACTTGTTAGTATAACTTCAACTTATACAATCCTTCTCCTTCCCTTGTATTTAACTTCTGATGTCTTTGACTAGCGAGGCTAAACAAGCTAATCTGTTAGTCTCTTTGTGCTTTCATACTAACAGTTCTTAGTATCTTTCGGGTTGCTGTTTTACAATTCTTCCCAAATTACAACTGAGTTTCTTGCTATTATACCCATGACAGCGCTGTCAATTGCTGAATGAATTGAAAGGAATGTCCTTTCCTCGAGTAAGAAGGTGAAACTCTTCTATGCCCATTTGTTAAAATTATAATTGAGTTGATCACACCAACAAGATCAGAATTCTGTGATTCTTCATTTACAAAGATTTACTATTACCTTTCAAATATATTTTCAACTGATCTACACAAATTGTTTAATCTGACTAGCAGCTGACTTAACTTCACTTGGCCAATGCACTATTTCATAAGAGCAATTAATAACTTCATATTTATAAGCATTCTAAAAAAAGGTATATTATTACATCCAGTTTTTCAGCCTTTATGGAAATAGGTCAGATACCACAGCATTTTAGGTGCCCATTGTATAATTTCATTTGGGCATTCCTCTGTTCATATTTAATTTTCATTTTAAGGTATATTTTTCCACTGTTAAGTAAAATGCTTGTGTGAATCTTTCTAAGCTCTGTTTTGGCTCTAACTTGTTTTTGAGAAAGTTTCCTTTCCTTCATGTGCAGGGCCACCATGGTGAAACACAGGTATATTTCAAGGACTGTAAAGGACATTCAGTCCCAACAAATACTACCTCTGCAAAATTCTAATTTCTGTTTTGACTGCTTTGAAAAGCTTTATTTATTTTTTTTTCTTTCCCAGTTGCATTAAAGAAGTCTTGCTTCAAAATTTATTAAAATAAAAAAATAAAAAATAAGCTTATAGATGTTCTGCTATTCCCATCTCAGATGGGAACAGATGAAAATGCTGCTCTACTCTTTCACTGCTTCTGTGAGAGAGACTCCCATTAAAGACATGCTTGGAGTGAATGCATTTCCACTGAAAATCAAACTAATCTGTTGTAGGCCTACAACTTTCTAGTACTGGATGTGCATAATTTGAATCTGTAAAATATGTTGAATAAATATCTTCTAGGTTCTTCTCCGCCATTTCTACTGCATGACGAAATTGTTGTCAGTGCATATTCTTTGATGCAATGCCTTGAAAAGTACAACAGCAAGAGTTCACAGGGTAAGGCTCAGTCATGTATGAGATAAATACATAGTGGATTACTACTGTGTTAAAGACATTTCCTACCAAAATAACTGTCAATACACTCTGCCTCCAGTTGTCTCATTTACTCTGTCAAAGAAAAATGCAGAATAATAATTTGAGGGCACTGATTGCATGAAAAATTTTCATGTCCACTGATTTAGATCAGACATAACTCAAAGTCTGTACTTTTTAGTGTGCATGAAAATGGCTTTAGTCTTAAGACAGAATTCCATAGCCTGCCCTCACAGCTGTGTCAAAATAAATAACTGTTTGGAATGTTTTCAGTCACAAGGAGCAGAGATTAAGCCTAATAATTTCCATATTTGTCCTGGTTTTCTTCCTAGTAGCTGGTACAGTGCTGTGTTTCGGATTTAGGATGAGAATAATGTTGGTAACACACTGATGTTTTAGTTGTTGCTAAGTAGTGCTGATCCTAAATCAAGGATTTTTCAGTTTCTCATGCTCTGCCAGATGCGCAAGAAGCTGGGCAGAAGCATGGCCAGGATGGCTAACCCCAACTAGCCAAAGGGGTATTCCATATAAACTGGGGGAGTTGGCTGAGAGGGGCAGATCACACCTCAAGGTCTGGCTCAGCACCAGTCAGCAGGTGGTGATCAACTGTATTGTGAATCACTTGTCTTTTCTTGGGTTTTATTTCTCCCTCTTTTTGTTATCTTATTTTTCATTACAATTAGTATTACTGTTATTTTATTTTACTTCAATTATTAAACTGTTCCTATGTCAACCCAAGAGTTTTACTTTTCTCTTTTTCTGATTCTCCTCCCCATCCCACCACAGTGGAGGCATGTGGAAGTGGCTGTGTGGTGTTTAGTGGCCAGCTGGAGTTAAACCACAACAGTAGTACTATTTAATATAAAATTACATTGCAAAGCTATACAAAATAAAGCACATCCAAAAATAGTATACCTGATGCTTGAATATCGACTGTGACTCTGTCCTCATTCTCTTGTTCTTTTTCACTCATTCTTACAGCCTCACAAACAGAACTGTCCTCTTTGGTAACATGCATATTCTGTTCTTCAGGTTCCAGCACTAAATCATGAAACAACAAGTGAATGCTTAGATACAAATGTTACAAAAACACCTCAATGAATAAGAAAACTGTTCTACAAATGACTCTATGTGCAAAAATAATTTAAAATTAAGTAGTTTCTTTGACACATACATTTTCTTTTCATGAACTTCTTTATTGTTCTCATGGGTTCATACAGTATGGAAAAAACACCAAGAAACAGAGAGAGATAAGGCCTTGTTGGCCTTCACAGCCCAAGAAATCAGGCATTATCAGGTTCCTTTTCCTTAGGGCAGGAATACAGAGGTGGGAAAGTTAAGGAGTTTGTACTATAGCTCTATACTATAGTTCCATATGAAAGCTTGTATGTCTTTGTACAGAGGAAGAAAATATATGGGAGGAAAGATGATGCAAACTGTAAGGAGCTCAAACTGTGAAAAATATCTCAGTGAGTGTGAATATGAAAGGCTAGATACTGTAAATGACCCAGAAAGAAGATGAAAGGTGCAAATGGCAGGAAAAAAAAAGTGCATTTTAAAAATTGCCTTTTTTTTTTTTTTTTTTTTAGTTCTTTTCTAAACTTTTTCTCCTGTCTTACAGCTGTCTTCTGCAACCTGTTCATATTTCTAAGTCTACTTCTCTTCTTACTTATAAACCATGCACAACCTACAGCTTCTGCCCACAAGGCTTCCTTTGACAGCAATACCTCTTTATTTCTGAGAGGGATTCTGGCTGAATAGATGTCTCCTAAATATTGCTGACTTTTCCTAGTTAACAATGTCAGTTTCCTTAGAAAACAAACTGATCTTACAGAGACAGAAATAAAAGAAAAAAAAAATTTTAATTTTGTAGTTAAGTTAACAAAAACCTTCCTGATTTTGAAAAGCTCTACAGGGTTCAGAACTGGATAAATGAACAGTTTCTACTACTTCCCTCCTGTGTATTTTCTGAACTAAATATTATGCACATTGAAATCTTTAAAAAATAAGACAAACAATGAAGACAACAGAGAAAGAGCCCTACAAGCAGTATTGGCTTTTCTTATTTTCAGTTAAATTTAGAATTATTGGTAATAAAACTCTTAATTATTACCAAAGTATACAATAAATTACATGATTTCTACATCAATGTGTTAAGACCTATACATTTTAATAGGTTCTCTATATATCAGACATAACTGATCTGCAACACTGGGGTCTACCTGTAAACATTTTTTAAACTTCATTTAACTTAATTAAACCTCCACAAGACTATTCATAACTGTAACACAGCTTGTCTTTCAATACATTTCTTGTTAGGAGATGCAGTTCTAGTCAGAGTTCACTAGATGGTAGCATAAAACTTCAGAGCAGGTACCTTTACCTTCTTTTCAAATTGGGATTGTTGCTTTCTGAGGCCACAGAAGTGTTTTATGCCTGTCTATCAATGTCAGTAACAGATTAATTTAACCAAGAAATAATTTCCTCTACAAGATTACATAAACTTGGAATTAAATAAAGATTCCAATTCTCTCCTATCTGAATTACTGCTGAAAGCTTTTATGTAATAATTAATTTTTTATTTTTATTTTTTTTTAATGTTGGGACTTATAACTGAAACACAGATAAAAGTTATTGTCACAATTCTTCTATAAAAGTCCAAAAGATGAAAAATATATATTTTTCTAAATACAACTTTATCATGAAAAGTTAATCTGGAAACATGTCCCTGTCTCCAATATTCTGTGTCACAAATATTTATTTTTTAAAACAAATAAGGAATTTCTTCTACTTCTTTTCCCTCTCTGCTATTTAGCATTTCTGAAATGCTCAACACATAGCCTGAATTTCTTTCATAAGCATTGTCATCAACAAGAACAGGGCTACCAACAACTTTCTGTTTTCTGTTCTGCCTCCTTGTTTGCACCAAGGTAACTGGCTCAAATGGTTCTTTTTGGAGAATAATTCTTGTTCATTGTTTAGGCTATGTTGGTTCTACAAAAGTAAGAGTATTAATAATTGCTATTTTCTAACTACAATTAATTTGATAACTAGAATTGCTAACTACCATTTCTCCAAAGAAGCCAGGAGATCTGATTCAGAACATACAGACAGAAGAGATCTTCTGGAGTAAGTACCATTTAGAGTCACTTTGTCAGAATAGGACTAAACTCATATGTTTATTTTATTAAAAAACACTTCCACTAACAAAAACCCCCTCAAACCTAAAACCAAAGCACCTTCCAAACCAAACCAAACCAAACAAAATCCCCTAAGATATCTAAAGCAAAAAACTAAAGGTAAGATCTTTAGCTGAAAATTCAGTTACATTAAAGAACATAAAAATGTTACCATTGATTTCAAATGATTTTTCCTCCCTTAATCTACAAGTATGAACTATTGTAACTGGTATAACAGAGCAGAATTAAACCTGGGAAAATGGCAGAAAAAAACTCATTTGCATACCTTTTTCAGGTCTATCTATATCGTTTTTTTCCTCTCTTTGGGTGAATGTATGTTTAGATCTCAGCATGATAAAGTTGCTCAGATCAAAATCATCATTGTCACAATTTGTAGCACAAGCAGATGATGCAGGCTTTTGACTACTAGATGAGTTGTCTTGTTTAGAAGACACACCTTTACAGCTGACTGGTTCAGATGATTTGGGGGTTTTCTTTTCTTCATTTAAGAAATAAATTGCCTCTTCTACCTTATTCTTTTTTATGCTTCCTTCAGTAAGCTCTTCCACAGACGTATCTGTACTGTGAATTTTGGCAGATGATGCATAACTCATATCCAGGGTAAAGTACTGCCTTTGAGTATGTGGCGACATATAAAGATTAATTACTTTGTCTGACTGATGCCTTTCAGCAGAGAGCAGCTCCTGGTTTGTCACAGAATTCTTTTCTTCAAGCCACCCTAAAAAATAAAATTTAATTTCTTTCCTGTGACATAGATTTTTTTTCTTTCCATTCTCCTGGTTGGAATTAACTATTTTGGATAAGTACAGAGAAAGCATTTTTTCATTTCTTCTTTCTGCCTCCCCAGTTCATTAGAATCCACTTTTAGAAACTTTGTACTGATTAGTACTAAGTAAAAATGTATAATGTTGAGAAACTGAAGGCCATGTTACTGCTTGGAGATGTTTTTGCCATCTGGATGGTGCTAATTGGTATTAGATTTCTAGGAAATGGGATTTCATTTCCAAATACATTTCATTAGGAAAAAATATTAAAAGACTGTTAACAGACTTAATTTTAGAGGGAAAAAAAAAGAAGTAAAAAAAAAGAAAAAAAAATACTCTCCCCACTGACTTTCTGCAGATAGGACTATATGATCATCTACTTTATTAAAATATTCCAGTGTAAAATTACTATTTGTGAAGAAATTCTCCTGTATGAAACTATTTTATTAAAAAATAGTATGGCTGGTGGATGTTACTTTTCATCTGCACATTAGAAGAAAAGAGAACTTTGTGTAGTTAAATACTTTTATTCCTACAGTTTGTTCTAAGTTTGTGAAAGTACATCTTAACTGTAGTAGTGTTGCTACTTCATATTGCTATAAAACATTTTGTTCTTGAGAATAAATCTTCCATTTCCTTCCTTCTTAGAGGTATGTGTCACTGTGGGTTTCTCTGTTAAAGTACCTATTTTTGCCTATCTATCGATTTTTTTAAAAAAGAAGATACTTACTTTCTAACTGATATGATGTAATCTGTGTGAATGTTTCTACTTCTGTAGGAAGCAAACTGTTTGCATTACTGGCATCCATATTTAATTGCTCCAAAGTTTCTATGGAGACTGGATTTAAACCCAAATGAAGCCACCAGCCCTCCTCTAGTGAGCTAGGCATTGGTGCTTCTACCCCAACTTGCAGCATTTCCTTCAGTTCTGCAAGCGAATAAGGCTGATATGCAAGTTTAACAGTCTGATGCTCTACAAAAAAACATAAATCAACATATAATATGAATAATCTAGAAACATGAAAACAGAATGCCATTTTGGAAATTAAAGCTCCCAAGTACTGATGACCTACTACGTATATCCATTGTTTAAACTTCCATTTGTAACTCAGTGTCCATTAATAGACTTAAGAGCAAAGCGTTTAGTTTTATCAGGGCAAGTGTGTCTTTTACTTACTGAGTGTACGATTAAGGGGGAATTAAATTTTTTTCAGATCTAATCATGTGTAGCTGCATTACTGAAGTTACAAATGATCTTGTTCATCATGCTTACAAAGAATTAACATAATCCTTACCTGACCAAAAAATTAACTTAAATAGTAATGAGCCTACCATACATTATTTTCAACTATAAATGAATGCACAAATGAATTAGACAACATAACAAGTCAATATACATAACTTAATCTGAGACTTGTAAAATGAAGGCAAATAAAATGAAAGAATAGTGCTAATGAATATTCTGGTGCTGTCAGAAATAACCTGCAACTTATTTTGGTTTTGTGTATTTTGCTTTCTAACATGAACTCTGCTCTTGTCAAGTTATTATTTTCCATTAACAGTACTTTTCTATTGATTGATACATATTTTGAAACCTTATTTAAGGAAAAATAGCACACAGAAATGAGTTCAACAGATTACTAAATTTCAATTACTACAGTTAATGAATATATTTAGTAGTAGTGTGCTAAACATTTTCATAATGAAATAAAACTCTTCATTCAAATTACCTCCATAGAAGGATACATGACATACCAATGTTGCCATATGGTAAACTTTTTATATGTACTAAAAGAATCAGACAATCCAAACTTGAGGGTTACATTAATTGGATAATATTCAGTGGCTCAAAAGCTGTGCTCTGTAACATAACTTTATCTTTTTTGCTGCATTTTCTACATGTACATGGAACTCTTCAACATCAATTACAATTTGATCATCAATTAGGAATCCTTACCAACAAACAAAAGAGAGCTCATATTATCCCGATACTTCTCTGATTGCCATACGAAATATTCTAGGTATTCCCTAGAGCGCTCTGTAGTCAAAATACTAAGAACATAAAACAAGATTTGGAGGTATGAAGTTTAACATCATTATCTGATGAATTTTGATTTATACAAAACTAACTTTTAGAAATCTACTTTCTCTATAAATTTTCAGTTCATTTATTCACTCATTCATTAAATTTTCTTCTTGCTTGTGTAGAGGATCATTTAACATAACACCACAATGAACATGAAGGAGTGAGAGGAGCCATCAAGGTTGGCTCATGAAGTAAAGAGGCACTGAAAGAGAACTCTATCTAGATTGTAGCTCCCTCCTGACAAGGATATTTAAATTCTTTGTTTGTATGCAAGAAAGATAGCAAGGCAAAAAGAGCTAGTCTTGCAAACAAGGTAAGAAAGGAAGGATGAAGCAGTCCTGATCCTATGTCAGCAAGAAAAAGCTTAAATTCCATTGTTGTGGGATATCCCCAAAACACAGACAATACTTTCTTCCTGTATCTCTTCTGGACATTTTGTAGGTCATAGCTGCTCAACATGTGTGCTTGCCATATATATAAATATATGCATATACACACATACATACTTGCTATATATACAAATATTTACTGTTGTCTACTCCAAAAAGAAGATTGGATTTTCAGGCTATTAAGAGCTCCAGGAGAAAGAGGTCTACAGTAGCAACTGTTACTTCCTTTTTAAAGCCCCCATGAAAAGCCACAGATATCATGCATTCTGTTCACACTTTCATGCAAAATACAAAATATATGCAGCTGTCTCAAAGAAAACAACTACCAATTCACAAATAGTCTAAAGCTATTTTTGCACTAATTTTGAGGATTTATGATTTAGAGGATTTATGACAGGATTTATTACTACATAGTTTTAGTTACCTGTTACCAGAAGGAAGAATAGGCTCTTCTTGAAGTCCTGTGCACAGAAAATTAACCCATGATCTTTCTTGTCTGCATGGAGGAGTTAAAGGTACTTCCATTTTGTCTTTCAGATATGGAACACATTTAGCTAGAAATTGCATAAAGCACCATGCAAAACAAAAATAAGTCTAAATCACAAAGGTCCTTTTGAATGAAACATACATACTTAGAAATTTTACACTAGTAAAGTTTTGGATTAAAATACAAGATAGTTTCATGGGACAATTCACTATTTAAACAATAAAACACAAGTACTTCACATTTAATTTCCAGACAGTTTGGGGATAATAATGTGTAGATCACATTCCTTTACTCATTCTGTAATGTAGTTCTGGCTACATACTCTTCCCATGTAAGATGATTATTATGATTAAATGACCAGGTACTATGGCTGAGGTTTTAAGTGTTCATAAAGTGTTAATCTCTGTTGGCCTTTTTAGATAGTTTCCACATAACTGAAGTTAATTAGATGGGAGAGAGACTTCAGACAATACCGTAGTGGCTGTAGCATTCAGCTGAATGGACTCAGGAACTTCAGAAACAGACAGGATCTTAAGGACAAAATTACTCTTTTAAGCAGAATTAGTACTTGTAATTTCTATGGATGACCACCGAAATGAATTACATCACCAATTTTTTTAAAGCAGTATGCAAACAAACCTGGCCTGTTAAAAGTCCCCTGTAAGTCACTTTTCACATCCTCTTTTTTTTTGCCAATCATATTAAAATGTGGACATTTTAATGGATTATTGCTTTTTATTCAAATCTAATAAGGAATTTGAAACTTCAGTGATTTTGGTGTCATTACATAAAAATTGGTGATTTACACTGTTGCCCTGGCATTCATGTCTCTGGTACTCTTCTAATAATATTTCTCATAAGCTTCACCAGAAAGTAGAGGTCACAAAAAACACAGTTCCTCCATGCTCTGTGAAAAGTAACAGCAAGAAAAATAAGTGCCTCCATGAGGAAAAATGTGTAACAAATTCCCTATTCATTCCAACCAGCAGTTAGCAGCTGCAATCACTGTACACACGTTGTTTGGCCAACTGGTACACAGCAGGCTATGAATCAGCCACCTGCCCAACTGCTTACAGCTGCTCCTTGTCCAACCTAACAAGCAGATTGTACAGCAGGGAGGGCAGGAAGGATAAAGGACAATGTCAGAAAGCCAGAGAATGTACAGTACACATTGGGGGAAAAAAAAAAAAAAAAAGGTAGGAAATAAAAGTAATCACAAAAGAAAGAAACAGACTTCCAATTAGTATAACTTCTTTCCCATTTGCTTAGAACACGAAAAGCTCAGTGGATTTCTGCTGTGAACTTCAGCTCATAAACTTTTTTTGTGGTGAGAAACAACTTTAGCATTTTTCTTTGAACTGGACAGGAGTTGATCTCAGGATAGCAAAAATTCCTGGCATATTGAAAAAGAACAATTATATCTCTTTGAGTAATACTTTTCTTATTTGTTCTCATCTGGTTATTTTTGCCTTTGAAACTGGAACATTTTGACCAGCTACATTAATTAAACACTGCCTATGCTCAGGGTGCCATTCCCCTTCTCAGAGCTTTAATGACTGAGTGAATTGTCTTGTCCCTTAACCCCTTTATCAATAAACAATCCCCATAGCTAGCAGGAAAGGAAGGGAAACAATTAAATATTCACAGAAAATGCCTTTATTTTATGACTGTTTCTTCTCTGAGTTCAAGCAAACATATTTCACTTCTGGTAACCCATAAATAGCAAAATGAATTATAAGGAGAAGACTAGAGGGTATATCTGCTGAAATTTGACACCTGATATAGGAACTTCCATTAGCAAACATTGTCTTAGCACTGCATATATAGGCTTGCAGGTCTATATCCTACAGATCTGAGTATACCCTAAAAAAAAAAAAAAAAAAAAAGACATAGAAACTGTCTGTGATCCAATGATTGAATCTTGCCTGATTCAATGGCAGAGCTAAGCCAGAAAACTGGCAATAAAGATTAATGTCATCACCTCCTTTTAAAAGCAGTTGTTATTACTGTATAGAAGAGGAGGGTCCCAAATTGCTCAGATCACCTAAGCTCCGCCTGCTTATTGTAAGCTTTAGAAGTAAAAAGCAGTCAGATAGCTCACTAGATTTAGATCACAGTTAATCATATTAGGCAGCAGACTTCAGATGGAAGCTATCTTCAGATGGAAACTAAGTTTAACTTTGTCTCGGTGGGATGCCATATGGTGGGTTTGCCTTAAGCTTTTATATAAGACACTTTTTACTGATATGATTACTCCTACCAAAAGCCCACTGCAATACAATATCAAGAGTGTGATATTATTAGCCTGAAGGGGACAACCATCAATTCAATTTAATAAGATGTGAAAACAGTAGAGCTGGCAAGAATATTAATTATTCTAAGGGGTTACACCTGGAACCTGAAGAAATTTTAACTGATGTTGGATAGTTAGTCTGAACAGTCAGACACCAAACCTCTTGGGCATTGGTATGTGTTATAACCAGCATATGCCTGACTGAGATTTCAAGATATTAAAGGTGGGTATGTATAAAGGATTTCCTGATGCCAGTGTAGGAGAAGCCCGGAATCAATGCACACATTATCAAATATCCAACACTTCCATTTTTTTTCTGTGGAAAACAGCTCTGGTGACTACATGACTTAGTTCCTTGATCACACAGCGTTACTGAACCATTTGCAAACCAAAATGTCTGCAGAGGAGTTCTGAACCTCTAGAAATTATAAACTCAGCACTTCTCTCTGGATTGTCCTCCATCACACTCTTTTGAAAGCATTTGCTTAATTAAACTTTAAAATTTGCTTAAACAAACTTTAAACTGTGCTCTTTGCCACCAATTTGCCTTAACTTTCTTTTGCCCTCTCTGGGTAGATAGGATGTTCGATAAAAAATATCTAAAAAGCCAAGCAAGTGCAAAAGTTAGACACTACTTGCAGCCAAAAGCAACATGAAGGAACTTTAAAGTTGGTTGTGTTTCAGATTCAAAACTCTTGAAAGGAGTATGGCAGTTCTACCTGCATATGGTGCAGGTACAAAATAGTAGATTACACAAAGCAAACATTCTTCTCTTATATCTATATGGTGCATGTATTCCCAAGAACAGAATATGGGGACAATCACTTGAACAACTTATTTTAGTATCAACCCTTGATTTATGTAGGTCTTCCTACCTGGCTCACAGCACTCCAACATACTTCTGGCATTACCGGAGCAAACCTCTTGAGGCATGGGGCAGTACTTGGAAATTTCTATTTTGTATGTAATTTCTGCTTTGAGATCTGAAAACAGATTTTTAAAAGTTCCATAAATGAGCCATTTATTCCTTTTTCCAGTCAAAACATCTTTTTTTCTTTCAGTCTTTTTATTGAATCTCCATAATGTATCATTATGAAAAATTACAGTTATACTTAGTAACCCCAAATGTCGTAGCTGAGCAGAGCAGTGCTCTGCTTCATCCCTTAAAGGTGCCAGAAAAAGAATACAATATCACGTAGTCACTATCTGACTATTCAAAGTTTTTATGACTACAGTGACATGATTTCTGGAACAAGTAGGCAGCCTAAATGTAGTTTATCAGGAGAAGTGTAAATTCTCTTGTTACTAAAAAGGACTAAAACGAACAAAAAAGAATAGTAGGTTGAAGTCTATTTAAAAAATCCTCAAGCCTTTGCAGTGGAGGTTGGGTCATTCAGCTTGGAGCATGGCATGTAGGTTCTGATGTACTAAATGTATCAGAGGAATGCACGTGAAACTTCCTTAGTCAAAAATACAGTTTTAAAAGTTATGTTCATATCTTCAGTAAGAGACTGGATTGCTCCAAACTGCTGCCCTATCAGAAACAGAATTCTGCACAGAGCCTCCACACTCAGAAGCATGAATCTTGCTTCTTTGAGCTGTTTCCTGTCCACCAAATAAGAGTTTTTCCTCACTTGTTTGCCAAAACCAACGGAAACTGTTTTTTTTTTAATCAAAATAAAAACTTTTCAGACATCATCTTTTTCTTTTAACTATACAAAATACTGTCATAGATACCAATCCAATAGCCAATAACTATCTTAAAAGTTGTACTTATCTGTAGTATAAAGGCTTTTAGTAATTTTTCTTAAATTTCTTTAAAGAGATTACTACTGTAATTTAAAATATTCCTGTTATCCATGGAAAGATTTAACCTTTTATTTTACTCAAAATCTGCTTTCATGTTTGCAACTACAATGTAATACAAGCAATTTTTATGGTATGACTGTACTGCATATAACCCTCTTACAGATGTCTCTGAAAGTAAAATTAATTACAGGTAAGAAAACATAACACTATATTATTGTATTCATTGTAGACTGGGTATTATGAATCATGTTACATTTGTTTCCAAGATTATAACACAACCATGGATTGAATCAAATAGCAAATAGTTCATTTCTCCTTGGCTGCTTTAGGAGACATTTCTAATACTCAGAAATTTGGGTATAGCACAGTTCACAGTCTCATACAGAGAAATTCTCATTTGATAGCCTATCACGTAATTCATAAGTGAATTGAATATAAAAGAGCTAGATTACACTAAATCTGTGCAAATGAAAGGAAAATCAGGTCAAGCATTTAAGAAAATCAACCCTCACCTTCTTTGATCATCTCTTTGTATATCTCTTCAACAGCCATAGTTTCAGGAGATAAATTTAACAACTCTTTCAGTTCCAAGTATGATGGAATCTTAACAGAATCTGATCTGCCATTGCTGGGTTTGCAGAATTCTAACGCAACAGGTAACATGAAATACTGAAAAATATTAATCACAACAGAATGGTAAGTAAATTTCCTTTGATGTTACTGTACAGGCAAAGCTTTTTCAAACTCTTGAAAAGCTTAGTTCTAAATCAAAGAGCTTTTAAGAAAGAAGTCATATGTCTCTTACACAGCATACACAAAAATTTGCCCAATACAGAGAAAAAAAAAATAGCATTACAGTATTTCAAATTGAGTCAGTAGACTTTAGAGAGTGGACCTGAACTTACAGTTCCTGATCAAGTAAAATCCCCATTTATTTAATTGGAAGCTTGATTTTTAGAATTTTTAAAAATGGATAAAAGATTTGATTTGACTTCTTTTTAAAAAAAAAGACAGGCTGGCCCCCCAAAATCTCAGAACATGTATTGGAACATTCTCTTTCCTATGCACATGTCATGGCTTGCTGTTCTAGTTCACTTTTATTCTGACTATAACAGTACCTACAGAAAACTGCCAACACATCAGGTCTCAGGAGAAACAGCTGATTAGAGTGAGATTCCAAACCACAGCATCCAACAATTGAAAAAACACAAATAAACCCAGTGTTTTCTAATTTTGGAAATGTGAAGGCTACAAATATTTGGCAAGTATGAAAAGAATTCAGTAAAATCACTTGCAGATGAACATACACACATAACATAAAGCAATAATTAATATAGTATTTAGTAAGAAACAACATGATTATACCTCTTCATCTTTTACAGAAATGGTACAGAAGTTCTCTTTAATCCCCTGCAATTCTTTTTTAGTCTCTTCCATCACCATTTCATTTTGGAAAGTCAAACATTCCCTTTAAAATATCATAAAATAAAGTAAGTGGCTTGTTTGTATTACTTCATATCAAAGACTGGAAGTCTTAGCAGTGGCTTTGATAGCCACATATGTGGCAAAAGTTATTTTTATTAAGAAAAACTTAAATTGTTCATCATCTCAACCTATAAGACCTGTCATGTGAAAATGCTTTCTTCAAAAGCTGTAGACCTTTGCAGATATTCTTCTAATATCAAGTTTTTCTGCTACATACAACATTTCTGTAATCTATAATATTGACATTATTTATATTTTGTCACCTTTCATTTCTATTTCCAGGAATGACTGCACCAAAGAAGGCAGATGTGTCCACTATTAATTAAAATGAAAACTAGAATTATGTTCCCTGATTTAACTGACAAACTTTAAAATGCCAAGAAGTAAAACTCAGGAGTGAGGCTACTACTTGCCTTGTAAAGCAAGGATACAAGCAGAACAGGGATGAATATTTTTAAAGTATAAAGAAAATATTTCATCAGGCTTTCCCCTGATGGCCATTAACAGGCATTAAATCTATGAATTTTAGGTGGATAGCTTTCTCATCAGTCCCTGACAACACTGTTTTCCTGGAGGAATACTTTAGACTGAAGAGTATAAATTGTCCCACACCTAGCTTTGGGATGCTCATTGAGTTTTAAGTAGAAGTCTGTCTAGTTGTCTCTTTGTTTAAATGCATCTCCCTGTGTGTTCCACTGGGAGATCTGGACTCCCAGTTTGAGAAGACTGGTGGTTTTGCTAGTGAACTGTGGATTGGCAGGTCAGAGCTATTTCTGTAAAGGTTCACATTAGCATTTTTTTATTCCTGTGACTAGTATTTCTGAAAGTCACTGCAGAATTTGGATTGTGTTCTCTTCACTAGATATTTACAATACTCACACATGCACATAGTCTTATATCCAAGACTCATTGCAAGATCAGAGGTCATGTTTGAAAAAACAGGCAAACAATCCCACACCTCCCTGCTGTTACTATATAGACACAGTTAAATCACTTAAAATCTGCTTTGCCTCGTTTGTGAATCATGTAAAGCTACCTAGTGGAAAAGAAGCTATACAAGTCATCTGGACATGGAGTAAACCACCACAAAATTTAGCTAGACTTCATGACTGCGTGTATACAGATGAATATATTTACAAAATACTAGGCACATTCTGAATATAACTTATACCTGATATAACAGTTTGTTCAAATTCCTGACATAAGACATCATTCAATTAAATTCAATCAACCTAGCAATAAGAAAGTGAGCAAAAATGTAAGAATAGTTAATATTTGAACTTGAAGAAATACAGTTCAGCAGGATAAGAGCATGGATTTACTGACAGCATGACTGAGAGGAAAGAAAGAAGGAGCATGGAAATGTGTATAATTCTGGCCCAACCAAATTCAGTGTTTACTGATAGGGAATTGGTCAGTCTGAGGGAGGACCAGGTCACTTAAAGATGGAAATTTTTTCAGCATTCCAAAACAAAAATCCTGAGCACATTTCACACTTACAGAATGTAAAAATGACAATTTCATTTATCCAGTTTTCTTAAATAATGCAATACAAGATGTTACAATGTTTATGGCATTACACACAGACTATTATTTGTTTAGTATTATAGAATAATTTGTAGATACCTGAAAAAGTTCTCTTCTGTTAAATTCCGTCCTTCAGAATCTGAAAGGGGATCTTTCACTAAAAAAAAATGTAGCCTGCTCAGAAGTACAGATGAAGTAGGCAGCTTTTTACGAAAATTTTCAAGATTGTCAGTAAAAACAAGTTCTTCTTCAATACATAAATCTGAAGAAAATAAGAAAAAATACATTAACAAACAATAACACAATAAGAATTATCAGAAAAAAAGAATTGTTGAGCAACTGTTGGAATGCTACCAATGTCAGCAAAACAGTAACTACTTTTTACTTTAAATAGTTTAGGATTTTCAAACTTTAAATGCAACAAAGGCTAGACTCCCTGTAGTTCATGTGATAAGCTTTGGTTTTCTTTTGTTTTTTCTTTTGTTTTATATAACACCTGTAAAAAAGAAAAGCTACTTTCTTTTCATTCCCTTGCTTGTATTGTAAAGTATGATAAAGGAACTTTTGAATGAGATTTTGGCTGAGAAACTTAGTTCACTGTAATTTTTAATGTAGAAATTAGGCAGTCTCTCCATAAACATCTGAATCTGAATGTGGATTCTCTAATTCTGAAGAAAAAGAAAATTTTCTGAAGAAAAACAAAACATGAAGACAAAAAATATATGTTACAAATTATTATAGCTTCAAGAAAGTTGACATTATGGACATTCATTTCTTTTGAATTTAGACTACTACTGTCCATGAGACAGAACTGATGCAGTAATCAGAACTCTAGTTGATGCAATCCTTTATATTTGCAATATAAAATACACGTATTATACATATATAATACATGTAGAAGGGAAAAGGAAGTTCTTTGTTCATCTTCTTTAATTTTTACTAATGTGGAAGCCTCCTCATTCCTACACCCCCCCTTCACTCCCTGGATGAACTTCCCATTTGTAATAACTCTTCTTTCCTTCCTAGTGGCTTGAAATTATAGATACTGATTATGTTTCCCCCAAACTGTTTTATGTTGCTAACACAAACAGGTCCCCATAAAGAAATTCACCAATTAAAAAATACATTCCTCATTATAAAATGCCTCTGCTTAATGAGATGAACAGTTCAGGAGAGGCTACTAAAGCTTCTAGTAGCCTATAAAGCTTAAAGTACCTCCAATAAATAATTGACATATTTTCTGATATGATTTACAAGATCCCTGATCTATTCTTATTCCTGTTCTTCAGTCAACCAGGAAAACTAAGTAGGAAGCACCTCAATATTCAGGCAAATAGTGGTTGCAAAATTAGGTGCTAAAATCAATCAGAAGATAAAGACGGCTTCAATGACATAAACTTAATCATGTTGTCCTCAAATAATATCTCATTTAATTTTTGTTAATTCAATTACAGCAGGATAACTCCTAATATCCTAACAGTAAATTGGTCAAATGAAGCACATTTTTCCCCCTTGATTTGCATTTATTATCCCAATTTAGCTATAGCTTTAATTATTTTTTATTATATTAATTAGTATTTTATCTTTTTATTATACGTGATTCAAGTACTTAAAGTGTATGAAAAAAAGAGTTTTTACAATTAACCTCATTATTCTAATATGATTCAAATATTTTAATTAGTGCATTTCTTTGTTAATTTTAACATTTTAACCTGTTACTCCCCACCTCAGGAAAGCATGCACATGTAAGTATGCACTTAGGCATTTACTTAAGTGCCCTCCTGAAGTCACATACCTAACTGCTTTCCTAATACACAATTTGACAACTGGAAATATAGGCAGAGTTTGAAATTCACAAATGCCAGTGTTTGAAATGCATCAAAACTAAAATGAGTTGTCACTCTGCGGTTTTAGGAAGTACAGTCCCACATTTTTTAATATGCTTATTTTTCAGAATTGTAACTTGAACACAGTATCATCACTTGCTCCGATTCAGTAATTTCTGATCATTAAAGCACTTAAGAAAAGAATTTTAATAGCCTTAAGCATGTGCTCAAGTGCTTTATCAGTCAGGGAGTAAATACTCTGTCCATGTCTGAATGGGAGTTTCACTGCCAGTGCTACCATGTGCTAGTGCAAAGCTAGTGCTGTTCAGGGTAATGGTGCAATTTGAACAGTCTTCATCCCAGCAAAACAGAAACTGCTTACTTCTTTCCTTCCTTGACATGGTAAAAGAACATGCCACAAGGATCTAATTTTATTGAGGTACAAAGGATCATTAACATTTTGATCAGTGCCTGATAAGATCTACTTACTGTGATACTTTTTATCACCTGCCATGTATTTGATCAGCCCGAAGCTTCTTTTGTCTTATATCTATATTGAACTGTTAAAAAAAGCCCTGCTTCCCCAGGGAGTAAATCTTTCTTAAATGGTTATGACTTCTGCAATTGCAAAGGCTGTGATCACCCAAATGATCTCTTCACTGTCTATGGGTCATGCACAAAAAATTATGGAAGTTAACAAGCTGACTCCATAAAAAGTCAGAAAACAGTGAATTAAACACTTTACCTTGCCATTCTTCTTTAAATTCAGTGGCATAGTCAATCTTCAAATATTTTTCCTGAGTGGATTTTTCCTTAAAAACATTCTTCCAAAGTAAAGGTTCTTCTGTGTTAGTCTGAGAGCAGGGATTTGAACTTGGAATGACTTCTATTAAACCATTACCAATATAGAACTCTACAGAGGAGACAGGTTTCCTAAAAAGCAGGAAAAAAAATCTGATACTGAAGCTGTTACAAACACACCATCATAATTTCCCTGATTCTCAATGAATCGGTGTCACTCAAAAAGATACTCTTAAGAACTTCAGTAATCCCAATATTCACTGAAGAAGATCAGAAACTACAGAGTTGTTACTACTACTCACTAGATCCACGGTCAAACTGCATGTTTATTTCTTCTCCACGAAAAAGCCCTTTAGGTTTATCCCCAGCATTAAATTGAACAGAAGGATGATGGCTGGAAAAAAAGCATCAAACCTACTGATCTCATAACATTTATGACAAAAATTTGCTGCTGAGTTAAATGTATAGCTGTGTTTCAAAAATCATGCAGAAATTGCAAGTAACTACAATAGAGAAAAGACAGGATAAATGAAGAAACAAAACCACTTCATTTTCCTGTCAGTTTTCATACTAATCTTAATACTTCTATTATTTGTCAGGAAAAAACCCCATAACTGTTTGCCTAATAAATAGCAAAACCATTTGACTACAGACAAAAAAAAAAAATCATAGTCCTGAGCTAATTATGCATCTGGACAAAATATTTACAATTGCTAATTAAAATATGGTTGTGTTAATGCTATGTTATCCATATAAATTTATAAATTGACTGGAACAATAGTCTGACTTTGACTGATTAGTGCCGACTTTTGTGAAGATCCCAAATTTTCTGTTCATCTACACTTATTGAACTTAATATTCTGATTTCAGACAACTGATTTCTCAACTGTTCATCCTATCGATTTATTCAGTTTTTAAGTAATCATTTGCCTTACACAGTCTTACTATTTGCTATCCATCTGGAGGTAAATCTCCTAAATGGTACCAGTATATGAGTGCACCTCTGAATATCAGAATAGACCTCCATGTTTAGGCATCAATAGTGATGAATCTCTACTAGACATCTTAAAAAAAAATCAGCTATTTTACAATATTTTTGAGTATAGCTCAAAAATTAATTTTGAAACTACAAGTAGTATAGTTCACAAGCAATAACTATGCAGTATTGATAATAATTAACATCCAAACTTTAACATGGCGTAAGCCTTTGAAAATCCATGAACCTTAGAACACTGTGCCAAGTCACATGTGGGTCAACTTTACTGAAATCAATGGGCTTCCCTATAGTTTTATAGATAGATCATGCCTAAGTGAGTTGCTGATTTGAGACTATATGGGTCAGCCTTTTCCAGAGTCAAGCCTTTAGTAAGACTATTCTGGGAAACAGTAAATATTTTAAATGACAGACCACTCTAAGTATGGAAACATATGTTCAAGTCATATAGCCATGCTTGTACAGTGTTTTGAACACAGAAGGCACTACATTAGATTTAATGTATTTAGGTTCAATTAGGTCTTTACAATATGAAGTAAAACTTTCAGCAGTATCTTTGAAATACAGACAGTTGAGTCCCATCATCAAAATAAGCATGGCAATTAAGTGCATGTACTAAAGCTACTAAGGGGGTTTATTCAATTAAGTCATTTCATGGTTTCTAGGAATTATAGACTCACTTCCTTATCTTCTTTCCTGCCAGGTGTCTTCTCACCCCTGCCTAGGCAGTCTATGTCTCCTCAGTGTTTTTCTCCCACTCATTTCTTGTCCTCTCTTTGTTTCTCAGCCTCTCCAATGAGATAATAGACTCCCTGGCACTTTGAACCAGTTTTTAGTAAAGTATCAGTCTACTGACCTCTTTGAGCAGTCATTCACACTTACACTCCCCACTGGCTTATATGAAGAACAAAAAAATTACAAGCCCCAAAAGCCCAAGTTGACAAGCTTAAATCAAAATATCACCTCTCTTAATCTAGTTATCTAAATTTTTAGATACACAGAAAAGCATAAAAAAATCTACACAAAGTCCATATTTACTAGCAAAAACTTGTGCTTGCTGTTAAAACAGAACAAAGTCATCTTCTGATCAGACTCTTAGAACAGAATGTATTGAATCTTATGATAAACAATCCAAAGACACTGAACTGAATTATGACCATATTACATATCAGTGTATGTGGGACACACTTTTATAATTACTATGCCAAGCCATATGTAAGCCCAGAAACTTTTAACTAGACAGTTATATTTTTTTTTCTACAACTCCAGGATTACAGTTCTGCTGTGCACCATACCCAGCAGTGAACAATGAACTCCAGAAAAAATGCATATTGGTTTAAATTAAAACAGCTGAACATTTTAGTGCTTGTTTCTAGCCAGTTTTGAAAAGATTATAACATCTTGCTTATTTCCTGTACTCTGTCATTTTGACTATTAGAAAGAAATCAGTTTTACCTGTAAATTTACTTGTCATGCTATTCACTCCCTGCTCTTTACTAACACTAAATCTACTGAAAAACATTTACCATAAGTCAAGTTTTAAATATCAAAAATAGACCACCTACCATATTTACTGTTAATTCCTTTGCAAATACATGGCAGTATATTACATCCTCCACCAGGAAGACTGATAATGACTTGTGATGAATTCTGTGTATTAATACTGCTTATTCCTGCTCACAGGGGAACCACTATCCTAAAATATCTGAGTTTCTTAGATGCTCTTTATTTACTCTAAACACAATGCAAAGCACTTGCAGAACCTGAAGCACAAACACATCCTTTTCTCCTAAATTTAATTCCTTGCTCCTTATTTCCTAGTCTCACTCCAATTAATTTTTCACTGGTGCACAGGCTTAGCCCACTTCATTTTAAAATACATTAAGTGAAATAGTTTCGCATTTTGGGGAGTCTAATGCATGCACCGATTCCCTCAGCTTTATCAAGATGTTATGACTCACTTAAGTGTTAAAACAGGTAAAAGTAAACACTGTTTGGTCTAATAAACTCCTTCATTCTTGGCATTTAATATCCCTTGAGATGACATCTGACTCTTGAATTGCTCACTGTTTATATCTAAACCACACTGTGTCTTTATAACAACTTCTTCAGTAATTTCTTTTCCTCTTACTGTTATTAGTCTAGACAATATCTTGGGTGATATCTTCAAGTGGGTTTTGCAGCATCCTCATAACATTTATAGCTCTCTGAAGATGCAAAGATGGTTATATTACACATAATAGTAATTTTTTTCTGATGATGCAGAATGTAATTTCAACTGTACTTCAGTGCAGCTTTTGGCATTAATCTAAACCTATAGTTCAAGTGCATTATAAGGCAGAATCATTTCAGATGCAATTAATTATCTTTTCATCATAAAATCCTGAAGTCTATATAGCTTTCTTTAAAAATGCAGTGGTGTACTGGTTACACTAATAGATGCTGAACTGAATTAAAACCTGCAAATATAACTAAATATTTCCAGTTCACAGGATCACAGAATCACAAAATGGTAGATGTTGGAAGGAACCTAGAAGTTATCTAGTCCAACTCCTGTTAAGCTACTTAAATGCAAGTCTCCAAAATAACATTTCCAGGTTTGTTTTAGCAACCTAAAGAAGTAATTACATTTTTTAACTTTGATTTTGGTAGTTCTGTAGCACAATAAAATTTCTGCATCTTTGCAAAACTGTTCTTTTCTTTAATATTATATAAATTTTTAAATTTTCCATTTTTTGTGTTCAGCAGTTAAAACCATCCCAACTTTCATATAATGTGCATTTTTAATAACCCATATGTTAGGGAAGAGTTAGGTCTTCAGGTCCAAACTTTTAAAAGTACTCAGACATGTCTTCATGTAGTACTGCAAGTTTGAGGACAAGATGCAAAGGAAGACCTATACAGCTAAAAGTTAGCCACTTCAACACCTGTTATCTGAACCCTAAAGAGACAAGAAATGACAAGAGGAGAAAGGCTTTCAGCCACAGAGTGCATTTCCCATCAACCCAAGAGAGGAATGCAAGCATCACAAGGAAACCCATTCAATTCTCCTACAAAGCCTTAAAAAATGTATATCTGACTATTGTGTTCAGAAGCTAAGGACTAGTGCTATGGATCCAAGGGACCAAAACTTGAGAACATTTTCCTGTTATTTTTTACTTTTCTTTTTCAAAAAATAAAAGGGGAAGTTGTATTAAAAATCCCTATCAAAATAATATTTAAAGTTACAAAGCAAGTCACTGAAATGTTAGAAAGATTTTAATTGGATTTTGACCCCATTTAAAAACTGACACTATGTTATGCACTCCTGCATACTGTGTTTGGTAAATCTGTGATCAAAAACAATTTTTCTTTTCAAATCTTCTGGTTGACGGAGTAATGAAAATTGTTCTATGTTATTATTTTCACTATTGATCATATGGCTGGAGGCCATTTAACAAAACCCATGTTGAATACAAATACATTATCCTGGATATTTCTAATAGCATTGTGAGAAAAACAGCAAATGAACTCATTAATATTCACAAGATTCCCATAAAAATGCTATTATTATAATCTACATTCTCTAGAACAAAACCAAGGTACTCGTGCTGGGTGCTATCAAACTCCTAGTCTTTCAAATTATTTGGCATTTTTCCATGTTGAAGCATTAGTACTCTCCCATTCAGCTTCAGTTATGAGCACTTATCTTCTTCAGGTCCGCCAGAAAATAAGAGCAGCACATTCAGTGGATAACTACAGAGTTTTTGGTTCAAATGACTTGCCCAAAATTACACAGGAGTTTTGACAAAGCCAAAACCAGAATCAGTTCCCCTGGCAGCAATTGACTTTCTTAGTCAAGCTCCAGGAATTACATAATACTAGGAAAATACAATCTCTGCAGAGTCTATTATGATTATTAACTAATGACTGAAGAATTACACAGAACACCAAGAGAGTTAACTGTCATTTTAAATGAAGGGTAAATATTTTTTCCCCCAGAAAACTTCCCATTATGTGCTTTTTATTTTAATTTTCTTCTGCAGTAACTGTTTTCCTGAAGAACTATGCACTTCCTTTTCATGCAGTACCACTTCTACAGGAAAAGTATCTCTCCATTGCTACAACAGAGGCCAAATTTCACAGCCAGCCACATAATTCTCTGCACAGCCTCAATCCACTCTAGGAGTATGATAATTTCTGTACCATGAATGAGCAGAGAGTTAGGCTGAAAAAATAGTATGTAGCAATGCAATTAAAGACTGTATGATAGTGAAATCACAGAAGAGTGCCACTGTAAGCTACTGGCAACCCTGGTGCTGGCATTTTCTGTACATGATTACTTAATTCTCCCACTACAATTTTTCTTCACAACCATTTTTTAATGCAGATTTGAAGATAACATAGATTTTAGACGGGACTGTAAAAGCACAAATGAAATTTCTCTATTTCTTTCATACTAATGATTGTTTGAGAGCAGAAATACACACAATTTACTGGTTTTACAGAACCATATTTTTTTTTTCTTTTCTTATGTATGCTGTAAAGGCTGTGTTGCAAACGGTTTTTAAAATGAACTCTATCTCAGCGTTCATTTGATACATTTGACTTTATATATATATAATAAATACATCTGTCTTCAATTGCATCAGAGAAATTTTGACTTTTTATAGCTGCCTTTTAAACCTTCTCAAAGACTTATAAATACCATTTTTTGAATAGATTCATTACAGTTATGAGAGAGAACTCCTAGAGAGGGAGGGCGCAAAAATGTCCTCATGGTTTATTTTCATGTTCATGCACAGATTTCAGAGATTTTCTCTAATGTCATAAATAGATCACAAAACCATTGCAAAAATGAGATAAAGAAGCAGAGAACTCCATAAAAACACAATACTACTTTTAGTGAAGAAGCCATCTTTAAGCTATCTGCTGCAGCATATAGCTCCACTGCACTGTACACTTGCTACTGTCAGAAAACATTTCCATATTCTGTTATCATCATTAGCATATGATTCACAAAGCACCTGAATGATATCAAAGGAATCATATATGGTTTTAATTTAAGATTACTGACTTTTCCAGGAAATCCTCCACAGACAAACTATTCTTCCATTGATCCAATACTGAAATAGTAATCATGTTCTGCGTTGAAGTAACTGAGACAAAAAGAGAATAAAAGAATCACATAGAAAATATTAAAATGAATTTTTATTTTTATGTATTGATCAAACCATTGCGGAGGCTAATCAAACTTTACACAAGATGTACAGAAGAAACAATGTTTTTGGTTCCCATTAGCAAGAGTAAATGCAAATACACCAGAAAGATGCAAGTACTTTTATACGTAACTTTACTTCTATGTTTGGAAACCCCCATTCTTTCCTGCATCTCAAAATCCTAGCATCATCTTTCAAACCTCTCCCAAATAATCAGATTTAGAATTCTACTTCTCTCTGATCATTACTATTCTTCCATAACCACATGTCCAGGCAGAATGTTTTCCAGAGGGTTCTACAATCTAATCAAATATCACCCTCATTTATGGTGCCAGACACAAATAAATATCCATTACCCATTTGTTTCTACTTAGGCAATGAACATGTTCTACCTGCAAGAGCTATATGAACTGACATACTGCTACCTCCGGAAATAATTAGTATTTTAACCAGACTTATCATATTATGCACAAAGATAAGCTTTTCCTTTAATCCACAGTACATCTAAACTAAAATTTAAGGACTATATAACCTACTTCTAGTCCATGGCTTCCTATACTTATCATCAGCAAAGAGTCCAGTGAGATGATACTTTTCATCCTGATGTAAACAGGGAGGAAAGCAAAGTGATAATCTCCAGATGGAAAACTTCTGCCTTGCCATGCTCTGCACAAAAAAAGACTTGTGATAAAATCATGAGACACAGTTCCATTCTTCTTTTTGTGCACTACCTTGTCAAACAGTCTCACCGTTTTCAAGTGTTTTCTACTAGAACATGGTATTTTGTATTTAAGCTTCATTTTTTTGCAAAACTGACACTGTCCAAACTAAGAGAAGATACTAACATTTACCTGACTTGATATTTAACTTTTAATCTATACTTCTGGATATACAAAACTGCACATATGCCTAGCTACACTTACCTAAACTTTGTGTGTGCGATTACAAGCGCTTGTTTTAACACCTGCATTTGTCTCCTGAACTGGTATGTATATAAACCTTCCAGAAACAATTTTAAATCATTCCTACTATTCCTGTTTTAAGTGCTTGTAATATTCTAAAGCCTCTCAGCTTTTATGTGCCTTTATGAGCTAACAAAAGCCCCTTATAAATCCTTTTATCTTCAGTAAAAACAACAGGGGAGCATGGTAGTAATCAACTGAATTCTAGAATTACATTGCCACTGTGGCAACTTCAGTGACTCTTCACTGAAGACTACCTTCAATAAACTATTTAACAGTTCTTTTGTCACAAAAGCCCACATATAGTGCCGTATAAATAGCACAGAACCACAGAATAAGTAGTAAATTTAGGAAGCAGAGAAAAAAAAGATTCTTACACAGGGGTTTGGTTTTAACAAGTTCATAGGTTAGAAAGAAGTTGTCCTAAAAAAATTGGGGGTATAAAAGGCATATTGGAAAAGGCAACTAGCTATAGAAATGTGGGAGAACATAATGAATTAGTCTAGAAACTTCTCTCTAGTTCTAAGTCCATCACCTGACTTCAGCTCTGTTGCTTCAGGCCCTAGAAATGTCCACCCATTTCAGCATATATTATCAAGCCAGCTATAGCTTGTACTGTTAGACATCTCAGGAGACAAATTAGAAATAGTTTACTGACTTGGATTGATACCAGAACAACAGAGCTGTTGGTGCACTTTTCAAACCTTCCTGTACAGGGAGAGAGCAAATGGAAAAAACCAACCAACCAACCAACCAACAATAACCAAACCAAACCAACCAACCAACCAAACAAACAAACAAACACAAAAAAAACCACAACCAAAACCCAACAAACCAGCCAACCAAAACCACAAAAACATCAAACCGAAACAAACAAACTGTAGCAGGATGTCTGGGAAGAAGGACTGAGAGTGCTGTACAGCTAGTGAATGATGAGGACATCTTGACCCTGATTGGCCAGAAGCCTTGGTAGCAGCAAAAAGGAATGTAGAAAAATCAAGATAAGGATGCTGAGCTTTGTCTGAAGAAAACATGCAAGGCTACGATAACGGAAAACATCTAGCTGTTTCTTAAACAATGGAAAGTTTTTTGCCTTGAGCTAAAAGTGTGTAAGATGTTGTGCTTGTGCTTGTAAGATTTAATTAACCAATAGGCTTAGCATAGCAGTAACTAACTTGTAGCCAATGAATTGTCTGATGTATTATGGACAGAGGGTAATGACCAATCAAATGTTGACAAGTATTGTTAGAGACTGTATAACTGTAGAAGAGTTGTTGACAATAAACGACTGTGGCAATGACTTCGGCCATGACTTTGACTTTGGCCTTGATTTCAATTCTGAACTCTCGACTTCTTGTTTACATCCATCCAGAGTCCTGTCTCTCAATCACCATCAACAAACAAAGCCAAAACCAAAACAACTAACCAAACAAAAAAACCCTAAGACATGGGAAGTGATGTTGAACAAACATTGTCACTTCTCTGAAAGGTCACCATTACAGATCCTCTTTCCATTTCAGTTTAATCCTTTATGGGATTGTTACAATTCTGTAAATGCCATTTAATTTTAACAAAAAAGGCAAAACCTACTGCCATCATAGCATCTTTTCTTTAGAAGGCTTTTGCAAAACACTGATAAAGACCATACTGATCCAATGCACTTCTTCTTGCCTAAATCAAAGCATGATGTTTCTTGAGTTATCTTATCCTTTACAAATTCTGAACAAAGAAGGCAGAAACAGACAACCACAGGCAACTGGACCTAGGTCTTCTATGTGTTACTGGCCATATATCAGTTTAAGTAATCCGTATTGAAGTTACTTCTGAAACAACTGCATTTATCATAAAATAAAGTACAGCTAGTGAAGTTCCTGGTAGAGATCATAGTAACAGAAAGAACTGATGGTAACTACTCTTCATTAAAATAAGCTATAAGGACTGTGACATAACAGATCTCAAAGTACTCTTAGGTTACAGAGGAACGACCTGCTGGAGTTTAAGTAGAAACCACTGAAAAAGTGAAGATAAGCAGTTGTATGACAGAGATCAGAAAGAAATTTTCAACACCAGTATGTAGCTTTACTGAGGCTAACTTTAGCTTAACAGCTAAAATTGCTTTCAATCACTGATGTCTGTAAAGTGGAACAAATACATTCTAGGTCTATAATCACAGACAATGGCTTTAAAACATGAAAATTGTGCATTTTACAGAACATTTTAATTTGTTCTAAGCATACAGTTTAAGCTGAAATAGTTCATTTTACAAAGGCTGCTAATGCATAGCTTTTCTTGCCTTTCTCAAGTATATAAAAGTGCTTTTAAAGGCCATTACTAATGGTTATGACATTTAATAAATGCATATTTACCCCTGTTTCTCAAGGAAATGTAAAGGGCACTGCAAATTTCTCTTCTAACTGAAAGATATGTGCATTTTTATAGTTTCATAGCCAGTTTATAACATGAATGTTGAACTTCTGAGATGACTTTGTAATCACACCTACAATACTCTGTATCATGAGGAATCTACCTCGTATGTCTTTAATGACTGAAAAGTCTCCTTTCTTTGATGATATGTTTATACTGGGCAGCTGGAAAAACTGTATCTAGGGTTGAGAAAAATGCATAACAAGCACATTAAGAACAGGATTCCACATCCAGCTGAACAAAGCACCACTCTGCTGTATAAGTTTTTTATTTGGCTCGTAGCTTTTCTTTGAAAATATACATAAGTAAAATCTCAATTATGTAAGACAGTGTGCTTTAGTGACAAAATGTTGGTAACATCGCATACATGTAGACAGGAAGGAAAACAAGAATTCATAAGGTTTCTATGTCTTAATTGATCAATAACTATAAAGCCAAAATACTCATTGTAGGTGTGAAAAAACATCTGTTCTCCATTTTTTTAATCTAAACCATTATAAAAACTCTTCCTGCCACCAGCACGGAATACAAGTTTGTGTATCACTATCCCAATATATATTAAAGTAGCTAGAAAATGGGATTAATTCTCAAAAAGGGTAATTAATTGAATTTTATGCATTAGAAGGCAAAGTACACTCTCCAAATAAAACTCTAAGCAGGAAATGGGCTATAAAACACACTTGTAAGTGCAACAAACAATAGAAAAAATTGATGCTTTTTATTTTAGGCAAAATTGTACTTTAATTTTGTATTAAAAGAACCTGTAATCACTTCACTATGCTATCCCAGCAAGTACAGTACAATAACCTCACTGAAACAGAATTCCTAATAAAATAGTTCTCTATATGTTTTTTTAATGTGCACTCAATCTCTTCTTCAGTTACTGCCATATTTCTTTCAAAATATTAAGAGAAATAATAAAACTATACCTCATATAAATAGTCCATTGAGTGATACTTTAAAGCTGCAAACATCCTGTTTTATGATGTTTTCAACACTTTGTCTAAAAGATATACAGAATATGGATTAATGAAAAACTTCCTATATCATGAAAAATTTTGAAATTAAGGTTCAACAACAATAACTTCCTAATTTCTGCTAGTACATGCACTTTGAACTGAATTTCCTCTAGAAGAAGGCAATGCAAATCATTCAGTATTCTTCCTTCAGAAGACTACGGACTATGAACACTTGATTTTTATTCAAAGGAACTGGACTTTTGAGTTTTTTTAGCTATGTCTCTTGCTGTTTGTTTCACAGAAAACCTTTCAAACCATTAAGTGACTGTAAACAACACAAATTACCTCCCCTAAGAAATAATTTTGAGAAATGAATGGATTCAATTATTTTTTATGGATTCTAAATTAGCTTTGAAAAATAGTAGTTCATCTGTCTACACTATTAACTTTTCACTGCTTCATGTATTTATGAGAGGACTTTCTTTCTCTCCTTCAGTTTTACAAGGCAAAAGGTGACTGAGTAGGTTGGTTGTGAGCAAGAGGTCCCGCTGGAACACCAAGTCTCTAAATTAGTTGGGATGGGAACCATGAGTGAGATTAAAACTGTACAATGATAGACATATGGCATGAGTGCAGAACAGGACATTGTTGCTCAAGTATGCATAGGATAAGAGAATACTTGCTCTTAATTGAAATTAGATAGGAGAGTCAAGACTAAAGTAAGATAATTCTATCCAAAAAGTGTATGATTATGTAAATGAAATGTAACCAGCATGAACTGTAGGGCCATAAGGGAAACTCGTGACAGAAGGCTGTCTTCATATACATACCAGTATGTATCAGTAAAATGGTATTAAGCTAGAAATTACCTACATAAGTGTTGGGAATATAAAATTTGGGTATGGATGTAACAGAATTGGGACCAAATTGGAATAAGTAAATAGGGGCTGGTTGCTTACTTGAGAGGAGTCTGGGCAGAGAAATGAAGTGCAGGGGGGGTAAAAAGGTAGGTTCAGGAAAGTAGAAGAAACAAGGAATAAGGCATAAAATCAGATGGGGAACAAAGTATAGGGGAATAAAAGTATACATCCTTCTGATGGAAGGAGTGTGGGTAGCTAGAAGACACTGCTGAACCCGACCAGTGGGCCAAAATCACTGGGGATGCTAAGGAAAACTCTTCAGACAACCTGCTGTATCCTCCATCAAGTCTGTGTCCAACAGACTTGATGTGTGAGGGTGAAGCAAGAAGGAATGTGTTGTAAGGAGGGAAAGATTTGTACCTTAATTTTAAGTGCAGGAGAATATGGGATAGAACTGCAACTTACTGGTACTTATGTGTATCAGTAAGATTTCTTTATAGAAATAAAACCATGCATTCATACAAGTACTAAGTAATAGAATTGCAAGTATTACTCGCAGTTATATAATTGTGAATTAATATAGTGAATAGTAGTTAACTGCTTAGTAGCCACTAAGGTACTACTAGTTTCTTAAGGGTGTGTCATTTAATCAGTAAACATCAAAACCATCTTAATGGGGTATGTTTCAACTTTCCAATTCCAAATGGGAAGGGTGGGACGTAGAAATACTAGTCTGTGAGGATACAGGTATATCCAAGCATACCTAAAGTTTTTTAAGGAGAAACAATATAACCGCCGAAGGACATGGCCCCGTTTCATTCAACTCCAGGCAACACCGCTCTAAGCGAGATATGCAGCATGCTGACAGCATCACATGTTTTTAAATCCGCAGTTTTCAAAATCGGTGAAGAACTGGCAGTGGCTAAACGGCGACGGATGATGGAAACGGAGAGCAACAAAGACAAACTAATCTGGCGCTAAGCATCGCCCCAGGACCGCCCGGCTCGCCCGCCTTTACCTCAGGGAGACAGCACCTCCGCCGCCACCGCCCCGCCCCGCCCTCCGCCCGCGCGGCAGCACAACGCGTGCCTCTGATTGGCTGCCACCCCTGCCACTCTTGGAGCCCGCGGCCGCGCGGCCGGCGGAGGGCTCCCTCCTTCCCGCCCTCAGGGGCCCAGGCGCTGAGCTGCGCGGGGCCGGTGGCTGAGGGCAGCGGCTGCGTGTTCGCTGTGGGTCCCGGCCATGGCTCTGGGCGTCCCGGGGCAGCCGCGTTACCTCAGGGAAGGGGACTATGAACTCGGAGCTGCTGCGGGGCAGTCCGGGGAAGGGCCGTTGACGCTGACCGGGGGTATTGCGTTATTCTTAAATACAGCAGTCTTGCCTTTACAGGGAGCACTTCGAAGGGGTCAGAATTAGATGTCCCCTAATCTGTATATGAAAGAAAGATTATCAGGAGGAGCAGACTGGAAAATTTATATGATCTTCAAAGCAGTGCTGAAAATACTCTTAAAGTAGTAAATGCAATTAGGTAACTAATCTGTCCACCGGTAGCACCTTGTAGGGGAGAAGAAGATAAAGAAATAGAGAAGCTTAGTTTTTAAAGTGATTGTATCTAAAACTTCTACTAACCTGCTGCCAGATACCTTGGGAACAGAAATAGAATCAGGCCAGAATTTAATACCCAGAAATGCTTGTGCTTCATAGGCTCAGCAAGTGTATGAAATGTCAGTTTCTACAAAGAGCTATCAAGGTAGGGGAAAAGACACTTTTTTTTTTTTTCTTTTTTTTCTTTTAATTGGCTACCTAAATTGCTCCCACAGCCCTCAGGCTGCTGTCTGTTGAACAAATTATTGTGTTTCTCAGCAGGCAATTTAGCATAAAATTTCTGCAGTGGTCCAGGCTCTGACTAATCCCTGAACTGACAGAAATTTCAAGACTAGTTGTGAGAATGTTCCCTCCTCTCCCCCAGGCTTTACACACTTTCTAGCTGCAACTAGGCTGCAGATCCAGTTCTGCTTGCTGGAATGGCACGTTCTTACTATGATTAGCACCACAAAGTCATTAAAATGCATATCCTTACCTCCTCCTTTTACCTTAGAAGTGGATACCCACAGAGGATGCATCAGAAGTGAAGAAATCTTTGGTAGTGCTGCACAGGTGCATTCAGGCTGTTGCTACAATAGTCTTGCGAGTCTGGCAAATGTGGCTTCTCCGGGAACTCTTTGCAGGTTGAGTCCCAGATGAAGATAGATTTGTGTGGGGAAAATAAAAGTCACACTTTTCACTCTGATTTTAAGAGCTCCATTAGCTTTTATGCATCCCCGTGAGTGAAAAACTTAAGCATACGGACAGATGCTGGCTTTATTGATACGAAGTACTATTTTTTTTTTTTTTTTTTTTAACTGAGAGCATGAGTTTAGCCCAGAATTACCATAGAGTTTTACTAAGCACAGGCATATTGAAAATGTTTCCCAGAAGGTTGTTCCTATTAAAACTGCAAATGCCAATACTTTATTGTTACCTCAGTATTTATTTCTATTCTGCTCTCTAAGAAGTAAAAGATGAATTGTTGGGCCAAGTAGTCATATCACACAAAACACAGGAACTTCCAATTAAAGTATTTCAGAATCACTCCTCTCCCAGTTGGAATATAGAGAAATGCATGTTTCTACCCCAAAACAGGAAACAAAATAACAGTGTATTATGGGTAATTGAACATGATGTTACAGCAGAGAAATGCCCCCCAATAGCAAAGCCTTTGAAGTACCTGGAAAGGTAAAAATAATGGCAACCACTGGAGCAGATCAAGTACCTTATGCAGCTACTCCAAGAAACAATTCAGTAATACATACTGTGATTAAGGGGATAGAGGTAACCTATGAAGATTATGATATCTCCAGTTTTATTTCATCAGATTTAAGAGTTAATGGGGGTAAACATTCTGCAAAAGAAAATTGGAAGCAATTCATAGTTACCTTCATGACTCCTTTCCTCAGATATATCTGTAGATCTGGATGTCTCTGCATGCAACTTTTAAACAGATGCATGGAGACTGTATGGCTGATAAAAAGTGGTAAGTGGTATATACTAGATATATTACTGCTGTTATGACTAAGATAATGAACGAAAGAAGCCTTTCCAGCTCACTACCTGAACCCAGGCAAAGCCTTCTTCCATGCAGGATGACAGTGGGAACGATGAGAAATCTTCGGGGAGCTTTGATACTCCACGGGCAAGCACATATTTTCCTCATAAGACTGCATGCTGCATCTTAGTTGGATTTCTTGAGCAAAGCTGAGAATCTTATGGATGAGAGTAGCATGAGTGTAAGTTAGCACTGTATTGGGGTAAGGATTGTGGGGAGACATGAGATGAAATTTGTCAGGTTCTCATCCTCACGTTTTACAATGGGGCTGCTCTTTCGAATTGCCAGAAATGATGATGAAATGTTTGGTTTTAGCACTGACCAGTGCTATGGGATCTGCTGCTGTGCTGTTTCCTCAGCTTCCATAAAATTTATCACTGACCTCCAGACTTTCTGAGAATACATTGGAGAGTTGAGCACAAGATTACTGTGAACACAGTCATAATCTTGACTATGTCTTATTACTCTTTAGAAAATAGTCTATTGTGAGTTGGATCACAGCTGGTCCAATTCCACTTAACAGAGTGTAAGTGGCACCAACTCATGTTAACCGAGAATTTGGTCCTGTGTATTTTTTATGCCTCTTTTTTTTTTTTTTTTTTTTCTCATTTCATTTTGTGTTAGTCATAGAAATCAGAACTGAATGTAAAATACCACTAAGTCAAGAAAGGAATAAATATATAAAGAAATATTCATTATTTGGAGCAAATAAGTATTTTGCTTCATATTCCTTTGAGATCAGAAGAGATGAAAAATGTGTGAAGTTGTGGGGTTTGTTTTTTCTTTTTTCTAGGGGAATCAATTTTGTTTCAGAGGATTTATATCCTCGGATAGCATATAATGGAGTTATGCCTGATTTGTTCTCTCAGCATGTGCATTCTTTGAGTGCAAGTTATTAAAAAACTCCACAGAAATGTCAATGGTATAAATATTTTCTGTGTTACTCATCAAGATATAAGCCAGTTTAAATGAACAAAACAAGTGTTCACTCTACAAGATTGTAGTTTGAAGACAGCACAATGATCTAAGGCATCCAGAAAAACAAGACAAAGAGAAAAAGGTTAGATACACAATATAAATACCTAAAGGTACTGCAGTTATTCATTTGGATTTTTACCTTCATATGATATCTTTTAATCAAGTTATTGCTTTACATCACTACTGTATTGTAAGATTTAGTTATATGGGAAAGGAATGTTGAGAGAGACATACTTTTCTGCCTCAGCCATTGGTGGAAGGCTGGCAAGTTCTGTGAAAGATAAAGTAGTTGCTGAGAGAAAAGTAGGGGGAACTGGGACACACAAAACGTGTCCTTGGGTCATGAGTTTGTACTTCACCTGTGATGCTCAGATACTGAAATGAGAGGAGTTGTAAAAACCTGAACACAATGCCTTGATCTTTTATTTGATTTGTATTCTATATAGATTTGGTTGGCTGTAGAGGCTATTGATGAAGTAGCCTTCTTAGCCTTCCAGGTAACTGCTTAGGGGCTAGAATAAGATGCCTCAGCTCTGTTAGGTGGAAATGGCACCTTTGATTTATATTTATTTAATGCAGAATTTGTTAATGATCAAGAAAGTGATATAGGATCATAGGATAATTTAAGTTGGAAGGGACCTCAGGAGGTCTCTAGATCAAGTTCCTGCTCAAAGCAGGGTCAGACATTGGATTAGATGAGATTGCTCAGGGCTTTGTCCAGTTAAGTTTTGGAACTCTCCAAGGTGGAGGTGGCATAACCTCTCTGTGTCCTAGCTCCACTGTGTGGCTGTCTTTGTGGGAGAAAACCTTTACCTAATCTGCAGTTTGAACCTCTCTTCTCTGAGCCTATGCCTGCTGCTGCTACCCAGTGTGCTGCTGGCCTCTGCTCAGCTTGCTGTCTGCCAGGACCCAGGGCCTTCCCCACAGAGGTGCTCCCTGGTCCTGCTGGCAGTGGCTGAGATCACTGCTGGGCTTCTGCCTCTTCAGAGCTGTGCATTTCTTCTGGCTGAGTTTCACGGGGTTGATGCTAGTTCCTTCTGCCTGCTTGTCCAGGCCCCTCTGGATGGCAGCCCAGCCCTTGTGTATATTGACTGGTCCCTATAACTTGATGTCATCTGCATACTTGGTGAAATTGCACTCCCTTGCCTTGTCTAGGTCACTGATAGAGATCTTAAACAGGACAAGTCCCAGGGTAGATACGTGGGGTACCCAGCTTTTACCTGCTCCCAGGTTGAGTGCAACCCGTTAACTAGCACCCTCTGAGCCTCACCATCCAACCAATTTTTTACACATCTATTTTTTCATCCATTCAAACCACAGATTTCCTTTTCAAACTCCAAATCCAGACCATTTATCTCTTTGTTTTGTTTCTTTTTGCAACAGGGAAGCTTCAGCATCTATTCATGCCAAATTCTTTCTGGTGTTGTATAAAAAGAATGAGTCAAGCAAAATCCAGGTTTTTTCACAAAAAGGTAAAAAGGACTATCAAATAAGCATGTGGAGTTGTGAAGCTTAGTAATTGACTAACGTTTCCTCTTGACTTAGGAAACTTTAAAAACAAGTCATTCCTAACCATCATTGGCTCTCTTCCTGGGCTATTCACTACAAGAATGCAAAGTCATCATAGAATGACTGTTCCAGTGTCTTACCACCCTCACAGTGAACAATTTCTTCCTTATATCTAATCTAAATCTACTCTCTTTCAGTTTAAATCCATTACCCTTTGTCCTATCCCTACACCCCCTGATAAAGAGTCCCTCCCCATCTTTCCTGAAGGCCTCCTTTAAGTACCGAAAGGCTACTCTAAGGTCTCCCTGGAGCCTTCTCTTCTCCAGACTGAACAACCCCAGCTCTCTCATCCTGACCTCACAGGGGAGGTGCTTCAGCCCCCTGATCATCTTTATGGCCTCATTTGGACACACTTGAGTAGGTCCATGTCCTTCTGATGTTGGGGGCCCCAGAGCTGGATGCAGTTTGGGATTGCCCCGACCCATGTGCAGGACCTTGCACTTGGCCTTGTTGAACTCCATGAAGTTTGCATGGCCTCACCTCTGAAGCCTGTGCAAGTCCCCCTGCATGGCATCCCTCCCCTCCAGCATGTCATTGCACCATGCAGCTTCGTGTCACTAGCAAACTTGAGGCTGCGCTCAATCCCACTGTCCCATGTTGCTGACAAAGATGTTAAATAACACTGGTCCAAATACGGGCCCCTGAGGAACACCACATATCACTGCCCCCCACTTGGACATTAGGCTGTTGCCCATAACTCTTGAGAGTGCAACCATCCAGTCAATTCCTTATCCACTGAGTGGTTCATCCATCAAATCCATGTCTCTCCAATTTAGAGACAGGGATGTCGTGTGGGACAGTGTCAAATGCTTTGCAGATGTCCAGGTAGATGACATCAGTTGCACTTCCCTTTTCCACCAACGCTGTAACTCCATCGTAGGAGGCCACCACATTTGTCAGGCACTGTTTGCCCTCAGTGGAGCCATGTTGGCTGTCACCAATCACCTCCTTGTTTTCCATGTGCCCTAGCACAGTTTTCAGGAGGATCCGCTCCATGATCTTGCCAGGCACAGAGGTGAGACTGAGTGGTCTGCAGTTCCTCAGGTCTTCCTTTTTTCTCTTCTGTTTCCCCTTTTCCAGTCAGCAGGAACTTCACTGCACTGCCATGACTTCTCATATATGATGGATAGTGGCTTAGCCACTTAATCCACCAGTCCCTCAGGACACAGAGGTCCCATGGACTTGTGCACCTTCAGGTTCCTTAGATGGTCTCGAACCTGATCTTCTCCTACTGTGGGCAGTACTTCATACTTTGTGAACTGGGTTGTATGGGTCATGTTGGTAGAACTGTTATATCTTTTGTAAATACGGTTGTATAAATACAGTCAGGTGTGCAAGTTTTAGAGGTTAAACAGCAGCTGAGAAAAATTTTGCTGATATATACATGCTCATCTAACAGAAGAAAATGCAGAAAAATCACTAATATGAAGGAATACACGCAGCTTCTTGAACTATCTCTGTGGTGATCTAATTGCCTCATATATCCTACTTAGAACTGACTCTGTAAAGTGTGCAACTGAGTCCATAATGAGCTGTCTGTTTCCTTGTGAATGAAGTAATTAAATTAATTGCAAGGTAAGATACTATTCTGTGCAGGAGGAAGAATGAAGAAGGGAAGGAGAGCAGGGAGAATCCATTTTACAGTCATTACAAAGTCGTCTGTGTCACAGTATCTTGAAAGTGGTGAGACTCACAGGCAAGCATGCATTACAGAATGAAAACTATTAGAGGCTAATCCTTTATGTCCTGATGGTTCTCTCTTACTCATGTTGCAAACCCTACTGAATTCAGTGGAAAGAATTCTTTCTTATCAGTAGGGTGAATAAAAGAGTTGTACTGTCTGACCTCTGTGTGAGCAGACCCTGTGTGTAGCCTCACTACCTTATGACTGTACAAAACTTTGTGTGAGTAAGGCTTCCTTTCTGTGATAAATATACTTAATATGGGTGTGTCTCCATTACTGGATTATTAAGAGAGAAAATGCTGCTAATGTGTACTCAGTTCCGGTTTAAGAAACCAGAGTTCTTAATGCAAAGTCATTTACAGCTTTAATATATGAATATGTCATTAACATTGCTTTTGCAGCTCTACTTGTAATTACTACAGTGAAATCAATGTTTCTATTGAATTTTAAATGCAGAGGGGTGGAAAGCCTTTCGATGCTTCATAATTTCACAAAATTAACAAAAACAACTTGGTGTAGATATGTTAATGGCAACCTGTGATACTGTATTTTTTCAAATACTAGTGAATCTGCATCAGAAAACAAGGTATTTATAGATCTTTTGGGTTAATTCTATGAAAGATGGAATAAACCAGTGTAAGTTACTAATTGTAAAGTATACATGCAGGGTAGAATAAAGCATTGAAGTCATTGATCTAATCTGTTTTTATCATGAGTTAAATCATCTATCAGGTAAACATGTTTTAAATAAACTAAATCACATTGAATTATGCAAGTGGCCAGCCATGACCTGTGGTATATGAACAAGCCAAGAACATGAGAAATGATGGATCCTTACACATAGGAAAAGATGAATAATGTATATCTGTGTAGCTGGCCAGCCTTCACCAGCAACAAATTGTCAACATAAAAAAATGACAGAAATGATAAACACTGTAATTAACAAACAAAACAGAAAAAACAACAAACCAAACAAAACCAAACCAAACCAAACCAAAAAACAAAGTCCAGAGGGACAAGACTAACAGGGGAAGGATGGTAAAGGCAAATCATTAAATGAGGATATATATGGAGCTCTCTTCCATACATCGATAAGACCAGATGACAGAACTGTCACTTCTTCTCTTCCTCTCCTAACAATTTAACATTTTTTCAAATTTTACTTGAGATTTTTTAAAGAAAGGTTGATTTTTATTAGTTTGTATTTTTTTACAGTTTATTTTCAACTAAATGTGGTCAGTACATGATGCTTGATATTTTTTCCAGTGAAAAGCATTTATAGGAATATTTAATTCAATAGCTTTAAATGGTCTTGTTTCGATTCTTCGTTTGGAGGTGTTTCATTTTGTTTTCAAATGGTAGGTGATGCTTTTTCAAATGTGTGACTCAAGTTTTTCTTGTAGTTAGGGTCTTTTTGGGTAGGAACTGAAATTCAATAAATTATAAAAAACTTGTCTTTTTTCCTGTGCAAAACTGTATTTGCCATTTGAAGTGAACTTGTTAAAGGAGTTATTTGTGAATTGAAGTGTTTGTGTCTAGTTACTAATTCCTTTGACATACTTGAACTAGTAATATTCATACCTAGTTTCTAATCATAACTTGTAATAGGAAATAGGAAAAAGGAATTCCTGCTCTTTGAACTCCTTAATTTTGTAGAAATTGCTCACTGCTCTGTGGCAGCTGAAGAAACTGGGAAGAAGAAAACATTCAGTGTCTACTATAGAGGCTCCTAATAGAAGGAGCCGTCTTTGCATTTCACTGCATTTCATTGCAGGTGTGTACCAAGGAATTTACACTCATGCAGTTGTTCTACCTCAGCAATAAACATGTGTCTAATTTTATTGAAATTAAGCTATATTAATATAAATATGGATATTTATGTATGTTGTTATCATGATACATTACATCTTAATTAAATAGAGTTTTGTTTGAAAGAAAATACATTCGCTAAAATCTTCATCAAGAAAAGCAAATTGATTCTACCTACGTTGTTAGCCATTTAAATGGTCAAACTGGTAGGGCCATACTGTCTTACCAGTCTTTCACAAATGTGAATCTAATTGTGTTCATTTCCTAATTCAACCATAGTTGTAATGTGCTTTACGTTACACCACATTATTTAAATGGCCATCATTTTTATAAGAAAAAGGGGACATTTTATTAAGGTGTAGCATATACCCCAACTGTCATCAAAAATATTAATTATTTCTTTCAAATTTAATTTTTTTGCAAACCAAACCTACAGATACAGGATATGAGCAAAGAATACAGGAAAATAAAAGTTAAGACCTCTTCACTGCATCACTGTGATTTGCGAATACCATTTCTTTTAATACTCTTTACAATCATTGATTTACATCTAACCAGCTGGAATTAAAAGTAACTGTGTGGAAAAAGCTGTCCAGAAGATAAATAGGACTCCTAATGCACTTGTCTGACTGAATTTTGATTAAGATATTTAGAAGAAATGAAGCCACATTGTCTTTCTTCTGCAATTAAATCCTGTAGCTGAAGTAATCTTTTACTGGTATGAGGCATGCCTGTTTAGCTGGTAATGGCTAACATTCTCAGATGGAAATAGCTTGAAATAGGGAAAATTGTCTCCACAGCTCTTTAGCTCAGCATGTAGAAGCAGTCCTACCTACCTAAGACTTCCCACTACCCAGGGTCTGAAGACTTTTCAGTGATCTTCTTTCGTAATTGTCTTCTCTGGAAAGACATCTCAGTCCTGATATTTTTGCTTAAATGCAAACCCATAACAAATCTTTTGGCCTCTCAGTAAGACAACATTGGCAAGAGCAAGCTAACCCTGAAGTCCTGATCTCAGCAAGACTACCTTTGTCAATGAAAGTTTTTCTCAACTACAAGCAAAAGACTATCAATGTACATGCTGAAATGGCATTCTTGAAGCCAATAGGATTTTTCTTAACAATCACAATGGAGGGGGTTTTGGCTTATTTTCTATAATTTATTACATCTATATTTCTGCCTTTACTGCAAAATATTTATCTTAGAAGAATAGTGCTTTGGTATTCTGAAATCTCCTGCCATTTTTGCCTTTTTTTTGCACTTACTTCAGCAGTTGTCTGGACAGTGTTCTCTGCTAGTAGGCCTGTTTAGTGCTGCCACATATGCTAAGTTCTGACAATTGAAAGATTATGCTATAATGCCTATTTAAGACATTAGCTTTGAAGTCGACTGGCAGTCAGAGATTAGGGCAGCATCAAATAATGCTGACATCCTTCCTGTGCCAGTGACTTTTTTTTTACAATATTGTGTTTTAGAAGTTTCAGTCACGGTGGTCCTGCAATTTAATGGATGATTCTAAGAGGTTTGTGGATGAGGTATCTAACAGAAAATGTAAAAAAAAAAAAATTCATGACGTGTTACAGATGCACTAGAAGTTTGGAATGCATCTGCAGGCACCAGGTGGTGAATGAATCTAGGTGTTGTTATCTAAACATCTTTCATTAAAAGTGTTAGGATTCAGATTAAATCAACTGGTGCAGTTATTGCAGTGCAAAAAAATCTGTCTGTACAGAACATTGCAATCTCTTGTTATCTGCACCCTTTGGAGGTCAACCAGGAATGGCTTTTCAAGAGCCCTCAGCACCTCTAAAGATTCACTAATGTCCTTCCTGGACATGTAATTTCATAGGCATGGTGTCTTTCAATAACTTGTTATTCAGTTGACAGCCCTTTCATCCTGATCATACTTAGTTTATTTCTGTGGCTTGCTTTGTGATTTACAGGAGTACAGACAATAATGGTAGGGAACCCATCATGGCATAGTTGCCACATTTTCAGACAGATGTTTTGCTTTTGTTTTTCGTTTGAGGTTTATTTGCATTGAAGTTAAAAGAAGAAAATAAAATAAGGAATGATGGGTCCTTCTTCACAGAATGCATACTGCAAAATGTGAAACCAGTTTGTCCTCTTTTTATTCTAAGATCTATTGTTATATGTCTGTATGTTCGCTTGCATGTTTATGATATTCTGCTTCATGAACAGGGAGGAGAGGCATGAAGAGGATTGATCTTATTAAGTAAGTACTGGATCAGTTCTATTTTAGATTTAGCGAGGCTCATCCCATTTGATGTAAAGGCTTAAAGAATGATCCATGGTGACTGGAGAGCCTATGGAAGTTGATGGTCTACTTTGTGTGAGGCAATAATCTCATTTCCCTAATGAAGAAGTGTTTCACTCTGGAAAACCACCTTTGTAACTTACTGTCCAAACAAAAACAACAGTGATTTGTACAATCAAAGCACCTTATTCCTAGAGAGATGTTATTAAACAATTGTGCCTCTCTGATGAAATTGGAAGAGTTTAACTGGTAAACAAGAACTGTGGAGTTTTTGGGTCTTTATGGTCTCAGCTGCTCTCATTGTATCGGCTGTATAATGCACCTCTAAAATTGTTGCCTTAGTATGAGGAAATACAAGTTGATGAGTTGATGTTTGTCCCATGAGTAATCATATTTTCTAATTTATAATTTGTTATGGTTTGTTAAATTGGCCTTCATTTTGCAACACTGCTCACACGTACAGTAATATTTCTGTGTTTACTTTTTAATAGGTGCTTTGAATCAGGTAACATCAGGGTTGATCTTATGTGTTAGATCATTTTAGTCACTAAGAAATTACCTATTGTCAGAACATCTCAAACAGAATTCCCAAATTTAATCATAATGGTGATAATAATAACTTTTACACCAAGGTCAAATTCCTGCTTATTGGCAGGAAGTCACGTGACATTGGCAAACAACTTCATGAAGGAGAGAAAGACAAAAATTCTACTTTGAAATAGAACAGCAGAAGACTGCAGAGAAACGCAAAGGTATTAAAGATAGCTGGTACTAAGTAACACTGTGCCACCTTGAGTGACAAAAAATGCCAAATAATTTTTTTTTTAACTTGTGAATCAGAATATTGAGAAGAGCAATGTAACTTCATACTCATTTTCATTTCAGAAAAAAAAAGTAACTGGAAAATATAATTGCTAAGTCTAAAAATGGTAAAGTGAGGAAAATAAAATAACTTGATGTACCAGGGCACATAGCTAGTACCTAGTTAGAGTGCATGAGAAATGAAAAAACTTGTGGTTGTATTCATTCACCAGTAATATTTGTAGAAAAATACACATCCAAGTACAGCAAATCCTGCAGGAAGAGGTATTGTGAAGGGCTGCTGTGGCTGTAATTGTGCTCCACTGGAGGCTGTCATTGTCATACATCTCGGCAAACAGCTTCCACTTGCAAGAGCAAAGTGTAGCCAGAAAATTCCCACAGGGACTGAAAGAGAAGGTCTTCAGCTCTCCAGGTGTCTTCCAAACAAGGGATCTTCCTATCAGCCTAAAGAAACAGCTTCTCTGTCAGAACAGAGGAAGCTCAAAAGGGGAATTGGCTTTAGTGGTAGCCACTGAATAAAAGTGTAATGCTTTAATGGAATTTTGATGTATTTTGTTTGCTGTGTTTGATTTACTTGCTTCTAAATGAAAAAGAAATGGAAGTTAGTAACAACTAAATTGTTATACTGCCACAGAAACATTGTGAACTTAAACATTTTTGTTTAACAGTTCCTGAATACTGCAAATTATCATGTTGTCTTCTTTGAAAAATCATGTATGTAGGGTATGTGGGTGTTCACATGTAACACTAAAGATTTTTGCATTGTTTTTGCACACCCTGTTTGTTAAGGGGGAAGTATCATTTAATATTTTTACATAATTCATTTTTGGTATAAAAAATACTTTTGTCACACATGTCTCAACTAAGCCTTGAAAGAAGTTCAAATAATTGAATAGTACCATTTCAATATTAAGAATACATTTTGAAGTACATTTGCAAACCTTATCTTACACTAAACAAAGCAGGCATCAGAATGACAGTAGAAGATGACCCCAGTCCTGGGCTGCTTGCATGGTGGAGGACACCTATTTAAAAGTGACCATATGAAGATATGCTAGCCCCAGACATCCCTGGAGACATAAAATCGTCATCAAGATTCAACTTTTAAAAATTGCAGAGAACGATGGTTACTGATTAAGTGTTTCACTTTGTTGACTAGTCTAACTAATGAAACACTAAACAAGACATCAACAGCTTTGGTGATACCTCTCCCAAGGTTCAAAGATGACCTTATAAACTGGTGTTCTCTCTCCCTGAGACTAATTTCTATTTGATAGGCTTTTAATGCATCTCATGTCTTTTGAGGTATGTTATCTGTGATACATATTTTTACATTCTGCCTTCAGCTTTTTTGTTTCTATCTAAGTTTAATTTAAATATTCTGCCCTATGTATATAGTGCTTACTGAGTGTATTATCAGTTTTAATCTTAGAACTGAAGGGCAATTCTGAAGTGTATGTTGTTACCATAGACATTTGTGTGAAAACTGTGATTGTTATGTAGTTTCCTCAGTATGGCTCATGGGCTACTGGTTTCTCATCAGATCTGTGGAGCTGGCACAGGTACAGTTCTTTATGTGACAGGTTACAAGGATACATTAAACCTTGGAGAAAGAAAGCACTGAGTGATAAGATGCATTTAATCTTAGAAAAGGTCTTAGCCTTAATTTACAGGATTGTTTTCTCCTGGGAGTCCACAAACACCCAAAACAGGAGCATTCCTACACTGGAGATGCTGCAGAAGCTGCACCATCTCAGGCAGGTAATATGGGCATTGACAACTTTGGTATAAATTTTGGGTGGGCTCTTAGCTTTTATGTTTGAAAGCTTTTATGTTTGAAACCACAACACTCCTCTTCTAATCATCCTGTTCAAAACTATGGACAATAGAGGGAGAAAAAATTCAAACCAGCAGTTTACAAGGACTCAATCCAATACTACCTTCTTTTTAATTGCACAAATTTAATTTTAAAATCTGGAAGTCTTGCAGCCATTTCACAGCCAAAAAATCAGTTGCCATAAAACTTTCTTTAGAATTGCTTTCTACCATCGCAAACTACTTGTGTATTAGGATATACTGTGACTAATACAGATCTTTTTGCTGATCTTCCCTTTCTGTCCAGTTTGGAGGAGGTCTGATAGAAAACCAGTTTTGAGTCAGTCAGAATCCTAGCCAGGCTCAAGTATTCATTGCTAAGAGACCGATTACAATGGCAAATCTTTCCATTCACATTTCTTAGTTTGTCACAGACACAGAGATTTCTAGCGTGTTTTTAACTGTGATACATTTAATTTTAGTGTCTGAAGCATCTAAACAACTTGTATGTTTTCAATGGCTTAAAAAAAGTTGCAGTGTTGTCACTGTTGCTATGTTTTGTACTGGCTGCTTACTTCAGTATGCTTGATTTGATAAGACATTTTATTCACTTCAGTCAGGAGTGGGGTGACTAACAACAAGAGACTAGCACTCTTCTGAGGGGAAAAAAAGTAATTTTTCTTCATAGCTGTATAGATCAAGAAGAAAAAGGAAAAATCCAAGGATACCTTTTCATCCGTTTGGAAAAAGTGCAGCAATGAATCAAACAAAGACAAGGACACTTATGTGAGTCTAAATCTGAAGACACAACAGCAGAACAGCAATGACAATCCTCTTCTGTGTTGCACAGGTAGGAAGATTACCAAATTCTGGACCTTCCAGTGGTCATCGTGTTTTTAATCACAAGGGAGGTACATACAATGTTTAATTCTAATAGGTATTTAGATCAGGCTCCCTGTATAGTCAATGATAAAGGTACTCTATATTTTTGTGCTCTGGACAGTGCTCAGTATATTTCATTGCTCAGACTTGGGGAGCGATATTATTCTTCCCCTTAGCTATCAAACCTATTTACTAACTCAAGTATGTGCAAAGTGTAAAGTTAGATGTATTACTCCCAGAAGTTCTGGGTTGCATTTCTGACTTAGAAGCTGCGTTCTGCAGTGAGCATCTGCTGTTAGAAACAGCATCAGTTCAACATCCATGTCTGCCTGATTGTTGTTGGGTTGCTGTTGTCATGCTGCCATCCCTGTCTACGCTGTCTTCAAATCAACCTCTGAAACTTTTGCCAGGATTTCTTAGGCAACTTTTAACATAAAGACATGAAGCTGAAATACTGTCCTCCATTAAATGCTGCAGCTCTCAGTCCTGGTTGTTAGACTATCTGCCCTCAGTGATAAAAACCACAAACAATCTCTGCATCTGGATCATTGCTGGGAAACACTTTGTATATTTAACATTTCCTTCAGCAGTCTCAATAGTATCTTGATCCACTGTGATGTGGGAGTGGAGGATTCATGGTGATTCCAGTTCCAACCCCCGTGCTAGAGGCAGGGACATCTGCCACTAGATCAGGTTGCTCAAAGCTCTGTCCAATCTGATATTGAAGGCTTCCAGGGAGGGGGCAGCCACTACTTCTGAAAGACAGCCTGTCTTTCACCCAAGCTGCCAGTAGGATTGATGGAAAGGTGAAGGGTGGAAAAGTGAAAGGGGATAACATACTAAAAGCAGGGTGGCTGAAGAGGTGCAGGGAACACTGTGCTATGCATGTGTTAACAAGGACTCACTGGGTCATGCAGCCAATGCCACAGGAAGAGAGCAAGGACTATACTTGTGGTTTTGTAAAACTTGTGAATGATAATAAGATTACAATACTGTGAAATGCAGAGGTCCAAACTCAGGGAAGACATATCTGCAATGTGCTTAAGGATGTACCAAATCTAAAGAAATTTGTCTGAATGTGGATACTGCACCTAGGTGAAGGAAACCAAAGAGGAAACTGCAGAAGGAGGAGGATGAACACAATGTCTGCACGTGTTATCTGGTGGCAGCAAATAGTATGCTAAAGCAAACCTGTGAGGCTCGTGCAAGTTATCAACTATTGCATTCTAATGTAAAAGCTTAGAAAAGATCTGTTTGCTTGGTTTATATATGACACTGTTTTACTTGTGAAGCTTACATCTGGGTTTAAATATGGAGGTCCTTTCTAGCTGAACATTTTTGCACTTAAGAATAACTGTGTAATAGACACTGTAATGATTTGCATCTCTAAACATCTAGACCAGCTAATGTTTAGTATTTTGTCACAATAGCACTTCAGTTATACCTGGCAAGCTACCAGGACAGAAAACTAACAGAAACAAGGAGATGCTGACAGTGATAGGAAGCATTATACCTCATGAGGTGAAGTTTTTGTAAGTCTTCTGAACAGGGAGAATACCTTGTTATAGCCTGCACTAAGTGGCTTGAATGATAAAGATGTGCACTAAGTTATGGAAAAGAGAAAGTAATTTTTTCCATGCAGTAACTAAATGAAGATATTTCTTGTGTTAGGGTGGAAAGAAGCACATGTGTATCTATACAGCATCTGAACTTAAGGGCTTTTATAATTATAGTTAAGCAGTTTCTCTTGATAGATTGTGTTGTCAGAGACTTTTGACAGTTCTTCTGGATGCCTTCTTATCACAGTCAGACTCAACATCTAGTCTGAGTTGAAATGAAGCCAGGTGGTTGACATTCTGCAGCGTGCTGAGTTTGACAAGTAATAGCATCATACAGCTCTGAAGACTTGGAAGCCATATAACTTTCAGTTTTGTAACATGACTGTGGTTCAGATATCATCTCAGAAGTTTCTACTGTGGTTAGAAATTACTTACAAATGGGAGAGCAGGGGGACTAGTTTAAGCATTGAGTAATCCCATCTCTGCTGGAAGGATGGCCTGCTGTTGTCTGTCAAGACCTTCAGACAATAATGAGGAAAAAAAAACACAGAGTGAAAATGCTTTTTCCCTCTGCCAAAGGAGTCAGCAGCCCCCTGTGATCATTAGGATGGAGGGCCTAGAAAAAATACAGCAAAACTGTAAGGAAATAAAAGAAGCAGTTGGCTCAGGAGAATATGATGTCCTGAAATCTCACTTTCAAAACAAAAAGCAGTCAGAAGTTTGGAAACATTGATACTCTTGACAAACAGAGGCGGGAGGAGACTGGGCTGGGCATTGAAATTTGGGTGAACATTGCGTACTGAGAGCCTTATTCAGTTGCATGACCACATCTAGTGCTATCCATCTGGCTAGAAAAGGTATTCAAAAGATCTTTATGTGGTCAGTGCAGACTTCAAACTTGATCTTCTATGGGATCAGCTGTTCCTAGCTGGAGAGTCTGAAGAAGCAAGCAGCTGACATGTGAAATCCTTTGTACATGGGGTAATTGTCCCAGTCCATACTACAGTTGGCAGCGAGCAGGGAGCGACACCATGATCTCAGGAGGACTAACAGCTGGTGGTGAATTCCTTTTTATATGCTTAACTGTGCACTGAACAATTCCAGAAAGATAAAGTGTTGCCAGCTTCTTGGACATTATAATCCAAAAGAAATGCAGCTGTTTGCAAGGCTGTGGCTTCAGGCTGTGACATCAGATAGATAGCACACTACTGGGTATTTGGAGTACACTCAGGAATGGTGATATCTGGTATAGGGAATGGCCCTTAAGGAATAGGCCCTGCAAGATGTGATTTTTAGGGAGCTATAATAAGTAGGGCTCTGCAATCGAATATTTCAGGGCTTTACATTAGCAGTGGTGGCTCCAAGGAGAGTTCAGTTATTCTAACTAGGTAGAAGCACTGACATAACCATCAGGATCAGAATTTACCTGAGCTTGGGAGAAGTCCATGTCAAGCTGTCTGCTTTAGGGCTGTGCTGGTGCTATTTCTACTGCACTTGGATAACTATCACTCCAACAGCTGGTGGTGGTGAAAGGCAACATTGTGATCAGAAAGCCTCACATACACCAGTAATGATAGACTATTTCTCTTCCCTTCGCCTTTCACATTTCATTAGGTGTTTCCGCACCAACCAGGTATTATCCGTTTATTCACTCCTCAGAAGCACTGAATATTGATACCTGCTGGAGGAGGTGTGAGACTGGGCTGGATGTAATAGTGGTTTAATCTAGGAAGCCACATCTTATGTTTCAAAACATCTGTGAGTCTCCAGGCATTTTTACTCTTAACTTTCTTCAGACTTTAATTAGTCATCTGTTTGGTTTCATGTTCCACACCTGATGGAGCACAGAGGGAGGCTTTGTTTTGGACTGACATTAAAGTGCTCTGAAAGATTAACTACTGAAAAGCCACCCTCCATTGTTTACTGAAGTGTAGTATCACTGAAACTAAATGCCATTAAGTAAAATACTTTCCAAATTGTGAACTTTAGCAAATATCTGTAAACACCAGTGACTTCTTGTCTATAAACTCTAATGACAAGGGTTTGACGTTTTTAAGGCAAAAAGAGAAATTAACATACAGAAAATAGATTCTATAGGTACTTCATAGCAAGGATAGATTGATTTGAAGTCCAGTTCTTCTGATGTGTATGCTACTGTTGGAAGCTTTTATTAATACACAGTATCTAATGAACTCTGGGGAACTGACAATTTTGAGGATATTATTTGTTCAAGAGCCAGAGATAAAACTAAAAATATTTGGTGTTCTTTACTTTATCTGTTAAGTGCTGTCTTCTCACTTCTGATGCCAATTCTTATCATTGGCTCCAAGCCTGATCTTGAGTAAATTATTTCATCACTCATGGATAACAAGTGTCATAATCATTGCAAAATGTTATTGAGTCAGGTTTCTGCTTATGACTGTATTCGAGCAAATGATTTTGTATACTGAGATGTTCCAAGGGTTTTTACCATTCTGTGCTGGAACTCTCCTGCTTGTTTTTACAGGCACAGCTTGTCCTGTAAGAAGGCAGATAGTAAAGGGAGCCAACAGGCTCCTTCTGTTCTTTTGGGGTGGATTGGTACAGCCTTGAAATACATGGTATGTCTTTTGGGATGTTCAACACTTTCCTAAAAGCTACAGGGGCAAGGTTAAGTCATCAAAGTAATTCCCTTTAGAATTTTTTTGGCAAGTAGCCAGTTGCAAAGAAACAACTCACAGCTTTAAGATTATTTGAAATTTCTGGCAGCTATGTTGTCCCCAAGATATAGATACCCTCTGACAAAATTACATTCTCTCATTTATATTAATTTGAATATGTTAACTTACATAAGTATGTTTTACATATTAACTTGCCATATACTATTTACATGCCCTCCCGTTTTGGTTTGGATTAGTTTGTTTTTTTACTATTAACTAAAATTTATTTATAAGCAAAAAAAGTAAAGTTTTGTCCAGGGAACATGGAGTCTTTGTTTCTGCTGGGAAAATTCAAACCAGCAAAGATTTTCTTCAGTATGACAGTAATTTTTTGTGGGTAGTTATGTCCATGACTGCAGCTGATGTTAGAGACACTATAATCATAGAAGACAAAGATAAAAATCACCCTTAAAAATAAGTCAGCTATTCCATTCCCTGACCTTCACGTAATATTGTGTTTTGTCCAGTCTTACATTAATCAAGCAATTTGTCTTTTTTTCCAGTGATGAACATTCTCTGTGACTGATACTTGCTATGGTAGTGAGGAAATACCTGTGCAACCAAGGGCACAATTATGCTCTACTGGGTACATACACTTAGTAAGAGAGTGAGGCTTCGCTCCAAATGGACTTACAAGCAAATCAGATTTTTCTTAGTCAGACTTAGTATTACATACTAAAGTATTAACGCCATAGGATCTGTTTGAAAAAGAGAAACATTTTTAATATTACAAAACTTTTCACGTTGCTGACTCAGCTCCCAGTGACGTATTCTGTGCACTCACCTTTCACCTAATTTTCACATCCGCTGAACAGTCTTGAGATCCTGTGTCTCTAGATGGCATTTTCACATGGCTGGAAGATTCATCACCATGCAGGACAAAGACAAGCCAACTTGTTTTTCGCCTTGACCTACCAAAATCTACTCCCACTCAGTGCTTTGCTGTGTGAAACTTGGTGACAAGAAGCTCCACCTCTGGTTCTGTGACTAGTTCTCCGCTGTTTTATTATTGTGACTTAAATGAACAGATAAAGGAAAGAACCCATCCTGAAGAACCTGCAGTTTAGGTCAGATGTGATCTAAAAAGGAAATGGAAATAGGAGGGAGGATTACTACTGAAAGGTGATAGGCTTTTTGCTTACTAGTATGCATATATTAAGCCTATTAGTATTTTTAATGGAATATTGTTTGTGTGATGCAGATTGTATATCTCTAATTCATGCTGAATGGCACTGCAGTCCATGAGCAGTCCCACTGAAAACCTTTGATCAGGAGTTAGTAGGACTCTGGTTAGTCTTGGGAATGCGCCCAGCAGGGAACTGTTTTGATATTGAGGACGCATCGTCACAACGGGGGCCCTGTTGAACCCTTTTGCCTCCCTATCCAGGTTTCTCTTGATGGCAGCCCTGCCTTCATGTATTATCGACTGGTCCTTGCAACTTGGTGTTTTCTGTTGACTTGATGAAACTGCACCCTGTCATGTTGTCCACCTTGTCAGTGATAGAAATCTTAAACAGGACAGGTCCCAGTACAGACCACTGTGGATCCTACTTGTTACCAAGCTCAAGGCAGAGTATGGCTTAGTATCCACCAGCCCCTGAGGCCTATCATCAAACCAGGTATTTACCCATCTGGTTGTCTACACACATGAGGCTGCCTGACTTGGATGCAAGAATATTGTGGAAATAGTGTTGTAAGCATTGCTAAAGTCAAGGTAAATGACATCCACTACTCCTCCCTCATCTGCAGTTCCAGTCATTTTATCACAGAACACACCCAGCTGGTCACACATGATTTACCACTAGAAAGTCCATGGTGAGTGTCCACAGTTACTCCTCCTTCTCCTTCATGTACCCACAAAAGATGACTTGCTCCAGCCTTGGTGAGGTTGACTGCACCATGATTCCCCAGTGTGTCCTTTCAACCTTTCTTGAAGAAAGGTGAAGATAAGTCTCCTTTTCTTCAGTTGTTAGGGATGCTTCAGACATTTAAGCAGCCTTGCAAGGACACTGGACACCACTCTTCAGTGCAGCCCATTGGGTCTTGTATGCTGAGTATTTACAATCTCAGGCTGGGATTTCAGGCAGACATTAATATGTCTGTCAAGCAAATAGTCCTATATCTAAGTCAGCCTATCTTTTTCAGTTGAACAGATCTTACAGTGTAGCAGTACGATAGATCTTATTTTCTGCCAGGTCACTTTCATGCAGAAGTGACAGTCATTATTTGACCCTGACTTACAAATGGTCCACCACATGTTGACAGCATGACTGTTCAGAACAGTGTATAAGAAGAGGAGTCCAAAGAGCAGTTTCCAGAGCGTGTTGGCGTGCTGTGTTTCACCTGTTAGAGGAAGTCAGCAGCTGTGTGAAGTATGTGTGCTGTCAGCATACCTGAAGTAGTTAGTTAAGTTCTGTAACAGACTGTACGTATATACCATGACTATGGCTGTGCAGGGTACTTCCCCACATTTGTTCTCTCAAAGTACTATAAACAGTGCCTATAAAAATGAAGGATTACAGAAGTCACCATAAACAATACAAGACTGGATTTGGGTTTAGCCCTTTCTTCATTGAATCATTTCCTTCACTGCTGTAGGAGAACAAAGTTGGAAGGGAAGAGGGAAGCACTCAGCTTTCCTGGTAAGACTGGCCTGCAAAGTTCATTTGTCTTGCTGTTGCAGCACATGCACTGTGCAGCCTCAGACCTCTTTGTGGGTGATGTTTCTGGTCACTTGTTAGCACGGCTTGTCCTATGAGTAAGTGTGGTGAGGTTCTGGGGTGGTAGAAGGGTCCCACTGAGCCAAGGTGGCTGGAAGTTAATGGCCTGGAAAATTCAGAGGGTGAAACTGGCTCACTGTTTTAACACCTGCAGGGACCCTCATCCCAGCTGCTGCTGCGAGTGAGCAGCACACAAAAGGAGGCTCAGCGTAGCTGGCTGTGACAACGTACATTCACGCAGCTGCATGGGGCAGCTGTTTTCTACATGTTACTAAATCCTGAGTATATCTTAGAAAGTGCGGCAACACTCACTGAGCATTGTAGCACACAAATTTATCTTAAGATGGTGAAGATTATTTCATAACTAATGCCTAACTAACATGAAAGCTTTTTAGATATTCCGGAATTTTCCTTCCTAGGAAATTTTGGACACATTGTATTAGTTCTTTATTATTCTACACCATATAATTTTATTAGACATATTATTAGATAACATATTTCTACATAGGGATCTGTGTCTGTTTTATATGCATTACATTAAAGGCAAAATAATTTGCAAAGTCGTATTGATACCTAAACCTAAAAAAAGACGTACTCTTCAGGATTTCTTTCGTTTTTTCCTATGGGGTTCTCTCACTGAATGTCATGAATGTCTTTTGCAGCTCTGGGGCTGAGAAAGTGGGCTTTATGCATGGAAGCTTAATGCCATGAGAAAAAAGTTTCTCTCACAGGCTTTCAAGGCCACCATAGGTATGCCCTGTTGCCCCCACAATAGATGAGATTCTAACAGAGAAGCCACTACCACCAACCAGGGTGGCTTATAAGGGTACTAATAATGCAAGCCTGGACTCCTTTCAACCTCTGTTCTCACCATACAGTGAAGCCACACTGACCTTGTAAGGGAATTGCTTATATGACGTACACCCAGATGATCCAACAGATTATTTATCTTCCAGGAGCAAAAGAAGTACAAAACCAGCTGGTCCTTCCAGTCAAGCTTTAGAAAAAAATCCCAGATTGTAAGTCTGCTGATGAAGATGATAGATCATTTGATTATCCAGGAATAGTCATCTTGGCACCACTCCTGCCCAGTGGTCTCCACCATCTCTTCCCCAGCTGTGGCCATTGTCAAGCACAGCAGATAATGACTAAAAGAAAATTCCATAATACATGCAGCTGAGTATGCTGTTCTCAGAAAAACAAAATCATTCCAGGTTTTTGGCAGTGTGACTGCATGAACTTTGCAGACCAACAGATACTATGGGTACCCTAAAGTGTGTCCTCTGACAGCTCTCCCTAGAGCCCTTAGGAAAGAGGTGAAGGAGAGAATATGAAGATTCACAGGAATGTACCTCTTATTTGAGACTGATAGTGAAATGACATGTTTATAAAACTTCTTTTCCTAGTGTTTTGTTTCCATAGTTACACAGAACAGACACCAGTGTCAAAGGACCAACAGTACGAGAAGATCCACTTGCTGGAAGTCAAAACTGATCAAATTCAGGCTGGAAATCACAGTTACTCGGAGATTCTTAATCTCCTCCAGGACTGGAGATCTGCTGAAAAGTGCAGAAATGTTCAAGCAGAAGGTATAGGCTTGATGCAGAAATTGCTGAGTAAGTTTCCCTGAATTTACAGGAATTCAGTTTCTGCCATGTCTGTTCTCAGAAGCTCTGTGCCAAGTCATTCAGCAAAACACTTCCTCAGTACGACATAGTTGCTTTTAAAGATGTTATTCTTGGATCTAATGCTAGAAAACAGAGACAAATTAAACCAATACTTGCTGGTTTACACGTATCTAGGATAATGGTGATACTTTCTGATATCTGAGTGCACTGCTGTCATGACTGTGGGGAGTAAATACAGCACAACAACATGGACCCACTGCAGGAGTCAAGTGGGTGAGTCAGTTTAGGAATCCAAATGAGGATAAAACTAGTCACTTATTTATTTGATAGGTCTGATTTTATGTCAGTCTAGCTCTGTGATCAAGCTGGTCAAAGAAGCACCGATAGTGGTGAAAGAGGAGCAGCAAGCATGGAAGAGGGGAGAGAGGAGCAGGACAGCTGGATAATTTAACTGCTGTCTTCAGCAGCAGCCTAAAATTAGAGTAGTTCACCTGTACCGTACCATAACCCCGGGAGATGTTTTCCTTTAAATTGACAAGGTGGCCACCTGAATGCATCTCCTCTTTTCTTACGTCAAAGATGAGTAAGCACTGTTGTTATTTTTGTTAGTATTTATTGTTTGTATTGTGTAGGTGCCTCACAGGCTACCCTGTGTGGGTGGCCACACCCCACCTGGGGATTACTCCCCGCACATATTAGAGTTGCTTATAATAGACATAATTCCTGGTGAGTCCCACCCTTTAATTCTGACAAGGTGGAACATATGTAAGACTTGTCAAATGACATGGCATTCTGTCGTGGTTTAGGCCTGATTGGCAGCCAACCACAATGCAGCACCTCTCTCTCCCTTCCCCTCCGGCAATGAGAAGGGACAGAGAGCCAGGCTTGGGGTTCAAGATAGGACTGGGATGGGGAAAAAAATCCCCCTTTTATGATCACGAACAAAAGGCAGACTCGTTAGGGGAAGAGAAAAAACCATACATTTATTACAGACACTAACAACACATAACAGAGTAGGACAGTGAGAAGCATTGCCACATCTTGAGAACACCTTCCCCCCACCCCTCCCTTCTTCCCAGGCTCAGCTCTGCTCCCGATATCTCTACCTCCTCCCCCCAGTGGCGCAGGGGCAGGGAATGGGGGGTGCAGTCAGCGCTGCCACTTTCCTTCATCTTCCGTGAGGGGAGTGTCTGGAACTTGTTCCCCCTGCTCCATCGTGGTCCCCCTCTCACAGGAGACAGTCCTCCACAAACTTTCTCCAACATGAATTCCTCCCACGGGCCGCAGTGTTCCCCACACTTCTCCGTCATGGGTCACTAACTTCCTCCTACTGGATTCCCTCCCACGGCTGCAGCCCTTCCTGAGCTGCTCCGGTGTGGGACTCCCCCGCATGCTGCAAACCTCCCAGCGCTGAATTACAGCTGCGGGGCTACCTTTTCCCATGAGACCCCGGCCTTCTTTGGGCACAGAACCTTGATCAGAAAGCAGGAGCCACAGGCCATAAATCAATGTCTGCTCCACCGTAGATCTCCATGGGTGGCGGGGGGGGGGGGGGCCGCCCTGCCGTCTCACCACAGGGTACAGGAGGGTCTCTGCTCCGGCACACCTCCCCCCTCCTTTCTTCCTCCGTTCCTCCACTGACCTTGGTGTTCACGCATCTGCAGCAACTCCTCCTCACAAGTCCCACTGCTCGTCACCACGTCCCTTCTTAAATACGTTATCGCAGAGGCGCAGCTGATGGGCTCAGTTTTGGTGCAGAGGTGGAGCTGACTTGGAGCTGGGGGAGCTTCGAGAAGCTTCTCACAGGGGGCTGCCCTGATAGCCCCCTCCCCTGCCACCAAAAAACTCCACCACTCACTCAACCCAGGACACATTCAGATACTACAATGACAGGGTAAAGTGTAAACACATAAACAGGGAGATCAGATTTGCTTCTGAAATTATCTGGGTCTCAGATAAACCTTCTCAGATAGGAAGAAATTGTTGATCCTTAACCCAGATAATTTCTTAAATCTCCAGACAGCTGCAGGGCAGAGCCTAGGGGCGTGGGAGGGCTGTGAGTGATGAGCAGCAGGGCAGGAGGAACAGGGAGGCAGGAGCTTCTCAGGCAAGCTTCATCACCAGAGTAGATGTATCACTGAGTCATCCCCCTTTTTTTCTTATGAGAAAATACCAGAAGATACTTAACTATAGGACATGCTATCAAAGTATTACCACTGTTTAAATGACTATAATTATAATAATGCATCACAACTGAATACAATGCCTCAAATACTGCAGCTACAGAAAGATAGGCTTGATGGCTGTGTGCTTTCCCAGTATGCAGTGCTGTCAATTGGTATGTCATGTAGTTTTCCTAACTTCCCATTATCCTACTAGCTTTACTGTCTTGTTTTCTTACAGAAAAAAATGTTGTCCCCTGAGTGTTTAGGAAAGTACATAGCTATTTTATTTCTTGGTTCAGAGTAAGGGACTGCCTCTTCCCTTTTGGTCTGTCTCACTTTTGATGTATTTCCCATAGGTGTTTTTCTACTTACAGTATATACCAGCTCTGATCATTCTCTGTTGGAACCGCTTCCCTATTTGAATAAAATGTCTGTTCTCAGGCATGTCTGCAAATGTGAAAGTCTGTGGTGTAAACTGCTAAACATACTACATATATTTTCTTCAAACCTACTAAAGAATTGAATCTTCAAGTCAGGACATTTCTGATCACCATCTAGGGTTATACATTAGTATTGCAGAGGTCTTTAGGGTTATTTCACATATAAGGGCTGAATTTTTTTGCTGATTGGGAAGGGAACTGAGAGGTGGCTTTAAAAAACACTGACTTTGGTAACAATTTCAGATAATGCAGACCTCAGCTCCAAGTCTTAATGCACAGTTTTCTTCCTTCCTGTGAAGCTATGGAATTTGTCTGTCAGGTGTGAATCCCGGTGAACAATGTGGCACAGCATCATCCTAAGAGAGTAGCTCTGATTTATTTTTTCTTTTCTTCCTTTTTTTTTTTTTTTTTTTTTTTTTTCAAGTTATATGAAGTAGTTGTATGTATCAAAGCCCCCCAGACCTGTACATGGCATGATTGCCACAGTCCTGGTTGGACACCCACTAAGAGTACATCCCAGCACTTCCCTTGTGCCAGCTCAGGCATCTGTTGGACCCTTTGCTGTGAGGGGAAACTTGCATCATCCCCAGTAAGAACAGCCAGCAGCTCACTCTCCTTCCGCTGTCATGACACTGTAACTTATTGATGCAGTTTCTTTATTTGGCTGAAGCTGACACAAAAAAGGGAAGTCTTTCTTTCCTTCTTCCTCTTAATCTGGGTTCTTTGCTCTAGTTGTCATGTAACCAAAAAGCATAAACAAACTCAAGATTGGTTTCCTGTATCATCAGTGAGTGGTTAAATAAGCACTGCCAACACAAGAGAGAGAGGAATCTGAACATCTGTGTGTGTGTGCACCTGCTTCCTTGAAGAGAGTTTAAGCCACTGCATCCAGAGGTCTTGGTGGAAAAAGTGTGTGTCTGCATCCAGTACAAAGAGTCTTCCTTCTGCTTTGCAGGAGAGCACTCCTGTCTATATGAAGAATTTGCAAACATGCCAAGAATCTCTGCTTGTGTTTTTTCTTATTTGGTGATACCTGTGCCCAGTTATGCTGGGCCTCTTATTTTTGGTTATCAGGATGCATTGAGTTATATTACAGGAAAATATTAGCAACTTTTATCAGGGAGGTAAGTGATTATATATATTTTTGTTAAAAAAACATTGTATCAGCAAGGTTTTATGAATGTGCATGTATGAAAGAATGGAGGAATTAGTATTCTGAAAGGATATCTATTAATTGTTTCCATGTAATATGTATGGTGTCATATGGTTAAAATATTTCTACACTATACTTGAAGTATTTCAGTAAGCAAAAATGGAAAAAAAATATATCCTGGACTTAGATGAGATAGGAGTTTCTGGTACACTTTCCAAGAGCAATTGCCAATTCCAACAGTAATTACCATGCACCTTGAATAAAAGGAGAAGGAAAATTATTATAGAACAGCTACAATTTGGGCAACAGCTTCAGCTATGCTATAAATAATGTAAGTGTACTCAGTGTTCCTGAAAATAGTTTAACAAATGACAGCTTTCACGGTCATCCTGGGGGAAATATAGAATTAACATCTATTCACTGGGGAGGCTGAGAGGTGGGGTGCTGACAGGAAAATGGTGACATGTGTATGGTGAAAACAATACATATGAAGAAAGTCAAGGACAAAGAGACGTTGGTATTTGGAATTCTGTACAGTCTTTTACATTTGTTTAGATTTTGACAAGATCCTTTATTATGGATAGGTTAAAAATTAGATTCCAGTCAACACTTTGCTCAGTAGCTCAGCAGTTTCTACACAAATATTCATTGGCTGCTTTCCATGTCAGGATGTGAAAGAAGTTAAACATAGTCCAGGGCAACCTGCCCCTCATCATTTTGTCTTGTGTGTGGAGAAGGAGACGATCCCTTCTCCACGGGTCTTTCTTTGGCCTTTGAAGACCACTCCTCTTACGTGAAGTAAGTATCTTGAGGCCTGAGAGGAAGGGCAGCACATCAGTGGCAGGAGGGGAAGGCTCAACTTTTTCTTGACATATACACTGACAGTGTTAGAAAGCCTTTCTTTCCCTGGGTGAAACAGCCTTTAGGCTGTTGAAGTAAGATGACAAATTTACTTGAAAAAGCTGGCTTTGAGCCTTCTCATGAAGTCCACACAGAAAGACCCTGACAGAGGTCTTTACTTTTCAGGGTGGCTAGCTGAGATGTTTCAGATGCAGTTCCAGTCTTCTAATAAGATTATGAGGTTTCCTATTCTGGTGCTGCATTCTTGGTATATGCTTTTTTACCTAAAACCAGGGACAGACTGAGTTAGGATGCACCTTGGAAATCACTAGTGTTTTCAATCAAAGAGCAAGAAAACACTTTTTTTTTCTTCACTAATAAAAGCCAAAGGAAGCTGTTATATCCTTCTAAATTCTGGTCTTGCTGCAATGAAGATATAATATACACAAAGTAGTTTTTCAAGGTTGTGGGTGGAAGCTGAGCTCCAGCACTATTTGTAGATAGGCTGTTCATACTAAGGACCAATACTCTGCACTCCCAGTCCTCAGCGAATGCTCCATAATGTGTCTTCTATAGCTGAGATGGCTCATCTAGCCTGTTCCCTGGACTGTAAAAATGCATCATTCTTGCATGTCAGTTAATATCCTGTTTTTCCAGCATCAGCTTCTCCAGAAACAGTCCAGCCAGTTCTGTAGTAGAAACTTCTTGCAGGTCTTCAATCAGTGTGCCAGTGGGGACTGGTAAATTCAGGCTGTATTGGTCTTTGCCATTCGGAACACACCAATCAATCAGGAGTGTGGTCCCAGGCTAAGGTATGTGATTATTTCCCTTTAATCACTTGAAACCATACTCATGAAGCTGTGGCTGAAATACTGGTGTCCAGTTTGGGGCAGAACAACAGAGATACCAAGAAATTGGAGTGAGTCCAGAGGGAAATTTCCATTGACTATAAGAAGAAAAGCTTTTCACTATGAGTGTCATCCAGTGCTGGCCCAGGTGCCCACGGAGGCTGTGGGTTCTCCATTCCTGCAGATACTCACAACTCAGAAAGACTCCAAGCAACTTGATCTAGTTGCTTTTGCTTCGAGAATGGGTTGGACCATGTACTGATGTGGGTATTTTCCAATCTAAGTCATTCTATGTCCTAATTTTAAAGCACATGAGCTAAGCACTATTCAGAGTGGTAAGGTGGTTTGGAGAGAGACAGTGACTTTGCAATTACATATAAAAATACTCTGGACACCTGTACTATTCATAGGTTGTGTTTGATCTTTAGCAGGCAAACAATTTTTTGTATAATTAGGCTCAAATCATGAAAGTCTGAATCTCTGCTGTATTGGTCAAATGGCCACCTGGGTAGGTGAGAGAGGCAATAATATATCCATAAGCACCTTCCACCATGGATGAAGACAGAAATAAAGCTATGTAATGTTTAGTGCTGATACACTGTACCAAAGTAAAAAATGTAAACTCAAGAATTTAGAGACAGTTTTATGATTGCCTAAGCGCACCAGAATATTACAGACATTGTCGCAGCAAACTAAGATATTATAGTCACTGCTTTAAGACAGCAAGGTGTAAAAATAAATAAAGGAAATAAAGGAATTTGTGATCAGAAAAAGGAACTTGTGATCAGAAACCACAGATTATGGAGTAAGAAGACAAGTAAAGGCATTCTGCGCATGCTGAGGATGCCCCTGAAGACCACCAAGGATCCCTGAAGAAGACCCCTGAGGACTACAAGTGCATGCGCACTCAGTATGCAAATATTATGAGTCCCAGGAAATTGAATATGTATATAACAGGATAACATAAACCTTGCTTGATGCGACGTTTGGTGCGCACACTTTTGAGACATGAGTCTGCATTGCATCCAGCGCTGCAGCGCTGTAATAAGAAATGCCTGCTTTCTAAAACTTCAAATTAAGTCTCAGAGGGTTTTCTTGACCAATTTTACAGTATCAGTGCCTATCTTTGATTTCCCTATTTGATTTTTTTATTCATATTCTCATGTTTTTAGGTAGTCTGTCATTTTTCTATTTGACAACTGGTATAGACTGCCTAAGAGCATGTAAAATAATTTCAGTCTGCATGAAAGCTGCTTTCTTAGCCTAAATCAATTGCAAGTCTGTCTTTTTATTTCTATCCTTTTCATTAAAGAGCACCTGAGAAGCTGTGGTGGAGAATAGATCCTCAATACAAGCATGTAATAAAAGATATTGTCATATCGTTTGAAGTAGCTTGAAATTGATTTTTTTTCTGAACTTATGCCCTTCAGTCATTTTTAAAGTTTTGAATGGAGTACAGTAGTTACTGTTTAAAATTAATGTCTTACCTAAAGAAGAGCATGTTTGCATAAGGTGAATTAGTTGGCTGAAAAATGCTGTGGCAATATGTTCAGGTATGCTCCATTGTTCTCAATCTACATATCACTTTAGCTGATGGTACATACCATCAGAGACTCATTTTTAATTGTAGGATAATGAATATCACACAAAAAAAAAATAGTGGAAGCTAGAGAATGTGGGAATGAAAAAAGTGATTTTTTTTTTTTCAAAAAGCAATTTTATTAGTATTTTTTTTGTAAGCCAGTATTCATAGCTCATTGTCTTCCTTTTACCCCAAATTTTAAAAAAGAAAACAAATTAAAAAATTCAGTTCTGAGCAGAAATTAAGTTCAAGTAAATGAGTAATGAGATTCAAGGAAATGGGAAACATTTAGCAGAAATCCATTTGCTCAACAGAGGGTGAGAAAAGGATTTCTTAATCAACTAAAAGAATGTGAATATGTAAACATAAGAAAAAGATTCCCAATTCTTTAATTAAATGCTACATATGAAGTTTGATTTGCTGCTACATATAAAGTCTGACTTGCTAGTTTGTGGAACACTGTGAAAAAATAATTTTTAATACCTTTACTGAACTATCTCCACTCCAGTCCTGTAGTTCTAGTAATATCTATAGACATTATCAGGCCTTATCAGGCCTTTTGCCTAGAGCTGTAAGACCAGGAAACACTTTATTTCCATGGTACAATCAAGCGTAACAAGATAAACTGAGTTAAACAATATGTGGGTGGATTGTCAGGAAACACATTTCTTCATAGTGACGTCTTTCAGACTGGATGGTGATTACACAGAGGAAGAGTTGGAAATCCTTTTATTTGAGGAACTGCAAGCTGTAAAAAGCTTTGGGAAATATTTTAGGTAGGAAACCATCTCTCACAGAGAAGACAGAACTGCAGTAATGTGAGGCAGCTTTCCTGGAAAAAGAAAGGGAGTTTTGTTTGAAAAAACAGGAAATGTCCTTCCTTTACTCCTTCCCCACAACTGCCTCCATGAGATTGTGTGGTTAAGCAGATGTATAGGAGATTGGTTACAAACTGTGCGACCTGGGATCACACTACAGAAGTAATAGGGCTCAGTGCAGGCCACTGATAGCTAGCACGTACTCACTTATTTTCCTAATTTAGTTTTTATCTGAGTGAAAGGAAAATCTGCTGCAGGTTATTGAATACCTGTATCAGGTACCACCCACATAATTTGAAAGTGCAACATACACATGTGTTTTCTCAGTTGAAGCAAGTGACAATGAAAACCCACTTGATGTTTACTGAGTGTTACGTATGTGATATATGGAAAATCAAAGTAATTTGCAACAATCCTGATTAATACAGAGCAGAGTCTTTTACAGAGGAGTACTTCTTTGTTGATACTCCAGCAGGAAGGGATGCCATCCAGGGGGACTTTAACAGGCTGGAGAGGTGGGCCCGTGCCAACCTCATGGAGTTCAACAAGGCCAAGTGCAAGGTCCTGCCCATGGATCGAGGCAATCCCAAGCACAAACCCAGGCTGGGTGAGGGGTGGATTGAGAGCAGCCCCGCAGAGAAGGACTTGGGGGTACTAATGGATGGAAAACTGACTGTGTGCCAGCAATGTGCGCTCGCAGCACAGAAAGCCAACCATGTCCTGGGCTGCAGCCAGAGCGGGGGGGCAGCAGGGCCAGGGAGGGGATTCTCCCCCTCTGCTCCGCTCTGGGGAGACCCCCCTGCAGTGCTGGGGCCAGCTCGGGGGCCCCCAACAGCAGAAGGACACGGAGCTGCTCGAGCGGGGCCAGAGGAGGCCACGGAGATGCTGGGGGGGCTGGAGCAGCTCCCCTGGGGGGCCGGGCTGAGAGAGCTGGGGGGGTTCAGCCTGGGGAAGAGAAGGCTCTGGGGAGACCTTCGAGCGGCCTCCCAGGGCTTAAAGGAGGCTAGGGGAAAAATGGGGAGGGACTTTTTATCAGGGGGGTGTAGTGATAGGATGAGGGGTAACTGTTTTAAACTGAAAGAGGGCAGATGCAAGGAAGAAGTTCTTCCCTGTGCGGGGGGTGAGGCGCTGGCACAGGGTGCCCAGAGCAGCTGTGGCTGCCCCCTCCCTGGAAGGGTTCCAGGCCAGGTTGGACGGGGCTGGGAGCAACCTGGGCTGGGGGAAGGGGGCCCTGCCAGCTGGTTTAAGCCGTCTCAGAAGGGTCTGCGCTCCATCACAGCTATTGTTGCTACTGTGACAGAATTGTATCATTAGAGTTCAAGCTTAAGGCCTTTTTTGAAAACTATCTTAACTCATTTTAGATGACAAGTTAAGCAGCTACTCTCAAATGTCTTTAGAAAAATTAATTAATTTAACCTTCAAGTAACCTTGTGAGGAAAATAAGTTGTCATTACTTCTGTATTAAAGAAAAAGAAAAGAGCCCTTACAGAGACACTATTGTAAAAGATTTGCTCAAAGCCCCACAGGAAATGTAACTTGGGAAATGAAGAAAAAAAGAATCTGTCTGTGATTTTGGATCTGAATCACAGAAGTCTTTTTCCTCAATGTTCTGCAGGCAAACTGTAAGCATTGAGAAATTATCTATATTTTCACTATGCTCAACTATAATTTTTCCTTTTGTTTTTAAAATGCATGCTATTTTCTTTTGTGGTCCATGATATCAAGGCAAAGGTGTATTCAAACCTGAGTTGCTTTTTCTATATAAAGAGGGAGAAAAAAAATAATCCAGAGATTATAATTTTTAGCTCAGTATTTCCCACAAGATGGAAATTCACTTAATTTTTGTGTGTAAAAAAGTAGGTTAGATTTGGACCCTAGATCACTTATGAAACGTGGCATTTTTTGTCACATAAGTTAGTCTGTAGTTAGTCTGGAAAGCTGCATAACTTCTGATGGTGAGTATGATCAAAGCTTGTGAGAGAAGGCCAAACTGAGATTTCAGTAGATGGTTTAGAAAAGGAATGCATAAGCTTTTAATTCGGCTTCTTCACTAATAGCTAATTCTATGTTAATTAATGTGCACCTAGATAATTAAATTTGTACTGATATTATGAGGAAAAGCAAGCAGTTTCCTTGGGACTCTCTACTGATAGTTTTTAGCAACTTGGATACAGGGTCATTTGCCCTATAAATACTGAAAAATCCATTTTGCTTTAAGACCTATTGCAATGGAATGCTGGTACACAATAAATGTGAAAGCCTGTCTTGATCACTGTCTGCTTATTTTCTTTCCTTTTAATATTAGGAGATCTTACATAGTGAAGCATTATTTTATCCTCTGTTTTGTTTGAGATAATTAAAATTTTGAAGTAGTTGTAATCCATTTTCTCTAGCTGTGCTTCCTTGCAGTGCTTCTTTCTTCTGCATCAGAAAAGAATCTCTTCATTTTATTATTCTTGCACAAAAGTCAAGGATGAAAGTCAAACCAATAACTGTAGATAGCAGAAACTGACTCAGAGGCCTCTGTCTTCTAAACCCTCACCAGAGATACCACGGTGAAAAATAACACTATGGAGAAAACAATCTGATTTTTAACACTTAGCATTTCAGTGCACTAATTTATAGCTTTTCCTCAAACAAGCTGTGCTGCCAGTACAAAAGCACGAGCACTGAATTGCAATGAGGGTTTGGGGAATGAGAGAATTAGGGAACTTTTGAAGACAGATTTTCTGCCAAGAAAAGTATCTGTGAAGCTGCATACTCAGGCATCTTGGATCTACAGGAAGTGGAACATAGCTACAGGTAGAATTTTAGATGTCATGATTCTCAGGGAAGTTGTTTTTCCTCCCAAAGCCTCTGATTCTAGTCTCATGTGCTTACAGAAGAAACACAGTTTCCATTTAGACATTCCTAGCTCAAGACTGCAGGCTAAGAAGCGTCCTAAGAGCAGCCTGGACTTTGAAACCAAAACCAGAGAAAGAAACCAGAGCATTTTTGAATTGTGTGACTTTTAAGCATGTCTCTGGTTTTTAGGCAAACCTCTCTGCTGATGCTTCAAGACTTACTGTTGGTGATACTGAGCACCAGCATGGGATCCCTAGCACCAAGGAGCATGATCAGGTCAGAATGCAACCCTGCCTGCAGTCACAGGGCAGACTGGGCTGGGGCAATGTCTACCTTCAGTTCCAAATATCTCCATGCTATGAATGCAGCACAAAGGATTGTGGTGTACCTCAAACCCAAGGCGTCAGTTTCTGTCTTTCTCAAGAAATTTTTTCTGCATTCGTGTTTAATCTTGACAAAGTTCAGGAAAAGAGGGATAATTAAAATGCCCAGTTGTTTTTAAAAGCTCTTCTGTACATGGTCATGATTATGACTGATAATTCCTGGTGCTCCAGGAATCACTTATTCTCTACATGCAAAAGTTCTTGTCAAACAGACTACTTTTGTTCAGACATGCTGCAGTCCAAAAGGATAAACCAAATTAATTAAAACAGAGAGGCAAAGCCCTATTAATCTCCTCTCATAATCTTACATGGTCCGCTGGAGCCTTCTCAGACAAGTATCTTGTATGATTTGTAACCACTCTGCCCCACAAAATACATATATCTATTTTCTGTTTCCAAAACCTTTTCCTTCCATCGAGTTTTAGGAAATGAGCAATTTTTCATTCACAATCCCTCACAGTTAGCTACTGTTAATATCCCTAGAGTATGTATATCGTTGTAGACAAATTCAAACAGACCAGGTAATGGAGCTTGTCTTTTAGAACTCAGTGACAGAGCTAAAAGATGAACCCGGTTTTTAAAACTCCACCTCTCCCTGCAGTCTTATCCTACCACCTCAGGGGGTGTGTTAGGCAGCCATGTGTCCAACATTATATATTGGGCATAATTTTTCACTGCTGTTTACATTTAGTATTCAACAAAGTCAATAAATGCAATTAGCAAAACTGACCTCTGCAGAAAAATAGTATTTTGTCTCCCATTGTAACAGAATACACAACCACACAAAGTGTAGAATGTTGGACAGCTGAGGAATCCAGATGTCTGGATTTCTCCATGTGTTACCCAAGTTCTTTCTCTCTGCTTTGCTTCACTTTTAGGAACATGACTTACTTGTCTTGTTTTGTTTTGTGTTGTTGTGGGTTTTTTTGTTGTTGTTGTGTTTTTTTTTTTTTTCTATCCAGACTTGGAATCCACCAATTCCTTCCACAGTGCAGGAACATCCCAAAAGGCCTGGAGAAGAACCACTATTTTTATATAGAAATTGCTGTGCCCAGAGTCATGTTTTTCAAAATGTCCAGCACCAGAAACTTCAGAGGGAGGTGTAAGAACTTGTTACTTAGTAGTTAGGTACAGGTCCTCACACTAATTAAGATTGTTTTTAGAAAAACTCTCTCAGAGAGACCTCTCCTTGTTCTATGGCAAATATGCAGTAGTGAGGAACAAGACACTATTACGGGTTTGTTTTCTTGTTTTCTTGGGGATTTGTTATTTTTTGTTTGTTTGTTTGTTTGTTTTGTTTGTTTGTTTGTTTGTTTTTTTGTTTTGTTTTGTTTTAATTTTATTTTCCCCCTTCATTTTTGAGATCCTTTATAAATATGAAATTTTGATCCTAATTTTGCTGCAAGGTCCTCCAACCTTTGGGATGTTCAGCAGCAGTCAGAAAGGCAACTTCTGTATCCTTTTTCTGCACAGGAGGCACTTGAAATTAATAATGTGAGAAACACATATGGATGGTATAGAGGAGGAAATTACCTCTGGAAAATTATCCAACTGGTCTTAAAATGAAGTGGAAAATTTCATCTGGTTCTGTAACATAATTTTTATTGGTTCTGTTCTGATTAAAAATACTGTGCCAAGTACCTTTTTCTCCAAGTACTTTTGGTTTCAGCCTCTGTTGAATCTGGCAATGGAAAAGAAGATGAGTGAAAAAGGGATGGATATGAAAATACTTTGCTTTGGGCTCCTATGTTTTGCTGCAATGCAAATTATTGGGCAATAAAAAAATCATAACTGTTACAATTTTTGAAGTAGGGTTGATTTATGGACAAATGATTTAGATCCACTTGAGTATAGCAAATTGCTTTTATTTCTTATTACATGCTATCTACAGAGTGACTTCGCTTAGCTCCAGACACAAAACAGGAGAACTTCAGTTGAAGCTTTGCCATTCAGGCTTGAGTTGAGTAAAAATTTCTGCAAATTGACATTTTGTGCCCCTTTGTGTACCAGCTTTGCCTCCCCACTTTAGAATGGTAGATTTGTATTGTGTGGAAGAGTATTCTTCATAGGTCAGTACAAAATAATCCTTCCAATTCAAAGCTCTCATTGCTCCAAGCAAGGACTAACTCGATAAACTAACTCACACTCTACTTAAAACAGCCTGATGAAGAGGATCCCAGGTAGTGTCACACAGCACCAACACTTAACAGAGATGCCTAGAATGAAACGGCCTGGGTTTGGTTTTTTTTGTTTTGTTTTGTTTTGGTTTGTTAACAAATAGTTCACCCCAAATATCTTGCTACCATTGCTTCTTTGTTGATGCCCTTTCCCTCCAGCCCATGTGAGAAACAGAAGGCACAGTTCCTTCTACTCAGCCTGCACAGTTTTACTTGCTCATCTTGTTTCCTTCAAGTGGTGCATTTATAGCACCTTTGGGAAGAAGGTTTTCTGCTCCTTCAAGTTTTGGATTAGCTACTATAACTCAGAGTGGTTTTCTGTTACATTGTATATGTTTTTTTTGTTGCTGTTGTTGGTTGGTTGGTTGGTTTTTTTTTGTTTTGTTTTGTTTTGTTTTTGTTTTTGTTTGCTTGTTTGTTTTTGTTTTGTTTTGTTTTTGTTTTTTTTTTTCCCATTCCTTTCTGTTAATTTTAAATTGACACTGTAGCAATTACTGCTTCATCTAGTAACCTGTACAGATAGACAAGAACAAGTAACAGCTAAGGTCATGTGCAGATTGGATTTCTAAAACTATTTGGATAATAATAAGATGTAAAGATACTTACATGCAAAATTGTCAAACCTTCCTAAGTTTTAATATATAAGTGAGATATTTTAGAAAATCCCCTTCTAAGGATGCCAAGTTCTATCTGTCAATTCTTGCTGTCTATGTCAGCTGAAATGTTTTTGGTCCTTTGCACATAGTGATTGAGAAGATGTGCCATCAGTAAGTACAACCTCTAGAAGAATGTGAATAAGGAGCTTTTGTGCACTTCCATTTTACCTGAATTGACTATTTTATTGTGGACAGGGGAAGAAAAAGGAAAGGCACTGACTTTGTTTAGATATATACGTAGCTCTAAGCATAAAGGCCGTTTCACTGTTGTCCACAGAACTGGCTTTCAACTAAAGGGCTTATTTGAACTGAAGCCTGTATAATTAGATTTCATCAGCAAAAGTACTTTCTGGTGCAACTGGCTTGTAGTATTATCATGCAAATGATGCAGAGGTCTAAAACCGGATCCTAACCATAACATCACCAAGCTGGTTTGGTGTAGCAAACACATTGCAAAAAACAATTGTTACCAAAGGTAGGAGTAAACAGTGATTTCTTCCTATGTTTTGCACTGCTTTTATGCATCATTCTTCCTCTTAGCATGGTGCTGGGTTTTGGGAGGATTTTTTTTTTTTCAGAGATTTTTCCACAAATAAGATATTTTACAAAACAAAGAGAAGCCTGAACATGTGAGCTACATTGATGTATGGTCAAAAGTTCAAACTGAGGAGATTAAAAGCTCTGAATGCAACTAGATACCCATTTGTTTTGCTAAGAAAAAAGCAAACTTCATCATTTTTAAGCCAGATCATCATTTTGTTGTCCTGACTCATGACTTTATTGGTAAAATGGGGCAATGTATATACAGATGTATTTAACTACATGTCTTGATATTTTAAAAACAAATTAAAGATAATCTGCAGCATAGTGCATTTGGAAAAATTCCAGTTTGGAAAGTGTCCCGAGTATGAGCTTTCTACATTCTGAGTTTTGTGCTGTATCCTGTATACACACATCAGCGATTTTAATAGCAGCACAGCTCATATAATCATAAAGGTAGGCTGGTGTCTGAAGGGTGACAGGTCTGTGCAAACTGATAAGTGTCATTTGACATGATTTCCAAAGAAGACAGGTGAGAAACATGAAACATCCAATGTATTTGGCATTTATTATTTATATAATATCTGGAATTCATTATTATTTATATAATATCTTAGATGAAGGCAGTATTAGACAGGCCAGCACAGTAGTTTCACAGTCTTGTCACATAGATGCAACTTGGATTTCTAGGTGGAGAACTGATGAGTATCACCACATTCCCTGAGCCCAGAATAAGCACACAAGATCCAAATTTCTCCAAAATTGTCCACTCCATTTTCTTCTGCTCTTGGTTCTATTTTTTTCATAACTAGCAACTTGCTGATCAAAATCTTGTATGCATTTGTGCCCTACCAGGCTACAAGTGCATTCCAGAAAACTTTTTGCAATGCTTTTTACAATTAAGTATAAGAATGACCCTTACAATTTAAGTATTCCCTGGCCAATGTGTCCCCTGCTCAAAGGGCTGTTATTTACTCCCTTTATATTTCCAGAGTGAGTAAAAAGATGCAAGAAAACTACTGCAAAATAACATAATCTGACAATCTTTAAATATACAGATGTCACTGGGAAGAGCATAGAGCCTGCAGGACAGCTGAGAGATTACCTGGGTTTTCATGATAGGGTCTATCAGAAGCACAGCATTCATGTAATTTTAAAAATTATGTGCTTCAACTGAACAGAATTAATACAGGAGACCAGGTAGGAGACATGGACTCTTTTTTTCTCCTATAAATATAGCCAATTCCTCATGACAAAGAACCTCATTAATGAAATACTGAACCTTCATGTGCCGTGAGAACATGGAAAGCTTGTACTGGGAGGAAAGTGATCTGGAGAGTTATTTGTCATAAATATAAATTCTGATGTAATCAGGATCAGAGACGCATTGAGTCATATTTGTCCCTGGAGTCAAACCAAGGAAGAAATTTTTCTTATTAGCATGATCCTGCATTGGAGGTACATTTGCATGGTCTTTTCTTACTTCCAATACAAAGGTGACCAGGCAGCACAAAGAACTTCACAGTGTTGAACTGTGTAACTGTTGCTAAGAGAAAATAAAACAACATTCAATGAAACTCTTAATCTAACTGAGCCTTTGGTACTAACTGTTTACCCAGATAATGCTATGTAGCTTCTGCAGATGGTTTTATGTCTGGTCAGTTTACCAACATAGATGTGTGTATCTGGAGAAATGCTCATTTTGAAAAGAGCTATGAATCTGATTGGGAGAGTGTGGTCAGGAATTAGCAACAAGCAAAGGAAAAAGAATGCCAACATTTTAACATCTTGTATATATTCTCTCTTTAAGCCATAATTATGGGAGTGTTATAATGGCAGCAGATGAAGCACAAAGAGATGACAGATCCTGCGCAAGTGTGTGCCTGTGATTTGGACATCCCCGCAAACTGCAGAAAGTTTCAGGTTTTCTTAGGCCTTTTGGGAGATAGAAACTCTCCAAGGAAACAGTAAATATGTGATTGTGAAATACTTGCTGTAAAAAAAGAGTATTTACTGAAAACAAAGCAATGAAAGTACTAAAAACATACAGTCTTTTAGCCCAGACACTTAAGACATAAAACCTGCATACAGTTAGGAGGAAAAAACCCATGGTGGGAATTAATGAACAATGAAAAATACAAGGCATCATGTCACTGATCCTCAGCCTAACATTATATCTGCAGAATACTGCAGGAATCATCACAGCATGCTGTTTTCCAGGTATAAAAGAGTCCAGATGAAGATCACAACCCCTACTATTCTCAGAGCATCCATCCAGGATTTACTGAAAGCACCACTGAACAGCACAGTGAATGACCCCTCTGCTGAGGCACACTGATAAAAATTAACATTTCCTTCCAGTGAGAGTATCCTTCTCTGATTTTGCACTGTGCAGAAAGTTGCTCCAGCAAAGCAGTACATTTAGCATCTCTCCACCTTTTCTCCCATATTCTTTCCCATATTGTGGCAGGGAGGTTGTATGACAAAATAGTTTGAAGTGTTGTCACTGACTGTCGTGGTTTAGGCCAGGTTGGCAGCCAACCACAATGCAGCACCTCTCTCTCCCTTCCCCTCCGGCAATGAGAAGGGACAGAGAGCCAGGCTTGGGGTTCAAGATAGGACTGGGATGGGGAAAAATTCCCCTTTATGGGCACGAGCAAAAGGCAGACTCGTTAGGGGAAGAAAAAAAAAGAACATACATTTATTACAGACACTAACAACACATAACAGAGTAGGACAGTGAGAAGCATTGCCACATCTTGAGAACACCTTCCCCCCACCCCTCCCTTCTTCCCGGGCTCAGCTCTGCTCCCGATATCTCTACCTCCTCCCCCAGTGGCGCAGGGGCAGGGAATGGGGGGTGCAGTCAGCGCTGCCACTTCCTTCATCTTCCGTGAGGGGAGTGTCTGGAACTTGTTCCCCCTGCTCCATCGTGGTCCCCCTCTCACAGCAGACAGTCCTCCACAAACTTTCTCCGACTTGAATTCCTCCCATGGGCCGCAGCGTTCCCCACACTGCTCCGTCATGGGTCACTAACTTCCTCCGACTGGATTCCCTCCCACGGCTGCAGCCCTTCCCGAGCTGCTCCGGCGTGGGACTCCCCCGCATGCTGCAATCCTCCCAGCACTGAATTGCAGCAGCGGGGCTACCTTCTCCCATGAGACCCCGGCCTTCTTCGGGCACAGAACCTTGATTATTCCGAGCAGGAGCAACAGGCCATAAATCAATGTCTGCTCCACCGTAGATCTTCATGGCTGGCGGGGGGGGCCGCCCTGCCGTCTCACCACAGGGTACAGGAGGGTCTCTGCTCCGGCACACCTCCCCCCTCCTTTCTTCCTCCGTTCCTCCACTGACCTTGGTGTTCATGCAGCTACAGCAACTCCTCCTCAGAAGTCCCACTGCCCGTCACCACGTCCCTTCTTAAATACGTTATCACAGAGGTGCAGCTGATTGGCTCAATTTCCCAAACAGAAGTGGAGCTGACTTGGAGCTGGGGGAGCTTCGAGAAGCTTCTCACAGGGGGCCGCCCCGATAGCCCCCTCCCCTGCCACCAAAAAACTCCACCACTCACTTAACCCAGGACACTGACCATGCAACTTCTACAGTTTCTCTGCATGAAGCATTTATAGAAACACACCTTGACTTGAGAAACATCATGGGAAACTCTCTGACCACCTCTGGAACTTGGGCACTGTCCTGTACACCTGCATGCCCAGTATTAGGAAATGATTGTATGCACTCCTTGCAGACACCGGTATAAGGTAGTTGTCATTACCACCCCTCATCCAAGAAAGCCAGTGGTACAGATTTGGTCATGATTATTTGCACATTTGTGACCAACAACTCTTGGAGTCTCTAATGTGGAAAATCTCAATCTGGATCAGAATCTATTAGTTTGTCCCATGTGAGAGGACTGAGAGGCTCTCCATGCTCTGCTTGCAGCCTCAAGAAACACATGGTTGTGACAGACTGCTGATGATTACCAGCTGAAAGATTTGAAGGCCAGTAAGGACATTAGGGCCACCTCATTAGCAAACCCTGTGTAACACAGAATCAGAGGACCTCAGTCAGTGAACAACAAGCCCTTTTGTTTTCTGTTCGCACTTTCAGATCATTTCTGGAGGTTAACATGGGTGACTGAAGAGTTATTTTCCAAGCCCCTGACACCTGGGACAGCTGCACTCCTCAGAATAGGAAGAGAATGACACAATTCTGGATATTTGCTAAATGAAATTCCAGTCTGACATTGACCTAGCCTATCTCCAACAACCACAGATGATCTCTTACTGTCAGAAGATGGAGAGGGATTACCCCACACATATTAGACAGAGCCTTTTTGTAAGCACACAATGATGAAAACAATAGAGAGGAACGATACCTTCTCCTGATCTCTGAATTTAAAAAGCTGTTCACTGCTTCTAAGTGCAGCTTAGTCTCCTGCTTGAATACCAATGTTTTTTTTTAAGCTGTATTTCACAGCACATAGAGTTTTAGTGAAAATTACTGTATCTCAGATGAAAAGGAAACCCCATAGAATTCTCCCAGACTAAATTATTGTGAAAAGAATTACTTTTTACTAAAGCAGATAGAAACAGAAATGACCCAAGATTACTAACATTTTTTACTAATTCCCATTTACTTCTTAGGTCACATCAACAATTTGAACTTTCTGCTGTATCAGAAAGGAGGTGAAACACAGTGCATTAAGTTAAAACCAGGACATGAAAGAAGACAGATGCTTTTAGGGCTGAGACATTGGGCTGAGGACTCTGGGTCATATTCCAGCATTAGCTTCCTATGTGGCCTTGAGCAAGTCACACAGAGTGATTCATCCCATCCCGCTATTGCTGAAGTAATGTCTAATTCAAACTGTTTGTGTAAATTACTCCTGAAGAGAGGGATTATTCACACGTATTTAAGTCAGGCTGTATGCCCTTCTGCAGATGTATCTCCCTCTCCCTGCATTTACCAAAGAAAAAGTCCACTGGCTCAGTTAGAAGAGATATTTTGCTTGTGTGTGATCAGATGTTGGCTATATGAACCTAGGTCTTAGTTAATTGTATTATTTTTACATTTTAGTTTAAACTAAGTTTATTATCTACAAAACTGTGTGGTTAAACTATAGTTATTCTTTTTTTCAGCTTGTCTTCTCAATATGGCATGTGCGGTATCTCTCAAAACAAAACTTCTAAGGGGTTAAAGCACTAAAGTCAGATAAATATTGGCAACACTCTCTCTGACTCTTGTAATGAGTGCTGTTTGTCTTAAGTCTGAGGTTCTGTAGTCCTGTGGTTACACTGAAGTCTCAGCTTCTGCATCAATCAAAAGTAGGTTTATTTGTTGGTGGAGATCATTAAAAGATAAATGATCTGAAAGAAATGGTCAAGCTAAAAAGAATTTAGATGGGATCATTCTCTTTTTTTATTTATTTTTTGAATCCCTTGGGTTGGAAATAATGTAGTCCTCACTGAGAAAATAGATTTCAATCAGGCTCCTGGCTGTGATGACAATGTCACCTCATTATCACAGAATAGGTGGATTCCAGCAACTGTTAAGAGCCAGGGTAGGTGTGTTTGGAACAGATTTTTGCTTGTGGCTCTCTTCTTCAAGTACTTACTGTTATGAAGGTCACTGAGAAGGGAGAGTATCTTCCTGCTTTGACTGCTATCAACACTTAGATCAGCAGGGCCTTAGTGTCACCAGTAGCTGTGGGGAAAGACCATGTCAATGCAATAAGATGTCCATATAAATTACATATATGGCATGTGCTCTGGCATAAACACAGGAGATCTTATGGGAGCATATCTGACTGCAGAGCAGCTGAAGCAGTTCCACTAGCTAGCAACCTCACCTCTGATCTGCAGCTGGTGGAACCCTGTTGTAGGCACTGTGGCAGGATATACAAATCCAGTGCATTCTTTCCAGTCATCTGCACTTTGGGGAAAATAAAAGCTCTATAAAAATGAAATATTTTTACCCCAAGTCTGCTCCCTTTCACACTTACATACCCCATGTATTGTCTGAAGAACATCTGCACAGATTTTTACACCTGCTTTTGCAGTGGAACCCGCACAGAGAAAAGCGTGAGCTGAGAACCATTCTTGTGTGCACACCAGCAGCAGGTACATGCCTCTGGCACCACCAGTGCTCAGCTGCCCAGATGACAAGGAGTTGCATCCCAAGTCTGATTTACTCTTCTTTGTAATTTCTTGCTGTCTGGAATATGGCATTATAAACATTAAGCCCTTTACAGCAAGGGCTGTCTTTCCACCCTTTGTCAGTGCAACATCAATCATTGTGGCATCCCTATCCATGCTTGGAGTTTCTATTACCCAGTATGCAAATAGTAACTAAGAAGAACAGTAAGTGCTGCCTGTCTGTCTGTCTGCTTTCTTCCTGTGTGGCGGCAGCTGAGATTTTTTTGGTGTTTATGTCTGTAGTTCATAAAGAACTGTGGAATCCTCCCTTCTTAAATAGCACTCTATGACTCTCAAGTAATATATTTTTCAGAATTTTGCCCACTTTTTAACATATCATAGTTTTAGTTATGAACAATGGCAACCATTCTTGTCTTGGATTAATCTGTAGATAAAACTGAATACTACAGAGCTCACTCAAGGGGTAAGAATTAAGGACACCATGCACTGCATGGTCATCTGAGGCCACGGTGACAGTGATGACAGTCAAACCCTGGAGCAGTCCGTGACATAAACCTAACATAAGCTATGCATGACCAGTCCTCTGACTACAGTCCCCAGGTCTGTCAGAGGTGTTACACCCCAGGTTTACTTGTATGTCATATGAAATGGAAGTCACGTTGACAAGACTGTCATTGAGCCAGGCCCCTCCTGGTGACGAGCCAGCCCTGGTGCAGAACAGGAAGATAGGTAAGCTGCTATTCAGGGAAGGAGACAGAACTGAAGGATCCTAAGCTTAAATTTACTCACAGGACATAGACATGTCTGCGAGCTCAGCACTTAGAGCTGACATAGGTCCTGCCCAAGTCCTTGTAACAGCAAACAGTGAAGCTGCCATTGCTAAATTTATTTATATTGAAAACCATAACTGGATATATTTCATTATTTTCTAATGTTTTGACAGAGTAATGTAATGGCTGGAAGGAAGAGGTCACATTGCCCAGTCTCCACAGTATGTATCACATGAAGAGTAGAGACATAAGGACTACAGACTGGCTACTTCTTCTTAACTGTTAGTTTCAAAAGCAGCTATTTGGGTAAAAACAAAAGCAGCAATAAAGATTGAGCTCAATCTCACTAATGGGTGTTGCTATGGAAATGAGGAAAATACGCTTGTTCTTAGAATTACAAGGACACACAGGATAATGGCAAAAAAACATACAGTGTAACAACCTTCCTTAAGTGGTTCCACGATATTAGACAAAAATATGTAGGTCTGTGTATAATTCTTATCCCAAAAGCCGGTCTGCTGTCATCTGCTTGTTCTCTAACAGTTTAGCATGGGCACTTCAAGCATCAACTCTTGCACAATCATGACAGAACTGCAGAGCTCCTCTTAAAACTGGGGCTCAGGCAGCTCTCCTATAAGCTTTGTATTGTTTTCCCCAGTGTTTCCATGGGAATCTGTGACTGATGCTGGTAATTGAGAAAGGAAAGATTCAGAAAGTTCAGCTAAGCCAGTTTGAAAGAGCAGTTGCAAGCTCTTCGTGTAGCCTGGAGAGGACAGAACAAGGGAAGCTTTAGTAGGATATGGTGGGAGATATCATAGTCTTTTAAAATTAAATCTGTATACCACAAGAAATAAGTTATATATTTTTAGCATATTGGTCCCATCAGTCCATATAGGGCAAAATTCTGCTGAAAGTATGTAGCACACTTATGGCTCCATGCATTATTAAAACTGAAATATTAAGGACAAAATTTACTTTACTGGGCAAAGTGCAATAAATAGACACTGCACATGAAACTAAGAAACAGCAATGCATCCTAAGCTTTGGCCATAGCATGGAGAAACTGTGCCTGGATACAACCAGGTTTTCTGTTGCAATATACTGTATTTCTTGGACTCTTGAGTGCCAGGGATGACATCCATGTATATTACACTAGCCCCTGCTAGGTTGCTGCCAGTGCTAATGTTGGGCTTCCACATTAGGAGTACATTTTTGCCCAGAAGAAACAAAAGCTGGGGCAGGGCATTCTGAGGCTCTGTTTGCTGGCAGGGCTTTCAGTCCTACTAAAATTATTACCCAAATGTTGCCTCTGAAGTACAGAAAACAATGTATCATGACTTGACAATAGACAAGGACAAATCTGCAACTTGAAATGTATTCCTTTACTAAAAATACATACATAAATGAACAAACAGCTCCATGGACTGAATCATTCTACTAAAATACAAAAAAAGGGAAACTACTTATTCTCAAAGATAACTTGCTAGTTTTGTACAGTATATTTATTAAGACCATACAGTTGTATCATGGAATTTTATGAAGCACTAGTTATAATATGAAAATTGAAAACCACTGTTTTTACTGGTGAATTTGTTCTTGTAATATTCCTGGATAAACCCTACCAGGATTAAAGGAAATCCCACTAAAAAGGTATCTAAGGTACTAGCTTTCTAGCAGAAACTAGTTGCTAAGTTTTGGGGAATTATTTGATTTCTGCCTTCCTGGAAGGTCTCAACTCTGGCAGACATAAACTTCAGAAAGAAATATATTTGGCCAATGTAGTTCAATACATTCGCTACCACATGGAGTGACCACTGCACGCCTTTGTTCATTAGGCATGGCTTGGCACATTAACCTGGTTTTGCCATGAAACAGACTGTAAGGCAAGAAATTGCAGTTCTACCCTACTCTGTTGCTGGTAAGATGCAAAGATGAAAACAGGAGTGCAGAAGCTCACAGCTGCTAGGATTTCTTCCTAGAAAAGGGAGCAAAACATCTGTGAGAAGAGTGATGTTACTATCACAACTTCAAGCCAAATTGCTGTGCAGGTGCCTCTACTCTTCAGTAAGTGTCAGGTGGTTTAAGAAGTCCATCACCAAGGTAAACGGAATGATATAAGACAGGTTTACACTGAGTGAGGAATACTAATGGAAGACTTTGCACTGATACCATGAACTTGCTTTCAGACTAATTTAGAGTAAATCTTGTGCTGAATGTTGCTGTTGAGTGCCCCTCTCACAGAGAAGGATGATGGTATCGGGGGGTCTGGAGGGAGACAGCCAGACTGTTAAGTGGAATTTAACCAAGTGCTGATCTCACTGTCTAACATGAAAAAAGTAATTTTTCAGAGATCTCACTTACAGCTCTATAAAGCAGATTAAAGCTTTTGAGATTCCTTTCTCTGAATGTGACTTTCCCAATTGTTCAAAAAACTGTAAATAAAAATAAGACCTTAATTGTCATATGGCCTTAAGCAATCCATTAAATTTTGTATCTCAATTATACTTTCAGTAAAATGGTGATAATTGTACCTGCTTGCATCACAGAAGGGTTGTGAGAATAAATTATTGTTCATAATCAGCCTGGAGGCTGAAAAAGGATGCCTTTTAAACATTCTAAAAGGGAAGGGAACAGTTAATGTTAACATTCACAAAAAAAATGAGCAGAGGGAGGTAAAGATCACAGTTAAAACTTGCTTCCCCGGGGTGCTTTCTACTGTTTCCTCACGCAGCATAGTAATCCCTTCAGGACAAAATAAGCCAGGCACATGAAAACAGTGCTAAGACACTCCTGGCAGAATTTCCAGTGCAGGCCGGCACTGCAGTAGTGTCTGCTCATGGCTTGTCGGGATCACTACGTGAAATGCACACAAGAGTGGGGGTTGTTATACAAGTGAAAGAAGAGAAGGCAACTCATCTGTTTACTGTTGCTTAACATAGGTTTGGGCAGTATTCTTCCCAGGCCTCCTTGAACACACCCTGGTACCTGGGAACACTTTGATATGGAGCAGTTATGAGATACTGTGATCAATGTAGTTCTGCTAACAAGCTGTAGCAATATTTATAAACTGTAGAACTCTATAGATAGTGATATGCTTGGTAACAGGAAACGGGACACGATTGCTTCACCTCTGCAATTAGTGAAGCAAGTTTCTGCATGTTCATACACCCTTATGCAAGCAAGAAATGGATGGAAACATGCTACTGTCACCTGGACTCATCAAAATGCCATAGAGACAGTAAAGTATCACAAGGCACTGGACAAGATAAAAGAGCATAATATGCACTACCTCCTCTTTTTCTAAGAGCTAAGATTGCAAAATATATTGCATAAATACGATCATCTAACTTTTAAGAAGGTTTGTCAGAAATCAACTATGTATATAGAAGAAGGCGGCCATGGAGTGTTAGCACTAAAATATCACCTACCATCTGGGGTGGAGCTTAGGATGCAGTGAAAAAGCAGGGTCTGGGCATAAATTTGGAGAGCTTTCTTAAACATATTTAAAGGCCTGACTCTAAAGACACACAGACCACATAATTCCAGGACTCAGATTAATGGGGAAAAGCTTCTGTGGGGTGACAGCAACTGTGGTCATGGTGACAGAAAACCAAAGTTCTGCCCTGACAGAAGGATTGGAAACAAAATCTATGCCATTCTGAACTGACTGCAAATTAGTACAGCGTTTTAGTCCTGTCTGTTGTGCAAAAATTAGTTTTTTCTAGATCTGGTACACTTAAAAAAGAGAGAATGAAAGTGAAAAAAAACATAAATGGATATAAGTTGTAAGAAAAAGTAGGAAAAACAAGTTGAACCTTGGGGAAGGAGAGAGAGGTTTGTTTTCTGCCGTGTGTATTGCTGATGGCACGGTTGGCACAGCATGCATCATAATCACAGCCATTAGAGATACGCAAGTGTATTCCTCAGATATCCTCAGTAAAGCTCTTAGCCAGTAATGACTCCTAGTGCTGCACTTCATTACATATTAGCAGAAATATGTAATTCTGTGGGCCAAATATTCCTGCACATTGCTGTGCCAGCAGGCCCATTCATTTTGGTGAGAAATCCAGTTTGCAGAACAGTGATCTGGATTTCTCTGTTTGGTAAGATGCACACACAGTGCTTATTGCAAGCCAGACATACACATGGCCTTTGTAAAAAACACATGTCCCAAACCCATAAAACATGGCTATATTTCCAAACAATCTTGCCACATATTTTTCTGAACTATTTTCTTACAACATATGATTGTCAAGGTTTATAAAGGCTTGCACCTCCCTGACTTGATCCACTTTTCCTGTTGATTATTCTGTAACAGCATTTTTGGGTTTGTTTCTGTTTTGTTGTGGTTTTGTTTGTTTGTTTGTTTCTTAATCATAACATCTGCTTTTTGTTTTCATGCTTTACCACACTTTCATTTCATCCCCTTTTTTTTGTATGGTATCCCTTTTCTGTTTTCAGGTGTGTCAGTTGAGACCTTTGCTCCGTTACGGAACATCTAAGACAAAAATGATAAAACAGGGCTTGAAAAACTCCTGTGTCTAGCCAGGAGAGGATTTCTTCCATTCAGGTGCTTCAGAAGACAGATCTCTGAGCCACGGACCTCCTCAGAAATGCTGCCCTGCAGCAGGCCAAGGCTGGGGATGGTGAGGAAGCTGGGACAAGCTGCATGAGCCGGGGAGGGTCTTACACAGACCTGTAGCATGTAGGAACATGCCAGGAGGCTTTTTAGACTTCAGCTAGTCCTCCAGGACTAAGTACCTAGAGAGTTTACAGCTACCATGACCTCCTTTTTGTCTGGCCCACACCTATGGCAGACAATCTCAAACCCTGTATTTTAAGCATGACTTATGATGTACCTATTTTTATTGTAATTTGTACCACTAAGACTGGAGTGCCTTGGCTAGCTCTCTTTAAAAATCAAGGGCCTGCAAAGGGATCTTAAATGGGAAGTAAAAGAATAAGTTGGACTGAAATGGAAAAATTACTGGGTCATGTAACAAAGTTTAGCCAGTGCGTGCTCTTTAACATTGAACATGAACTCAACACAACACGACTGGACTGCTGGAAATTTCAGCATCAAGCTAGAGTGAGTATTGAGAGCACAAGAGTCTATGTGCCTTGTCAGTAAATGCACATGTAAGGTTCTAAAAGTGAATGCTGGCAACAAGAGAGTTGCTTAGACAGCAGGCTCACTGAGGAGAGGTAGGTATTGAGGTCCTCCAGGCTCTGAAGGTCAATTTAGCTCTTTGAAAACTTTGTTCCCCATTGTGATTTCACTGCTCAAGGTAACTACATAAGACATCAAACAAACTATGCCAAGTCTATCTTGCTGATTTATGGAATATTCAGTCTCATGTTTTAAAACAGGCATCTACTTCCTTCTTATTTCAAGCTCACTTATGCCCAATTCCTGAGGAATAGATCTCCTTCATCTGTGAGATGGCAGTGATCATCTGAGAAGCAAGACAGAGGACCAGATTCAGAGCATGGTGTTCACTATAGGGCAGATGTGGGGCAGCACAGCCAGAAGGCACGGGGTAGAAAGGCCTTTCCAAGTCAGACAGGCACTTTCCTCTTATATCCACATGTGAAAGGATTGAGGTTCATGAGGAAGAAAATTAGGAGTGCACAGATAGTACAGCACACAAAAAAAGAGCGAAGTGTTTGGGGAGCACTTACTTTGCTCAGGGACATCCCAGATATTAGGGGAAGGGAATCCAAAATTTTAATCCATAGACAATAACCTATGTATGATACAGAAAAAGATGTGTGGCTTTTGCAGTATCAGTATCTCCTCTCATATTACCTCTCTAGTTTGGGGATGTTCTCCTGGTGTCCCTCTGGCACTGAGTATGAGCACAGTTCCTGGGTGGAATGGGTTTTTAAAATATTGTTTCCCTCACGATTCCAAGGAGGATACACAGTGCCTCTGAATCTCTGTACATTAGATAGATTTGGTGTTTCACAAGAATGGGAAAGCTGGCTGTTAGACTCCAGTTCAGTAAAATGGGTGAATTAGAAAAGTAAGAAAAGTGCAGCAAGCTTTGGGACTAAAAGGGGAAGGTGCTTGCGATATCTTATGTATTTTAGAAAATAACTGCAGTTTTAGATAATGAACTAAGAAGCAGACCTCAATATAATAGAAGAAAATTATGCTTCATGTTTGTCTCTTAAAACCAAGGCTCAGTTCATTGGAGCTGGCAGGTAGGAACCACGCAATATCAGCAACTTTCTTAGAAAGTATAATAAAGAGATCCTGTTTTAATGAAAACATTTTGCAAAACACTTCAATAACCTTCAGAAACAGTAAGTGGCTTGAGTCTGTTGTAACAAATACTTAATATTTCTCATGTCCCAAAACTGTTGTTTTGCTGTTTACAAAGCTCTGTGAAGCTGCTGACAATCATTTCACTGGTCAGCCAATGCATCCACTAAAAATGCATTTGCCTTTCAGTTGGGAACAAACAGAAGAATGCAGTAATGTTCCCAGTGCAAATGGACATAGAGGTAGCTTTCTTAAGAAGGGTATGATTTAAAATTAAACGTTACTTTAATGGCGTATTAGAAAGTGATTTTGTACCTCTAATACAAAAATACCTCTATAGCTTTGTATGTTTTATATTTCTGAGTACACTGCTACTACTTTCATTCTTATTTGGCTTATTCCAGAATTATCATAACAAAACTGATTCACCTACCATGCTTAAGCATTTATCTTAAGATATGCTCTTGTATTTTATATTCTGTATTCAGAATATTCGTTATGTTGCTTTGGAGAGACTATGAAATGGATTTCTGATGGCCTCTCTGTACTCCACTGTATTAAAATTAACTGTAAGTTAGTTGTAACGTTAATTTCCCTTATTTATCTCCCCCTCTTTATTATATTTGTAGTATCATGGCTAAAATCTGACTAGAAGCTCCTTGAGGAACAGTCTGGTCTCTCTGTAGTACCAAAGCATACAACATACTGAGAGCAGAAGTGAAATGAAATTCTAATAAAGAATCTAGAATATTTTGCATGTAAGTAGCTATGTGAATTATAACATGATAAGATCACTGTCCTGGGTTGAGTGAGTGGTGGAGTTTTTTGGTGGCAGGGGAGGGGGCTATCGGGGCGTCCCCCTGTGAGAAGCTTCTCGAAGCTCCCCCAGCTCCAAGTCAGCTCCACTTCTGTTTGGAAACTGAGCCAATCGGCTGCACCTCTGCGATAACGTATTTAAGAAGGGACGTGGTGATGGGCAGTCGGACTTGTGAGGAGGAGTTGCTGCAGCTGCATGAACACCAAGGTCAGTGGAGGAACGGAGGAAGAAAGGAGGGGGGAGGAGTGCCGGAGCAGAGACCCTCCTGTATCCTGTGGTGAGACGGCAGGGTGGCTCCCCCCCCCGCCACCCATGAAGATCTACGGTGGAGCAGACATTGATTTATGGCCTGTTGCTCCTGCTCGGAATAATCAAGGTTCTGTGCCCGAAGAAGGCTGGGGTCTCATGGAAAAAGGCAGCCCCGCTGCTGTAATTCAGTGCTGGGAGGATTGCAGCATGCGGGGGAGTCCCACGCCGGAGCAGCTCGGGAAGGGCTGCAGGCATGGGAGGGAATCCAGTTGGAGGAAGTTGGTGACCCACACTGGAGCAGTGTGGGGAACGCTGCGGCCCATGGGAGGAATTCATGTCGGAGAAAGTTTGTGGAGGACTGTCTGCTGTGAGAGGGGGACCACGATGGAGCAGGAAGAACAAGTTCCGGACACTCCCCTCACCGAAGATGAAGGAAGTGGCAGCGCTGACTGCACCCCCCATTCCCTGCCCCTGCGCCACTGGGGGAGGAGGTAGAGATATCGGGAGCAGAGCTGAGCCCGGAAAGAAGGGAGGGGTGGGGGGAAGGTGTTCTCAAGATGTGGCAATGCTTCTCACCGTCCTACTCTGTTAGGTGTTGTTAGTGTCTGTAATAAATGTATGTTCTTTTTTCCTTCCCCTAACGAGTCTGCCTTTTGCTCGTGATCATAAAAGGGGGATTTTCCCCCATCCCAGTCCTATCTTGAACCCCAAACCTGGCTCTCTGTCCCTTCTCATTGCGGGAGGGGAAGGGAGAGAGAGCTGCTGCATTGTGGTTGGCTGCCAATCAGGCCTAAACCACGACAATCACATTCCACATTTGTGAACTGCATTAATTGTAGCTTTGGGAATGATTTTCCTGGCCCTCAGAAGCAGATAAAAACTAGGAACATTATATCTAAGGAAGGTTGTTGGTGTTCGTTGTGTTTAAGGAAATAATCTTTTGAGTAAAGGTTCAATTCCATATGTGTAAATAAAGTGGGAAAAGATTACAAACATAAATTAGTTCAGAATGATCAGATGTGAAACAGCCTATATTTCAGACACCACAGTGAGATTCATGAGAGACGCCCCTATAGCCCCCTCCCCTGCCACCAAAAAACTCCACCACTCACTCAACCCAGGACAGGTTTTGTTCTGTTTCAGTCTTTGCATAAGAAGGTACACTGAGGTTTCTTTGAAACTTCAGAAAGTATCTAGGATAAATAATGAAAATCTCAGTAACACTTTTGACATGCAGCATGGACTTATTTTAATATCAGGGGTTTTTTTTTGAATGTTGGGTATGGCTTTAGGCTGGTATAGCTGAACATAGCTCCATTGCAGTCATGGTTCAACACTCCCCAACAACTGACCGTGCATTGCTTCAGTCTGGAATCACCTTTTGGGACACCAGTTACAACAGTTGCTGACATGCTGATTACTCTTTTGCTTTAATGATACTTAGTCATGGAGTACTCTATATTTCATGCATATCAGCAAGTATGAACATGTAATAGCATCCTATTCACCCCTCAACCCAGGACCTAGTTAACCGTGCTGATACCCATCCTTTAAATCAGAGGATATTAACAGACATGGTAAAACATAGCAGAGTCATTTGTTTTGCTTTTCCCAGAATTAGGTAAATGTTGTGAAAGTATTCACAACCATAATTTAAAATTCCTTAATCAATTGACTTGGATTGTCACAACTTTTTACATTGCCTTGACATTTAACTGTCTCCATACAAGGTAGGCTACAAGCAGGCAACGGATCCAGAAGAACGGGAGTTCTCTTGCTGTAACCTTGATGGTAACAAAGCTACAACCTGCCAGTGTCTTAGGGGTCAGACTGGTACCACTGTGCCAAACTCTGTAGGGTACCAGTGGCCTGTGCTCTTACCCCCTACTAATAGGTTTCCCTAAAAATGCTCTGTGAGGTTGCATTCAGACCCTGCACAGTGTGCCTGTTCCCTGTGAAGGGCCTGGCACCTGCTCCCCATTGCCTAGGGATGGAAAGAAGCACTGTGGTCAATACATCCATCTTCTTTGGCCACACAGCCCTCTAACCAAATAGCAAGTTGCCATGTGAATATCTGAACCAGCCAGAGAAGTCTGAGTTTTTCTTTTTGCCTTTTGGGAAAACTGATTACTTCATGCCGTCCATAGCTTTATTGCCCAATGAGAGTTTGTTTACCTGCTTCACTCTCACAAGTAGATAACTGTGGAAAGACTCAGTGGTGAATAGGTTCCTGCTGGAAATTGTCTGGTGTTTCTTCTGAAGCCACACCTGTTCGTATAATATAAGCCTCTTAGGTGAGCCTCCTGCTCTCTCATGGCATTGAGAAACAGTATGTCACACCCCAATGAAAAGCCAGGTATGGCTGTATTGAGCACACAAATACATGTGCGAGAAAACTAATGTCTTTAGATTGCCAAGCAACATTGTCCATTTATCCATATCTAATGTTTGCACTCACACAAACATACACACAAAATATTTGTTGCCTTGGAAATATTTCTTTTTGCTTGAAAGGGAAAAATAAAGAAAGGGCAAAGGCAAGGTTTCCAGGAGGGAGTACATAACTGGTTTTGATTCCACTGTGATGCAGTTAGCTGAAGACAAAATGCCTACTGCTTTCTACAGATTCCTGGGTTCTTAAGGGTGTGATACACAGAAACAGAATATAGTATTTCCATATTCAAACTTACCACAATGACAGGCTTGTAAAGAACCCTTAACTGTAATAAAAACCAGAGCAAGTCATTTAAGAAATGGTTGAGAAGATACAATCTTGTAATAGCCCCTTTTGGAGGATGCAGCAATTTGTAGACACTTGCTTCCTATTTATCAAAATGATCTGTCACACCTTACACTGACACCACAGGGTTGAAATACGTGATGCAATGCAACGATGACTCATGATTATGAGTACAGAGAATGAACCTGTTGCAATTATTTCAGGTAATCCACCCAGTTATGATTTACTGGTGAAGGACTGAAGTTCTTGTCCTTAGGCAAAGGGCACAGCAGCTGTGTCTCTCAGACATGGTACCAATGCTTCGACAACGTCTCTAAACTCACTCAAGGGAAGACCCATTCAAGAGTAGCTTTGTCTACCACAAGGCTTTGTGGAACAGACAGATGAGCAGAAGGACAAAATCAAGCACTAACCCTGTGGCTTTCACTTTCACATTCTGGCCCGAGGCCTCAAACCTGAAAGTGGTGGAAATTACTCAGTCACATGTTTGTTCACTTTTTTCAATATATGAAACAGATCACGCTCCTGAACAGGGAAAAGTTTTGATTGATCTTGCAGCTGTTCCCACTTTTTATTCCTTGATGTCCAGGTTGATATCACCAGTGCTGGCACATCAGCAACTAGCTGCTTCTACCTCTGTTCCTGGCCAGACTTTACTCTTCCAACTGTAAGCATGCCTGATGACACTGATGGTTGCTACAGGCATTTGATTCCAGAAGAGACAAGTATATATTCCATTTCAGCAGCATAATTTTGGACACCATTCTGCCATTCATCCATACCAATTAAGATTTATTCCTGTCTGTACATCTTTATGTAAGTCACTCTCTGAGTCAATGTCAAGAACTGAACTGGGGAAAGAACTCCTGAGTAAAAGCAGAAGTCACTACATGAAAAGACCATGATGTTAAAACCTCATCTCTTCCAACTCGTAGTCCCCATACGTACCCAGTTCACACAACACCTAAGAACTTAATATTTACAAAAAAAGAAACAAAACCATAATCTGCTTAGGGAAAGGAAAATGTATGTAGAATTTTATAAAATTGCTATTTAAAAAACAGTTCTCAGACTTTTCTCAGAGCTGCCTCCTTTCTAATGCATCAAAGTTCAGCCTTCTCTCTCACCTGCTGTGTGCTTAATTATAAGAATACTCCATTGCAAAGAAACTTACAAGAACATTAAACTGTGAGGCTTTTGTAATGGGCTTAAAAGGTAACTGAAACTTGATAATTTCCCTATCAGCTTTCCCCATTTTCTTAAGGAGTAACTCATATCAGGCAGGACTTAACAACACAATTAAGGATGATCTTTCATTTGCAAAGAAGTTAAAAATGCTATAGAAATGTTGAACATTTTTAGAAACAGAAACTCAGATAGCATTGGTTATCTGGAGAGAAACTGAAAACACTGGTTTCAAACTGTGTCTGTCTAGACTTGATGTATATTAGTCTTCCGAGCCACTTAACAGCTGCTTCACTGTGAGAGTGGTAATTAAATAACCACAGAACAAATACAAAGAACCACAAAGACATCACAGGAAACTTGGCAGCTCAGACATGTCAGGTCACCATGCTAGTTACCTGCTGTCATTGCTTCCAACTGGATGTTCGTCCCTGTGCAAAGCCAGAGCCTGTAACTACTGTGGAAAATGAGCATAGCTCAGAACAGATGATCCCTGTGATCTAGGTGAGCATGGTGAGAATATCTGAAATGCCAGTCTGAAACTCTCTGCATGAAGGACTCCCCACTGTTTCAGCTAGTCTCTGTTGATCTCACTCTGTGCACCTCCCAGCTGTGCAGGAGTGGCTACCAAGGTCATAACAACCTGTTATCATTGCCCAGTTCAGCACGTAATTATGAAATTGTCTTTGCAACTGCAAGCTCACAACAAAAGAGTGGTAGTATCCTTCTGCGAAAATACATTTATCTGAAATAGCAGGTCTGGACTACACTATAAACACATATTGGGACAGCAGAGCTTCCTAGGTACGGGGGCTTGTTACTTCAAACTCCTTTAAGCAGCAGGTACAGAAATGCAGGTACTGCTTTTTCAGGATGTGTACCTGTATCTGACATGGTTAATAAGTGCTCCTGAGAAAGAGTCAGGAAAACTTGTGCAGGGTTGTGATAAAATATTATTTGCACAGCAGTTTTCATTATCTTCCTGTGAGCAGAGCTCTATTTTTGAGCATTTTTTCACAAAATAAGGAACTGGTATGTCAGAAAGTGAAGTGGCAATATGGAGAAGCAGCAATAAAAGCTAAGTGAGCAACTCTGGAATCATTCCTATTTGATTGATTGAAATATTGTGTTAACAACTATTTAGAAACAACTGTTTCTAATAACACTTAAAGTTAATAACACTTAAGTTTCTAAAACTCTTAAGTAATAGCCACTGAAATAGTTTTTTAAAAAAGCAGTCTGAAAAAGCCAGATGAGTTTTCACCTAACAATTTTAGCAGTGTATTTTTATGCTTAGGCCACACTGTCCTCAGCTTCTTTCAGCAGCACTCAGGTAAGAGACAGGACAAGTCAAGCTGTCCCTCCCAGTCACTGCTATGAATCTGTGACTCTCTGGGATGAGAACCAAGCGCGCAGGTAGAATGGATGTCTCGGGGAGTGCTGCCTACTCGTGCATAACCTTCCTTTCCATCTTCAGTCGGCACCTCCACTCAAACTCCGGGCGACTGCATGCAAATACTCGCAGATATCAGGAAGGAGATCTCAGAATGCCATACGGGAGGGCAGTGACTCCTGAATGCTTGGCCGCTGTGCAGTGGTTGGGAAAGACACAAATACAGCTCATATCTTTGCAGGCTATTGAGAAAGAGACATTCCTTAGGGATGCCTCTGACGAAGCTAGTGGAGTATGCTGTAATTCTAAACCTTGAGACATGAGTAGGAAACCCTGTGAGATGTCTTGATGACTATATTCAATCACAAGAGATCTTGTAATCAATGTGTTAATTGTGGACTTTGGAAGTTGCCAGGCGCTCTGCTTCAAGGCGGGGCTGAACCTGATTTCTAAGCCAGATATCTTTTTAAAGCACATATTTCATCTGCTCCCCTAATACCGGGGTGCTTTGATAAGTAAGGACCAAAACACCCTTATGATTTTGCTCACCTACCTGGCTAAGGTGGTTTTGCTCCCAGGCTGTCATGGCTGTGGTAATGAAAAAGAACTGGGGACTTTCCAAATGCTCCTGGATCTGCTTCCACTGAACACAGGAATCACCTCCCAACCCTAGCCACCATTTTTATACCGTATACATATATATATATATCTCCAGTGTTGGGCCCCAGGAGTGCACCAGTTGCTTTCTTAAGGTCTAAATTCTGTGTCAGTATCTATAGATTCATCTAGCTATATTATTTGTATCTATTCACATTCTTGGAGCATCAAACATCTGTTTATGGAATCATAAAACATTAATTTTAAATCTAGTGTCACATTCAGTCATGAAACATCACTGCTTAGCTCATGTCTTCTGTGGACACTCTGTTCCCCCTACCATGTTTTCCCTTGATTTCACCCTTGCTCTTGATCTCAGCTTAAAAAAGCATTCATATTTTTAGTTATCTAGCCCAAGGGGGCTCTCTGACCCCAATTTCTGTTCTGTTGCTCTCAGATCAAATTCGTTCCCCCAGTTCTAGCCCTTGCCGGATGCCTTTGGTTCCTAACTCCCCAAACAACTTTCTCTGTTTTGAATCCGCTAAGACTTTGAAATTCTGCTTGATTGCTCTTGACTGGGCTAATAAGAATGCAACAATTCCATAGCAAAAAGGATCACTAAATTCTAAGAATCAGGAATGTCAGCTTGGTCCAACATTTGAAAAAAGAAGCTTGACAATATGTTTCTATTGGTAGTATGCTTTTTAACTTGCACTCAGCATTTATTTATGGGAGATTTTTACTTGCAAGAATGTTTGGACTGATGGAAACTCTCAGAAACTCTCTCTCTGAATGAGTGCTTGCTCTTCCAAAAGTCCTGCAAGATTTACCTATCTATCTAATCAATTTGCAATTTTGTTTGGATCTTCTCCTTATCTTTATAAAATTAAATTGTCCACGCAGGACATTAACCATTATGAGGTGATGTCAATGGCCAACTGAGCACCATGAATAAATAAAAAAAATTATAGTCAGAGTGAAAAGTCCATGCATAGTGTGTGTCTGACTGGACACTGAATAAATACTTTTTTGAAGATACTTGTGAAAAGATCAAAGTTTATTCTCAGAAATATTAATGAAAAACATAAATTTAAAATATTATCTAAAGAGTAAAATGTTGTAAGACCTGATGATCTTCTCTTTCACTCTCTGTGTTCATATTCAGTTTTTTTCTAATGTATTTTTTGGTCATAAAAAAACAATTATATTTTGACATATATTCTGTTCAGCATGTAAAATTCCATGGACATACCTGAAAACAGATTTAGCTCTTAATGAGAAGCTGTTTGCTTAATATTCCTTAGAGGGGTGACTTTTCAAACACTAGAACACAGAGATTATTTTTTAAACAAAGCTAGCTGCCAAAGTGAGAGGATTTAGAGCTTTAAAGAAAAAAACTCTTGAGCCTACAAATATATATATAGTTTTCTTTTGTACCTCAGATATCATTGTCCATGAATGATTCATATAAATTCCATCTGAAAAACTTCAGATGTGAAAAGTATCACAGATATTGAGCTGTTTCCACCAGATGCTTTCACCCCTGATCACCACCCCTTTTTCTCAGACCACCATGCAGTGAGTGTCTTGGCCATCCTCCTTAACCTGTGGCTCAGCAATGATTGAAATATTGTGGCCAAATGGTTTTGTCTTCCAGGAGGTGAGGATAGCATGATATTCCCCAGAAGAGCATGTAATTTATATACAGGACATTTGTTATTATAGGAAATTTGTTTAAAAGCAAAAGAAAATACTGGTGTGTAGATACGACAATTTTATGGCAGTCTGTACATTGGAAATAAATGTCTTTTCACCATAAGAGAGATTACACTTGTCCTCAAAATGTCACAATAAGATCCAACAGAGACAAGGGAATATAAAAGTATTAAAAAAAAAAAAAAAAAAAAAAGGCAGATAAAAATGGAAAAAATGAGCTGTTAACACCTAGTTATAACAAATCCACATTGTTCTTGCTCACTGATAATTGGAAATTAAAGGGAGAAATTCTGGAGTACCTAACAGAGGAAAAGATAGAGCAAACGCATTTGGGGGTGGGCCTTGGAGAACAAACCCCTATGAAATGTGGCAGAGCATAGTCTAGGGAGCAAGCAGGGATGAAGTAAGTTTGAATAAAAAGAGACTCAGGGAACAAGAGGACAAGAAGACTGGGAAAGGCAGGAGAAAGATCCATTAAAATGCAAGGAAGATTGAGCTGTACTGGGCCTCCAGAGTGAAGAGGAAGAACTTCAAAGGAAAGTCAGGGGAAAATAGTAAAGAAAGGGCAGATATTCACAACATATGAAGGAAAAAGGTTGAAAAGATCTGCATGGATGAGCAAGGGCTCCTGACCATAATCAAACATAAAAAGGAATCTTACAAGAGGTGGGAATAGGACAGGCAACCCAGGAGGAATACAGGCACATTCTCTGAGCATGTAGTCCACCTGTAGCTGAGTCTGATGTGAAGGACACTGATGTGAAGGACACTGTGAAATCTTCTGCAAGTACCTTGTAGCAACAGAAAGACATAGAAAATGTGGGACCACTGCTGAAGGGGGAGTGCACCTGGTCACAAAGGACATGGAAAAGACTGAAGTACTTATGTTGTGGTTTGGGCCTGGTTGGCAGCCGACCACAATGCAGCACCTCTCTCTCCCTTCCCCTCCCGCAATGAGAAGGGACAGAGAGCCAGGCTTGGGGTTCAAGATAGGACTGGGATGGGGAAAAATTCCCCTTTATGATCATGAGCAAAAGGCAGACTCGTTAGGGGAAGAAAAAAAAAGAACATACATTTATTACAGACACTAACAACACATAACAGAGTAGGACAGTGAGAAGCATTTCCACACCTTGAGAACACCTTCCCCCCACCCCTCCCTTCTTCCCAGGCTCAGCTCTGCTCCCGATATCTCTACCTCCTCCCCCAGTGGCGCAGGGGCAGGGAATGGGGGGTGCAGTCAGTGCTGCCACTTCCTTCATCTTCGGTGAGGGGAGTGTCTGGAACTTGTTCCTCCTGCTCCATCGTGGTCCCCCTCTCACAGGAGACAGTCCTCCACAAACTTTCTCTGACATGAATTCCTCCCACGGGCCGCAGCGTTCCCCACACTGCTCCATCATGGGTCACTAACTTCCTCCGACTGGATTCCCTCCCACGGCTGCAGCCCTTCCCGAGCTGCTCCGGCGTGGGACTCCCCCGCATGCTGCAATCCTCCCAGCACTGAATTACAGCAGCGGGGCTACCTTTTCCCATGAGACCCCGGCCTTCTTCGGGCACAGAACCTTGATCAGGCAAGCAGAAGCCACAGGCCGCAAATCAATGTCTGCTCCACCGTAGCTCTCCATGGGTGGCAGGGGGGGCCGCCCTGCCGTCTCACCACAGGGTACAGGGGGGTCTCTGCTCCAGCACACCTCCCCCCTCCTTTCTTCCTCCGTTCCTCCACTGACCTTGGTGTTCACGCAGCTGCAGCAACTCCTCCTCACAAGTCCGACTGCCCGTCACCATGTCCCTTCTTAAATACGTTATCGCAGAGGCGCAGCTGATGGGCTCAGTTTTGGTGCAGAGGTGGAGCTGACATGGAGCTGGGGGAGCTTTGAGAAGCCTCTCACAGGGGGCCGCCCCGATAGCCCCCTCCCCTGCCACCAAAAATCTCCACCACTCACTCAACCCAGGACAACTTAGTGCCTACCTTCTGTGGAGGAGGATCAAGTAGGGAACATTGAACTAAACTGGACACACATGGGACCATTGGATCTGATGGGATGCACGCAAGTGATGAGGGAGCTAGCTGACATCATCATGAAGCCACTTTTGATTGTCTTTGACTGGTCAGGCAGAACAGGGCAGGTCCCTGAGGACTAGGAGAAAGCAAATGTCTCTCCTGTTTTCCAGAAGAGCAAGAAGTTAGAGCCAGGAAACTACAGGCTGATTAGCCTCACCTCAATCCCTGGGAACATGATGAATCAACAAATCTTGAAAACAATTTCTAAACCTGTGAAGAACAAAAAGGTGATTGGGAGTAGTCAGCATGGATTTATGCAGGTGAAATCATACTTAACCAACCTGGTAGCCTTCTATGACCAGATGACTCATTTGGTCAACAAGGGGTGATATGTGGATGTTGTGATTCTGAACTTTAGCAAGGCTTTCAGCACTGCCTCCCATAATATTCTTATAGACAAACTGACAAAGAATGAACTAGATGAGGCTATGGTGAGGCAAGCCTTGTGATCAGTGGCAAGAAGTCCAGCTGGGGGCCAGTCACTACTAAAGTGCATCAGGGGTCAATAGTGGGGCCCATGCTGTTTGACATATTCATTAATGACAGGGTGCACCTTCAGAAAGTTTGCAAATTATACAAAACTGCGAGGAGTGGGTGATAACATACATGGGTGGACTGTCAGAGGGACTGTGACAGGCTGGAGAAACGGGCTAACAGGAACCACATGAAGTTCCAGCAAGAGAAATGCCAAGTCCTGCCTCTGGGGAGGAGCAATCCTGGGCACCACTGCACAGTGAGGGCTGACTGCCTGGAAGGCAGCTTTGCAGAGAAGGATGCAGGGGTGCTGGTGGACACAAAGCTGGTCATAAGCAGCAATGTTCCCTTTTGACAGAGAAGACCAACAGCATCCTGGTTTGCATTAGTATGTGCATTGCCACTGCAGGAGAGGCATGGACATAGTGGAGTGAGTCCAGCTGAGGGCCACAAAGATGATGGGGGGACTGGAGCATCTGACATATGCAGAGGGGCTGAGAGAGGTGGCATTGCTCAGCCTGGAGAAGAGAAGGCTTAGGGAAATGTTACCAATGTGCACAAATACCTGGTTGAGGAGAGTAATGAAGATGAGGACAGTCTCCAAACTGGGCAAACTCTTCTAGCTGACCCTGCTCGTGCAGTTGGCTGGAAGAGGTGATCTCCAGTGGTGTCTTCCAAACTCAATTATTCTGTGACTCTGTGAAATTATTTCCTTTGGTTTTCTAAATTTAATTCCTCTTCATGTATTCCATAGTTTAATGCTGACTGCATAAGGGTTACTGTTTTCAGCAGCAACACTTGAGAGAAGGTTTATAGGCTAGTGTAGACCTGGATCAGTTTCTCAACACCAAGTAACTGAAACATTTGCATGGATCTTACAACACTGATTTTTTTTTTTTTTTGTGAAAAAGGACTTTCACGTTCTCTTACAAAAAGATTTCTGAAAAACAAAAGTAGTGAAGACTCATTTCTCACAGATTTGTACTCTGAGGTTTCACTGAAAGCTGTAGGTTCAACTTTTTCCATTCTTGGGTGTTTGTAAGAGCTCTCGGGTCTAATTTTTCTGGTGTTTGTTTTGTTGAGACACTACCAAAAAAGAGACAGCCTATGCTACAGCTAGCTTAGAACTGCATTTGTTAAATCTCATGGCCCAGTTTACATATGCTGATTAGTTTGTTACTGCCAAATAAAGAAGATACTGTCAGAGTTGTCTGATAAGTTGGGTCTTTTTCACCCCTGCTAGACAGAATTTTCCTCTATATTTACAAGTGCTCTAAGACTTCAGGCAGGGAGACTAACAGGCAGAGAGCAATTGCATACGTTTCTGTATCAAATCCAAATAATGACTGCATATGTTTTTTCACAATCTAAACAAAGGAGATTTTAACAAGAGGAAGCTGCAAGACAGAACATCTGTATAACAAATATACTAGCAGAAATATATTTAACTATAAGAAAAGGAACAAAAAAGATATTTTAATAAGAGGTTACTTATACATACTGTACGTCCTGCTTGGCCTTGGAGGCAGACCTTTCCAAGTTTAAATTATTAAAGCTTAAAACTGCATTTCAAAGACACACAATTCCTACCAACGTATATTCCCTTTATAATAAGGTATTTTACAAAGGAGTTTCCGAGTGTAGATACATGAATGGATCTAGTAATTATCCAAAGTGAAAACTTACACTGTCTGTCCCTTTACTTCCATAGTTTCATAAAGAAAAATGCACATAAGCAAGAGAAAGCTAATTTGTTCTTGCCTTCTATTTGCCCAGATCCTCAGTGATATCATTCTGAACAGCAACAGTAGTAGTATGGTGAATTGGGGATTGTACACTTCCAAATACTAACAAAGGCACACACAAGCTGTGAGATAGCATTTCTGTGGATTTTAAATACATTTTTAAATGGAATTTAGGTGACAAACTGTTTTGCCATCTGAAGATGGAGAACTAAAGCACAATTTTGCCTCTCCAAAGTTTATGCAAATGATGGTTTTCAACAGAAACGCTGATGGTTTAGGAAGAAACTGCAAAGTCTGTGCAAGGGTTAAAAGCTTCTACAGATACCCTGGTAAGAGAAACTTTTGTGGTTTTGGTTTCTACAGTCTTCTCAGAACTGACACCATTATCACTACAGGTTAATACACTTGCTCTTTTGCTAATAATCTAAATATACCTATCCCTTTTTATCAGTTCAAAATTACAAAAGACTGTTTATACTGCATCATTTTTGCTGTTGGAACAAGAAGTCTCATAATTAGGCCACTTAGGACCCATAGGAAGATTTCTATTGAAGTAATTTTTTCCATCCTGCAACAAAGCTACACTCAAACTCCATCAACTAAATGCATCAATATTTTGGCAAAATGATGAATGAACCAAGAACAGTAGCTCTATAGCACATGGGAGGGTTGTTTTTTTGTTTGTTTGTTTTTTATTTAAACACATTACACATTAACATAAGTCCAAAGCATTTGGTTGAAACACCAGGGTGTATCATGCCTCCGAGGCACGATGAGGCATCTTTGAGGAGGAGGCAGATTTGCACTATCTGAAGAACACTGCTCTCTGTGAATTGCTGCACTCCACACTAACAGGGGGAGACCAGGAGGGAGTCCTCTACCACTGAACTGTCACAGCTCCAGATGGCCCCTTGCTCCAGGCAACCTTTACTTTCTTCTTTGCTCCCCCACTAACCTTACTATACCTGCTTAGAGATTCCAAGCAGGAGGGTTTGACTAGACAAATTACTCAGGTTGAAGACCTTACCTCGCCTGACTTTCCTCCACCATGCACCCACAGAATCTCCTGGAAGTATATTGGAGCTTCCTATTTGAAACCAGACACCAACTTGAGCGTTGTGTGCTACAGCTTTTTACCTTAAACCCCTCATGAGAGAGAAGTAATTTCTCCCCATACAACAAAGCAAGCAGGACAGAATGCTCTCCTGGAGAGGATGGCAGAAGGATAGGTCCTCTGCTAAATCAAAGTTATTTAAGACAGCTGGTCATTTTCCTGCATAATACTGGTTGAGGACTGCTCATTCATCAGTGTGGTTTGCTGAAGTATAGGAGTCAGTAGCAGGTTAAATAGCCTTTTATTCATCTTATTTATGAAGAAGCCTCATCAACATTTGTTTGCATGAAGCCACTGACCCTAGCTATTGCAAAATAAGCAGACTGTCAACATAATCTCTCAGACAAACACCTTCTAGGACAAAGAATAAGCTTTACTGATTCAGCTCAATACCTCTTCAAAACCAGAAAAAGTTTAATAAACTGTGATTATTTGCCCTCAATCTTCCTAAATTCACTGTACTGACATATTTTAATACAAGATATAGCATAGGCTGTCTCTGCCTTGGAAGAGAGATGCAATCCAACCAGTTAAGTATTATATCAGCTATATTCTAATGATCCATATACATCAGAACATAATTCTCTGGCTAGACTAGTCTTGTGACAGTGCCAAAATTGAGCATGACAATTCAAATCATGGCTAACAAATGTATATAAAGCTCACTGAGATAATCTTAAATCAATATAAATGTGATTGTTAGACTAACTGCAGGAACACAGAAAAATGAAAAACCGACTGCTACTTTCAGTTACAAACGAGATACAGACACAACCTGTGATAGGGGAATTTTAATTTTAAGGAAGTTTTACTAAGAAAACACTGAAGCCAGTGTAAAGGTATGTTGCTGGCCACCATGAATTATGTGGGAACTAACGATAAGCAGGAACAAAGGGACTACACAGGCAGTGTTGGCTCTAGGACGGACCAATACCTTACCTGCTCTTACTGGAGTTATCAGTAGCTTTTCACTTTCAATTTCAAATCATGCTTATGATTTAAAATTTTTATTTAGTCACCACGTGAGATCCTAGCTTTTCTGACAGTAAGTTGCCTTTAAATTTCTACATCCTAACTTCTCATACACTACTAGAACTACCCTGAAACCTAATTCTTCTACAGTTTCAAAGCATTATGGTAACTAGAATGTTATACAGAATTTATGAACACTGCTTCATCTGCATTAATAGTTGACAGCTGGTGGAAGCAAAAAACCTATTAGTGTGCATACACTGCAATGTCCGGCTTGTACTACTTGTCAAGAGTCCTGAAGAAAAAGTGTGCCTTCTCACAATCTCTTATGTATGACTACGTTTCTTCCAGATTGGAACTAAGCTGCATATGGCAAACTCAGTATGCAGGCTCAGGTGCTCAAGTTATCTTTCTGCAGCATTTCTGAGATTAATGGAGTTAAATTTGAAATGGTTAATGCAATGCATGTTTGCCCATTACACAATCAGAAGAGATAATCTGAAGTTTCTGACCCCAGATCTAAAACACTCGGTGAACAGAAGCACTGGGAAATTTCTTCATAGGAATTCCCTCAGAAAGGGGGGACAACATCATAGAGGTTGATATGAAGACTGTAACAAAGTAAAGGCATGACTAAATGGTTGGTAACTAGATGGTCAGTAGCAACCAGGAGGCTCTTTCGTTCGCTGGTCACCAAGCCGGGCCTAGCCAAGGCGGGCAGTGGCCAGGCCGCTTTATGGCTGCGTGGGCCGGTGGCGGCTGGCCTGGCTCGGTGAGGGCCAGCACTTCCAGGTGCGCACCTACGCTACAAAGAGCGATCCTGCAGCACTCAAGGTCACCGAGAAAGCTCTCAGACTCAAAAAAAAAAAAAAAACAAACCCAAACCAATAAACAAAACAAAAACAAAAAAACAAAAAAAGGCTACGCGGCCCTGTAAACCCATCTTGTGCCAGACCAGCTCGGCGACAAGCGGCGGCTGGGAGCCCTACTTCTGTGGATGAAGGGCTGCGGTCTCCTCAGCTGCGGCGACACGGCCTTCGCGGGGCAGGGAGCGTTTCTAAACGCCTCCAGCGGACTCCGAGGAGAAGGAGCACCCGCCCCCGCTCCCCCTCGGGCCGGGCCGGGCCGTGCCCAAGGCCGCCCGCCGCGCCGCGCCGCACCCCACCGGCCCGCCCGCCGCGGCCCCCAGCCCCGCGACGGCGCAGCCGGTAGCAGAGCCGAACCCCCCGCCGGCAGGGCGCGGTAACGGCTCCAACCGCCCGCCCCGCCGCCGGCCACGTGACTGCCCGCCCCGCCTCCCCGGGGCCTGCGCCTGACAGAAAGGCGGGGGTGGGCGGTGGGAGCGGCAGGCCGGGACGGCGGCTCGGCAGTGCGTGAGCGGCTGGCGGAGCGGAGGCCGGCGGGCCGGTGCGGCGGCAGCGGCAGCAGCGGCGAGAGTAGGCAGCGGCGGCACCACCACCCCCGCCTCACCCCGAGAGCCCGCCCGCGGCAGCCGCCGCTGCGCTCGCTTCCCTCCCGCTCCGCCGCCGGCTCCTGCTCGGGCCGCCGCGCCCCGGGGATGGCGGTGCTGGCCCTGGCCCTGGAGGGACTGGCCATCTTTGGGCTTATCCTCTTCGTCGTGCTCTGGCTCATGCACTTCATGTCCATCATCTACACGTAAGCGCGGGCCGCGGTGTGGCTGTCTGTGTGTGGGGAGGGGGGGGGGGGTGGGACACGGGACGAGGGCTCCGGCGTTGCTCCCTCACCCCACCCGCCCGCCATCGCCCCCAGAGCGGCCCCGCCGCTGAGGAGCGGGGCACCGGGCCTCGTCCCCCCGCCGCCTCCTCCGCCACCCCTTCGTCCCCTCTCCCCGCTCCGGCAGCGCCCGCCGCCTGCCTCCCGCGGCCGCCGGCGTGAGGGCCGGCGCGCATCCCGGCGGCCGGGTGGGCTGTGGTGAGAGCACAGCCGACACCTTGCCACCGACCTTCGGGTAAAACCCATTCCCTCTCTCTAGGCTTCTGCCGCCTGGTTTTGCGCCGTGGTCTGCGCTCCTCGGCGCGTAGCACCGCTAGGGCAGGCTTGGGTTTTGTCCTTTGCTGATACACCTGTGAAGCGGGGCTTCCCCGCTGGTGGTGGGAGAACAGCGTACGCAGCAGTTATAAAATGTGAGCTTTTTGACTGTGCGAGTGTACAGCAGAACAACCGAAGTAGCATGGTACCCTGTGCTGACCAGACAGAATTTTATCTATAACTACCCTTTTTTTTTTTTTTCTTGAGAAATAATGGTAGTACTAGTAAAAAGAAGCGTAAACATAGTGTGTCTAGACCCTTTTTGGATAACTCCAAGGAAAAATGCTCAAAGAGTTTGTGAGGAGTGTTTGCATTTTGGTGGCTGACAAACAAAGCAGACTACTGCTTGAGCTTGGCAGAGGAATTGTCTCTGGGTATGTGAGGAAAGGATTAAGAACACACCTCTCTTTTCTGTAGAAGACCATGTTTTTACTCCCTTAAATAAAAGGCCACTGTTGCATCACTACAGGGATTAGAAAATATCTGAATTTCTGTTTGCTTTGCTTATCTGTTCTCCTTTCTTGCTGTTGAACATGTATCTGATAAAATGTAGCTCTTGTTCAATGCAAAGCTCCTGAATTCATGGATGCTAGAGACTTGCTTCTGCTGCCTATGGTCATGGTTGCCTTGTTCTTTTTTAATGTGAAATCACTTAAAAGCTCTAATAATTTTTCAGTGCTGTAGTTCAGTTGCCTTTAGATTTTATTTACTCAGATAATTATCGTCTTTCTTGAAAACTAGCTGTATGGATTGTCTTGGTCCCAAATGGCAGGATTTCGGTACAGGAGAGCTGCAAGGGTGCTTGGTGAGCGTAGAGACCATGGACTACAGTGGGCACAGCTGATTCTGGACTGCTTTGAAGCTCATGAAAACAGCCTATTACATGCTAAAACCCTAGCTGAGCAGATGAGTGTGGTGCTGCTCATAAATCTTTAAGAGTGGCAGCTGCGAGGGGCAGGAGATGCAAATGGAGATACTGGGGAAGATACGTGAAAGGATAAACAAGAGGAAGAAAGGACGAAATAAACGGAGATGTGAGAGGAGAGGACAGAGGAGAACCAGAGGAAGGGGTCATTGTTGGGCAGTCCATGCCACAGGAGCTACACTGGCAAGGGGACTGCCTACTGTGGAGTCTGCACACTGGAGCAGGGACACTGCTGAATGGACTGTGGGCAGCAGATAAATAGTGCCAGAGCAAGTATACATTACCCTTGAAGGGACTGTGACCTGTGGGCAAACCATGCTGGGGTGGAGACACCCCGAGGAGACTGCAGCCCATGGCTGACCCATACGGGGGCAGAGACTCTGCCAGAGGTATTGCAACCTGTAGGTAAGTGACTCCACAGCAGGTATACCTGCTGGAGCAGAATAACAGTTAAGAAGCAACCAGCAGTGGAGAAAAATGAGTAAGAAGCAAGGCGTGGCAGAAAAACCATTACAGATTGACCCTTGCCTCATGTGTTGCCTCTCTGAAGGGCTTGGGAGAGACTGAGTTTAAGTAGTAGTGGACATAAGAGCACTTCAGAAAAAGATGGGGAGAAAATGTCTCTGACTGAAGTAGAGCTTTGGGAAGGAAGACAAAAGGTGCTTCCCTAAAAGTTTGGTTGTTTTTTTCCTTAATACCCAAATCAGTAATTAATTGTCTGCTAATTGGCAATAATTCAAAGTAACTAGAATTACCTGATTTGAAACTGTCTATGACAGTAATTGGTGGGGGTTGTTGGTGGCAGCTGGACCTGGTGTGGCCTAGGGCTGGAGTATTTGCAGTCATGTGAAACTTGGAAGGAGTTGTTTTGTTGGGAATTTGTATTGCAAATGTGTTGTGTATGGGGAGTTAATGCAAACAATGTGTTAACAGGTGGAAAATTTGCCAGCTGTGAAGACGATGGGTAAGAATTGGGGTGGTCATGTCCCAGGCTATGAGACCTCTGGAGAGACGTGTGCTTCCAGCAGGGCTCTAGAGATACCATCTAGCAGGTCCAGTGCTAGGAGCTGACTGTGTCAGAGTAGTGGACTGGTGATAACAGGGGTATTTAGTGTTCAGTGCAGAAGAGGTGGCCTGTGGTTGGAGGTGAGAAGCTGGTAGCACTGAAGCAACCAAACTGCAAGCTGTGCTGGGTTTGCAGGATGTTGTAGAGGAGCTGCCCCAGTTGCAGTGATTTGGTAGATCTGTGAAAACAGGGCTGTTGCTCCCTGTAGTGTGACCATGCAGCTGCCCTTTGCTTGTAGTGAAATTAAAGAAATGCTGGATGCCTGCTGCAGCTATCTCAGGGAGATGTCCTTACAGTGGCTGTGGTGGTGCTGAGAAACTGGAGCTGGTGGGATGTTGCTGATGGCTGGAGAAAACACTGCTCTGGTGAGTTTGGAGCCTATGCCACTTGTAAGCACAGCCCTGGGCAAGTGAGAAGGGCTGTGGGGGTTGACTGGTGGAGTGCTGTGTGGAGGAATGGCCTGGTGATGCAAGCAAGATACGCCTCTGAAGAGAGTTAGCAGGAGGAAGTAATCAACTGTGTTTGCTTTAACTGCTGGAGTGCATTTATGGGGAAGGGAACCCCAGATAGATGGTGATTGTTAATGACATGGCCTGAAAACTCTGGTGGCTGGAAGCTGTTAGTAGTGCCCCTCATCTCATAGAGACTGTTTTGTCCTGGACAGCAGGCACAGCACACTGCATCCTTTCTTAGACCACTTGAGCTATGAAGGGATCTTCACTTACAGATGGAAACTCCTTTTGATGTCAGTGGGAAGATACAGTATTAGAGTAGAATTATGTGATGCTTTTCATACAGTGAAAACTGTTTACTCTGTAGCTGTTACAGGAAATGAAGAAAGGTGAAACTAATTAGTCTTCCTGTTTTCACTTTAGGGACAGTATTGTTGGTTTAACATTTTTTTAAAAGTCATTGGGGTAGGGGCTGTTTGTCCTTGAACTGCACTGTGTCTAGCAATGCTGAACTGGTGGGATGGAAGGCCTGATCTGTGCTACTGGAGTACTAAGATAATGTTGAAACATGTTAGCCAGGCTGTTGTGGCTGAGGCAGTCCTCTTCCTGTGGTTCTCTGTTGGTATTTTAAATGTTTGATTTGGCAAAATGCTTAGTTCACATGTGTTCTAAGTAGACAAATGGGATTATTCAAGAAAGTAAGCTTTTTTTGTCTTGAAGTGCTGTCAGCAATTGTTGAGGTTAAGGTCATGACAGCACTTCAGATGTGTTGGTTTGTGCTGTAATTGCTTTTAAAGATGTAGGGTTTGTATATCTAAGGTATTGTGGAAGGTTTCAGTTGAGGAAGAATATCTTTTCTTCCAGACTGAATTTGCAAAATATGGTTCTTGCCACCTCTTTCTCCTGCTACCCTTCCTTACTTGGAATGGTTTTGATTTGTAAATAAGTGCAGTAGGATGGGTTGATTTCATACTCTTTTAAAATAAACAGGTGGCTTGAAGCAATGAAATGCAAATAGCCACACTTAAGTCAAAAGGCCAATCTTTATAAATTGTCTAATGTATGTGATTATGAAATGGGTCTTGGTTTGGTGCTCTCAATAATACTGAGTCAGTGAAGTAAATGCAATAAACATGGACCAAATAGCAGGTTTTTATAGCTAGTAATTAGATAAAGTGCAGTTTGCATATATTACTCTGCTTAGTAAGGCTGTGATATTTGACCTGTTTGAGTTGCTGTCCTTTATACTGAAGTTGGGACCTTGACTAAGACCCTTCCTTGCTTGCATACAGGCTCTTTAGTTGAAGTTGAGCCACCAGCTGATGCAGTAAGAGGTGGTCAGTGTTGGAGATTCTGATGTACTGACTGATACCACGTGAAGCTGTGTAGTTGTATGGACACTAAAATGAACTTTGAGAACTAAAATGAGATGTATAGCTGTATCTAAAATAGAAGACCATGGGTATGATGTGTCAGTAAGGAAAAAGGATTTATAGTATTGGCTGAAGATTCAGGAAACTAAGTAGTGAGTTTTGGTATTTTAGCGATCTATTAAAAATAGTTATTTAATGATTCTTACTAACTTCTATTCTAAGGACATGCAAAGAGTGGAACAGAAGTCTTATGAAATCAGGGAAAAAGTAAAAAAGCCCCACACCCCCCAAATCCAAATTGGGATTTATGGTGCTCTTATACATCTTGTAACTCTGGATCCCTGGCTAGCAAGTTATGTGGCAGCAGATTTGCTGTTTTAACTGTTTTTCAAAATAGATGGTTCTAGTTTAATAATGATAGGAGCTTTCTGAACATGATGTGCCTCTTTCTAAAATAAAGCTGGCAAGCAAAGCCTGCAGAACCTAGAAATTGTCTTATTTAAGCATAATCAATCTGATCTCAATTTCCTTACTATGTCTTCAGGCATTAGTTTAAAAATCAATGAAAGTTTTTATATTTTTACCCTGAATAACTCTCTCACTTGTTGATGATTATTTCAACTTGAACAGCAAGTAGAGGTGTGTATGGTAAATTTATTCTGGGACTAAGGAGAGGCAGTAGAATGGCTTTTAAGTTGAGAAGGTCAAATTTAATTTTTGGTGGCTTGCACTCAGCATTGTGGCTGCCACAGAGTTCTTAGAAAATGTTTGGTAAATCTCTTAAGCTGTTTGTATCTTGCTGGTTTATTTGCCTGGTCCACAAAACAAGGAGTCATGTTCTGGTTTCTGGTTTTGAGTCTACATTGTTCTTGTAACAGTTGTCAGTGGCAATTCTAATATAATACTTCATGTAAATCACTTTAAGGCATCCACAGTCAGTTGATACTGAGATTGTTCCTTGTCTTGGTTTGCAGGTGTAAATGAGAAGGGTAGAGCATGTCATTTAATTGATAAACATAATGCTGGTTTTAGCTTTTTAAAATAATCATCTATAAGTTGCAGTAGTCAATGAAGAAATGAATTTTGCATTCATATAGCATTTGAATGTAACTGGGTCCACTGTGTTTTATCTGCTGAGTGAAACCCAAGGCTTTCAGAAACATATAAATGTAGTAAAACACCTAAATGTAACTAAAAGTAATTAATAGTCTTGGTGTAATGCATATGCATACAAGGAGGAAATTCAGTTTGCACAGATGCATAAAACTCAAGTTTCCTGAAATACGTCTGCTGAGTTGAAGAGCTTTCTAAACCTGAACAAAAAAACCCCACATAGCTGATATTTAATTTCATTTTTTTGTTGTGAAGCAATTTTGATATTTTGGTTAATAATCTATTACTGCATAGTAATTGTGGCCATTCTTAAGAAAATAACAGTTCTATTTCTCATGGCCCTATTTGATTTTCTTGTCACCCTCTTTACCTTTGTCCATTCCTTGCTGCTTAGTCCTTGATTTGTGTACAGGCTTACGGTGCTCTGTTTTCTGACCTCTCTGCTTGTCTTCTGTCGTCTCCTTTTGACCTTTTTGCTTGTTGGTGGAGCTGTTTTTCTTTGGGCTGTCTTATATTTTCCTCTGTCAGTGGCAATAGTTTGGCTAAAGTAGCTGTTAAGAGCAGTAGTAGCTATTCACTTTGACATCATAGAGCTGCTTTTCCTTTGGTTTGTGGAAATGCTTCAGGGGCAGTCTTGTCACAGATAGGAGCCAGGAGGGGATGTAGTGTAGATATAATTTAAAAGATAATCTGTAAAGCACTTACCTGTTACTATCAAGTGTTATCAGGCATAAGTGAACTAACATTTTGATAGAATTTGGAGATAATGCAAAGTCTTGTTTCTGAGATTAGAGGTACCCTTCCCTCTTGTTGGTAATCAAACTCAAACAGAAAACCAAGAAGTGTGATTTTTACTGGAGCTTCTCCAGGAAGCAGCTGGAAGATGTCTAGCACATGCAGAATGCTGCATCTGTTCTTGACTTTGTCTTCATTCCTTGAATCTTTATTGAACTCCAACCACTTATGCTGAAATTTTCCATACTGGTTGTCTACCTCAGGGTAAATAGTTTTTCCAGTTACGTAGTTGATGACAAGCTTGATGTAAAATGTTGGTAACTTTACCTTAGGTTGTTGTGTGTGATCTTTCTTTTATATGTGGAACAGGGAATGGAGCAAGCTCATGATATGTATTAGCAGTCTCTTACAGTAAAAATTCTTAGTGGGTTACAAGCAAGCAAAAAAAGGGACTTGGATGTTTGACCACAAACTGGAGCATTGGAAAAGCATAAAAAGTTGGGAAATTATCTGAGGCTTCTGTTTGATCTTATGTAACACTTTCATCTTCCTGTTCTTTCTCTCAGTAATCCTGTCTCCAATAATGTGTGCATTGAGGATGGACCCTACTTTATGCAGAAACCTTAAGGTACTTGCTGCAAGTGATACATCCATAAAACTTGATGGATTGCTTTTACTCAGCAAGTGAATGACAGCATTGTAGCAGAGGCAAATCTGAAGGATAACAATGCAAAGATATGGGGAGAAATACAGGAAAATCACAGGGTATGGGAACACACAAGTGGCTGAGGCTTTCTCTAACAACTTAGAGGCAGAGGTGAGAGTAATTTTTCCCCACTGTGAAGGAAATCGGAGTGGTTCAGGCTGGAAATGCCTGTTAAAGCTTCAATTCCAACCCCCTGCTCAAAGCTGGGCCAAATTTCAGCAGTTTGCTCTATGTATAGTGCATAGTTAGGATAACGATAGCTTGTGATAGAAGATGGAAACCACTGAAGGGATGTAAGTATGAGATAAACACTACTGGCCCCTGATGATTTTGTGTGACATCTTCATTAATGACCTGGAAGATGGGGCATATCAGCAAGTTTAGTGACCTTACAGAACTGGGAGGACTGGCTGATACACCAGGTGTGTGTGCTGCCATTTGGAGAGATGTTGACAGGCTGGAGAAATGGTCTGACAGGAACCTCATGAAGTTCAACCAAGGAAAATGCCAAGTCCTGCACCTGGCAGGAATAACACCATGCATCAGCACAGGCTAGGAGCTGACTGGCTAGAAAACAGCTTGGCGGAAAAGGACCTGTGAGTGCTGATGGGTGCTGGTCTAATTGTGAACAGTAATGTGCCTGCAGTGGCAAAGAAAGCCAACAGCATCCTGTGCTGCGTTGCTGGCAGGTTGAGGGAAGTGATCTTTCCCTTCTACACATGACTGGTGAGGCTATGTTTGGAGTGCAGTGCACACTTTTGGGCTCTCCAGTATGGGACTTGGATGTGAGCAATATCCAAATGCAAAAACAACATTAAGTGTGTCAAAACCACAGAACCTCATTTCAGTTAAAATGTAAAAATCCCAGTGGAGCAAATGGAGCTCTTGGAGGGGAAGTAAAGCATCAGGTCTTGTATATCAGCTGGAGTGGAAGAAACTGAACAGTGGGATGAGGAAGAATATAATCTTTTTGTCAGGATATGAAGCTTTCAGAGGAGTTGAAAGAAGCTGAGGCTTTATATGAACCATATTTCCATAAAGACATAACTTTTGATTAAGGTGAGGGGAGTGGTAGATAAGTGACTTGTGAAATTTGTCACAAATACTTTGTGGCATGCTAGTTGTTATATAACTAGTTTTACTGGTTTACTAGAGCATCCTTCATTATTTGTGTCCATCACTCCATGGGAATTGCATAATGTCAAGTAGTGGTGTCAGAGCTGACTAGGATTTTCACATTTTAATTGAAATGAGGTTCTGTGGTTTTGACACACTTAATATTGGGTTTTCATTTTACTGAAGACTGTGGTTTTGAATAAATGATTAATTACTTTATTGTGAGAAATGTTTTGACATAGATCAAAAAAAGCTTTTAATTTTGCTAATTGCAAGGTGAATAGTTTTGCATTTTCTTAAATAGGTTGCTTTTAATGACAGTTGATGAGGACCTAGGCTAGACTATACCTTCTCACAATTGGCCTGGATGAATTCATATCTTGAGTCAAATTATTGAAGTTGTAACATGAATACTTAAAGGAAGTCTTACCCTGTCATTTGGGTAAGGTAAAAACACTTTTACAAGTGTAGACAAGGACAGAAAGCCAAAGTGAAGCATTGTAATAAGTGAAAGATTAGGACTATCTTGGCAGTGCTACTTGTAACTTTCTGCTTTGGAATTCTTATATTTCTTAAAGCAATTTTTGAACACTTGATAGGTGCTTCTAGTAGACCAATATTTTTTCATTAAAACATCAGGATAACTAATAAAGTATCCCTTTTACCAATTTGTGCTGGTAGTTATTTGGGTCTGTTTCAGACTACTTGAATTATTGTCCCCCTCTTTAGAAGCATCTCTTCGTAAACCCAAGACTGTTTTTACTTGTTCCCCCTTCCCTTGGTAGGGCTTCATCTCACCTTTGTCAGCAGTACAGTCCATGAGGAGGAATCTGTATAAACATTAATTTTTACATTGTTTGCAAGTGTCCTATTTTTATTAAGTGCTTGTCTCCGTTCAATATGCCTGTATAGTAATGTCTTCCCAGGTGACTGCTGCTTTGGTTTGATAATGGATAGTGTGCTACAATTCATTATGAAGCAGATTTCTCTAGTTGCCTGCACACCATGTTAGACATAGAATAATCAAGTTGATGAAAACTAGATTTTGGTCAATGTACTGAGCTGTTCTTAAGGAGCTATTCTAAGCACTTTCTACTGAAATACATTTTTATCTTATATCAACCTGCATTTTTCTTGCAAGCCCTGCTAAAGGAAGATTCTGTGTTAAAAAGAGGTAGAAAACTTTCAGACTCATGTCCTTCATGAGAACTTATATTTTAAACTATTGAATGTTATTAACAGGAGTAGCAACTAGAAAGTGTGACATTCTTCCTGCCTTCATCTCACAGATCTCTGGGCTGGGGTATAGCAGGGAGTAGACAGGATTTTCAGACTGCAGGAGTATCTGGGTTTTTTGCTGCTTTTTCTCCTGCCTTCTATATTGCCTGCACAGTATGAGGTGGTACAGTGAAATAGTGTTAAGGGTTGTACCTGCTAACCTTTTGAAATACTAATGAGATGTTTCAAAATTAAGATATTCCACACTTTCTTTTAAGTGTTTTTGAGAGACATGTTTCATAACAATATTTCCAAGAAGATTGTTCTATATGGATTGTATAAAGGTGAGGGAGGTAAAATTTTTTAGAGGGTTTGTGAACCAAGTGTTGTGCGGTGGGAGTTTTCTTGAGAGATTTACCAAGTTAGTTTTTCTGGTTTGTATCTGTTAGAAACAGTAAAAAAAAAAAAAAAAAGCCCTTCTGAAATACAGTTGAATCTGGTGTTGGGTGTAAAAGTGTTAACTTACATCTAATGTTTTATTTTGAAGGCTTTTTAGAATTGCTTTCTTGAGTTTCTCATGTTCCTTATAGGAGACTTACTCAAGTTCTCCAAGTCATTTGCAGTGTCACTGTCTCACAATTGTGTAGTCCAGACAAGGTTTACAGCTTTTTTTATTAACCCAATTCGGGGGTAATAGGGCCTGGAACTGTTGGTTCGAACTTGTGTGAATTGATGTTTGAGTAAGGTTTATGCTTCAGCTGCATGCAGTTCTGTACTCTGGAAACACTTGCAGCTGAGTTAATAAAAATGGCCTGTCATCCACTGCAAATTAAGAAAAAAAATACTGCCATGGTCTATGCTTTATGATTCGTTAATGTAGTTTCTCTTTAGTCATTAACATAATTCTGTTGCTGGCAATTAAGTGTTTTGGAAGCTCTTAGGGAGAACGAAGCTGGAAAATGTTGATGGGTGGCAGGGATCTTTGGCACAAGGGGAGCAGCAAGGAGCAACCTAGGGTCTGTAGGAAGTGCATTATCTAATGTTCAGCAAATGATTTAAACTTGTGCCTTACACAATGAGTAAGGCTGAGCTATTTTAATCCTATAAGTTTGTAAAATAAAAGTCAGAAAAACAGATTGAATAGTTTCACAGTGTGAATGTTCTGAAGCTTTGTGTTTTAAAGGATCTTGTAATTTGAGGGGTTGATTCTGTACTAAAAGCTCTCTGCTGTGGTTGGTTTATCTTTTCCAGAGTTACCGCCATCCACTAGAGATGCTTTCATAAATGCAAATCATACTAGATGCAGTTCTCTGAAGTTGTGTAATGTTTGTTGCAAGGAGTCTATTAAAAAACATTTGTATTTATGCCTCAGTGGTTCTTGATTTGATGCTCAAAGGGATAATCCAAATCCTTTCTGACCCCTACACCTTTCTAAACATTTCTGCCATTCTGCTCGCTTTTAATGAGCATGTGGCTGTGTGGTGACTCAGATCAGCAAGTTCGCTTTTTCCAGGGGGATAGTTCTCTGTTTGATCAGCAGGCTGATCCAATTTATCTTGTGGCATTGACTGCTTTATAGCTGCCAGTAGGCTGAGGATGTGGGAAAGCAGAAAGAGGGAATGAATTGCTATTTTGATGGCAGCCTTCAGATAGACTACAAGGAAAAACTTTGTGTTCATTTTAATGCTTAGTATGATCCAGTAGTGGCTGTGTTGTAGGCAACTTGATGTGTTTGTTAAGCACATTTTATTTCAACTTGAAAATTGTAAACTATCTAGGATTTGGACAGTAAATGAATTCCCATTGCTTCAGGTTTAACTCCAATCTATTGTATGGGAGCCTGTTTGTTTCTTTTATTGTGCAGGTGTGGGGGCAGGGAGCGGAGTAGGAGAAGAATTTCTAGATTAAAAAGGGAGTGTTTAGTGGTTTTAAGTTGAGGTCTGTAATGTTTGTTCTTTCTTCTTCCTGAAAGATAAGGTCTTTTCCTACTCAAAACTTAAACAATTTAAACTCTGCCGTTCCCTCCTGACCCCCAGTTTAAAAAAAGGCTGTACCAAATTACGGATTGCATCTACTGAACATGACTTTTGTGATAACATTTGGAAGATGCTTCTTAAAGAATTTCAACTGTGCGTGAAGATGTCAAATTCAAAATGTCAGATAGTACTAGATAAGATTTCTACTATTCTGCATGGTATGACTTTTATCTTTATTACTAGCCACTGATTGAACTAGTACTTCCTAGAACTGGAAAATAAGATTGGTGTTTAGTTTTTGAGAGCCATTCACCTTCTGAAAAATAACAATGTTTACAGTCTAGGTTTTCTCACTCTTTTCTCACTCAATTCTATCTCGGGAACTTTAATAATTTGACTTTTTTGGTGGAAAAGCTTTGACTCTTGCTAGTTTGGAGCTTGTTTTAAGGTCAGGGCTTTTTTTTTAATATCATTCCCCTTCCTTCACTACTCATTGTGATTTTTTTGTTGTACCAAAATCTGGGTTGTCTCACCTGGCATGAAGTGAGCTGAAAACACAGAATCAAGATACTTAATTCATATCTGGGCAGAGATGTGTGTTAGATGGCAATTCCACAAAGCTAGCACACTTTGGTTAACACATGGTAAGCATTTATACATTCCAAGTGACAGCTATCAGTACTTCTTACTGATAAGTTTGTCTGTGCTTGTCCTCATTGGTCTTTGAGGTCTTGCCTCCATTTAAGGTCACAGTATCCTCTTTTTTAACTTCACATGTTGAGTGAGGAATGGGCTTTTCCTGGTAGGGGTCTTTTTCCTACTTGAGCAAGGGTTTTTACTTTGAAGAAAGCTCATTCATTGTTCATGTATTTTTATCCTTGGTTTTTATCAACAGCTTTTGTTCCTGTGTGCTTATCTTGGTCTTTCCATTTTAATCATGGTGTTGCTACCTCAGGGTCACTCTGTAAGCTTTGACAGTTCTTTTATAAATATGTGGCATTCTTTCACAATCTTCACTTGGTCGTTACATCAATTACAATGCAGCAATTTCAGTGCATTACATTCTGAGGTCCTTTTTTTTGGTCTGTGTGGTGTATATATAGTACAGGAGAAAGTACTCATTGAAAGTGAATGAAATGCTTGGCCTGCCTTCTGCCCTCAGCTAGCATGTGATGAAGCACTAACCAATTGCAGCATGCTGTTCAACATAAACTAGTATGAAAACAGCAGGATTACATTTTTTATTTTCAATTTTCTTGCAGACATGCACAAATCTATGACTTTTTCTCTGCTGGCAGACAGCCACAAAAAGTCTATGCTACAAAGTGGGCAACTGAATTTTACTCACCATTTCCTTCTTTCAGACTTGTTTGCTTCCCTCTATCTCCGAGCATTTTTTATTACAATTGCTGTTACACTAAAAGTGCATTAGGGTTTACTCTTAAATTCTTCCCTCTTATCCCCAGCTATGCTTTTCTGCTTCTCACTGTTGTTGGATATGATACTTGTGTAACTTAGGTTGCTGGGTAGATGGATTGACTTGCTGTGTGTCCATATGCCTGTTGAATCAGATGTAAGCAAGTGGCAAAAGTAGAGAATGGGGAAGACTGTCCACCTGAGAACACTCTGGTTGGCTGGTGGGATGAGTTGACCCAGGCTAGCAGCCAAGCAATGGTGTCCTGAATTGTCACCAGCACATTTCAGTGGGGTAATCTCTTCATTTCAGTCAGGAGAAATAGAAGTGTGGCATGCCTAAAGTATTACTTTGAGTCACTTGTGAATGCTGGCAGTGTTTTCTACTAGTAATTATAGTTAGCTTTTTCTGGCAGGCAGATAAGGGCAGGGAGCAAGCTATAAGGGAGTGAATGCTGTAAAGGAAAACTGATGCAGAGTTGGTTGTGGAAGAGTTCTGAGGCCTGACTTGAATCCTTATGTATGTTTTTAGAGGAAGGTGTTGTATCCCTGATGCTTCCTTCGTGCTGATATTATTCTTCCTCTGACTCCATGGTGAGTGGGCTTATGCTGTTCATCCATGGGCAGCTCAGCTCTTCCAGGAGCTCACTGAAGCCTGAGAAGGAAGGAGACTGTATTCTTCTGCTGTGATCGTGGCAACACATTCACAGCCACCCTTTTGAACATGCTCTGGAGCTTCTAGCAGCCTTCCCTAGGGTGCCCTCTAATTTGGCAGAAGACAACCTGAAGTGGGAATGAAAAAGCCAGATTTAAGTTTTTTTAGTGAGTTGAAGCAGGACTATATGGGTATCAGTACTGGCATGTCTTGTTAGGCTGGTGTTGATAGCAGCACAGAGGAGAAGGAACACTGAGGGATCTTTGCTAGTGAAGCTGCATGATCATTTTGCCACATCCTTTCAAACTATACTTGCTAACTTAAACTGGCAAAATGCTAATGTTACATATGGGGTAATAGTTATGTGGTGGTTTAACTGTCTCAACCAGGTTACTGTGGGATCAGTCAAATGTCACCACCGCTAAGAAACACAGTATATCCCAGAAAATAGGGGAAAGGATGAAAGAGGGAGTGCCTCTGAGCAGTAGCTTGTAGTTAAACTGGTTCAGCTATGCTATAAAGCCCCACTCTAGGTGGAGAAAAAGGTTGAAAACAAGATAAACATGTTTAGTTCTTGCTTTAAGACTAATTATGTCCATTTGCTAGGAGGCCTGTAGCCACAGGCGATGTTGGTTTTTGTTTGATCTGTGTTGCAATTTTCAAATCTGTCAAGCCTAGGAGGTCCCTAAATGGGAGTAATAGTGCAGTAGGTCTCTTAATGCACTGTAGTATGCCTGTGTACTTAAACCTGTATAGAGCAGTATGAGAAATAAGTACTTGATAATAGTGTGTTATTCAGCCTTTGTTGTGTTATTGCAGTGTCCTCCTGTGCTTCTCTATCCATGTTCAAGTGTCTTGTTTTTCTTCCTGGTGCTATGACAAAGGCTGCTTGTGCAGACATCTTCCCTCCTGCCTTCACAGGCAGGTAAAATCTTGTGCTGTAGCTCCCAAGGTAAATGCTGTCTTGAATTCATGACTCTGAAATACATACATATCTATATATATCTTATTCCATCTATTTTTTTAGAATCTTAGAATCGTTTAGGTTGTAAAAGACCTTTAAGATCGAGTTAAACTGTTAACCTACCACTGCCAAGTTCACCACTAAGTTATATCTCTAAGTGGCACATCTACACATCTTTGAAATACCCGCAGGCATTGTGACTCAACCACTTCCCTGGGCAGCCTGTTCCAATACTTGATAACCCTTTCAGTGAAGGAATTTTTCCTAATATCCAGTCTAAACTTCACCTGGCACAACTTGAAGCTGTTTCCTCTTGTCCTATTGCTTGTGACTTGCTAGAAGTCTGACACCCACCTCGCCACAATCTCCTTTCAGGTAGTTATGGAGAGCAGTATGGTCTCCTCTAAGCTTCCTTTTCTCTAGGCTAAAGCCCAGTTCCCTCAGCTGTTCCTCACAAGGCTTGTGCTCTAGACCCTTCACTAGCTGCTTTGCCCTTCTTTGGACATGCTCCAGCACCTCAATGTCTGTCTTGTAGTGAGGGGTCCAGAACTGAGGTGTGTCTTCACCAGTGCTGAGTACAGAGGGACAATCCCTTGCTTATTTCTGCTGGCCACACTACTTCTGATACAAGCCAGGATTCCATTGGCCTTCTTGGCCACCTGGGCACACTGCTGACTCATACTCAGCTGGCTGTCAACCAACAACCCCCAGGTCTTTTTCCACCAGGCAGCTTTCCAGCCACTCTTCCCCAAGCCAATAGTGTTGCCTGGGGTTGTTGTGACCCACGTGCAGGACGTTACTTAACCGTGTTGAATTTCATACAGTTGGCCTTGGCTCATAGATCCAGCCTATCCAGATCCCTCTGTAGACCCTGCTTACCCTCAAGTAGATTCACACTCCCACCCAAGTTGGTGCTGTGTTCAAACTTACTGAGGGTGCGCTTGATCCCCTCATCCAGATCATAAAGATATCCTTGTCTCTAAATAGGAGAGACATGGATTTGATGGATGGGCTACTCAGTAGATAAAGAATTTAGTGGATGGTCACAGTTGAAGAGTTGAGGTCAACAGCTCAATGTCCAGATGGAGAGTGGTGTTGAATGACTTTCCTCAGGGGTTGGTACTGGGACTAGCACTGTTTAACACCTTTGTTGGTGACATAGACAGTTGGATTGAGTGCACCCTCAGCAAGTTCACTGATTACACCAAGCTTTGTGGTACAGTTGATACACTGGAGGGAAGGGATGCCATGCAGAGGTATCTTGACAGGCTGGATGGTACCAAAACTTTTACTAAAGTCCTGGTAAAAAACATCCATAGCCTTTCACTCATCCACTAAGTGGGTTACCTTGTAATAGAAGGAGATCAGGTTAGTCAAGCAGAACCTACCTTTCATAAACTCTGACTGGACCTGATCACCTGGTTGTCCTGTGCATACTGTGTGATGGCACTCAAGATGAACTCCACCATAACCGTCCCTGGCACCAAGGTCAGGCTGACAGGCCTGTAGTTCCCCAGATCCTCCTTCTTGTAGATGGGTGTCACACTTGCTAACCTCCAGTCAAGTGGGACCTCCCCAGTTAGCCAGGACAGCTGATAAATGATTAAAAGTGGCTTGGTGAGCCCTTCCTCCAGCTTCCTCAGTACCCTTGGGTGGATCCCATCTGGCCCCATAGACCTGTGTGTGTCTAAGTGGTGTAGCAGGTTACTAACCATTTCCCCTTGGATTATGGTGGCTTCATTCTGCCCCCTGCACCTGGCTTCCAGCTCAGGGGACTGGGTACCTGGAGAACAACCAGTCTTCCTATTAAAGGCTGAGGCAAAGAAGACATTAAGTACATCAGCCTTTTCCTCATCCTTTGTCACTGTTTCCCCTGTGTCCAGTAAAGGATGGAGAGTCTCCTTAGCCCTCCTTCTGTTGCTAATGTATTTATAGAAGCATTTCTGTCTCTTATGGCAGTAGCCAGATTAACTTCTGGTTGGCTCACCAACTGTGTCAGGAAGTTATTTTCCACACACTTCAGGAACCTCTTAGACTGTTTCCTCTCTGCTCTATTGTATTTCCTGCAGACCTCTGGAAAGTTGAAGTGTCCCCCATAAGAACAAGGGTTAGCAATTGTGAGACCTACTTTACAATCAGCTGGGAGATTTCATCTGCTTCTTCATCCTGGTTGGGTGGTCTGTAACATGCTCTCACCATGATATATGCCTTGTGGGCCTTCCCTCTGATTCTTACCCATAAACATTCAACTCCATTGTCACTGTCATTAAGCTCTAGACAATCAAAACACTCCCTAACATACAGAACCATCCCACTACCTCTGCTTCCTTGACTATCCCTTCTGAAGAGATTGTGGCCATCCATTACAGCACTTCAGTTGTGTGAATCATCTCACCACGTTTCCATGACTGCAACTTTTATCAAAATTTTCCAGCTGTACCGTGGCTTCCAGCTTCTCCTACTTGTTGCCCATGGTGCATGCATTGGTGTAGATACACTTCAGTTGTGCTATTGATCCCACCACCTTTCTGGGCAGAGAAGCTGTTATTCCTGTGTGATGATTCTCAGGTGCTGCTGTGGTTTCTAACACATCAATAACCCTTGTGTCTTTGCTGCTGCATGGATCTCCCTCCCTACTTTCACTGAAATGGCAAGACCAAAGGACCTTGCTAGCACACTGTCCCTCAAACATTGGTGTGCTGCCCCCAGACTTATCTGTAGTGAGCCTCATTTTATACCTTTCCCCCTTCGAATCTGGTTTAAAGCTCTTTTAATGAGTTCTGCTAACTCCTGTGTGAAGATACTTCTCCCCCTTTGAGACAAGTATATCCTGTCTGTCACTAGCAGGCCTGGTGTCATGTAGACTGACCCATGATAAAAAAATCCCCAAATTCTGCTGGTGACACCAGTCTCAGCCAGGTATTGATCTACTGTTTCTTCCCTCATCCTTCCCTGCAACTGAAAGGTTAGAGACGACTATTTGTGTTTCTGATCTTAGCCAGTTCCAAGGCCATTATTATGCATGTTTTTTAATATGTATATAAGTACAATCTCTCTATGTATAGTATTATTGCTTACTTAATTGTAAAATGATCAGATAACTGTATAAAATGTTACTGCTGTGAGATACTGAAACTTATTTGGTAGTTACCTATGCCTTCTTATGTGGGATTGTCTTTATACCGTTACATTAATGTTGTAGGATTTTAAATGGGCTAATACTAGTCTTTGTGAAGCAAGGCTGCTGTTAACACTTTAATTAAAGGGTTGACTGTAATACTTTTTGAACTTCTTTGATCTTCAGTTGTATTTAATGCACTGACCATTGTGGTGTACCTGTACCAAATTTATTTTTTTTTGTGGATAAAGTTACCTACTTTTGGAAATGTTTTAACACAAGATATGTATAAAAAGTAAGGAAGGTATGGGGAACTCGTCCTTTTTACCCTTCTGATGCCAAAAGCAGGATAATCTTACATTTTATTTCACCTGTTGAAGCTGGGATCTCTTGTCTGTTACTCCACAGCAGACCAACATTCCACAGACACCCATGTGAGGTGGTTCAGCTCACTAACCTGAAAATGAACAGGGGATGGGGAGAGTGTGTAAATTCATAAGTAGAAACAGGAAAACAGCCCCTGTTCAGAAGTAATGATCTGCTAATTTATCTCAATGGCCTGTGGAACCATAGCCTTCGAGGGATGCCTTCAGTGCTTCCTGCATCTTGTTAGTGTTATCTTGCAATATTTAAGTATCTGTTACAAATTGCTGACCAAGAATTGCTTACCTCCACCTAATAGGATAATTCTCTAAGTAGCTGCTGAAGGAAGGTTGAAATGAGAGAACAGAGAGTGTTTAGGTTTTTTAAAAGACATATGTTAACTATTTCAGGTGAGAGACCCAGCAATCTGTCTACTATAGCAAGCTTTTTATTTTTGCTAGAAAACTCCTCTGTCCTTAATGAGGTGGGAAGAAGGAACTGTATTCTTGGCCTTTAAAAAAAAAAGTTTTGTTGCTTAATTTGGTACAGGCTAGCAAGAATTCATCATGTAGTATACTGGGCAGTAATAACTCAGTACCCTGGATTTTGTTTTAAGAAATATTCCTTGTGCTGAGAGAAGTCTAGGCTACAGTTGCTTCTGTTGGTTAATTATTATTGTGTTAAGGAACTGAGTTTGAGTAAAATTTTGCGGGTACCTCTTAAATGATATTGTTGAACTATAGCTTCTGACACCATCCTGCTGCTTTTTTCTTTCCCTACTGATGTATACCAGCATCAGACTTAGAAGGAATTTCCATTTCACTACTTACAAGATTGCAGGATGATCTGTTTAATATACATAGGTGCAGAAGTGCTTATAGGTAACTTGGTTACTGGCCTTTCATATACAATATCTGAAAGTGCCTTTAAATAGTGCTCTGCCAGCATGTGTTTTTATACATTCCATGGTGGTGTTACACATTCCTCTGTGTAGTGCTTTTCTGTAGCTTACTGCATTAGACAGAGGTAGAAAAATGCAGTAAACAAGTACATCTGTACAGTTATGTGTGTTTGACTGCTTTGGACTAATTTCAATGCAAAATAATATGTAATTCTATGTGATACACACTTTGTGAAAGGATTGCTTTCCTTTATAATTTTGAACTGTATGTGTCATACATGCTCTGCGGTAATGAAGACCACTGTGATCACAACACCTGTCTGAAAATTGAGCCACCATTAAGCACAAGTTAGTGCTCAAAAATACCAACTTACTGCTTCATCTTACTTCTACTTTAGTGCATGTTCTGTAACACACAATTTCATTTAGAATGTACCTGCATCAACCACGTTAATGTTTGAATTTATTCTATTATTTTGACTTCTATGTTAAATATTGTCCTTAATTTGAATATTGTAACTTATTTTTTACAATGCTTGGTCTATTTCTCTGGTGATAATAGGTTTTCAGTTGTAACTTTTTAATTCTTCTTCTGAATGTGCCACTGCACAAATAGTCCTTCTCCGTGTAAAATGATGTGTTTTACTGTTGATTTGCCTCTTGCTCCACAGTCTAACAGAGCATTGGAATTACTGGTGTGGAAAGTGTTTTACCTTAGTGTTACAATACCTCAGTACTTTCAGGATGGCAGATTTCTACTTCTGTGCAGCATTCTGAATAGGACATGAACTGGAGTCTTATTTTTAAGATGGCATGTTAGGGACAGTCTTACAATACTGAGCCCTACTCTGTCAAAAGTCTCAGTGTATGGTGTTTCATGGCTGAGTAGATCCTGATAATGCTACATGACTCATTTGCAGATCTTCCAAGGTTTCCTTCTCTTATACCATGTGTAGGCTTTTCCTGATGTAATTCAGTCACCTGGATAATCCCGTGCGTCAGCATGGTTTGTAATATGATGCCTTGCAAGATTCTGTGGCTTCATCACTTTGTGCTTATTCTTTATCACAGTCCTGCCTCGAGTCTGTCTCCATTCTTTCTCTCCTTACCTTTTTCTATTTACTCTGTCACTTCCTTGTCTTATTTCCTGTTCATCAAGGCTTTTGCCTCTGTACAAAGCTATGTAGCTATGTGCATTGCTACAGTCTGTTTTAAGTGGAGTACTATTCCCTTCCCACCTTGCATTATCTACCTCTTGTTCCTCCTGGTTGGCGTTTTATTCTTGAGACTCTTTCTTCTTATTGGCACTAAAGCCCTTGTTTGCCTTTATGCTTGTGAAAATTGGTAAGGAAGTCTTTCTCTGTTTGTGGTAGCTATCTGAACTACTGCTTTTCTTACTTTGATCTGACTGTCCCTAGGCTGTGAATTGCTCAGCAGGACTATTTCACTTTACCTTTGCAGTGCCCAGACTTGGACTCGGTAACAGTACAAGGACACCATCTGATTTGTACTTCTGTCTTTTTAGTAAGCCCATTATTTATTCTCTGTAACAGCATTATGCCCATGGTGTTCAACTGCAACCTGCATGGAAGAAGCATGCTGGGTTGAGGTGGGGGGACGGGGCTGATGAGGTAACAAATGTTATGTCACTGTCCTACTTCAGGAAAATGCACCTCTAAAAAACTACCGGAATATCTTCTCTTAGTGGAGTTCCTTCATGTTTCAGTAATTCTACTTGCTCGGGGACATTCTTCAGAAACATGCTTCCTAGGAACTTGACTTTTTTTTAACCATTTAACCAAGATGAAGCACTTCATGAAGCAATCCTATTCCCATTTGTGGGGTTTTTGAGGCAGCATCTTGTAAATTTTAAAGTGTGAAAGTTTATAAGTACCATTAAGTACATGCAATAAAATATTCTTTCAATCTGATTACTATGCATGTTAGAGAACTATAGTATGCAGTGTGTATACTAATTTGCAAATGTTAAGTTTCAGCAAATACTTTTTTTCCAGTTACTTACATATTGATGCAAATTTGATTGTATAATGGCCCATCAAGCTTTCAGAATTTTAATTTTGCATTCATTCACATAGAAGTGTAGGATTAAACATTCATATTACTGAGTTGGCATTATCATCAATTTACTTTGTATCTTCATTGCTGAAATACTAGTGATCATTTGGAATTATGTTCTCGTTTTATCTATGCTTCTGACCCAGCCTGATGTCCAGTTTCTAGGATTTTTATACTACAGATGATTGATCCTCATCCTTTTCTTGGAGATGTTTGTTAACAAACTGATCAGTAGGATCAACTATTTCCCCTGTGCTTTCAGCTTGCTCTAAGTCTTGCATAACTTAATGCAGGAAAAAGCACTTTACTGTTTTTTTGCCTCACAGTGAATTGGTGGTGTCTCTTATCCTGTTGTAATACTGTGAGTTTTAATGCTATGGAGGAAGGCAGAAAAATCTTGTCTCCTGTGAAGTCTGAAAAAAGTGATACTTTTGAAAAAGTTTGTTCAAAATGTATTAATCTTGCATAAGGTTGAATTTAACCTACGTACAATGCTACGGTTTTTTAGGCATTGCCTCTGACATACCGACTGTCAAATATAAAACCAGCTGTTTTTACAATCAAAACTATTTTTTTTCCCAGCAATTTTAACTCCCAAGCTTTCTTAGCTCTGACTGTATTTTGAATGGAATTCTCTAGCATATTTTTTATGTGGTGTTATGCTATTTTTCCTTACAGACGCCTTCACCTCAATAAGAAAGCCACAGACAAACAGCCATATAGCAAGCTTCCTGGTGTTTCACTTCTAAAGCCGTTAAAAGGTGTGGATCCTAACCTCATCAACAACTTAGAAACCTTCTTTGAACTGGATTATCCAAAAGTATGTATACTATTTAGTGTCTTTTTTTAATTCCTCCCATTCCTCCAGAAGTCAAATGAGCTTGGGCTGGAAGTATGCAAGTTGGTTATGTTCTTCTTTCCATGGCAAATGCGAAATTACAGGTTTTGCATGTTGCAAACAAAACTTACTCCTTTCTAAAAAGCTCTCTGTAAAGGAGTATGATCAATGCTTAGGGGGGAAACACACTATACCTCGCTAAAATTTGTTTAATCATTATTCCCATATTGTGGTGCTTGTAGTAGTATGAAAACTTTCAATCTATAAAAGATGATTTGAGAGGCCAGACACTCTCCCTAATTAACTACTTATCTATAACATATCCCCTAAAGGAGAACTGATAGGCTGAAACTTTCTGGTGGGTCTTACCGATGGCTTGTCTGATGAAAAATTGCTCAATGATGAGGTGGTATACCTCACCAGTTGTTGGTAGGTAGCATAGTCTCCCAGCCACTTACCGGTGCTGGGAAACAAATAGTTAATAAAAGCTTATATTTGCTGTTGAACACTGTTTGACTTTATAAGTAACAAGTGTGTCAGATGTTGTCCTTGCTCTAAGGAGCTTATAGTTTAAAGGAGAAATCTGCAAATGCTTGCTGCACCATTCACTACTTGGTGTATGCTCCTGTGGATGGAAAAAGGACTATGTTTTCTACTGCGTGTCTCCTGAATTCTAAAACTTCTAATTCACTTCTATTCAAAACTATTTTCTTAATCCTTTTCAAAACTACTTCTGACACTGCTGCTTCAGTTGTAAAAGGTCAAAGGTATGTGTAAGTTTTTTGGCGAGTTTTCTTTATGTATTCTGACTGAGAGCTTTAAACTTACTCCTAAGTAGGCAGGGTAAAACAAAACAAAAAAACAAACAAAACAAAACAACACAATTTGGAACTTATTGAAAGTTGGATAGTGTTCCTGTAATGAAGCTTGGGGCCTTCTGAAAACCTTCAGGTGTGAATGTTTGAATCATTTTGACTCAAGAGAAGTGCAATAAAGATTAAGTGTGGGCAAGATAAGTTTAAAGCATACTTGAGGTATGCTGTGTATCTCAATATTGCAAATAGTGCAAAGAAGCTGCAGCAATATCTTAAGCTATTTTATGACTATAATGAGCATCAAAACATTATGCAACTGAAACATTTTACTATAAATATAATTTATTTGAGACTTCAGAAAAACAATTATGCTGGATCTTGCTTTATGAGAGATAGTCTTGACCCTTACTTCTGATAACTTATTGGTAGCAATCTTAAATTATTGCTATTCCACAGAAATGTGAATTTTGGATAACAATAGTGAGAATCATTTTTTTCAAGGAGATTGAAAATTGAGGTAGGAGTGCTGCAGTTTACTTGGACTGAGATTATGTAGTACAAGCAAGATTCCCAAACTGTTTGAAAATAATTCTGTGCAATAACTACAAAAATACTTCATTTAAGAGATTTACATTACACCACAAAAATTAGAACTTTATTGCCTGGTCTTCAAAGTTCAGCTGTCCAAGGAAAAATTATTATGAAAGAAAAATCTTAAACTTATTCCAGTGAAGCTGAGTCCAGCCTGCAGTGATGCTGATTCTCTGATATTCTTCTGTGATACCCCATGTGTAAAATGATCTTGTCTTGCATAGAAGGAGGTTGTACAGCTTCTAAACTGCAGGAATTACACATAATATTTTTATCAGTGAACAGTTCTTATCTACTGTGCATGTTTTAATTTTGCAGAAATCTTTCTATTCCTGTTATGTCCAAATGAACCTGATTGTAATGTTTATATAGATAAGCATCTGTGTATTTCTTCTACGATGGATATATGGATATAGAAGTGCCATTGCAATTTTGGATTGAAGATTAGTTATTTAATTACTAGCAAAAATTAGGTGTTCTCTTACATATCTAATTGGATAAGCAATTAATAACCAATTTCTTCAGTTTATAATTTCTATGGTGTTTATGCTGTCAGTATTGTTCTCTCGTGGTGGAGGGACCTGTGTGCTTAACAAGACAGGTCTTTTACCCTTTAAATGCTATTTCCCGTGCTGGTAAAGTGATAGGAATCAAACAGTACTCACTCTAGACAAGTTGTCTTTGAGTTTGCATTCTGAGAGGTAGAGATGTGTTTGTCTGATAGTTTGTAGTGCTAGACCAAGTCTTAACTCCCATTTAGTGTTTAATGACTTTAAGTTTCCACAATTTTCTGAATGCAGTTAGTTATTGGGGGCTTTGTGTTTAACAGTAACATTTTTTCCTGAATGTATTAATGTCTTCTGTTGTATTAAATACTTCTTGCTGAACAAGAACATCAGAGATGTACGTGGTTGTGCATTATTAAATAGTCTTAGCTGTAAAGAAAACCCATTGATTTTATTTTTAATTCTATAACAGTCCTCTTAATTTTTTTCAGTTTGGTACACTACCAAGCTGTAGTCCTGAGACCATATTGATCTTAAGTGTGTGTGTAAATATATGTCTATGTGAATACATTTCTGTTTTTACTAGTATGAAGTACTACTTTGTGTACAAGATCATGATGATCCAGCTATTGATGTGTGCAAAAAGCTCCTTGGCAAATACCCGAATGTTGATGCTAGACTGTTCATAGGTAAGCAGTGCAACTTAAAGGTGGGACTCGGAAAATGTTTTTAGGTCTTAAACTCCATATACAGTATTCTAAAATAAATAGTCTTGTTCAGCCAGTGTTGGTTCTGTAGCTTAATCATTGTTTGGGGTAAAGAAGTAAGTTTGTAGTCAAAATCGGTGACATCCGTTCAAAAAAAATCTGGGAAGAATGATTTATACAACCCCAGCAGCTTTTTCCTTCTAAATCTGAAATAGTTTAAATCCTGTATTTGCACTAAACTAATTGTGTAGAAAGTGTCTTGGGAGTTGTGGTTGTATTCAAGCATAAGGTCCTGCAACAATACGTTTTCATCAGCTTATACTGTAGGTCTTTTTCTTCACTTTCCATTTGAATAAGAAGAGGGAAGGGATATTAGAACTAGGTAGTAGAGTGTAATTTTTCTCTCAGACATGAAACAAACTGGACCATGTCTGTCAGTTGGAAACATAAGTGTGTGTGTCACTTTATTCTGGTGCTTTGTAATTTTTCCGCAAAAATTACTGTAGAGCATAATGGTCATAATAAGTAGTCTTAAGAAATAAGAGGTAGGGAATACTTATGTTACAGAATGTAGTAATAAACTTGGTATTTCTAGTGCCCTTTTAATTACATTAGCCTTGTTACCCTGCCATTTTGAGGAAGCATTTGAGTATTTTTTCCTTTTTAATTCTCTGCATAATTGTAGTAAGATCTAAAATACAGAAGTGAAGGAATACCTAAAATTTAAATCCTTTTCTTAAAAGTGGACTTTGATATTTGATGGGTAAACTCTTCTTCAGTTAGCATATCTAAACATTTTGGATATTGGGTCTGAGTTCTAAAACAAACCCCATACATTATTTGTGCATGATGTTTGTGCTTTATAGGTGGCAAGAAGGTTGGCATCAACCCCAAGATTAACAACTTAATGCCTGGCTATGAAGTTGCCAAATATGATCTCATATGGATTTGTGATAGTGGAATCAGAGGTAGGTGTGTGTTGTCATGTGCTGATGTAATATTGCTCTTATTCCCTATAGGCCAGCAGTTTTTGGAGATTGTTTTTACTGAGAATACAAGTGGAAATTAAAGTTAAAATGCTGGGAAAGATGTTTTCAAGGTATAAAAATGTTTAATGGAAGGTGAAAATCCCATTTAAAAAAAAAATACTGTTCAAACTGTTTCCATTATATCTGTTGTTGATCATAATAATGATGTCAATCACTGTTGTTATTTTTCTTAATCATTGTTCCTCCATAATACTGTGCATCAAAGTATATGTGCTCTTGATATCAGTAATAGAATGAGAATTAGTGTCTATACAGTAGTTTGCTAATGATGGAATTGCTCAGTGAATGAACTATCTTTTTTTCATTTGTCACTTAGTAACACCAGACACACTGACAGATATGGCCAATCAAATGACTGAAAAAGTAGGCTTGGTCCATGGGCTTCCCTATGTTGCAGACAGACAGGGTTTTGCTGCTACCCTTGAACAGGTGAGTGCAGTCTTGGGCTTTTTGGTGATTATTTTTTTTTCCAAGACCTTGCTGGCTAAAAATTATATAATGCCTCTTGTACCTTTTGAGTGAAGAAATGTTTGTTTTCAGCTGCAGTCACACTTCAAACTATCTAGGATAACTTAAGTGCTCCAAGATTCTACTGTGGTGCTTTGAACATTGATTCAATATTTAAGTTTACAATACAAACAATAAAGATTACAGGATGAAAATGATGGATTTTGTTTTTTTAAAAAAAAAAAAAAAAATTGAAGAACTCTTTCTAGTGCTTAGTCAGAAAGGGCCATTAATCCTATTTTGAAGTTTGAAAAGGAACCCAGAAATGGCTATGACAAGTCAGAGCAAAATCCAGCTCACACAGCATCTTATTTCCAGCAGGGATTTATAAGCAGAGCCTTTGAGGAGAGTAGAACACAAGCAAGGCTTATGTCCCGCTTTCCTGTAATATCATCTCAACTTTCTGCAATTTTCAGCTGAGAGACTTCCTGAGCAGGAAGTAGACTTGTATATTTACTAATCCTCAATGTATTAGTACTTTCTTAAGAAGAGATTTCTTATGTGACCGTTTCTGTTCTTTCTTTGAGTCCATATAGATTTTGAACATCTATAACTGTCTTTACCAGGAAGTTCCATAGATCTCCTGTTACAGGAACCACCACCTCATTCGCTCTGACTCTTGTTCTTCTACAGTGCTACTTTGTGTCTCTTAATATTTGTTTTGAAGAGAAAGTGAACAGTTGATTCCTACCCACCACCTCTGTGTCACTCATTCTGTCCTATTCTCCCCTCTTTTTTCTCAGTAAGTTTTCTTTCGTAGAATTAAGAGGTTGAGTTTTCTTGTTTGTTCCCTGTGTCTTAAAACATGTAAATGAATCAACTACGTTTTATTCTAAGCTGACAGGTATGAGCTAATTTGGCCCCATGGTTAATGTCTGTCAAAGGCAGAAATATGAGAGATGAAAGTGCAGTGAAATTCAGTACTCCTTCACTGCATGGAGAAAAGGCAGTTTATGTGATTTTTTTTTTTGTGACACAATCTGAATTTCCTCTTAGAAGAGAGGAGCAAGGAGCTATAGCACAAAGCTCTTAATACTGCTGCATGCTAACATAGCAAGAATTACAGCTCCTGCTTCTGTATTCCCGGAAGAGCTTTTTACTTCCAGATCCAGTAAACTGCAAGATGAGCATGCCTTTTCTTGGATGAGTTACTGTGTTAGTAAGGCCGGTATGAAGGCCACCTGTAGGAAGAATAGTAGTGACAGGCAGTTGTACTCATTTTCAGTGTCTCTTTATAGGACACTTCCAGTTTTAAGTTAATGAATCTTGTCAAAAGACTTAAAATCTGAAATTTTTTTTGCTATTTCTGTTTGCAAGTACCTTAAGTAAACAAAATTCCTCTGCTTCTGTACAACCATATTGTAATTTTCTAAGAACATATATGCAGTAATGCAGTTAATATTTACAAGAGGAAGAAGACAGCATCTGTCAGCTATCACCAAATAATATATTAATCCTAATGAATAGTAAGTTAATTAACGGATTTTTAATATAAGTATTTGCTGAGAATGACCTATATAAATTAGAAATGAAATGCTAAATGAAATATGGTAGTTCGGTAGTGGATTTAGAACCTGCTTATAGATTTGTAAAAACATAGCCAATATCACAATCAGATTTCTCAGATTGGGTGACAGACTAGATTTCTTAGATTAGTGGTAGAGATCTTTCCTAACACAACATACTTGGATTTGGTCCATAACTGTCCACGTCTAGCACTTTTTCCCTTCTTCAAACATTTTGGGAGAAAAAGTTGTCAGTGGGTAGTACTTGCATAAATATATAGAATTTTAAAAGCCTTACTTTGTTTTGGCAGGTTTATTTTGGAACTTCACATCCAAGGTCATATATTTCAGCCAACTTAACTGGCTTTAAGTGTGTAACAGGAATGTCATGCTTGATGAGGAAGGATGTCTTGGACCAAGCTGGAGGACTGATAGCTTTTGCACAATATATTGCTGAAGATTACTTTATGGCCAAAGCTATAGCTGACCGGTAAGATGACTCCAAAGTAAGCTTATTGTTTTAAGTGCAGCTTAAATCTTTTTAAACACGTGGTACATACTATAAGTATAGGTGTTCAGGTCAGCTTCACATGTATACAGCAAAGTTAGGACATGTGCTTTGTCCTATTAGTATAGTCTTTTAGAAATAATTAATCCATATCATTGTCAATTCCCTTAGAAAATAGGTTGAGCAATTAGTTTAAGTATTATTCAAGTAGTATTTGTTAATTTCCAATGTAGAGACTTGATAAAATACACTTAATTACTTTGCTTATACCCTTTGTAATAACATGGTACATGCCAAAGAAACTTTTCAAGCCTAGTAAAATTCCTGGGCGTTTGTTCTCTAATTGTTTTTTGCATTTCTCATTTGCACATTTTTTTCTAATAATAAATTCCTTTTTTCAGGGGCTGGAAACTTGCGATGGCCACACAAGTTGCCATGCAAAACTCTGGTTCATATTCTATTTCTCAGTTTCAGTCCAGAATGATCAGGTAAAATTTCAATCTTTACTTTCTCCCCCACCCACCCATGTCACCTGCTTCTGATGTGGATAACATGATAATGAGAGAGAATACATTTTCCAAGTTATTTTGATATCCAGAATGATGAAGCTGCAATGCACAGCTTGATGCATGCTTCTTGTTAGTGTTGGGAGGGGCACTGACTTTCCAAAGAAGTATGAGTGATAGAAGTAATAAATAAAAATAAATAAATAAATAAACAAACAAAACAAAACAAAAAACCCCCACACTTAAAAACCCCTTAGTACCTTTTAAATCCTGTGTGTGCTATCTTTGAAAGGTAGAATTATTGCAGTATTTTATTTGGAAGTATAAATCAAGTGAGATTAGACTAACAGAGTCAGAAGAGACTGTGATGGCTCGTCATTTCATGATGTGGGGGGAGGAGGATATAAAGGATAATGCACAGTCAAAACTGATTTGTTTGTCTTTTCTAGGTGGGCCAAACTGCGAATTAATATGTTGCCTGCCACAATAATTTGTGAGCCAATCTCAGAGTGCTTTGTTGCCAGTCTAGTTATTGGATGGGCAGCTCATCATGTGTTTAGATGGGATATAATGGTATTTTTCATGTGCCATTGCTTGGCGTGGTTTATATTTGACTACATTCAACTAAAAGGTGTTCAGGTATGTTGTATCATTTTCCTCTGGAGGTTATTACAGTTACTAGTGCCATCTACTTCAGCAAAAAGCTAAGCCTAATTATAACAACAAAATAATTCTCTTGACATCAAGGAAATAACAGGTCAAATCCTTCTACTTCAGTCTTCCAGCTTCAATTATAGTAGCATTAAAAAAAGCGTGCTTTGACTGTAATGTTTCCTATATGTACCTGCCTCTGCCTAGGCTCTGAAAGTTTGCATATCTGTCCTCTTAATCTTCACATTTCCAGTCTGCTCTACGTAAGAACACCCAGAAGTTGTAAGCCTTTTTTTAACAGTACAAGAACAGCAGCTTTGTGGGATTTTTTTTTTCCTTAGTTGTCATTTTGTCTTGTATTTATGGAGGTATATACGTACTCTTAAGTACATTTTTCACTCTATTTTGGTAATAATGGACTTACAGGACAGCTGTGGCCTACTGCTAAAAATAAAATCTTCCCATCACTAGAAGTGATGCCTCATTTAAAAACTTTTCATATAGAAAGATGTCACAAGTCAGAACAGCAATTTTTTTCTTCTAATGCCATATGAACTATTTAGACTTTCTGCTGTGACCATATTCCATCCAAATCTGATCCATAATTACTTCTGTATTAAAACTTACTGAATAGTTCTCATCACACTGAAAAATATTATTTTGGTAGTCTTAACACATACTGGAAATAAAAAACAAAAGTTAGGTTTTGTGTTGATTCTGTAGGACTCCAGAAGGTCAATTTAACAATCACCTTTCTGATTACCCTTTTCACCATGCACAGCATGTAAAAGAGATTTGTGCTTACTCTTTCTCTTCAGAAATCTCTTCGATTTCCAGCTCTGCATGTAGCTGGAAATTCTCAAAGGAGCAGAAAATACAGAGAGACTATAAGCTTTTTTCACGCTTTTCCTGTGCAATAGACCAAAGGCTTATTTACTTGAATTTCACTCCTCTGGGAATGTACAGAAGTGTTCTGTGTAGATGCTGCTGTTCTGAGGTCTGTGGCCAAAACTCAGTGTCTGCTTGAACAGTTTTACCAAGCTTCAAAAAGAAAGTGAAATTGTCACACTTTTCCTTGCCTTTTGCTCTATATACAAGTCTCTTTTCAAACCTACTGGGTCATTCCGCCAAGCAAATTGTGTTTATCATGGGTAATCATGTCTTGAACAGGAAAATGTTCTTGCTTATAAAAAAATAATGCTATTGATATGTAAATACGTATAATAAGCTTTAGAATAGGTATATCTAACACAAATGTTTTAAATCATTTAAAAATTCCTTTTGAATAATCAGTATGTTTAAATACTTGCTTTTTATATTCCTAGGGTGGTGCTCTGTGTTTCTCAAAACTTGATTATGCAGTAGCCTGGTTCATCAGAGAATCTATGACAATTTATATTTTCCTATCTGCATTGTGGGACCCCACTATTAGCTGGAGGACAGGACGCTACAGATTACGTTGTGGAGGCACCGCAGAAGAAATTCTTGATGTATAGCCACAGCTTTGTAACTGAATGTCAAAAAGAGAAGGGGGGGGAGAAGAGTATTATAAATTGTTTATATAAATACTTCTAAGAAAATCTACCTTCAGTAGTTTTACTACTTGTATGTTTTGGTATCTGTTCTTTAATTTATTTTTGCATGGCACTTGCATCTGTGAAAATACATCTGTAGTCTTGGCCAAATGGTACCTTGCTCCTACGTACAAATAGAAATGGAGAGAATTGGTCCTGACATCTACTTTCTTACAGGAATGCTCTGCAGTAAACTCTTTTAAAAAAGAAAAAAGTATCCTCCTGGATATGAACAGCTTCTTACTCCATGGTGTGCTAGCCTAGCGAATTCAGGGTTCACATAGCTATTTTCCAACTGGATTGTACAAGGCTGTACCTAGTGAAATCTCAGGAGTACAGCTGATGTCTGTCTTACCCCACTAAATTGAGCTAGTAACAGGACTGTGGGAAAGAAGCTCATAAATGCTCTGTGCCTACCTCTTGCAGTTGCTGCAGAACAAAATGAATGGAAAAGGTAAAAACGCTTTGCAAAAACAAACTAAAGTAAAGCTGGAGTCTTGTGTTTATGTGTATATATGAAATACTTTAGTCATTGCAATGAACCAAAAGTGGACTGAGTTTGATAGTGAGTTGGAAGAAATTACTGGTCAGGCATGTATTGTGGGCATCTTTTGGCCAACTCTGATCTGGTTCTGTCTTGAACCTTGTTAAGCACTGTGCTTTAACTAGCCAAGCTGGTCCCCTTCAGTATTTCCATCCTTTTTTAAGGGGTGTTTATTTTTCCCTGTGAGTGAATGCTTTAATGGGGGGGGGGGCAAGGGGTGGTGAGTGTGTGTGGGACACAGTAGGGGTTAGAAGGGAGCATAAGTACATTTCAGAAGCATTTCACATGAGCTATTTTCTTACACAATGTCTTAAGAATGTAATTTCATGGTTCAGGTATTTAATATCTTTTAAAAGTGAACATACATACCCATACTTGTCATAATTATTCAATTGCAGTAGATATTGTGAATATATTAAAGGGCCAGGTGAGTTTGTTGTTACTGATTAAAACTAATCTTAATTTAAATATCAAACTAAAGTCTACTCTTGGCTTTTTGCCATCTACTGTTAGTCTAGCCTTTAAATTGGACTTTTGTATTCCAGTGGTATGACTAAAAGGACTAGATTATAATGCATGCCATGTTTTTTCTCTCTCTCCTCGTAGCTTAGTTTCCAATCTCATTGTGTGACTTCCTAATTTGTGGTGAACTGGACTTGTTTTCTTTGAACACTTGTTAATTAAAAAAACTGCAGCAAAGATAGAGAGGGATGTTGCATAAGCCTTTTGTTTTCATAATTGTATTTATACTGCTTTACTTTTCTTCATATGGAATAGCATATTGTCACCATGAATGAGAGCTGCTAATTAGAAGGCTAATGCCAACAAAGCAGCTTTAAAAGTTGGATGATAATGTGTAGCATATTAGCAATAATGACATGTACTTATAAAAATAGACATTTTTACCTTACTGAGCCAATCCCTTACCTGTCATATGCTACACGAGTGTAATGTGTATGTATATGTCATAAAACATACTCTGGGCCAAAATGTTTCATCCACCTTTATCTCTTTTGCCTTACGATACTGTGGAATTCATTTAATGGGTATTTCTGTATGAACAAAGGCTTTTGATGCATGCTTCATTCTTTTCATGTGAATCGGGAAGAAGCACTTTTCCTGAGGAAAGTTGCACACTGAAAGCTAGTCTAGTTGTGACCCACAAAAACATTCTGGTTTTAATACAGTTTTTTACATAGTTGAATTTTAACAATGTTTGTATCTTTCTTTGTTTCATGAAGTTTGCCATTCATTGCACTGCTAAAGTGAAGCTTAGCTTGCAGTTTAGCTTTATGCTGATTTCTATGCAGGCAATGGAACAGAACCAAAAAAAAAAGGCTGAACAGACTTAATTGTAAAAAAATTAGGTGGGGATAATTGTTTAACAGGTGCTTTTGTATTAGTAGAGCCATCTTTGCTTGTGAAAAATAAAGCTTCACTTAAGCAAATAGTTTCATTTGGGTATTGTTTGGATGATTATGAAATGGTGGAAACCAACACTGTCAAATGTAGAAGATGCTGCAACTGAACGTTTAAAAGTTAAAAACGGCTAATGTAAAGTTGTGTTGATCTACAGTTGTGTAGAATATACCATGTTTATTTAAAATCATTGTCTTGTTTTTTCCTTTATTTAAAAATAAATTTTTAATACAATCTGTTTGGAATACAGGGTTTTTTTCCCCTTTGTTCAATAATCCTGTAACATGACAGCTTTAAGTTTATGACAGTTTTGATAGATTTGATTTCTAATTAGTCTTCACAGCAATAAATAATGTGCCTTTCTTTTAAGTTTTTTTTTTTTACACCTGGACTATCTGTTTTGGATTTTATATTTTGCTGAAATTAACTCATATGTACCTAAATCTGATTTTGAGTTACTCTAAAAAACTTACCACTGAAAATATATTTCCCTATCTTAACTAGTCAGTATAGATTCAGATTTTAGAGATGGATATATTTGCCACAAAGCATATTGAAATTGAGGACTAGCGTTGATACTTTGCTTTGAGAAACTCTACCAAGAAAGCACTGTGTGCTTGCTCTGTCATCTGACTTGGCTTTTTCTTATCTCTTCCCTGACAATTAAGATTTTAATGAAAAACTTGAGGCATGGCAGAAACAACCACCACTGGAATCACTTGAAAACCAGTTACAGAAACTTAAATATTCCTGAGTGTATTTTGTGCTTGATGCATTTGCAACCACAAAGCACAATACATAAATCCCCTTTCCGGAGTCAGTTGATTATTTTCCTGTCTGATATTAAATAATGTTTTGATTTTACTCTGTGCTTTCAAATGAAATCTTTCCCACTTGAATTCCTTTCATTGCTGCTGTTCTGTCTCCTGATACTGACTACCTGCATTTCTTCTCAGTCTGTTCTGTCAGTTGGAAAAATTTGTATCCTAACCACCTGCTTTCATATATCACTTCTGAAAGCTGTTTCATTCCTCTTTAAAGGCATCTTTTGATCTTCACACCTAATTTCTGATCATCTAATTTTAAGGTGGGTTTTGAGCTTCAGCTGTTCTTGGGTTAAACTGGTCTCCCAACAGCTGTGACACTAATTCTGGCTATTGAGGCTAAGGAAATGTAGTTTTGTATGGCAATAGATAAACTTTTACAGTTAAAGTGACTTCAGCTTAAATACTCTGAAGGCTTATCTAAATAATAATACTTGGAAGAGAAGATGGCAGTGTATAGAATGGAAGTAGTTTCAAACTTAATCCAGCTTTTGGGTTTGAGAATGCATAAATTGAAGTTTTGAACTAATGATCAGATTATACTGCATGGGTATACTACTTGGATATTCAGAGTGAATGCACAGGTTTGTTTAAAGGTGCCATTTTTAATTCTTCAAATATGCTTCCTCTTCTTAATCACCTCTGTATTTTTCCCTGAACGTGACCAGAGATGATCACATTAAGAGGTGCAAACCAGATAGCTCACGATGGAGGTTTGTGGGTTGGTGCTTGTTTATCTCATCCCTCCACACATTTCCCCAGCTCTTTTTCTTTGTTGCTGACAGGAAGGAAGGGCCTCAGCCAAATCCATGTGCCAGCTGGAATTAATGGCCATTTTATATGTGGCCAACTTGTGGGTGAATGGGAGAGGTCAGGCTTGTGCACTTGTGTAGGAAGCCAGTAAACTCACTGGGAACATGAGACAGGAGCTGTCAAAAGAAATCTCTTCACTGGGCTTTGACGTGAAGTGAGTTACTGTCCTTGACTTGGGCTTTGCATCCTCTGGGTCTGTGTTAAACAGATCTGCTCACAGGGCTGCAGTGAGCTCAAATGAAGCTAAAGCTCTGCTAGTCTTCCCCTTGCCCGCCTCCCCCTTCCCTTACTGTATGATGAGTAGTTTTTCCACTTTTAAGTCTTGCCTGTTGCTTGGAAGAGTGTATTTTTACATATTCAACAGTAATTTATTTTTGGTGGCAATGTCTTCATCCTTCTTATGATACCAAGATGCTGGGGGAGGTGCTGAGCCATCAGAAGACCCATATACAGTACACGTATAAAAGCAGGGACACTTTGAAAAGTGACCCCCTAGCCCTGTGGAAATAAGAAAATATGGAGAAACTCTGAAGCCTTTGGGAGATTCTGTCAGTATATATGATTAAGTTCATTATTCTACTTGCACACATATACAATTATATATATAAATGTATATATGCATACATTTTCATTTATGAATATTTATATATAATTATATATGTACCAATACTGAAATAAAACCTTCTAGGAAGCCTTGAATTTGACAAACCTGATCTTTTCCTTAGGTGGACCAGACAGGTAAAATGTTTTTCTAATCTAAAAAGCTAGGAACTCAAAGTTAAATAAATCATCAGCCACTGGGGCTAGTATCCAGTTTCATTTCATCTCAGTAAGCAGGTGGAGGAAGGCTTCCAAGTTTTTTTTATGGACTCTGCTTGTAAGATTGAAAAATGTTTTATTTGCCTAGCCTTTTGGGTCATCTCAGTACCTCCCTATTGAGAGAGAATTCAGAGACTCTGCTTCCTTAGCTGGTAGCACCCCCAAAATATGAGCAAAGCAAGGTGGCACATGCTTTTGTCACTTGCCTCCTTTCTGTCCAGCTTCAGTGGCTTCTTCCCTCTTGGGACAACTGTTTTATCCCTGAAGGTCTTTATAAAAGTTTTCCCCTAGAACAAAAACATGAGGGACGAAAAGAACAGAAAGAGGGAGACAACTCTAGTGAATGCAGTGTTAATTTTTTCTGTGACTAAGCCACCAGAATGAAGGAGTATGTGTAAGTCTGGGTGCTTTTGCAACATGTTGGTAATAAGAATAACACAGCAGTGAAATCCTAGAAATGTTTGTAAGGGTTCTTGTTTATATAGAGGCCGAAAACTTCTGAGGTGTTCCTCATGGCTGGATCTCTGGAATAATCCTGTTTCCCTTGAATTATAGGGTGATTTCAGCAAGATCTCCTTTAGGGTTAATGTGGCGTGGCTGGCAAGGAGGAAAACAAGTTATCAGGAGTTGCTGCCTACCCTGTAGCTGAGCAGCAAGATGTAGCTGTTGTCTCCTGATTAGAGGTCACTTGGAGACCACCTCATTTCGGCTCTCCAGGTCTTAGAGTGTTCAGTCACATTTGAACTGCTGCGGATGGCTTGTAGGGTAAGGATGGCTTGTCACTGTTGGCCTGTTGGCTGAGCAGGGAGGGAGCTACAGCTGGAGCAGACAGATCTGGCCCTTACCCAAGTTCAGGAGTGTCTGCAGCCATGGGCTTTATTTGAGATGATAATGTTTACACTTGAAATTGCTGCTGGTGGATTTCCCTACTGTGAAGGGTCCCTGCCGATGCTGCGGGACCTGGGGAGTCCATTTGTCTAAAGCAGACATCATATCAGAGTGGGAGGAGGGAGCTGGCAGATATTAGAAGGAGCATTGTCCTGTGCGTACATCCTGTCTAACCCTGGTGGTATGGACCAGGAGCCCTCTTACTTTCAAGTACTAGAGCAGCACAGACTTAAAATCTTGCTGTGTTTCAGGCATCCTCCTGCAATTTATGATGACAATTAAGCAGAGTTGTATAGCATGTGGTCAGTGATGACTGCGTGTGAATATAAAGTGTATTTTGTCTTTAGGCAGACTGACACAAACAATGATCTCATCATAATGCGTCAGCAATATGCTAACTCTGCTAGGAGTGAACAGTCATATTTGATGTTCAGTGGTACTTTCATAAAGATAGTCTTTGTGCAGCCAGAATACAACTGCATAATATTTTCGTGCTTTGCCTGTCAAACAGATTGCTTTTGTGTGCAGCAGGTGATGGCTAAAGAGATTATTTCATTTCGCTTAAAGCCATAGCTGAAATGAGCATCAGAAATTAAATTTTACATTTCCAGCCCTCTATCTATAATTAACAGAGAAGCTGGTGGATTTCTGCCTCAGGCAGTCTGTTGCTGTTGAGCAGCGGACCCATTCTTCATCAGCGTATAAAGTAGTAGAACCAAGTCCATAAAACAGGGAAGACTGCACTTGTGCATAGGATCTGTCTCAAGGCTGATTTTCACAGTCTCGGTGAAGTAGTCTAAGCCCAGTAGCAGAGTTATGCCCAGACACTGTGTACAGATAGAGCTGTTCAAAGTAAAAGCACTACAAGTATCCCAGGGGAAATTGCCCTTTAAATGGTTGGCACAGGTGGTGATAGCTCTTTTGCAGGGCCACAAAATTATGCCATTTTTGCACTGCATAAGTAGCATTTCCTGCTGTTGCTTTAAGTCTAAACACAGATCACATTCTAAAAGAAGTATCTTACAGACTAAAGGAGACCCTCTTTACTAACCCCTTTCCTCCACCTCTAAAATCCAGTAGCTTTACCCTCTGAAAAAACACTGTGGAATTACTCCATTTATTACTCCCAAACATGACGTTTTTCCCCCCCTCTTGACTGTAAATTGTTTTGAACTTCTCACTCCCCAGGAAGTAGTTGATGTCATTATAAACAGGCTGGACACATTTTTCCTTCTTTTTTTCGGGCTGCTGGAGAATACACATACCTGAAGGGACTGAAGTTCTGCCATTTCATTGCTCTGCACCAGAGCTTCCCTGCTGTGTGCCTTCACCCGGCTTGCATTTCAGATGTTTGCACTTCTGATGTGTGCTGCATCTGTGACAGCCATCTACTGCCATTGCAACACTGCTGTTCACGGATTAATGTGTTTCACCTGAGAGAAGGAAAATAATTCAGATTGGCTAAATCACAGCCATCCTTTTTCCCCCTGTCTGCCCAATTTATAGATCCTTAAACTCTTTCTTTTTTTTTTTTTTTTTTTTTTTTCCTGGATGGTCTGTTGAAGTCTTTTTGTGACAAATTTACTTTGCTCAGTTACTTTGTGTGTCTTCAGAAGTACTCAACAGATGTCCACAAGTCCTTAGACAATGAATTGTAAGACACCAGTGTAAGAAAACTGTGTGACAAAGAAATTTCTACTCCCAACAAGAAAGGGTCCATGCTGCCTTAGGGATCCTCTCAGTAAAACTGAGAATTGGATTTTTCAGTGGAAGATAGCTGATCACTACTGCTGCTAACAACACCAAATAGCCTACTGTGACCATACTTGTAGCACACAACCTTCTTGCTCCCTTGTCCAGCAAGAGTAGATGCATGTGCTGCTGTCAGGGAGCCGCAGTGCAATTCTCCCCCACAAAGAATTAGGTGTAAATCTTAGACTTGTGGAGTAGCTGAGGTTGGGAGGGGTCTCTGTAGACCTAGTCCAGTCCCCCTGCTCAAAACAAGATCAGCTAGAGCAGGTTGTCCAGGACTATATCCAGTTGGGTTTTGAGCAGCTCCAAGGATAGAGACTCCACAAACTCCCTAGGCAACCTGTTCGGCCATTCTCATAGAAGAAGTGTTTCCTGATGTTCAGGCTGAACCTCCTGTGTTTCAGTTTTGCCCATTGTCACTGGGCACCACTGAGAAAACTGGCTCTATCTCCTTTAGTCCAGCCTCATCAGGTATTTATGCACATGGATAAAATCCTCTTGACCTTTCTGTTCTCCAGGCTAAGCAGTTGCAGCTCCCTCAGCTTCTTCATATGTCAGATTCTCCAGTTCCTTCATTATCTTTGGGGCATTTCCCTGGACTTGCTCGAGCTGTGGTCTCACCAGTGCTAAGCAGTGAGGAAGGATCACCGCCCTCAGCCTGCTGGCGTTACTCCTCCCTGTCCAGCCCAGGATACCATTAGCCTTCCTTGCAGCAAGGACACACTGCTGGCTCATGTTCAACTTGGTGTCCACCAGCACCTCCATGTCCTTTTCTGACAGGCTGCTTTCCAGCCAGTTGGCCCCCACCATATACTGGTGCCTGAGGTTGTTCCTCCCCAGGCGCAGGACTTTGAACTTCTCCTTCCTGACCTTCATGAAGTTCTGGCTGGCCCATTTCTCCAGCCAGACCAGGTGTCTCTGGATGACAGCACAGCCTCCTGGCTGTCACATGTGCATCAGCACCCTGCAAAAAGGGAGCATGTATGTCAAAGTAATGCATAACCAAATATATTCACATCTCTGATAAAAACACTTTGTAGCAAGTGTATTTGAGTCCTCTTGATGGCAAGTTTTAGTCATACAACTCAAGTTATTTTATTGGCTCCTCCTAAGTCCCCACAATTTTCCTTTGTACAGACTGGATGCATAACTGGTCTCTCAGTTACATTTCTTTAACCTTTGCCCTATGACTGCCTAACTGGCGAGCTATAACAAGGAGATATTTAAAGCATTTGAATATTTGGGCTCTTGCTTCTGCCATGCTAGTTAATTAACTACAGGTAAAGTTGGCTGCAGGAGAAGCAGAATGTTTTCTGATACTTCTTACCAGCAGGAATCAATGACTGCAACTTCTCATTTTTGCACCAGATTAAAAAAAAAAAAAAAAAAAAACGTAAACAAAAAACAAAACAAAACAAAAAACACCAACGAAACAAACAAAAAAACCCACAACAAAACAGAACACCAAGTCCAGATTTAACTCACTTAGTTTCAGGCTACTGTGTACTGTTTGATGGTCTGACTGGGCTTTGGGCTTGTAAGACTTCTAACTTCTGTTGATGAGAACTGGAACTGAAAGTACTCTAGGTATCACTAGTCTGCCCTAGTGAGGCTCTCCTGCCTACACGCAGACTTCAGGTAAAGAATACATTTGTTTTCAGGATCGTGACGCAGGCAGTCAGGGCTGCCACATCTTCATGTCTGCATTACATGTTAATGAACAAATAGGTGCATTCAGCAAGGGAGTAGTATTCAAGCCTCTCTCCAAGCATTCAGATTATGAATCTGAAATTATTTTACTTCAGTATAAATAGGGAAAAAAGCATTCTATTACTCTGAACCAAAAGCAAATTTTCTCCTTCTTGGTCTGAAATGGAAACAATACAAATGGATTGCTGATTGTAATCACTGGCTGTGACTGCTGGCTCCATCACTCATTCCTGAAATAACTGGGTGAAAAAAGAAAATAAATGGGTTTTGTAAATCCCTGATGTATGCATCTGGGCAGAGATTCTGAGTGCATTGATGGCGTTTTGGATGAGTAATTTTTTCTGGGTGAGGGAATCAACAAACTCCCCTTCATGTCAAGCATTCCCCTTTGCCCCTGTGCCCCCTGTCTCTCTGTCAGGCTTCCCACTTCACCTGCCCAATCTTCCCACGGCCAGCATGTTACCTCTAGGTTTGCTCTCTCTCCTCTTGCCTCCCGTTTCTTCCCTCCCAGCAAAGTGCAGACACAAGCTGCTGCTCCCTGCCCAGCACCATGTCTGTGGGAATGAGTTGCATGTCTTCCTCTGCCTGCCTGGTGCAGGGACTGACATTGCTCTCTCCATCTTTGCCCTTCTCCCCCATTTCCAGGAGGTACAAGTTCACGCAGAAGCCAACCATGCATGTGATGCTGGCATGCACACTCCTGGAGGATGTGCACATGGGAAGAGCCCACTGCTTGCTGGACCATGAACGGTGGCTTGACAGCCACCATCACATGGACCACCAGCCCACCCTGCAGCTCCCGTGCCTGGTGGGACGGTGAGTGATGGGAATGGGCAGCAGGTGCGGTGGTTGTAGCATGGCTTTCTGCTGGGTTCAGGGTATCTCCAGACTCTGTGCTAGAGCCTGCTGCCTGAAACCTGGTAAATGGAGCTAGGGGCTGTGGAATGGGGTGCTGAGTGCTCTGGAGATGCTTTGGAGCAGTAAGGAAGGCAAGCTGGGGAATAAAACAGAGGGTGAGCTGCTCTTTGGGTGTCTTCTGCCTTGTGCTTTTGTCTGGCTATCCTGGGATTCAGAAAGCTGGTGCGGAGAGTTGTGTGCCTGGCACCTATCGTGTGTCCCTGAGATGTGCAACTCTCTTGGTTTAGACAAATGTGCCCGGTAGTCATCCAGCAGGTCAAGGCATGGGGCATAGGCTCGTCAGCCTGACAAGACTGTGCAAGTTGTAGGCATGCCTTGAAACAGACCCCTAGCAGCAGAAATCTGAGCACCTTCCTGCTTCAAGGCATGGGAGCAGTTGGGCAGAGGCCATGGAGGTTGGACTGTTTTGGAATGCCCCTCCTTTGTGCTGGCTGCAGTGATCACTAAACTCTTTGCAAAGCTGTTTCAGCAAACTAAATCCAGTTGCAAAGCAGGCGAAGGAGTGTGGGCTGGGTTTGGGGGCATTTTGGGTGGGAATGTTTGTTTGGTTTTTTGTTTGTTGCTTTAGGGGTGGAAGAGCTCTGTAAAGGGTCTGGTGGCTGGCAGGAGGAGGGGAACCACAGCAGCCAGCACCAACACCAGTACCTGCTGCAGTGGGCTCACTCCCTCAGACAGTGATCCCTTTAATAGCCCAGGTTTCATTGCACATGCTGGTTTTTACATTTTGGGCTAAGTGATTTAGGTTTTATGAATGGCCATTAAAGCATGCAGCTTATTCATAAAATGTATTAAGTTGTGGCAATTTGAGTTGCCTATTGGATTAGGTTTAGCTTTAAACTAGCTAAGCAACATGAACCATTTGTGTATTGTATTTATATACAATCTATTCGCTTTCAAACTAAATATATTGACTTTCATATTAATGGTTATTTTTTTTTCTTTAGAAGGATGTGTTTTATGTAATTTTAAATAAACATAGGCCATGATTGTTTGTGCATGTAAATAGAAAAAAAAAAAAAAAACATAAAATGTGCTGCTAATAAACCTTCTCCCCTTTATTTTTTATTAAATATATACCATTTTTATTTTAGTGAGTGAAAAATGGTTTTGATTTTCATGCTTGCCTGTCTCCTGTTCGGAGGTGTTTGCAGTCCTACTTGCTAGAAAGACCTTTTGTTCAAACACAGCACTCTTCTAGCTGGGTACCAAATATTACAGAAATACAAGCAAACCAAGGTCTTGGCCTTGAATTTTTCCACAAGGTGGTACATCCTATTTCTGGGGAGATTTATTATTTATCTAGCAGCCACAGGGCTGGATTCCTTATCGTCGTCATTTGTTCCAGTGCAAAAAAAGAGGAGAAAAATATAAAATGCTGCCAGTTTGAAATTTAGTATCTTCCACCCTCTTTATTATGGTTTGACTGACATAATTATGCATAAGGCAGTGGATATGTCATCCCTACATCTCATTTGAATGTTTATACTGGTATTTGCCACCAGTATTATTTGGAATTAGTCTTTATTAGCTATAATTGCTGTTTCCTAACCAATGCCTTTACTAAAACTAGCATTTCTTAGGTCTCTGTGTTTGCAGATGTCTCCTTCAGATTTAAATCATTGTGCATGTATCTTGGACTTGCTAGTTCAGGCCATGTTGCCTGCTCAGGAAGAAGCACAAAGTTTTATGGCTGCCCTCCCGTCAAAACGATGCACAGAAAATGCCATATGCTGATATAGTCGGATGAAACCCCTGGGCACTGCCACAGGGGAAGATGAACATTTGTTTTCCTTGGAAACACATGTGGTAAATGCTTGTGTACCTACCGTGACACTGCACTCATGCCTGGGGCAAGGGATAGTGAGAAAACTGTGCTGTGGTATTTGCTGTGTGCCCATGGAGGCGGCTGCACCGTGTGAGAGCAGAGACCAGGCTCAGGACTTTTCAGGCTTCACCGATGTATAAGTAAATGCCATGATGGCCCAGAGCCTCCGCTGCATAACATCACAACCAGTGTGGTGTAACTTGCTCCTTGCAAACTCTGACCTGAGCAGAGGCAGACTGAAATGGAGAGCTTTTAACCAGTGCCACATACCATGTTGTTTTTCTTCTAGGCTGTCTTTAGTATTATCTTTATTCTGGATATTTACTGGTAATATCCACAAAAGGATTTTGAATTAGCTTTTGGGCTTTGATGAGCTTTTCAGACAGCACTGTTCCCTTGCCTGTTTCTTGCATTGTTTTTTTGGTAGCTGAACAGCTATTTAATACAGGAAGACTTACCGAAAGCCTGTTGTAGTAACGCTGTGTACTGTTGGTTTTGTCATTACTAGCCCTTTTCCCATTCAGCTGAGAGCATGGCCACGTCGTTGGGTCTGTGGTTTTGCTAAGAGCCAAGTCCAAGTGTGTGAAATCCGACCCAGGGGAGTGGAGCCCGTGCGACATGCGGTGCCACGGCCAGCACAGCACTGGGGACGTGGGCACTGCTGACTGGGTGATGGGGTGCGTGGCTTCAGCAGCCCAGGGCAAACAGCCATTCCTTGAGGTATGCCGCTTCAATGCTTAACTATAATGTAAGCCTTGTGTAACCTGGAAAGTGAGAAATCACAGGGACACGTTGTGCAAATCGGTCAACAGTGCCAGTTAGGCTGAGTCAGAGGTAGGTCTGAGGATGCCTTCTGCTGTTTTAAGTCATTCGTCATCCCCCATTTCAGAGCAAAGGAGACTGCTGTCCCCGAGCGCAGCTCCCACTGCTGCCAGCAGACAGACTTGGCTGGGCGCTGGGATCAGGCCTCTGCTGGGGAAATAACTCCTGCACTTAGAGGTGGTGCAACTATTTGGCCCACTTCTGAGTGAGCCAGGATGGATGGCACAACATCATACGCAGAGCGAGCTGCAAATGTCCTTCCGCGACAGCCAAGTAACATCTGCGAGCAGAAGCTGTGGGGAATGGGCTTTGCAGCAAATTCAGAGAAGAGCAGTGAGGGTGGATGAAGCTGGGAGGGCCACTTTCTCACTCTTAAAAACACTTATTCATCATTTCCTTCCTGGGGCTGGGAAGAAGTAATTTTTAAGGATATCCCAATGAGCCCTCACTTAACCCTTCCTGAGTTATTGCTGCACAGGCAAACAGAGGTGAGTGGCTCCCTGCATCGTCCCCCTACATCAGTGATGCAACTGAAAGCAAGTAGTCAGCATCTCTCATTTCTCCTTGTGATGCTGCAGAGATGGAGCCTCCCCTGTGGCCCACAGTGTAGATTTTGCTGCTGGACTCTCATGCTGGAGGAGAGAGTACAAAGAAGCAGAAGTAAGTGTCAGAATTGGTGCAGTCCCCCTTGCACTGATGCTGCTGCCTGTGCATGAGGTGCTGCCAGCCCTCCCGTGGCCTTGGGACCCTTGGGGCAGGATTGCTTAATTAGGTTTCATTTTCTCCAAGAAGCTGCTGCTGTGGGTATCTCTTTGCCATCCAAGAGGTGTTGGTGCAGCAGCCAGCTCCCCACAGCCAGGGCATCCCTGACCTTTGAGATGCCTTAGGGGGGTCCTGCATGTCCCTGTCACCTTCAGGAGGTGTGGAGCAGCCCGTGGGAAGTGTGGGCAACACTTGTGAGATGAGCTGTTCTTTAAAAATTTTGCAAAATCTGGGCTCTCTCCTGTGAGGCCACGCAGGGGAAACAAACAACCTCTCCTTGCAGCAAATGATGGACACTGTGACGTTGCACAACCCTTACCACAACTGGCTCATTTCAGTGAAATCACAGCAGTGCTAGATATTCAGTTGGCACATGCTGAATACAACAAAGGTCTGTTTTGATTTTTCTTGTTTTTCAAAAAGGAAAAAGGTGTTGCCATTTCCAGAAAACGGGGCTTTCCAAAGCACACTGAAGAGAGAGGTTTGTGGCAGAAATTCAAGACCTGGCAGTGCCACCGTTTAGGGGAAGCACACGAACAATATTCTATATCCTCTGCCTGACTGTTTTTGTTGTGTACACATTACTCACCTCCTCCTTGCAGTCAGGTCAGGAAATAGCAATGCTCAGCAGTGTTCATCCAACCCACTGCTAGATAGCACAGCTCTTTTGTTCAAGCCCAGTTCCTCTGGAACGCTGTGTCTCCAGAGAAGTGACAAGAACCTTTAATCCCCGTGGCTGGAAAGAACGTTCACACTTCTTTGGAGCTGCTGATCAGCTTGCAAGATTTCTTGGGCATTATAGACTTGCATTTTGGAGCATGAAAACTGTTTGCAAATGTCAGAGGAAATGGGATGTTATCAGCACTAAGAGAGACAGCATCTGACCACAGCCTGGAGATCAGGTATAACTGTGTGAAGCAAACGTCTTCCAGGTGTGTTTTCCAAGGATGCCTATTGGGCTGTCACCTGGAGGGCAACACCTCACATCCCAGGAACCTGCCGGTTACCAGGAGAGAGTTGAAGCTCAGCAAACTCAAGGGCACGTGAGCAGTGTCCCACAGCCAGCTGCACTGCCCTGGTAGCGATGTTGTGGTACAGCCCTTCTGTCAGTGGGCAAAGGAGTTGCTGTCCTGCCCCTGATATTACCTTCTGAACACTAGAGAAGGGGGATAAGAACACAGTAATAACTTTTCCAACCCTCACAACAGTCAGCCAAGACAAGCAGGACAATATCTACTCGCTGTCAGGGTTTCTACAGGCTTTTTACTGTCACGGAGCTGCTCTCCTGTTTTATCTGCACAGAAATGCATAATGACTAAGCTCAGATCCCCTCCATTATGAATGCCTGAGAAAAGAGGTGGAGATCAGGTCTGAGGCTCCAGTATAAAGTAAAAGAGATCTCTAAGTAGTGAACCTGGCTGGTGTAAGCTGATGGCAGTCCATGGTGGGTCATCGCTGTTGTTCTCTGGCAGCACTGATTGATTTCACCTTGCTGAATAGAGTAGAAAGGAAAAGGCAAAGGGGGAAAAACAACAACATAGTCTGCATGAGGAAGGAAGCAGCCTGCATGTCTATATCTTTAGTACCACTTGTCTTGAAATGCTCTTTGGCCCCTCCTACTGCAGTTTTACAGTGTGGTGAGCCATAAATGGCATCTTTGGGCAAGGGATGAAAGTAGGAAGTATATGGATTATACAAGCATGGATGCTACCTGCAGCATGATTCCTCAGGCTGAGATAATCTTACAAGGCAATTGCTTCAAATAAATGTTTCTACTAATTCACAAAAACAGCACAAAAAGCTGCAGAATCCTGGAACATCCACATAAAATCAGATCTGTCAAAAACCTTTGGATTGCAGCCCAAAAGGAAACTCTTGCATACCAAAGCATGTCTATGACTTAGGACAAGTCTATGGAACAATGCTTAACAATTCCATGTGGTAGAGGGACATGTCATAAAAAATTTCCTGAGAAAATCTGCGGATCAAAAAGTCTCTGGCCATAGTTGCACTGTGAATTTTTTTTCAGCATTTAATATCAGGAAAACCTGGGCACATTGCGGGCAGATCTTGGGGTTTCTTGCTCCCATCTCCAGGACTGTAAATGATCACACTGTTGACAATTTTAGCTGCTATATCAGCCATGTGGAAACTGACCCTTTATTTTGTGCTGCAAATTGTGGTGGAGGGTTGTTTTCTCTTGACACTTTGACACAAAAAAGATCACTACAGGCAGGCAGAAGCCAGGCTGCATTGAACAGCCTAGTTTTGGTTTGCAGGAAGGCCTCTGCAGCACTGGATGGGCTGTACAGGCACAGGCAGGCTGCCTGTCCTTTACTGCATTGGCATATCTTTGAAAACCACTCAGATATATTCCTTCCACATTTTATAGTTTGCTTGGGTGTGATGGCTACGGAAAAATTTGTAGGTGGTGCAGTTTTCTAATGGTGTAGCCATCATAATGTTGGTGCCTGGAGTTGGCTTAGCATACAGCTAGAGTATTAGTATTTTTATCTGCGTGTTGAAGCACAGTTGGGGTTTTGCTGGTTTGTAAAAGCGGAAATACCTTAGCCTCCTTGTGGTTTTTCTTCCCAGGATTTCTTCCTGTGAAGTAATGAGCATGCCTAAAATTCACTGCGGAGAGTAATTTAACAAATGGTTTCACTTAGAAGAGAAACATACGCATGATTATTTTGGAAAGGAGTTGGTAAAGTTGCTATTTTCCAGAAGTCTTGAAATTCCCTATTTTCCTCACCTCCCTCCAGAGGTCCAAGTAAACGCAAAGCGCTTAGGATAACTTTCTGGCTCCGAAGAGTTAAAAAAAGCATAGCAGGAAAGATCTAGTTAGATATAGTCAGAATTTTGACTTAACAAAGTGGAGAAAATTGCAGCTCCAGAAACACGGTGGAGATCTGCAGGCTGGTGGCTGAGGATGACTGGTACAAGGGGTAGGAGTGATGGGCAGAGGGTAGATCTCGCAGGGTGGGAAAAGCTGGTGGGAGGGCTGTGGTGGTGTAATCCCCACTCTCGTAGGGCGCTCGGTGCTTTGTGCAATTCCCCGCTCTGGGTCACACTCCAACCCAAGGTGAATAGGGGGAGGTAGGGAACCAAAGCGTAAAGGCACTCCCCTAACGCTCCCGATTCCCACCTCCCCTGTCACTTGGGGATGGACCACGTGCCACCTCAAATGGCCTGGGAAAGGCAGAGGACCAGAGCATTAAAGCACTGCCTTAGCTCACCTGGTTTCTGCCACCTTCTCTGACCATTTAAAGAAAAATAAGAACCATCGGTTCTTCCTGACAGCCTAGTACATCTGTACTTGGTTGTGGCCCAAAGGGGGTTAATAGCAGAACTCCAAGATCTAGCAAGTTTTGGGCCTGCAAAACTGGTAGAAAGTATCAGAATATTCCGTCATCTGAGTTGGGCTGAAATGAAAAAGTACCTGACAAAAGTCAATTATCTCGGACCCTATAAATAGCAATTCTAAGTGAGACCCTTTGAGCATTCCTGAGTCACAGCAGGCTGTGACCAGCATCTCCGCTGAGCTGGGACACCTCTCAGGCCCAGACTTCTTGAGGTTTGAAAATTGTCTGCCCACAAAGCTGATGGAAGGCCAGGGTGAAGTCAGACTTCTAAGTTATCGCCCATTGAGAAATACCAATGCATTGTGAATATTTGCTCCAAACTCAACAGGAGAGAAATTTTAATTATAAGCTAGCCTCTCCTATCCAACCACCTCTTTACTTACCCGTGTGCTTAAATACACACAATTGCCTTTACAATGTGGATGTCTATACATTTCACCAGATATCCTAGTGTTTTCATGCTCCGTGTGTGTTGTGTGTGTGTTTATACATATATATTTATTTATTTAAAATGCCTTGTAGTAAGTTAATGTGAATCTTGTCATTCTTGAAACTGCAATTAAGTTGCTATTTTAATTATAATATATTCTAACAAATAGCCTTGTTAATCTTTAAATTGGTCAGCTGTTAAATGTTGCTAAAATTCAACCTTTTGATCCACCTCACACTATTTATAAATCTTAAATTGTTATTAAATCATAATCATGTGAGATACTTCCATCCGTGACAAGAGAGCACCAGCACAGGAAACATTTTCCACAGTGCAGCCCTGAGCCATGCTTTCCTTATGAGGAGGGAGAAGCGGGCTGCAGCCCTGAAACCCAGAACGCAAAGACCTTGGGCCCTTTTACTACTGAATCCCAGACATCCTGCCTTGGTGTCATCATGCTTTCTGGTAAATTCTGAAGAAAATACATATTTTTTTTTAATGTCTGAGGCTTTCTAAGGGCTCTCAGAGGCCTGTGCCATGGGGCTGGGTGGACAGGATGGCTGGAAGTCACTTTGCTCAGCTGGGGCCAGGGTCCTGGCTCTGCCCCAGGGGAATGGGGGGACCATGCATGGCAGAAGGTACGGGTCCTCCTGCAGGAGAGGGAAGAAGGACTGCCGTCTTTGGCAGCCTGGGATCATCTCCTGGCTCATATGGAGGTCCAGGGTGTGTGACGCTGTATGTTGTCATATGTCATCACATGGAGGTGGGATGTGCTAGAGGAAGGGAACTAGGACATGGTTATCTGTGACCCTGAACTGCTTCTTCATATTTTGGATCTACTGGGAGCTTATGCTGCGGTTTCACAGTTTCAGCTGAATGGAAATAATGGGTTATATTGAAATCATGTGGTGCATGGTAATTAAAAACAGCATGAACTGGTTGTCTCCTGGCCTGGCCTTCAGAGGTTGGTCCTTGCATGTGTCCAGTGCGGTCTCAGAGTTACTGATTTGTCTGTAGAGAGGGGCTAGAAGTGCTCAGAAATGCAATTGGTCTTCAAAGCGTCTGGCTTGATGGTCTGAGAGATACATTCTGATTTCTGCCAGTAGTTGCCTACCCTTGTGCTGGGTTTACCACTTTTATCTGACTTTTAAATTTTCTTTTTATTTCTTCTTCCTATGTTATAATGTTTATTCTGAATTTTAGGATTATTTCAGATCATCTAACAGTTTAACATCTTAAAATTCTGGAGAGAATATATCTTCTAACTTTATGTAAAGCTAAATGCAGACGTATACCTATATTTAGGCATTTAATTTGGGGTATTTTAAGCACAGATAAAGCACTATTCATGTAAAATATGTATCTAAAAAGAGGTTCATGTCTCCTTAGTGCTCCAAATTATCTGACAAAACAGTCCCTGTGATTACTGGCTGATATTAGGTTTTTGCCAAGTTGTCTCAACTTTTTCCCTTCAAAAGGTTAGCACCAAGTTCAAGTGGAGGCTCAGTAGCTGTGTGTGGTATTTACCACAGCAGACATTGTGAAGGTGTGTATTTGCTCATGCCAATGTGCATGTGTGTGCAGGAGCTCAAACAATTGTGCAGGGAAATATCTAGTGCAGGATTATGAAGCAGGTGTGCTCAGAGTTACCTTGCTGTCCTCATCCCTGCTATGCAAAGCACTGGTGAGAAGGTAACTGTCCTGCAATGCTCCCATAGCCTCAGCAGAGGAAAGGGTAAAAGTCTTGATGGTCCTTTATTTTCCTCTTGCTCGCAGGGATCTGAGGATCAGTGGTATCTGGGGTCATGGTGCCCTGTAGGAGGCCATGCATTCCCCCTGCTGCACCGGTCCCCATTCTCCCACCCATGGGTAGCCAACCCTGGGGATACTGCTCAAAGGCAGGGTGCAGGACAGTGCTGAACAGTTATTCTGTCACCTATTTAAAAAAAGAGTATTCGAGTATTCTCCAATTCTGTACTGGGACTCCTGGGAGAACCTCCCCTGCTGTCCTCTTGCAGCTCAGGCTGTAGTGCTGCCTGTAAAGAACAGCAGGAGAGAGAGGAGGAAATAAAAGTTGAAAGCTGACTGGTTTCCTTAGTGTAGTTCACACAGTTCCTGTGCATTTATTTGAATACGTCACTGAGCACTGATTTCCACCTCTTTTATCTTCCCTCTCCTCTTCCTCTTTCTAATCTCCTTGATCTTTGCAGATGTATTTCTTCTTCCACAAGTATGGGAGCAGTTCAGAGGTGATTTATTCCCCATAAAGCACTTCCTGATACCAGAGGAGAGTGGGACCTTTATTTTGCCCTTGGGATACCCATGTTATGGAAATCCTGCTGTACCACCACACCAGTTCAGGTAGGTGGGGGTCATGGTGGCTGGCAAGCTCCCAAGTTCCCTTAACTGATATGTCAGATTCAGATTCCCACTTGCTCTATGTACATTGGTTCTAATCACCACCACTTTCAAGACTTCCCTTTGCCTTATTTCACAGCATCTCACCTGTCCTATGGTCTAAGTGAGGTGCTGAGATATACCCTTGCACCCTCATCTACCCTGCTGATTCCAGAGACTCTGACATATCATCAGGGCATGGAGTTAGTGGACTGATTAATTCTTGCATCGTTCCATTCCAGTATGGCTTGATTCACCTGGCCTGGTGGGCAGTGGGGTGGCCAGGACCTGAGATCACTCAGCACAGCTACATTGCATGTACATATCCTCTCCAGCAGTGGTGACCCTTTCAGGTTCATCTCTGCATCGGCAGCTCATATACCTGTGTTTTATCAAGGTGTAAGAAAGAGCTTGAACGGGTGAAAATCAATGTCTTTCATACAGTCTTTTATAAAACCAGTGGTTCATCCTCTCAGCAATGAAGTTTGCTGTGTATGCACAATGTTGCATGACTGTCCAGGGACCTGATCTTTAGCATCTTTCTCCTTAATGGGTGTTCACAGAGAATGTCTGAGGTTGGAAGGGACCTCTTCAGGTCACCTGGTCCAACACCCCTGCCCAAAAAGGGTCACCTAGAGCCAGTTGCTGAGAACCATGGCTTTTTAATATCTCCAAGGATGGAGACTCCACCACCTCTCGGGGCAACCTGTGCCAGTGCTCAGTCATTCTCACAGTGAAAACTTGTTTCCTGATGTTCAGGCCGAACCTCCTGTGTTTCAGTCTGTGCTCATTGCCTCTTGTCCTGTCACTGGGCACTACTGGAAAGAGCTGGGATCCACTCTCTTTGCACCCCCCTTGCAGGCATTTGTACACATTGATAAGATCCCCCCTGAGCCTGCTTTTCTGCAGGTTGAATAGTCCCAGTTCTGTCAGCCCTTCTTTATAGATGAGGTGCTCCAGGCCCTTCATCATCGTGCTAGACTCTCTCCAGTATGTCCATGTCTTTCTTGTACTGGGACCCCAGAAAGGAAAGGTAAAGAAATCTTCAAGAGAAACTACCAAAATCAGGAACCAACCAAGACAGCACCTGTGACCTTTTCTTTTCTCCTTTCAGTCCAGTGAAGAGATTCAGCAGTGATTCAGTTTTGATTTTAACATGCCTCTCTGCTGAACTCAGTTAAACCTTATATGGTTGAAGAGTTTCACCCTCAGTGCGCTTTCACTGTTCCATTTGCCAGTAAATTTCAGGTTGTGGTTTCTGCCACTCTACATTGAGCTGGTGGTTTTCAGCCTGCTAGGCCAGCAGAAAATAAATCAGTGGAAGAAACATATTGCTAAGGGCTTTCACTTCCTGGACATAGGTCTCTGCTTCTGTAAGAAAACTTGGAACTGTTGGAAATTAAAAACAAGTTGAAAACCACTACTGTAGCTTCTATAATTCCAAATTGATCAAACATTGCCAGACCCAGTTAGTACTTGAATCTTGTGCTCGGAGGTGTAATGGTGCTGCTTGGTGAAGGTGTTCATCAAAATGCAAAACAAAGAAACACTGTGGCTTAGTGAGGCAGTCCTGGTGTGAAGAACTTTGTCCTGAGCAGTGCCCCACAGGTAGGACAGGGGCTGCGCTTTGTTCTTCTTTCCACTGTGAGGGGAATAAGACTGAAGAAGAGATGTAAATATATGGTGTGTTTGGTTGTCTGACATCCTGAAACCCCTCCAAAATGCAGAAGTCTTCTGGGCTGGAGGAAGTTGTGGCTTATTGTGTGAAATGAGTAGTCTGACTTATGGTTTGTTGTATTATCTCACATGTAGCGTGGAGCCCTATTCACAGATCAGGATTTTGAGTGCTTGGCACAGAGCAAACCCATAAAAAAAAAAAAAAAAGGGTGTCTGAGCAAAACACAGGTGTTTTCTTTTATCTGTACTCTCTGCAAGCGCAGCTCAAATGCAGACCCTTCTTTCTGAGGAGCTCCTCTAAAATGTGCAGCTGAAAGGAACATTATTTTTACAATTAGCTGATGCAGCTGCACTGACACAGCTACCAGCCTGGCTGCCAGTATAAGCCACTTGTGAAGGTTATTGTAGCTAGCCTAACTTGTGACACACCCGCACAGGTGTAACCAATTTTGTACATAAAGGGATTGGTTTCAATTCACTTTATTGCATCCCGTTATTCCCTTTCAAGTGTCACCTGTCCTCCAGAACAGGGCTGCCAGCAGCATCAAGCTGGCCGTCACTACAGGTGACCTACCTTATTGAGACACACACTAAATATCCTCCTGCTGAAAGCTAAATCCCACGCTTTCGGACCTGGACCTGGCCGGCTCAAGCTAGCTTTAATGTACTTGAGAGTAGTTTAGATGGTGAATGCTCTGAATCCAGTGTAAACCAAGGTTTCATCTCATTTTGATTTTGTAGGCTCAAGAAATGTTTATGTCTATTTCACAATTTGGGAGTTTTCCACTGATTTAATGACGTGACTTTTAAATCACACTTTTTTTTTTTTTTTTTTTTTTTTTTTTTTTAGATCAGCAGTGACTTGGAATAAAAGAAGGGCTTAGATCTTCTGTGATGAGAAGCCAAAGGACAAACTGAAAATGCCACTTCTGATATCTGGAAATCTGGAATGCACAAGACTGTGGACAGTGCATTCTCCTTGGGGGAAAAAAAATGCCTTGGGAAAATCTGGTTTTCGTAGCTGACATTTCAATTTGCAATTCTGTCTCTGGGCATAGTGTCTAATATGTGCCTCACAAAATTCACAGGGTGGTAGCTAATTTGCTAATTTTATGACTACAGATGTCATTTGGCTCATTCAGGAAAGTGCTTCCCCAGTGCCTCGCATATTGCCTTTAAAGGGTCAGGAATGTATTTGCAGGCTGCTGTAACAATAGTTTAAATGACTGCTCTTTGTCTGATTCAAGAACGACTGTTTTGTCTAAGCAGAATTTACACATTTTCATTATGTTCCTTTAGAATAAATCACATTTGTGCTGGATTAGCTTTCACCTCCCAAAAAAGAGAGGCTGACAATGAAGCCAGCTTGGGCTGCATGCTGAACTGCATTTTGCTTGTCTAAATGCTCTCGCTGGAGACCAATGGGCTGCCTTGTCTGCTCTGGAGTAGCAGAGCTCCAGTGCCATTTACACCAGGGTAATCCATGACAGTTGTTTTAAACTTCAGGTTTAGAACAACGTCATTTGGAACTTGTTGAATCACATCAAAGACCTTGAAAAATAATCTTCAGGTCTTAGAAGTGCACCAGCATGGAAATACATACATACATACATACTTAACATGTATGTATATGCCCAGTTATATGTGTATTTTAGTTCAGTGAATTCCTCCTCCTATATAAAAAATCTGATCTGGCGGAGTTACTTGAGTCTTGGCCAGAGAAAGGCAAAAGCATTCAACCTCCTCTTTTCTTCAGTTTACATGGTGGGAGGTAGCTCAAAGGATGGGGAAATGAGCACTTGCTCATAAGAGCAGAAAGGGAGGTCTGATTTTCCTTTTATTTACTCCAGTTCTCTGACACTTTCATAGTATTGGGTTTAGCCCTGCTATACACAACACCAGTGATGCTAAGAGCCATCCTGCTGATATTCTGAATGACTGTGTTGTGTTCCCACTGAGTTTATGGCTCAGTAGTGTTCTGGTTTCCTTTATTTTTTTCTATATATTAGAGTATCAAGATGATTTATCCTGTAGTTTCAAGGAAACATGATAGTTGAATCTGGTAATACTCAGAGGGAATTAACACTGAAGAGTTAGCTGAAGGGAATTGCAAAGTGGATCTGAAAGGGAAAAGTAGAGGGAAGTTGGTACATAAAAGGGAAAAAGGGAAAAAAGCTTGAAATAGATGGAATGGGATGGAAAGTTCAGTGGTAAAGATGTAGCAATCAGAAGCTATGGTGATGTGATGGTCAGCATAGCTGAACTTCATTGGCTAAGTAGCCAGGGAATGTGGTGGGGGAGCTGTGTTTTAGTACGAGAACAACAACTTATTCTAGAGATAACTTTGCTCCAGATGCATTGTCTTGGTGACCTTATACCTCAGGCTGGGTGTTGTACACATTATGTGCTTGGGACAGAAGAGATGATAGAAATGTCATATCACATTTGCACAGGCGCACCTTTCCTTATTACCAAGGTTACATTGCACAACTATTCGGATTCATGCACTTTGCGGTTTAATTAAACCTTATCTTCACATTTATGATCATGTGCCCTGACGTGATTGAGTGCTGACAGCAGTTGTGCTCAAGTAATTTTTACTCCCAGAGTTGCCCCCTCTAACCTTTGACATGATCCAGGCAGTGACTGTCACCAGAGCCTTTTGCAGCATGGTGGATGCTCATATTACTGCAGGCTTTTCTTCTGTGGTGGCAGAGACTTTTGTCTCCCCTATGCTGTGGTCTCCCTGGCATTCCCAAACTCCCTTGTTCTCTGATGATTTTACTGTGGAGCCCTCCAAAATATCACCTGCAGATGCCTATGTTTGCCTGCTGCTCCTCTGAGGACACAGCTCCAAGACAGTGAGGCATTGGCTAGGTGACCTTAAGACTCCAACTGCATCTTATACTCATGATAGAAATCTTGTGTCTTCTGTCAAAAGCTGCTTTTATTTCAACAAGACACTTCTCAGTAAAAGTCAGTCACTTCCTTTTTTCCCTGTAAGTGACGATAACATTATCAACTATCAGTGCTGTGTGTGCAGCTCCTTTCCATACATCTGGCAAAGGTTAATGTAGTTCATGTACAGCTGGCAAAGGTTAATGTTGCTCACAGGAAGCTGCGAGATTTAGGCCTCGTCTGCTCCATTTGCTGTTTAGGTGTTGCTGCAGTTCAGAGGAGAATCACAGATTTTATTCAGCTGGCAATCAATGGAAAGTTTGGGTCTAATTTCCGCCAAGTAATCTTGATCTTTCCATAGTGAGTCACTGCTTAAGTCACGGACTTTTGAACCCTCATCGCGCTCTCATACTGATTTTTCTGCAATGACTTCTGAGTTACTGTCAATTAATGGAAATGTGGGCACGCTGGCCAGACTTACTGAGGAAATTAAACTCCTGGTTTTCTGGGCAGGGAATCCTTTGAAACCTCGTGGTGGGTGCAGGAGGCAAGCGTGGAGGAGGAGGAAGCTGAGAGGAGGAAGGAGGAGCTGAGACAGGTACAGAGTGAGCTTCAGGGTTAGGTCCATTGCTGGAGAGCAGTCACCCAGAGAGACAGGTTGATGGTGGAGCTGCTTTACAAGTTTTAACATCATGTGCAAAGGAGGTAGGACACCCAGGGATGAAGCCACGGGCTTTGGGTTTGCAAGTTACCTTACCCTGCCTCTGTTTCTTCCAGGAGCCTGCGGCATGGTGCCAGCTTTGAGAGACTAACCTGGCTGCATGTCACAGCACTGACTGCATCCTCCTCTTCACAGGGATGGGTGTGAGCAGCAGGGGAGAGGCTACCCACAAGCAGCAGTGAGCACAGCCCTGTGTGGGGACTGGTGGTGGACATGCAGCTATCAGTGTGTGCTTCAGGATCCCTCCTCATGTGGCAGTGGGCTTTGCTGTCTTTTTTGAAGCAATTAACCAACTCTGCCATCATATCCTTATGGTTATCCCATTCAGCACCTGCCCTTCTGCACTTTGGGGCTTGCCAGCAAGTCTGGTCGTGATGAAAGACCAATACTTGACGTGTGACCTTTAACAACTGTGCTCTGCAGCTTTATTCAGGCAAGACAGTGTTAGGTGTGGGTACATTTCTTCTCCTCCCTTTACAGTGAGCTGGGATAGTCTTTAGCCTCCCCATACCTTGCCAGCTGCCAACATCTGCATTCTGCAGGGCCACTTTCTGCAGCTCCCACTGCCCACCTGCACAGCGGCTGCCAGGAGCACAGAAAAGCAAGATAATGCTTCCATGAAGACACTTCTATGGCCACAAGAAGGACTGTGAGCCCCTGAGGAAATGAGTACCTACATTTATTATTTACCTAACACTGGCCTTGAAAATGAAACAGTCCCAGCATCTCAGGTGGTGTAGTGTTTCCGTGGGCAGTTCTTGCTCCCAGCAGGCAGGGATTACAGTCTGCACACAGAGGGACAGAAGTGTCTGGTTACAGCTAACAGGCAAAACCATTAGAGCATGTCAGAAGCAGTGCAGGTGTGATAAATATTGCATTAATGTTTTTGCTCTTTGCCCATGACCCTCTAAAGTCTCAGGAGGGAGGGCTTTCTAGGCCATGGCAAAACACAAAGTGAAAAAACCCCCATGCATCTGAAGAAAATAAGGACTGGGAATCCAAAATCCATAAAGCTGAAGAAATGCCTTCTGAGGTGAAGCAAGACTAAAATAGCTAAAACCTATAAAGTTCTCAATAATTATTTATTGATTAAAATTATCAGACTGAAAAAGGCAGAATTCTACCTCACCTGTTGTGACATCAAACAGCACAAAGTGAAATTATTGCCATATTAGACCGACATCATCCTCTGAGCATTTCCCTACACCTGGGAAAACATACCCCCCCTCTTTTGGTTTAATGGGGCCTTGCTCCAAATCCACATTTTCTCAGATAGCATTTTTCTATAATTCTTCTTCCACTTCTCAATCTCCAACCAGACCTGGACTGAGGCAGTCTCTGAGATGAACTTGACTCATCCACTGGCTGCTGTTTTAACAAAATCTCAAATACTAGATGGGAGCCATTGGGAAAATGCAGCTAAGTCCACAGCTGTGGTATCTCTGGACAAGGACACATGGACCAGACCTAGAAGGGGAGGACTCAGATTACTGCAGTGGCTGTGTATGATGTGAGTCTGTCTTGTCAGGTTTCTTTGGACCTCTGGGATCTCCTATAGGTTTTGTTTGAGACTCTTCTTCTCTGTGCAATAGTCCCTGTTTTTTCTAGGATGCCCCATGACTTCAGAGAAACTCTAGCTGGATTGACCTCACTGTATTAGGAGCAGACATAACCTTGTGCTATTCTGGAGAAATAGTTCTTGTCTCTTTTGCCTTTCTAGTCCCTGGTGCCTGTTGCCTGATTTCCCACTTTTGGAAAATCAAAGCATACTTCATTCTGCTGATCTTCTCTTCCACTACTGTATTGCCATGCTATCTTTTTAGTCTGATGTGTTTTGGAGGCAGGGTACATCTATTACTTCATGGCTGTATCACAGGGGGCACACTTTAGAGCATTTGGTTCTTAATTTACTGGTATTTTCCTTATCAAAGTAATACTATTATTAATAAGAACAGCCACACCAAGAGTCTGGATAGCAGAAACCTGGACCCTGCACAAGTCATCAACAACTGATCAAGCTCTCTTAGAGTTTTTGAGATTGAGCAGAAGAATGAAAGATGCTAACTGCCAACATTTGTGTGAAATTGCTGAGCATAAGCCAAGATGCTGTGAATGTCAGAGAACGCACATTGCGTGTGATAAGAACAACATTGTGTAATGTCCTTTTACTACAGGCCAAGCTAATAACAGATTATCTCACATTTCCCTCAGCATGCACACAGACTGCTACTGCACTGCAGTATGATCCCATCTGGCCTTCAGTTTAAACAACTGCTCTCTAGAGACAGAGAGCAGCTTTCACAGAGGTTCTACCTGATTGTGCTTGGACTTACAGTAGGAAGTATCAAACATATTGGGCTTTCCTGGCAATACTGGCATTACTTACAAGCATCTTAATGGGCTTTGAAATTAGCAATATTCATAGTATAACATTAAAATTGGTTTCAGATAAGCTTTTGCTTTATTCTGCCTAGCAGTCAGGAGAAGCTGTAAATGAGTATTTTACAGTATTAATTCTCTGCTTTTTCATTTCTTAGATTTGCTTCAGTAGCCTGACATCTCACCATGCCAGCATGCATGAGGGTCTGGGAGATCTCAGCTTGAAGAAATCTGGAGAAAAATGTCTTTTGTTTTTGTTTCCAAGACTGTCCTCTTGCACAGCCAGAAATCTCCGTGAATGGAGGAAGACCACTCACCAGAGCCACCTCTGAGTTAATGGTCAAGGAAATAAGGTCACTGTGTTTCGATTGAGAATTTTATGCTCACTGGATTAACAAACACAAACACTTGTCCAGGGAAGCAAGGTGTGGGTTATTTATTTATTTTTTTGAGCAATCTGACTCCCTTTGTTCTTTCCTTTCTCAGAAAACTCTTGGAGTGAGCAAAGACAAGGTAGGTTATTGTTTATATTATTATTATTATTATTATTATTATTATTAATAATAATAATAATAACAACATCAATAATAATAATAATAAACCAAGGATTTACTGCATTTGTCAGTCTACATTGATTCTGACACAATGAAAGCTGTAAATGAATGTTGAAGCCTATAAGCCTGATTTATAGGCCTACTTCCACCACTTTGACAGAGTAGGTAGACGGCAAATTGGGCATGTATGTGATGAATATCCACAAAAATAAATGTATGTGCTGACAAAATGACTTCAAGTATCCTTAATGCAAATGAGAATTGGGCTCACAGCATCTAGGAGTTATTCACAGCTCATGATACCTGCCAGCAGCAAAGATGACAAATCTCAGCAATTCAGAAGCTCATCAGTTCTTCCCCTTCTCACACTGGGTACCTGTTTGCACACAGAGCTCCTTAGAACAGAAGAAAAGGGACCACTGAATAAATAAATGTAAGTCCAGTTGAAACAGGACATCTACTGTTTTCTCTTTCAGCACACAGAAGCAATCTGAGGACTTCTGAAGTGCAGGGTTTGGTTTTGTTTGTTTGTTTTGTTTTGTTTTGTTTTTTAATTAACAGAAACCTTTTGTTCTAAACTATAAGGCAATGTAAATAAACAGCAGAAATAAAACAAGAAGTAAATAGATCCCTGGATCTGGGTGTTTATATCCAAAGGTCCCACTTCAGCTTAGCTGTTAAAACGCCTGCCTGCAGCTTGGTGGAAGAGGAGCAACCCGAGCTGGTGGTCCTCAGGGAAAGGGTGCAGTGCCCCATGCCCAGGTGCCTGTAGCAGGGAAGAAAGATGGGTGAGCAGCAGGCTCAGGTGACCATATGCACAGAGGTGGAAAGGAGGGGCTTGTCCCCTCCTCCACCCAGCCTTGTTTCCTCTCTGCCCAGGACCCTCAGCTTCCCTCTGCCAGTCTTCATACCAAATAGGACCCTGCTGTGGATCACTCCTCCTTCTGCTCTTCTTGCACAACACATCTCTTTCCACCTTTCCTACCTCACATGGGATCTCCTCATCCACCTCTACCTGACTCTGCATCTTGATTGGGAAACAGGGCTGGGTCTTTGCAGTGGGAGCCATGAGAGTGATGCTCACCCTGTAAGTCACACAAGTGACTTTTGTACCTGAATTTGTGCTTAGCAGTACTGGATTCTTGGTGGCACAGGCATATCTGGCCCTGAACACATCTCTCAGCCACAGCCCAGCCTCTGCATGAGCCCTGCGGGGCCCAGGGGGTTGAGCAAAGTCCACTTATTTCTCCTTGTCCCTCTCTCTGACAGATGCCACCATCTCCATTTCCCAAACAGCTGCAGACGCAGCAGTAATGTCATGGGGAAATGAACAGGGACTTTGAAACTCAAGTGAATCTGCTTTGAGGGGGGTGCAGTGGGACCCTAACGCTGCCGTTAAACTCACATGAGCATCTGCTCCCCCTTCAGCTACTTGCCTGACCCACGTTCACCCACATCTGAGGCTCATTGTGGAAAGTTTCACACTGAGCATGCACCTGAAAGGTCAAGTGGGCCAAAAAGCAAGGAAGGCCAAAACGTGCCCCTACACTCCTGTTCAGGACCCCCCTCCACTCCTTCCCTCAGGGCCATCCATGGACAGCAGGGCAGGGAGGGGAAAGGACACATGGATAGCATGGGAAAACATGGTACCAAGACCTCAGCCTCACATGGGCAGGCTGATGTGGAAGAGCAAACTTGCCAGATGAGAGCCCCGCATAAAATAATTACTGCAGGAGCCTGGAAAGGATAACATCTGAAATTACCTTCCCTGTTCCCTGCCTTTCAGAGGAGGGATGGGGCTGTTACTGTCTCTGCAGCGCCTGGCACAGCAGAGCTGCCCCGTGGCACTGCAGGACACCCACAAACCTGCCTGGCACCCCGGTGCTTGCCAGCAATGCCAGGGCTGGCTGGCTGGCCGCATGCTCCTCCATGGCTTCTCCCTGGTGCTCTCAGGAGCTCCTGAAATCATCACCCGTGCTTGCCGTGACCTGGGTGCCTTCACACAGTGGGGCTGCGAGACACAGACCTGTGCATGAGCTCCCCTGGCCACCGGTGAGTCCTGCTCCCACCCTTTTGTTGGTACGCTGTGCTGTGGCCTCTGGGCCTGGCGTCTGGGGAGTGCTGTGCTCCTGCCTCCTTGCAACCATTTCCTCTGCATGTGCTCACATGTCAGATGCCACCCCAGGGTGCCTAAGAAGTGTGTTGTAGAAGATGGGCAATATAGTGAAAAGTAAGTGTTTGGGTTTTTTTTTGGCTTGGCTGCCTCTCTATAACTACCACTCCAACACACCATGAAATAGGAAATCCAGGAAAACCTTGCTTTGCTCTTTACCTTTCCCAGAAAAATGGCTCTCAGCATCCTCTTTGGCTGTGAGAAAAAAATACTTCTTTAATGCAGAAACAGGTGATGCCAAGTCCATATAGAGGGACCTGTGACAGTCAGCTCACACCAGAGTGCTGAAAACAGGAAATTCAGTATCCCTTTAATCAGGCAAAACATTTTAAAACAGTCTGAAAAGATGGAAAAAGCTCTATTTATTCTCTTCAGACAACATCGCTTAACTTCTCACCATGGATGAGTTTTCCTACAACTCTTGATAATGATGCCTTTTTTTCCATTACTTTGATAGCACCCTTTGCAGACACCTTTGTCCCCACTGCTTGAACTGATACAACCCAGCAGACACGCAATTACTTCTTGGCACACTGCAGGAAAGTCCCATCTGGAAAAAGGACTTACCTGACTCAGACTAGTTAACTTAATAGAAATAGGAGTTGCTGCATTTGACAATATCCCTTCCTCCTCACTTTATTTTTTTTCAGCATCAGCATTTTGCATGTGCCTCTGGACACCTCTCTCGCAAGACAGATTATCGGTGGCACAACCTCTGTACTGGCTTAACATCTCCCCAGCATGGCTCAGTACTGTTGCTTAATACCATGGGGGCAGGATGATGCAACCTTGGCAGAAGCAAGAAAGGTATTGCCACCCATTTGCAGTCCTTGGTATGTCTGGAGCCCAAGAAATACTCTCTTTTGCTCCAGCCACTGGGTTATCAAAGAAAGACTGACAGCTTGAAGATCTCTCCAGGAACAGCAGCAAAAATTAATCCTTTGAGATCTCCTGAGATAGCCACAATGTTGTCCTAATTTCCAGGTGGGCCCTGGTATATTGGATAGATGGGGGGAGACTGGAGGTCAGCAGACTTTCTCTTAGCACCAAGAAATCAAGATTGTTCCTGGTGGCACAGCTCATACAGTATCACCAACCTGCAACAGCCAACAGTAATGCTGAGGTCTCAGGTTGCCTTCATTGCAGCTCTTGTGGAAGACCACTAGTGCTCAGATAATTTCCTTTAGTTATTGGACTGCAGGAGGCTAAGCAGCAGGAAACATCCATGCCATGCTTTGAAGGTATACAGCATTTGGCTGTATGATGCATCAGTGCTTTCCTCCCTGACTCCAGACATCAGCAACCATACTGTGTGTGGGTTTTGGTCCTTGTGCATGAACAGGTTTACCCAACTGACCTCCATCCTCCATTTCACACATGGGAAGCTCATGTCACTGCAGTGATGTGGAGGCAGAGAAGCAGCATGGTAAGGAAGAAAAGCAAAAGGGTACAAGGTGGGTTTTGATTGTTTGAAGGGGGACAGCTGACTGCAGCAGAGGTAGGTGCATGCTGGCTCTCAGCAGCCTCTTGTGCCCATCCCTGTAGACCCTCCGCAGCAGGGACTGCAGCCACAGTGTGCCTGACTTGTGCTCCAGCATTGCTGCTGGGGGGACAACACCCACACATCCTTTCCCACACATCCATTCCCATCCTTACCAAATACACCAAACATTTGAGAAGGAGAAACAAGAGCTAGCTTCCCCACGAAAACATGATGACTCAGTGCCTGTCCTTCAGACCCAAATGTCCTGAGGGTTTCACCTGCCCATTTGTTTTGGGTCTGCTCATCAGAGGACTCCCAGCCTCAGGGAAATGTTAAGCTCTAGCTTTGGTGCCCTTGCCAGGACAAACACCTCTTGCTTGTACAAGCACAGCAACCTCGGCTTGTGGCTTGCAGCCAGTTTTTACAAAAAAGCATGGCAGACCCAGGTCTGCAGCCCTGTGAAGGGATGTCAGTAAAATCACTTAATTAAAAATACTCCCTAAATCAATCCTGAAGGCCTCACCATGCTTTTGTTTAGTCCTTTTGTCAGGCAAGTACTTTTTAATACCTATTGGAAAATGTTGAAGTTCACATGGTATATTTTTTGTAGATTTTGGTTTGTTTTTTTGACTAGTCTTTCCCTTTTGTGGGTTTATGCACTGGAGGCTTAAGAGAAGTGTGCGGCAGGAGGAAAGTGTCTGGTAGTGGTTTTAAGTAGCAAGGCAAGAATTTGCTGGTGTTGCAGAGATTGCTGTGGATTGTCTGCCACTTCTCCCTGACCATCCTCCTGCTTGTGTCACGGGCCCAGGTAGGGCTGTGTGCTCCAGCAGTGCAGTGGCTTTTTGGTGTGATGCCTTCACCAGTGCAAGTTAGGGTGTCCATGGGGCTGCTCCAGCTTGTGCTTTGAGCTGGTGTTGCCCTTGTGGTCTGAAAAAGGGTGAAGAATGGAGAACGGTTATGGAAGGCTAACCACTAAAGGCCTCATGATTCAAACCAGCTCAGAGGCAGCAGCTGAAATCACAGTAGCTCTGCTGAAGAAGGGAAATCATATGTCAGAGGGAGGGAGAGATAGAGAAAAAAAAAATCCTGTAAGAAAAAGAGATAATTTTGTAGATGGAATAAGAAAAAGCAATTGCACTGATACTCTTGTCTAAGAAAGGGAGTTTTCTCGGATGTTTTTGTCATATTCTTTCCCCATCTTTCCTGTCACACTGGCTGAACAATCATTGCTCTTTTGTCCCTTACCTAAAGTGCTCTTAATTGATTTTCCGGAAAAGCCACAAGCAGCAGTATGGTGTGTTTACCTCGTGGGCCCTTCATCCCAAGTCATCTTCCCTATTGGCCAGGGTTTTGAAGCAGTTTTCTGTAGCAACAATGCACTACAGTGAAGGCCTCTTTTTCCAACTAATCTTGAAAAATCAACACCCTGGCAGGCAGATAGCATCATGTCCGAGTTGTGCAATAACCACTATGCTGAAAAACTGCGTCAGGTGAGCACTGGCATTTCATCACTTATGTGGGTATTTCCATGTCAGTAAGAAACCCCCTGGCCTGCCCCCTTACTACTGTGAAGCCCAGCCTTCAAACACATGCTCAGCTGGTGACTGGGTCGGGAAGAGTCAGGGCTTGGGGCTCGTTCAGTCTCTGTACGTTACAGGACAGTGATAAAATGAACCAGGTTCTGGAAATCCAGGTGGAGGTTTGGTCTTGGCTCCCATTAGTCAGCTCCCAGGTGTTGCCCTTCTTTCCCAAGAGACACACTGGGAGTTTTGGATGGGTGGGTAGGACTTGCTCTGATACAGCAAACCCTAGAAGAGAAAGTGCACTGCTCCCCACACCCCTGTGTCTCCTCTCACACCCCTGCTTCCTTGCTAGCACCGGGGCACCAAGGTTTTGCCTGGTGGCCTCCACTTGTCTTCCTTCAAATACTTTTTGGAAACTTTTTTTAACCTTCAGAGTGTCTTTTGAACATATGACAGAATCCTACTGCCAGCCTCCTTGCTCAGCATTGTGATATTAAGGACCTAAAACCACACTCAGAGACAGAGACTATGGCTAACAGGAACTCCAGTGTTGACTTTATGCATAAAGCAGTGCCAAGAACAAAGTCTTAGCAGTTACCATTTAGAAAAAGAAGTACAAGACTGTGCAGTCTTGTTGTGGGAACATCTTGTGTTACTGTTGCTTCAAAACCAGGAGCTTGAAATAAAACAGAAAGACAAATTTCTTCAGAGAAGTGAAGCCCATCTTTGATTTAGAGTGCTGGGGGAAAAGGAAAGGGAAGGGAAGGGAAGGGAAGGGGAAGGGGGAGGGGAAAGGGAAAGGGAAATGGAAAGGGAAAGGGAAAGGAGAAAAGAAAAGTCACTCTCTTGTTTTGGTGAAGATTTATTGAGCTGGAAGGACCCATCCCAGCCTGGCTTCTGATCTCACTTTTGATTGCTTCTTCTGTCAATCCTTTGATTAGTCACTGAGGATATTTTCCACCGCTTTAGTGCCTGCAGCAGCAGTGAGGGAGACTGGGAGAAGTTTCTCTGTCAGCAGTCATTCAGATTTTGGTTGTTTTCACACAGCAGGTTCCTGGAAGTTGAGAAAAATAGGAGGGAGAGGAAGATGAAGGAAAAAAGCTCAATAATCTTTGTCTCTCTTAAAACCTATGAACTATAGCATTGTACCCTCCTTCTCTGATGTCAGTAGTACACTCAGTTTTAGATTCAGGGACAGGGTGGTCACTAACAGCTCACCACAAATATGGTTATTCAGAGAATCCTTATGGGGTGTGTTCAGAAAACATATACTTGCAAAGTTCTCTTCTTGATTTTCCAATTATTTTTTAACAATACACAAATGCCATGTACATAGGTTTCAAAAGGGTAGCTAAAGTTTAGGAGAACCATCGGGTTCTTTAATAAACATCTTGGGGTCTACCCCTTTAATATTCTTTGGCATTTCATGTAAACACCAGGTTTTAGCTGCTTCTATGAAGCACGAGGATTTTGCAGAGCTGCTTCCTGTATGGATGAACGCAGTAGACATGGAGATGTTTAAAACTTATCTTAAAGAAACAGATAAAATAAAAATGACTGCCCAGATGATCTGAAATAGCAAGACTTACTGACATGCCATGACAGCGTGCAGCACTTGCAGGCCTGGCAACTTCACAGCATAAGCTATGTTGAGCTTGAGACCCACTACATTTGTCCTCACAGTTTCACTGGTGCTGACAAAGGGGAGAATGGGGGTTCAGCTGCCCCTTTTCCCCTCTGCCACCTCTAGTGTTTTTAGGATTGGGCTGAAATATAATCAATGAAAAATATAGTCTCTCCCTGCCCGTATTTATCAGCAGTTTCATCAGAGAAGATATCAAAATGGGCACAAGCGTCTTCCACTGGCATACAGTGCTTTCAGCAAGGATTCCAGTGAATGTGTATTCAGAACTGTGAAAAAGAAATGCAGACTGGAGCAGCTGATGCAGAGAAAGTGAGTGCCTTCCCGTTGGACCAGCTCTGACGTTGGCTGCCTGGCTTGGGGCAGCATGTCTCAGATGCGTGGGCAGATCTCTGGAGGGAAATCTTGATCACACAACAGGGCAGAAGTGCCCCAGGACAGCATCCCGAGAGGATGAAAACTTTCAGGAGGAGAGAGGAAGGATGAACTTCCCCGGCTGTGGCAAAGCTGCCTGACATGGAGAGCACGACAGGATGAGAATGGACCCAGGGAGCACAGCAAAACCGTTAGCCCAGCTTGATGGTGGCAGCAAGGGGTTGAGTGGGGTTATTTACAGAGACATGCATGCATGGCTCTGCAGCATGGTCTGCTGTACTTGGTCCACCCCTGCTGCTGCCAGAAATCTGGGTATTTCATGCTTCACACCGAGAAGCACAGCCACGGGCCCCGGCACCCTGGAGCTGCCGTGCATGCTTGGCACATCAGTGACATTCACCATTTCCAGGTAACAGCTTCCCAGGGTGCCTATGCTGTGTGCATCAGCTTTACAAAGTGAGGGGTGGGCCTTAATTGCCAGATTGCTGCTGGAAACTCATCTCTAGCTCTGTTCCTCAGCCAGCTAAGTTGTTTGGGGGGCATGAAGTTTTCCATGCCTTTGCTGAAAAGCGTCCAAAGAGGGGGAGAAAAAAACCAGACATTAATAGTTCATAATCAATTCTATTTATATAAAATGACAGATGTTATGAAATCAAACTATTTGGCTTTCAAACACATCAGGAGACTTGCATAAATCATTCTGACGTGGTATGTAAACACCGCCCTGGGCAGCACGAGGAGATTAGCTGTGTTCTGGTGCGTGGAGGTCCCAAGGGGTCTAACCTCCACAGGGAGGTTATCAGGCAGCCTTTGCCAGCACCGAACAGCAAGGTAGCAGTTTGACACGTGCAAAGGGGCAATGCCATATCTCCACGAAGTTTTTGACACGACAGTCTGCCAGTTAAGCATTTGAGCTGTGGAGGGACCATGGCTGGAGTTTTGAAAAGATGACCCCAGAAGGATAGTGTTTTGGGGTTCGGAGCTGGTGAGCAGCGAGTGCTGGGTGAGCTGGGCAGGATGTACCTGCTCTGCTCGGCCGGTGTGTGCCCGCCTGCTGCCCACCCCATCCCCACAGCACCTTCACACACAGTGCTTGGCAGGCATGAGAGAATGAGCAGGGATCTCTTGCGGTGTGGTCAGACAGCTCTGATATATCTACAGGGATTTTAGAGCACGCTGCTAGCTTAACCTTAACAGAACAGACCGTTTTCCATGTTGATGCTGGTGGCCGTGTTGCATCGGTAATTCTTCTTCTTGGTTAATTTATTTTTATTGCTGTGATTCACGAAGAAGGTAAATGCTTCACTGTGAATTGTGGTCATGACTCAAAGGAAACATAAATGCTGACAAAAAAGAGAGAGAGGCTTACAAGCTTAGCGAGAGTGCCATTTTCCATAGTTATTCAGTCAGGGGTTAGCTTGCACCAGGTTTCTGATTTCACCAGAAAACTTTTGGGATAGCGAATGTCCTCTCAATTTTTAAAGCATACAAATTTTATCTCAGCCAGTCTAGGCAGTGCTAAATATTTATAAGTTCATCCTGAGTTATACCCTGGATTGGCAAGCAAACCTTTCTGCCTGTAGTATTTCTGTTTTTCCTACCCATATGTTTTTTTCTCAGCATTGTTAAGTGCCAAATTTTAACTTCCTGTTTATAAAGTATGCAGTACAAAACAGATATTAAGGCCAAAAGGTTGATAGTTTATTAGCCCAAGAAATGTGAATTATTGTGTTAACATGAAAGACGTGATCTTTCTAAAATGATTTACTGTTTTTTTATACGGCATGTTTTCTTAAGACCCAATCCACTACTGTGATGAGATTTTTCAAATTACAAGGCACAGAAAAATAAAAAAGAGAGAGGCTGTGAATGGACTGAGGGGAAACCGTTTACGACACATTTCCCCATCTTCTCCTCTTTCTACTTTTGTACTTAATTGCTTTCCTTGTCTCACACACACATCTCCCTTCACAAACATGTGTCCCAGGATAAGCACAAGAGATTTTTTTTTCAATATGTTTTGTTTGAAAACTGGATATGGAGGGAAAGTTTTTTTTCTTCATAAATACAAATATAAAGCACCTGATTTACCACAGTGAGGTTGAAAGAACAAAAAGGCTTGGGAGAAACCAGGTAATAATTCTTCAGGATTTCAGGATTCACTTGATCTATTTCATGTTTGTATTTCTGTACTTTTTGGAGCTCCCTGTCTCCCTTTCCTGTTGCTGCTCTTCTACGTGCATCTCCTTCCAGACAGACAGGACTGCAGAGAGTGGGGCCCAGGGAGGGTAGCAGGCTGCACAGATTGGGACTGTTTACCTGGGGAGGAGGAGGAAGGTGTTAAGGGGTGTCAGAGCAATGCCAGCTCCCTGGGGTCCCCTCGTGCCACCACCAGCAGCCAGTGGCTCCCTGAGACCCCTGCCCTGACCCTCAGCAATGCTCCCAGGACCAAGGTGATGGAGAGGATGGTTTTGCAGGTGGAAGAGGGGACACAGTGTCTCAGGGCACACACGTCTCCCCATTCTCAGCAAGGCGGGATCCCTGTCCTGCCACAGAGCGTGGAGTAGCATGCAAATTTTAATTTTCCTTCTCAGGATACCGGTCCAGGCTCTCCTGTGTGAAACAGTGATAGTAAGGCTGCAGAGGCTGGCACTGCTACTCCTGTGAAGTGTTTGGTGGTTACCAGGATAGGACAGCAGTACCTGCTGAGCAAGCTTGACACAGGCAAAACCACGGCAGTCTGACCCACTTTACAGTGCACAGCCAGAGGCCCTGGGGCTGCCAGGAAGGGTAGGTCACAGCACAGCCACAAAGAGCTGCCTTTGAGGCAGAGGGTGGCTGTGGGTTTCTCTGTCTCACCGGTGCCTGTTCAGCTCAGGCTGCTTTCCCTCTCTCAGGTAGCCATGTGCTACAAATCCTCATTGCTCTTTCTTGACTGTAAGGAAAGTCCCGCAGGGAGCCGAGAGCACAAAAACGGCTGGAAGCCCCCTCCCCTGGCTGCTCCCTCAAGGAGGTGCCCAGCAAGCATGGGTGCCTATGGTGGGGGCACATGCGCTCCCCCAGTGCAGCCCCTGGACACACTTGCTCCCACAAGTGCCCGTGCCTACTTTCACCAAAGCATCAGCCCTCCTCTGCCTTCTCTGCACCCATCTTTCTCACCGAGCACACCCTTTCCCCATCCCCAGCCAGCTGCTGGGGTGGGCTCCTGCGATGCAGGGGTCAGTCCAGGACTGAGGTCTGTCAAGGGCTGTACCTTCACATTCAGTTCGCCTTGTTTCAGGTGGATCCCACCTCTGTGAATAATGCCCTATGGGCTTCCACACAGCCCACCTTTTGCCTGGCATGGTAGTGCATTTTGTAGAGGGTATCACTTTCTGAACAGCTTTAGCAACAGCTGAATAAACCCAGTCCCTGCAAACAGTAGAGCTCAATTTCCATCATCAGTGCTGAACAACAACAACAAAAAGATTAATCCTTCCTTCTTGGCTGAACCATTTTAAAAAACGGGAATTCAGCAGTACTAACTTCTGCTTTCATGTGCCACATGCAAATCCAGGGGAACTCCAGATCCTGCTCTTCCTTAACTTGACTATCTAAGGTTGTTACCTTACACGGCTTTTGAAATACTTTATTACAAATTATGTTGAGCCAAGCAAAGCAGAGCAGGGACTGGGAGATTTTGTGGTCCCCATAGACAGTCATGTTGATTTATTTTGAGTGCTCTTTTACACTTACAGCAGCTAATGCGTGTTACATCTGTGTATTAGTGCTCATTGCAGCTGCTAGCTGGGCAGAGGGAAGTCCCTGCTTTAGCCACAGAACTAATATATCACAGAAAGGGACAAAACAGTCATCTCCGAACTGCCTAAACTGCTGTGGCTGAGACCTCGTTAGGAGGAACAGCTATCTCTGTGCAGGGAGGGAGGTTAGCACTGGTCTCCGTTCAGCAAAATGTCTGACCACGTGCTCAGCACTGAATCCATAAACTGCTCCACTAAACCAGCTTCCATTACCGGCTACTTTGCTAGATCTGCCAATGCTGCTGCATTTTTGGGGGCTGAAAGCCAACATTTGGAACAGACGCACCCTGCCCTGGGACACTGTGAACACCAGCATGTGCTTGCTGCAATTTTCCCATCACTGGTCTACTTCCCTCATTTTCTCCCTAATGACTTTGCTCACTTGACTGCTTCTTGTAATTGTTTTGTTACTGCTTTTCTGTTTCTCCAAGGTCTTTCCGCACAGTGAGCACAATGGGGAGGTGTCCTGCCTGCTCTCTCCCCCAACACTAATACCCGGGGACATGGGCACATCTCACCCAGAGGCTTGCAGGTAGAGCACGGGCCTGCCTCCACAGCAGTGGCTGAGCACCCAGGGGTTCGCTTGCTGTGTTTTTCTTCCCAATTCGACTGAAAAGCTGCTGCTTTTAACATCACAAGGAAAGCTCGTAATTTGGAAACTTGGGATGAAGGATAACAATGGTGACCTGCCAAATACAGCTGGTGTTTGTGGAAGTATCAGGAATGCAACCAATGAGTTCAATTCATCTTACTAACTGGTAAGCCAGAACAGTATAAACAAGCAGAGAACACGCCTGCCCCCAAACATTATGGTTGCAGTTAATTTTCTTTTTCTTATAATACTTCAAGGTTTAAGGTTTTGAAGCCTACAAAGGACAACAGAGCTGCATTATGAGAGCTGCATTAGTGTGCTGTTAACTTAGAGATCCTCTTGGATTTCAGCTGGTATTAAAAAATTTAGAAATAAAACCAAAAGGGTGGTAGGGGTGGCTTTTTTCCCAGCATATCTGCAACTGTCTGGTTGCTGAAAAATGGTAATGGAGGAAGGAAAAAGCAAAGTGCTTCAAGAGAATACTCCTATTACTCCCACGGGGCTGTACTGCAACGGGGCAGTTCGTAGCCAGGTGATTACCATATTGGAAAGGAATGAACAGCTCAGAGAACTGGGAATGGCCCTGTCAGCTCCAGGTCAGTGCTTCTCATCCATCCCAGAGCCAACCAGGGCTCCCCATGGAGGACATCTCTACTGGTCTGGGAAACTCGTTGCTGGATGTGGCTACAGCCACAGGTAGCTGCAATCGGGCAGTGACTGCAGGTGATACAAAGAACCAGCAAGCCCTGTTTTCCTGGGGAGAACAGACCCACCACTCCCAGTATTACAGTGGCACTCAAACTAGTCAGCTCCATGCGGCATCCTCCTGGTGAAATCTGCAAGGCAAACAAGTGAAAAGAGCTGGGCTGCTTGGTGCACGGGGCTCTTCATGCTCACGTGAACTATCTTGGAGAGGCTCCTGCTTTTCCTTTGGATGGTTTTGAGATGCATATTGTATTTCCTATGTGTCCAGTAGCACTTGCAAGAGCCTGAGGGTCAGAGAGTGGACAGGTCTGGAAGCCTGCCCAGATTGTCCATCTGCTCCTAAAATTTCCAGCAAGGAGAAAGCGAGCAAACAGCAACAATTAAACTCACCATCCTGATGTCTGGGGACTGCTGCTCAGTGAGCACAAGCCTGGTTCCTGCCACAACTTTAGTGTGTCACTATTGTAAGCATGGTGTGAAACTCATTGGATGATTTCTGAGGGTGGACAGGGCTGTGGAAAACCCAGCTCCAATCAGAAAGTATGAACAAGAGCTGTTGTTAGCAGGTCTCTGGAGGACGAGTTCATCAGGCAGAGCAGGGAATCCCCTGTGGTGAACAGAGCAATCCAGCTCTGTTTCAGCTGAGACTACACAAAAACTGTTTGTGTGACGGTGGGTTACAGCCCTTATGGGAATGAGAGCCTGCCAGGACCACACTGGAATTTGTTTATGCTCAAGACAGCTAGGAGAGGAGGAACAGTATAGCTGTGTTATGAGGATCTCCCAACCTGAATTGCCCCATGATCCTGTGATCTGCCTCTTCTGAAGAAACCTGTGCAATGGAACATGCCACATAAGTCCACACTGCATTCACTTTGTGCACTGGTGCATGCAGTGTACCTACCAGAGATGCAGTGCAAGGGCTGAAACATGAAAGAGGCTTTAAGGAAGCTGTATTCAGGTTTGGCTTTCTCGCCTATTTTCTGGGAGTTGGTCCAATACCACAGGGAAAACCTTTGATTTACAGGGAAGGTACAAGCTAGTTGCCTCCAAACTTGGCCATCTGCTGAACAAGGCCATTTATCTCCACTGAAGTGATGGGGCAACACCAACCTGCATCAGGTCATGGTTTGGCCAAACATGACAGCTGGTGTCAGGCACCATGGGAACAACAGCAGTGGCCAGAAGACTCCAGCTAACACTATCACCCTCCTCAGAGAAGTTACTAGCAAACCCTAGTATGGTTTAGTTTTTCTACGGTGGCATGAAAGCTGTTCCTATTTTCCATATTTAACTCCAGAGAGGCTCTGCTATCAGGCATGCCTTCCAGTTCTTCAACTGGAAGCTCAACCAAAGCTGCTGTTTCTGATGAGAATTTAAACTTTCTGAGATGGCTGACATCAGCCCTCTCTGGCCCTTTTGTGCCAGTTTCTCAGTGCTTGGGACCGGTTGTTCTACCCTGACATGAAAAGTAGAGGCTGTCTGTTTCAAGTGTATGGAGAGGGCTTCAAGGCTTCACTGAGACCTCTTTCGCTCCTTGCTCAGAAGCCTGCAGACTTTGTAACATCCTGCTCTGAATATGGACTGGCATCTCAAGTTTGCTGCTCTCACACCATCTGGTCTCTCCACCTGCACGGGTCACACGACCCTCAGGACTTTAACTGGGATTTGCTGTGACATCAAGAGATTGAAAATTATACCTGCACCTCAAGGTTGGACTGGATTACCTGCTTACCACGGCCCATGCATCCTGTTGAAACCATGATCACCCACCCACATGGACTGACATAAGAGGTCTTCTTGACCTGCTTTTGGGAAAGGAAGGCCAAAGCATGTGCATAGGGCTCACCTGGCTTCACTTGCGCCAGATGCTTCAGGCAGCCTGAAAAAGCACTGAGTTTTCTTCAACCCTACCCACCAGCAGGGATTACACCAAGTCTACAGTGGCTTTGTAGGCAGCAGCTAGAGGAGACCTGTATGGGCCTTAGAGGGAAACAGAGCTGGGCCGTGCAGGGAATCCCTGCCTGGACAGGTCACTTCCAGCTCACAACCTGGCCACAAGATAAATTCTCATAGCCGAGGGCAGGAAGATCCAGAGGGCTCAAGAACCAGACAGGGACACTTTTTCCATGCCCCAGCTGACCTCAGTGGGGACTTTTTGTGCTCTGTGACCTATATTCATGTTATTCATCAGATAGGAAACAGATAAATAAACCAGCAAAATTTGTATGAGACACTAACATGGTGAAGATGATGTCCAAGCTGCATACTTCAGACATATCACCACTCCATTTTTTTTCTGTTGAAGGAAGGATTATGACAGCAGCTGTGCCATGGTCACAGTGTTCAGCAGTTTCACATTACCATTTACAGATCTGATCCGGCCAGAATAGAGGGTAGGTTTGCAGCTTACTGCAGAGCCCTTGCTACTTCACCACAGGGCTGCTGCTGTGTTAGGGTAAGGAGCTCAGGCATGCATGGGCCAAAATCAGAGGACAGCAGTTGAAAATACAGAAACACATGGAAGGAGAACAAAACCACAGAATAGCTATGCAACTTCTGGTGTCCAAAAATCATAGCAAGGCATTTTGTAAGACCCTTATTTAGGTTGAGAGAAAGGAAGCAAATGAAAAATCGAGTAGTGACTGCCTCTATGGGAAAAGCATAGAATACACTTTATTTCTCCAGTCTTAGCCAGTTAATCTTCCTTCGGAAGTGCCCCTTGAAGTGATGTTGTGCACAGACAGTAAACCTCAAGCAGTTCCCTAGCTACTACAATACAAAACACAACATTTCTTTGCAAAGGAAAAAGCATGATGGAACTTGAATGTGTATGTCTATTTGTATATTATTTTTGCATAAAAGCCACTGATTTAATATGTGCACTCTGGCACAAAGATGAGTATTTATGCACTTATACATTAAGTTTTCTTTTCTAAGTATCCTGTCTGTCTTGAGAACATTTACAATTCAGCACCCTTTGGTTGTGTATTGGACCAGGCTTTTCTAAAAGGAAACCATTTTCTAGACTGCATTAAAGAAACATTTTGACAATGTTAGGAATTAACTCCTTTCAGTTTCTGATGTAGGTTCTTTCCATTCTTGATGTATGTTAGAAAGACCTTCACAGCTGGAACAATGATTTGACAAAAAGAAATTTCCAAATTCCGTTCAGAAGTGAATGAAAGTGATTAACAATCAGAATGAAGTCAGACCTATTTAGATCTCTTAGGCTGTATCAACAGTAAGTAAAGTCAGGATTGATTTGTGCACTAAGTCTATCCTTTCCTCTCTGGAAGCCAGAAGATTTGCAAGACCTCTATCTCAAGGCAAAACTGGGTTTCTTTTTCTGTGAGGATGTGAAGGCTGGGTCTCAGGCTAGGTAGATCAGCATGGATTTACTAGTTTCCTTTTGTGGACTAGGAAAAAGTCCAGCCCAGTAGGAAACATCATCATCATCAAACATAACGTTTAATTACAGTTAGGGGTTAAGCAAAACAAGATTTTTTTAAAATGTAAATGGTTCTCAAGCTGTATATATAATTTTTGCATATGAAACACACCAATCTAAATACCTACAATTCTTTTTTGATGCGTTAGTTCTGGGTCCTGTGGTAATTTTTAGTTTAGCTGGTATTCAGAGCCTGTTTTGCTCAGGTTCAGTGCAGATTCGGTGCTGCTGTTCCCAGTGCCTACATTTACAGCAACATGCAAACAAAAAGAAGGGTTTCACCATCAGCTGACAACATAAATATACAAAGTGTAGATACACATGGGAGGTGTGGGCACAGATAGGCCCTAAGATCAGGACAAGAAGAGGTTTTCAGGAACACAGCTGGAAGAAGCCGTCCAGCACTCACCTCCGAGGTGCTCTCGTTTGCTCACCCACCCACCTCCCAGGGACAGTCGCATCTTCCATCTCTGGTTTCCTGCCCTGGTTTGGTTGTTGCTCCCCCTGAGACCTTCTGTGAAATGCATGCCAGAAATGGATTTACCTACTGTCTTCAGAGAAGGAATGGCCCAAGCACTGGCACTGCACTACCTAGCATAGGGATGAATTAAAGCCAGCATATCAGTTCGTTTTAAGAGCATGCAATACATGGTGACAACATGTCATCTACACTGGTTTGACCTCCAGACCAGTTCTGCTGGCTTTGGAAGAATTGGTCTTGAAGTATGCTAACATGCTGGCAACCAGGATTAAGCTGACATGCCTTGATATTGTCATGGACGAGGATTGCCTCTGAACTGATCAATAAAAAGGGCCTGAGAAATTCTTACTCTTCTTGGCCCTCTGTTCCACCATGTGATTTTTTTCCCAAAGCTGGCTATGTTTAATGCTGCATGCTGCAAGATGCCGGCTATTTGTTCGCACCATCCCTTCAGGAAAAGCAAGTCCTCACCCAAGGTGACACTTAGATGGATCACTTTCAGCCTGTTGTCAAAGGAAGCAGCAGATTTTGGTAACACTGATTAGAGCTTCCCTGGCCTTAGAAAGCAGGGATTTGTTCAACTGAATGTGTGTTTATTTTTTTTTTTTTTTTTTTTTGGTGGGGGTGATGTGGTCCCCTATGGGATTAAAGACTTCAGAAAATGCCTTTTCTGTTGCCTTCCCTGATAATTTTGTTGGTGCAGTAACACAGTAGGTCAAAGCTGGGCTCCAGAGGCCATACTGACACCTACTTCCACACACATCTCCATTTCCTTAATGCTTTGATTTATTGCAAGGGGGGAGTTCAGCAGTGCACAGTCATTTGCAGAGTGCAGATGTTGAGACTTCCCCTCAAAAGACAGAGGCCAAGATTTACAAGGGCTGAGGACATCTTTCCTTTGCACAAGGAAAGCTCTGCCATGCAGGGAGCTGCTCACCCATGCATGTGCACACAGGGACTGCGATCATCCCTCACAGGCACTGAAGGCAGATCCTGTCTGCACTGCCCAGGGAAGGAAAACGCAGTCAGGCAACAGCTCCTCAAATGGTCTCTCAAACTGGGCAAGCCCCTTCTGCCTGTTTTTTTGTCCAAGAAAATGCATGTGATTAGAGACCAGGCTTCATAACAATGCCCTCCCTTCTCACGTTCAGCTAGGGCCCATGCACCCATATGAATATACAGCTGGAAAGGACTTACAGTAAAAAAAGCAATCAGCATTGAGTGACATCCCTAGACCATGTTGGACAGAAGCTGGTCTAAACATACCTGAAAGCTGTCAGGGAAGGAGACTCCTCAGTGGCTGGGGCAGCTCTAGACAATATTTTTCTGCCCTGCCCTTGCAAAAGGCATTAGTCTACTTGCCATCACAGATCATACTTGCAGCAAATGAGGCTAATTACTTGTCTGACTTCTGATAGACCCTGGGAAGAAATGATTTATATCCTCATATATAACGGAAAACCAAGTGAAGACAGTGCTCATCTTTTCTCTCCTTAGTAAATGAGGACTTCTTTCAGCCTTTCCCCAGTTACCTGTATGTTTATAAGGCTTCTGTATGATGTTTTTTGCTTCCAGCTAGATTTTTCTCCAAGTGCCACATCTCTCGCATGTGCATGTCACTGCACCTGAGACCTACACAGCACTATAGTGACAATGACCTTCCTGGACTGTGGCATGCCTTTTATCATCCATCTGACAACACTGCCTTTATGCAGCAGCATCACCTTGCTAATACCTCTGATGTCTATTCCTCTCCTTCCACCCACAGCTCCTATGCTGCTATTAGAATATTCTCTGATCAGTTCCCATAGATGCATTTGATTTCTCTTCCAGATGCTGTGCATTTTTGCTTCACTTGGTTTTCATCCTGCTGACTGTTACTGTGGCCCAAGCACAACTGTTGGTGCAGACGGTTTGTCTGCTGAGATGAAGACAAGTTGGTCAATAAGACATTGACTGACTGATAGTGTTGGTCTTTCACAGTCTGTGCCCTTTTCATCTATTTCCAAGTCCCTGCAAGACCCTTCATTTTTTTTTTTTTCTTCTCAGCCCCTTTAGATTAACGGCTGGCACCTTCAGCAGGGTTTAAATAGTTTAAGGGAAACAGCTTCTTCCTTGACTCTTCTCATGAGATTAGAGGTTGGAGAATAGTTTACAGGGCTCTAGCACAGGCAGCAGCCAGATGCACTGGCTCTACAATATTGTTGATCCATGCTGTGATGGTAGCTAGAGCCTCTAGAGAAGGAGCAAAACGGTGTAGCACCAAGCAGCAGTCTGTCCCCACCCAAGAGAGACCACCAGCTCCCGTACGTGATGGGAGACAAGCAGAACTAGGGGAAGGTTGGGGAAAACAGAAATGTCAACCATTTGTTCAATGTCTCACTACAGTGTTGGGGAGCAGTGCTCATGGGACAAGAGAGGCTGGCTACTGCTAGCCACAGGGCATTCCCATTGCTCTCCTACGTGCATCACCTTGAATGGTACATCCCAAAGGAGATGTTGAAGAAACCCAGCTGCAAACAAATGGAGCTTGATGGCCTCCTGGGAAGCTCCAGGAGAGGGTGTTTAGCTCTCTGCCATGCCTAGTGCATGGTCCTCCCATGGAAAAGAAACAGCTTCTGGAAAAATGGTCATCCATTCCCCAAACTCAGCTATTTATAGACCTGTGTTGTCACTCTGAATGAGTTTCCTGTTTTGCTTCTGTAGATGCTGGGACAAAAATAAAATTGACTCAGCAGCCAAAGACTCTTTACCCTAGTATGGAGCAAATGGTTTGTTTGGATGTGCACTTCCCTTGTTAAGTAATTACCAGTGAAGCAGAGAGGAAAGCGGAGACTCCCATATGGGTAACTGGCAGTCAAAGGATGTCAGTGTCACCAAAGGAGCAGGTGGACCATCCATGCCCTTCATTGTGCTCTGATGACTGCCACAGTTTTGTGGTTTTCTAGGAGAAACCAGTGAGAGCTACAGAAGGTCTGTAAAACCAAGGAGATGGCACAGAGCCCTTGGCAGGGATGAGGCTCGGGAAAGGGCCCTGGCACAGAGGGGCTTTTGGTACAAATTGTCTTTCAACCCTCCCCGTGTTGGAAATGCAACTGATTTATCAAAGGTGCCAGGAGCAGGAGGGTCTGCAGAGCAACAGCTTACAGCTGGAGCATTGCTCCAAGGTCATAGTTTCTCTGTGATTTAAACCTGTTTACTTTGTTCAGAAGGAGCTTCTTTGTATGCTTTCCCAGCAGGCTCTCAAAACCCAGAGTTTATTCCATTCTGCCCTTTGATTACTGTGTATTTCAAAATTCAGGAAGACACCCAAAAGGGAGAAAGTGTGGCCTACATCACATGGTCTCTGCCACTGCAACAGAGTTTTTCTAACAAAGCCTGATAGCCAACAAAACTCTAGAGAACTCACACCTCCTTCTACTTGGAAACCTACAAAAAAGGATTACCCAATGTACTGGTCATTGCAGAACAGTTTTTTGCAAGCATATCATACAGACACCTTTTTTTCAGCAACTCATTAGAGGAGATACTGCCATTACTTTGCTTGGAAAAGCAGGAAGAGAGAGGACATTGCTGAGCACCCACCCTCTCTGCAGTCATGGCATTTGCAGAAGTACATGGAGCATGTGCTGCTGAACCTGCTCTATTCAAACGTGACCTGGCCACAAATGGGACGCAAAGCCACCTCCTGACCATCATTTCCTTTCCTGTCTCGTACAGGCTTGGGAAGGGACTCCCAATGACTCAAGATGCAATTAGTGCTACAGATAGACTGTAGATAAAACATGCCAGAGAGGCAGTCCCACTTTCCGTTTGCAAGTAAAGCAATGCAAACTCCCATCCAAATGCCCCAGGGGGGTTGCTACTGTCCCCAGGCACAGCAAGAGGCTCACATCAGGAGTAAACCTGCAAATAAGAGCATGAAAAGCAAACTAATTCTGTTAGCTTCCCATGTACAGAAGCAGGAGGAAAAGGAGAAGAGTTTTCATTTTACTGTCTACCATTGGATGAACAGAATAGCAAAGATCTATTGATGGTTGTCCCATCTCAAACACATTTTGCCAGTGTTAACTGCATTTGACCAAGGGGCCAGTGTCCCAAACAGTGTCAATTCTTACCCTTTTCATGAAAATAAGCACTTTAATAGGGTCCTCCTTCTCCACACATTCCCCACTTGATAATGTGTTCAGCCTATCTTAGCTGTAACAGCATTCACAGAGTAGCTGAACCAACAGACATTAATAATTCATTGATTCAACTTGCTAATTATTGTGAAGCCATGGAGACATCTGTCCTTCTGCCACCAGGGCTCTGTTACTTGGGTTTTTTTAGAAATCAAGTTCAGGAAACAGGACAAAATTACAACTGAATTATGAATTGTTCCACGCTGCTAATTAGATAATAACAAGCCTGTCCAAACACCTTGCATGCTGTTGCAGTGGGAAGGACAATGGGTTCAAGCACAGCTACAGAAGTTAGTGGCCATTGTTCAGCATCTGTCATTGACACTGAGATCTCCCAGTAAAGGAGGAAAGGTGAAAGATCCCAGAGGACACTGGCAGTGCATGTTGGCACTCTAGTGTGTTACCATCACAGCGAGCGTATTCTCAGGGGCTCTCCTTCAGTCTGCATTTCTTTGCCCTTGCTTGTCACAGAGAGAAGCGTGTACAGGGGACGCACTGTGCATGCATTGCTCTTGTGAGTGACCCACAAAAAATTTGTTCCCAAACCACATCACCACTGTCCTATGGCTCTTAGGTTTCCAAATGTCCAATAAGGGAGAAGGGGAACCCCAGACCACCCCACCTTCCCTGAAAGCATCAGATCTTAACTGCATGTCATTCATGGGGTTGGGCAGCTCCCAAAATAATCAGACTCAAAGAGCACGTAGTTACCGTGAATCAGAACTGTTTGAAAAGCAAGAGAGTAGTTAAGATGATCAGAATGAACATGAGAAGGCACTTGTCTAAACAAATAAAAGTTTTTTTGTTTTTGTTTTTTTTTTCCCCCCTTGAAAGAAAGCTTTTGCATGTTTCTAAAGAGGCATCCCACCCCTAGAGCTGGTCTTGTCAGGGAAACTGATTTCTGCTTGCTGAGTACTCCTGAAGGACACTGAACCAGATTGAGGAAGTTTTCTGCAGTATTAGCAAGAAAAATGGAGCTGGCACGTGGAGGTAGCAGGACCCCTGGGCTGGAAGTGTGGAGGGGAGGTGTTTCCCCAAAGGCCTTGCTTTCAGCTGCAGCCTGTGATCAGCTGAGGGCTGTTGTGCAACTGAAGCCAGCCATTGGGAAAAATTGCTTGTCTCATTCTCTAGCAGCCTTTGAGACCTTACACTGTTTATATGGACCTTGGCAGCTGGACCACTGTCTGTTGGTCACAATGTTAGTTAGACATCCATTTTAATACCCTCCTCATCCCTGCCCCGAAATCCCTTTCCAGACACTGGGGTTTTTGCTCTGTGTTCTCACTGCAGTGTCTTCCTTGCTGCTGGTCCTGTCACTGGTGAGTTTTCACACCCAGCCAGGTCCCAGCTTCTCATGCACAGACAGCAAAGCAACCTTTCTGAAGGGAAATTTCTTGGCCCTTTTAAAATATTTCCATGTTGCAATATAGCTGATGCAGTATCTATGTACAGACACAGCACATATACTGGGTGTCGTACAGGTCAGCCCTGGGAAGTGGCTAACTCCTCAGGTGAAAAAGGAGCAAACAGCCTTCCAGCAGGTCCAGCAATGAGCTGCAAGAAAAAGGCAAGTTGTATGTAATGGCTTTCAAAATCTGAGCTTTTGTAGTTGCCAACAGCAAAAAAATCCGTTTCAGCTCAGCTGCAATTATCCAAGCCTAGAGGTGTTTGTGTGTGCCATGGTGGCTGGAGGAGCCAAGCAGCCTGTGACTGCCCTGCACTGCTCACAGCCCCGCTGGGGCCGGGCAAAAGGGGCATGGAGGGGGTGAGAAGGGACCTGTGTGAACAGCTAGCAATCCCCCCAGGGGAGCCTTCTTAAACATTACTAGCTAAACAAAGCAAATGCCACCCCCACCCACCCCCTCATCCCCCTCAAAAAAGAAGAGACCCTGCTCTTCTGTGTAGGGGCTTTAGTATAGTTTGCAAGCACAGATCCCTGTGAAATGGGAGAAGAATTACAGCATGGCACAGAGTTAAATGCTTCCCACTTCCCCACATTTTTAGTGTGGGGGTTTGGGGTCACAGCTAGGAACAGAAAAGCAGGAGTGAGTTGCAAAGCCATGAAGCAAATACCACCATTTCCTTTCAGAAGCATCAGTGAGACCTTGAACCTTCTCCACCCACAGCATCCTTTTGCTCAGAGATTTCAGGACCTTGCGGCACCACTGAACCACAGTATCGGTGTCGCCTCCATAAGTCAGCAGTACAGTAAGATCTGGTATGCTGAACAAGGAAAAACAAATCTATGAGGAGCTGAGACTGATTAAGCTAGGGAAATAGTGTTATCTGTATTCTTTTGCTCTTTCAGAATAATTTTCTTGTGCAAACGAGGAGAGAAAACAAACAGGTGACTGTGAAAAAGAATAGGGGAGGGGATAGCAACCAGCATTTGGTTAGTAGAATTGCATTAATACAGCATGCAGAAGTCTGTTTATTCTCTTACCTGCTGTCAAAAAAAAAAAAAAAAAAAAAGAGAAAGAGAAGAGATGAAGAGAGAATGAGTATGTTTCTGACCCACTTAACAAGAACAATGTGGAAGCTAATAAAAAGCTTTGATTTTTAAGAAGCAAGGCTTGGCTAGGTGGTAAGACTGGAAAATAACCAATTGTAACCACTTTCTTTTTGCCTCAGAGTCCAATAAAGGGCTTTGGTCTTAACATGGTAGTGAAAGCAGAATGAACAACAGATGTCTTTCGTCCTGCTTTTGGTGACTGCTTTTAAGGTTCAGTCATCCTTACGTACCAAAGATAGACTCTACCTTGGCTTCAGGAAGAGCTGGTCTTCATGGTTCATTCTGATTGTCCACTATCATTCCTTTTATTATGGTTTTTATTATCTATTTATTAAGACCAGGCCTTTCCACACCAAAAGATGCCTGTATGTTGTGCCTCATGCTTTCTTATTCCCAGCTCTAAGGGTACATGCACTGTCCCCAGCTCAGTGTCACCTTAACACAGCCTGCCCCCAGGGACACTGAAAGCAGAGGGGTGCAGATAGACACAACAAAATCTGCAGCCTGTTTCAGATCTGCCTCAAAAATGGTCGGAAGTGATGGGTGGTCTCCCATACATTTTGGGCCAGCATTTTTGATCTCCAATACATTTCCTGCTGCTAATGCAGCAACTGCAAGTGGCTACGGAAATGAGCCAGCTGTGACAAGTGGGTTGAGATGTCCCTGGGCATGCCACATTGCTCCTTTATCTCTACCAGCCCGTCTCCTTTGAGCAGGGGTCATATGTACAGTCACTTGCTCAGGGTGGAGGCAGGGAAACAGGGCATTTCCAGTTTGGACTGGAGCTTGACCACTCCACCGTAAAATACACCTGTAATAACTTACAAATAGAACAGTTTACTGCAGCACTGCTGATCAACAAGGCCAAGTTGCATTTTTGAAGGGAACATGCCTGAGGCAAAAATCTGTTCAGAGGGCAAAATACTCAAACAGCAAGAGATAATTCTTTTGCAGCTTTCCACATCTGGACCTCCCACTAGGAGACAGCTCAATATCTGAGAAGCTTTGAGTAGCAGAAGGAAATAAATAATATGTATTATTTAATGTGTTAAAAATAGAAACAAAGTAAGACTTGAATATTGCTTTGCATATGTTTTTGGGGTTTTTTTATGGCGCTTTAATTCTCCATAAAAAAGCTCATATGGGCCTTGAAAAAATAACTCACATGCCTAGAACAGATATCATAGTGGGAAAATTGATCAAATTTGTTAAATGTATACACAGCGCACATCCAGCGATTGCCTGGTTAGTATCAAGGGTAATTTTGTTCACCAAGCATGAATGACGTCCATCTGCCAACAAGTATTATAATTTCCTGAGGACATAACATCAAATATGAAAGCTTTTGCCATTAAAGATAAGTGCTGTCACTGATCTGTAAGCATCAGGTTTCTTTTTGTTAGCTAGGTCCTTGTCGGTATGACCATGTGCAAAACACTGATTGATCTGTTTGAAAAAACAAGGTGGGAATAGGGCTGGGGGTCATTTCATGAAAGCTCAGGCAAAAAGCCTTCAGTGGGTTTGCCCAAACACCCTTACTGGTTACAAACAAAAGCACTGCAGTTCAGCTGACAGACATTAGGCAAGAAAGAGTGATGAAGGAAAGGAGAAAGGTAAAGAAATGAGTGAACAAAACATTACTCATTTTCCAAATAACATAGCAAAGAAAGCCATCAAACATGAAGGGCAGCACAGATAGATGCAGTTGATATCTACCATGAATGCTGAAGAAGATGTGTGGGACCTCCTGTGAATCCACATTTTCAGGTGAAACATTGATATATATATGTAAAGGGAAACCACAGTGGGAGCTGCCTTTTGAACAAAAATTAAGGGAGCATAAACTCACTCACATACAACCACTTTCCAGTGAGGTGTTTGGTATGTTGCCTTTAGGAGGAACAGTCAGTTACCTTGGGAGAAGCAACATGTGCCAGGAGCTGATATTTGAGGTGTCTTTGCATACATTTAATATGCCTTTAAATGCATGCAGTATCACTGATCTGTGGGTGCTTGTTCTGCATGAGTATATTTTAATTCTGTGTTAATTCTGGTGGTCACCAAGTGAGCTCCCAGCAAAGTGATCAGGGCTGGGGCATCTCAGAGTACTGAAACATGCTGTGCCCCCTGGGGATGCACCCAAATTCCTCAAGTTTCCCTGCCCAGCAGAACTACCGGGAAATCCTCCCCACCTCCAACCATTGCAGCTTTAGGAGCTTGTGTTCATCTAGCTGTGCCTCTGCTGAGATTTGCTTGGAGTGGGTGTCTGGTTTTCATTATGAAATCCTAAAGAAATAGTACCCCGGGCCAAGTTCATCCCCAGTGACGTAAATTCCCATAAGTTAGAGGCATTGCCCTATGACTGAGACTCACCCCAAATTCCTTCACAGCCACGTTTGCTTTGTTGTGAGTTAGTAGCCAAGTTATATGGTGCAATAAGCAGAACCCCCTCCCCCCACACAAACCTTCACAGAGTTGTGTCTTTAGGGGAGGAAAAATAAGAAAATAGCCTGTGGGAAGGGCAGGTTTATTTAGAACATTAGTAAACACTTTTGGGAAAGACGGGATTTTTATAGCACAAGCTTTTTATCGTAAAGATAAAAATAGGGATTTTTTGGGAAGAGAATACCCTACAGGTCCAATGTGTATTTGGGTCTTCCTCCAGAGATGGTCCCAGTCACACAGGTCATCCCATGCAACTGAAACTGACCTCCAAAGCTTTGCACCAGCAGTGTAAATGTAAGTAGGGCAAATCTTTGATGCTTGAGACACATTTTTCAGCCCTCCATATATCATGGGTGCCTGTTTACCCTCGCTGGAAGCTCAGCTAGTTGCACCCCTGCACAGTGTGACTACTAGCCAATGGCTAATATTCATGGGGCTTCAGATCCGTGTATGTGAACCAGGGCTAACATTGATTTCTCACCTGTATAGCAATCTAGCAATTCACTTTGACAGGTCAGGAGCAAGACAGAAGTATCAACTGAGCTAAGGATCATTGCTTTCCAGGGCACCATGTCCTACTGTCCTTGAAATAGGACAATTTCATCTGTAACACCGTGACAGTGGGTAGCTCCTTTTGTAATCCCCTCAGAAAACCTAGGGAAAACAGCTGTTCATCACAAGTATGCACCTTTAGGAGACCTGTATGCATGTGCTGTTGGTACCAGAGTAGGTAACAGAGATGGTGTAGTGACTAGGGTTTGTAAACTGATAACCTCAGTTCTCTTCCCCAGTTATTCCAAGTTGAAAGTGATCTTGTTCAAACCTCCCACTTTCTATATTTCCATTTTTCCTCCTGACAAAGCTCACCTTCCTCCAGAAGAAGCTGCCCTAGGCTACCCGATGAGGCTAGTGGCAACCAGGTCCAAAGCCAGGCAGGGGAGGTGGCTCCTTACAGGGTCGGTGAACGCTTCATCACAGGCTGTCATGAGCACCACCAGTGCAAGGGAAAACCATGGCTGCTGTATGGCTTCTTTCTCTCTCTCATTGTTGCCTTCACTGAAGGGCCACCACCACATCGGTGCAAGTCTTCCATGCCACAGGTAGCTGTAGTGGCAAAAACTGTACAACAAGGTGATGCCTGAAGCACCATCATTACCTTATAAATTGAAATTACAGCTGGCTAAGGACAAATATACATGAACAAGGTACATGGAAATGGAAGAAAAGAAGAACACCTTTATCGACCCAACACCATCTTCCTTGATGACACTGTGTGCTTGAAAGTGGACAACTGCTGCACAGGCCTTGGCTAGTCCTCAGCAAAGCATATCAGTCTTAGTTGTCATACATTTGATATGGTGCTGACATAGCTGAGCTGCTGTAATGTTTCCTCAAAAGACCCAACAGAAATCATACTACAATACTGGGAGACTGGTCAAGACTGGGAAATAAATTGGTGATTACAAAAGAGACAGAAACCACATCCATTACAGGAAATGTCTCAAGTGAAAAAGTTTGAGGCTGGGAGAAAACTCAGGGGAGATGCAGCATAACCTTTTGCAGTAAAGTTGCTGCTGGTTCCTAGACATCCATTTATGGCCCCAGCTGGAGACAGGATACTATGCTAGTGGGACCCATGATCCACACTAATGCTTTTGGACTTCTTCAAGCCTTAAATTGCCAAGTACCATTGTGTGAGTGACTTTATTGCCTTTTCTGTGCAAGATATCAACATAATCTAAAATAGCAATAACAAAGACGAGTAAATACACTGTTTTTGATTGGTGCTCTGAAATCACAGAAATCTTTGAAAAACTTTGAAACAACCACTTGCATAAAAAGAATAAGAGTGTCATCCTCCGACCTCCACTCTTACTCTTGTAGTGGGAAGATGTAAATACTCAATCAGCCTTGGATCAGGATGAGACTTTCATTATATCTATTTTTTTAATCACAAACTTACGGGGACCATGAATTATAACCATGCCCAGTGGCTTCATGTTCTTTCAGCATAACCAAAGACATTCAGAGGTTATCTGTGCTCTGAAAAGCAAAACACAAGTTTGCTGTTTTCTTTGTTTTTTCCTTTAGAGTTCAAGGTCCTTCTCCTCAGTTGTTGCTACTAAGTTACTGCCAGGCTTGATTTCATACTGGCATAATATTACCTACTTCAAAAGCAGGGATGTCCCCATGGGTGCCAGTGAGGAATGCACTCAAGCCTCATGTTCCTTTTCAAAGTCGGCAGCTGAATATGAAGATCTCCTTAAACCTTAGTGGCTTTCCTCAAGATTTGCTAGATAGGTGTGCCTAAAGGCATCCTAAAAGAGGGACTGCCTTTCCTGTTGGTATCAGCTGGCCTGGCCACAGTAACTGTAAATACAGAAACTGAACTACTGTTAGCTGGGCTGTTGCAGACAATATGGGACTCCCCTTTTACCCAATTACAAGTATTGTAAAACTAGTAGTGTAAAACTTGAGCTAAACTGGGATTGTAAAATCTTCTTGTCTTAACCCTCTGTACATAGCTATGTAGGTTGCAGTTTTAAGTAACAGCAGCAAAAAATAAAGCCCAAGGGTTTGGCTTTGCAGGTGGGGAAGTGAAATGGCTTTACTTCCCTTCTCTGTCTAGATTGGTTTGAATAATGGTGACAGCAAACTGAAACTTGAGAATGACCATTGCAAACTACAACCAGTGCAAGTCATGTTTTTTTTCTGTCTTGTTTGAAGTGATAATTCAAGTTCCAAGTTAATAATTGCTTATTTTTTTGTCCCTCCATTTTTACAAGTTTACAAAGTTCATTCCTTCAAGCAAGTCAGCATAGCAGCATAAGGGTGAGCTTGTTTTTTCTATTTCCCGTAGAATTTAAATAAATTATTCTCTGATCCATAAAGCAAAATAAAGCCCCTTTTGGAACCTCTGACACAAACCAACATGTGATCAGCCCAGCAATAATCTTACCAGACTGCCATTGTACTCTGCACAAGCTCCAGCAAAGAAGGGCAGCTGGCATTTATTTTTAAACTTAAAAATGATCATGGGAGATGGAAGTGCTTTGGGAGGAATCAGTCATGGTTCACAATGATAATCTTTGTTAATGAAGCTCCAAGCAGGCTTCTATGCAGAAGCGGCAAATGATAAGGTGCAGAAATGTTTACAAGCCCACAGAGAATTCATTAATGAAGACCCTCTAGTAAAAGAGCTGAAGGCATCTGCAGGATTTGAAAAGCGATATTTATACCAGAGACAATGTTAAAATGCCAGGCTGGCAGTACACATGCAGGCAGGGGTTCAGCTTGTTAGTGGGTAGCTGTCTATACTTGTTAAAGTCTTGCATTCCCCCACGTGCCCTCCTTCTCTGCCTGTTGAGGCAGGAGGAAGGAAGGCAAGCTTGTGGTTGAAGTCACCTGTGATTTGGAAATTTCTTCAATTTCCTCTGTGACAATACCACTTGGGGTCTCTGCAGGTGTCCCCCCAGTGCCAACACAAATGCACAACTTTATGTGCAATTGCAAGCCCACACCGCAAGTTTTCTCCCTGAGAGCTGCTCAATGACCCAGAAATCAAGCCATCTGTCAGACCCCAGCGACCACCACAGAAAAGTTATGGAGACGTGCCATCTGCAAATGGGTTATCACCTAGTCAACTGATCAGAGACATGTGTGAGTGGCTATTTCTGAATAGCAGAGGGGTACCCACCTTACACAGGCGTCACAGAGGCCAAGTGGACATTAACACCTGTAAAGTTAAAGCTGTAAAAAAAGCTATTTGATCTTATGCCCTGGGCTAACAATGACAGGTGGGAGACCTCCGTAGGGGACTCATGGAATGTGGGGGACAGCACAGTGCTGAAACAACACGTAGTAGATCTTGGACACTCAGTTGCTGTTAAACCACAGCACATAGCTATGGACTCCAAAGCCTGCTACAGTTATGAAGACAGAGATCCCTCAACGTTGCCTCTGTTTGTGGCTTTGAGAAAAACCCAAAAGCTGTCTGAAATGCAAGGGAATGCACAGATTTCTGTGATTTTTGATACTCAAAAATTGGATGTACTCAGCCTTGTTTGGCTGGCACAGACACGCAGCACTAACAAATGCACTGAGCTGCATTCCTTCCCCAGGAACAAACCCTGAAGTCTAAAGTTTTGTCCAAGGGCCAACCGTATAACTGAACCCCAACTTTCATGCAAAGTGCCATGCCAAGTCCACAAACCCACTCTCGCAGAAGCACAGTGATTTAAGAAGCTGGGCACAGGTCTGCCTTGTGCAGGTGTTGGATCCTGGGCAGGGCAGGCAGGGGAACATTGGATGCTGTGCAGCTCCTGGCCGAGGAAATGCCTTACAAGCAGCATTTGTCCTTCTCTCGCTCTTGCAAACGATCTGGCTGCACCTGAGCAGAGCTAAGACTGCCAAGGATTTGAGGGTTTTTTCCTCCTGTTCTCTGTGAAGCCTCTTGTATTTCATGGGCAGGAATGATCACTGTACACAGGTGACTGCTTAGTCTTGCAGGATGGGTATAGGGCCAGCAGCATCGTCCCCTGCTGTGCCCCAGCACCTGCAGCTCTCCCTGGTCAGAGTGCTGGTGCAGGAGGTCAAGGAGGTGTGATCTGCCCTTGCTCGCAGCAAGGAACAGTGTTGCTTTAGCATATGGACAGTTCCTCCATCCCTCTGAAGGGCTGGTGCTAGGGCTGGTGCTAAGCAAGGATGTAGATAGCTACTTCTAGTCAAGGTTTCATAATATTGCTGTCTGGACTTTCAGCTAAGTTTGCTCTTGAAAATCTTCAACAGTTTTATGACTGCAGGAGGGCTGCACTGTGAGGAAGGCAGCCAGAGGGTCAAGGGCAGTGATTACTACCTTCTCTGCTAAGCCTAAAGGGGAATTATCAAGAAGATGGAGCCATACTTTTTTCATCAGTGCACAGCAAAGATAACTGTAAAGAGTCACAGTAAAGGAAATTCTGGCTAGAGGCAAAGGCAAAATAATTTGAGACGAGGATAGTGAAGCAGTGGAGCACAATACTGAGAGAGGCAATGCAATTTCCCTCCTTGGGAGGTTTCAAAACTGGTCTGAATAAAGCCCTGAGGAGGCTGGAAGAGACGTTTCTTCTAGCGATCCCTTTCTGCCCAAACTATTCTATGTGGCTGCATTTTTTCGCCTCCTGAAATTCTGAGTAGCTGCAATAATTCTTCTCACGAGATCTCTCACACAGGGAGAGAGGCTTGTTAGGAAAGTTGATTTTAAAGTAGAAATGCCAGCTTGCAACAGATTTGTTTGTTTAGGAGAAAGAAATAAAATTCCAAAGTTTCACAAAGCTCTTTGGGCCATTCCCATAGCATATACAAATTCAACATAACCCAGCTGCCTTTAGTTTATGGTGAGTAGAGGTCTGGACCCCTGGGTTTTTTTGCAAAATTGTTTGCCTAGATCCTGTCTGAAACACACAAGGTTTAGGAAGTCCACCACCACAGCTGTCAATAGACAATTGGTCCTGAGTGAAGTATTTAAGGGAGTGATTTGCTTTGCCTTCTTTTTTTTTTTTTTTTTTTTTAATTCTTGTTTATTTTTTCTTATTCCCTTTCAGATTTCTGAAGTGGTTTCTTAGGCTTGATTAAATTTCAATAAACACTTAAAAAAAAAAAATAAAAACTACTCCTTGCAAATATGGGACAATTGCAGATGACCCGCAGTGGGAGAGGACCCGTCAGTATGCACAAGGGCAGGGCTGCCCTATGGAGGGGCTGGGACAAGGTGAGGGAGGCCGATGTGGCCCCATGCACTTGGGTGGGAGCAAAGCCCCGGGCAGGCAGAGCCCCTGCGGCGATGCCAGTGGGGCCGGGGGCAGCTCCGAGCCCTGGCATGCAGCGAGCTGAGCCGGGCCAGAGAGGCCGGAGGTAAGTGAAAGCTTTTTTCCCCACACAGACAGCACAGGCAGTTGGTGCCACCACTGTCCTTGGAGATATCCAAACCTTAGCTAGATAAAGTCCCGAGAAACCTTGTCTGATATCATGTCTGAGCCTGTTTGGAGCATGAGGTTCGTCTAGAGACCTCCCGGGATCCCTTCCCTTCCCTGCTACTTTTGCTTTATTTTTGTTCTCTTCTTTGCAAGTCTCTGGAGAGCATCATTGCATAAATACAGAAGATATGCAAGCCTTATCCTCAGGACGGGGTAGATGCTTATCTTTTTCAAAGACTTTGTTCTTCCAATGCTTTGTCAGGTGCTCACAAAGAACAATAAATTGAGAAAAAAAAAATCCAAACAGTGGTGTCCTTCCCCATTCACATATGGTTTGCTTTTGAATGTCTTTGTATTCCAGTACTCCTAGTTCACTGGATAGCTGGAAGCTGCTAGAAGCAATGGGCTACGCAAATTGAATTCTACACTTATTCCAGAAATATACAAAAAGTTCCATGTATAAGAAAAAAAAAAATCCATTTGCTTCTTCCTACAGGAGACCTTTAAAAGCTGCATCTGGACTTCTGTAGTGTTTGAATAGTTCTGCTCCCCAAGAGAATAATGTTACCTTCACCTTTCTATTTAAAATTAAAATTCCCTTTGCCTTCTCTCCCTTAGGATTGATGCAGAAAATCCTTCTTGCTGTAAATCCACTCCTACAGACACAATTTTTTGCACAACTGCAAGTTTCTGGAGCTCTGAAAGCATTTTAATATTATTTTTGGGATGTGATAACATTATTACCATGGCCTCTGTCAGTGGGGTCTTTAGGGAATTTTCAGAGCTTTATTCAAAGAGGGAGAATATTCCAACTCAATGTTACGCTATTAGCTGTTCCTGCCAGCTGAAAAGTAATAAGTAGCTCTGTTTCTGTTGTGTTGTGTTGTGATGTGTTGTGTTGTGTTTTGTTTTGTTTTTAAAGGAGTTTGTTTTTCACGGTTCAGGGGCTGAATCAGAGAAGAGTAAAAGGTCAGGGTGTGTTTCTTCCTGACCATGGCGAGTATCTCCAGTGCTACATCAGTTTCCCAAGGGTACCTTCTGCTCTGTCCTATGCACCACCAAACCCGTATCTGCACACTCTGGATGGCAGGGACAAAACCATGGTTATCTTCCAGGAATGCAGATACTTTGCAGCCACCAAGACACGGTGACTTTGCCTGCTGATGTGGGTGCTCAGAGCTGTCCTTGCTCTCTTGTGAAGTATTTAGCAATGCTACCATGAGGGCACTCGCCAGTGTGCTGCCGTGGTTCAGTCCTCCTTAGTACTTTCTACATGTCACAGCATTTACTCCTGAGATTAGTGCATGCCTGTCCTCACACAGCAAAACGTGATCAAGCTAAAAATGGATATGCAGTTTGTGTCAGGAGGAGGGAAAAAACTGAAGTGACAGACCAAAGCTAGAAATCTGGAAAAATCAGCTGGGAACTAGCTGAGTTAGCCAACATCTGCTGTGCTGCTGGGTGGTGGAAATAACACTGCTGAAGTAAACTCATGCCAGTGGATCAGCTGGTGTAAAATGGAAGCAGACAACGACTGCGATAACAGGATGCACCACTGGCATGTTGAGCTGTTGAGCAGGCAAGCTGTTGAGCCAACACTTTTCAAAGATCCAGCCATTGCAATCTTGTCTTCATGCCAGGAAAGGAAAAAGAAATGGCCATTTAATGAGGAAACATCAAAAATGTGGAGGCGGCTCACTCTTCTCCCTGATGGAAGCAATAGCAGCAGTGCTGAGACTCTGGCAGGACATAGGAATTTAGGAATTCATGGAAAAGCCAGAGGGGCAAAACAAAAATCCTCTCTCCAAGCCTGAGCTCTTCCTAGGTTAACAGCTGTCATGCCGTGATGGCGCACTGATGCTGAACTGGCATTGGATACTTACCATGTTAAATATATACTTTGAGATCACTCCACCAGGAACACACGAGTATCTTCAGCCAGCAAGCTGGGTGTTGATGGCACACAGCTGTTGTTCAAGGTCTGCTAAACCACTGCCTGACCATACCTACAGTTCTTACTTAATTTATTCTTACACGATGTAATACTAAGAAATAGAGTTTAAACAGCGGATCTGCTGACTCTCCCCTTCAGCCAGTTCAACAAAAGAGGAAACTGTGGACTTTTATTTACAGAGCTGAAAGTTCAGAGCCTTCATAGATGCTCCACAAGATAAATTAGATAATTCACATATTTTATGTTAATGCCTAATCTGCTGGCAGCTATCAGGTATTAATTTGTTAGCCTTTTAATATGAACAGCACTAAAAAGCCATCACAAGGAATATTACTACTGCCTCAGCAATTATTTATGCTTTAAATCTCCATTACTTCTGCAGAGGCAAAGTTTCTTGTTTTACCTTGATTACTCAGCAAGTGCCTTAAGGTTTGCCTGATCTCTATATTAATCCAAATTCTTATACGAGAGGATTTAGACATTTGTTATTCTAAATCTAATGTAGGGATGGCAGCTCTGAGGATTGGAACAGCTTCTTTAAATTTTGCTGGGAGTTTTTATTCTCTACATGAGACAACACATGAGTTTGGCCGCTAACACTCGGGTTTAAGGCAAAAATTTGTTAACAGCTTGTTCTAGCATAGGAAGTTACTTTCTGGTTAGCAGTCACAGAGTTCAAGCTGTCCTGAACATAAGAGACTTTCTCTTTTTCTCAGCACATTTATCTGTTTATCTTCACAAGACATGTGATTGAATCATTTGACTATCTGCAGACAGGAAAGACTGTCCAAAATACAGCATGATACATTACAAGAATGTCCCTCCTGGGAGCAAACCGCTGATCCTCAAATTGTTCTGTGCCGGATGTTGTTTGGAAACCTGCTAGCAAAGACAGGTCAGTTTTGGAGCAGGGGCTGCTTCCTCTTACGTGACCAATGGATTGTAGAGCTCATAAATTTATAAACACTGCAGTGCCCAGCTTGAGATCAAGCTATACAGTGTGAGCCAGAGCTGCCTGAAATTCTGCTGGATTTTGATTGAGGTTGCAGCCTCAACTGATACTGAGCAAATTTTGCCCTGTGTTTTCTAGAATTTACCTCTACAGAGCGTGTAAATTGAGCCACTGATCTATTTTATGATGGTTATCATTAAATTATTTAGCAAATAATCGGATATTAAATACAGAAATGTTTTTCTTGAGCTATTATTTCTATTGCTGAAATTATGAGATGTGCTATTTTGTTCATATCTCCTTGTTGATCAAGAGCTTTATGTTTTTCAATTTTACATGATACAGACATTCTTGAGCTGCACCACCAGAAGGAGTTCCAATTCTGCACTAGGTTTTTCCCAATGTCCTCTTCACTTGCATTGAATTTCTGCATTTTCTGTCAAAAGGAAATATCTGAATAACCTTGGACTGAATGAAACAAATCCACTATGACATCCTTACAATAAGGAAAAATACCTATGGTTGAGTGAATGTGAACTTAGAATCACAGAAAAATGTTAACATCTTTTATTAAAACTCCAGAAAAAGGAGTGAAAATGAAATATTGTTGGGGGTTTTTTTGTATATATTTGTTTATTTCTAGGATTGGGTGACATATGTCTTCATTTGGCAAAGCTTGTATTTAAGTCAAGGTCTCAATACAGGCTTTTAGAGATGGAAATGGGATTTAGTGCAGTTTTCATATCTCTCTGTACTTATTAATCAAAAATAATAAAATTGTAAATAAACATCTAATGTATAAGAGGAGTTTCTTCTTTTTTTTGACACAATTGTTTTAAGAAAATATTTAAATATGTACATTTTTTCTATCAGTTTTGTGTCTTCCTGTTAACAGAAGCAAGGTTTGGTCCTTTCCACTATAACATTTTAATAACTATTTTTTAGTTTCAGTACGAAGCAATGCAAATTAATGCTTTCTATGACCATTCCAGGAACTAATCAAGTTTGTGTTTGGGCAGCATGTATTTCCTTATGATTAAGCCTTTTCACACTAAGAAGGAATATGTTTAACAAAAGGTGTAGGTAAATTACAATACTGATCTTCCAAGAAACACTAATTCACTGTTACCATTTGCCTGCAGAATAATGTAAATTTCTTTCTATAGTAAAATCTCTAGTAAATCTTCCTTATAAATCTTTCCAGAAGGAGTGGTAGCCATAGCATTAGGCTGGCTAATAATTGATATCCCACCTGTAGACTTTCTACCCTTCTGCTTGAATTAGTCCATCATGAGGTTGATGTATAGCTGGAATATTTATTCCTGCTCATGACAGATGTTCTTCGGAGGTTTTCTAACTTCCATATTTTGAAAGGTTTAAAAGGAATGTAGAACACCTGACTAGTGAAATCATATTTAGCACAGTTTTGGATTTTATAAACGGTCTCATGTTGGATGAGAAAATCTAAAATATGATTTCCAGAAGATCAAAGCTCCTTTAGATGATCCTGTCACTATTACAAGCAGTGGTTACAACATCCTGTTTAATAGAAGCATTTTACAGGTACCACTATGGGTCATTTGTGCAATAAGCTTAATTACTTTTTTCCAAGTGAGTATATAAATTTAATTGAAAGCATTACACAGTTTGTCGACAGTTTTACAAAAGAAGCTAACCCAGGCTGTGCAGTGGCTTTATCAGATTAAGTTTTCCAAGTGCTGTCCCTTTCAATGCTTTTCAAATAATGATTAAGCTTTCTGAATGCCTCTCTTCGGTCTTTTAGCCATCAGACTTCTTGGAGATGGATGATTACTATAGAAAGTTATTGACCATTTCCAGCTCACTGGTAGCCAAAATACTCCAGCCCTGAATGAACAGTGCAATCCAGAAGCAGCAGCTAAGGTCCAGTAAGGACCTCAAAAATAATTTATCCTAGGACTCAGTCTCCAGACAGGAGGTCCCTGTTCTCACACCTGGTTTTTTTTAAACCTTTTTAAAGGATCCAGTTTGTTCTTTTTACTCTACCAGACCTTTGAAGTCAGTGAAGTATAGCTTTTCTTTGGTGCCCTGTAATTGTGTGTGAGCTGTACAGACATTTCTGACAAAGCATGACCTTTCATCAAAACTAATTTTAAGGTCAGAGTGCCCCTTCACTATAGGTGAACTCTAGGAATGACTTCTGCAGTAATACTTTTTAAGAGTAAAAGTTCCAGTCTATTTTTCAAGACTATCAAGTACTGGTTCCCTTGGCTGGTTTTGGAATTGGCTTCAGAGACCTGATCTGAACTTCAGCATGAAACTGGAAATGCTTTGGGTTTCAAGGGTGCATTACACAGTTACTGCAGCATTATTTTATACACAGATCACCAGTGACATTGTTTTACACTTAATTTTGTAATAGGAAGCTATCCTGCTGTTTTCAGTAGCAGCTAAATTTGAGATTCACACTGTTGGTACATTCTTGCAGTTTATTGCTTATTAGAGGCTCATCTATCATCTTTGTGCTTCTCTTCTTGGAAGTTCTGTTTCAGCATCGCCTATTCCCCAGGCCTTTTCAACACTTTTGGTATAACAAGCACTCTGTTCTGTAATTTAATGAGAGCAGCAGAAACTGGGTTAGCTTTTGATATTATTTGATTGCAATCTGTATAAAAACTGTTTGATTTCTTCAAGCTCCCTGAAAGTCTGTGTTTTGCCCTGTGATTTGCCACTTTGTCTGAGGTTTCGTGGGTTTTTCCTCCACACTTTGAACTAAAAAGTATTCTCATTTACTGTTATTTTCTCCCATTTTTTAAAAAAAGCCTAAGACAATTTTTAGCCAGTTTGGTAGAATGGTATTTGCACATTTTATCACTATACAACCAGAGGAGGTGAAGCTAATATATTACTGATTAGGCAGAAATGTAGTGAGTGCTTTGCAAACCCAATTAAAATGTGAAAATGGTACTGCTAGGTTTTGACATGCAACTGCATTTTTACAATACCCATCAATCAACTCAACATACAGAGGTGACTGCACCTTAGGTGATTTAAAATAGTAGTGAGTGCTCAACTTTCTAACTATATTTAATGTGCATACCATGCCTCAAATATTTTATTCCATCATTGCAATAACTCATGTTAACAACAGAAAACCTTTTAGCATAGATGAAGATCTGTGAGTGGCAAGTAGGACAAAAACGGGGTTTTTTTGATAGATTACTACTACCAGTGCCACACTGGAGAGGGATGCCACTGTATAAAAGTGCCCTTAGTAACAAAGATGGTTTAGTTTAGATTGGCATCATTTATCTGTATGTTAAACATGCCTTTCAGGAATACAATCTGGTGCTGGACACCAATCCATCTTTAACATTGCTCAAAATTACGTTTTTGATTGGACAACACTGAATGTAAGTGTTAAGTATTTAAAAACATTAGAAAAAACCAGCATGAAAGATGCATGAAAAAAACAACTGTAACACCACCATGTGTTAGCTATGCACCAAACTAGTGCTGGGGGATTAGCAAAACTCTGAAGGATCTTCCTTATTTTCACAGCACAGCAGACAGGAGACTAAACCTTGGAGACCAGGGACACTGAGTAAATTCCTAATTAGATTTCTACTTCTGAAAGCATTTTCTAGAGCTAAGGCATTGGCAGGTCTCAGCTTTGAGGTCTAATGTTTTATAGAAGTTTGGAAAGGCAGCTACAGTCAGATCAAGGACAACATCACAGGAATTGACAAGTGACACCAACCCTTAGTCTCCCATTATCTCCCATGAAATCATTTTGTCCAGCAAAACAGTACTCATAAGGGGCAAACTATACTTTTCCATACTTCCTTGCTGAAACAGTAATCCTGTTGCTAGGCTTCTAAATCCTTTGAGACCTGGTATGTGGTTTGGGATATACTGGCTATCTCACTGTAGGCTGTATGTGTATTTTACCACGTCTATGTATGAGTAGCAAAATCATATTAATTTCCTAGTTGTGTAATGATTCAGTAATGTATTAAACATATGCCAAGGAAGCTGATATCTCTGCTGCTCTTCTCTGTCACTCTCTGGAATGGTGAAAAGCATGACAAAATCCTTCAAAGTCATTTTTCAAACTATTTTCTGGCAAATTCTAGGATCACTCTGAACTTAGAGAGAAATGCCACCATCTCATGCCCTTTGTTGTGCTGGTGAAAGAGTCAGGTGTGCTTATAAACTGCATCCCCTCAAATACATACAACTTCATATAGCTGAATTACTACTTCTTCAGTGCAGAGGTTTTTATCTTAGATCTGCAGTCATGAAGCAATTTTTTATTTCATTATGCAGATCACACAAGCAGGTGTGGTCCCACTGGCTCTAAAAAACTAAAATCAACCTCTTAAATCTGTGCATTATTAGTTTACCATCTTTGCCCAATCTAACATAAGCTAGAGCATTATGTGATGCAAGGCAGATGGTGACACTGAGATGTTTGCCTTATTCCTGATGCAGGGAGGAAGCACACTGCTGTCCCAGCCAGGCACTGTGCTCATGAGACACAGGAGCCACATACTGGTCTTTCTCATGTGCTTATGTGGTTAATATCAGTTGCCTTTCAGCCCCACCCTCAGTTTACAGCAAACTGGAGCAGATGGAAGGCTGTAAACTGGAGGAAGTGATTGGAAAAAAATGCAGAAGCAATAACAATGTGACAATTAAACTCAACATGCTCCTGCTCCTGAGCTAGGACTTGAACTTCATCATTTGGTCAAGCCATGTGAGATGCCACTAGAGCCAGCATAATAGTGGAAATGAACAGGATCTGAAAGTCGAAAGGCTTGTTTATGAGGTGCAATGGTAGCTATCCTCACCTAGGGCAACGTTTCTTCATCCCTTAAAAGGACATTTTAGGTCTTCTGATTATACAGTATCTTTAAGATCAACCTTGCAGCTTCTATGAGGATGGATCAGTGCCCTTGTTTTTTCATAATCCTTTAGAGAGAGTAATTTTGAGGTGAAAGCTGCATAATTTCTATTTATATCTTTTGCTACCCTTGAAGGAGGCCTAGATTACTCTGGAGGGGAAAAAAAAAAAAAAGCACCCTTCACTCTGCTAGAAACATTCATGGTACAGGTTTCCTAACATTACAGCTAATTTTATTAGCAGAAAAAGGCTGAATGTTTTGAAGGAAATTGCTAGAAGAGTCTTAAGACTGAATTTTAGTTGAATCTTCTAGTTTTCAGAAATATTCTAGTATCTCTGAATATTCAAAATCTGACACCAGTGCCTAGTAGATCTTTTTATTTCAGAAGAGTTAAAGCTCTTTTAGAACTGTTTGAATGGGAAGTTAATTTGTCTATAATTGCTTCTAAACTTTCCCCATAGTTACTGTACAAAACTTAACTGGCAGCTAAAATGGCAAGTCTTGGGTATTGCTTTTTTCCCAAGGACATGATGTCAGAGTTATCAAATTTAAAGCATGATTTCTTTGTCTAATTCATAAAGATGCTGGCATGAAATTGCACTGTTTACAGAATCCAGTTTTTAGTATTAGTCACAAAGATTTGATAAGAAGTTTTTCTTCTGTCTGTGCTGAGCTATGTGCTGAGTTCCATGCTGGCGATTGCTCGATTGCTGTTCTAATAAAATCCATGAAATCTTGCAAGTCTGGGGATGGTGGGACTGGTACACATACCAAATTGGCTATCTTTGCCCTTTTTTCTGTTGTTGTTGTTGTTTTGGTTTTGTTTTGTTTTGGTTGGTTAGTAGGGTTTTTTATTGAAATCTTGAGCACCTGGGGACTGGGAAAGTTTTCTCTGCAGTTGGAAGGCACAATATCTACTGCAGCAATTAACCATAAACTTCTTCTCTATAGACTGACTGCTTTATTTCAGAAATTGGGATGGAGAGGGGAGATGGCCAAGAATTTAACTTGCCTGATTTAATTGGGAATGGTTAAGAGGTAAAGGAAGCAGAAATTGTCCTTTTTTCCTGTGGTAGTTCTTCTCCGGAGCTGAAAATATGACCTGCACTTCTAATGAACCTGTCTTGGATCTCCTGTGGTCTGGCCACCTGCCTCCACAGCAGCAAGAACAAGACAAATCCTTGCAGAAATGGTCTGGCTGGTACGTTCTGCATGGTGGTCTCTGACCCATCATCCTTCCCACTCAACACAGCACCCAGAGTCTGGGGAAATCTGGTGGGTCATAGATACTTACATTAACTCCTTTCTGCACTTTTGAGACCCATGCAGGTCTTGATTGAAAAGCAATTAATCGGGAACAGCCACTCACAGGGACCTGATCTAACTCACAGAATCATAGAATCATAGAATGGTTGGGTTGGAAGGAACCTTAAAGATCATCCAGTCCCACCCCCCCTGCCATGGGCAGGGCCCCCTTCCCCCAGCCCAGGGGGCTCCCAGCCCCGTCCAACCTGGCCTTGAACCCTTCCAGGGAGGGGGCACCCACAGCTGCTCTGGGCACCCTGGGCCAGCGCCTCACCCCCCGCACAGGGAAGAACTTCTTCCTTACATCTAAACTAACTCTTCATGCACCAGAGGCAAAAATGAGGAAGTTTTTTCATCTTGATTTGAAATAGGATTTAAGAAATCTAAACTTTTTTTTTTTTTTTTTTTTTTCCCCTTGGAAAACATATTTGTTTTGCTGTTCTCTTTCATTTAATGCTTTAATTGCTCGCAGAGTCAAGAGCCTTGATGCAGCTGGAGCCTGATCTGCTTGCTTCAGGATAAAGAAAGTCTACCACTGTCTGCAGCATGCTCCTGATCTTCAATCACTATGCTCAGGCATGAATGAGGAATGATTATGGTCATGAACTAAGCATAATGCAGTGTTACGGGCTGGAAATTGCTCAATTTCTCCATGGCATTTCAAAGCTACAATACTAACCTTCCTAAAGCACTCATTGAACTTCTAATCAGAACTGAGAAGACATTTTAAAATGGGCCTATTTTTCTACACCATGTTTCACAAGTTTACAGTTTTCTTTCTTTTCAACATCTTTTCCCAAACCGCTGCAAGATATAACTAACAAATCTGTAACATTCTCCAAGTTGACCATCTTTTTACTCCTTCATCAAATTTAGAAACACTGATATTGACAAAACCTTTGGACTGTGATAATTTTTCTGCCAGCATTACCTTGGCTTCCTAATCAGCATCATAATTTCTCACAAAACACTTTAAAACTCTAGAGTTTTTTATCTCTTTCCTATCTTTTCCTGAACTTTTCCTATGATGAGAGTCTTCTGTAAGGGATCATACTCACATGTCCTGCTCCAGTCTATTCCTGAATTGCACCTTGTATACTCTTTACAAAACAGGTATCAACTATTAACAAATACATTGTAAACTGATTTCATTTATCTAACTCAGGAAAAAATAACGAAACACAGGGCACACAGCAACAAGGACAAACTTCTTGATTTCAACTTAATTTTAGATTTGGCTATGTGCCTTGGCAGAAGAGTTCCTCACAAAGAGCACTGATCCATATAATACCTGATGTAAGAGATACTGTGATTAGCTCTGGGTCATTAGGGATTTTTGAGCCCTGCCTGTAGATAGATATGTCTCATCTCTTAAATCTGATTTCTGACACTTTCCCAGTTGTCATAGGCTCATAGAGTAATGGAATGGTTCATGTTGGAAGGTACCATTAAAGGTCACTTAGTCCAAATCCCTGCCATGGGAAGTGACATCTTCAACTAGATCAGGTCGCTCAGAGCCCTGTCCAACCTGACCTTCAGTGGGGCATCTACCACCTCTTAGGGACACCTGTTCCAGTGTTTCACTGCTTTTGATTTTCCTTCTAATATTCTAAATAAGAGTATACAGTTGCAGTAGTTCCTGTGTTTCTCAGCTGCTATTCTTATTGTTTTAGTTCAGGATATACCTTCAGGCCACATATTCTTGCATGCGTATCCTCTCTTCACATGAACATGTGAGTCAGAAAGTAGACTCACAAGCAAGGAGTCTAGAAAGTGACTTGAATTAGAAGAATTAATTCCATCACATACTAAGTGTAATCTTCTAGAGGCCTGCACTTTTGTCTTGGTGTGTGAAAAACGTACTACCTTACAGATCAGGTTGTAAAGTCTAATTTGTTTGCCCACCCATGGATGTGTGCACACACACATAGAAGATACATCGCTGTTCTGCTTTGTCGTATGCTGGAAAAGATTTGCACTCATTCTTTCATCAAGGGACTTCTGGAGGGTCTGGAAAAGGAGGGGAAAACCAAATTACTTTCCAGTGAGGAAGTGGAAGACTGTTACAGATGTGGTGATCTGACAGCACATCATGTACCTCCAGAGAGACAGTCTGTTACCGTGTGCCGCTTCAGAGCACGAGTATTGCAAAGAAGGGACTTTCTGATTTATGTAATGGGGAAAGGGGAGTGATTAAAACCTGAATATGATTTTTTTTCTCTTTTTTTGTGTAGGGAGGAATTTAGCTGCCAGTCCTGTAAACACTTTTGTATGTGTGTTCACGCATGTATTTTGTATTTTTATGCAGAGACTATTCAAATGCATGATATTTAAGCCCACATGAACTCCCCTTCTCCGTTATTTTTCCGACCTCCTTCACAGCAAGAATTTTTTCATAAATATTTGTGAAGCCACGGTTGTTCTGATCACCTCTGTCACTCTGTTTACAAAGCACTTGATGTGGGTGGCACAGTCTAGCCCTCACATGCTGAACAAAATTCTTTGCTTTGTCAGTCTTTCCATCTGCGTCCACTGGAGGTTCTTTAGTGTAGTTTCAGGTCGTCCTTTGCAAATTTCCAGTGACGTATCTGCATCAACCTTTATGTGCTCCTCAACTAGTTAACGTGATTAGCATGAAGTAATATGAATGAAATGCAAAATGGAAAAAAACAATACAAGAATAGGGGGCAATGGGGAGGAAGATAGACTGTAAGCTCTTTTCAGCTATGAATCTATAGATGAAAAGGTCGTACACAGTTCCTGCTGGTATTTCCATGTTTAAGATACAGCCATAGAGTCATAGAACAGTTTGTGTTGGAAGGGACGTTTAAGGTCATCTAGTCCCACCTCCACACAGTGAGCAGGGATAGCTTCAACCAGATTGAGTTGCTCAGAGCCCCGTCCAACCTGGCCCTGAATGTTTCCAGGGATGGAGCATCTAGCACCTGTCCGGGCAACCTGTTCCAGGGTTTCACCACCCTCCTCATAACAAATTTCTTCCTTATATCTATGTAATCTACCTCTTAGTTTAAAATGATGACCCTTTGTCCTGTTGCTACAGGCCCCGCTAAGAGTCTGTCTCCATCTTTGCTGTAGGTCCCCTTTAAGCAGTGAAAGGCCTCAGTAAGGTCCCCCTGGAGCCTTCTCTTCTCCAGGCTGAACCCCCCCAGCTCTCTCAGCCCGGCCCCCCAGGGGAGCTGCTCCAGCCCCCCCAGCATCTCCGTGGCCTCCTCTGGCCCCGCTCGAGCAGCTCCGTGTCCTTCTGCTGTTGGGGGCCCCCGAGCTGGCCCCAGCACTGCAGGGGGGTCTCCCCAGAGCGGAGCAGAGGGGCAGAATCCCCTCCCTGGCCCTGCTGCCCCCCAGCTCTGGCTGCAGCCCAGGACACGGGTGGGTTCTGGGCTGCGAGTGCACATTGCCGGCTCACGTCCAGCTTTTCATCCATCAGCAGCCCCAAGTCCCTCTCTGCAGGGCTGCCCTCAGTCCCTCCATCCCCAGACGGTACTGATGCCAGGGGTTGCCCCAGCCCCTGTGCAGGGCCTTGCACTTGGCCTTGTTGAACCTCTTGAAGTTTCCATGGGCCCACTCCTCGGGCTTGTCCGGGTCCCTCGGGATGGCATCCTGTCCCTCAGGCGTGTCGACCGCACCACTCAGCTTGGTGTCGTCAGGCTGGTGACTCCCATCTCAGCGGTTTACTCAAGCTAAGTTACTTGCAGTTACGCTTTCTGTTTTGCCAAGCCGCTGTCTTGCATGGGTTTTAACGTAACCTGTGTAATACAGAAAGGCTTACTGAAGCTGTTAAGAGTACATCTGAAAAACATGTCCTGTCCCCCCAACCCCCCTTTGTGAGTAAGCAGGGAAACACTTTCTGTTCACACTCTGCCTTGCTCTAAAACCCAATGTTCACTCAGGAAGCTTTGAGATATGTTGTTTCTGAGCAGAGAGGAACAGAGACGGGATCTGACTCCTCAGCAGGGAAGGAGCAAAGCAGCTGGGCAGTGGTTGCAATTCCTGTGTCGCTAGATCAGACCAGCCTGCTTGCCTTCATGTCCTGCCCACCCCATTGCGGAGCAGTGCGCTGTGGTTTCTCCCTCCTGTAGCTTAGTCCCAGTTGTGCCTCTTGCTCCTCGCCCCAGCGTCACTGTGTGAGGAGCTCCAGGTTTTGTGGCTCTTGCTGTATGTCGATGGCAGTCCTGGTGCGTGCCTCCTTGGTGGTGTGAAAGCTGCAACCAGCAAGTTCTTCCCCAACCTGCCACGGCAAGGAATTAAGTTGATTTCCTTACTGCTTACTTTGGGTGGATGTTTCGCAGAAGGGAAAAGAGAAAAGGAAGGAAGTGGTGTATTTCCTCGTGCTGCTTAGGTGAAAAGGCACCTTGCTGAGTTTTCCCTGACCAAATTTTCGTCCTCTCCCACGGCCAGGGCCTGCGTCAGCGCCTTCAGCTTGGTGCATACGAACAGCTGCTCGTCCCCTGTGCCACAGGTCCCATCCAGCCAGCTCCAGGCCGTGCAAAGGAGAGCTGCAGAGCGGTGAGCACAGGCAGGGGACGTAGGAAGCGGCTGCAAGGCTGTTGCGAGGCTGGCTGCTCCCCTTGCAACTCCAGCACAGCGCTGCATCCCTCAGCCTGCCCAGGCGAGGTCCTGACATCAGCTGAGGAAGAGGGGTGGGAGCAATGGTGGCTGCTTGCAGGATCCCAGCACAGACCTCTTCAGCTGGGGTTGGGATGCCGTGACACCAGGTGCACGCTTGTGGCAACACCAAGAATGCCCCTAACCCAAACACCCTGAGCAAACAGCCCCCAGCTCCCCTTTTGCTGGCAGACCCTGCACACCTCTCACTGGCTGTGCAGAACAGCAGGGATGGAAACTCAGGTGTTTCGTAGGTTGTGTTTTGCGTGTTAGGCTTCTGTCCCTCAAGATGGCAAGGGAAAGGTGCCAGGGGAAGAACCAGAGGAGGTGGCAGCAGATGACAAGCCGTAGAAATGTTCAGGTAGAGATGAGCCAAGAGATACGGACCAAACCGGCTCCCATCAACGCATGGCAGCAAAATTAGATTAAAAAAATCAGGTGTAGGGTGAGCAGGAAGGCGATGACAAAGTAGCCAGGTGCCGGCTTTCCAGTGCTGTCCTGGGGCTGCTCTGCCCCGTGCCTCTCTGCCGTGGATCTGGGGTTTCCACCCGCTGGGCAGAACACTCTGCATTTTCCCTTTTCTTCTGTTTTGCGTCTGAATATGAAGAACCTGACCGAGTCTTACCCTGGCCTGTGCTTCTGTTAGTGTTTCCTATTGTCTCGGGGTGGTCGGCGGCCGGTGCAGTCTGGCTCTGGTCTCGCGCTGCTTTGCCCAGGCTTGCTGCAAGTCCCCTCCTCCCTGGGTCAGCCCGTGGGCTCTGCCCTGGGAAACCTCAGGGCATCCTCTGCCTGCTCCTCTGCCTCAGGGGCAAGGCAGGACCATAACGCAGTCTCAAAGTGCTCTGGAGAAGAACGAGCAAGATGCAGGCGGGCTTACCTTTAAGGAAGGTGCCTCTGGCAGCCTAAGCAGCGCTCGCAGGCTCCAGAGAGAGCTGTTTAAATTCGGGACACATCAGCAGTGATACGGTGGCAGCCGAACGCTCTCCAGCTCATCTGCCTTCATGTGCCAGGCCCAAGCTTTCCAGGCTTGCTGCAAGACAGGCCCTCGGCCTCGGTGCAGGGCTTGGGTCAGAGGAGGCACCCACGTGCTCAGCTGTGATCCTGGCCCCAACCCCACAGCCCGCCTTGCTGCCCCCTGAACATTCCCACCGTCGGACGCCTTCCCGCAGCTCCCTCACCAGAGAGCTGCCGGCAGAAGATCCGCGTGTGGCCGGGGGGGCTCTTAACCTCGAGGCGGGCTCTTGTCTCCAGCCGCCCTCCTTGGCCGCCCCGGGTTCCCTCCCCGCGGCTGGCTGCGCTCCGGGGCCTTGCTGCCGCAGAGCCGCGGCCGTGGCTGCGTGGTGCCAGCTTCCCTGGGGAACGCCTGGGAAGGCTCAGCAAGTCACCCCCTTGTTAGAGCAGCTGCTGAGGAGGTTCGAATTTATATCCTTCCTGTGACTTGAACAGTTCAGCAGTTCGTTTTGCTTCCCTTTCTTTCATTTTTTTCTGATAAGCACACGTATTCTCCCTGCTCGATACTACCAACTCTTCCTCTCGCGGGAGAGCTCATTAGCTGGCTGCCTGCTTGCAGACACCAAGTATGTAGCTAAGTACTGGGAGAGCTGGGTTTTAAAAGGCTCCCAGAAAATGCCCGTTTAAAGGCTTGCTCCTGAGAGGTGCTGCGTGGCTCCACCTCTGTGCAAGTTTAGGCTATCCTTAACCTCCTGGGACGCGACGCCCGTTAGCCCATGACCTTGTGCGCTCATGCACCCCGGATGGTACGCACCGATCAACACACCACAGGGCAGGCAGGGCCACCTCCTGTGGGCGAAGGACGCGTACCCGTGCAATCCCTTTCCCTGAAACAAGCCAGGCCAGCAGGGTGGCTGCAGCTGATGCTGCCTGGTCACTCCTCCGCCAAGCCGTAACGCTGCCCTGGCTCTGCCTGCCCGTGGCAAGCCCTGACCTCAGGTGGAGAGCAGGTATTTCAGTATCCTGGGCACATGAGCATCCGTGTGAAGGTGTGGGCCCACCTTCAGTTTTGCAGCGGTAGGTGGAAGGTTGGTGTGTTACAGGCACGGGGGTCAGCCTTGGATTGGGAACGGGTCCAGCAGTGGCTGCTGTCGCCATGATTTAGGCTGTTTTGGCCTTGGATGGATAAATAAATGCTCTTTGCAGTTGCAGCGCTGCCTGCAGGTGCTCCCATGCGTTTGGGCTGGTGACTGAGGAGTTAAACTAGGCTGAAGAAGAACGGGATTTGGTAGGGGATAGGGCACTGAGGCTGCCCCGGGATTTCCCGGGGACACAGAGCTTACTTCTCGCCACGGACCCAAAGAGGCTCTGTTGTGCCTCGCCTCACGAGAGCCGCGCGCGAACGGTTTGTCTTTGCACAGCTCAGAAGAACAGCACCTTTGCCAAGACCACACAGTATTAGTGCAACGGGATTTCCAAGGAAAGTCCTCGCGGAGCTGATTCGTGTTGCTGAAGGGCCGAGAGAGCAAACGGAGTGGCTGGCGGGTGCTCAGGGGGAAACCAGCTGCGTGAAACGGCGGCGCCTGCAGGATGCTTCTGCTGTGGCTTGTCTCCCTACATCAAGAGGTTTCTCCATCCTTACGGTCAGAGCGCGGGAGATCCTGCAGCTCTAGAATGAGCCTCCCGTTTGTCTTGCCCGTGACATTACCCGGGAGTCTCCACCCCTTGTCAGCCTCACGGCAGCCCCTGGGGCTTTGCCGGGGAAGGAGCCCGCAAAGCTGTTCTCAGAGCTCTTCCCTGGCCGGCATCCTTATTTCTCCTTGAGGCCCAGATGTGGTCTGCAGCTTGAATGGATACCGTTCCAGACCCTTGCTCTGACCCAGAAAGCGTGAGGGCGCACGAGTTGGCTTCACGTCTGTGGTGTGGCTGTGACTTGCACTAACTTGTGGGCGTGCTGGCAGGTCTCTTGGCGGCGTGTCGAAGACTGAGAGGTCCCGGTCAAGACCCCCTAAACGCGTCTCTCTGCTTTCATCTTTCCTTCCTTCGCTGGGACCGTTTTGCTTCAAAGGCAAAAAATGGCCCGGGGAGTCTTTTCCCGAGGAGAGAGGGCTTTTTGTAAAGCAGAGTTCAGTCTCGCGGGGCGCAGGAGGCAATGCACAGCCGAGCTGCACCTGGCTGGTGGCACGGCACCGGCCACTAGGTCCCTTCCCATTTTCACTGTCTGCCTCACTGAGTTCATACCGTCCCAGTGATGAGCGGGATGGTGTGACATTCAGCCACAGATCAGGAGAACAAAGGCTGCAGTCAGCAGAGGGAATCACATGAGTGGGATTTCCAGAGAGGACCAGTTCTGTTGCCAGATACAACTGAATGTGGGCTAAGCTCTAAGAAAATGTCACAAAAAAACCCAAACAAACCAAACCCATGCTGGGTTTTGTTTTCAGGTTACTGAAAAATGTTAGTAACTTCTCTATGATGATGAATGAACTGATGAAAATACAAGTGTGCTCCTAGTGGTTTTGCTGTAGTAAAACTGGCTGCAGTTTGAACCAGACCAAGCCTCCTCCATTCCTGATGTCTTTAGCTAAACCCTTTCTCACCCATACTCAGGATTAAGCAGTCAGGCTGTCTGCAGACCTGACAGATATGCTCACCTGGTGGTATTTTGTAAACAAAATTAAATCAAATTTATCATAAGAATTTAAAAAAAAAAATGCAGATTTGAAATCTCGAATGTAGTGTATTTTAATTTTATGGAAGATTTAATGGTGCTGGTACAAAATTAATGGCAGTGTAAGCGAGAATGGGAATTCAGCTTCATATGGCTTCAAAACAGCTTGGAACAGGAACACATATGCATATTTGCTGGAAAACTGTTTCTGTCAGACCAAATCATAACAATGTGCCTGGTCCATGACAGTTCAGGGGGAACAGCTGAAGGGGGCAGGGACACGAAGTATGAGATGTGAGGTTCACATGGAAGAACCAACCCTCTTCCAGCAAGAGGTACTTTGCAGCAAAGTTGACTTGATATTCAGGCTCTACTGGCCTTCACAAGTATTTCCAAGCATTCTTACCATGTGAAGAAAGTGTAAGACTGTCCTATGAGTCTGCTGGAATGCATTTTTTGGACCTGAGCTTTCACTGGGGCAGCACCTTTCAAGGGAAAAGCACAGTTTCTGGTGATGGGACCTGGGCAAGGGTCTGTCTTAGAATAAAAGCTTCTGGAGTCTTAATATCTGCACCACATAGCTTGCGGCAACTAATAGTGTTTTCCTAGAAAATATTCTCTTTTCTGGATGCAGAAAATTCAATGATAGCTCTGTGTTTCTAAGTGGCAAAACATGTGCCTATGTGGTGAACCTGCATATCCAAATTCAGAGGGTCTGCAGTGCTGCTTTTGACAGTTTTGACATGTACCATACCTCAAGCCTCCTTCCAATTTTAGAGATCATCCATTGCAGCCAGTAGGGTCATCAGACTGCTTGTATTGTTGCCAGAGCTGCAACACTGAAACAATAAAGATGATGCTAATATTCCCAAGGTAGTATTTACTCTGTGAAAAAACTACATATATGGGAATACCCTAACCCTACCGGGGGGTCAGCAGAACAACAGTCATGATCACCCATATTGCACAGGGGGGGAATGGAGACAGTGGGGGTGTAACACGCTAAGGAGGTGAAAGCTGAAGACTTACAGAACAGTTCTACAGTGACTACCCTGCTTGAATAGGATGCACAAGTACACCTTTCTACTATGTGCTTTAACAATACCTGTCCTCTCTAGTTCACCTTTTTTAGAGGTTACTTGTAAGACAGTGGCTAAAATAGCTCAGCAACTATGCACTCTGTATTCACACTACTATCCTCCCTCTAGTAAGAGAGCATTATTAAAGTGCAGTTCCACATCATATAGAGGTGTTGCAATGAAAAATAAACTACAGGTGCTATGGAATCAAACGCTTGGCTGAGGAAACCATATAAATACATTATATGCAAAGTTAGTGCAGTATACCGGTCTGTGATTGTATCCACCATTCATCCCTTCTCCATGTAGATTTATGCATATTAAAGGGACACTGGAAGGCTAATAATCAAGAAATGAATTTTTAAAAAAATCATTCCTAAGCAAACATTTCTGTGGTTTGGGCATCGTTGCAATGGAGCTAAATGGAATTGCTCTTTTTATGGATGTTCTTTGGCACACACACTTTGGACTGTTCATTGTTTGCTTGACCCTTCCAACCGGAGAGTAAGTAATAAGTCATCCTTGGAATGCCAGAAGTTTCTAGGCCTTTAATTTTCTGGGTTGGGTGCAGGAGCTGTTCCAGTTAATGTTGTTTTCAGTTCCTGTAAAACTTTCTCTTGTTTCTAAATACCATTGAGAATTTTAGCATTTGAGAAAAGCAAAGATGGCAAAGTGGTCCAGAAGTGATCAAAGAAAAGCTGTGCCATGGCAAGCTGGAGTGGAAAGGACTCATGTTTCTCAGCAAGTGTTGTACCAAACACGAGGCAGGCTTTGAATTTGCAGGGGCACCTTCAGGGATTTTCTGGCAAGACACAAAGTTTCCCCTTGACAAACCTGAGGGCAGAACAAAACGTGAAGTATCTCCCACCTTCCTGAGAAATCTACATCAAAGGACATCAGATCTGTTCATCTGAAAATGACCTGGAGGCATATTGGAACCTGGAGCTCTCCCAGCTGCAACTGCATCTCGGTGGCAGCACTGCAGGCATGCATCCAGCTCCCCCAGCGGGATTTTGGCAGCACAGCTGTGTTCTTAGGGCTGTGGTGATATGATGTGCTGGTAAAAACACCGATGGAGGAAGCCAAACTGCCCCTTCTTTTCCTACAATTTAGATGACTTTAGGGGTTTAAAGTAATTTTATACAGTTGAAAGCTTGTTTGTGTAATGGGAAATCCTTTTAACTGAGGCAAGGAAATGAAGCATCAATATATATACAAATGTATATTTATATATGCAGCTCACAAAGACTGGCAAACACCCATTCTCTCAGTGCTGGTGGCTGTAAAGGATTACTCATCTGCCAGCGCAAACACCCATTAAACAAATATTCCTCAAGCACTTCCTTGCATCCCACAGTTCAATGCTGGTGAAACCTGCACTCTTAATTCACTTGGTTCAGCTTTTCAGCTTCCTCCACTTCCTAGGGAGAGTGTTACTGGAGTGTGACTCCAGTCCAGCAGTGCCTCTCCAGCTACTGTCATGTTCACCTTTACTGGTAGTGGGTTAGGGGACTTCTCCACAGCCCTGTGGGGCTCCAGCACAGGCACACTGATGCCACTGTGCTGTTTCTCATCAGAACCACTTTTTTCTCATCCACACCCCACAGTAAGGGCAGCTCAGTTATTGCCCTTTCCTCTCCTGTGCATCGCAGGGGAGGTTGGGACTAGATGCTCTTTAAGGTCCCTTCCAACCCCAACCATTCTATGATTCTACAAAATGAGATTGCATTTAGAGTGACAAAGTAAGGCTTAAATGACAATGATTTTGTAAACACAGGAGTGATGAACTCAGAATACTTGGTAGAGTATCAGCAAGCAAGAATACTAGCTTAATATGAGAAGTGATCCTATTTAATTCCATTTAGATGTCACTCTAGTTTGCATTTATCCATAAACATGTCCCAGCAGATGATAGTAATTCAGAATGATAGTGAAATATGTTTGCCTGCAGGCTTTTTATCTGGTACCTGGAATTTCCTTTCCCAAATATTTTCCTCATAAGTCTTCCTACAGTATTGTATAATTCCTTCCTGTGTTTAATCATCTCCTAAAATGCTCTTTCTGTGTTTGTAAATTCTCTGCAGTCAAAATATGCTTCTCCATATGAATAATGGCCTGGTGAAAACTGTTTGAAATGCTCCGGTACATTGCATGGAAATGGCGATATCTAAAAGAGACATTATTTCACAACACTGGCCCTATCTTCTCTGGCTATCAGGTGCTTTTTTTTTTTTTTTTTTTTTTTTTTTATTTCTTAAGATTTCCAGTCCCTTTTGAAAATCTTATCTCTCCAGTTTCTTAGTACCTGGAGCACTTACCCTGAACTTGACTTCTATATCCCTTTGCATTGTTAAGGTATGCTTTACTGTGAATGGCATGTGAGTCAAGATTTAGAATCATAGGATGTCTCAAGTAGGAAGGGACCCATAAGGATCATTGAGCCCAACTCGCTGCTCCTCACAGGACTGCCTAAAACTAAACCATATGACTAAGAGCTTTGTCCAGACACTCCTTGAACTCCGACAGGCTTGGTGCTGTGGCCACTTTCCTGAGGACTCTGTTCCAGTGACTGACCACCCTCTCAATGGAGAATCTTTTCCTAATGTCCAGTCTGAACTTCCCCTGATGCAGCTTCATTCCCTTTCCTTGTGTCCTGTTGCTGGTCACCAGAGAGAAGAGATCAGCACCTCCCCCTTGGCTGTCCCCTGCTGCCCTCATTTGTGTGCTTGGGATCAGTTTGTCCAAATTAATTTGTATTGAATGTACCGTCTGCATTACTTACTGTAGCTGTTTCACAGTTCTACTGTTTTCTAAAGAAATGAGCCTGTTACAAGCTCTCTCCATTTCCCCATATTAATGTCTTTGTCTGTAGGCATATTCAAGAGCAACAGGATTCACATCATCATTTGTGAGTTTGGTGAAACCAGGCAGTTGAGAAGGACTAGAATCCAGCCTCTATTCTTGACAGACACCAGAGAATCCACTGCACACGTAAGCGGTGTTACAAATGTTCTGTCCGTGCTTTAGGAAACATGCAATATAGAAGAATCCATTGCACAGTCATTACTCTCTGTGTCTTGCATGCAAACAGCAATGAAAATCTTTTACTGCTTAGTATGTGATTAGTCTCATGCACCTGCTAAGAGCTGAGCTCATTTCAGAGCAATTCTCAAGTTCTGTTAGAATTCAAGTCAATCACAAGATACAAATCCAAGATAACCAGGCTTGGCTGAGCCTAGTGTTTCACAGACTTGCTTGTAATCTAAACTCTTTCAGCATGCTTGCAGGGTGTTTTCTGCAGATGAATTTAAACAATTATAGAGCAGTGTTTTTTGTTTTCAATACTCATTTGCAGTCTGTTAGTTCTTAGAACCTGATATGAGCATTGGAAAATCCGTGGAACTGAAGGCAGCTGTCATAGAGAATCATAAAAGCATTTTTCACTAGAAAAGAGCAGTGACATTCTGTAAACTCATCTCTATGAACTGAAGAGAAAAAAATCGATGCAAGTGCAAGCTTACCCTAAGTAGATCTTATCCGATAGCTGCTGGTCCAGAATGATGACATCTAAGCAGAAGAAGGAGATGACAGGCAGACTCAGGCTTCCTCAAGGAAGATGTTTTCCCAGTGCTCTAGTGTTCTGGGAAAGAGGGACACAGCACAAACAATATCCAGTGAATATGCAGTGTGTAGAAGAAGGTTTACAAGCCAAATCTTGATGTTCATATGAAGGGAAGAAGCAGATAGGTTTATGCAGGTATGCTGTAATGAACTGAGCTGAGTAGATTTTAAATGTGAAGCAAGGTAATGATTAGATTCATTCAGTTAACAAAAGCCTTTGAGTCTCAGACTTTTACAGTGGGATTTTAAAGGTGGCCTCTAAAAACCTTCTCCTCACACCACATTTATGTTCTCTGCAAGAACTGTGTTGAGTCTGCAGGTACCTTTGTCTCTAAGGCTCTGTATTAGAGGCTGCTGGTTATAGGTCCTTGTGTGCGTTAGCTGGAACTTACTGGTTTTGCAGTATATATGCTACTTCTACTGTTGCTTGTCTCTAGCAAAAATTTGCTGCTTTTTAAGGAGAAATCAGTAATCTGGGTGAAGTCTCCACTTCAGTCTTAGCCTTTCTCACAGCTGTAGAAATCTGGCTACTGGCTGCTGGGAAATCGCAGGCTACAGATAGGAGTCTTGAAACTGCAGAAGCAGCAGGTTTCTTTCCAGCCATCTCAGAGTGCAAACCACTATAATCAGTCCTTGTTTTTCCAAGTAAACAAGCAGCTTTCAAAACCAATATTAATCTTTCTCTTCTTGTCTTTGACATCCTTAAGCAAACAGACTGTTTTTGACTTTCACTTTGTTACCTTCTTATCTTGTATTCATTTTCTCCTACATTATAAGTCACACTTAGTTCCCTTTGTCTTTTTCCCAGTGGAGTCAACATCCTGTGGGAGCATATGATTTCATTTTTTTCCTCTTTGTAGGCAGAAAGGAGTGATGCCTCTTTTCTACTGGAAAAACAAAACAAAACAAAACAAAACAAAACAAAACAAAACAAAACAAAACAAAACAAAACAAACAAACAAACAAAAAATGTTAAAACCCTAGGAAATACATAGTATTTAAGAAATCTTGCAGCCTGAGGTAGACATGAGGATTTCAAATGCTCTTCTTGTGGCATTTTGTCTTTTGCACTGTTCCTCTTAGATTTCACATCAAGGCAGAAGTGCTGTATGGATACACTTTAAATGTGGAACTTTCTGTCCAGCAGCAGGAAAATCAGAGAGAAATGAAAAATTGCCTGTTAACTTAATATCACTTCAGTCCTTATCTTGCAATATGACACCAGTAAAACTTCGCTGATTCTTCATGATAAATGACTGATCTAAGAAAAAATCCTAGGGAGAGTTCATACATAAAAAACACAGTGAAGAGGCAAACTGTCCCAAACTGCTTGGGAACACCATCCCAAAAGGAATCACCTCTTTTGCTGTTGGAATTTTGCAAAACAATCGCTTCCTCTTCTGCCAGTCATTGGATCTGCCTTTATCATGGTTCCCTGCAGGCTCTTAGGTGCTTTCCATCACATTCAAGAATGTATTTTTCAGAATCACAGGATCCACTGCTTAGCTAGCCGTTGCATTTCTCCATGGTACTCTTAACAGACTCTCTATGACTCAAGACCAGTACTCAAGGCTCCTAATCTTGGTAGTGTGTTTGGCAGAAAGAATTGTCAGATAATTGCTTTTGAGATAATCTCACCAATAGATCTTTAATCAAGGTATCAGCAAATGAAATGTGGAGCAAATGACAGAACTTCTCTGTTCACTCCAATTTCAGACTGCCAAAGGCTACCCTGCAGACAGCAACTTTCATATCAGTAGGAAAGCATTGCCACAGTTAGAATTAGACACCCAACTAAATAAAGAGGAAGCGGCCTGACACCCATTAGAGGAGTTCTTTTGTGTAATTGTTGAGTTTTTTAAGAAAAAGTGTTCATGTTAAGACTGAGTATTGCTGTCCAGATAGGTCTCCTTCTGAGAGAAGATTGAGGCTCTGCTGTTATTTTGAAACTGCAGTTTCTAAAAGTGCCGTGACTGGCTCAGGGAGAGTCTTTGTCTCCTTACCTTATTCAGATTTCTCTTGAAAATTCTGTAACATGCCCTCCTCACTTCCCTTGAAAAAAATCAGAAAACTTGATTAAGAAGGAAAAGAATAAGGTAAACAGGATCTTAAGATGTTGCTGAAGTAAATTAATGTTTTCAACAAGACAGTGATGGTAAGTTTTGCCTGGAAGGTAAACATGGGGCATGTACCTGTAGCAAAAGGAGAAGCCTAGTGGTTTTGACATGGGACTTGGATACGTGTCTGTGGCCAGGGTTTGCACGTTCACTTATGCTCCTCTGTGTGATTGAGGCACTGGAACCCCTTTGAATCATTTGTGTATTCATCCATTTGAAAAATATTGATAAAAACCATATCGTGTCAGGGGTTTTTTAAACCAAATATGGAGGTTTGTTTAAAAACCATTATCAAATCACCCAATTTTGCCTTTTTTTTTTTTTTTTTTCTAAATTAGATGGTATGGACAAACTTCATTTTTAGGCATTGCTGTATTCACTTCTTTATTTGTTCTTAAAGTACTGCTTTTCCTTTGTACTTGGGAAAAAATCTTCTCAGTACCCAATACTTGCTCTTCCCTTTGTACAACTCCTTTTCTAATGCTTCCTCTGCAGCTTACCTGGGGTTAATTATCTTAGAGGGCATCCCACTGGGATAAAGAACCTTATCTCTGGTTCTGAATACAGATAATCATCTTACTCCCATCTGTCAATCTATTCCTGCCTTCATTATCTGTTCTTTATACAACATCTTCTTCCTTAAGAACTCAAAACACTACCATAAGAAAGCAAGAGGAATAGGGAAGTTAGGGGCTGTAGGGGCTGCCACAGAGTGAATTGGTAAAATCATAAAACTAGCAGTATTGTAGCTTGACTGTCAGTTTGTATCATAAGTGCTGATTTATATGATGCTATCACTTTCTCTTCTCATAACTGTCTTTTATGGCTTAGGCAGTGGTTCTGCCACATGTACCTCTCTGTGATCAAGTAGCATGATACAGATTGGTTTTACATCACTTTGGTGAATGAGAAGGTTATATAAGGTGTTTGCTCATATAGGGGTATTTCACATGGAGTTTTAGCCACCTTTGTGCTTATGATTAGAGCAATACATTTAGAGAATAGGTGGAAAAAAACCAATATTCCATGTTGTAGGAATTCATGCTTTGTTTATTTTTTAACTGTCTGGTGAAAATATGATTGGTGTGAATGTTACACAGAGGGGTATTATATCTATGAAAAAAATACTAAAATACTGTGTACTTTGTAGCTGTGTGCCTGATATTGGTTCTGGGCAAGAAGAGGAGGTCATAGGCCTCTACCAAATCTGTTAGCTTACTCACAGAAAGAAACTATGAGCAGAGCAACCCGTCTGCATTCTGTAAATGTATGTCAACAGCAGGCAGCGTTACCTGTGCAGTTCCCTTCAGCTGTGATATGGTCTTTGCAGTTTCTGTTGCTTTAAATTGGATACCAGCTAAACGCACAGTACCTTGGTTTCCACAATTCCCAAAAGGGTAGTGGAAGACAGAACAGGACAGTACTTGCTGTGAGGCTTCAGTGGAGTTATCTTCTCTCTCTGATACTCTTTGTCTGCTAGTGTGTGGTACCAGCTAACAGATGCAGGGACTAGAAATATCAGAAGCATCTACCAGCAGGGCCTTAGGCTTCGAGCATACAGTGCGATCGAGTGCTGTGGCTACTGCATGACAAATGTCTGAAACTCCTTGGGGCCCGAGGAGGAGTTAAAGACAGTTAATGCAGCCAAATTTAGTGAAACTTTAATTTTTCCTTTCTCCTGCTTTATGAGAAACACCTCACTGATAATTGCAAAACTAAGCTAAGCTTTGTCTCACAGTCATCTTTTTGGTCAGCAGAGAAGTCACTGGTGGAAAATACTGACATTTTCTAGGAGAAAGGACAATTATCACTGAAGGAATCTTTGGAGAGAGGCCAGGGAAAAGAAACTCTATCACAAGAACATGAGTAAAGAGGGGGATGACTTGCACAACAGATAAAAGAAAATAAAGCAGACAGAATCTGGGAAGAGATGAATGCACTGCTTCTGCTTTTTGTGCTGTTTTTTGCAATTTCCGTCTTTGTTGCAGTCCATATAGCCAGCTGTGTTCAGTTGTCAATTTGAGGGGGTAGCCAGAAAGGTCATTTGCAAGTCAGCAACATGTGTGTAGGGATTGCAACATCATGGTCAGTCTGGGGGTGCTTGTGCAGGGAACGGGAGAAACTGTATTTCCCCAGAAAAACCTTAACCTACAGAGAAAAAATGGTGCAGTGGGAGGAGTGGGGACAGCTGAAGCAGCCTTTGGGTTAGAGGTCAGATCATAGTTTCCCCTTAAAACATTGGGATTTTTTTTTTTCCCTCCCAGATACATGAAAGGTTTGCCCCTGACTTAAATTTTGCAAAGCTCAGGGGGAAGCAGGCACCAGTAGACACCTTCCTAACCTGGTTGTTGAGGCACCCATCAAAAGTCATACCTCTTTGTCCTGTTGGGAGCAGGAGCTTCAACTAGAATGTCTCCCCTTGCAGAATTCCCTGAATACTGTAATCCTGGACACTTTCATAGTAACTGTAGAAAGCGCATCCCCATCCACCCAGCAAATCATGTTCCAATGCTTTCTGTGCTAAACTCTCTGCAATCCTTTTAAGGAAACAAAAGCTTTCTGCTGCTTTTGTTTTTCTTTTTTCTTTTTCTTAACAAGTAGTGTGTTTGTACCATTTTTATACCCAAGCATACAGCCAGTGCTTGTGTTCTGGCACTCTGCAGGTATAAAGAGCCATGATCTGAACTTGGGCAGGAGCTGCACATGAGCTGCATGGTCCAGTCTGTGCTACATGGCACGGGAAGAGCAGCTGCAGCCTCTGATGCTTGTGGGACCACTGTCTTGTTGTGTTCCCCTTTGGACTTCCACCACCCCTAGCCCATTTTGTGTCTGGCGCTATAGCCCCTCTCCCCAGTCACAATTCACATTTTTTAATAAAAAAATGTTTTAAACCATTGTAAGTTGAAATTTGGTTTTGGTTTGGTTTAGTTTGGGTTTTGGTTTGGTTTGGTTTGGTTTGGTTTGGTTTGGTTTGGTTTGGTTTGGTTTGGTTTGGTTTGGTTTGGTTTGGTTTGGTTTGGTTTGGTTTGGTTTGGTTTGGTTTGGTTTGGTTGAGAGATGCCTGTGAACTGAAAAAACAGCTCCTGCTTTGACACTACTGACCTATAGCGTGGCCTTGCTCCCACCATGTAGGGACTTGCTGAGACTGTGATTTTGATTTATCCAAGTGCTGACATAAGTGAGAAATGTAGATGATGAAAATCTGATATTGCTGAGTTTCACACTAATGTTACTCTTCCCAGTTTTTAAATGGCTGTTGGTAGTTATATACCCAAGGGCTTCTACGCGCTTCAGATTTGTTTGTCAAGCATAGTGATAATTTTGTAACAAAAATACTCCTTTTCCTATGGAGGAAAACAATTTTACAGAAAGGCTGCTGAAATAAATAAACAGACATTTTGTCAGATACAAATTTTATGAAATTCCAGTGATTTGAAACTACCTTTTTTTTCACAGTGTTCCCCATGGAAGGGAACAGCTGAAGAGAGGAAGGTATCCCTTCAGAACCTCATAGTACCCCTTCCACATCTGTGCTCACCTGAGCTTTAATCTTCACATCCAAAGGCAAGCCTTCAGCCTGGGCTGCTCTGTTGGGCTTTTTATCTGCAAGACATTCTCTAAGGCATTTAGGTGCTAGTAGTTCTTCTGGGGGTTAGACAAATGCTCATGCACATCTAACTGGGTTCCTACATGCTTGAAAGTTAAAATTCCTGAGCTGCCTGGAGCTGTTCTGGATGCAGGGCCCCCTTCCCCCAGCCCAGGTTGCTCCCAGCCCCGTCCAACCTGGCCTTGAACCCTTCCAGGGAGGGGGCACCCACAGCTGCTCTGGGCACCCTGGGCCAGCGCCTCACCCCCCGCACAGGGAAGAACTTCTTCCTTACATCTAATCTGAATCTACCCTCTTGTAGTTTAAAACTGTTACCCCTCATGCTGTCACAACATCCCCTGATAAAGAGTCCCTCATCATCTTTCCTGTAGCTCCCCTTGAACTACTAGAAGGCTGCTCTAAAGTCTCCCTGGAGCCTTCTCCAGGATGAACAACCAAAACTCTCTCAGCCTGTCCCCATAAGGGAGCTGCTCAAGCCCCCTGATTATCCTCATGGCCTCCTCTGGCCCCGCTCAAGCAGCTCCGTGTCCTTCTGCTGTTGGGGGCCCCCGAGCTGGCCCCAGCACTGCAGGGGGGTCTCCCCAGAGCGGAGCAGAGGGGGAGAATCCCCTCCCTGGCCCTGCTGCCCCCCCGCTCTGGCTGCAGCCCAGGGCACGGGTGGGTTCTGGGCTGCGAGCGCATGGTGCTGGCTCACAATCAGTTTTCCATCCATTAGTACCCTTTTCCACCAACGCTCTAACTCCATCGTAGGAGGCCACCACATTTGTCAGGCACTGTTTGCCCTCAGTGGAGCCATGTTGGCTGTCACCAGTCACCTCCTTGTTTTCCATGTGCCCTAGCACAGTTTTCAGGAGGATCCGCTCCATGATCTTGCCAGGCACAGAGGTGAGACTGCGTGGCCAGTAGTTCCCCAGGTCTTCCTTTTTTCCTTTTTAAACATGGGGGTTAATTTGCCACTTTTCCAGTCAGCGAGAACTCCACTGCACTGCCACGACTTCTCACGCTATGAAGGATAGTGGCTTAGCCACTTCAGCTGCCAGTTCCCTCAGGACCTGTGGATGCATCTCCTCAGGTCCCATGGACTTGTGCACCTTCAGGTTCCTTAGATGACCTTGGACCTGGTCTTCTCCCACACTGGGCAGTTCGTCCTTCTCCCAGTCCCTGCTTTTACCTTCTGCATCTTGGGCACTGTGGCTGGAGCACTTGCCAGCGAAGACTGAGGCAAAAAAGTCATCGAGTACCTCCGTCTTCTCCATATCCCGGGCAACGAAGTCTCTTTCTTCCTTCCAGAGAGGGCCCACATTTCCCCTAATCTTCCTTTTATCACCAACATACCTGTAAAAGCTTTTTCTGGTGTCCTTGATGTCCCTGGCCAGAATTAATTCTATCAGGGCTTTGGCCTTCCCAACCCGACCCTTGGCTGCTCAGTTTTTCCACATTTCTCCCAGGCTCCCTGTCCTTGCTTCCACCCTCTGTAGGCTTCCTTTTTGTGTCTGAGCTTGTCCAGGAGTTTCTTGTTCATTCACGCAGGCCTCTTGGTGTTCTTAGCTGACTACTTCTTTGTTGAGATGCATCGCTCCTGAGCTTGGAAGAGGTGATCCTTGAATATTAACCAACCTTCTTGAGCTCCTCTTCCTTCCTTGGCTTTATCCCATGGTACTCTGTCATGCAGATCCCTCAGGAGGCCAAAGCCTGCTCTCCAGGAGCCCAGGGTAGCAAGTGCGCTGCACGCCCTCCTCACTACTTTAAGGATCTTGAACTCCACTATTTCATGGTTACTCCAGCCAAGGCTGCCCTTGAGCTTCACAGCCCCCACCAGCCCCACTTTCTTGGTGAGAACAAAGTCCAGGGTAGCACGTCTCTTCATTGGTTCCTGTATCACATGGAGAAGAAAGTTCCAGGATCCTCCTAGATTGCTTATGCCCTGCTGTGTTGTCCTTTCAAGAGATATGTGGGTGGTCGAAGTCTCCCATGAGGACCAGGTTTGTGAACATGAGTCTGCTCCTACCTGTCTATAGAGGGCCTCATCTGCTCCGTCTTCCTGGTCAGGTAGCCTGTAGCAGACCCCCACTATAATGTCTCCTGTCCCTGCCTTCCCTTTAATCCTCACCCATAAGTTCTGTGTTGGCTCCTCCTCCATCCCCAGGCAGAGCTCCATGCACTCCGGCTGGTCACTGACATAACGGGTGACCCTCCCTCCTCACCCCCCCTGCCTGTCCTTCCTAAAGAGCCTGTATCCTTCCATCCCAACACTGCGGTCATAGGAGCCATCCCACCACATCTCCGTGATGCCAATAAGTTCAGGCACGTGCACCTCTCTTCCTCATGGTGTTCATTCCCCATGCTATGTGCATTTGCATGGAGGCATTTAAACGGTGTCCCTGAGGAAGCTGACTTTCTGGCTGGAATCCCTCTGTGCTGCTCTTCAGGTGCTCTTCCGCTGCCCTGTGACGTCTCTCCAGGCTGTGGGCATCTATTGCTGGCACTGGTGTCAATGCATGAAGTCTACCTTTTGTTTTGGAGAATAAACCTGGGCAAAGCCAGAACTGGTGCTTACATTAAGGCTTATTATCAGATAAGAAATACTTGTTATACATTGTCAGAGATGGCATGGCTTTTCATTGCAAAATGCCCAAAGCCATTACATGAAAGTGTGTTCAGTCTGGTCTTTTTGAAAATATGAATCAGTCCTGCTGTGGTAATTATCAGGATGTGGGATGTAAAAACAAACTCCCAGGAGTCCCAGCAGAAAGCAGAACAGATCAACAGGATCCTAAATTAACTCAAATAATCCTATTTCATCTCAAATGCTGTTGGTCTGTCCAACAGAAAAATCTTCTCAGAAGGAAAAAAAAAAAAGGGATGAAATTGCAAAGGCAATGTGCAGCTGGAAATTCCCATCTACCTTGCTTCACACTGACCCCCTGTGTAGACAAAGAGTGGATAAATAGTAGTACTGCTGAAGAGCCTTTGGATACTGCTGTGGCCATCCTCGGAAATATTCTTACAGCTACTGCTTTCAATCTCCTTGCAAAAATGCATAATGTAATTGTCTCTCTGGTATCCTCTTTCCATCTTGAGTTAAAACATAAGAGCAGATTCTAAACTCTTGTAAATATATATAATTGCATTAAATTTAGAAAGAACAATGTTAAGTGGAACACAGTGAAAACCTTGATAATTCCATAATTTCAAGGGAATTTAATTAAAATCTGGTGCAGAAAGTTGAATTCCTCAGTATATCTGGATGTATGCCCAATTTTGGGCCTGTTCTATTGTAATAAAAATTAGCATCTGGCGGATTAAAGCCATGAAGAATAAAGGGAGTAAGGTAGTATTTAACAAAACTGGAAAGGGTTAGGTTTCATTTAGCCAGATAACACTCAAATCACCATTCTGAAACATGCTGCATAATCACAAAATAATAATTTTATTCATTTGCCAGTAAGAGACTGGCATACCACAAAAATGCAGAACTGCTGTTGAAGCACTATTTCCTTGCCTCTCAGCAGATATTTACAATTGCTACTCGTCTGGCATTCCACATTCACCTGGCTCTGTTTTTTTGTGCCTGAATGAATATTCCAGTTTATAGGAAAGGACTGGCCAATTGTACACATGGAAATAAAATACCTAGAATGGGTCAGGGTTCACAGGAATGCAAAACAAAATGGAAGTTCCTAACACCTTCCTTAGCCAAGAGCCAAACTGAGTAGGTCATTTTACACAACTAAAAAGGAAAGCTGAGAACTGCCTTATACCACCTCTGTGTTCTTGTTATGTTACGCTTTATCCAATGCATTAGCACAGCTGATTTGTGCCCATTAGCTTAAAACATCTTCCTCAGACTACTCCAATCCATTTTGCTCTCTTTTCACTTCTTCCATGATGGCTGCAGGGGAGACTTATATGAACTGTCATCAAATTAAAGTTAAAACATTCCAGGCTAAAAGCTGCTCAGGAAAATCTGGGCCTTTGGAAATTACCTTCTATTAAGAGCTGACCTTATTTCTATAATTCTTTCTCTGTTGCTTCCCAGTTTATTAATATCTTTTATACTCCTGGGGGCAGAAACTGAGCTTCCCCACCCTTGCTGTGAAATTCTGACTATATCTGCAGATACTTCCTAAGTGAAATGGAAGAAACAGAACAAACTACATATATATACAGACACATATATATTATACATATATAAAGTATACAGTTTTTCACAATGTGGTGATCCAAGAAGGTAACCAGGGAAGATAAAACATAAAGTACAACTGAAATACATCAATTGTGCTGCCTCAAGGTGGGAAAAGAGCAATAAAAGTTCACTCTTCCTTATTCAGCTGTGAGACTGCAGGAACAAAATCAGTATTTCTGAAAAAAATACACACAAACATTTGCAGAAGCAGTGGAGGAGGAAAAACAGAACTTCAGAGCAAGTGCCCTCTTTTTTTGTGACCCTGAAGGTGCCATTTTTGATAACTTTAAAAAGGAAATAGCTCCATAATAGCTGTACCACAAATGCTGTCATTGCTTTCTGCTTCCTCGGACCTCACCTCCGTCAGAGCCATAAGGAACAAGTGTCTGTGCTGTCGAGTCACTTCTCCTGATGCCAGGAACTGCAGCTGGGGAGGTGCCTTTCCAACACCGACACTTGTTCCTTTCCACTACAGCTCAGCACTGAGATCACCAACTAATTTCAGTGTCCTCAGAATGCAATCTGAAGGCACCAGCTCTGTCCCTGAAAGCAATGGAACAGTTAGTTTTTTCAGAGACTTCCATAACTTCCTAGCAATGCTGTCAACTAGGAATAGAAAGACTTTGATCTGAGCTAGAGATCATGGATCTGCCAGCTCACGCTGGACTCTGCCTGAACTTTGCTGAGTATGAAATAGCCCAGCAAAATAGAGGAAGACCTGGGAAACAGGAATGATGACAGAGAACAGTTAAATCTGAGACCACACATAGAAACAAGGAGTGTATTGGCCCACATATCTGGCCTTCTGCCTAAAATTCATTGAGATTATAAAAAATGCTGAAACAGACAGACAAGCCTGCGTGGCTTCTGGCTGTCTCTATCATGCCCAGAACAAAGAAATCTCACCAAATGCTTGAAGGACCAAACAGTGAAATGTAGCAGAAAGTGTATGTTACAATAAAAGGTTTTTCATTTGACACACGATCAAAATTGCACACATAAATGCTGGATTTTTTACAGTAACCTGCATGTGATCTATTACAGAATAAAAGTTAAAAAATAGCTTAACTTAAGCTTACACAGAATTGTTTATTCAGGGCTAACGATTTCCTGTTTCCTCTAGAAATGAAGACATTTTGGAGATAATGCAGACATTGGTATGTATCTAAACCAAAGTTTCTCAGTATAGCATATCTCAACATAGTACCATGAACGGGCACAAATCAGCAGTAAAAGCCGAGCAGCTTCAGTTGGCTTTACCTTACTTGGCCTGGGTGTGAAACACGTATCTGAGGAAGCAGAGCAAAAAACATTGGAAGAAAAAGGAGATTTTCAGTGTTAATTGAAGGAACAGCAGCGAAGGTTCATTAGAAATGTCTCTAGAATTCCTTGAACCACGAGGGTGTGATTATGTCAGTGTTGCAATTAGTTTGGCAGGACCCTATTTATAAAATACAGAAGTGCTAGATCATTCCATAAACTTGAGTGTAAGGATTATAAATCTGAGCAGTGGAAGTACACGCTTCTAACTCCAAAGCCCCATTCAAAGTGGCATCTGCTAGGACTACCTTCTCTCAAGAAGTATTTTTGTAAATCAGTTATCTGATCAGAAGTCTAATAGGTCATATTTGCAGTGAAACCCTTCTAGCATAATGGCATATTCCCTTCTAATGAAATGTCAGAGAACTGGTCTCCATCAGCAGTGCTCTTAAACCAGATTATTTTCACTATACAAGCTTGTTTCTGTAACAGACAAGAGTAAGTACAGCCACTATAATTTCATGTTGTTCTTTTTGTCCAGTCCTCTAATAGTTGTTCTGAGTAGAACTTTTAAGAACCTTCTGTTCTAGCTACTTCTTCATTTCCTACTGTTTAAACCTTTTTACTTTCCCTAAAAAATGATTTAAAAAATATAATTGGAAAGCTTGGGAGCAATAGAGGAGTGTTTTTGAAAGAGAGAGGCTCTAACAAATGAACTGTTAACATCTGCACCATTATCTGAGGAGGGCAAGGCTAAATTATGTCTCTATGCTTCCCACACTAAACTGAAACAGATGTAGATGGAAGAAAGATAAGTACATGACAGATGAAGACAGGCTCACAGCCAGAGGTAGATCTGCCAAGAGTGACAAAGGAGGCAAAGGGAAACTTGCGGGACTGTAGCTGTTTTGGGGAACTTAAGATGGCAGGGAGTCCTGCCTCATCGCTTCTCCCTTGTTGGTCCATTTCTGGGCATTGATATGCTGCAGCAGTCTGCTGTGCAAAGATGTCCAAATGAATCATTAGATACACTATGTAAGACCCAGCAGAAGTGTAGATGTTTGGTAAGAAAAATCCTTGCTTTAAAAACTTTACATTATGAAAAGACAAGCTAGGTAAAGAAGAGGCACACAGAAAAAATATTACTTGTTGAAGGTTACATGAAGACCTCCAACTTTCCAACTACACCTACTGACAAGATGGACTTTATGTTCCTAGTCCTGCATAACATACTGGAACACTGCTGGTCTGAGGAAAAGATGAAATCAGTTTTCTTTCACAGACGATGGCATGTCTGTCTCTTTAAACCACTTCCTCTCTTCCCAGCTCTCCCTTACTCAGGAGCAGCTGCTCACGAACTCTCTCACAGAAAAAGTGCAGCAGGAGAATGAAACGGAATGAAGTGGTGCAGTTTGTACTGCTATGCCAAACCTTGGCAACCTATTCCATCGAGAAAGGGAATTATGAACAGAATGTGTGAGAATGAATTCCGCAAGAGAAAGTGAAAAATTAAGCAACAGTAACCCAGTGTGAACAGTTAAGTTGTTCTTTCTAAATCAGCGAAGGAAAATGTTACCAACTCTTAATCACTAATGCAGTCAAAGGTGTTCTTACTCAGATACTGACTACAGAAAACTTACTTACCTGAAGGGCAGATTTAGTAAGCAGTGGAAATGCTGGTTAACTGAATTTATATCTGTCCAGATGTTAAAAAAGCACCCCCAGTTAGATGCAGCAGTTAAACACTCTTTCATGTAATTTTGATTTAATTTCTCTCTGCTATCAACTATGAAGTCTACACTTTATGATGTTACACTTTAGAATACACTTTTTAAACACCACAAAAGGGAATTACACAACCTAGAGAGAGAGAGTCTAAAATTATAGTCAGCAGAATCAGAAACATTTAGAATTCCAAAACTGGGTATCATATATTCAAAGTGGTAAAACACAAAACACAACTTGGAAAAAATGACAAAACTGAGTAAAAACCAAACTCTTGTTTCTTTATTTCAGCAGTTAACAGAATGATTTTGCTATTATATCCAAAGCAACTTCTGAACACAAGTGGAAGTAATCAAAGGCACTTGATTCTTTCTTACAGAACGAAAAAATATTAATCGGGATTATGCCATAAGAAATTGGTTAAGTGTACTTTATTAAGTGACTCTAACCAGATGTCACACACCAGCTCATTAACCAGACAGTGATGTAATGGCTTTATTCAGCCGTAACTATAGAACAGAAATTAACAAAATGCACTTAACACAGGTAGCTCCTTATTTAAATTAGTTTCACATGCCACTAAAGCTAATCACCTTTTTGGCAAACTACAGTTTTATAGATTGGTATATTATTTGCAACTATTGCTAATTGCTATAAGCAATGATTGCAGTATGTCTGGAACACATCTGTTGCTGACACTATTTAAATGTGACAATTCCATAGCTAGCAAGTCTGTACTTGTTACTGAAGTACCATTACCCACAAGTGACTGATGAAGGTCTTCTACCTTTATACCTGGTCATATAATAGGCACTTTATCTGATACAAGGGTTGATCTGTATTTTCTCTCATAATGGGCCACTTTATGTGTCCTAAGGTATCTAAAGTAGCACTTGATCCTCAGACAGTCTCAGCTGGATCAGGGTATTATTCATGTAATAAAGCACAATACAGACAGTCATTATCAGGCATTCACGTGGCTGGAATAGCTGAAAGCCTGTGGCCAACATACAGGATGCATGCTAATGTGTCTGACACAAACCTGTTTGTGAGAGAAGGTTCTCCTTTATATACCACACCATCTGGAAACAAGGGGAGACAATAAACATCTCACTTCCAGTAACAAACACATTCCAACTGCCCATGCTATTAGTACATATGTGCCTTCCAGATACGTCCATACCCGACAGATGCTGGCTTTGGTAAGAAGCGTGCATTTTCCCTGTGCTGATTTCAGGGGATAACACATCAGAGAAGAGAGACATTTTCAGTCTCTAGGAATGATGATGTAATCCCTGTTTGTGTCACATCCATTGTAGCAGATAAATGTACAGCCTCGCAGGCTGAAGCAGCAGGTGGGGGGTGCACTGTGCTGTGGAGAAAAGAGCTGGAGAAAGATAAAGAATTCCAGTTAAAAAGAATACTTAAAACCCAGTCAAGACTCAAGCAGGGACCTGACAGAGAACTTGTATCACTCATACTGATGGGCTAAATGTCAGAGTTTCTAAAGTTTTTTGAAGACCTAAGGTGCTGGTATAAATTCTGAGTATTACAGCCAGTGTGAGATGGGTAGAAAGCCTTCCCGTAAGGTCTGATGACTACCTGACCTATGTTAACCCTGGCATCAACAACACCCATGACCAATGCAGATCTTCAGAAAGCTGAAGTTTTGGTATTATCCTTATGCATCTGAATGGGCATCACATATAAAAGGAAGCAAAGGATAAGGAGCAATGAAGCAAGGTGAAGGTGTAACAAGGCACCTTAATAATAACAACCATAAACTAATGCATTTTTTAAATTAGAAGAATTAATAATATCTGAGGACATCAGCAGTCATGCTATATGCTTTGTGAATCCGAGTGTCAGATTTTTACTCACTCAGGAACAGTTAAAACTGCTGTCAGCAACCATGCTAGTGGGAATTCACAACCTGTCCCACTGCGGTGATTTAATCCCTGAGGCAGGAGACATGTGGCAAGATGGTAGGCACTTGAATAGAGTGGTTCTTTGTGACAGAAGCTGCAGAACAGGAAAGTTTACAGGTACCCCAAGAAATAACCCATGACTATTCAACTGACACCATGGTAAAATCAGCTGTATCTCTGTCATTCCTGACAAATGTTCGTTTACCCTGCTCTTGCAGGCCACCCAGAAGCCACGGTTTCACAGCAGTCACAGCAATATGTTCCCATGCCTCCCTCTCCTATTGTTCAGAAGCACACACAGATACTGTGCATGCATGGTACATGTTACCATGGGCACTATGGGCAGGAAGAAGTTGGTCTTTCCGTAATGGCTTCTTGTATATTTGTATATCATGATTCTTGGCAGTCTCTTCTCTGCCAGACTAAGCAAACTACTAGTAGATTACCCTACTTGCAGTTGTACTAGATAGATCTCATGTCCCTCTTGTTGAATTCCATTGTCTCTTTCTCCTGATGGGCCACATCTTTCTTGCAGTACAGTGCCTAACACAGGACCATGGCTTTACAACTGGACAGGGCAGAAGGATGACTTCAGATGTTTTTTCAAATTACATTCTTACTCAGAAATGCATTAAACTGATGCTTATTTAAAACTAAAAGAATATTTGTTATTTATGAACATTACAGCTAGTTCTTGTGAGTACTGTGAAGAGTCTTACAACTGACATCTGGGTTTTTCTTCCTCTGCCTCCTACTGGGATGGGGCAGCTTTAATTTCTGCCAAGGATTCTGTCTGACGCTCTCTAAAACAGAATAAAGGATTAAAGAATTTCTCTGTACATGGGATCAAGGGCCTAAAAGATACTTGTTGAATTATCAAGTCCTGGCCCCCAGTGTTACATCACATTACAGCATCAGTCTGTTAAATGTACTCAATGTACTCAGCTCCCTAAGGATGTCACCTGGGTTTTCTTTGCTTTAACTTCTTTTAAAGGAAGACTGAAATGGAAGTTCAGGACCTAGTCTTCTCTACACTCAATTCACAACTGTTTCATACTCATACATGATTCCTCTAGTACCAACTATTATCTTAAATAGCTCTCCTATCACTGTGATTGATTTAACATAGTTTTAAAAAGTATTTGTATTCCTCTGTCACATTTTCACCAGAGAAACTGAAATATCTGAGGAGCCTTTCACACCATGAGAGCCCATAGATGTCCTTTCTCTTGCAATAAGCCCTCTGCCAGCAGTGCTACTTTAGACACTGAGACAGTTACAGCCCTTTCTGCCTCAAATGTCAAAGCTGACTCTGACAATGTTTTTCAAAAAAAAAACAAAACCAAGTAAGACTTCAAGCTCAAGTTTACCACCGCATCCTATTGCCAAGGGAATCCTGAGATCTTTCTTTAATTACTTAAAGAAAGACACAGTAGAACCTTTATTTTGGAATTTAGATTGTAAGAACTGATTTGAAATTTAGACAACTACAAATAATCCAAATAATCCTACTTCCTCTAGTCCTGTGTAAAACTAGTTCCTTCTATTTATGAATGACAAATAAGCAGCTTAACCCATCAACGCTCTATACTTCACAACTCGCAAACTGCAGGCTCCTGACCTTTCAATGGACATAAGACAGACTATTATCTCCAAGACTATTCTTGGAGATAAACATATTAAAACAACAACAAATATGGAAAATATGTGGTTTTTATTCAGAAGATTTTACACATACATAGACATTCATAGTTACTTAAAGATACATATTTGTTTTGCCTTTGAAAGTAAGACAGTTATAAAGATACTGCCTTTGCACGAAGGATCACAAAACAGAAATAAATCAATTTCTTAAAAATTTCTAATGTTTTTATTGTGGCCTTTAGTTAAAAATCAATTGCTTCTGAAAAACAATCCTTTTAGGCCTTCTGAATACAGTTGGGAAGACCAGAAATTGGCTCCTTACATAAGAAACACTTTGATGCTTCTGTTGGTATGACTTCACTCTTAAGAGTAGCACACCATATAAACTTCATTTATTTAGCTACCATTAAATCAAAACACCTATGAACTAAATTCCTGGTGCAACTCACTGTCTCAGTCCTTTCTTTATTAAGACAAGCCCCTATTTTCAGATGTTTTGTCAGTGACTGCAAAGATACAGAGAGCATCAGTCCAAGCAATGGAGAGCATTAGTTGCCACTAAAGGACCCCCTGATAACAGTTTCTAACTAACCAAGAGGCCTAAACCAAGCAGGTTGGCAAGAAAAACTATCTGAAAAGAAAAATATGTAAGCCTTGTGTAGGAGTAGTACAAAACTGGAATCAATAACAATACATACCGTGCTGCTGAGAATGACAGGAACAGTAGAAGGCAGACAGCAGCAACTGACCCTACTCCAACAGCAGTCATGTATTGCAGAGTGGGTGATAAATCTGAAAGGAAATATCAGACAATTCAAATGAACAATTACCAAATAATGTAGCTTCAGTTTGGTGACTGACCAACTGAGTCTGCTCAAAGCTAAAGTACTCTAACAAAACTCAGATGCTGGACTTACTGCTTGGTCAAGTAGTAATGGAGCTGTCTAGTAGTTAACATCCAGCTGAGGAAGTAAGATTAAATGGTGTATTTCTCAAAAATTATTATACTTCTCCATCCCTCACTTTCTTTTTTCTGTTTTTTAAATTCAGATACTCAATGTCGAACATTTTTGTCTCTCATCACTGGCAATTTCAGTCTAAATAATAAGTCAAGGTGCTTCTCTGGTGCCAGAAAATCCTAGCGCTTTATTAAATGGCTCAATCCATATTCTTTAAAATCTTTATGATCTGTGCATGTTTCTCTTCCCCACTGTTTTTTTTTGTCCCCAAGTGACAGAATAGAAATAAGTCTGATAATGACAGCCTTACTCAAGCCCATAATACCAGAAGCCACTTAGGGAGACAACAGAAGGCTTACAGTTAGTTGCTGTCAAAACCAGAATTCCTAAGAAGTACTGGTGAAGGTGACTTGAGAAAATAGAAACTCAATCCCCTCCAGCCACCTCTATCCTTTTTTGCCTCAGTCTTCACCAGCAAGGGCTCCAGCCACACTGATCAAGATGTAGAAGGTAAAGGCAGGGACTGAGAGAAGGAAGAAGAAGGACTGTAGGAGAAGATCAGGTTCAAGACCATCTAAGGATGGATCTTGCTGGATCTTATTACTGGAAGTTTCCACAACTCTACTTGCTATTAAATCTTGCAAGCATGAATACTTAATGTTTCAGCAAAACTTTAAATTCTTGCCAAAATGGCACTTATTCAGTGAAATTACTGTGTATGTCCATGATGAGAATCCAAGTGCCTCAACATCAGAAAAGCATTTCTGTTATTTTAACTGAACTCTTTTTTGGCTCACCTGAATGTACAGGCAATAAACAGCTGGGCATCCACCCAAAATACCCTCAACAATTGATCTTAAGCACAAAAAATCATACAGAGCCATAAGGAGAACCTGACCAGTCTACTATCTGTGCCGAACACTGCACAGTGAAGCAAAGGTATTATCTGTGCAGCACCTCCCACCTGTAAACTCACTGTGGGTCTGGCAAAATAAAGAATTCCAGACAGGGACTCTGAGAAGGAAAATCCATTCAACCTACATGCATGTTCAGTTTTGGTAAAAATAGTATCTGTCCTTATATCACTGTAACAGCAGTTTCCGTAAGCAACTTATGCACCTCTAAAGCAGATGTCAGCCCACCATAAAAATGACAGAACTCTCTTCCCTACACATTGTAGAGTATATTTGGTAAAAAACCCTCCAAATTCCTTTTACTTACTTGTGACAGCCTTGAACGGCTTTCTACCACTTTTTATGACAATGATTTATCATACAACATGTAGCTTTGTCAAGACAGCATCTGAAACAGGCCCATTTGATTTAGATTTAGTTTGTAGATTTGCCTTCCACACAAGCTGAATTAAGATATACTCCCCAAAGGATTTGGTGAGACAAAAATACTCTCAGCCTCTCCAGCTGTGGAAGTACATTAGGCTAAGGACACTGTTTGGTTAGAAGTCTGTTCAAAATAAGGGCAAATGGATTTACAATAGAAAGCCAAAGACCTGACCTGTTCTACCTCTGATGATGCTCTATAAGCTGATAAATGAGAAATTCAGAAGAGGACAGTTTTCTGTCTTTCCAGAGTTATTTTACAGCTCTTGCCTACAGAACTCTAGCAATAAAGACCTCAAACCTAGGGAATCCTTGATCTTAACCAAGCCTCCACAACCACAAGCTGACAAAATTATATTCTAAGTTTGGCAGTAAATTAACTAGGTCACGACAGTAAACAACTAAAGGCAACGTAGAAATAAACATTCAGTTGTCACCAGAAGATCAGTAATAGCAAGTCAGACATGGGTTTTGTGAACAGTGGAGGAGACGTACCTCAAGCACCCCATGCACCACATGATTTATTATCACTTCAAAGTACTCTCTCACTCTCCAGCGTCATTGCATTTCCTAACTCAAATTCATGACCCTTTCAACTCAAAAGTAGAATTTAGACTTTGTAGGGGACTCCGGTGGTGCCATTTTGTCAGGAGAGGCAAATGTTTGCTTTTTGCTGAAACATGATGAAATGGCTGAAGAGAGTGCTTTCTACCATGGTGGAAAGGAGGGAAACATGATCTCTAGTGAATTCCAAACTCCTCTGAGGTAGAGTCATTCACCGGAAACATTTTATAGTCAAAAAGTAATACAAAGATAAAACCATGGTGAGAATTCACTGGCTTTTAAAGTTATGCCATTATGGTTTTAAGAAACTGTACTTACAAGTACCAATTTAGCCATATTTTTCATTTTTGCATGATGTCTTTTATTTTCCGAAGTTCATAAAAGGACTTAATTCTCCAAGGACCACCTGAACATACCAAAATAATGTGGCTCCTAAAAGCTAGAAAATGGTTGTGTTTCTTGCTTTTTAAATCTTTAAGCCAATATAGAACTATATTAAAACAGGCTTCTAAAATTTCACATCTTCTGTGCTTCAAATCCTCTGTGTATAAAAATTGCTGTAACGATTTGGATGTGATGCATAGAAAGAGTCATGATGAAAACAAGGGAGAAACCAGGCAATCCATTTTAGAATGGATTACTGAATTCATTAGAATGGAATACGGAAGTGCAAGGAAAATGTTCTGCCTCTAACCTTTCCAATCCTCAAAGTCAACTGACCATTAATGACAAATGAAGAAACAGAAACAGCAATTGTTCGTTTATGCTGCCAAGCAAAGCCATGTCAACTTCTGTTTTCTTATTGAAGGGTAAATTTACTTACTTTTAATTTGTGCCCAAACAACACAGGACTGTGTTCTCACCTGAAAATGAAAACAAAAATCACTGTTTCTCATGAGAGGAATTTATTACCACTAACACCCTCTGCAAGAGCAGCCATCCACAACATAATGTATTTTATTACTATTGGGAATGAAGTTTGTTAGTCCTCTGGTAGCAGCCTGTAGGTTATCTGAACGGAGTATAAACTATAAAGATAAGATAAGAGATAGAGCTTTGATAAAAGGCTGGCTATAGTCTTTTAGATCATCACTCTTCCTTTCTTGCTACAACCTAGGCACAAAATAACACTGAAGGATCTTTGAAGCTGCTTGGTTAAGTATTCATTATTTATGAAATGCTAAGATAAGACTGAATATGCTGTATTAACTCTATCCCCATGCAGAATATGTATGTTAAAATATGGTACTTAATGGCACGTTTTTCAAATACTACCTGTAGGTTTTCTTCAGTTATAATAACTTGCTTGGTGATTTTTACCAATTTTTATAGAATATTTATAGCGGCTAATGTTTACAGTAGTTGAATAAATGTTTATCAGGGGTCTGCTTCTGCAGACTTGTTTAACAAGTTTGGGTTTTTTACAGTAAGCTTTCATCCCTGCAGAGCTTTTTCCCCCCAGCACTTCACACTCATACATACACAAGAAGTTCTATTCTAAACCCTGTTGTCTATTGTGTAGTTACTGTGAAGTCTATTTCTGTAGTGCTTCTATATGTAATTTCCCGCTAAATGACTTTCACAGAATACATACAAATATATTTTTCATATTTTGGCAAAATGAATATTATATTGCTCTGGATAACAGTATGTTTCTATGATACTGAAGGCTACATTTTGAAGCATTTTCACAAAAGGACAAAGGTACATTTTTATGCTTAATCTTACCTTTGTGTGTCTGCATGCTGAATTGTGGAATCTCAGTGTTTCTTAAACTAATTTTTTATAAGGAATTTTCTGGTTATTTAAAAAAGACAAAACACTGACGAAAATCCTTTTAGGAGAGGGGGAATAAAGAACAAGGGGTGGATTTGAAACTCAATCAAATGCCAGATTCTAGAGGCACTGGTGTGAGTGCCCTCATCTTGAAATAACTCCCTATGTTACATTCTCTAGTTTGAAGGACATCGGTCATCTCCTGCCTATCAGAAAAGTTACAGAGCTCCCAGGAATCTGAGTAGCAAAGTTCACTGATCTGCATTTTATACTAAATCAAATTATAAATTTGTTCCTCTGATGAATTAGCATCTTTCCAGAAAGTTGTCAGTGAAATTGCTCCTCCAAATACTGGAGTAGTCACGGATCTCAAAGTCCGTATTTCAACCTGAATATTCACAGGCAGCTAAACTGGAAATAGAGACTCCTTCCACAGCTGCACATTTTAGAGAGTTCTGGAGAAAACATTTTGCCATGCATATACACTTTTCTCAGATGATTTTTTATTACGCTAATTTTAACAGACTTTTCTCACAGTAGGGGTCATTCTGATTCCAATCTTCCAAAAAGCTCATACCTTTTTTGCTGAAAAGACTGTGTGTCATCTTCACCTTTCCCAGTCATGCTCTTACTTCTGTTACATGCACAAACTGTTTGATACAAAGAAGCTGATGCTGACACTGAACAAAAGCTATGCTAAAGAAATTAATCTCAAATAAGGTTAAGCTTCAAACACCTTTTTCAGTTCTTGCCCTTCGCTATAAGCCTCGATGCTCTGCACAGCATGGAATCCATAAAGTATTCACTGGAGATTAAAATTGGTACCAGATGGGTTTGAGCTATTTAATTAGCAGCATCCCTCATGGAGAAGGACACTTCCAAAGGTGGACAATTTCTTCCATTTAAGTAAAGTTTTCATAATAATGGCAGTAAATTCTCATTTCTTCCCAAATTCTCCCTTGGTCTCCATCATCTCTATATTCTAATTGCCAAATTCTCAAATATGAAAAATGGTAATTTCCATTATCTCCGACTTCCTAACTGATTTCCTTGTACATTCCTAATGACCTTCACAGATTATCTGACGAGCCTTTTAACAGATGTGGACATCCTGCACAAATTAAGTATGTGTTTTAAATCCTCCACCTTGAAAAATAAACGGAAAGTAAAAACTGTACCACAGACACCTTTCTTGGGACATCCAAATCTGATCAAGGGATAAATGAATGTGGACTCAGTAAAACGGAGCAGTTTACTTGTCTTAACTGTGTTCACACCACTTTATCTGAAATTATTTTCCTACCCTTACTGCAAATAAAATGTGTCAGGTATATTGAGAAATAATGGCAATAAAAAGTTACAACCGAGCCATGATTTTGCAGTACGTATGATTCAAATTGTACAATTCTCAGCATGAAGGTGTCTAGAGCCAGAAGGGACTCTGGAGGATGCCAGAACATAAAAGTACAGTAATGAGAACATTAGTTAGGAGTCTATGACATGTATTTCTACCGTGTCTGTATTATAATGGAAATGTGTTCACAAGTAAAATACACTACAGAAGTGCTGATTTCACATGTATTAATAGTTGAGGGACAACTACAGAACAGAATTTTTCAAAAGCAGACTTTTTAATATTAACTCTTGAATCCAAATTTAGTTACTTAAGTAATCAGATTTTCAGAAATTCTCAAAATCCACGAACCCTCAATCTATAATTCTGAATTTCCTGAACTTCTTAATACCAACTGTTGCACAATATATAAGGGCATGAGAATTGGAGATAAACCAGTACTTCTGCACCACAGTAAATTCCATTTCAAAAAAGCAGAGCTGGGAACCAAAGCTGTTTGGTATTTGCAATCCTAATAATGATTTACAAATGTTGTATGTAGCTTTGCGTACTTCATCAAGTAACAAAAGCCACATTGGAAACTGTATATTAAAGAGCTGATGTTTTCTAAAAGGAAGGAAGCAAAGAGTGACTTCTACAAATAACGGTAATAATATTCCATTAAATCAGTGTCCTAGAAAATACATCTGGCAACGCTAGAGATGAAACATCAGGAAATAATCTATATGAAAGAGAAAGAATAACGTAACTTAGAAGGGCAGAGCCTGTTTTAACTTACTGAGATTTGGGTGTAAGCTTCCAAAACTGTAGAGAATTATGTATAGGTGACTCACAAATCAATTTTTGCATGCCTCCTTGCTTCATGCTGTATACACAAAGCTCTAAAACTCTTATTTTAATATTTTTAGGTGTCAGGGTGAGGCGCTGTTTAGGTGTTTTCTTCTTAGTATGAGTTGCTTTCTTGTGTTTTTACATTGATATTCAGGAACTGTATGCACATAAAAAGCCTATCACCTGGCCCATGTGAGGAAAACCTTCCTACTGCTGAGACTTATATTCTGAAAAAATTACAAGCTGTTGACTCCTGAGATAGATAATGACTGGAGAACTAGTGGCATAATGGCATTATGGGAGGCAAGACACTGGAGCACAGAACAGCTGAGATGTACCTTTTAGAAATTTTTTGTTTCTAATTAAAATACATATTTACGTTAAAATTGCAAAAAATTAATACTAGTATTATATCTTTTTTTCCACAAGACATTCCCAGGGGAGCTGAAGTTGACATTCATTGCTACAAGAAAGGTAGCATGATAAAATGATAAAACACATGATAAAATACATTTTTCCTTGTCATTTGGAGAACCATAATATTTTGCTATAGAACATTCAATTAAAAATTAAAGTGGGTGAATTTTTCATTGCTAAGGAGTAACTTTCAGATTCTCATACTAATATTTTTCACTAAATTCTGGCCTAATAAAGACACCCTCAATTACGAGGGCAGTGATGGCCCTTTATTTTTAGTTTTTTCCATTGTTTGTGTTTTGGAATCCAGAGTTGCTCTAACATTACAATGACATAAACATCTGTAAGGAATTGCAGGAGTTAAAGAGCTTCAGATTCAATTTGTCAACTAACAGATCATCATAAAAAAATTAACACAAAGATAGCATTTTGCTCTTTTTTCCCCAGCAACATTTCATTCAACGGGTGTAAAGAAAAGGTTTTAAAACATCCATTACCTTATTCCACTCACTTATTATTCTCAGAAAAACACAATACTCTTCTCCCAGCTTTAAAGGAGCATTGTAAAACTTCCCGTAGTAATGTCTGTCTCCAAGAGCAATTGACATGTTATCAGCAACATCCTTCGCCTGAAACTCAGCTGCCACATATCCTTTAACAGCAGTCATGTTATTGAAGAAAGTTGCAGCAGCAAAGGAGTCACAAATAAAAGTGCTTTGCAAACCCAGAGGAAGCACAATCACTTGATAAAGACTAGAATGAAACAAAAAAAGTAAACATTAGCCCTCACTCCAATGTACTAAGCATCAGGCATTCATTACTTCACAGTCTTTTCCATTTGTAGCCTCTTAACTGCCTTTTGTTATCAATGTCCAACACAAACACTTCTACCAAAATATTTCTCTGTGCGTGTGTTTCACTGCATTTTAAACCAAGAGCACTGCATGCAGAGCTTACAGCTGGTTCTTCTCATCACATACACATTACCTTTACCTGTTATTCATGTTCAGAAGAGCATCAAAGTGAGTTATTGCAGACTATCTCTTGACCTTCTCATCTAACATGTAAGTGTACCTATGAAGCAATACATCACTGGCCTCTGAAAATAATTCATTATTGCCCAGAAACAATACTTTTTCTGTTTAAAGGAGAGGACAGATACCATTTGTAAAAAATTACTCAAATCTGTCTTCAGACCTCTCTAAACAATATTTAGTCTATAGTATCCGACCATAAGAAGACTAATTATTAGGGCTGTTACACTAGTCATATCCCAAAACATTATTAGCTTTCGGGTATTTTCTCTCTTACTGTAGTGTTGAGTTACAATTACCTTGTCTTCTATCACAAACAGCACTTAGTAAAGTGTAAATCCTCTTTCTCTAGAAATATATTTTGGTAGTAATACACTAATATGAAAACACTGCTTCAGAGTATGCATAAATAGACATCGTTCACCATTTCCTCTGGTTCCTAGAAAAAAACAATATACTGGCTGCATGAATCAGTTGGAAAAGAAAAATCACATGGGTAGAGCTGTGCTTGGATCCATCAATAAAAACCTACTGTGACTTCACTGTGGGAAAAAACAAAACAAAACAAAACAAAACAAAACAAGAAAAAAAAGTGAAAACTCAGTTATCAAAACTAGCATCTTGTTCCAGAAAGCAGGGAAGGGTCTGAAGCCAAATATTACTCTGCTGAAGGAGGAGAAACTGGGAGTTACAGTTTAAGTTTTCTCCCATTGCTAACAAAAATAATCTAACCCCTCACAAAAGTTCCAATATGTAAGTAACATAAATCTGCAGAATGTTTTTTGGAAGGGTGAAAAGTGCACAGAGACAAACCTGATCGGTCCATTTCGATCTTCTGCTTTCCGGAATCTGAGCAAGGGTGTAGAACCTTTTACTGCAACAAATTCTACATCTGGAAAAGGGGGATCTAAAAAGTAAACAAATACCAGTACTTCACAGAGGTTTTAAAAATACTTCAGGCATGAGCGTTCCTAACTATTTTTTTCCCAGAAACTTCCTCTGTTAACATAGCCTCAAACCCCCGACAGCTAAAGTCTGCAGGCAACATAAATAGTCTGGGTCAGGAAAAACACAGAGCAAATATGTGCATGATAGCATGGCAGCCCCAACTCAAACCCTTGTATTGGAGTATATCCGCTATCTGGGAAAAACAGAGATGCTCAAAAATGACAACAGACTACAGAGAAATGAGACAGGAAGGATTTGTTGCAAGAAGCAGTAATATTTATTAGACTAACTGAAATGGTCAAGGAGAAGAAAAAGATGACACTCCAGGCACACAGCCCACTACAAGAAATAAAATGTTACAAATAAAAAAGAACCTAATAGTGCCAAAAACACTTACAAGAAGGCAACTTCCTTAGCTACTGCTCACAGTCAGCTAGCAATATCCAGCTCCTTAAATTGAATTTCAATATGGGTATGGAGCTCTGATTTGGATTAGTGGGAATTCGCATCAAGACCAAAACTGAACAAACGCTTCTGCCTCTAATTTCAGTGGCAACGATGATAGCTGCACACTGACAGAGACTGGTGCTATGATGACAGAAACTACCACTATCATCCTGGAAGCAAAAATGAAGAGAGCTTCAGTGTGCACAACTGAGGGGGCAGAGTGTGAAGCATGGAAACTGTTTACCCCAGAAGTCTGAAAGAACTAGCACGGGTATTTACAGGTATGGCTAGACTGTTTGAAAACTGGTCTGTCAGGCTGATGATGTGGTACCTGACTAAAGAGTAACAATGCAGTGCTTATATACAGAAAACCAGTGCTCTTCAGAGCGCTGTTAGCAGGAATAACCAATGTCATGGAGACAAACAAAAGAAAACCAGTGCAGATTTGATGAAGTTAAGTCACATCAGGCAAAATCTTCTTGAGATGCATGTATTTTTCAAATAGCTGGAATACAGACAGCTGTACATGTATGTTGACATATAGAAAATCATTAATTCAGCAGGAGAAAATGAGGTTTGGTAGAAAAACTGTAAAATGGGTAAATAACTGATAAATGGGGAGCTAGCAAAATAGAGCATCTTGGAAGCAGAAGTACTGGGGTGCAGGAAGGTTAACAGAGGAGTTCCTCCAAGACTATACAAAATAAGTAGTAAGTCTCACATTTTGTTAAGCATCGTGGTGCAAAATCCAGGTGCATACAGATGAACTTGACTGCTCAATACTACTGTAAACCAAAAGTAGTATGGAGACATTACCCAAGAAGAATTGAATCACCTTTACAGATGTTGTTTTGAAGAAACTGGATGAAATTCACCAGTATAAAGCATAACGTGATACACTTGGGGCTACTAACAAGAATTTTTTGCTATATATTCTAAGTAGTAGGAAGAGCATATTAGTACGCCTCAGAATGTGTGTTAGTTACAATAACAATAGGAATAAAAAGGAAAAGGATGCTCTAAAAATCCTAAGAAACAGGTTTCCATAACACTAGAGTAGTACCACCAGAAGTATAGAAGGCACAGGTGTGACCACTTCAGAGTGTCTGAAGTTCCAATCAACAGTCCAACAGAGCTAAGTGGAACCAGTGCAGAGGATGATTACAAGAAGGACCCAAATAAAGGAGAAATTGTCTTATATGAGAGAACCAAAAACTTGTCTTTGTAGCCTATGAAAAAGAAATTTGAAAGCCTGTGTGGTCTCTGCTTTAAATAAATAAAATATGGGAAATTAATAACTTAAGCCCAGTATGCCCAAAATAAATAGGCCATACAAACATACCTCGCCCTTGGCAAAAATCATCCTCAAGAGAACCTCCTGAAAGCTCACCTAGACAAATTAATTGCTCTTGTAGTTCCTTTTACCAGGTCACCTTCAAAACCAGGTGATGAGTGAACTACCAGTGAAGAAATCAGCTATGAATGTTTAGGATTGAAATGTGAGTAAGATTTGTATCTAGCTAAGACTTAATGTTCTACAGTGGCTTCCCTCTACCAGAGACAGGGCAGAAATCCTTTCAGATGGTTTTCTGAGTTAAGGAAGTGTATTGCATGGCTTCCTGCAAGAACACGAAATGGTCTTTACTTCAGAGAGTCTTTCCAAATTGTAAAATGTATAGACAGTATTTCTATCTGAACAAAATAAATGAACAAATAATATTTGACAGCCAGCCTTTATGTCCTTAGCACTTTGCAAACCTAAGTAAACAGAACTTTAGAGCTGTAAACCCACCCTTAACTTCAATGGTTCCTCAGTGCAGACATTGCCAGTGGACAAAGTGACAGGAAAATATATCTGTCAGAGATAAAATATATCTGGTACATTTCTCCTGTTTACCTTTTCTTTGGCATCCAATACCACCAGAAGACACTATTATCAATTTCTCTTGAGAAATTCCCAATTTCCAAGAAAAACTTGGGAATTTCTTCTTTAATGCCAGCCAGAATGAGCATTTCATGCAACAGTTTTGCATCTTTTTTCCAGATAAGCAGTGCACGGAAGAGCAGGGGGACAAAAAGACTGCTAAGACTGTAACAATTACATTTTTTCATTTTCTATAATTTGACAGGAAAAATGCAAAACATGAAAATAAACAACCATCCAGAACTGACAGCCTTATTAAGTGGGCAGAAGAGAACAAAATCTGAAAAAACACACAGTGGTTATTAAAGCTTGGGAGTCTTTTGCCATTTTTAGTTGCTGGTAAGAAATGCTAATTCCTACAAACACCAAGCACACTGAAGACAATCTGTCTTTTCCAATAAGAAAAGTGAACAACTTGCAACCATGCAAAATAGTAGCAGCAGTAGCAGTAGTAGTACTAGTAGTAATAATAATAATAATAAATTAATTAAAGGAATGGATTTAAATTTTGCTTCAGTGACCAAAAAGGAAACTCTGAAGGAGTTATTCCATATGCAGTATTTGGCCATTACAAACTTTTAATAAAAGAAGTACCTTTCCAGAAATTTAACATTAAAAAAAAAAAAAAAAATTCTGCAGTGAGGTCATAATTTCCAGATTTAAAAATTCACATGGAAAAAATACTGACTTATCACCATCTAGAATAGGTGGAGGGAATGGGTGAATGCTATAGAGAGATCAGGACTTGCACCAGGTGGGCTGTGAGAAGAAAGCAAGATCTTCCACTCTGTTCACATGCTGTTAGAGCCTTGACTTTGTTAAAGGTTTTTGGTGTTTTTTAACTCTTCACCAGAAGAACAGACTAACATATCTGTAGCAGCATCATGAAAACAAAGAACACAGCAAGAAGTGCAAGTATATCCAGAGATAGTCCCACTCTCAGCACTTCCTTGTCATAGCACTGCTATGTTACTAACGCCTGGATATTTCACATACAGGCTCATTTTCTACAATAGGAATCCACTGCTCAGCCTACTGAACGTGAAGGCAGGCTACGGGAAAGAAGTGCACGCCAGGAATTGCAACAGCACACATCCCAACCCTGGAGCAAAAGCCTGCTTGGTGTTAAATGGTAATCACGCTCCTCAGACAAAGCTAGCATGGTGGGAAACAGTTCACTATTAGATATTATGAAGCATTTCACAAAGGAACAGCTACATTTCTTTCTTTAATCCTGGAAATGACCTGTTTACTTCTTGTTTTAAAGCCCTGTTCTTTGCCAGTGTTTTTTACTGCTGCAGTCTGAGGACTTCACAGGCAAACTGCTGCAAAACAGGAACGTGGGCACTTCATGACATTCTCCTGTAGTGGTAACAGGAATACATACTGCCTTTCCTGTCAGCCGACCTACTGTACAGCTCTGAAGCTGTAACTGGGGCAACACTGTGCTACTTACCTCTCGGAACATAATGCAGGCAAGAAAGACTGTTTCCTCTATACAGGCACATCAAAAATTAACGCACAAATCCATTTCTGTCCCACCCTATATATAGATACACACAAAATCTGTTAAACTAAGTGATTTGTACCTTATTAAAAAGCCTTTGATACGTGCCAGCACAGCCCTCCTTGCAGCTTCCCTTAATCAGTTTGCGCTAATGGTAAAACCTTAAAAATAGTAATGGAATTGTAACATGAAGCTCAAAACCAGATGGCTCTGAGCCACACTTCCCAAGTTTGGGAATTCAAAACAAAGATTCCTCTTAAGGCCAAGTACTAGCTGCAACAACCCTTTGCTGACATAGCAGATTTGCATTATCTTAATTTCCTGCAAAAAAGGTATATTTTATTGCTTTTTTGTGGACAATCATCCAAAATGTTTTTTAACAAATTTTTAAACATGCCAGTAAAAAACACTGCTGAAAAATAAAAAAAAAAAAAAAAAGAAAAAAAGTAAAGTAGAGATATTGATAAAAGAAATTTTTTAATACTTCTCTGAAGAGTAAATAGGTTTAATGTATTTATTACAGAATAATTGCTTTAGCAAAGACTGAGAAGAGATTTTAAACTTAGAGCAAAACATTATTAATAAAGGGAGGGAAGGAATGAGGATGAATAAATCAAGAACACATCTACAGAAAACGATCATGTAAATCTATTTTAAAGACTGGTCCTCTCTGGAAATCCCACTCATGTGATTCCCTCTGCTGACTGCAGCCTTTGTTCTCCTGATCTGTGGCTGAATGTCACACCATCCCGCTCATCACTGGGATGGTATGAACTCAGTGAGGCAGACAGTGAAAATGGGAAGGGACCTAGTGGCCGGTGCCGTGCCACCAGCCAGGCGCAGCTCGGCTGTGCTTTGCCTCCTGCGCCCCGCGAGACTGAACTCTGCTTTACAAAAAGCCCTCTCTCCTCGGGAAAAGACTCCCCGGGCCATTTTTTGCCTTTGAAGCAAAACGGTCCCAGCGAAGGAAGGAAAGATGAAAGCAGAGAGACGCGTTTAGGGGGTCTTGACCGGGACCTCTCAGTCTTCGACACGCCGCCAAGAGACCTGCCAGCACGCCCACAAGTTAGTGCAAGTCACAGCCACACCACAGACGTGAAGCCAACTCGTGCGCCCTCACGCTTTCTGGGTCAGAGCAAGGGTCTGGAACGGTATCCATTCAAGCTGCAGACCACATCTGGGCCTCAAGGAGAAATAAGGATGCCGGCCAGGGAAGAGCTCTGAGAACAGCTTTGCGGGCTCCTTCCCCGGCAAAGCCCCAGGGGCTGCCGTGAGGCTGACAAGGGGTGGAAATTCCCGGGTAACGTCACGGGCAAGACAAACGGGAGGCTCATTCTAGAGCTGCAGGATCTCCCGCGCTCTGACCGTAAGGATGGAGAAACCTCTTGATGTAGGGAGACAAGCCACAGCAGAAGCATCCTGCAGGCGCCGCCGTTTCACGCAGCTGGTTTCCCCCTGAGCACCCGCCAGCCACTCCGTTTGCTCTCTTGGCCCTTCAGCAACACGAATCAGCTCCGCGAGGACTTTCCTTGGAAATCCCGTTGCACTAATACTGTGTGGTCTTGGCAAAGGTGCTGTTCTTCTGAGCTGTGCAAAGACAAACCGTTCGCGCGCGGCTCTCGTGAGGCGAGGCACAACAGAGCCTCTTTGGGTCCGTGGCGAGAAGTAAGCTCTGTGTCCCCGGGAAATCCCGGGGCAGCCTCAGTGCCCTATCCCCTACCAAATCCCGTTCTTCTTCAGCCTAGTTTAACTCCTCAGTCACCAGCCCAAACGCATGGGAGCACCTGCAGGCAGCGCTGCAACTGCAAAGAGCATTTATTTATCCATCCAAGGCCAAAACAGCCTAAATCATGGCGACAGCAGCCACTGCTGGACCCGTTCCCAATCCAAGGCTGACCCCCGTGCCTGTAACACACCAACCTTCCACCTACCGCTGCAAAACTGAAGGTGGGCCCACACCTTCACACGGATGCTCATGTGCCCAGGATACCGAAATACCTGCTCTCCACCTGAGGTCAGGGCTTGCCACGGGCAGGCAGAGCCAGGGCAGCGTTACGGCTTGGCGGAGGAGTGACCAGGCAGCATCAGCTGCAGCCACCCTGCTGGCCTGGCTTGTTTCAGGGAAAGGGATTGCACGGGTACGCGTCCTTCGCCCACAGGAGGTGGCCCTGCCTGCCCTGTGGTGTGTTGATCGGTGCGTACCATCCGGGGTGCATGAGCGCACAAGGTCATGGGCTAACGGGCGTCGCGTCCCAGGAGGTTAAGGATAGCCTAAACTTGCACAGAGGTGGAGCCACGCAGCACCTCTCAGGAGCAAGCCTTTAAACGGGCATTTTCTGGGAGCCTTTTAAAACCCAGCTCTCCCAGTACTTAGCTACATACTTGGTGTCTGCAAGCAGGCAGCCAGCTAATGAGCTCTCCCGCGAGAGGAAGAGTTGGTAGTATCGAGCAGGGAGAATACGTGTGCTTATCAGAAAAAAATGAAAGAAAGGGAAGCAAAACGAACTGCTGAACTGTTCAAGTCACAGGAAGGATATAAATTCGAACCTCCTCAGCAGCTGCTCTAACAAGGGGGTGACTTGCTGAGCCTTCCCAGGCGTTCCCCAGGGAAGCTGGCACCACGCAGCCACGGCCGCGGCTCTGCGGCAGCAAGGCCCCGGAGCGCAGCCAGCCGCGGGGAGGGAACCCGGGGCGGCCAAGGAGGGCGGCTGGAGACAAGAGCCCGCCTCGAGGTTAAGAGCCCCCCCGGCCACACGCGGATCTTCTGCCGGCAGCTCTCTGGTGAGGGAGCTGCGGGAAGGCGTCCGACGGTGGGAATGTTCAGGGGGCAGCAAGGCGGGCTGTGGGGTTGGGGCCAGGATCACAGCTGAGCACGTGGGTGCCTCCTCTGACCCAAGCCCTGCACCGAGGCCGAGGGCCTGTCTTGCAGCAAGCCTGGAAAGCTTGGGCCTGGCACATGAAGGCAGATGAGCTGCAGAGCGTTCGGCTGCCACCGTATCACTGCTGATGTGTCCCGAATTTAAACAGCTCTCTCTGGAGCCTGCGAGCGCTGCTTAGGCTGCCAGAGGCACCTTCCTTAAAGGTAAGCCCGCCTGCATCTTGCTCGTTCTTCTCCAGGGCACTTTGAGACTGCGTTATGGTCCTGCCTTGCCCCTGAGGCAGAGGAGCAGGCAGAGGATGCCCTGAGGTTTCCCAGGGCAGAGCCCACGGGCTGACCCAGGGAGGAGGGGGCTTGCAGCAAGCCTGGGCAAAGCAGCGCGAGACCAGAGCCAGACTGCACCGGCCGCCGACCACCCCGAGACAATAGGAAACACTAACAGAAGCACAGGCCAGGGTAAGACTCGGTCAGGTTCTTCATATTCAGACGCAAAACAGAAGAAAAGGGAAAATGCAGAGTGTTCTGCCCAGCGGGTGGAAACCCCAGATCCACGGCAGAGAGGCACGGGGCAGAGCAGCCCCAGGACAGCACTGGAAAGCCGGCACCTGGCTACTTTGTCATCGCCTTCCTGCTCACCCTACACCTGATTTTTTTAATCTAATTTTGCTGCCATGCGTTGATGGGAGCCAGTTTGGTCCGTATCTCTTGGCTCATCTCTACCTGAACATTTCTACGGCTTGTCATCTGCTGCCACCTCCTCTGGTTCTTCCCCTGGCACCTTTCCCTTGCCATCTTGAGGGACAGAAGCCTAACACGCAAAACACAACCTACGAAACACCTGAGTTTCCATCCCTGCTGTTCTGCACAGCCAGTGAGAGGTGTGCAGGGTCTGCCAGCAAAAGGGGAGCTGGGGGCTGTTTGCTCAGGGTGTTTGGGTTAGGGGCATTCTTGGTGTTGCCACAAGCGTGCACCTGGTGTCACGGCATCCCAACCCCAGCTGAAGAGGTCTGTGCTGGGATCCTGCAAGCAGCCACCATTGCTCCCACCCCTCTTCCTCAGCTGATGTCAGGACCTCGCCTGGGCAGGCTGAGGGATGCAGCGCTGTGCTGGAGTTGCAAGGGGAGCAGCCAGCCTCGCAACAGCCTTGCAGCCGCTTCCTACGTCCCCTGCCTGTGCTCACCGCTCTGCAGCTCTCCTTTGCACGGCCTGGAGCTGGCTGGATGGGACCTGTGGCACAGGGGACGAGCAGCTGTTCGTATGCACCAAGCTGAAGGCGCTGACGCAGGCCCTGGCCGTGGGAGAGGACGAAAATTTGGTCAGGGAAAACTCAGCAAGGTGCCTTTTCACCTAAGCAGCACGAGGAAATACACCGCTTCCTTCCTTTTCTCTTTTCCCTTCTGCGAAACATCCACCCAAAGTAAGCAGTAAGGAAATCAACTTAATTCCTTGCCGTGGCAGGTTGGGGAAGAACTTGCTGGTTGCAGCTTTCACACCGCCAAGGAGGCACGCACCAGGACTGCCATCGACATACAGCAAGAGCCACAAAACCTGGAGCTCCTCACACAGTGACGCTGGGGCGAGGAGCAAGAGGCACAACTGGGACTAAGCTACAGGAGGGAGAAACCACAGCGCACTGCTCCGCAATGGGGTGGGCAGGACATGAAGGCAAGCAGGCTGGTCTGATCTAGCGACACAGGAATTGCAACCACTGCCCAGCTGCTTTGCTCCTTCCCTGCTGAGGAGTCAGATCCCGTCTCTGTTCCTCTCTGCTCAGAAACAACGTATCGCAAAGCTTCCTGAGTGAACATTGGGTTTTAGAGCAAGGCAGAGTGTGAACAGAAAGTGTTTCCCTGCTTACTCATAAAGGGGGGTTGGGGGGACAGGACATGTTTTTCAGATGTACTCTTAACAGCTTCAGTAAGCCTTTCTGTATTACACAGGTTACGTTAAAACCCATGCAAGACAGCGGCTTGGCAAAACAGAAAGCGTAACTGCAAGTAACTTAGCTTGAGTAAACCGCTGAGATGGGAGTCACCAGCCTGACGACACCAAGCTGAGTGGTGCGGTCGACACGCCTGAGGGACAGGATGCCATCCCGAGGGACCCGGACAAGCCCGAGGAGTGGGCCCACGGAAACTTCAAGAGGTTCAACAAGGCCAAGTGCAAGGTCCTGCACAGGGGCTGGGGCAACCCCTGGCATCAGTACCGTCTGGGGATGGAGGGACTGAGGGCAGCCCTGCAGAGAGGGACTTGGGGCTGCTGATGGATGAAAAGCTGGACATGAGCCGGCAATGTGCACTCGCAGCCCAGAACCCACCCGTGTCCTGGGCTGCAGCCAGAGCGGGGGGGCAGCAGGGCCAGGGAGGGGATTGTCCCCCTCTGCTCCGCTCTGGGGAGACCCCCCTGCAGTGCTGGGGCCAGCTCGGGGGCCCCCAACAGCAGAAGGACACGGAGCTGCTCGAGCGGGGCCAGAGGAGGCCACGGAGATGCTGGGGGGGCTGGAGCAGCTCCCCTGGGGGGCCGGGCTGAGAGAGCTGGGGGGGTTCAGCCTGGAGAAGAGAAGGCTCCAGGGGGACCTTACTGAGGCCTTTCACTGCTTAAAGGGGACCTACAGCAAAGATGGAGACAGACTCTTAGCGGGGCCTGTAGCAACAGGACAAAGGGTCATCATTTTAAACTAAGAGGTAGATTACATAGATATAAGGAAGAAATTTGTTATGAGGAGGGTGGTGAAACCCTGGAACAGGTTGCCCGGACAGGTGCTAGATGCTCCATCCCTGGAAACATTCAGGGCCAGGTTGGACGGGGCTCTGAGCAACTCAATCTGGTTGAAGCTATCCCTGCTCACTGCGCGGAGGTGGGACTAGATGACCTTAAACGTCCCTTCCAACACAAACTGTTCTATGACTCTATGGCTGTATCTTAAACATGGAAATACCAGCAGGAACTGTGTACGACCTTTTCATCTATAGATTCATAGCTGAAAAGAGCTTACAGTCTATCTTCCTCCCCATTGCCCCCTATTCTTGTATTGTTTTTTTCCATTTTGCATTTCATTCATATTACTTCATGCTAATCACGTTAACTAGTTGAGGAGCACATAAAGGTTGATGCAGATACGTCACTGGAAATTTGCAAAGGACGACCTGAAACTACACTAAAGAACCTCCAGTGGACGCAGATGGAAAGACTGACAAAGCAAAGAATTTTGTTCAGCATGTGAGGGCTAGACTGTGCCACCCACATCAAGTGCTTTGTAAACAGAGTGACAGAGGTGATCAGAACAACCGTGGCTTCACAAATATTTATGAAAAAATTCTTGCTGTGAAGGAGGTCGGAAAAATAACGGAGAAGGGGAGTTCATGTGGGCTTAAATATCATGCATTTGAATAGTCTCTGCATAAAAATACAAAATACATGCGTGAACACACATACAAAAGTGTTTACAGGACTGGCAGCTAAATTCCTCCCTACACAAAAAAAGAGAAAAAAAATCATATTCAGGTTTTAATCACTCCCCTTTCCCCATTACATAAATCAGAAAGTCCCTTCTTTGCAATACTCGTGCTCTGAAGCGGCACACGGTAACAGACTGTCTCTCTGGAGGTACATGATGTGCTGTCAGATCACCACATCTGTAACAGTCTTCCACTTCCTCACTGGAAAGTAATTTGGTTTTCCCCTCCTTTTCCAGACCCTCCAGAAGTCCCTTGATGAAAGAATGAGTGCAAATCTTTTCCAGCATACGACAAAGCAGAACAGCGATGTATCTTCTATGTGTGTGTGCACACATCCATGGGTGGGCAAACAAATTAGACTTTACAACCTGATCTGTAAGGTAGTACGTTTTTCACACACCAAGACAAAAGTGCAGGCCTCTAGAAGATTACACTTAGTATGTGATGGAATTAATTCTTCTAATTCAAGTCACTTTCTAGACTCCTTGCTTGTGAGTCTACTTACTGACTCACATGTTCATGTGAAGAGAGAGAGGATACGCATGCAAGAATATGTGGCCTGAAGGTATATCCTGAACTAAAACAGTAAGAATAGCAGCTGAGAAACACAGGAACTACTGCAACTGTCTGAGGTACACAGGCTCTAGTTCAAACCTACCCAAACCCACTGGACAATCAATGTAGAAATATGCTAGAAATGGCAGCACACATGAACAGAAAGCACGGAAGAAACTCAAGAGACACCTTGATTCTAAGCAAAAAATCAAGAGGAGGAAAAGTAATGAGAAATCATCAGTGAATCTGGTATGAATTATTTTACAAGAAGGAAATGTAATCTGATAGTTCAAGTACAAAAGATCTATTTCTAGTGTCTAGAAATTCTTTGTCTTATAAGCAGTATGTCTTAGGTCACAGTGGTCTGCGCTAAACTAAAAAAAGCTAGCCAGACACTGTAAATAAGGAGGCATTCATTAACTTCCGAATGACACAATTTTGTCCCATCCATCATAAAGACTCTATCCCCAAGCAAAGCTTGCAAATGTATTCAAATATCAGTAGCATTTTATTGTGACTAAACTGAAAAAGTTACTCTTAATTATGATATTAGAAGCAAAAGCAAAAGCATCAGCTCTTTCTCTATTATTCTGTTTTACAAACACTTGAAAATGGTTACAAAATTCAGTCTTCTTAAATTGATATGTGAAAACGGATAATGGATTTAAGAACAGTGACTTGTCTGAGTATGCCTTAATAAATGATCTTCAAAAAGGAAAAAGAACAGAGTCACATGTAACTAGCATAATCCCAACAGAAAGAAAGTATACCCACAAGACACTCCTTTCATTCCTTGGAAACAGACACCAATGCCCTTCTTGCTTAAAAGACAATCTTGTTACCATCTTTTTACAACTACAATATAATCACTGTCTAATCATTCTTCATAATTGACTTGATTTCTTATCTCAAGTAGATGGGTGCTGAGATCTTCTCTAAAATAAGCTAAGAAGACATAAAAAAGTGTGCAAAATGCCTGTTATGAAAGGAGCAGAATTTCAATGATCCATGAAGCATTTGCTTGACTATATTTACCATTCACAAGATGATGGGCAAAACCAACTTTGTGCTCAGCACATAACTGTTTTTAAAGGATGCCACTTGCCAGGGACAAAAGCAGGATTTTAAGTATTTTAAGTCCCAAGTCCTTGCCCCTTTTTTTTTTTTTTTTTTTTTTTTTTTGTAGTAATACTATGAATATGATATATTCTGATTCACAAGACATATAAATATAGATATGGAGATATGGATATTTGGGATATAGAAGTAGCTTTTTTAAACTTGCATTTACAAATCTTCTCAAAAAAAGACTCAAACTTGTTGCCAGCATTTATATGCTTACTGTATTCTGCAAATCTTCAAGAATTTACACAGATGACCATCCTTGCCAGGAAATTAAGTCTGGTGTAATCCTCTGGGACATGTCTCTTCACAGTAGTTGAATCTCCACAGTTAAGATTTCCTGAACTCTCAAAATGTGGGATGTGTGTGGAAGTCAGGGAAATATATCTGGTTTTGCCCCCAGCTGGATAAACAGACAAACTGACTGTGCATTTGTCAAAGGATGCCATATAAAACCTTAAGCAACCAATGAGGCCACCTGCAGTACATTAACAGTAGAACACTTCTGTAAGTCAGCTTCATTCAAGCTTCTGTGCTTAAGGCATACTTTGAATTTATACAGTACCATTTAGCCAGAAAACCACCAGTGCCAAAAACCACTTTTCAGACTTAAGCTGCCAGATAAATTGAGATTATTCTACCTATAATGAAAATACAACTGTCTGGTTTAACAACATACATGATTACAAATGAGGAAGCAAATTATATGCCTACTCTAAAATAGAAATAGTTTTTATATAAATTGCTTGTGCAGATAATGCAATCCCTGAAATGTAAGGCACAGAAGTCAAAGGGACACTGCCAGAAGAATTATTTTAACTGTATCTTTTTCATCTTAGATAAGTTGAAACAGCAACAAATTTAACATCTTATTTAAATCTCATTATTTGGTGAGCTTTGCAGCATGATCAGTTGGCTTTTTAATTTTCACACTGCAGGACCTACCCTTTTTTTTTGGCTGCCATTAAAAAAAGCACAATATGGAGTGTTTGCATGGCAAGGTTTGGATGAAGATTCCTAATGAAAGAGCAACACTTACCTTTTATGGTTCACTGAAAAAAGTAATGCTTGTGTAGCAGGATCTTCTTTCAAAATGGAAATGACCTAACTTTTACATGAAGACTTTTCTGGGGCTACACATGTGCATTTGTTAAGCACTAACTCAGTGAAGAGGAAAACATGCCAGACACTGCACCTGCTGCAAAGTGTTCTGTAGAACTCTGCTAAGTAACCTGATGCAATCCTGCAGAGTTAGGAAATACCATGGGATGACAGAAGAAAGTGCTATGCCTTTACTCTGAGCATGTATTCAAAAATTACCTCAGTGAATCAAATTTTGAGACAGCTTATTAGTTTTTACAAAGCTACATGTACTCATGAACACATGTTCGCTACCTTTGAGTGACAGCTAGGAAAAATAAATTATCAAATCATTACTGTAATTCAATTTAAAAACAAAAAACAGAACAGGTCATTGTATATCCTAAACACTACCTTTGTGAAACAAGAGATGTTTTGCCTTTCATGAAAAACCTTTGATTTACTACAAAAAATACTGTAATACTATCAATTTAAAAAACACCACAAATCCCCAGTGCTTCATAAGCAGTCAGAAGAGAACTGGTCCCATTTAGTGGGTGAACAGAGTTACAGACTGTGGCCCCAATGGAAAGAATGATACCAGCACCAAACACTGCACTTCACAATGTAACAGTAATAACCTGTTACAGAAAGTCTGACAGTATAGGGATGGTGCAAAACTATTCTAAACAAAAAATGACAGAAGTTTCTTATCACAGCATTTCAGTGCCATTTAGCAACGTTGCTAAATAGTGAAGCCAAGACTCTCCCTACAGAACCACATTTGCTCAAAGGCCTTTTATATTTTGTACTCTGCCAATTAGAGATGAAGGTATCTGTCTGAGGTGATTGCAGGACACTCTGTACTTTGGATCCTTGCAGACTTTAGTGATATTTGTTGTCACAAATACCCACATAAAGTGCAGCTATGCTAACTGAAAGAGTGACATAGCCTCCAATAACACAGGGTAATTATTACAGCTCCCATAGATACCAATCCTGTGTCTAACACACCAAACTAGCTTTTCCCTGCTGTGCCAAAATGACACTTCAAAACACTGCACCCCCCTTTTCTTCCCCCTTCTGTTGCTGGATTGTCAACCCTATGAGATCTGTGAAAACAAACATCAATGAACAATTTTGAGCATGGAAAGAGCACTTTGACAACCCATCATACAATGCTGACATCAACAGTGTTGTTTCACTTGAGCCTCTTGCACCCAATAAGTGCTTTTGTAAATACGTAAAATAAATGGCAGGACCTACCTGTGATTTGTGTTGTCATGGAAACGAGCAGTGAAAAATTCAAAGCTATCATGGAAATATTAACAGAGTAATTGGTGCCTGGCTGCAAATCAAAACAAACTTCTGGAGCCTGCTTGTGTGTAGTAAGGTTGAAGGTCATTTCATGAAAGAACTCCTTCTGATACCAACGCTGGCCTTGCACACGAAACTGTAACCAAACAATCATGGCATGGAAATTGCAATGTTTTAATATATCACTTGCATTCAGTCATGTCATGCTCTAAATTAGAAGGAATAGCAGAGAAACACATCACTGCATACAGAATGCCAAAAATGTTGGCACTGACAGCTATTTAAATTCAAGTGCTTCCAAAATTTGACAGGAATTGCAGTCCCTCTTGATCAGTTCTGACATTGTCCTAGTTCTTTCACTTCTCCTCCTCCTAGTCTATCTTCTTTTCTATTAGTACTGTAATTTCCCCCAAGTCTTTATTTCCTGCTAACATACGGGCTTCCAGTAATAGAGCACTTCATCACAGTATACTCTCATGATGCAAAGTGATGAGTTATAAAAGTAAGCTCACATGAACACCTGTCTGGTTTGACCCCGAGGATCAAGTCAAAATCAAGTAATTTTGACCTATGTCAAAATGCCAAGTACCCTCCAGGATCTGCCTACAGGCAGCTGTTTCCACACAAATTTACAGACCCATAGGCTTTTTTGTTTCAGTTGGATTTTCTGTATGCTTATTTTGTTGTCAATGTCCCAAATTACTGTGAAGTTATTAACTTGAGGCCTCCCCTGATCATTCCTCTGTTAAATGCTTAATGTATTTTAATCATGTGCTAATTTTCCTTTAAATAGATGCTATGCCTTTAGATTACTTCTAAGCACCTCTTAGCACACAGGGATTTCAGAAAACAGCAGGTGGTCATGAGTCCTGACAGGGATAGTTCATGTAGAAATGCCCTGCTGGAATGAGGGAAGATTGAACACATATCACAAGAAAGAATGGACTGACTCTGTGGAATTGGAACAGAGCTGTCTGAGGCCTGAACATGACAAAGTTGAAAGTATAGATAGGGAAGGCAAAATAGAGTAGAACAGGGTCAAAAATAAGCAAGAAACAGAAGACTACCGAAGAGCAAAAAAGGAAAAAAAGAAGTACCATGAAGGCTGCTATTCAAACTTACTCCCTGGGTTTTTATGAGAGACATTATTAGAATGAGGAATATTGCTAGCAGTGAGTGTTTGAAAAATTCCAGGTTTTTTCACGTAGGTGATTGATACAAATTGTTTCCTAGATTCAAAATACAGATTGTCACTTACTGAGTATCTGTCTTCCACATCAGTTCCCCTTACATTTCTCCGCCATTTCAAGCAGGTATCATTAAAAATTAATACATTATTGAAAGCTTCCTTTACTGTAGAGACAATAAAAAAGGGAACAACTTATTACCAAAAATGTCATCTTCTTCAACTTAATTGAATATGAGTAGATGAAAATTTTAAAAAAGGTTTTTATTTTAATTTTCTTCTGAAAAGGAGGTAGAATCTCATTTCTTTCTGAGTGAACAAAGTACAGTAAATAAAGCATGAACATTTACCAGAAGAAATGGCTTTTGGAAAAACCAAAGCACACTATTCAAGAAATCAAGATAGGATTTATTTGTCCAGATCTAGGGAGGTTATGATGACAGAAAGATCCAGGGGTTCAGAGCTTCTGATGGAAATAAAGTTGTCATAGAACAATCTGTCACAATTGATGCCCTTTAGGAAAAAGCTCATGAGAAAAAGCATTTTTCTGGATTCCAAAGATATTTCTCAAGGTCTGTCTCATCAGCATCAGTATGTCAGAAGGCAAGCTTAAAGTTTCCATAACCAAAATTCTACAGAAACCTGCTGTTAGAACATGTCTTCTCTACAATTACTGAAAGACTAACAGAACACTGCTCATCACTGCTAAACATGAGAACATTATCTATAATGCTCACATCACTCAGATTAGTATCACACAGCTCAGAAACAGGGAATTCTCCCACTGGCAGAAAATCAGTTTTCAAGGCAAGCAATGGAAACCAGTAAGCACTGTAACCACAGACAAATTCTGGCATGTAGCCATGAATGCCACTGCACCAATCCTGCCTCAGTCAGAAGTCAAATCCTGAAGAAGCAAGTTTGCCAAATCTTTCTGGAGGGCACTTACTGCCATGGCTCTGTTTGCTCATAGATTCAATGGCCACAGTGAGCAGAAAGAAAAATGCCTTGCAGAAAGAAGATGCTGGTGGTGGTACATGTGTGTAGTCAGCAAAAAGAATCACATAGTCTAGGACACAGCCTGTTGTTCTGTTTGTTAGTCTCAAAGCAGTGAACTGCAGGACAGTAAGTTCTTCTACATGCATAGAAAATACAAATGACAACCTACCCTTTGTTTGAACTGCAACTGTAACTGAGACAGTGATGTTTGTGGAAGAGATGGTAGTAATATTCACCACGTAGTTACTGCCAGAGTTGAGACCTAAACACACCTTTGGATTATCTTCACTTGTAGTGATGTTAAATATCTCATCTTCTGAGAACTTCTTCTCATCCCATCTTTGGCCTAGTATGTGAAACTATTGAAGGATTAATAAAAATGGTGGTGCAATTGGTTGCAGCTCTCCAAAATTCAGAATATTAGTTCAATTCAGCCTTGAGAACATAGGATTACATCTGTTTTAGAATATCAGCTCAGTCAAAAAAACCAGGCTTGTGACTAACTGCTTTAGTGCAACAAGATGGCTTAATAAGTTCTTTAATTTCTTTTGGGTGTTAAAATTATTAATATTTTTTCATACATTTCTACAACAAATAGAAGGAATCTATAGCATGGACACTACAAACACCTCCAGCACAGATAGTAAGGTGTAAGTAAGCATTCTTTCTTGTTTACAGCAGACAGATAGAAAGTACATCTGCTTGCTACTTCCTTTTTCTTTCTGTCTTTTTCCCCCCTTGCCACACAGAAGCAGTAGTAAGACTGAATGCTGAACAACCATAAAAGATAAGCTTCCCTAAGATCATCCCAGTTCAGTGAAAAAGAAACCTGTTGTTTGTATGAGATGAAGGGATAGACAAATCTTATTGTAGAATATTGTAGGTGAGCTCAAGGCAGTCCAGATTGTATTCTAAACTTTCCTGCATTCACCCTATGTCTACATCATCCTCAGCTTTGACTATTCTGATGTGTCTTGCCAATAATTTCATGCAGGCAAAATCATGTGCACAGACCACATTACACCAGAAATCCACAGCTTGTCAGTTACCACTGAGTACATTAAAAGAACGGGTTTTGAACTGTTAGGGTAATTGGGAACTTGTTTTTTTTCATCTCAGAAGTGCTCAATAGAAGCACTCAAACTGAAAAAACATTGTTTTATAACACAGGAGGAAAAAGATAGGTTGCTTTCCAAAATTATCACCCAATCTTGAAACATATTTTCCACATTAACCTATCCACCCTGTAGATCTTAAATAATCTCCTTTTTCTTTTTTCTCTGTTTGTATGTGCTCAAAAAAACCCATCTTTCTTGGGATGCTGTAATTCTCAAAACATGTCAATTCTTACGTTGTTTTGCCTTTCAATAGCACTGACTGAACTATTTGCTTCTGGTAACTTACATCTTACCTTTCATGTTTATATGTTTTTATGCTAAAAAAAGTAGTTACCAAGGTTGCTTTCAATTTCCATGAAAAATGGAAAAATGTTCAAAGATACGATGGTTCAATCTCTTGAGCAAGGCACAGTATATCAATATACATTCCATTTGTAAAACAAGTTGCATCCTGTATCTGCAAGTGATACACTGTTTACTTTAAATGTTTGCATCACATATCAGGACAGAGCCCAAACTTTGCAATGTCTTCTGTGTCAATGTGACCTTGAGCTCTACAACAGAATTTCACTACAACATAAACTTGTACCGAAACACTTCTCATAGTTTCAAGCAGATGTTTAGGTGATTTACTGGAATGGGACCCCAACAGCTTTTGAGTTTTTTACGTAGCTTTAGGACAGGGATTTGTTTGCTTCCTAACCCAGACAGCTTTAGGTTTCTAGGCAGTTCACTGGGAAGAGCGAGACAAATTACCCACAAACAAAACCCACAGAACAAATCTCCACTGCTGACTCACCAGAATTAACCAGGACAAAGCTACTCCCAACCCCAAATACTGCCCCACTTACTGTGTATGTTTCCTGCACTCCCAGTCTTCCAGTTTTCCTTTGCCACTTTACACATGTTTCATTGAATATGGACAAATTACTGAATAATTCCTCCTCTGTGAGCAAAAACATGAACAGAAAGAAAACAGTTATTACTTCTCATGCAAACCTTAATATGTTTGGAGCAGTTGTTTATTTTGTCCTTTTTGTTGTTTGGGGTTTTTTTTTCAAACAGGAAAAATAAAACAAAGTTGGCAGAAGTCAGGTAGTAACTTTTCCCTTAACTGTGTCAGCTCCTAAAACTAAAATACAAGGCTAACTGAAGAAGCATGCTCTGAGCTAATGACCATGAAGCCCTTAAACACACAGCTAGCGTTATGGTTATGTAAACTACCAGGACTAATGAAAACTGTGCTAGGCTTACATTTTAATGTAGAACAATTTTAATACTAATGACTTTACAGATCCTGAAGAGGACATTAAGACTACATTACAGTTTCCTGACAGCAAAGGAACAAGCTCATTAATTCTATCAGACTGCTGATAAATTCAATATAAGAACATGCATATACAGCAGTATTGCTCCTTCCACAAGGATCATCAATATCTACTGTAATAAAGACTAGAATCTTTCATACCAGGTGACCAATCCAGGCAACAGAGCCACTGAGAAAAGACATTTTGCTCTGCTTTGGACATTCCTCCTAGTCTTAATACATTACACTTGCACTGTGTATAGATATTTGTGGTCAAAGTATTTCATTAAAGTGTGCTTATGACAGTATTGGACCATCAAAAATGAAGAGCAATAAACAATTGCTCCAATAAACAAATAATAACAGCAAATAAACACCCGTTCTATATACTCCTTGAACTTGGCTGTCAGCATCTGGGTCTCATGACATTCAGTGGTCTGTCTTCTAAAGAATAAGCCACTCACAAATCAGCTTGAAGACTTTGTAGACCATTGGATCTCATGGATTAGAAGTCTCATTAAACCGCAAATAAAAAAATCAAGCAGATTGAAGAGAGCTGTCTGTAAGAAAATGAGGCTACCAATAAGCCAACTTGGAAAATATTGCTCTTCTGAATACAACAAGCTGCATTAAAGCTTTTTCAAGAAAGCTTCTGTGTTAGCTTGGAAAATAACTTATTTGTAGCTGAATGAATGTTTTCGTTCATTAATTGTTTGGTTGCTTGTTAAAAGGTGTCAACATTTTTCCTTATTTTATAATAAATAAAATTAAATAACCCAGCTGCAGTAAAACACTTTTCAGAACAAACACTAGATTAGAAGAACGAAGCCCACAAAACTAAGCATGTCAGGAGACAGTTCTAGCAACCAGATACATCCCTCAACATACCTGTGTTAATTTACACACTTTTAAAAGCTGGCTTATGGCTCAGAGAAAAAAGCACAGCCAGGAAGATCAACTCATCCATTCTTTTTTTAGGCAGTTCTCTCTCTGCTGTCACCAGACACAGAGCAGTTGCCTTCACATAACAAGACAACCAAGTATCCTCCCAGAGCTAACATCAAAGCTCCTTCTAGACACAACTCAGATTAGATAGTATTTGCTCCGTTTCTTTCCTTTTTCCAGACTTCAGTCATTCCTTTGTCCTACTACCATATTTTTCTATTACATTCACTACGTTACCAAGGTCATACAAATCCAAGCCCAAACAGATTCTAAGCTGAAAAGCTGCTGAAAAAAAATTAAGGGGATTTATAGGGCAGCCTTGGTAGATACTTCAAAAATATTCACACATTAGTTGGTCTAATGCCCTGCTGTAAAAGCAAGCATAGCTCAGGGTACTCTTCCTCCATATGTAAACTTCATTACCATATCAATGGGCCCCCCTGTAGGACCTGGACATGAAGCTGTCACCAAAATAAATTAATGCATCAATAGTCTCTAAAATTCCCATATGTAGGCAGTTACTGAGAATTAAAGTATAACTGTTTATGTATTTTGCAGCACTTTACTTTCTTTTTCCTTCCCTTTTTTTTGATTATTAAAACTGTCATAAAACTGTTTTCTAATGATATCTCCCTCGCCACATACTCAACAGATAACTCACCCACTACATCAGTTTATCTCCCAACTGATTTTAATTCCCCCACTCCAAACTGTCATTAAATATGGAAATGCTGTTGAACACTTCTATAGAGGAAGAAAAAGAGATTAATCTGCGTATCCTCTAAAACAAATTTCCTTATAAATGGCTGTATGATTGATTGTATTTAATTGCTGCTTATTATTACTATGTTTCACAGTAATGTCTAGAAACTCTTCAGTATTAAGACTTCTGTACCAACACAGAGCAAAAGAGTATGTTCAGTTGTTGTATTCTTTAAATCGGATAAATTTTTATTAAGACCGGATGGCAAAAATGACTCATTAGAGCACAGCCAGAGGGAAAATGTTTGCATAGCAATGAGATCTGAAGTAAAACACATAACAAGAAAGCAAAAAAGCCCTGTAATCTTCAAGAGTGCTCAGTAAGAAAATCAGGCACTTTATTCATGAGTTTATAAAATACTAAGTAAAAAAAATAAAGCAAAATAAAGAAACGAACACAAAAAAATGGATGCCAGGTGTTCAGGTAAGGAAAGAAATCTTACATAGTGGCCTTCTTGGAAAGAAGGCAGAACTAGTAGCACTTTTTTCTGTAACTACATCAATTTTTCTATCATGCCTTCTGAACTTTTAGGATAGGGCCACCATGCAATTATGAGACAGCCTAACTCTAAACAGCTAGGAGTGAACAAGGACAGAGAGCTGTAACATGCACAGAGTGAACAACACAACAAAGTCGTGGGCTTTCTGAGGAGACTGCTTTCCCTCCCTTACTCTTATTAAGTACTGTTTGGATAACCAAATGTAAAGTAAGTGCTTGGTTTAACATTAATACCACTAGCATAAACACAGTATCCAATAACAGCACAAACGGGTTCCCTGACAGATTATTTCTCCTGTAAATCTAACAGTGCCAGTGACTTCCAGAGCTTGGGAAGTTATATGCCCGCCCTCAGTGTAAAGTCTTAGCAGAGAGCGGCATCCAGGTCTTCAACATATTTGATTTTGATCAACACCTTTCACTCAGACTCACAAATGAGATGGGAGAAGTAAAAACCCTCGATTTCCCCACACTTCAGCACTAGAAGTTTCAACTTGCAATTAACGGAGGAGGCCACTGGGTGCCACTGCTGTTCCACTGACCCTCAAATTACCCTCACAATCTCCTTCCCATCCCAAGGGAAAGGGTACTAGAAATGACATGCACATGCCTGGAGATGAGAGCAGAAGAGTGAAAAAAGATCCCAGAGCATTCGAATCCCAAAAGGCAAATCTGTGATAGGGTAGAGAGATGCAAATAGCACCTGGCTGTTAGCAGCCAGGAAGGACAGGTACTGGTAAACACAACACAAATGGAAAAACATAAAAAGCGAACAACAAGCTGATTCAACAGCACTAGCGAGTGTTGGAAGGGAAGCAATCATGCTGGGAAAGGCAAAGAGACTAACTTTAGGAAGGAAAACAATAAGTGAAGGTCTCAGTCCTCTTATTTCACTTTTAAAAGCTCTGCTGGGAAGAAGGGAGCCTCTCTGTGCTTGAGCACGTAGGAAAATCTTCAAGTAATTACAGCCAGTGCATAAATGCCTGTGCTGTCATGCTCTTCTGCCTTAACCTCGTGCTGTGAGGACCAACCTCTATTCTGTTCATCAGTTTCTGTGAGTTCAGGTCCTAGTACTCAGTCTTATTAGTTGCTGATTCAGAAAAAAAAAAAAAGTAACACAGACAACTCCATGTCTAAACAGTCATGACTTCTTACACTTATACAATCCACTAGTCCTCAACTGAAAGACCACTTGACTATCTGCTTGAGATACATGTGACCTCATCTTGAGATACATCTTATCGGTGAAGTATTTTTGAACTTCCATGAAAAGATGGTATTTACCAGAGAGCAGACAGAACCAGCACCAATCTGCCATTCCATCTTCTGCAAGTAGCTAAAAAGAGCATCCACACATGCAAATTCACTTATTGAACTCATCCCACCAATCCCCACCCATACATGCAATTTAGAGAAAAGAAAAAATCCCAATATAGCTTTTTGGTATGTTTTGCCTGTTCAATTCTGTGGAGACTGTGAATGATGCTGCACATGTCATTACCTACTAATGTGCACCACACATATGTTCAGATACAGAAATTAAGTGAGAGCAAACAACACTTCAAAGAGAACTTCTGCTCAGACTGTTTCAAGGCACCTGTCCCATAGCATACAGGCAAACTCCTCTTGCACAGGAGCTTTCACAAGTATATATGGAATTTATTTTACACAGACATACCTTCAGTATTTATATCTTTTAGGGTAGTATAAGTTTTTATGACTTTTTCACATTTTGAATAACATACATGCTTCCAGTTTAACTAGGACTACAAAATTTCAGCAGGTTTTCACCTTCAGCCCCGAACTTTACACAGAGAAAATCCACAAAGAAACCGCAAAGCTGTAGGCAAAGACAGTCATGCAGGAAGGAGCAGATAGCTACAGATTACTACTTCTTTTGGTCTAAAAACATTACCAAGAGACAATCAGGAGCAGAGTAATTCATGTATTGAACCAGATTGACAAAAACATAAGAGATGCAATTGTGAGCATACCTACAAAAGGAAGATGTATCAGTCGTGTCCAACTAGATGGGATTAGATGGGCTGGGATTAGAAATGTATACAATCTACTCCCCAGCTGAAAGAGGTTCCAGAGACTAGAAAGTGGTATTTGCCATCACAAATTAGGTAATTATTAACTCAGTTTCAAACAAACAAACAGAAGCCTAAACAGACCTGCAAAAAGCTACACCTTTTTTTGTTTAATCATCACTGGGTTGCATCACTTTGATCTAAGAAGTAGCACCTCCCATAATACAGAATCCACCTGTGGTTTTCCAAGCAATTAAAGAAATTACCAGATCACCAGATGTTTGGATGTAACATATCAAATAAAGCTTTTACACAAATTCAGGCCAATCAGATCCTTTTCATTGATTACTATAATTATCTTAATTTTTTGATGGGGTTCTTATTCCTATAGAACCATGGGTTTTGAACCAATGCCCACAGATGTGAGTGACATCTTTTCTATTAAGATCGTGTTGACATGAATTATTTATATATGGCTGGGAATAAAAATTAGGAGAGTGACAGCTAACCCATTAATTGTAGTGTGGAAATTACTGATGCTGCCATCACTGAAACATGCCTGCTGCCTTTCTGTATCATCTCTTAATGTACAAGTGAGGATGTAAAAAACTGACATCCCAGAGAATTCTAACTGGAGGGGAAAAGAGTCATTTGGAATAAGGACAAAGCATAGAAGAAGGGAAACTGAAAGCAAAGGGAAAACAATTCTGTATTAAAAAGAGAGTAACAAGACCATCTCAGTTGCATGGAAATTATTTTTGTTATAGGTCTACAGTTAAATGACACCTGAAGAATGATCCTGCTCTGTTTATTCCAGATTGGATTCAGGTTTCACTTTTGATTTTTTCCACATTTTTTTTTGCATTCTGAAAGTATTCTTTTCCTCTTCTGCATGTTGCAAAGTGCACAGTGTGGACAATACACTATGCCTTCTCTGACGTGATTCATCAAACTGTTCCTCCTTCTCGACCTTCAGATCTCTTATGTATGTATTTAGCCAGTATCCTCCATCCCCTTCAGCCATTAGGATTTTCAGTGCTGGTTTATAACCTCCGTTTTCTGGAAATGGCTCAAAACCAACTAACACTACCATAATACGTTTCACATGGATTTCTCAAAAACATCTCGAGAGGTCAAGAGATGCAGCTAAACTCTATTTGTGGATGAGGTGTCACAACACAGAAAAATGAAGCATTTTGAAACAGAAAATTAACCTTCAGTGAAAGATGGACAGTTCACATTGCATTTAGTAAGAGGTTACATAAAAAAGAGCAAGCACACAAAAGGTTATGACACAGAAGCTCCAACCTCAGGGTCAGACAGAATGTGTACTGGTGTGAAGAATCCTTTTTTCCCTATTTGAGTTCTAGGTTCACAATACACTGGGACTAGGTCACCTTTTCCTCTATACACCATGCACGCAAATCCTACAATCTGCTGACAGCCCTTACTGCCTAACACTACTTCTGCAGGCTCTCACAACTGACCGGTATGATTGCTGTGCTGTCAGACTCAGCATTAAAGAGACACAGAGGACAATTTTCCCTTTTGAATACAACACCTATTTCCCACTATCTGAGTTTTTAAATGCTTTACCAACTATCTGCGTTAGCTTTCCATGCAGGTCAGATTCACTCCCTCCTCTAGCCTTTTAACATATCCATGGACTTTTCCCACCCATGTGCAGCAGTTGCTTCTCTTGCAATGACAATTCTTCACTTAACTTAAAAAAAAACACTTTAAGAAATGCATTTCTAATAATATAGTGAATAGTAGTAGTGGAGATATTTCAATACTGAGAAGTTATTATTTAATGCAGACTTGTATTTTCTTTTCCTTGGATAAAGAAAAGGAAATTGGACAAACTGTTTATCTTTCTTGAGACACAATACCCACACCAACAGACGATAAACACACTGAACACTAACAATCTCCAAAGAAAACAGACATAGAGAAGGAGTTTTCTAGGATCAGAATAATGAGCAGCAGCCAACCCAGTCTATGTGCTTATAGCTGGGACTGGAGCCAGTTGTTACAGAAAAGACAGATCAGACACTGTCAAAAAGCTCTCAATGACAAGGATATCTCTAGAACTCGAGACTGGGAAATTGGAAAAAGCTTAATGAATAGTAGAAGGGAGGACTCTGCAAACAGGAACAAGAGAGCTACAGTAGGTAAAGCGACTATTTCCCTCCAAAACATCCCTAACAATTGTCCAATTAACACAGAAAACTGCATCAGACACTGCCCCATTTGTGCATGAGTTGACCCCTTCATAACTGTGAAGAAGACTGGAAAAAGTACCGAAAAGGTTTTACAGCTGCACACAATATTAAGAGTAAGGCAACCCCGTAAGCACCCTATTTACCATAATTCACCTTAACTTTCCCCAGATGCCCAAGAAGTAAGTTCTCAAAAGTTAAGCTCTCTGTGTGTGCATGTGTACATGCATGCACATACACAATCTACACATACTGCAAGGGGAAAAGATTTTACTTCATCACCTATGTTAGTCCTTCCTGACCTTTAACTATCACACATTTGTATCCAAGTTCAATGAAAGACCAACCTAACCCATTTACACACTTTACATTTCAGACATCCTCCAGTTCCTCTCCTTGCCTTTCTCAAAATGATACTTCTCATACACTTCGTAACAGCTTATGTTATGCATTGCACACTGTGCCATTTGCCAGTGCGGGTTTAGGAAGAAGCACCTCAGATATCTAAGGCACAAATCACCTTTTTTCTGACCTTCTTACAGCCATGATAAATTACAAAAAACCCACCACCTTATATCTGGAATCCACTCAAAAAGAAAAACATGAGTGGGAAGGCTTCATTTTATACTTTTCACTTTAATAAAAAATACAACTGTAAGTCTTATGTTACCTTATGTCCCACTTTGAGCCCACATCCAGAACAATCTCTCTCTCAGTAAGATAAATATTACTATCAAAAAGGTTCAGGTTGACAATTTTGCCTCTGAAACTCACAATGAGAAAACCAAGCTCCTTGTTTCAGACTATCTGGTATTCCACTACAGCATGCCGTAATGCTTTATAGCCAAAGCCCTTACCTGAAACAAGCTGAAACACTACGTCCACAAGAGGATATTGTTTTCATTCTGAAAAAAACTTCCCAGATTTACCATGAAATTCCACCAGAGCTCAATACAATGTATGCCTGGAATAACATCATACCATGTCTACAATGAAAATAAATGAAACCATGTATTTCCACTCTGCAGAGGAAAAATAAGTTCTTCCAGGACAAACTGTACAGGACGTCCAGACTCACACATTGAGCATACTGGACAGCACGTATTAATTGCTGATGTGCTCTTGGCACTTTAGTCTCTTGAGTTTATGTATACAAATCAAAGGTTGGAAAAGGAAGACTGTAATCCAGCTAACTATTGCCAGATTGCACTGCTGATGGCTTAATCCAATCAGCGTCTCTCAGTAAAATTAACTTTGTCAAGCAATTTTTTAGTATTTATACCCACTACTATTAAATGTACTTATATATACACACATGAACACACATTTACTATATACCCCAACAGACAATGCAAATAAAGGGTATTCCATAGCAATCACTGCCTAGGAAATGAAGAAGTGATAATTTTCCAAGGGAACATGCTCAGAGGCAATTCTTAACTTCCTGATTTCTAATGAGGTTTTTCAGGTAACAGGAAAAGACAAATGGTTTTCTGACTTCTATCATAAGTTATTTTGAAATGGTACATGATTTTCTCTCATTTTAATGGGACTTACTGATTAATTACACACATCCTTAAGACCATACGCATCTGAAAGGCAACATTACTGAAACAGAAATTTAATTTCATTTGAAAGTCATTTGGTCCCTCGAAGAGTGTGAAAAATGGGGAAGTTAAGAACCTGAAGACCTTTGTACTAATCTCCTATTCATGAGAAGCCTGGACTAGTTAGGCAATTTTTTAAGGTTTTTTCCCATTCTACTTCACCACTCTACTCTGACTTTTTTTGACCCTCTGATCCAACAATAGAGCTGAAGTCTACATTTTGCATCTGGCAAAGCTCTTGCTGAAATCAATGGTAACGCTGCAAGAGCAGTCTGCAGATTCACGCCCTTCAAAGCTTCAGAGTGCTCAAGACAGAACTCTAAGCATTACAAAGACTGACACACCTGATTAACATAGCTACTCTACACAGTGCTGGCTTCAAAACCAATTCAGAAAGTACAGCTATGAAAATTGCCTAAATGAAGTATGAATTATGACTTTTAACAACAGTAGTTCTGTTTCTATTAGGGCAGTATAAAAAGTGAGAGAAATGCTTTTCTGCATGCTCATTTTATTTGATGTCACATGTTTTATATTCGCAGTGGATGCTCAAGACCTCAAGTGAGTCAAGAGAGGCATCAAGCGGCAACTCTTTGGTCTGTGAACTGGCAGCAGTCAAAGACACACTTCCAGTCCTTTTGAAAAACATGTGGATGCTATGAAACTACAGCAACATTATCATCTGCAAAAGACAGCACTTCTACTTAAGAACAAGAGATGGACAGTCACAGAGCTATCTCGTGACACCTCTTTCTAAGAACACAGAATAACACTAAGGACCACAACAGACATAGTCCAAAACATCTGCTATTTTTTTGCTATTATTAAAATGTCAGTACATTTTGTTTCCAAGCTCACAGTACAACACTTTTATTACAAATCTCCCTTCCCAGGTGTCATTCTTCTCTAAGAAAATCCTTCTGGACTGAAATTCAGACAACTAGATCTAGGCTGCAAAGGCAACCAGAAACAAATTTTACTTTGGACATTATGAGAGAATAAGAAAAAAAAAAAAAAAAAAAGGAGTTTTGAATTGCATTCACCCTCCTTTCATTGCAGTACACTTTACAGTATTAGGCCCACAACAAAATATCATTAAATGCCTTCTGCCCATCTGGTGATCCTCCCCTGGCTTTTAATGCTGAAGGTTCTCAGTGCAGAGATAAAACTCCAGTTGTATTAGTCCCTTACTGTTTGAACTAAAAAGCAAGAAAACTACAGACAGATCTGTGGCATCCACTAGAAACTGTTGCATGGTTAACATTCTCTTCCATGACCTTTCCATCCCAAAGTACCAGCACATTCCCTACATTGTAAATGAGAATGTGATTTCTTGCCTTCATCCATCCTCCTTCAGAACAAGAATGAGAAGCTATTTAAATAGCACACCCCACAGCAACTTCCTACAGTAATATTTACCTTTGCATATGTATGTAATATTCTCCCACAACTGATCTATTGTGCACTCTGAAAAATTCCTGTCTCCATTAAAATAATATCCTTCTTTACACTGATAGTACACTCTGCTCCACAGAGTTGTAGAGTTGTCCCAGATCATTTCTGTGTGAGGAATCAGCAAAGGTTTGCCACAGTCTATTTCTGCAACAGAAAAAACAGGATAACAAAACCCAAAAATTAAAACAGGCAAGGCATATCAAAGTATTTAAGGAAGAGAGATGAATTGTCCCAGCAGGCAGCACTTCACATTTTTCACTTTCCCATGATTTCTGTAAGTCAGGCCAGCCCTTTAGAACCCAGAATTTTGTGAACGGAGACTTTCTAGCAGAGTGGGGCATTTATCGTTCAAGACGAAACATTAAATAAAAGTGTCCTGCTTAGAAATGGAGAACAAGGATCTCTAAGCAAATTTTTACAAATGGATCTATCCTCCCATGACACTCTCTTATCCTCCCACATGCTATTTATTCCTTCATCTTACCTATCGTTAGTAACAATAGATCTGAAAAACAACACATGATCCAAAGAGTGACATGGAAGAACAGCATCAAGAAGGTTACGTTCCTTTGTCAGTGGATTTAATTCAAGCTTTGAAAAAAAGAAGCTACTTCAGACAAGCAGAAAGAACACTTCTGGGGTTAAATCTGATGTATTCACACCACTTCAGAGATAATTAGAAAGCTGGGGTAATGCACTTATAAATTAATTCATTTGCTCGGTTGTTTTCAGGGGCTTCGTAAAAAAAAAATAGGGAACAAAAAAGAATAAAGAGTGAAGATCAAATGAATGGGAGAATATTATTTAGGGTTAAAATTCCCTTTCAAATCCACCCCAATGAAAGATTATGCATCACTTCACTTATAACAAGTAAACAATGTAAGAATTAAAATATAACCTTCACTGAAGTTTATACACAGAAAACAAGTGCTTTTAAAACTGTTTAATAAATAATCTTAAGTGATTCTGAAACCCTACTCAAAAAAAGGAAAACATAATTAAAAAAAAAGTATATAGAATCACGATCTGTACAAACTTTAAAGGAAAAGTTAAACATATGTATTACAATGGGCAATACATCCACCATCATGACTACCTTCCTTTTCATATCTCAATGTGTATGAATGTATATATCTATCATAAATCAGCAGAACAAGCCTTAGAATAACTAACGCACATGCAAAGAATATGCTTAACTCATAGAAGGATAGTATGCGATGAGATACAAAAATTACTGCTACTTAACTCCAGCTATCTGCCCACGGCCATCCTGTAATCGGATTGAAAGGCAGAAATGCACAAGTACCTTCTGGTGTAACATAGCAAACCTTCTATTTAAACCGGTGACCCAGAATAAGAATATTAAAGAAGCTTCTAAAAAGAGAGAGTCATTGTAACATACACATTGTACATTCAAAAAAATTACTACATTTGATTGCAATGAACAGAAGACTCAATCCTACCGGCTCAAGCTGAAAATATATTAATAATCCGGTGAGTAGAAAAAAGAAGTTGTGCCAGTGTAAAAACAGACTAAAGACTGTTTATGTATACAAATCAAAGGTTGGAAAAGGAAGACTGTAATCCAGCTAACTTATCCCAAGTTCACATTAATTAATAATATAAAAATAATAAAAATACACTAGAAATTTTGTTGGGCAATATACTTTTTTTAAAAATACTTTTTTAAAAATGTACCTTTGTGTTTATTCTTATCAAGGAACTTGTTAAGCTACATACTCCCAAACCACAGTATCAAAAGGGATTTATGATTCACGTCAAATAACAATAGCATGCTTGAGCAATGATTGTTTGCAACTGTACAAATATATGAATTTTAAGGGGACACTAACTGTTAATAGTGGTTCAAATTGTGAGTAGTGGCTTCAACCACAGAGTAGATACTGAGCTAGCAATTTAGACTGATTTTTCATCTCATGGTAATCCCAATGCCTGGCATGCATTGGTATTTTGTCCTTAGCATGTTAACTTTTAACAATTTATTGCAACTTCATTAGCAACATAGATAAAAATATGATAGATATATATGGCTTTTGTTTTGTAAGTGAACTTGATATGCCAGAAGACCGTACAAATTGAATGTTCAGAGAGGATGTCTCTAACTGGTGACTACTATTTATTATGGTGGCTGAAACAGGATCTATGCTAAATAGATCTGAAGGCAGATTTGATTTACCTTTGCACACCAAATCAGTACCATCCCACTGTCCTTTGGCATTGCAGACTACAGTCGGACTGCCACTTTCAATAAAGTAACCATGAACACAATGGTAAGTAACTTCACTTCTGTACGTGGTCCCACTTACAGATGCTGGATGTGCATTTAAAACAGGAGGTGGAACCCCACAATCCACACCTAAGAAGCGAAAGAAAAAGTAAGACAAACTTATTAGTCAATCAGCAGAAGTAACAATGGCTGCATTCCCATGAGTATTTCTTTCATCATTATCAATTAACCCTCTTCTGTGGCAACTCAACATTCCCTCGTGTCCTCTGCAACATCCCCACCATGGCTAAGAGTGCTGTAGCTACTCCAGAGCTGCTTCTAAATAAAATTACTTCTCTCTGCCTTTCTCTCAGAATGGCATGCTAAATCTGTGACTCAGCCTAGCTTCTAGTATACAGAAAATGTCCTGTCGGGTTTTTTGATATTTAAGATTCTTCTGCTTTTACAAACCTGATTACAAGTGGCAAGCTGGTTCTAGAACATTTGCAGAGAGTAACAGCCAGAGGGAGGCAAATGAGCAGAAACTGCCTTTAGGAAGCAAAAGTTTTAAAAGTGCACAAGGAACAGAGAAATGCAAAACCAGAGAAGGTTACAACATACAATACAAAAGTTTCCTGTTAAAGCAAGAGTCTACATGGTGTTCAAAATGCATTGTAATAGTTGCTCTATTCACCAACCTGCTGAGTTGCCATTTACAAATGCATAAACCAAAAAAGTCAAGTAGCACAAAAAAGTAATTTGTTTGATATATTGTCCATTTTCGAAGGTAACCATCTAAAATGCTTTTGTGTTAGCATGATACAACATGCACATTCAACAGTTTAACTACACCTCTTCACATACATCACATCTTCACACTAAACTATCTGACTTTTCATCTCAAGACAATTCTTTCATTAATATTCAAGGGAAGCTATACTCTTCAAAGACACATTACATCCATACATCCATATACTTATCTTTAAATAAAAAAAAAAAAAGGGGATCTGCTCCACTTACAGAAGCCTGAAGTTAGGTCACACATCTTATCAAATTTGACCTACCTCCAATGGCCAGTTTCATTGTGACTATATAAAATAAACTCCTAAATTACCATAGGAAGGAAGACAAAAGACAAACATTGATTTTCCTGAAAAAGAAAACATTACACCTGGCTAGAAGAAATTCTTAAATTAGCAATAAAGACTTATCAGGGAAACTCTCAGAGTTTAAAGAATTATTTAAAGGTGCCTTTACTAATATATTAAAAAAACCCAGACTTGCTGGTTTTATAAAAAGAGAAGTCCTAACTGTAATCCAGGAAAAGAGCTTGCAATACAAAGGGGAAATAAGTCTGTCATTTCAGACTCATGGGCTGTTTCTTGGTGTTTGATGTGTTTTATTTCAATTAACCATGAGAGATGTGCTCAGAAACTCTGACCTGACCTACTGTTTGACTGTAGAAATAAAAAAAAATCACATGAAAAGGCAATCACTGAACAATAACAATAAAAACCAAGTGTAAACCAAGAGGGCTTCTGTATTTTGAGAAAATGAACTCCCCTCACTAAGTGATAGTTTTCAGGATGATTGTTCTCCCCTGTGGAACTGTCATACCTGGTGTAGATTCTGTGAACTATCACTTAAGTGTTATTTAACTAATATACAGACTTTCTAACTACTTACAGGAACACAAAATCCTGCACTTGTAAGCAGTAATATTTCAACAGAACGGACAAACAGAACACCAAAGCAAGATGAAGTTTTAAAGTTGTTCACAGGAGACTTAATACTTCAGAGATGTGAAAACATCTGCTCATGCAAAAATATTCTTAAAATCATAAAGGCTATTCAGAGATGAGGGGTGGTATGATGCCTCTCTTTTGCACCTACAATCAACTTTTGGGAAAAACTTCACAAGCTGTCAGAAAATTGCTCTTTCCATGAGAGGTCACTGATGCCTTCTAACTCAGTGGCCTTTCCAATGAAATGCTACAGAAGTCTAGTTGTTTTCTAGTCCACTGGCAGAAGGACACATTGCAGGTTGTGTAAAAACGCAAGGACCAGCATCAAAAATGTCATTACACTGACAAGAAGAGGTAGCACAATTTTATAACCTGTCCTTTTCTTCTTTTTTTGCAAATAGCCAGATCTTGAAAAATTTTTATTCTGATTGAGGAAACAGACTACAGTCTTTCAAACACACCTCCCCATGCATGAAACCCCTTAATGAAGAATTTAAGAAAGATTTAAGATTCTTTTCACCTTTACAGCTTAAAGTGGCAGGTTCCCAAGTTTCATTTGCAGTGCAATATGAGAAATTTCCCTCATTGCTGTAAAACCCTTCTTTGCATTCATAATAAACCGTACTTCCTGGTAGCAAGCTGTAGTTCCCCACAATGTAGCCATCCTTCATTTCAGGAGGGGAACCACATCCAATTTCTGCAAAGAGATTGGGTTAAAAGATCTGACAGTACAAAAATGACAACACACAATGACCTTAAAATGAGCTGAACTGAATTGTCACCTCACAAAATACACCCAATCTGATGAATCTGATGGGTCAGCAAAAGGGTAGAAAACTAGAGTTGAAGAGTTGTACTGGCCACAGTTGGAAGAACACAGTGATCCAGACGTTGAGCTGCATCTTTACTAACATACATCTGGGGCCATTCACAACACCAAAGAGGAGACACTGCAATGTGATGGTGCTTCATGTGTGCCAGTCTCGGTACAGCAATGACTGAATGATCCTTCAGCACTACAAGAAAATTTCAAGCCCCAATGCACATCTTTATTTCCCTGTGCATGGGAAAGATGAAGCGCCGCAGATGGGCTGAAAGGAAGCGGCTTGCCCCTCAATTCCTCCATCTCACTGAGCCAGCCTACATACAAAAGTTACATTCCTTCAGCACAGCTGTTTGACAGGGCTCCCTTGTCTGGCTCCATAAATGACACAGTCGGTACAGACACATTACTTTACCACAGCATGTGGAAGGGGAAGTTGGTGAGATAAGCAGGGTTATCAGCAATTCTGGCAAAATGAAGCGGAGCACTCCAGTTGAATAAACTGGATTAACTACAGACAGTGAGCTTTACTGATGGTTCTTGTAATAATTCAGAAATAAGAGCTGATAATCGAGGCAGTTCCTTCTACCTGGGATGATGGGGTTCATTACATACTACAGCTACAGCTTACACTGCTACCACTTTGCATCTGTGAAAACCTACACTAGAGAGGAAAGATGAAACAGTTTCAAACAGAAATTTTTTTTGTTGTTATGGCAAGATAAACAGAACAGTTTATTTATGCAGGTGGCACAGTATGTAAAAAATAGCTAAACTATTATTTTATTATTCTGCTCCCTTGGGCTTGTTTCATTCATTTGACCTCTCCTACCAGCGATTTATCTTCTCTTCCCTTTCCCTTCATGCAGTGTGATTATATAAGCAAGTGGATTATACCACGCTTCCTTCCTATTCAGAAACTAACTACATCACCTTCATGGCACTATTAAACACGTCTGACCCTGCACACTTGAATCATTGCTGAGAGCCTGTAGAAATTATATCTGGTGTTGACTCTACCATCCAGACATCACTGGAACAAACTGAACCCATGAAGAAAAAAATCATATAGCAGGCAAAGTCCGCAGAGAGGGCTTCTTCTCTCCAGACTTAAAGGCACAGGTCAGAGCAGGTGCAGCTGTATCATGTAAGATGTGATTTTATCTGCTAGCAAAAACCGCATCCAAAGACTCTCACCTTTGCACGAAACTATGTTCCCGTCTGGATGAAAAGAACGCTCTCCATTTTCTAATTTATAACCATCATTGCAGTAACACTTGTAGCTTCCTTCAGTATTCACGCACCTTGCATTGTGACCACACAGCCCAGACTCTTGACACTCATCTATATCTAAAAATGCAGAGAAAAGTACATGCACTTTGTAATAGGGTATTTTTTTTAGTTAATGTAGGACCCAAGTTTAAAACAAATACAGCATTCCATGGAGGGTTCTACATAGTTTCTGATGGCTTTTCTGGTAAACAAAGGATCTTATTATTGTCTGGTGTTCAATCATCTGGAAGGAGGAGACTCTATTTTGTAGCTAGCTGTCTTTTAAATCGTTTTACCTGAGAAATAGTTTCCTATACTATCTCCTGCTACCACATTCTCAGAAAAATCCCCTATCTGCAAATATCTTCATCAGTTACAACAGTTCATTACTGTAGCAGGGAACTGGTTAATACTCTACACTAAACACAAATATGACATTCTGGGGGAAAGATAACTATCACCTTATTTTCTTTAATCTAGCTGCTTCTTCTGGAAAGATTATTGCTTGAATGTGACTGTGAAGCAACAATTTGTAAGACAGCTGTTAGAACCTAGATGACAAATACGTGTTTGCATCCACAGCAGAAAATGCTCTGATATAGGTTTAGAAAGTAAGTTCTGAAGTGACAGGAAGAAAAGATGTGTGCAAGAAAAAATTAAATTCTGGATTCCTGGTGCTCAAGATTCTTTGTGACATCTACCTGTACAGTTCGTGCCATCATTGGGAATAAATGTCTTGTTGTTGTTGGAGGCTCGGTATCCATCAAGGCAAACACAGTAAAAACTTCCATGTGTATTATGACACAGTGTATGATTACCACAGATCTTGCTGGCTCCAATCTGGCATTCATCTTTATCTGTTAGCACATTTAAAACACATCAGAGAGATGAAGAAAAAGGAAGTACCCTCTGCTCCACACTCACTCTTGTGTAACCAGACATCACCTTACTGTTTTTTTCTCAGTTATATGGGATGTAAACACTGCTAGGAAGCTGCAGTATTTAGACCAACAGGGGCTGTCCCTGGATGAAACTATGAGTAACGTTTCATGACACAGCTTGAGCTGATCTAAGAGCTGTTGAAAACAGAGAGCCTTGGTCTCCGCTTCTGCTCTTCCTTACGGCACGCACCGGCTGCAGCACCTGATGGAGCTGGTGCTGATCTTACCCAACGCACTCAACTGGCAGAGAATTAACATGGCAAAATATGCAGTTTGTCTTCTCCCACAGTAATGAGATAACTGAACTCTGTGCAGGGCCCAGCGGGTGCCAGTGCTTGTGAAGGAAGGGGAAGAGATGGAGTGGAAGAGATCAGAGCTAGAGGACCTTTTCCTTTAACCCATAGTAAGCTATTCTATACACTCAGACACAGCATCTGATGTTCTCCTTTGATCCACGTATTGATTTGTCATGTATGAGATAGTATTAAATAGACACTGTGGACTATGGTAATAAAACAATGCTAACAACACTTCTCATGTAACAAACATTTGCACTTAAGAATTCCGTGTATATACTGTTATTAAGAACAGACCTTCAACTTACAAAATTAATTTTTAGAAATCTGAGATAACTGGAAAAATCAGCAAAAATCTGCTCATTTTAATTGTCAGTTTTATTGTCTATATTTCAGTTCAACAATACATACGTTGAAAAGAATAATAAAATGAAGCTCACCATATTTAATTTTTTTCTGCTGAAGCTAGGATAAAAAACTTACAATAAACCCTTCCAATACATTGTATTTTACAAGTGGGTATTTGATAAATCCCTACATTTTCTAGGACAAAATTAATTTAAATCCTTCCTTTACAGCAGGAATAAAATAATTAAGCAACTAAGTACAAAATTATATTTACATCAAGTACAAGTTAAGTACAGCCCATGACTAGCTGCTGGAAAAAAAACAAAGAAAACCCAATCCACACATATTCTACATTTTCAAAATTCTGCTGGGAAATTACAAAGCTTTTACAGTGTTTTGAAGAATTCAGTAATATTATTCGAGAAAGAACATTTTAGGAATATACAGTTTCTTGTCATTTTATAAACAGGCAACCTACCTTGACAGTGGGTTCTTCCATTGCCTACAAATCCATAGTTACAGATGCAGACGCTTTTTCCTTCAATCTGATGACATGTAGCATGAATGTGGCAAGTCGCACAGACATCTGGAACTGATCTGTTCACAACTGCTTGAAGAACAAAAAGACATCATTACCTTTTTCTTAAAAAAAAAAAAAAAAAGAACCAAAAGAACCATAAGGGTGCTCTGGGTAACTGGCACAGAATTTAAAGTGGAGATAAAATCCAGATTAAAACACATATAATAAAATAAATCCTATCTCCTCCCATCTCATTTTCAAACTTGCAGGAAAACCATGCACATAGTATTCAGAGACTAAAGATTAAAAAAATAAACAGAAAGAATTAAACAAAATAACCACACTGAAGAGTTTTCTCCATCCATCTGTTCTCTGACAACAAGCAAACCAGCTTTTCACCAGTTAGTAGGGCTTATAAGACATATAATAAATAGCTGCATACAACAATATTAATATTTTCTCCATATTAATTTTCTTTCCCTTTTGTCATGATTTCTGCTTCCTCATTTATTCTGTTATTTTGTTTCTATTATTTACACATAGACATTTGGACCATTTATCAATCTATTTGTATCTTATATCATCAACGTGTATATGGCGTAAGTGCTATTCATAAAAATGATGTTGAGAATGCTGCCAGGAGGAAAATGACTTGCAGTAGAGTCATTCTAGAAATTAATTTATATTAGTAGTTTAGCAGTAGATGACACACAAACTAGTTTACTGTAATTCGATACAGCTATAAATATACATGAAAGTAGAATAACATATGAACTTACTCCCTTACTTATATTCATACTTCTAGTGCATAATGTGCATTTTTCGCCATTTTTTGTAAGCTCATTTTGCTATCTTCAAACATGCACTGGCTTTCCAAAAGATAAACCTCAGAATTGACAGCCTGAATGTGGACAAAGCATGTATATGCTTACACCCTTTTTTACATTTTTGAAGAAGTAATTAATACCGCACAAGCTGATATTGTCTTATTATGCTGGATGTAGCAGTATGGAATTTTGTACTCTTCTAAAACAGCTAGGATTGATAGGGATGATGTGGTTCTTACCGTACTGCATATACAGCAGCCTTGACAAAATTTTGTCTGCCTTACATGGTGTCTAAATACGTAACAGTAACTGGAAGAAGGCAGCTTTTCTTACACAGCAATTTTATCAGCGTGATAAAACTGCCCTTCCACACACAGAGCGTTTCAGTTTTACTCACAGTGCGTTTCTGAGTGCCTTAAGACTGCTGGGAAGCACCATAAGATTCCTACTCCTACCTCTCAATGCCTTTATAAACTTTTGCGTGTGCGTGCGCTCCCAGTGAGAACAGAAAACACGAACTGTCAGCGTGCAGGGACAGCCAACACGGATCAGAAAACTAAATTTAAAAGCAGCCACGGTAAGAATTTTCTCGTGATTCCTGCTAAGACATGCGAGTGCCCTCCTCAGATTGCTGCTCTGGCAGATAAAAAACGGTTCGTGTCGTCCGTGTCCGTGTCCGTGTCCGTCCCCCCGCCCCTACCTTGGAGACTTTACGACTTACGTCTCATTAGCAGCGCAGGGCTTTTCACTCCAGCCCCGATGTCACCTCACGGTTTCAGCTCCCGGCCGGCGAGGCCAGGGCCCAGCCGGCGCGGAACACGGCGCCCTGGGGGCGGCCCCGCCACCGGCGCCTGCCCCACACCGTCCCGGCGGGGCGGGCGCCCGGGGCCAGGCCGCGGCCGTCCCGCCGGCGCTCCCCTCGCCCCGCCGCGCCCCGTCCCCGCCTCGGCCCAACGGCGCCGCCCTCGCGGCCCGAGGTCCCGCCGCCGCCCGCGGCCGGCGCAGCGGGGCCGGGCCGCCGGGCCGCACTTACCCCGCCGCCGCCCCTCGCACTGCAGCAGCTCCAGCAGCAGCAGCAGCAGCGGCCCCAGGGCCCGGCCGTCCCCCGGGTTCATCTCCCCGCCGTCGCCTGGGCGCCCCTGGGTGCTGCTGCGCGCTCCGCGCTTGCCTCCGCATCCTCCCCGCGGGGTGGAGGGTGGGAGGGGAGGCCGAGGGGAGGGCGAAAGGCTGCGGCCCCCGGGCCGAGGGCGCCCCGCGGCCCCCAGCGCCTGCCCCCCGGCGAGGCGGGGGTGGGGGGACGGGACAGCCGCGGGCGGCCCTTATCGCCGCCGCCGCGCCCTCCGGGGCCGCCCGGCTTTCCCCTCAGCGAGGCCCCTTTCCTCCCTCGGCCGAGGAGCCCTTACCCGCAAAACCCTCTCTCTTCTTCCTTTTTATTTTTTTTTTTTTCTCTCTGTTCCCTGGCACAACCCCTTTCCTTCCCCAGGACAACGCCTCTGCCCCGGCCAGGGTGCCAGAGCTGATAAGAGCTGCTGCTGGCTGTAACAGCCGGCCCTCACCCGCGACAGGGGAAGAAATTGGAGGGATGTGCTAGTTACGATTTCTGGAAAAGGGGGGAACGCGACTGGAAAGTTACACCTGGTTGCAGGCAGCAGCTGTGATAGCCCCTGCCTGCCCGTGGTGGGGTCCTGCAGGGACAGAGTAGCACCTCCTGGTTGATGTTGAGGAAAGGTGGCCAGCAGCAGGTCCTTGCATCTGGTCCTTGCATGTAGAAGCGGCCCGTGTCCCACTGTGCACAAGTGGGAACTCAACAGCTCTGCTGGACCCACCTGCAAGCTTGCTTGAAGTTAGCACATCAGTCCTTCAAACGTATAAAAATTGTGTAACTGTACACCACCAGCCCTTGGTACTTGAAATTAAGTAATGCCTTCGCTACTGTACAAGTGAATCCCAAAACTATATTTTTAATCAGTACCAGCAGTGCTGCCTGAAGAGTTTTCTGCTGTTGAAGAATGGTAATCCTCCTAAAGCTTGAGGTTGTCATTCAAGCCCACGGGCCTGAATTTTAGAAAGCTGCATGAAGTTGTATTTACCTACAAATGCAGTTGCCTGGTTATCACAACTGCAATAGAGAAGTGCTAAGGAGATGAATGGGAGAAGCCTAACACAAAGGTAGATTTAGGCATCTTTAATATGCTCTAATGAGCTTCCTGAAGCTTTGCTCATGTGCTGTGTTAGCTTTATATTAATGCCCTTGAATACAAACACAGTCAAGTCCTCCATCATGACTGCATTTAAGTGACATAACCTGATCTTTTACTGCTGTGTATGTGGTTATAATGACAAAGACCAAAAAACCTGTGTCTGATTTCAATGGAAACAAAACACAGTTTCATAAAACTATCAGCTTTATTGATTTAGTTATGTAAGCAAGTCCGTTCCAGTGTTTTTTAATTACTGTTCTGCCTGATTAAGCATGTATACATTTTTAACCAGCTTCTATTACCCTTCAGTTGATGAAAAATACAGGACTTAGACTGGCACAAACCTTCTTGTTTTGTTCTGGTCTAGTATGTCTTAACAAGCCAACTAGTTGCTGTTTAAGACATACTTTAGTACCAAATAAATAAACTATACACAAAGGCTACTTTAAGTTACATATATGTTGTTTTCATATCTATATCCAAAGCACAGTATACAAAACAAGTGTCAAAAGGATGTTGAGAGGTCATCTATTCTGGTTTTCTGCTCTGAGATGACAAGATCGACTCTACATAAGTGATTCCTGTCATACTTTCCTAACATGCTCTTTATAGTGGTAGTGATGTAGAATTCACAGCATTCCCAAGCAGTCTGTTCTGGTACTTTGTTCTCTTTGTAATCTGAAAATGGTAATCCAAGGTTCATTTAACTTTTCATTAAACTGTTAAGTCTTTTTTCAGTTCACAACAGATTCTCAACAGCCTTCATGATCTAGACGCAGGTTTGAACCAGCCACTGAAATGAGTCACAGATCACTTTACAAGGTGATCTGCCAAAGTCCTGAGTCAATTTGTTTAGAAAGACAATTAAAGATTCATAAGGGTAAGACAGATCAGTGTCCCAACCTGCTGATCTTTACATCTTAGGTAAATTCTGTATATTTCATACAAAAATTTGTCAAATGAAAATAAAGGATAATATCCACATAGATTTTCTGTTATGGGTAGGATAAGGTTTTTAATCTTTTCACTGGCAAACTTAAAGGACCTAGTTCATAATTACAATGTCTCATTTGTCCCTAATAGCATTAAACCTCATTACCAGAAGGCCTCTCTTACCAGTATTTGCTTCCATTTCTCTTCTTTGTGATACGAAAAGGAGTTGTGATGGTCAAATTGAATTCGTCCAGAGACACTTGGAAGTTTCCTGTACAGTTTTTCCTTGCAGCTGTCTAAATGGAGATAATTGAAGATCAGAATGGCAAGCAGGATTAAAACATCTCCTCAGCCGTCTGTATTTGTTCTGTCTCCTTTGCAGGCAGTGAACATCACAATGTCATCTAAATCACATTCTTTTTGTAAGGATATTTGGCAAAGATTACAGACAAAATGATACTAAAGGCTCTTTCAGCAAACAGATTTTTAAAAACACAGCAAACATCTTCAGCCAGCGTGAATTAACGTAATTTGTTCTTGGTAACAGATCACTCAGCTATTCATAATGCATTTGCATTCTCAAACAGCCTGCTATCAAGCACTTCTTTCCAACTGGCAACGAAAAGAGTAACTGCAACTTGATGGAAGGTTCCTTCCATCTGAATTCTGCCTCTTTTGACTATTTAAAATGAATCAGATTAATAACTGCTTTTTGGGTTATCCACTTAATTTCTAAAATAAGCAACAGCAATTGTTGAAGCAGAAATAACTGAGAAATTGGCTGACCCTCTTCAGCTTCTAGTGAATATGGTTCAGTAAATATTATGCAGAAGAAAAGCATTCTCTTATAATGAATTTTGCTACAAAGGAAAAATTACCACTCAAGTTGTTTGCAGCATTTCTATCTGTACTCTCGGGTGCCCCTATGCCCCTGTCTCAACTCCAGACAAATGAAGTCAAGATGAAAAAAAGAAACAGGATTTCTGCAAAATAATTAGAGTGAGATACACCTGAATTTGAACCCTAAATATTGAATGCCTCTGTACAATTTCTCTGGAGAATAGGCCTTGGATGAAACATATCAGAGCGTGCATTGTACATCTTGTAGCAAGAGCATGGTAGGTGATAAAGCCGGCTGACAGTTGCTGCTAATCAGAAAAGCACTTCTACAGAGCAAAAGGGCTGCTATCTGTGGGTTTAGCATAGGAGTAGGAGCCCAAACTGAGCTTTGCCACAAACTCATTGTGACCTTTGATAAGATAACCACTTTCTGCCTCTCTTCACTTCTCCCTCCCACTTAGTTGTGAAACTGGGATAATATTCCTACATAACTGTGTTGTGGCTTAGTACCATAAAACCGAGTTGTAACATGATGCAATGTAAACTCTGATAGAATCTTTGATGTCACTATAATCTATCCCAATTTTTAAAAAAACAGGACTTAGCATCAATCAGTTTATTGGGCAATGTCCTAGTGTTGCTAGATCTTGGAATATCATGTGAGAAGGCTGCTGACTAGTCATTGCTTCTGATTGTTCCATGCTGTTATACGCAAGCTGTGTAATTCTTTTGAGAGCTATGCTAACTGAAGGCAATAGTTAAGAGGAGAGAGACAGAGTCACAAAGGAAAAGTAAAGAAACAAAAAAAAAAGGAACAGGACCCCTTCATAAGTTATTAACAAAAAAAAAAAAAAAAAAAAAAGTGGTTATTTTCTTCACTCCAAATAAGTGAGCAGACGTTTTTTCTTTTCTGACCTTAGAACACCTGATAAAAATTAGAACAGAAAACTGGGCAATAAGCTTAATGCTTCCTTCTCTGCCAGGCTCCCTAAGATCATCCAAATGGGTGCTGGCCTTACTATCGCAGCCACACAAAATTTCATAATAACTTATAGAAAAGGCAAAAAATAATGGTAATTTATTTGATAGGTACAGTAAGAAAAACAAATCTCATTGACTGTACTATCTTCCTCTCACCATTATTCATTATTTTGGGGCAAGATCAGTCTAGAAATGCTATAATCATTACTCAGGAATTCTGGCAACTTGCAAATTATATATTATCTATGAAAATAAAAAATTCCATACACACATCTTATTAGAAAGAAAAACCAAATATTGACTAGAAACATTTGGAGCATCTAGTTCCAACCCCGCCTACCATGGGCAGGGCCCCCTTCCCCCAGCCCAGGTTGCTCCCAGCCCCGTCCAACCTGGCCTTGAACCCTTCCAGGGAGGGGGCAGCCACAGCTGCTCTGGGCACCCTGGGCCAGCGCCTCACCCCCCACAGAGTAAAGAACTTCTTCCTTGCATCTGCCCTCTTTCAGTTTAAAACCGTTACCCCTCGTCCTATCACTACACCTCCCAATAAAAAGTCCCTCCCCATTTTTCCCCTAGCCTCCTTTAAGCACTGGAAGGCTGCTCTAAGGTCTCCCTGGAGCCTTCTCCTCTCCAGGCTGAATAATCCCAACTCTCTCAGCCTGTTCCCATAGGGGAGCTGCTCCAGCCCCCCCGATCATTTTAGTGGCCTCCTCTGGCCCCGCTCGAGCAGCTCCGTGTCCTTCTGCTGTTGGGGGCCCCCGAGCTGGCCCCAGCACTGCAGGGGGGTCTCCCCAGAGCGGAGCAGAGGGGCAGAATCCCCTCCCTGGCCCTGCTGGCCACACTTCTCTTGATGCAGCCCAGGACATGGTTGGCTTTCTGGGCTGCCAGCACACATTGCTGGCACACAGTCAGTTTTCCATCCATTAGTACCCCCAAGTCCTTCTCTGCAGGGCTGCTCTCAATCCACCCCTCACCCAGCCTGGATTTGTGCTTGGGATTGCCTCGATCCACGGGCAGGACCCTGCACTTGGCCTTGTTGAACTCCATGAGGTTGGCACGGGCCCACCTCTCCAGCCTGTCCAGGTCTCTCTGCATGGCATCCCTTCCCTCCAGCGTGTCACCGCAACACTCAGCTTGGGGTTGTCAGCAAACTTGAGGAGGGTGCACTCAATCTCACAGTTTGTGTTGCCAACAGAAATGTTAGACAGTGCTTGTCCCAGCACAGCCCCCTGAGGAATACCACCTAGCACTGCTCTCCACTTGGACATCTGACATTTGAGTACAACCCTCCAGCCAATTCCTTATCCACCGAGTGGTCCATTCATCAAATCCATGTCTCTCCAATTTAGAGACAGGGATGTCGTGTGGGACAGTGTCAAATGCTTTGCAGATGTCCAGGTAGATGACATCAGTTGCACTTCCCTTTTCCACCAACGCTGTAACTCCATCGTAGGAGGCCACCACATTTGTCAGGCACTGTTTGCCCTCAGTGGAGCCATGTTGGCTGTCACCAATCACCTCCTTGTTTTCCATGTGCCCTAGCACAGTTTTTAGGAGGATCCACTCCATGATCTTGCCAGGCACAGAGGTGAGACTGCGTGGCCAGTAGTTCCCCAGGTCTTCCTTTTTTCCTTTTTAAACATGGGGGTTAATTTGCCACTTTTCCAGTCAGCGAGAACTCCACTGCACTGCCACGACTTCTCACGCTATGAAGGATAGTGGCTTAGCCACTTCAGCTGCCAGTTCCCTCAGGACCTGTGGATGCATCTCCTCAGGTCCCATGGACTTGTGCACCTTCAGGTTCCTTAGATGACCTTGGACCTGGTCTTCTCCCACACTGGGCAGTTCGTCCTTCTCCCAGTCCCTGCTTTTACCTTCTGCATCTTGGGCACTGTGGCTGGAGCACTTGCCAGCGAAGACTGAGGCAAAAAAGTCATCGAGTACCTCCGTCTTCTCCATATCCCGGGCAACGAAGTCTCTTTCTTCCTTCCAGAGAGGGCCCACATTTCCCCTAATCTTCCTTTTATCACCGACATACCTGTAAAAGCTTTTTCTGGTGTCCTTGATGTCCCTGGCCAGAATTAATTCTATCAGGGCTTTGGCCTTCCCAACCCGACCCTTGGCTGCTCAGTTTTTCCACATTTCTCCCAGGCTCCCTGTCCTTGCTTCCACCCTCTGTAGGCTTCCTTTTTGTGTCTGAGCTTGTCCAGGAGTTTCTTGTTCATTCACGCAGGCCTCTTGGTGTTCTTAGCTGACTACTTCTTTGTTGAGATGCATCGCTCCTGAGCTTGGAAGAGGTGATCCTTGAATATTAACCAACCTTCTTGAGCTCCTCTTCCTTCCTTGGCTTTATCCCATGGTACTCTGTCATGCAGATCCCTCAGGAGGCCAAAGCCTGCTCTCCAGGAGCCCAGGATAGCAAGTGCGCTGCACGCCCTCCTCACCACGTTAAGGATCATTTCCTGGTCATTGCAGACAAGGCAGCTGGTGATTCCTTTCCCACATCTTCTTTCCCTACAGAGAACTGTATTTTGTCACCTGGCAGTCTCATATTTCAATCAAGACTTTGTAGTGGGAAAGAAGAGGGGAAGACTCTAATAACCAGACCTTTCATAGTAAATACTTTCATGTTCACTCCATGTGTTGTTTTGTAAGCAAGTCATCTCTCACATGCTGTTTATCCAGTTTAAAGAAATTTTGTTATCTCAATTAGAAAGCACCCCAACTTACTGTATTTTTAGACTCTGTGAACACAAAGCCAGCAGGATGATTTGGATTTTGGATTCATAACCTTATGCATTCATGTTTGGCATGCAAAGTGATTTTGTTTAGTTACAAAAACAGCACAAGCTCTGCTCTTCAGTCTTTCAAAATTCTATTAGGTATAGCTATTATTTCTACATTTACTGACAATCAGAAGAGAAAGAGACCCTGGGTGATGACATTTGTATTTTGTCATAAATTGTAGTAACGACGTAAGATTGACATTTCTAGGGAAATAAAAGGTCACCTTTTCTTTGTATATATGTGTATATATATATATATATATATATAAATTGCAGAGCTGACAGCCCTGTTTATATTCTGATAGTTTACAATATTCCCACTAGACTTTTCAAGACTATCAGTAACGTTGCTATCCAGAAATTTATTGGCAATAAGAGACCATTTGACACAGTAATTAAAGGTTGAATTCTGTCTAGCACCGAACATTTGTTATTGCACCACAAAAATGCAGTAGCTAAATAACAAGATCATTGAAATTTACTGGGATTTTGTCTACTACATGCTTCTTCCCACCACGAACAGAGCATGTGTTAGACAACAGAACCTAAATAGCAATTAGAGACCAGAGATATGCTTAAAGATGATGGAAACTTCTCTATAAAAGTAAAATAAAATATTTTGGGGATACATGTTCACATTCTAAAGGGTCCTAAAAATTTGGAGAAAAAGACTTACACGAGGAGACTAGTCAATTTTCCCCTCATTTGTGTATTTATAAAATGGAAATTACTGTACATCCCTGATAAAGGGTCTATGTGTGAAAATGCATTTTTTTATGTACTGGCTTTGGGACCCTGCTTGTCAAACTATAAAAACACAAGTATTTGATACAAGTATTTGTTGGCTCTAATTAAAAGCACTGTCTATGATTAAAGTATTTCCAAATATTTAAAAAATTCCAAACTAATATAGTTCCATAATTAAACTTTTTTAAAAATTTAACCATCCCTGCTTCAATCTGAAATTTTAGGCAGAGAAATGTCACAATAGCTAGGAAACAGGGAAAATGTATTTGAACCTAAGCTATTGCTTAATTGTGATCAATGTTATGGTGAAATGTTTGAAAAACAAAGCACTGCTGGCAGGAAAACACCGAGACACACCTGTGTATTACAAATGTAGAAACATCCATAGGCATTATTAATTTGTCTTGTGCCTAAGGAAAAATAACTACATCTTGAAAAGCATGAAATGTAGAAATAACTTGCTCTACCTTTATAGTTTTTTTTTCCTCTTTGTATAGAAAAAACACCCCTTAACAGCAACCTGAGAATTTCATTGCACATTATCACGAAATTGAAATATAGTGCATATGAACTATGCTTTTCTGATGGTCTCCGAATGTCAGATTTGTCCAGCACAGACTTTTTCAAACAGCAACTTTTCCAAATTTTGGGAATCCAGATTTCTGAGAATGCTTTTAACTCAGAACAATAAAAATACTACTTTTACTCAAACCAGTTCAACATTCACTTATACTTAGTGATCCTTCTACATTTATGATTTTAAATACAGTTATGCATGAAGTGAACACTTGGACCTATAGTAAATATTTAAGACCCAGAATCAAATCCGGCATATTTTAAACTTGTAGTTGATCTTCCTGAGGAATTTGTGGCCAACTTATATTCTAGAATATTCCCCCCCATATTAAACTGGACAAGGCATTCAATAAGCATATGGTGCATCAGTAACTGCTTTTCCTAGACTATTTTTCTGACCTTGTAATTAAAATACAATTTGGAGTTGCAGAAGAGGCATTGCAATTGTTCTTGATCATGTGCAATATTCCTCTCAAAACTTGACAGTATTATGAAGAGGGAAACAGAGACAAATGAAACTTGTCTAAATCCACAAAATACCCATAGATTAATCTGAGCAAGAAATCAAAGTTTGTCTTACAATGCACTGTCAGTTATAGTCTTCAAATCTGTAGGCATAAAAAAAAGTGCATACAAAAATATAATCTTTACTGAGAAAAATATATAGAAAACCAACAAACACATAAAAATGCCCTCTCTCTCCCCACAACAAACCTTGATGGGTGGGTAACATATGGCTACTGTTCATCTCTAATGAGTAGTTAATAAGCTACTCACACATTTAATCCTCTTTTTGTCTTCTTGGAGAACATTCCATACACTAGAAGAACTTGAGATTCAAATAATGTGGGAACTAAATAATGACTGTCTATTCTTACATTAAGCTGAGTATTTTTATCTTGTTATGCACTACATCAACTCACTGTCTAATTAAAATTACGTAGTTTTTTATTTCATACCCATTTGGAGTACACCTATTTTATCTGTGACATTATGCAGCTACATGCAGCTACATTTCCCGATTTATAACTGTCTTAATAATATAACACTGTGCATTAACATAGCATTAAGATCCAGGTAGGTGATTTAACACTTCCTTCCACCAGGGTGTATTTTAAAGTGAGGCTGAAGGTACAGTCCCATTACAGAGAGAGTAAGTAAGAAGATACATGTATTTTAGTTTAACAGTATGGTTATTTAGATTGGATCCTAGTCTTTGAAAGGGAAAAAGTCAAGATTTGTCAGTAGAATTTCTCAGCTTGCGTTCAGCACCTTAATCAAGCCTAATGTTTCTATGCAATTGATCTGCAAAGTTATCAGCAATTTTCCTGTTAGATTACATGAGACAGTAAGTGACTGAGATATCCCAGGCAAGATAGGCTGTTGTTGCTAACATCTTATGGTTGTGTCAGACCCTTCACAAGTAATTTCTTCCTTATCTATTTTCCTTCTGATGAGTGAGACAAAAATGACTGTGAAAATATTTTTCAAGGACCTTGATTAGAATCTGATGTATCAAAATAATAACTAAGTGAAAAGTGTAATCTTCCCAAAACAAAGTTGGGAGAATCTAAGTTCTGCAGCATAAGCAGCTTGTATAACAGCTAAAGATACAAAATAATTGAACACCTTCCTCAAAGAAAAACAATTTACACAAGCAATAGTCATAGTCCTGCACTAAGTGCTGAATAAAAGGCTCCATAAAGAGTTCCAAGAAGTTCTTTGGGAATCTTACAAGCATATACAGCATGCCCTGAAGGGGGAATAAGCCCAGGGCATCTTGTGACAGGCAGTGTGTAACCAACATTACCAATCCAGAGCAGAAAGAGAGAAAAAGACATATATGCCATAACAAGTCTTAGCATCCAGAAGCACTTTTATATCCTGTGGTTTAATTAACATTGAAAGATCTTATCCTGGAAGATGCTTAATCTCAAGAACTCAAATAGCATAATGCATTGTTATTTATTGTTGAATCAGAAGGCACTCAGCAATTGGGAAAGGACTCCTATAGAAATCTTCAACCAGTTCAGTATCTGATAGACTGATGAAGGTTCTGAGAAAGAGGATAGGCTTGTTGAAACACATACAGGAACAGTGTGAACCCTTTACGCTTTTGACAAGATAATTAAAGCCTCGACAAGAGAGAATTTGAAGTTATCCAGTCACACTGAGAACATACACAAAAAAAGGAAAATAGTACATAACACAACCAAACTTCATATATGAAGGTAGGTATAGAAATAACTTTCAGTTAATAGATGTGACAGAAGAGAGTACTTAGGCAGCAAACCCTTTTCAGAAACTTACTATGCTCCTAAACAGAAAAACTACTTTCACAGCTTTGTAAAATGAGGAACCTTAGTTGCACATTTCACAAGATATTTCCAAATCTGTTGAGCAAATGAGTCAAATTCTGCATATACAGGAATGACCTTTTGCTGAATGCACTGTATTACTGCTATTACATCTCATACTGCTTTAGGGCAATTTGGCCATTGGTGAGAATTTGTAATAAAAGGGGAGGCAAGGAAAAAAGAGGTTAGAAATGCTGAAATACCAACCAGTGACATTGGCCTGTTCTTTGGTAAGAACTAAACCTGACAATTCCAATTTGTTGTCAACTCTTAACTGAAAGTTTTTAATTAGAAAAGAACCCACAGCTCTCCATCCAAGCACCCACCCACATTGCAATGACTAAAATAGTTTATGGAGCTACAGTCAATTCTTCCCAGATCATCAGAATTCTTAGTGCTGAACAGAAGAATTATCCTAATTTCTTTAGATTGAGATAACCTTGTGTCATTTTTTGTGTTGAGATCATGTTTTTTAAAAAAGTTTCATTTTTATTTTTACAGGCAGTGATACTCACCAAACAGTGTTTGCAAACACATTGTCTAGGTGTGTGTGCTAGGTACCATCATAGCAGGGTAGGAATAGAAGCTGTATCCAACCACAGAGCTGCAAGCCTGCAGCATTATGCAATATCCTTCAGACACTCCTCTTTTAAAGTTTCCAAGCACGGTATAATGTGGCTTTTCAGACAGAGATAGGCTCTGGAGGGGAAAAAAAACACCACACAACACTCTCAATAAAAACTATCATAGACCTTTCATCATGCAAGTAATATGCACACACAAAAGAACCAGTTAAACCATAGCTGGAAAAACACTTTACACAGTAGATTTAATGCATGTAGTACAGAAGGTTATGCCTTTTCATTTCAACAAAATAATTTTTATTCTTGCATTAAAAGCCAAGATTCTCTCTGATGGACACTGACTACCTGCTACTTGAAGCAGACTGGAAATAAAAAACAGGACCTAGAAGTATTACTCTGATAAACTGACAGACTAAGCAGTAAATATTAAGGAGTAGAAATGATCACTAAAGTATATCACGAAAGACTAAGTATTACTCTCCTTATAAGAGTGATTTTGGAGTCAGGCAACTCATGTTGCTACCCTACATTACCCAAAAAGGGTTTGTCCTCATTGTCAATGGACAATTTCTCTCGTTTTTTTGCAGCACCTGAGCTGAATTTGTGGCCAACAGAAAAGGCATTGGTTTGGAAATTGTCTCTGGGAGGATTCACTTCTCTGCAGTCTCATTTTCCCTCTGCCTCTACCTCCTATGCTTCCTGTCACCTATGTATTCTACTATATGCCTTCCACCTTCATATATTTTTTTTAGATATGATGGTACTTACCTGATACACTCTGAAGAACTCAAGGGCAAATATCCAAGTACCCTTAAGAAAATGCAAGAGGGGATTTTTATATTCTTTTTAAAATATACGTTATCTTATTTCCAGCTCTGTAAATGGGTGAGTCCCGGGGCTGTAGAGTAATCTTTTGGGACTGATCCAAACCATATAAGATCTTATCTGTTGGCAAATTCACCAGGCACTGACCTTTCTGTTTCAGCTTGCAAGTAACAGAACAAAATCTGGTATCAAAAAAATTATATCTATGCTACTTAAAAGTGATTTTTAATTTTCCAAGATGGACACTTATATTAAATACTTAGGGAAAAATATTTACTTGTGATTATATTACGGGGCTACAACAACAGCAGACAAGAGTTTGAGATTAGATTTATTTTTTGGTTAAGGAGGAAGGTGAGAAGACAACAGGTGGGAAATTCCACTCTCCTACCACTCCTCCTCAGACAAACTTGGCTAAAAAAAAAGAAGCCAGGTTTTGGCCACCAAAAGCTAGCATTTTCTCCAGAATGCTCATCAAATATTTAAGTATCAAGAACAAAAATAAAGTTACACTTGGGGACTACATATCTAGCCTTTGGAGAGAATAAGCATTTTGCTGAAAGCTGCAATCCAGTCTAAACTGAATTAGATTTTTCTTCTTACAGAAGCATCTACATTCGGAGATTGGTAATAGCGTAGTTTACACTAGATTTGCTCAGTGGTCTAGTCATAGCCTGGAGACACACAGGCAGTCATTAAGTACGTGTATGAGACTTCAGATACTTCAAGATCTGCTAAGGCTTAGTCTCAGTGGAAGACAAATCCTTAGCTCAGAAAGAAGCACTGCACTCACCACATCACTCCCATAGTTCTATCTATTGCTTTAGACTACTGCCTGTTTACCATCAGTCCTGAATTTTGGATGCAAGAATAAAAGGGTCTAAATTAGTGTTGTGTAACAGACAGAAGGACAAGCAAAATAATATGAAAGAAAAGCAAATCAGCAAGAAAGCTGAGAAACAGGAATCTGAAAGCAGACCATTTTTTCAGTTACTATTTACATTTTTTAAAATCTCTGCAAATTACATAAACTTGAATCTCAAGGCATAGAAAACAGCACAGCATGGTAAAATAGAAGACAAAAGAATTCTCATTGATAAGGCCCCAAGACTTGAAGTTTCTCATGCCTGTTTCAAAGAATGAAGCAGTCTTCAACATCTGTGTTGGCTCAGAGTTGTAGAATAGATTCCCATACTATTGAAAATGAGAATTTCTACCCTGCTCTGGGAAAAGTTTAGGTTCTGCTGAACCGCAACTGTTGTTGAAGATGTACATTAGTCCTCTTATAATACTTCTGATATGAAAAGCTATTGCTTAGATGGACATTGCAGTACAAAATAAAAAAACTGTAATGTTAAGTGCAGATGGATAATTAAATCTATATTGAAAAAGATGTAATTCACTTCTATAGGAGGAAAATGTATTTATTACACTTAAGACTGCAATAGATATGAAAAAAACCTATATGTGAATCAACCAAAGGCACATAAAATTTGGTGCATTTTTGGTCCTGTCCCCCTTACCTCTGCAATAAAATCCTGGAGTTAAATACCTCAGAATTTTCCCTTTCTTTCCTGAAAAAAAAAAAAAAAAAAAATCACAACTACTAACTATTAGGATTTGCTTTGAAAAGAAAGGCAAGAAAGCATTGCATGGGACCTGAGGAGATGCATCCACAGGTCCTGAGGGAACTGGCAGCTGAAGTGGCTAAGCCACTATCCTTCATAGCATGAGAAGTCGTGGCAGTGCAGTGGAGTTCTCGCTGACTGGAAAAGTGGCAAATTAACCCCCATATTTAAAAAGGAAAAAAGGAAGACCTGGGGAACTACTGGCCACACAGTCTCACCTCTGTGCCTGGCAAGATCATGGAGCGGATCCTCCTGAAAACTGTGCTAGGGCACATGGAAAACAAGGAGGTGATTGGTGACAGCCAACATGGCTCCACTGAGGGCAAACAGTGCCTGACAAATGTGGTGGCCTCCTACGATGGAGTTACAGCGTTGGTGGAAAAGGGAAGTGCAACTGATGTCATCTACCTGGACATCTGCAAAGCATTTGACACTGTCCCACACGACATCCCTGTCTCTAAATTGGAGAGACATGGATTTGATGAATGGACCACTCGGTGGATAAGGAATTGGCTGGAGGGTTGTACTCAAATGTCAGATGTCCAAGTGGAGAGCAGTGCTAGGTGGTATTCCTCAGGGGGCTGTGCTGGGACAAGCACTGTCTAACATTTCTGTTGGCAACACAAACTGTGAGATTGAGTGCACCCTCCTCAAGTTTGCTGACAACCCCAAGCTGAGTGTTGCGGTGACACGCTGGAGGGAAGGGATGCCATGCAGAGAGACCTGGACAGGCTGGAGAGGTGGGCCCGTGCCAACCTCATGGAGTTCAACAAGGCCAAGTGCAGGGTCCTGCCCGTGGATCGAGGCAATCCCAAGCACAAATCCAGGCTGGGTGAGGGGTGGATTGAGAGCAGCCCTGCAGAGAAGGACTTGGGGGTACTAATGGATGGAAAACTGACTGTGTGCCAGCAATGTGTGCTGGCAGCCCAGAAAGCCAACCATGTCCTGGGCTGCATCAAGAGAAGTGTGGCCAGCAGGGCCAGGGAGGGGATTCTGCCCCTCTGCTCCGCTCTGGGGAGACCCCCCTGCAGTGCTGGGGCCAGCTCGGGGGCCCCCAACAGCAGAAGGACACGGAGCTGCTCGAGCGGGGCCAGAGGAGGCCACTAAAATGATCGGGGGGGCTGGAGCAGCTCCCTGTGAGGACAAGCTGAGAGTTGGGGTTATTCAGCCTGGAGAGGAGAAGGCTCCAGGGAGACCTTATAGTGGCCCCTCAGTGCTTAAAGGGAACTATAGAAAAGATGGGGAGGGACTCTTTATCAAGGGGATGTTGTGACAGCATGAGGAGTAACAGTTTTAAACTGCAAGAGGGTAGATTCAGATTAGATGTAAGGAAGAACTTCCCTGTGCGGGGGGTGAGGCGCTGGCCCAGGGTGCCCAGAGCAGCTGTGGGTGCCCCCTCCCTGGAAGGGTTCCAGGCCAGGTTGGACAGGGCTGGGGGAAGGGGGCCCTGCCCATGGTAGGGGGGGTAGGAACTAGGTGATATTTAAGGTCCCTTCCAACTCAATCCATTCTATGATTCTATGAAACAGTCTTTTTTATAGAAACAAACCTTCCGAAGTCATAAGAATAAAGTTAGTTTGAAAAAAAATTCTGTGCAATCCTCCAGTATCCTTTCAGCACAATGTTACCAGCACTATATTAGGTAGTTTTGCTCTAGTCAACATTCCAAGGCAAAAGGTAAAGGCAAAATGGTGCTTTAAGTAGCTGACCTCTCTCTTGAAAAACAGCAGTATAAGCTAACAGCATATGATGTGAACTAGTAGATTCCTCTCCCTTATAGGAAAAGAACTCATCGCTTTCCTGATGACGTGAATCAGTGGAGTGCAAGATACTTGATCATACAAGCCACACTGACAGTATTATTAACAAAGGTGAATAGTTTTCTCAGCATACAGACACAGGTTTGCCATCTGTAATCTGATAATGTTATATGTAGGCAAATCTCCTCAGATATGTGGAATATATTAGGCATAAAAAGGCTCTCAATCCATCTGTGCACAAGACCCATACAACTGACAGGACCAGAAGACAAGACAGTCAAGTCAACTTATGAATGAAAGTTTCAGAAATTTGTTCTAATGTTCAGAGAAGCAAAAGCTTTACCATTACACAAGAAATCACAGGTCATTTGAAAAGGCACTAAGCTGCTGGGTTGTTGGTTCGAACAAAGTGTGCATCCATCAAGAAAAAAAAAAAATGGAGCTACAGGTAACCCAGAGCTGATTTACAGACTTGACATATACACAGGCAGAACCCTCTATGCTCAACCATTTTCAGTACCTGTACTCAGGATATAACTACTAGAATACAAGTTTCAGGTTACACTATGCACATTACAGGTACTTCACAAATTATTTAAACAAAAATTAAGAACCTATATTAAAGAAATTATTAACGTATCTTTAACGACTTAAGGCCACAGTATAGAGAAGATGGAGCCAAACACCACCAAAGCAAACTGCATCTCAGCTCATTCTCCAAATGGACATTCAGTACTGAACATTTTTTCACACTTAAAAATGAAAGAGTGATACTTCATTATTATTTGAAACTTAATACTGAGAGAAAAATATGCAGGAACCCAAAAGAGAATATTCTGATAGAGCAAATATCTCTCAAAAAGTTAAATGAAGACTGGAGACTGGAGTGAATTTGCTGTTTGATTTTCATATGCTGGTTTATTTTTAGTGCACTTTTCTGAGTTTGAAATTTTTTTAAGCCAAGTACTGGTACTAGACAATTGCAACCAGAAAATTCAAAGAATTCCTACACAATTATACAATGAGTTAAACCTTATTCCCACCTCTATTCCAAAGCACATGAGACTAGAACTCACAGTATTACTCAATGAAGAAAACAGTATTTTCAGAAATGTTTTCCCTGATACTTCAAAATAAGAGAATTTTCATAAAACCCACACCATATTTTTCAAGATAGTTCAGACAAAACTCCTATGATGTTGTACCATAAGCACATAGTAAGGCACATACTAAGAAGTCAAGGAAATACACAGTAATTTAAGCGTTAGACATTATAGTGGCACAAAAACCTCTTGACATACAATTTTTTTCCCTTAGAGGACTTTAGCAAAAATAGGTTCTTAAGGATTTGTCAAACCATCATAGACCTGAATATTTTCCGTAAGGTTGTAAACATTTTGTTCTTGAAAGAAATGTAAAAAAATTGTTTTAAATCATTAATATTTTTTTGTCTTATTTTGCCTGAAGTACAACATCAGAGTAAGAAGACATCAAACTTCAACTCCATGGTTAAGTCAAGATAAGTCTCTCATACCACATCTTGAAGAACCTTATGAAATACCTTTTATTTGTCAAATATCTCTCCACAGAAATAAGGCACTGGTTTTTCTCTAATAATTTAAACCATATGAACAGCACAGCCTTTTGGTTTTTTAGAAGTTATTTGTAAATATTTTCCAAGGTATGAACACACACCCTGGTAATATAAATACTATTTAGAAGACACTCTGAGTCTGTGCTTGCTTTTTTTCAAGAAACCCAGGCACTATTTCACATTCGAATTAGTGTTTCATCTGTGCAAAGTAGATTTAACATTTTGTTAGAAATACTCTTTGTAAAATGCTTTGTAAGGCTGATTTTGAACAAAAGCTAAGAGGATGTCCTCAAAATATAATTTCAGGTAGGAAATTTCATGATATATATTGTTGCTAAGGCAATTTCACAGAAGAATCTTTCTATTAAAATTTGATCATATACTGGCAGAAAAATCAGAAAAGGTCATCACTTAATTATTTGTGTATGAATGAGCTTTTTCTTTTGATAGAGTTGGTCACAGCTGTTTCAGCTTCTATTTGAACATTTTACTGAAATTGTGATAAATTCTTAAAAAGAAAGTAAACAGAAGAGTCAGATTCTACATTTTGAGAAGGAAATTCTGAGGTGATGGTTTTGTCCAAAGTCATGATATTGACACTTAATGAGAGCATGAATTGCTTCTTCCACAGAGGCCAGCTGGATAAGAGCCATCCTGCAATCTCTCCTGAAGTAAAATAAAAACGATCATTAATCCAAATACCCATTGTCCTAGTCACAGGAAAGTAACACAAGTATTATTTCAGACACATTACACATACTGAACACTTCTACAGTGAAAGAATCAGAACTAATTATGTATCTCTTAAAATGAAGAGATAACAACTTTATAGATTTTTGCAGATAAATGGCCTACAGCCATGCCCTTCTTCCATTACACTGAACTTCAAAAAACAGGGTCAAAATAAGGCTTGAAGACCTCTAAAAAAACATTTGTATTGTCCACGTATACAGCATTATTATAGCAGGTATGATCATGCTAAGATAGTGCTGTTGAGCAACCTTACTGAATGCTAGAGCAGATTCATTGTCATCTTTTACATGATGCTTTACATACAGCTTGTATTTTTTTAAAAAAGTATTTGCTTTCCTTAAACTTATGTTATTTTGAACACATGTGGAATTTGTTAAACAGCTGAATATTTTTAATTTGATTATTCTAACAAGTATCCCTTTTAACATTTTAAGATTAGAATTATAAAAATTGTTATAGCTGTACAGCTTGTGCCTATAGATATACACACATGGAATTTCCATAAAACACAATTAACCTTCTTCCAGGATGAAAGCTTGCTCAGCGGTTTTACAAGATAACTTACGGAAAGAATTTGAAGGCTTTCACAGTAGATCCTGTATCTGAAAAAAGTTTCTCCAGATCAGCAGCAGTAGTAGAAAGCCTATTTCAAACAAACAAAACAAAAAAAACCCCTCAACTTGTAAAAGAGTACAGAGTTCTGTAATAGTATCAAAATCTCAATTCTGGCTTCTAAATTAAATTTGAACAACAAAAACTATCTCCACCAACTCAAGTTGCGTCAAAACTTTAACCTAGACATCTTGGCTTTGACACCAAGATTTATCACCACAGTATGCTGCAAAAATATTTCAGATATACTTTACTTCTTTCCATCCTCACCCATTCCTCCCTCAGTTAAATTCAGATTGCATAAAAATTACTTAATATCTTAACCAATACCTTCAAAAATAACTTTCATCTTGTAATTACTGTAAATGTTCTTCACATATTTTCAATTTTGGAAGTTTTCTATTTTACTGAAAAAAACAATTTTAAAGTGTCTTTTTTCTTATTTGGACAAAATTCCATAGTTCTCCCTTTTCCCTCCCTGCATAGCTGCCAAACAAAAGAAGTCTGTAAAAACTTATGTTTGGCTGTCTCTCCACACATTATTGACAACATTCTAGATAGGAAAAAAAAGATTGTTTCAGTGTTAAAAAACATGCTTCTTAATACATTTTTTTAAAAACAAATTCCCCTCTATGTAAGAGGGCTGAATTCTGTAAAAACTATTCTATAAAAAGTGATTATATGATTAAAAGCTGTATCTACATTAAATAATGATGACAATTATAAATTTGATGTCATTAACTCCAGTACATCATCTCAAAAACCATCTCTTTAATTGCTGCAAAAATTTATAACACAGGACTTAATATGTGAAAACCAGAAACACATTCTCAAGCAAAATGTAAACTGTATTAAACTCAAAGATGAGCATTCAATCAGTTATCCTCTTTGCTAACAATAAAAAAGTGACAGTTAGGGATTCACTTATTAATGACACACCAGAATGACTCACATTCTCAGAAAACTAGAAGGCTGAGGAAATTTAAAGCTTATGTCAGAATTCATAACTTAATAACATAACCTAAAAAACATCTTTCCAAGAAGATCACAGATGTAGATACTCACGGGATGTTAGAAAGATACAGGGTGTCTGATGGAGGAACAACACTTTGGAAGTTCCTTGAGACACGCCTCTTGAAGCGACATAGATGACTTCTGCTGTAGTCCTTCGTCAGACCGTAGTCCCTTTGTCCCCTATGAAGAAGTCGAACTGACTGGTATTTTGAAAAAGTAGTGCTGATGATCCTTCCATACAGAATCTGTCCATTCAAGTATCTGATAGCTAACCAGTGGAAATAAAATTTGAACAGGAATGAAGGGAGGGGGAAGAAAAAAGATTATTTGGTAACTAATATTGTCTTCTACTTGGTGTCAGATTTCACATTCTAAATTAAAACTGCAACTTCCATGAGTACCAGGGGGGCTATGTCATAACATACTTTAAATAAGTACAAGGATGTAATATAACTTCCAGTCTAAATGAAACTAAAATGCAAAACAGCACTTCAATGAAGAGCAGTTGATTATTCTTTAATAGCTTGATACAGGATAAACTACAGGAAAATGGTATGATGTTTTAATTCTAACATTTACTAGATTGAGATTCATGGGATTATTTTTTTAAACCACTGTGGGAAAATAATTTGTTTACATGAATGCAAACAGGTCATTATCTGTATATACAAGGAAAAGTTTGCATGTAGTAAAGCATCACAATGGTGGACTTAATATGTTTATGCTTGTTACGGACAGATGGCAAATTCTTCAACTATATTATGCTCATACTAGTTTGAATCGTAACTGTGCCTTAAAAATCAGTACCTAGGCAAGCTTGCCTTCGATTTGCCATCTGAATCAAAGCATTTTCTTTCCTGGTATACATGATCTTCACACGATGCACATCACCATACAGTCCTGTGGAAATCCAGAAAGGAAATCTGTCCAGACCATTACTGCAAACAGCACAAGGGCAAGTCTATGTCTTTTGACTAACATAACTGTTACAAAGAATAATCACCTCAAACAGGTTGGTTAGAATACTAGTATGAGGGAGAGCTTTAAAGTTATTATTTGAAGTATTATTTTCTGAGGGTCAAAAATCAGGGAAAAAAAAAACAGGATCTAAAGTCGTAACTACTCCATGTTTATGTTCAACTTTTAAATAGTGCAACAGTGTTAAATTACTCTCAGAGCCATATTAAAATATTACTATGCCAACATTGTCCTCTGCAACTCATGTATGTGCCAATTCTGTACACCGTTTCCTCTGATGCAATCTTTATAGTAAAGAAATCCAACACACTGAAAATCTTTTGACATTGAAACCGTTTTGTCTTTTTTGGTACCTGTGGCCTACAACTAGTGACTCAAATTTTTGTCATTTTAAAACCAGTGCATTGTCTTATGCATTTTCTGAACAAGGACAGAACAGATCTTGCATTAACCAGTATGTGTCAGATAAATAAAAAGAATGCTAACAATGTAGTTTCTCAAGGTATATTTAACATATCTTACCAAACAGGATGAAAAGTCCATACGTTGTGATCGCCTGTGTAAATGATAAAATGAGTATATTATTCTTAAAGCCATGAATAAAGACATCTATTCCATCAGTGCATGGTAAACAGAATGGAAGGGATAATGAACACTAATACATGAACCTGTCTCTCCAAAAGCCATTCCTGCAATAACTAGAGTGTATAGCATTATTGTTTAAATACTTATGTGCATAGCAAATATATATTAACAAGATAACACTTCATCTCAGGCATTTTCATCACTCAAGCCAGTCTGTCATGCCAAAGAAGTTATTAATATTTTAAGTGGCATAATTATTTGAACTTATTCTTTCTAAGCTAGCAGTTCATTCCCTGAAAAATGAAAGACATTTGCTAAACTAGAAACAGAAAGAGAATTCAAGAACTCCTTTGTATTTTCTAAACAGTAGACAACAACTAAAAAACCTAAAAACAGTAGCTTCAAAACATGTTTGCTTTGTCTTCAATTGTCCCCATCTCTGTACGCGACCATGACATGATAAACTGATACACATACCATTTAATTGTTTACATATGAAGCATATAAAAATTAGCATTTAAATATAGTGTTTAATTAGAAACCGTGAACATAAAGCTAAATATTGAAAGAAATAATTTTTCTTGCATTGAGAGCAGCCCTGCAGAGAAGGACTTGGGGGTACTAATGGATGAAAAGCTGGACGTGAGCCGGCAATGTGCACTCGCAGCCCAGAACCCACCCGTGTTCTGGGCTGCAGCCAGAGCGGGGGGGCAGCAGGGCCAGGGAGGGGATTCTCCCCCTCTGCTCCGCTCTGGGGAGACCCCCCTGCAGTGCTGGGGCCAGCTCGGGGGCCCCCAACAGCAGAAGGACACGGAGCTGCTCGAGCGGGGCCAGAGGAGGCCACGGAGATGCTGGGGGGGCTGGAGCAGCTCCCCTGGGGGGCCGGGCTGAGAGAGCTGGGGGGGTTCAGCCTGGGGAAGAGAAGGCTCCGGGGAGCCCTTCGAGCGGCCTCCCAGGGCTTAGAGGGGGCTAGGGGAAAAATGGGGAGGGACTTTTTATCAGGCAGTGTAGCAATAGGATGAGGGGTAATGGTTTTAAACTGAAAGAGAGTAGATTGAGATTAGATGTAAGGAAGGAATTTTCCCCTGTGTGGGGGGTGAGGTGCTGGCCCAGGGTGCCCAGAGCAGCTGTGGGTGCCCCCTCCCTGGAAGGGTTCAAGGCCAGGTTGGACGGGGCTGGGAGCACCCTGGGCTGGGGGAAGGGGGCCCTGCCCGGGGCAGGGGGGGTTGGAACTAGATGGTCTTTAAGGTCCCTTCCAACCCAAACCATTATATGATTCAGTGAAATTTCATTCAACTGAGGCAAAGGTTTTGCCAGTAACGAGTACTAAAAATACCTGGGCATCAGAAGCACTACTCACTCTCCAGCCCTATTCTTTCTCAACTCACATTTGAAAAATGTACCAAGTGTACCTAAATTATTTAAAAACAGAAGATACTGTAGCCTAAGTGTAAGCCCATACACTTTTATCATCAGCACTTATTACTAAGGAACAATTACTATACATTTAAATTTTAAGTCCTTCTAGAGTTTATCCTTCTGGCCAAATATTTTAATTCAGCACAGAGTTTATTAAAGGAAATGCCTTAATGAAGTTAGATTGTGATATTGCTAGTAAAAAAGTGTTTCTTGGAAGACAAAACCAGCTAATTTAAAAGGCACGAGGTAACGTTCAAATTAAAACTATAAAATTATAAATTGAAATAAGGTCAACCAGATTCTCCCTACACAGAAAAAGTAGTGACAGGCCTCAGACAACCGTTACTGAAGAAGTGTTACACGGTTGCCAAGAAAATGTATTTACAATTTGTATTTCCAACAATTAATGTTGTTTTGCATTCTTATTTTTTACCTTTTAAGAACTTGAGCATTAAGGCATTTATGTTGTATCATGCACTGCAGCACAAAGTTCTACATGACAACTTCAATATGATTGATATTAAGTAAAGTAGCAATGTCCTAAAAACAGCTTTGACCTATGCTTCACATATGCCTGTTCTTAAAAAACTCACTCTTTTATGACTCAGAGAATTATCTTGAATAATCAGCTGCAGAAAGCACATCCACAGCAATCATCAGAAATTAACTGATAAGACATATTGACAAATAGAAGAAAAATTGACTTGTCTTACAGCCCTATTCTGCAGCTGTTTCTTTTGATGCTTACTGTGGAACTCAGCTATTAGTACAAAAACAGTATCATAGCAATTATTTAAAGATTAAAAGGAACTGGTCAACAGATTTTTTTAAGCCCCAGTAATAGGAAAATAACTTCCATTTTGCCAATAACTCCTAATTTTATTAGTTTTATGGTCAATTGAATCTAATGAGTGTGTAAAGCAAACAAGAATTTTACATTGCTGTAATAAAATTGCTTATCAACAGTCAAGTAGAATTGTCTTTTAAGTAATGGCCTTGGTAAAGCTTGATTTTTATTTTAAGTCATTTACATTGCTTTAATTACACACAGATCAACCTGTAATATTTGAGTAAGCTTATAGAACAGTCTGTCATTTCCGCTATAAAAATAACTATTCAGGTTGTCCTTGGCAATTTTACTGCCAGCAAATTAAAAAAAATATCTGTGTGGTACTATGAAAAATGAGCAAGTGCTTTTATTAACTTTTAAAATTGTTTTTTCAGTGATTTCAATAGTAAAGGTACACCACCTGTGTTCTTCCTCTAACTAGACTAGATCCTATCTAGGATCTTCCTCTAAGTAGAGAGATCCTATCAATGTTTTGATAAGTCCTTGATTTGTCATCTTTTATATCCTTTTCTCTTCCCTCCTGTTACTCTAACTCCTCATGTTTTGTAACAAATGAAAAATTCTTTGGCTTCTCTCATGATAAAGTAGTACACACAGGAGTCATTAAGAGAGATGCCAGTAAGTTTAGACATAATATGTGTTGCTTATTTCTTCAAACATGTCTCATGTCTGACCATAGACTCTTCTCTAATTACCAGCTACACTGCTAAAATATGTTTCCTAAACTAAATTGTGTTAGGAAGCATTTCACTGCTGAGTGCAGTTTTTAAACCCCAACAATATTGCAAACTGTCTCAAAGAATAGAGCCATTCTGTTTTTATATCACCATCATAGAGATTTCCTCTCTTATTCCATCAGCTAATGTAATTTCACAAGAAGGATCCTGACAGTTGGGACAAGTTGGTACTTGCATCCCTTCCACCAAACTTACTTCAGTGTTGAGGTTGCTGACTAGTAAAACAGTAGTTCCCCGAACACCAGTATCACAAGGAATAGCTATCTGTCCAGACACTGGAGATGTGGTGCCTGTGTTTAGAAGACAAAAGCAGGTTACATCTGGCAAAAACATCAATATTCAATTTAAAAATGCTTTTAAGGAATTTAGTTATTCCTAGTATCTGACCAACAACACAAGAAGCACCTCACTTCCAGAGATGAAGAAATATTCAGCTAGCCAACAGACCCAAAAGGGGATATAAATTGCAGCTCAAGAAAGAATAAAAATAGTTTAGCACAAAAGTTTATCCTGTGCTAGAAAGGAAAAGATCACTGAGTCTAGAAGACTATTATTTCTCACTTTATAGCAGAAAAGAGGAGACTTCCTGCTTTAGCTTTGAGTGTCATTTAAGTCTTATAATTCTTAGAAAAACAGATGCTTAGTTTCTTCTCTTGCAGGTGATCTTTATCATAGCATTTGGCTTCTGCACTTATTGAATTATAAACTACATGAGCATATGTTTTTTAATACAGAAAGTAATTTTACTGAATAATATGAGGAAGAGAATTGATATGACTCCAATGAACATTTTGTTCTGACTACTACATTTGAAAACAACTTGCTCTGAATTCCAGTGTATTCAAATACACCACTAGCCACCAATGTAAACACCACATTTTAGAAAACAGAAACTTACCAGAAGCCTGAGGAAAGCCCATAACTGGTGTAAACCCAGTAGCCCCTTGATAAAATGGGAAGGGGCTATGTTGGGTCCCTAGAGAGAGCAGAAGAGATTTCAGTAATGAGAGTCAGCTTCCAGTGTTGCTATTCTGATATCTGTTCATGATCACAACTTTTATAAGAGATTTATGTTAAAAACTCTTATTGAAACCTAAGACTTCAGGTTTTACAAAAACAATTTTAGTCCAGTTTTGAAAGCAAATATTCCAATTAGCCTCAGTGTCCCTCTCTAAAATGAAGTCAGGGCAAAATGTAATTTGGACAAGTTTGAATAGGAAAGTACAGCATAGATTATTATCTGTCAAAGTCAAAACACCTGTGGTGCAATATTCAACAATTTTTATTTACACAGTGGAAATGCATTCTAGGAATTTTCTGGAAGGAAATATACCAAAAGATGTTTTGCAGTGGTGAGATACAACTATTTCCTACATATTTCTAAAACCAGTACGGGCTAAATAATACAAACTACAATGAATCTGAGGTTCCATATTTTACTAGCTATTGAGATGCAAAAAGTATACATATTTTGCTTTTTAAGAAAATGTACTTTCCCAGCTTCATAAATTACTTCATAAATAACCAGTGTTATGGTTCTCCTGGCAATTACAACCATTAAACAGATTTGGAATATCAACATATGGCAAGTCCCATCCTTTAAGATAGTTCAGTGATTTTCACATTAGCATGTGGAGTTAAATGCTACTCAGGGCAGCACACAAACTTGTGTTCTAAAAGGCAGTTAGATATGAGCTTGAGTTGTGGATTTTTTTCATGTGCTAGCACACTAGAGTTTTTTAAATAGGGCATGTAAAATCAGCAAATATATCCTGCAAGCTTGGCAATATGTCTGTTTTACTACTAAAACCTCCACCATTTACTAAAATAACTACATTGGTTATTTATTGGTTATTGACAGGGATGATACAATACCATAAAAAGTATCCATTATGAATAACAAAAACAACAAATGAAATAGATGCCACAGATCAAGTATTCATGAATACTGCATCCCATTACACCTCCTCTTATCTGTAGCAACAAATGGTCTTTCATACAAACAACTGAGTACATTTATCACACCAAAGCAAGTCATTGTGTTCTCAAAATACATGCGCTAGTGCATTACACTGACAAGTTCTGGCAATATAGGTATTAATCGCTTATGCACAATCCAAGAATGGTAATGGAAACATCAATGAGGAATTAGATAAAGCACTTTGATTCTGCCAAATAAGACCTGCATGTTGCACACTAATACCAAAATCAGGCATGTAAAAATTATCACACAGAGCTAATGCAGAAAGATCTGGAATTCTTCGTTGCATCTTTTAAGTGTAAAATAATTTGCTCCGCGGCTAGCAGCTAGCTTGCAAAGCACGCTAATTCATATATCTCTGCTTATGCTCACGGGATGAGGGAACTCTTTAAAAGCATAACATTCACAAAATCTGCTTGTATGTAGCACAGTATCTTTTTCACCAAAAAGTAAAGAAAAAAGGGGGGAAAAAAGAATAAAGTTTCAAGAGCATTTCAGTTTTGCTATTAAGACAACTTCAAGTCTACAGAAAAAATAGATGTATCGTTGTGATAAATACCTGCTTTATCTTATAATTCTCCATCAAAACTACATGCACAAGTAATAAGATAGGAAGTGTAAGTGCTGATAAGTGTCCCAACGTCTTTTCCTAATGTCATGCAACTAAGGACTATCAGAGCATGCCTATGGCAACATATGCTTGCTGTTACTACTAACCAGGAGGTTAGAAACATGCTTCTCCCAGTCTATACCTGTTTTTTTCAGAAAAAAAAAAATATCTATGCAGCTGCTTCGCTGTGACAAACAAATTTTGATACAGAAATCAGATTCTTCTTTACACCAGCTCTTCTGCTGTTCTGACTATTACGGTAAGTGTTCAGACTGAAGATGACATTGCAAGCAGTTACAAGCTTGGAAGAGCAAGGAGGAAAGAAATGGAGAAGCATTCATGCATTATCCTCCAAAAGCATGCATATAATGTTATCTCTACCCTATAAGCAAGTTTATCTTTAATTGTACTTTCCCCTTTCATTGACATTTCAAATTGTGCAAGTCTAATTAGAATGTGTCAGATCTATAACAGCATATTTCCATGGCAAATCTTCAAAAAAAAAAATCAAGATGATTGTACATTATGTAAAGATCCAAGGCCTGCCTTTAAGGGAACCAGCAAAACCGATCAAGGAAGTACTGATTACACCTCACTTTCTTACCCTAATCTAAGCTACCAAAGCCAACTATCAAAAAAGAAGAACCCAAAACAAGCCCAGTATCTGCCTTAACTATCATAGAAAACTAAAGGAAAAAAGGGACTTCTCCCCCAGATCTTGCTACTATTCTAACCAACTGGATAGCACTTAGATATCTATTCAACAACTGAGACAGTGTTAAGCTGTGAATTATTGCTAATGATTGTCATTAGAGAGAAAGAACAACAGCTAAAATCACTCAAATTGCATTGAGTAGTTCTGCCAAATCATCAGATTAATCTCTTTGGTGATTTGCATTATTATCAAAATTGATTAAATAAGCATCCCTGAACTATTTATGCCAAAAAGCTTCTCTAGTGGCTTTAGGACACTATTTCTTCTGTATCATGGAAGTGACTTCTAAAATTCAAGAAAATTTCTAAAATTTTATCTTTTAGAAGGTAACTACAAAACATTTCTAAGTTTCTTATGGTTTTGTTACAGCATGTAGTTATCCTACCATATCAACAAATAAGAGCTAACACCCTTAAAACACTTATTTTCAAGCAGTGTTAGGCAACTAGTGTAAATCTTGGATGACTGCCATTGACCATTCTGATGTGCAACATTTATTGTACTACCTGTACCAATGATATAATTTCACAAATACAGCTTTTTGACAACATTTTGAATTTGCCCAAGAATACTCCTCAAGTTACAGTTTCAGATATTAATTTGTCTTGAATAGGACTTTCTGATTTCCATACAAAATTTACTGTACCTAACAAACAGAAATGTATGCAAAATTTACCCTTCTACAAATCTGATATGAAGCCAGAGCATAAATGCAACATAAAAAGCATAATGATGTCATTGTGTATTTATCAATAAAAGTGAAGGTTTCTTACCTAAATTAGGAGCTATACATGGCTGTGGCTGCAGGTGTCGTCGTCTGTAGCCAGAAGGAAGGTCAATGCGAGTGAAATCTCTACTTTTTTCATTGTTGTACCTTACTGTAAGGTTAGCTAACCTGGAGAAATCAATACGTAGGGTGCAGCATGCATTGTAGATACTGTGGCCATCCAGACACTGAAAAAAAATAATTATGTTTTCAGAGATGAAACATAGTGGCAGTCACCACTAAGTTTATTTTCAACATGTAATTGTAACAAACTGTAAATTCATCTTCTGTTTTTAAGGTGCTGCTTTTAAACACCAAGCAGACAATTATACTGCCACTATCCTTACCTAAGCATCCTGTGTAGAGCAATATTGTAGTCCCCTAATTATTGAGTACTATATTGCCTTGTACCAATGGATAAAACATAGCTTTAAGCATGACTTGTCTTTCTAGATGTGCTTCTAATCTTGTCTCCCACTCAACACACAACATCAGATGCTATTAGTGATACTAATTTGGTGATTTTTCTTGTATGGAATTGTCCCTTAGATAAACTGGTGAAGGGTCTGGAGCACAAGTCTTATGAGGAACAGCTGAGGGAACTGGGATTGGTTAGCCTGGAGAAAAGGAGGTTCTGTGGAGACCTTGTCCCTCTCTACAACTACCTGAAAGGAGGTTGTGGCAAGGTGGGTATCAGTCTCTTTTTCCAAGTAACAAGCAATAGGACAAGAGGAAGCAGCCTCAAGTTGTACCAGAGGATGTTTAGATTGGATATTAGGAACAATTTCTTCACAGAAGGGGTTATCAAGCATTGGAACAGGCTGCCCAGGGAACTGGTTGAGTTCACCATCCCTGCAGGTATTTAAAAGACATGTTGATGTGGTACTTAGGGACATGGTTTAGTGGTGGGACTTGGCAATGCTAGGTTAACAGGCAGACTAGATGATCTTAAGGGTCTTTTCCAACCTGAATGATTCTATAAAATCCATCTTTTTAAGAGCAGCTATGCTTAGAAAGATCACTAAAGTAGTACTTTCTGCCTATACATCATGAAAAAATCATGATGGATGAAAGTGGAAAAAAAACACTAAAAAGATACTGGTTTGGTATAATTATTTAATATAATTTAGACTGAAATTATATTTTCTGTGAAGTCTTTAATAAGGTATAATTTATTATTGATACTATTCTTTGAGAAAATATGCTATTCTAACAGACTATAGTCTGTCCTGGGTTTGACTGGGTTAGAGTTAATTTTCTTCCTAGTAGCTGGTACAGTGGATTTAGTGTGAGAATAATTTTGACACCAGACCGATGCTTTAGTTGTTGCTAAGTAGTGCTGATCCTAAGCTAATGATTTTTCAGTTTCCCATGTTCTGCCTGATGTACAAGAAGCTGGGAGGGAGCATGGCCAGGACAGCTGACCTGAGCTAGCCAAAGAGATATTCCATACCACCGAACACCATGCTCAGTACATAAACCGTGGGGAGTTGGCCAGGAGGGGGTGGGTTACTGCTCAGGCATCAGGCAGTCGGTGGTGAGCAACTGCATTGTCTTTTCTTGGGTTTTAGTTTCTCTCTCTCTTTTTTATCATCTTCCTTTTCATGATAATTATTATTACTATTGTTATTATTTAATTATTAAACTATTCTTATCTCAACCTACAACTTTTACATTTTTTTCAGTTCTCCTCCCCATTCCACTGGGAGCAGGGAGGAGTGAGCAAGCAGCCATGTGGTGCTTACTTGCTGGCTGGAGGTAAACCACGATAAATCCCAACTACCTTTACTACTTTCCAATATATACTTAATCTCTAAAACATATAGTGAATTTATTTACTGGACTAAAGTGCTAGTAGCAATAGATAAATATTCTGTACCTTTAATTTTGAAGCAGAGAATGAAGTCACTTTCAATAAAGATTTGGAATAAAAGTTCTATTTAGCTTTTCAGTAATTCTTTGAAAAAACTGAATGCTAAATACCACTTAATACTTTCCAGAATCTATTTCTCTGTGTACCTTCTATGGAACTTTCAAAGTGATTTATTTAATCACTGATATTTAGGTGACCACATAGGTTAAAGAGAAATACAAAGTGTCTCGGGCTTAGTTTCAAGTAAGTGAAGTATTTTATTTTCTGTCTTTATTTTACACTTCACAGTTAAAGCGTTATAACCTGATGATTTGTAACACTGCTGTCTCTTCTGCAAAAATCTCTGGGGTCTCAGCTCTCAACATTTAATTATCAAATTACTCCTCACTGAGGAAATTAACAATATTTTCTAGAAATGAAAAAAAAATACCTATTATAAGCAAACTAACTCAAACTTGTTTTGAAAAAAAAAAAAATGTATTGGGTTTAAGTAGGAAGGTTTTGGTAGTGGGGGAGCTGCCACACCTCAGTGGGAAGAGACCAGGGGCTGCTCTATTCTGAACAGAGTGAGTTCCAGCCAGCTCCAAAACAGATCCAGTGCTGCTCAAAGCAGAGCCATTCAGAACTCTGGTGGCACCTCTGTGATAACATGTTTAGGAAAGGGTAAAAAGCCCTAGGAAACAGCTGAGAGAGAGAGGGGTGAGAAAAATGGGAGAGAAACGACACTGCAGACACCAAGGTCAGAGAAGGAAGGGGAGGAGGAGGTGATACAGGAGCTGGAACAGATTCTCCTGGAGACCACCACGGTGAGGCAGGATGTCCCCCTGCTGTCCATGGAGGTCCACAGTGGAGCAAATACCCACATGCAGCCCATGGGAATGACCTACATTGGAGTAGTTTGTGGAGGACTGTCTCATGGGGAAGACCCATGCTGGAGCAGGGGAACACTGTGAGGAGGAAGGAGTGGCAGAGACCAGGTGTTACAAACTGACTACAACCCCCATTCCCCATCCCTCTGTGTCGCTCATCAGGAGGAGGTAGAAAGGTTGGGTGTGAAGCTGAGCCTGGAAAGAAGGAATAAGGGTGTGGGGAAAATGTTTTTACTTTTGGTTTTGTTCCTTACTATCCTAACTCTATTTTTAATTGGGAATAAATTAAATCAATTTTCCCTGAGTCAAGTCTGTTATACCTGTGATGGTGAGCAATCTCCCTGTTCTTATCTCAGCCCACAAGCTTCTTTATCTCATTTTCTCCCCCTGTTCTGTGAGGAAGGGGAATGAGAGCAGCTCGGTAGGTATCTGACAGCCAGACAAGGTTAGCCCACCACAGAAAATACATCTAAGGTAGGTGAGCTTTTCTTCATTACTGAGAATGCACATTTGAAAAATCAGGATACAGATAATTTCAAATTAAGAAGCTTAAGGTGAAAACATTGATCACTTGAATTCAACAAATAAGTTGTGGCATTCATATAATCTCTGGGCATTTAACTACACTACTCTTAGTATTGAACCTCACTGAAAATATTCAATCTAGTTTGAAAGGCAAGAGTCTCTTTGGTCAACTACAGTTACCATTGCTCATCACTACTGACAGCTCTAATTTTTGTTTTGGTAGAATTATGCAGGTCTTGGGGTATATGCTACATATTTATGCTTGCAGTTGATGATAGAGTGATATCTTCAATTAATGAGGGATGTCAAAGTTATTTCTGTGCAGCAAGAGTGTTAGAATGATGAGAAGTCATGAAGTTATTGACCAAGCCATCCCTAATGTTCCCCATTTACCTGGGAGAAAAAAAAAACAAACCCAACAACAACAACAAAAAAACCACACAGAAAAAAAAAAAGCAAACTGAATCAAGCTGAATACTCTACACTTACCATTTTGGCATGAAATGCATTAACTGGATCATCATACTGGAGCAAAACTTGGAGATTATTGTTCTTAGTGAACATGACAATTTTCAAGACATTTCCATATCTAGAGAAAATCTGAGAAGGTAAAAACATTGATTTTCAGAAACAATGAATAACTCACGCACACTACAAACTAGTATTTAATACTTCATATAAATTTCTGAAAATTCATTTCTTTTGTGCGAGCTAAACAGAAATTGAGTGAACTCAGAATTCCATTTCAATTAAAAAAAAAAAATTAAGAAGAGGCTACAGAAGATGAGGAAGATGGATAAAATTTCCTTAAAGATTTAGCAATGACTGTTCAACTAAGAGCGGGGGGGGCAGCCCAAACAGGCATTTGTCCCATGTCTCCAGAGAAATTGTGGATAATCAAAGCTGAGGTTTGAAAAATGGACTTTCACAAGCCAGTTGAGATGGGAACTGCCTTTCAAGGTATCTATTCAAGATATCTATTTCAAGCTATATTTAGTGTCCAAAATTACATCTTAAAGAGTTCGTGTGACTCCAAATTAATTACACAGACCCACTGTCCAAACTAGAAGACAAAAAAGGAAAGAAGAAAGACGAAGACCTAGTTTGAGACCTACCCCTCTGATTTACAGCTGAATGGTGTTTGATTTATTGTAAATGCAAGCATTACAGAAAAAAATTAAAAGGTTGAAATTAAATATATATACACTCAAAATGAGTGTGGACACTACATGATGGTGTCTATACAAAAGCAAAGCCACAAAGAATGAGGACAAAAGTATGGCTAAGACATATATGCAAGTGCAGAAAAACTGTCCAAATTAACAGTGGAAGAAGAAAGGTGAGTTTGGGAAGTACTAAGGGTTTTAGAACAAATTGTTAGAATTGATGCAAAGTCAAGGTAGCAGAACTTTCCACACAAGTATTAAGACTAGAATGGAAAGAAAGGCTGGAGATAAAGACAAACATCTCTTGCCAGACTATTAGGCCTAGAATCATGGATACAAGACACACTGTCCTAACCCTTTGCACTCACTTTTCAATCTCTCAGACACAAGCTTTTTATGCTGCAGTCATCATTTTGTGGTAGAAGACAGAACAGAAATCTTTTTCACAGCAATTTAAAATTAGCCATTGATTTCCTGCTCATAAAGCACTTACTCTTAAGAAATTCCTAATTACAGCTTCTGAACATATGCTTTTTCATGTTTATCCACAAGACTAAATAGAGCCTTTTAAAATAATTAAATTCAATGTATATGTGGTTTTAAACCTAAAACCCACTTATATATATATCAATTTTATTTCTGCAAAGATAACACTGAATATTCTATTTCTTATAATAAATATTTTAAGGTAAACTGTGGTAAAAAGAAAAAAAAAAAAGTGTTAGCTTCTTGACAAGTAGTTATAACTTACAAAATACAGTCAAAGCTTTGGCTGACAGCTTGCCTCCTAATGTTCCATATGATGCTATACTTGCCAGTGAAAAGTTTCATTAGCATTAGCCTTACTACACTTACAAAGTAATGTTACATTGTAGCTATCAGGCATAAAGTGCTGCTTTGATTAGAGGAGATGTTAAGAACTCCATGTAAGTAATCTTTTCAAACATTGCTTAATTTTCTAGATCTACTGGGGAAGTAGTTGAGTGAGGGTCATTGGGCAATTCAAAGATCAAAAATATATTTCTACTGCACCAAAGTAAACGTAAATTAAAGTAAATTAACATGAATCTCCTCTTTCATTGCCTGCTTAGTGAAAACCAAAAGCAGCAAAACAAAAAACCACACAGGATTAGATCAAGGAATTGCTCTTGCACCCTTAAACTAGTACAGCTCCCATAACCACAGAAGTTTGTTCTCAGGTTATTCTGAGCACACTAATAATCCTAAACAATTGATAATATTTCCATGATCTTAATAATGAGTGAATAATACTAACAGATAAAAACAAAAGTTTAGATCAGGCAAATTGCTACATCAAAGTGACAACTACTATACTAGTTAATCAGTATCATTGTGGGGGGAGATACAGAGAAAGAGGAAATATTAAGAGGTAAGAGGAAAAACAAAGCATTGGTAACAGTCAACTCTGAGATACTAGTAGAGCAGCAAAAAACTTCGTCCAAGACTGCAGGTTCTTGTGAAAACATCCCAATTATTTTAAATCTCATTAATTCAAGAAATTCATACTTGAGGGGTGGTTTTTATTGTACTAATTTAATAGTAATTACAAAAGCTTCAAGTATGAAACCCTTTACACTATATGAAAAAAGTATTAACAAATCCTTTCAGGCACAAAGAAATAGTCTTATAAAGTTATTATTTTTAAACTTATAGTTCTCAACAGCACAGCACAACCTCTAACAAGAGCTATGGTAATGTCTTTTGTAGCTACAGCCCACCATTATTCCAGTCTTTCTAACAGCATTCTAACAGTTGTTGAACAATTCTAAAAAACACTTGCCCAAGCAACTGTATTTGTATATTGCATCACATTATTAAAGTGAATATAAAACCCTAAAATATAATCCAAACAACAGAAGTTACTCAGAAGAAAGAATGCTAAAATATTAGTCCACAAGTTTACAACAATCACTATTTCACTAGTTAATCATGTGGGCATAAATTAGAAATAACACCTGTGGCTGCTTCCACAGAAACCAAGAAGCTAAAAGAAATGAAAGACAACATGAAAAGCTGAGTTCAGAAGCTTTCTTCACTTTTTTTTTTGTGCAAAAAATGAGTCAAGCCTAGACCTCTAAATTGCAATAAATCATTTTAGAGTGACAGTCCTCAATCAAACGATTAAGGATCCAAGGTACTTTAGGAAAAAAAATGGTTTTACAATGGCAACATTGGAACAGATTTTAACTACCTTTTTTTTTTTTTAGCAATCCTTATTACCTGATGCAACACTTCTAAAGTAACAGGGTAGAACACATTGTCAATCATGATTCGAAGAACAGGACCGTAAATTGGAGCACATGCAGCTTCAGCACCACGAGCACCTGTATCAGACAGGTTTCCAGACTCCCTAGGATTCGCAGCTTGCAATGCACCTTGGGCTTCCTGAAATCATGACACAGCAGACACCACAATTAACTTATGCAGATACAAATTACCCATCTCTAAACAGAGTTCTCTTAGAAAGAAAAGCATGTAAAATGCACTTTAAATGCAACTTAAAAAAATGTGTTCCCTTTATCTGATTATCAATTCAAATCCTACGTTAATAGGTAAATCATACCTGTTCCTCCCCTTGTCCCTCCCCTAAATGAAATCAGATCGTACTTCACAGAATGGCTTTTTTAGTCACTGTTACTGCTTTGTAATGCCATACAGACACAATTCTGCTTTGCTTCAGTAAGATTTCATCATTCTAGATATTTTCCATCAAATCAGTATGACAGTATTGTAATAAACTAAAAATCAGTCAGTGTACCAAAAACTATTTGCTCTACTTTATTAGGATTTCATTCTCTTCAAGAACTAAGTTTTAATGGGGATATGCTTAAAGGGGCATACCCTGTTCTTTTTTCTGAGCCAAGCTATCAACTGAAAAAAACACCTTCAAATCTCACTCCCTAGACTGCCTCATTGGGACTTTAGAAGTCTCTACATTTGCTTTTGATGGACTTTCCTCAAAAATGTCTTCAGACAACCACTGAGAACACTGTGCTCTCACTATCCCAAATGTAGTGCTGTGACTTAGAGTCATGTCTCAGTAACACTATTTAATTGGAAGATGGACTAAACATGGCACATGGTAAAGATGTTACCCAGTTTCAGAAATATGTAACCCTGAAAAACAATCTTTACTTCAGGCCTGAGCCTAGACACTAGGTCAGTAACAGCGTTTGCCGTTCTGCTGGGATCTGTAAAATTTAAATATATCTCGAATGTAAGAGTCATAAGTGAAAAAAAGTAGACAATGTTCTTTCTGTAGAAAGAGAAAGTAAATGTCATGCTATGAGTTGAAAATAGTCTGAGAAATGGATACAAGGAATCTTATTCGCAAATATGAGAATAGTTTTTCTAAGGCTGTTACATATACCACAATCTTAAAAAAATCTTGTTATTTTATTTGGTTTTGAAGATAACAAACCAATCCTCCAATCTTGGATGAGGAGAGACATAAATAACACCAGATTGACAAACTGTCAAGATTTCAGTAACTTCTGTGTCAGCACAAATGAAAAATGAGCACTGATTTTTGCACCAACCACTACTTGCAATATTCTTATAGAAAACACAACCATGATACATAAATTATATAAGATATGTGTATCTAAATGGTAGGTCAACTGTACTTCATCCAGGAATCCAAAAATCCACACAGATTTCAACTACAACATGATGGTTTGTATACTTTGATCTTGTTGTGCAAAGAATACTTCCTTGTTTAGAAATTAGAATTTAAATGAGTCACCTGCAATGTTCAATTCATATTCTTAAGAAATCAACTTTTTGTACTTCAAAAATACAAGGAAGTAATTCATTCTGGTGTTTGGCATGAAGTTGCACATAATACTGATGTTTTATCAGTGAAAATACCAATATTTTCCATATTTAACCATATTAGATTTAAGATAACACTATTAAGAATAAGCTTGAACACCTTAAAATGATCATTTGCTATTCTTGAGTTTGGCAAGGCCTTGAAGCAGCACCAACAATACAAATCTTACACAAGCAGGTTATAAGACCCCTTGCAATAGCACCCATATCTGATAAAGTAAAAAGCTGCAAGGGCATGTGTGTTGTCCACCAAGACTCCCAGATCCTTCTCTGCCAAACTGCTTTCCAGCTGGTTGACACCTGTGTACAATGGTTCCTGGGGTTACTCCTCACTTGCAGGAATTGGCATTTCCTCTTATTGAACTTAATGAGGTACCTCCTGTCAGTCTGTTTCTCCAGCTTTTCACGGTCCCTCTGAATGGCAGCACAACCACCTGTATTTTCAACTGCTCCTCCCAGTCCTGTGTTGTCAGCAAACTTGCTGAGGATGTTCTCCATCCCATCATCCATGACATTAATGAAAATGTTAATTAGTACTGGACACAGTATCAACCCCTAGCGTACTCCGCTAGTGACTGTACCCCAGCTGGACTTCATGGCTCTGGTCACAAGCATTTTAGCCTTTCAGATCACTTCACAGTCTACTTATCTAGACTGTATTTAATCAGTTTGTCTATTGGGGTGTTATGGGAAACAGAAGTCTTACCAAAGTCAAGTCTCAACCACCAAACCATCTCACTGTAGAAGGCTATCACATTGGTCGGGCATCATGTTACCTCCTTTTCATAAACCCATGCTGACTTTTCCCAACCACCTTCTTGTCCTTAGAATGTTTGGAAGTGGTTTCCAGGATTAGTTACTCATCTTCACAGGGACTTAGGTAGGGCTGATCAACCAGTGGTTCCCTGGATCCTCTTTCTTGCCCTTTAAGACAGGAGAGAGATTTGCTTTCTCCAGTCCTGAGGAATCTCCTCCACTTGCCATGACCTTTCCAAGATTGTAAAAGTGGCCTTGCAATGACATCAGCCAGCTTCCTCAGCACTCACAAGTGCATCTAATTAGGACCATACACTTTTGTTTATCCAGTTTGTTTAACTATTCCGTAATGAGATTCTTCTCCCTTCATCAAGGCTTTCCCACTATTCTCAGTTGCTTGATATTCCCATGGGAAAGTCTTAACCACTAAAGACTGAGAAGCCATCCACTGCTTCAGCCTTTTCTATGTCCTTTGTCACATAGGCCCCTGCTCTATTCAACAGCAGGACCACATATTCCCTAAACCTTCCTTCTGCTGACAATACACTTTGAGGAGCCGTTTTTGTTGCTGTTCACATTCCCTGCCAGAGTCAACTCCATGTGGTCTTTGACTTTCCTAACCACATTCCTACATGTTTAGATAATGCTCTGTATTCCTTCTGGGACACCTGTCCATGATTCTGCCTTTTCTATGCCTCTTATTTTTGAGTTCAGTCAGGAGCACCTTGTTCATCCAAGCAGTCCTCCTGCCACATTCACTTGCTTTCCTGTTCATCAGGATGAACCATTCTTGAGCTCCTCCACAGTAATTTTACAGATTTTGAGACATCTCTGTCTGAAAGAAGTTACTGCTTAGATAACAACAGAAATAACATCTATCAGAATTTTACTATTGGTATAGTGGAAAGTAGTCTGTTTTTTTTACAGACATTACATTTTTTAATGTTGTGGTTTAACCCTGGTAACCTGCAGAGCTGCTTTGTCACTTCCAATTCTCTGCCCCAACAGGATGGGAGAGAGAATCAGAAGGGTAAAAGTGAGAAAACTCATTGGTTGAGATACAGACAGTTTAATAGGTAAAGCTAAAGCTGCATGTGCAAGCAAGGCAAAATAAGGAATTCCTTTGTTACCTCCAGTCAGCAGGGAGGGGTTTATCCATTTCCAGGAAATCAGGGCTTCATCGCATGTAACAGTCACTTGGGAAGAAAAATGCCATAACTCCGAACAACCCATCTTCCTCCTTTTCCCCCAAGGTTTCATTGCTGAGCACAACATCATAGGGTATGGGATATCCTTTTGCTCAGCTGGGGTCAGCTGTCCCAGCTGTGTCCCTTCCCCACTTCTTGTGCACTCACACTGAAAGGGCAGTGTGAGAAGCAGAAAAGAACTTGACCCTGTATAAGCGTCATAAGCTACTATGAAGAAAATAAACTCTATCCTAGCTGAAATGAGTACACCACCAGTGCAATTCCATCCTGTTAAATGGAAATATTATACTTACAATCTGATGAGGTGTATCGATAAACTTAAGTTCTGTATAATTGGAAAACTGAAAATAAACAGGATGACTGTGGAGGACAGGCGGAACAGAAGCATAGGAGTCCACCATATTAGTAGCAGCTTCTTCAGTAGCCATTTCCAAAAGTGCCTGGAACAAATACATAGAATTTGAGTGTTGTTTTGTTTACAAGAGAGAAGAAAACATCAAAGCACTACTGATTCCCAATTCAACTCCTGCTAGAAAAAGATCATATGAATGTACAGTACAGATTTACTCAGCATTAAAATGCATTTATGCATGTTTGTTTATGGGGATATTTGATTTAATTTCTGCGATTTCTTAAAAGGTTTTACATTGTAAGTACAGTAAGTCATTAAAGAAGAGGTGGAATAAGTATGACGTATGGGAAGCAGTGCTGTTAAAAATACTGCACTACTAAAGAATATATTAGATTCCTGAATCCAAGAACTATGACTTAGGTAGCAGACCCAGATACTGATTGAAGAAGTAGAAACAGGACATTAAAGATCTATCAGTTTGTGCAAAGCATTTGACACTGTCCCTCACGACATGCCGGTCTCTAAATTGGAGAGACACAGATTTGATGAATGGACCACTCGGTGGATAAGGAATTGGCTGGATGGTCACACTCCAAGACTTATGGGCAACAGCTCCATGTCAGATGTCCAAGCAGCGAGCAGTGATGAGTGACTCCTAAAGCTTTGCTACTGGAACAAACACTGTCTAACATTTCTGTTGGCAACACAAACTGTGAGATTGAGTGCACCCTCCTCAAGTTTGCTGACAACCCCAAGCTGAGTGTTGCGGTGACACACTGGAGGGAAGGGATGCCATGCAGAGAGACCTGGACAGGCTGGAGAGGTGGGCCCGTGCCAACCTCATGGAGTTCAACAAGGCCAAGTGCAGGGTCCTGCCCGTGGAACGAGGCAATCCCAAGCACAAATCCAGGCTGGGTGAGGGGTGGATTGAGAGCAGCCCTGCAGAGAAGGACTTGGGGGTACTAATGGATGGAAAACTGACTGTGTGCCAGCAATGTGTGCTGGCAGCCCAGAAAGCCAACCATGTCCTGGGCTGCATCAAGAGAAGCGTGGCCAGCAGGGCCAGGGAGGGGATTCTCCCCCTCTGCTCCGCTCTGGGGAGACCCCCCTGCAGTGCTGGGGCCAGCTCGGGGGCCCCCAACAGCAGAAGGACATGGACCTGCTTGAGCAGGTCCAGAGAAGGCCACTAAAATGATCGGGGGGGCTGGAGCAGCTCCCTGTGAGGACAAGCTGAGAGTTGGGGTTATTCAGCCTGGAGAGGAGAAGGCTCCAGGGAGACCTTATAGTGGCCCCTCAGTGCTTAAAGGGAACTATAGAAAAGATGGGGAGGGACTTTTTATCAGGCAGTGTAGCAATAGGATGAGGGGTAATGGTTTTAAACTGAAAGAGAGTAGATTGAGATTAGATGTAAGGAAGGAATTTTCCCCTGTGCGGGGGGTGAGGCACTGGCCCAGGGTGCCCAGAGCAGCTGTGGGTGCCCCCTCCCTGGAAGGGTTCAAGGCCAGGTTGGACGGGGCTGGGAGCCCCCTGGGCTGGGGGAAGGGGGCCCTGCCCGGGGCAGGGGGTGGGAACTAGATGGTCTTTAAGATCCCTTCCAATCCAAACTGTCCTGTGTTTCTATGACTATATTAACCCAGCTCAGTGCTCTAAACAGTTTTTCAATTAAATTAATTGTTTTTACGATTTCAGTGTTTATTCATGATGTGAACTACACTATCACATCACAAAGGATTAAAAAAAAAAAACATAAGAAATTTATTTCACACTAAAAAATTAACATGCATGTTGATTATTTAAGCAGGCAGGTTATTTTAAGACATATGTCAACATCAGTAGTGACTATGTTCTTTACCATCTATGTATTCTTATATAAGTTGGATTTAACGTTTAATAACATTAATAACAACTAGATTGTTATTTAATCCAGAAGTATATTAAAAACTTAAAATAAATATCAGGACATCCCTTCACATTTGACAATATGAAAATATTGAACTATCAATTAAATATTTAGACACGGTTGCAATTATTTCATCCAAATGCAATACCAAAAGGGTCATATCATGAACCACACCTTTGGCCTTGCTCTTATAATTGAAACATTGAAAATTACATACCTGACTTTTTCCTTTCATCATCACTAAGTTGGTTACTTTGCCAAAAGGGCGGACTAATGAAATGACATCATCTTCAGTAGCCTCATCTGGAAGTTGACGAATATGAAGGACACGTGAAACGGGTCTTCCTCTTTTAGATTTCTTAGGTTCATTCTGGTTACCTAATATGTTTCAGGGAAAATGACAGACAAGCAAACAAGACAAACTTATTGCACAGTATAGATACCAAAACATGAGAGAAACTAAGTCAATGTCAGTTCTGAGACAGCACCTATAGCTCTTCAATTCCTAAGAAAGGGCAATTCATTTATAGCCAAAGGATAGTTTAAGATCCCTTCAGCTATTTCAAATCTCCACTGCAAGGGGAGCATGTAGTGTGTTTGTTTTGGTTTAGGTTGATTTGTTTGCTTATTTTCTTGTTTTGTTTGGGGTTTTTGGTTTTGTTTGTTTTGTTTTTTAAGTCTTACAGACAGAGAGGGCAATAAGTTCCTCCCAAATGCCCCTGTAACATACTTACAAAATGTTAATTACACATATGATGGGCAAGTAGCAACTGGGAGGTAACCTTTTATTATTACTAACTTATCTTCCTACATAGTATGTTTCTTAATTAGATTCAGTTGGTATCTCAAATAGGTTTTTAAATTTAATTAAAGAAAGCCTGCTGTCCCACATGATTGTAAGTGTTAAAAAGTCTCTGAAAAGAATAGGCAGCGGTAAGGCATGAAATCCATACAGATTCTGAAGATTTCCACTTTGGCAAACTGTATTTTTTTTTCTTAACATATGCCTGTTTGGATCCTGTAACAGGTAAGTGACCACTGATTGCATTTCAAGGAGATGACTCTGAGTCCTTGAGAGCACTTTTATGCCGAACATCACATCTGGAATAGGCATATTTTTATAGAAGCTATCACAGTGGAGTAATAACTTAAAGTAGTAAAAATGGAATTCATTAGCCAAGCTACAGATCCCAGTAAGAGATTCTCCTAAAGCAAATTAGAGGTTTATGAGACTTGTTGAAAAAAATATTCTAAACTGAGAGAAGACAGCATATTTCATGGAAATTGTATTGAAGTTTAACTTAAGTGATATTCAGTTAGAGGAAGAAACAGTATTTTTTTTTACTCATGTGCCACAGCTTTTCTCCCACAAGAGAAATAGCCTTAACACCTCATGTGTTATATTCAGCCTTCCAAGGAGAATCACAAAAGATTAGGAAAAAGTATCTATAAGCGTAGTAAGTAGTTTCAAATGTTGCTGCAGGTTTTGAGTACAGTTTAAGTCTGAGAAGCAGTTCACACAAGTAATTCTGTATAAGGATCTTCGGAGGGAGTTTTTTGCTAGTGGAAGACTGTAAAACTCAACATCAGCTGATCTAAGCCCCAACTACAGCACACTCATAAGTCAACTTAACTAACTCCCCCACCTGCAAAACAGAAAAGTCTGTTACGCATTGATTTTTCCATCAAAAAGTTTAAATAGCATCATGTTCTCTATGTGAATTCTGGAAAATTAACATGTGGCACACTTGTTGGGGATGTGGCTTTAAGACAAACAGATATGTATTAAATGCCTATTAGTACCAAGCCATGACAGGATATATTACTGTTAAAGCCTAATGATCCATCCTATTCTTTAAGTCTACTTTTCAGGTTCAAAATAGACAAGTCCTTGACTATACTGAAGTTGACTAAAGAAAGGAGGTATCCTGGTTTGGGCTGAAACAGAGTGAATATTCCTTTTCAGGGCCTAGATGAGTGCTGTGTTTTGGATTTAGCTTTGGGTTTGGTATGAGAAGAATGCTGATAGCACACTGATGTTTTCAGCTGCTACCGAGACTCCAAGGACTCTCCGACTCCCCATGTCCTGCCCCTGCGCAAGGGCACAGGGAGCAGGGAGGGAGCACGGCCATAGCACCTGACCCAAATTGGCCAGTGAAATATTCCATATCATGGAACACATGCTCACTACATGGAGGAGGGGTGGTTGGGAAGGGGCTCTCTCTCTCTCTCGCTCGCTTCCGGGATTGCGATCGCGGGATCTTGGTATCTCGGGGTCGCTGGCCGGGAACGGGCTGGGGATTGCTCAGCGGGTGGGGAGCAATTACGCTGTACATTGCCTGTTTATATATTTCTTTTTGTTTTCCCCCCTATGATCGTCATTGTTCTCATTTTATTGCCATTATTAAACTGTTCTTATCTCAGCCTGCGAGTCTCCCTTCACCCCTCTAATCCCCTCCCCCATTCCCAGGTGGGGAGGGGGAAGGGAGGGTGACCAGCTGTGGGGGTTGGTTGCCAACCAGGCCCAAACCACGACAGCCTTTTTGGCTCCCACCCCTGCCAAAACCTAACAGGAATTTTGCTTTTTGTTTAAGATGAGAGACTCTTGCAGAAGTAATACATTCTGGATTCTGGATCATTATCAGAGATGACAAGATGGAGCTAAGTGGCAAGCACAGCATTTTCTCTCTACATCTTCACTGAGTGTTACAGGAGTTTTCAGGTCAGGCATTCAGCCAAAAAGGTCATTGCTTACCAGAACAGTTTCAGCCTGTGTACATACAGTGTGCAGCCCCTACTTCACTATCTACCCATTAGCAAACATATCAGCTCTAGTTGATCTGGCTTCTGAACAGTGACCAACACCTCACCTAAATATGCTATTAAAGTGTTTTTTCTGCTGTTGTAATTATATTAAGTTTTGTGGAACTTTAGCTAAGTCACTAAATCATCAATAAATGCTATCACTCCTTTTATCCCAAGTACAAAGACCTCAGCATTTTTTAAACCATGCGTCTTTTTCCAGCTATTGTTTGATACTAATTTTGATGCAGAGTGATAATCGTGTTTTATTCTGGCATCTAAATTTCAAAATTGATTCAACAATTCTTTAAAGTATGCCCAAAGTGATCAGCTCTTCTGAATTTTATAGTCAATTGGGTGAAAGCATAAAATGCTTTCAGACAAAGCTAAGAGATGCCTCGTGAGCAAAGTGAAATTTGGGGCCTGGTGTTACAAAGGGAAGTTCGTTACAATCATGATTTATGATTGGTACAGATATACTTCCCAAGTGAGTGACCTCAGATCAAGAAAACCAAAACAGTTTAGATATGCAACCCAACAGGTGAAAAAAACAATGCAGGTGAAGCAGTGGTATTAGGTAAAGAGAAGCATCTTAATATAGGTCATATAAACCCCAAATAAAGTATAGAATTATCAATGAGAATTAGAGGGGTTTTGGATTTATGAGGAGAACAACATGTCTATCTTATTTTAAAATTTAATATCAATTAGACACCCTGGACATCACTATGAGGGATCAGTGGTTACACTCATAGTTAATAAGAGTCACTTGAACTCAATAAAAATTTATATTCCTTACTAGGTGGTTCCTTCACACAAAAATACCATCTACACAGGCCTGAGACATATTTCAGCTGTTACATTACTGGTGATAAGTTAATGCTGTTTCAAGCTGAGAAGCAGCCTCTTGATATGACATTGATTAGATTAGCAGAAATATGAACAATCTGACATATGCAAGTCAAAGAAATTAAAAAGAAAAATTTTCAAGGTAGCTCCTCAGACTCTTCTTCCCCTTACTCCCTATTGGAAATACAGCAAGTCAGTCTTAGATGTTTATCAAGAGGTCCATCCCTTGCCCCATTATAAAATCAACTATTTGGAAACCACTGCTAACAGAATTGTCTATCATGTTAGTCAATTTACTTAAAGTTAACTTATGCAGCCATGAGCCATTAATGCTTCAAGTCCACATAAACTAAAGGAAGCAGTCCCATGTTTCTCTCACTTTCTACCTTTTGTCTGATCTAAAACTACAGACAACAAAATACACTTACTGTGTCTTTCTCTGGTGGCTATCTACGATGCAGTTACAGCATTCATGGATAAGGGAAGAGCAAATGATGTCATATACATGGACTTGTGCAAAGCATTTGACACTGTCCCACATGACATCCCTGTCTCTAAATTGGAGAGACATGGATTTGATGGATGGACCATTCAATAGATAAGGAATTGGCTAGATGGTTGCACTCAAAGCATTGTGGTCAACAGCTCCATGTTCAAGTGAAGACCAGTGACGAATGGCATCCCTCAAGGGTCAGTACTGGGACCAGCACTGTTTAACATCTTCATTGGCGACATGAACAGTGGGATCAAGTGCACCCTCAGCAAGTCTGCTGACGACACTGAGGTGTGTGGTGTGGTCCACACACTGGAGGGAAGGGATGCCATGCAGAGAGACCTGGACAGGCTGGAGAGGTGGGCCCGTGCCAACCTCATGGAGTTCAACAAGGCCAAGTGCAAGGTCCTGCCCATGGGTCGAGGCAATCCCAAGCACAAACCCAGGCTGGGTGAGGGGTGGATTGAGAGCAGCCCTGCAGAGAAGGACTTGGGGGTACTAATGGATGGAAAACTGACTGTGTGCCAGCAATGTGCGCTCGCAGCACAGAAAGCCAACCATGTCCTGGGCTGCATCAAGAGAAGCGTGGCCAGCAGGGCCAGGGAGGGGATTCTCCCCCTCTGCTCCGCTCTGGGGAGACCCCCCTGCAGTGCTGGGGCCAGCTCGGGGGCCCCCAACAGCAGAAGGACATGGAGCTGCTCGAGCGGGGCCAGAGGAGGCCACTAAAATGATCAAGGGGGCTGGAGAAGCTCCCCTATGGGAACAGGCTGAGAGAGTTGGGGTTATTCAGCCTGGAGAGGAGAAGGCTCCAGGGAGACCTTATAGTGGCCCCTCAGTGCTTAAAGGGAACTATAGAAAAGATGGGGAGGGACTCTATCGGGGGGTGTAGTGATAGGAGGAGGGGTAATGGTTTTAAACTGAAAGAGGGTAGATCTAGATTAAATATAAGGAAGAAGTTCTTCCCTGTGCAGGTGGTGAGGCACTGGCAGAGGGTGCCCAGAGCAGCTGTGGCTGCCCCCTCCCTGGAAGGGTTCAAGGCCAGGTTGGACGGGGCTGGGAGCAACCTGGGCTGGGGAAGGTGTCCCTGCCTATGGCGGAGGGCGGTTGGAACTAGGTAATCTTTAAGGTCCCTTCCAACCCAAACCATTACATGATTCTTGGCTCATGGAATGGGGCAGAGCATAAATTTCTTTGTATGGCAGAATTTGTTTAACATGTTTGAAGAACTATGTGGCCATGGTTTCACACTGAGCCATCACATTGCTTAAATAGACCCACTTTCCTTATCCTGCATATTTTTATCCAATTTCCCACCTTCTCCCCAAAAAGCAATCTGTGCAGATATGTAGAGAACCAGATCAAAAAAGCTTGGTGAGGCTGCTCACGGTGGCAGTAGAGAATACAAAAGTAATACATTTACAGAAAACACACACTGTTGAAGAACGGTGATAATCTTTAAAATCTTTTTTTTATGTATACCTGTTTGTTGAGTAGAATTGCTCATGGTGAAAGTGTTGTTACTGACACCGGAAGGAAGAATCTCATCAAGTTGGCACTGAAAAATAAAAGACAAAATTACCAGTAAAAGCTGTTACAAAGATAGGGCTTGATATAAAAGCACAACAATCCCTGTAATTTATTCTTCCCAAGATCACCCCTTCTATACACTTTACCCACCACTGATGTGAACATATTTTTCAGGAAAAAAATGCCAACAACACAACTTTTCCTTCTGTCTCAAGATGCTACTGTATACTTAAATGCAACATCTAATTGTGGCAAAAACTGCAAAATTATTTTTACATTAAGAAATAAAAAAATGTAAAAAACATTTTAAATAAATTCCAATTCTAATAGTTTTCAGTTACCACCAATTAAATCCATTTGCAATAAAAATACAGGCTAATGTAAAAAGCAGCCATTCGGCTGAGCAAAGGACTACACCATATGTCATATAGCCCAAGTTATGCTCCTTTGGATGGTCACATTTTCAATTAATTAAGCTTTGTCAATGAAATGGTTACTAGATGTCTAACATATATCACACTATTTAGATGGATACTGGAATGTAACTAATACAAAATCAGTATTAATTTTTTGTTACTAGAAGTACTTGGAGTATGTCAGCATTTAGGTATTGAACACCCGAAGAGCATATTTTGATTGTAAAATGTGTATCTTGCTAATTAAACAAAAGCAACAATATGCACAGCTAGTGAGTGTTAGAAAGTACTAAGGATGGACTTTTATTAAGCCAATCCCTCCTTTTATTTACAGGGGAGAAGAAAAAACTCACTACTGCTGTAACTCCAGTTGTAGGGGCTTTTAGCTTGTTTAACTTAGCATTTATTCAACAGAAAAAAGTCTGCATTTTTTAAGAAGTCTGTGAAAAAACTTGGAGATTTAGCACATTCAAGTCTGGCAGCAGGTGCCTTTTTTGGAAACTTGTAGCTATTTTGTGGTTTCATTATAAACCCTGGCCCCAAATACATCTATTATCATCTTGACAGATAAGTTAATTTCAAGGACTTAACATGTGTTCTCACTAATTCATATTTAAATTTATATGCACTGATATTAAAAAAACAACTGCAACAGACTTTTTCAGAAAAAAAATAATTTTCCAGCTTCTGTTTTCAAAAGTCCTCTTAGTTGATTCAACTCAGGATTCAAATATACATCTTAATACAGAAACCACCATCTACTATTTTGACAAGCTATGTACTTAGTTTTTGCAGAAGTAAGGAAAATATGTAATGGCAAGATTTTTACAAATCAGTTTAAGTTGTCGAGGTATTATTCTACAAATGAGAAAAATCTGTGGATTATGAACTGTTAGACATACATATTAAATGGAATACTATAATTTACAACAAAAAATATTTATTTTCAACTTAAATTTTTACTGACTACATCAACTTACAGCATTAGATAGTTTGTAAGTTTGGTACACAAAAATGCAACTGATAAATTTTATACTGATTTCTGAGCAAAATTCTTAGATGGTACCACAGAAACCACTAACTGAGGATTTACAACAGAACACCTTAATGAGCAGACAGATCTTAGAAACAAATTACAAAGACAAGAACTTACTATCACAGATCATATCGAAAGTATATAAATCAATCATAACCTGAAAGATAATTCAGCTTTCTTACAAGTTCTAGCATATTCCAAAAGAAAATACATGTGACCTTTTCAAGAAGTATTCATCCTTTCTAGCCAACCTCATTACTACAGTTTCACCCAGCAATAATATTGCTTGTGGGCTTGAGCTGTAAACCAATGAAGCAATTCCAGGTTAAAAAGACACACACACAGAGAAACACAATTCAGATCACCAGTGATCTGTATTACAAGTCTCAGTAGAACTGCCCTGTATCCACACAATTGAAACTGTAGCTCATTGCAGCACAAAATGAACTGCACCGGGACAGGGGACTAAAGCAGCTTCAACAGCAGAAAAATTATACCACAAAATTATAGCCTTCAGTCATGACACGTGCCTGTACGTCATTATCACCATCTCCTAAAACAGCTCCCTAGATTTTGCTTTTCCACTGACAGCCATTAACCTGGTAACATAGCAGCCAAAACACAATAAAAGCTCTTAAATGCCAAGCTCGACTAGTTGACTGTTTTACTTGGTCTAATAAGAGACTAGTAAGGCTTTGAGCCTCTTTCAATACAGGGAACAATCATCATTACAAATGTACAACTGTCTTCATATCTTCAGTTTAATACAAAGAGGATTTTTAAACTAATATACTTTAACTGTGCTTACGTTTAAAACAACAACAAAAAAAACACAGTAAAACATTAAATCAAGACATCATAGAAAAATTGGCCTGCCACAGTCATGCTAAGTCTAGAACCCCTATTACAAAACTTAGTTTCTTAAAACCATAAGATTTTGATTTGACTGAAACACTATTCCAATTTATAACTTTTGATACCAATACTAAGTTATGTACTTACTCATACAATTGCAGCATATTTATTCATTATGACATGTCCACTGGAAGGATGTGGCCTAAGGGAGATGCTAGAAACTCCACCATTTTTGCAGGTGAATGACCAAATTATTTCTGAAGTACAAGAACACTATGAAGATGCTTTTGAGCATCTCATCATTTATCTATCAGTGTAACTGATAAGCCTTCTCAGTCATTGATTGAAAGCAAAACCAAATTCAATGCTAAAATATTCTAGAAGTATTCAGAGATAAATTGGCACCATGACAGTTCTCATGTAAGTTTAAGTATAACGTGCATACGTTGGCGATATTCTACATTAGTAAAGGAGATGACATATGCTTCAGTGTCCTTCCACCCCTATTCATACAGAATCCATAAAGAAATAAAGTTCAAGAAGCCTGTTTGTTCAATCTCCTTTCTCAGACAGAGATGAAAGGTATTTTTTAAATCATTTATAACATGAAGTATTTAATGTGGTGATAAAGATCTGCTACAGACTGCACTGGTAAAAGGGCTGGCAAGGCCTTGTGGGCTGAAAAAGTCCACACAAGTTAGTGTAGTCTAGGTAGCGTGTTACAAAATCCTTACTGAATCTTTCTACAGAGTCTAGAGAGTCCCACCATGCCCCTAGTTTCTCTCTGTATACAAGTCTCCAGTTGACTACTACTTAGTTATTCACTGTTTAAGTCCAGCTCAGAAACAGACAGAGCAACCAAATCCTGCCTACACTTGCTATCCTGACATCCTTCTTTGCCTGCATTTTACAGACAATTGACAGGCACTTCTGTCAGCAAGAATGCCAGCTTACACTGCTCTTATGCCATCACTACTGCTTCAGTTTTCACAGCACAACTGTCCGAGATGAGACAATTACTTAATCCAAGTGAGCTGATTAAACCAGTTCACTGTGGAGCCTCTCAAAGGTGAAGAGGCATGCAGGACAAATCAGCACAGCAGCCTAAACTTTCACTGATAAGTACATCTTCCAGCACAAAGCTACACTCAGAAAGCAGCACCATAGTTCTGTTTGAGTGTCAGGAGGACTGTACCAATTATGTGGTGAATATTCCTCCTTCAGACTTGTGGTAAATGTAGGTAAGTGGAATTATTCAACACAAGGACAGCTACCAGCCCAGGGCTGGAACACCCTCCTTTGTTCCCTTACTCACCCCATCATTCCAAACACATTAAGGTCTTCCTAACATGTTAAGACTGATTTTTCTTAAACCATAAGATTTCCCACCTCTCATTTCACAAGAATAATTCTGCATTTGTATGGGACTATTAAGTGGTGATAGGTATGGTAAGAGCAGCAGAGCAACTTACAGCTAGTTCATGTTTATTCTCTCCTTTATTTATTGAGTAGGAATTAGACACCAGTTCCTTGGAAATCAGTTTGATTTCAGACATTTCTTTAGAAATAGGTAAAATTTGTAATGCCAAGTAACCAGTCCAGTAAGGAGCCTTTACAATGGGTAGCATTCAAGAGGTTAATGAAATAAATTATTCTTCTGTATCTACAACGGTCAATTTACCTGATTAAATAAGGCATATTACACAGATTCAGACTACAGCAACAGATGTCTTGAAATTACTTAAGCTGTTCTATGATTTTGAAATTTCAGATAGTAATACATGTTAATGGTCCTGCAATTCAAGTATGTTCAATGCTGCACTCAGAGCAAAGAGGTATAGCAAACATCTGAAAGTCAACAACTCCAGGTTTCTGAAGTCTTAGAGTCACATATAGTCATAAACAGGAAGGTAAGTCTAGTACTCTGAAATGTTTCTTTAGAACATGTCCATTTGTCAAAACTATGTTAAAGTATCACTTCTAGAACAAATTAATCCTATAAAAACAGCCTTTTTAAAAATTAAAAGGCTATGTAAACAAAATTACTTTTATTTTCCCCAACTTTCAACTGCAGTATTTTCTTCCTCTCTTCCTTGTTAGTCACAAGTTCTTCAGTACAGTTCAATTCATTACAAATGGGATAGTCTCTGAGAAACTTATATATCATCTGAAATACGTATTGTTTGTTTTCCTAGAATATAGCTAGTCACCTTTCTGGACTATTATTTCTTAGTCAACAACCAGGAAGAATATGATCATAGCTTTTTATTATGAGATAGCTAGAACAACAAAAAGCGGGGCCCAATTTTAAGGGAAAATAATTATTTTTAAGCGCCTTTCTCCCTGCATATAAATTAAAGTTTTCTACACTTTTCTACAAGATTCTATATGTCAACAAATGAATTACCGTTCCAAAAAGGGCACAGTTTGAAATATGACAATTCCAATCTATACCAGTGAAAAACTGTTGTTAAAAATAAATGAACTCTTCTAATGCATACCTTATTTTTATAGAATCTGATTGCGAAAAAAAAGTTAAATGACACAAGAAGAGTAAAAATTTCCATTACCTTCTAATTCTGCAATAAACTCTATAAACACCTATTACATTCCTTCCGTCTTCCACCAACCACGTTCACAATAGAGATACAACTCCTACTTCCAAAATGAGGATTTAATGTGAAGTACGATGCCATAGATATCAAAATAAAAAGATTTCAAATGAAGTAGAGGTAAGCATAGGGAAATAAAATCATGTATTTATATAAAAAATAAACTGACTTCACAAAGAAAAAGCTGCCACTTCAGTAAGCTGAAACAGAAGGAAGCTATAGGCAGTGATCATAAAAAAAACCAAGACTCTAAACTAAATATGTAACAGTTTAAGAAAATAATATTTTGAGAAGAAAATTCTTGCTTCCCATGCATCCAAGAATGATCATGGATTCATAGGAAGCTACCAAAAAAGATCTGTCTCTCAACTGGCCAATCATTCAGTTTAAAGCATTAAACTACTTTAACTTACAAATTTTCAGAGACTTTCAAATTGTCTAAAAAAAAAAAAAAAATTAAAATTCCCATTCTAACTTAATCATGACACTCAAACATGAGTGAAGTTTTGGATTTTTTGCACTTCAAGTATTTGATTTTCAATTTCACATTTAAGGCTTTTCTCCACAACAATGAAAGTCAGACTTCTTTGACTTTTTGAAGGGAAGATTCATGTTCTCAAACAATCAAATAACTCTAGGACTAAAGATCTAAGAATTAGACACTTGAAGCCAAGTAGTTGGAAAGTAATAGAAGTCTTCATGATGATGTGCATCACAAATTACTTTAATAAGCTCTTGTCCTAATAGATGAAATACTTTCATCAAGATCAACAGAGTATAATACTTCTATTCACAAGCTGAAAATTCAATTACTACTTAATATTTTCTAGGAGAGTAAAGTTGTATGCAGGAAAAATATGGTCACACCTATGATACCCACAGTTCTTGTTCTTTGTGTCTCATCTGTGTTTTGTTTCCTCCTTACTTCCTTAGCAGTTTCCTATCAGTTTCTTACTGCATGACACTTCCTCATGCAATAATCTCTGTTCCTCAGTCTAATTCTGCTTCATCTGTTGGAACAATTAGTAATAAACTAGCCACTGTAAAAATCATCCTTTAGATTAAAACTTCAGTATTAATACACTAATTATATAAATGAGGCCAAAGTCGTAATCTGAGACTGACTGGAGAAACAGAAGACAGCACAGCACTAATATGCCCCTATTTTGGTTTACAATCTCCCCTGTATCTAGAAAGCCTACATCTTTTGTTTAAATGAATGCTCCATCTTTTCAGTATATGGACAAGCTCTTCTCCATTCTTATTCCATCTCCTAAATATCACCAGTCACACAAAATGAAGTTTTTCCTTTAGTTTTACTTCACAGTAATATATCCTCTAATAGTCTTCATTACTTCCAGCTCTCAATAGAATTCACAAGTCAGTTGACAAAATAATAATTTTTCCTGATCAAAGTATACTGTGAAGTGGTTTAACAGTAACACTTAAATAATTTTACTGTTAAGCATGACTTCTTTAGTTTTTAACCCTAACCTTTTGCTCACAAATATACAACCAACTATGGGAGAAACATGATTCTGAGAAAAAAAAACTTATGAAGCAAATACAACTCCTGAATTCCATTAATATTTAAATCCATTCATCCTGTGTTTTCAAAATACTGTTAACTAAATTAATTACTACTTTTGAGCAGTCTAGTTTTAAATTAGATTGCTTTCGTTAGACATCAAGTTATTTACACTCACTAGTCTAAAACATAATTTTAATCTAGTCTTTGTATTTCATATTTTGAAAACTCCGGATCCTGCTGAGACCTGGCTTTTTTCTTGTCATGTTCTATGAGTCCCTCTCCCTATCTTTTAAGGTACACACTGAAACAGCAGTACCATGTACCATGATAAAGAGCTCTTCCAAGAGAACATTGTCCACAGCATGCTAGGCCATGCTTGTCACAAATATACACTAAAAATGTCAATTTCATATATCAAATATATTAACCCTATGGCTCCAAAATAAAGTTCACAAAAATAAAAAGTTCCTAATGAAACATAATCTTGTTCCTTGATGATTCTACATCAAGGACAGTATTTCTGTTGTTACTGTCGAGTCCTCAGTCCTACAGAGAGCAACCATAAAAGCAAAATCAAGCAACAGAGAGCAGAGGCAACAGGGGAACACAGCACAGACTGAACGATCTTTATATTTACACAGAGGTCCCATTAGTGTATAAACACCTATAAATATATACACATACACTAGAGACTTATTTTACATGATGATAAGATAAAAATTGCCATTAGTAAGCCAATTTCCCTACAGTGAGTATGTTAAGGGATCCTACAGATAAGGCTTAGCAATGAAGAGTTATTTTCAAGATACTTTTACATTTTTAGAGCAATTAATTTTATTTCCATACATTTGTTTTCTATTTTAGAAAACAAAGTCATTGTACATACACAAGCTCTATTTCAATAAATTGAAAGGCATGTAGTAGTGGATAAAGCAGGATTGTGCAGAAAAAAATTAAATTATATAAATACAGTCTTATTCAGTGGCAGAGTTAAATAGCACTTCCAAACTAATGACAATTAAAACAGCTAAGATTCTTAAGCAACAGATAGCTGGTTTTAATCTGGGGGAAAAAAAAATATATCTGAAAGTGCACAGAATTAGAGAGATTAATTTGCTTATCGGGAAATGATGCCTATACTCTTTGACTTCTCCTTTAAACACTACTTTAGCTCATGCATTAAGTTTACCTATAAGACTGGACTATATGTAGTTTTGCCACCCATACTTTCACTCACACTTTGGTACCCCTTCCCTATAAATACATCATTTTCTGGAGGAGAAAGACTGAGGGAAAAAAACAAACCAACCAAAACATTTATAAGTTAAAAAACCCAAACAGCCCAAGAGACTGTGAATGTCTGCAGCTTGTACTCATCTGAAACTGACCAGTTTTCTAAGGAGATCAAGCTTTTCTATACCTCTATCAACTTCTATTATATAGAAACAAGTTTGCTAGCACTGACAGAAACCAAATTAAAAAAAAAAAAAAACACAAAAATGAACAGATCACTTTTCAGTTCAAGAAGTTTTCTCCACAGACTAAGTTTTGCACTACAGCTTCTGCCACAACCACAGTCTTGTACGGTGCACTGAATAATATTACAAAAAAATTACTACATACCTCAGACTGTGTTTTGGGAAAGGACAGGTAACTGAAACAAAGGGGAAGGAACAGACATGAAGCTAGAGTAGTTTTCCTGGTACCACAAGGTCAGAACAAAAAGCTTGTCTGTATACAAGGAACAAGAAAGAGAAATGAGAGCCTAGAAAAACAGAAACAGGAGAACTGACAAACCAAGAAAAAGTAAGGAAATGAATGCACTATAGTGGGTAGTAAAATGAGAAAATGAACAACCAAAAAAATCCATGGAAGTGGAACCAGAAAGAAAATCCTAATCAAGCCAAAGAACTCTAGGTAGAAAAAGAAGGCCTAACAAATCCAAGAAGCATTACTTGTAATTTATGAATTAAACTCAGTCACCTGGCAGTGTTACAAGTCAGTAGAATACTCAGGTGTTATATTCATTTAATTTGCAGTGGTTCTTGGGGTCACTGTAGCAACATGCTCTTAATGCTGACTGCCAAACAGTACTGTAAATGTTTCAAGTCTAGAAAATGTTATGGTTAAAAGGCAGAGGGAATATAGAAACATAGAATCATTTGGGTTGGAAAAGACCTTTAAGATATTGGAGTTGATCTCAAAGAGTTGAAGAATAGTTTACACACTCAAATGCAGACCTTGCACTACGGACGAGTGTAAAAATATGCTTTGAATCCTCCCTTCAAAGACATCTATGGCCTTTTCCGAATTATTGCATTCTAGGAATTACCTAGTAAGAATGAAAAGTCAGTGCAATAACTCTTAACCAAATCACTGCAAGGTGCGGTAGAACAGATATGCAGTGGCCTGCTCTTCATTACATATAGAAGTTATTTCACATCCTTCTCATGTGCCACTGCACATGTAGCTACCATGCTACCTAAAGACAAGAAAAGGGTTACCAGTCCCTGATTTTTCCACATGGTCTGATCCCAAACCAGAAGACATGGTAAGATTCCGAATCATCCTTATTCCCATTATTAATGCAACCCACCTCCCAAGAGATAGCAATGCTTTGTTTAAATGGTAAGATGCTAGTAGGGAGTACCGACTCCACCATACACTTGTAGACTTGTGTGAAATATGCACACTTGCACAAGTCTAAGTAGGCAAACATTATTTTGATTGCTTTGCTTCTGGTATTCACTTCTGAGAAAGCCTGACCTGTCTTCTACCTGTCTTTAAATGCCACGGTAAGCCACAATGTCTTTTAATGAATAAGAATGGCAGCAAGTTCAATTACTTGTAGTAGAGTGTGATAAAGAAAGTTGATTGCAAAGATAATTAGATAACCAAATCATATGAACATTCATTCTGTTGGTTTTCGCAGGAAGACCAATCACAGGTTTCACAGGTTTCTTGGAGAATTTAAATTGATCTAAGGGCTGCAGTGAGCAGAGACAATCATCTAATTCCCCACTCATGTTTTCACAGCTCCACCTGCAGTGACTAACAACTGCAAGGCAGAAGAATAATTTACTATGCAGTTCACACACAACAATTGCTACACCACGAAGGAGGTGCAGAAATGTGCTGCCGAGGATGGTACTGCACTTCTGGCAACAGTCCTGAGTTTGAACAACTTTAGCTAACAGGGAAACACTAAGAGCAGGGAAGAGTGGTATCAACAGGAACAATCAAAACACTTTTTTTTTTTTTACCCTTTTCTCTCTGCATCACAGTATCAAAAATGCTGCCTCTTACTGTAATGTAAAAGTACCATCCACAGACCTGAAAAGATTGACCCTATTTTCACATGGTGAAAGGAGGTGAAAAAAAGTCTCAGATGTAGTCTTCCATAAAGACTGTATAGCACAAAAGGAAATTTAAAGTACAAATTATATACAATGGTCAAAATCAGAAAAAAAAAAAATAAAAAACAAAGGCAAGAGTGCAATTCTGTGCAACAGTTAGTAAGTGAAAAATAAAAGAATTAAAAACTGTACCTTGAAAGAACCGCTGTAGGCATACTTTTATTACATAACTAACTCTCATCCTCACATTTTGACAAATATTATGTTTAATCAGGATATCCTTTAAAAGAAAGTTGACCTAAACACACTTGTGCTTATCTCTTAATACCTCCAGAGGTGCTTCAGCTAGCACAAGATTAGTTCGGCAGAAAACTTCATAAATACTCCCTGGTAGGACCCAGCATACTTATCTGCTTATCTTCCTCCACAGAGTACCTAAGCAGATTGATTTCTTAACTATAGACCACATCAAGTAAACAGTAATTTCACAACTGGTATGGAAATTATGAGACTGATTTGTATTTTGTTATTTTCATGTTTCTAATTGTGACAAATAATTCCCATTTTTTATTATATTGGATATTAACAGTAAAGAAGTTTGCTCAGTGAACAGCAAGCTCATAAGGAGGAATCACTTCAGTCATACAAAGCTTACATTAGGTATTCTTCACAAGCACATAACTCAAAGTGGGTTAAAAACAGATATTGATGAAGAAACTACAGGAAAAAGTAAGCTATGCAATTCTACTCTATGTAGAATATAAATCCAGAAAAGACTCGTGAGTGAGAAACTTAAAGATAATAATGTGCAAATGGTTGATGTCTCTAAGAGTTTAAGCATCTTCTTCTGGAACTCAGAAGCCTTGTTAAACCTGAAGATTTAATCCAGTACTGAAGTAGCTGAATTTAACTTACAAATACAAATCTCTGATGCCTTTTAGCACTGTTGCAGTGGGAGTCTCTATAAGGAGGCAGATGAACAAGAACACTCTTGTATAAATGTTGATTAATCAAAAAGAAAATAGTATTAGGAAGTCAGAAATTTGGCCACAATGCTTTGAGTCATCAGGAAGAAAAAAAGTCTTCTGTTTCAGAATTCCTTGATTTCAAGAACAGCTAAGATTCTGTAGGTCACAGAGATATAGGACGCACTTTAAATTAATAATATCTACATCTTTGCATGAAGTTAGAAGCAATGTCTTTAGTGATCATTTCCATTTTCATGTATGCATATTGTTATGGTGAAAAGAAAAAAAAAAAAAAAAAAAAGTACTTTACCAACATTAGGTATAGTTAATTTCCTGGGATAGTTGACCCACCATGGTCAAACTTCCCAGGATCTGGGTTTTGGAATAGCAATAGGCACAGGAAACAGTACCAGCAATCACGTTTGCACTTAAAAAGTAGTAAGAGAAGTTGGCAGTACATATAATGAACCTGGTTTTATTACTTAGTTTCAAGTTAAGAAACTTTATCAAAACGTATGACAAAAGTCAGTGTACATCATACTATCCCAACAACAGGATCACAATATTTCAAACTTGCTAGAAATAATTTTATCTTCTGAGGACCACATAGTGTATAAATTTTATCACCAACAATGTACCATGTACTTAAGACCTTCAGTCCAGTCTATAAAAACACATTTAAGACTACATGAATAATCACTCTGATTATTGATTAACCTTGCAGAATAGAAGTCAGTCAATTCACTTCCACATACACAGATCTATGAGGCACCAGCGACATGCCAAACAGCAGCACCCCCACGTTTTTTCTACCACAACCACCTGCCAGACTTGAGGTACAAAACCTGTTTCCACGTGAAACTGCAGCCTTCAAAAACTCACCACGACCCTCACTCACTGTTGAGAAAGCAGCGTGTCAAAGAGATTTTCAACAGATTAAAAAGGGTAACTCTATACTAAGATTAAAAACCTGCCGACAGGCCGCATCCGAGGGGCAAGAGCCCGCCCCCCCCCCCCCCCCCCCCCCCAAACCCCTCAGGGCCGCGGCTGTTCCATGAGAGTAGCCTCAGCCCCGCGGTGCAGCGCCCAGAGCATCCCCACCCGCAGCCGGGACCCACGCTCCGCTTCCACCCCAGCGCTGGACGGCTGACATCACAGCCCTCCGGAGAGGAGGGTCTGCCACCAGCATCGGTGTGGAAATATTCGCCCCCAAACCCCACTGAAGGGGAGAGGGGAGAGAGAGGTGAGCGGATGCGCGAGAGAAAAGGAGCGCAAAAAATGAGGAGAAAAAGAACCCCCCCAAAAAAAGAGAAACCCGCCCGCCCCGGTTACCACAGAGTTCTCCGCGAACGCTCCCAGTGGGTCCCTCAGGTCCAGGCCAGTAACGGCTGCCGGTTCCCTCCTTCCAAGTGTGCCCGGCGGAGCAGCCCGCGGCGATATCCCCAGCCCGAGCCCGAGGGTTCCGCGACACCCACCTTTCCCCTCGCCCTGCTCCCTCCGCCGGGGGCGGTGGGTACCTCCCCCGGCCCCGGCCCCGGCCCCGGCCCCCGCCCGCCTACCTCCGGGCACGGCAGTCCGCTGCTCTCAGGACGGCGCCCTCAGAGCGCCGCCGCTCGCCGTTATAAACCACCTCCGCGACCCGGGCCCCGCAGCGGCGGCAGGTACTTACCGTCCCCTGGACCAATCAGCGGGAGCGGTGGGCCGGCCGGGGGCGGGGAGCCCGCGGGAAGCGCGGAGGAGCGGGACGTCTCCCACCTCCCGCCCCTTCATGCGCCCTGAGGGGGGGCGCCGGTGGCTCAGTCCCGCGGTTTCTCTGGGTGTGGGTGTGGGCGTGGGTGTCCGCCTCCTCCCGCCCTTGCGGCCCGTTACGTGGCCGTGGGGAGCAGCGGGCGGGCCGGCGGCTGGCGGCGGGGCCCCGGCACCCGCCGTCCCTCAGGTGCCTCGGCGCCCTCCCGCCCTGTGGGCCCTCGCCCCGCAGCGGGCCTGGGAGGACCCCGGCGAGACCGCTGTGGGCCTCCCCCGAGCTGGGTGCTGGTAGCTTGCCCCCTGTAAAGTCGCATCGCAGCGGACAGCGAAGTCTTGTTATGTTACAGCCAGTGATGGGAGGTGTAAATTCACTGGGCCACAGGAAGGAGAGAGGGGGAGAGGACAAGAAAAGTTTGTGTGAGGCCTGCGGAGCTGGATGGGACGCTTGAGTTATGCACGGCCCTGGCTGGTAACTAACACAGAATCACAGAGTGGTTTCAGTTGGAGAGGAATTTAAAGATCATCTAGCCCCAACCCGCCTGCCACGGGCAGGGACACTTTCCACTAAATCGGGTTGCTCCCAGCCCCGTCCCACCTGGCCTGGAACCCTTCCAGGGGGAGGGGCAGCCACAGCTTCTCCGGGCACCCTCTGCCAGTGCCTCACCACCCAGACAGGGAAGAATTTCATCTTTACATCTAATCTCAATCTACATTCTTTCAGTCTGCAACCATTACCCCTCATCCTATCGCGACACTCCCTGATCAAGAGTCTCCCCCCATTTTTCCGCTAGCCTCCTTTAAGCACTGGAAGGCTGCTATAAGGTCTCCCCGGAGCCTCCTCCTCTCCAGGCTGAACCCCCCCAACTCTCTCAGCCTGTCCTCACAGGGAGCAGCTCCAGCCCCCCCAAACATCTTCGTGGCCTCCTCTGGACCCACTCGAGCAGTTCCGTGTCCTTCTGCTGTTGGGGGCTCCAGACCTGAGCATAGCAATGCAGGGGGGGGGTCTCATGACAATGAGACAGAGGGGGAGAATCCCCTCCCTGGCCCTGCTGGCCACGCTTCTCTTGATGCAGCCCAGGACATGGTTGGCTTTCTGGGCTGCGAGCGCACTTTGCTGGCACACAGTCAGTTTTCCATCCATTAGTACCCCCAAGTCCTTCTCTGCAGGGCTGCTCTCAATCCACCCCTCACCCAGCCTGGATTTGTGCTTGGGATTGCCTCGACCCATGGGCAGGACCCTGCACTTGGCCTTGTTGAACTCCATGAGGTTGGCACGGGCCCACCTCTCCAGCCTGTCCAGGTCTCTCTGCATGGCATCCCTTCCCTCCAGCGTGTCACCGCAACACTCAGCTTGGGGTTGTCAGCAAACTTGAGGAGGGTGCACTCAATCTCACAGTTCGTGTTGCCAACAGAAATGTTAGACAGTGTTTGTCCCAGCACAGCCCCCTGAGGAATACCACCTAGCACTGCTCTCCACTTGGACATCTGACATTTGAGTACAACCCTCCAGCCAATTCCTTATCCACCGAGTGGTCCATTCATCAAATCCATGTCTCCCATGAGGACCAGGTTTGTGAACATGAGTCTGCTCCTACCTGTCTATAGAGGGCCTCATCTGCTCCGTCTTCCTGGTCAGGTAGCCTGTAGCAGACCCCCACTATAATGTCTCCTGTCCCTGCCTTCCCTTTAATCCTCACCCATAAGTTCTGTGTTGGCTCCTCCTCCATCCCCAGGCAGAGCTCCATGCACTCCGGCTGGTCACTGACATAGCGGGTGATCCTCCCTCCTCACCCCCCCTGCCTGTCCTTCCTAAAGAGCCTGTATCCTTCCATCCCAACACTGCGGTCATAGGAGCCATCCCACCACATCTCCGTGATGCCAATAAGTTCAGGCACGTGCACCTCTCTTCCTCATGGTGTTCATTCCCCATGCTATGTGCATTTGCATGGAGGCATTTAAACGGTGTCCCTGATGAAGCTGACTTTCTGGCTGGAATCCCTCTGTCAACCCCCAGCGAGGCCAGTCGTCTAAGTAGCTGAAGCCCTGGCTGTGGCACCAGTCCATAACCATTTGTTGATTTTCCACATTCAGCTGGTCCTTTCAAACCCCTTCCCTTTGAATGGGAGGGTTGAAAAAACTACCTGTGCTCCAGAGTGCCTCACCACTGCTCCCAGGGCTCTGTAGTCCTTGATACTCCTCAGACTGCTGCTGGTTGTATCACTGGTGACCTTGTGAAACAACAGCAGCAGATAACAGTCAGTGGACTGTACGAGGCTCAGCAGCCTCTCGATGACACCCCTGACACAAGCCCCCGGCACCCAGAACACCTCTCTGGAGAGTGCACCAGGTTGGCAGATGGTGCCTCTGCACCTCTCAGAAGAGAGTCGCCCACCATTATCACCCATCGCCTTTCCTTAGTTGCACTGGTTGTTATGTGGGGAGCAGATTGGGCTGCCTCACTGAGCTTCAGCATCTCTCCTGATGTGACAACTCTTTCCTCTTCAATCTGCAGAGTGGTGAAACTGTTATCCAAGGGCACCTCAGGCTTTGGGGGAAGTCTCTTCCACCTGCAGGTCCTTGATGCCACAAGCTTCCATTCTTCTGCATTACTGGCCCTGCTCCCTTCTGCGTGTGCCGGTGGGGGAATTTTTGGCCATGTGGCCACGGGGCCCCACTGCAGACTGCACCTGGAACCATCTCCCCAACTCCTCCTCAGCCTCCCTGATGCCACGCAGCCTTCTCTCCACCTCCCACCGCCCAGCCAGCCGTGGCAGGAGTTCCTCCCCCCGGGCACAGCTTCTGCAGGCAGCTCTGCCACCCGTCCCTGCCCCAGGAGAAGGGTCCGGGCGCCCGCTGCAGCCCCAGGCCTGCGCCGCGGCCTCTGCCTTCAGCAGCTCTGTCTGGGTGGAGGCGTCGGCCACGGCCGGGGGGGGTGGTGTGGCCCCCCGGCCAGGGCTGACACCTTGGCTTTCAGAGGAGAGACATGTACCTGAGGTGGCTGTGTTCAGGATCAAATGAGTTGCTTCTGCATCCTGTTTCCTAGAGGTAGGAGCCCAAGGGGTGGGAGGTACTGTGGAGAGACCAGGCAGCTACCAGATGAGGCATCTGCGTGCCATGACACTGGAAGGAAATATGTTACTCTAGTTTGTGTCCCATGTAGTACGGACCTTAAGGACCACCCTGAACTAACTCCTTTTCTGGGCTGTGGCATTAAAGAAATGTGTAGCCTCAATCAAATGGATGAGAGTCCCAAGACAATTTTTGGCATTATCTACATCCTGTGACTCTGACAGACTTCGGGGGGAAATATAGACCTGCCACAGTGTTTGGGATAAAGGTCGTTTTGTATTGTGTCTCTGTAGAAATATGAGGTATGGATGTTTCTTGTATCACTCTTGACATGAGTCATGTAAGAACACGGGAGAAGAGGCAGCTTCAGTTCAAACAAGTTGAAAATTCAGCGTGAGATGCCAGTGTTTCACAAGATATGCAAGTTACAAGTGTGATAATGATGGGAAGTATGTGCATGTGAGTGTAAGAGGGGGAAAGTGGGTAGGGAGAGGTATCACTGGTCTCTGCTAAACCCCTGCCTGGAACAGGAAGGATTAATGTGTACAAGAGCTGTCTTCATTTTAAGTGTGGCAGATTGTGACAGTTGCTTATTTGACTGATGCACAAAATCACCTGAAAATAAAACTTAAAAGGTAGAAAGATCAGATAATATTAGAAGAGGGACAAATCCATATGCTTTCAGAAGTCATTTGCAGGTTGGTGCCCTTGTAATGTGAAACCTTTGACAAAAGTGGGAAAAGGCTTGTATTTTTATTTGTTCTGTGACTAATACAATCACAGTACATGAAATCATCCTTTACAGGAAGCAATGGGATTTGTTATATATTTTCATCTCCTGGAGTTCACTTGGTGCAAGGCTTGGCCTGGCACACAGGCTTTTGAGGATTATAATTTCCAATCCTGTCTCCCTTCAAGTAATTAAAACATATTTGGCAAGTGAACTGCAAGCACTTCCTGACATGATACCTATCACCTGTGTCCTATCACCTGCCAATGGGTATTTTAATTGAATGTGACAGAAAGTCTTTCGAGCCCTGCTATAGGGAGAGCAAGTGGAATGACTGAAGAAGAAGCTGGTAGGCAGCAAGTTCTTCAAGTACTTGGCCTCATTCCTGTCTGTATCAAGAAGTGCCTAGGAAAATGAGTGCTTTGGAGTTCATGGAACATACACACCAAAATGGGGGACTGGGTTTGATCAAAGGCTGTAAGTTGAGAGTCCTGTTATCTAAAAATAGAATTAAACTTTTTCAGCTGAAGGTTATGAGGTCTATAGGAGCAAGACACTGCTGTCTCTCATCCTTTTTCTCCTTTTTTTTTTCTCCCAAACATGGTACCATATTGGTCTGTCTTTGCTATCACAGCTGCCAGTGTGGCCAGCCCATACACTGTACTGGAGAATTAATCTGCATTTAAAAAAATACTTTTTTTTTTTAACTAGGAAATGTGTCAACCGGGTTGGTCCCCTAATCCAAGTCAAAAAGTGTGTCTGTATGCTGTATCTCTAGTTTAGGACTGTTAGGGCAGGAGGTAAGAAAAGCATCGAATAGAGAGAAGGAAATTTCATTTCCCCTGTGTACTCTAAGTTTTTGTGGTTTGATAGCACAACCTCATACATCCTTTAAATTCAGCCTGAATTTTCCAATCTGGCAGAAGTTGCAGACCGAGGTGGAGATTATGGGAAAGTTGTGGTTTCATATGGTTTCCACTTTAGATCAGTTTTTGGTTTCAAGGTTATCATCACCTGTGAAAAAAATGAGGTTATGAGTGTATTGTTTGATTTAATTGGTCAATTTCCAAGATTAAGTTTTTGAAAACAGTAGATTTTGTTAAGCATAAAGGAGTGTTTAAAAGTTTGCTTTTCTATTCCCCCATGAGGACAAATCACCATCATCAAAAAATGCCACCAAGCATATTGACAGCTGAGATAAGATTAGAAATACTTTGGTGAGTATTCATTTGAAAAAAAATGAATACTCACCAGACTCAAAATCAATTACATTTGCATCATTTTTGATGATAAAAAGAGGGGAGAATATATATAAAAATATATATTATATATGATAAATATATTCTAATATACACAGACCTATGAGAATATACTAATATATTCATTATTTTCAATATATTATATATTACATATGTTAGTAATTATATATTTTAATATATATAAATAAAATTAATTAATTTTTAATCCTTTGAAAGATCTTTTCTTTAGAGACCAGATTGTGAAAAATATCTTACAGTTTCACCCTTTCACACACATGTTTCTTGTTAGAAGCTAAATATATAATGTAATTTAAAAATACTATGAGGATTCTCCTGTAATTGGTCTGCATACTATAAAAATAGGAATAAGTGAGTTTCACCAATAATCTAGACTGTGCTGCTGTTGAAGAACGCTTTTAAATTAATTTTCAACTACAGTTCACAAAACTAATAGAAATTTTGATAGATTGTTATGATAGAAAAATAAATAAATCCTTTGTGATAGGGCCTGCAAGCTGCTTGCTAACACATGCAGAGAACTACAGAAAGGAAGAAAAATGTAAACATTGCCTTCCTGTGAGGGAATAAGTGAAAGGAGGAGAGATAGATAAAGGCAATGCATGAGAAAACACTTCTAGCAAGCAAACTTGGGCTCTAAGAATTTTATTCCTACCTTCACTGTGGCAATTTTAGTGTGATTGTTTGTTTGTTTTTCTTTTTAATTGGTCCACTTATTTTACTCATTCTTTTATTCTCTCCTTGGTTCCCTGATTCAGTGTGTCTCTTTCTCTCCTTTTCCAATTTCTTTAAATTGCATTCTTCTTGATCCATGTTAAATTCATGTTTCTTGCAACTTTCAGGAAGTCGGTGGAGTTGTACTGTCTATAAACTAGGTGTGATTGGGTTGAATGCTGTGTTTCAGCTGCTTCTTTTATAAGAACATATAAACTGAATGATGGTCTCGTTTACTTTAAAGAGGTATATGGTGTAATTTAATTCAGTAGAACTTCAAGCAAGAACAGAGGTCTGTATGCGCAGAGCCAATTACAGCATCAGGCCCTGGGTGCACAATAATTAGCCTACTTAGCATACAAATATGATAAGACAGACAAAATCAGTCAGTGTGATCTATTCTAAACAGATTGTTTATTTGTCTTCAGCAATGCAACATTTTATTGAAAATTACTTGTCTTTGAGGTTATTCATATCAGGTTTAAAGAAACTAACACCTACCATATTATTCTCATTCATATCTTATTGATGTTCCTATTGTCCATATTACTAATACTTTCCTGTATTATATTAAAAACAAAACAAACCCACAAAACAAAACAAAACAAAACACCAAACCTGGTCTGGTTTTATGTTTTGAGGTTTTGTTCTGTCAAACCTGTTGTACAAATCTGTTTTGGAATTTAGCCAATCTGTTTACCACAGAAAAAAACTTTTAATAGATTCTCAACACTGAGAATACTTTCTCCATTCTGATTCAGTCAGTTCTTAATGCTTGCCACAAAATCAGTATGTAGTCCTGAAGTCATATTGTTACCATGTGCTGTAATCAGAATGCAACATTCTGTGTACACTGATTCAATACCAAGAGGGAATGTAGAACCCTCAATCTCAGACCTCTGCATTTCTTCACTGGGTCTGATCTGGCATGACTACTTACCATTCTGTGTTTTAGTTTGCAATTCTATAAGACAGAAATTATACTTATTATGAAACTCAGGGAAAGAAATTTGAGAAAGATTATGTTCAAACTTTTCAGTGAACAATTTAAAACCACCTTTGCTCTTTTCTTGCCAGGTTAACAAGTAAAGAAATATGACTTTTCATCTTTTCCCCAACATCTACTGTTAAGTCATTTTAAACAATATATGTGAGTACTGTGAATTGTCAGCTTTCATGACTATCTTCCAAATTGTACTGCCATCGCAATAAATCAATAGTTTAGACATCTTTGTTACAATTGCTTCTTATTTTTGCCATCCAGGCATATCAAGTAATTCCTGTGTGAGTGCTAATTCATTGCAACAAACTCATTACCATATGGTTTTAAAAATTATTTTAAAAAAAAAGTCATTAGTATTTGGAAGCTAAAATGTCTTCTAAACTGCTTTGAATTTAATGGGAAAATATGCTATTCTCCATTTTATTTATCTCCTATTTACTCAGAATAATTTGATACATTGTTGTCTTTCATGTAATTTTTCTGTTAAAACTTCTCAGTTCTTTGTAAAATGTTATGTGTACATAGTCAGATGTGCTATGTTTCTGGGAATGCAATACAATACAACTTCTAGTGGGAACTTATTTGTTTAGTTTCCTGGGGGAAAAAAAAAAAAAAAAAAAAAAAAAAAAAACCGAAAACCAAAAAAACAGAGATTCCTTACCAGGGTTGTCCTCAGCTGGGACATTCAGCTTTGCTCCAACATGACAACAGAAGGCCTTCACTAGCAACCATAGCTCAGGAAGTAACAGTCCTAATTAAACCTTACACTTTACTGCAACTTGCCAGCTTCTCAGCTGTTCTGACCCAACTACTTGTAAGGTCATTACACAAACCAGATTTTAAAAAGTAACCTGCTCCTCCACCTTTTTGTTGGGGTTAGTCCAGCTGGTCTGGGGACAGCGATTTCCAGTAGGGGGGCAGAACAGACGTCTGGAGAGAGCAGCCACAGGTTTCCATGTCCAACCCCTGCCTGCCTTACCACGCACTGCTATGGCTGGCAGCTCCTGGTGGGGTATGGACTCTCCATGAGACTGCCCACTGCACCCTGGCTCAGCAATACAACTTGCATCTTTGACTCTGCTGTTGCTTCTGGAGAGGAACTGAACAAGACACTTCCTCTGAGCAAACCAATTCCTTTGAATGAGCCACTCAAAGTGACAGGTAGACATGCAATTTACCATTCTGTGTCTTTCACACAGGGGCCTGATGCATTGCAGAAACTGGGTGCAGAATCTTGGCAGAATTTTGCTGACAGTGAAGAAAAGGGAGATATTGTTTTACTAGGCTACTAAAAGCTGTGTTTAACAAAATGCTAAGTTTAATTCAGACTGAAATCACTATGTGGCCACAGTTCAAGAGCAGCTATTTATTCATGTTTTTTTCCTGACAGATAAACTCGACAAATTTCTGTTCAGCTAGTAAGTGTGTGAATGTGTTAAGATATATGTACTATTGCAATAGTCATACATTAGGTTACTACTAAGGAATTTAGTTACAGCAGCTTCACTACAGAGTCTGAAATATCCTCACATGGGGAAAATGTTATTGTACTTAGGACTTGGCTACCATTCAAGGTTAGGATTCATCTCTTGAATTCAATGCCGAATGATTATAAGACCACAATAAACCTAAACAGAATTTGTTGACAAAAGGGAACAAGTTAATATTTGTGTCTCTCTCTCTAGTGGAATTGCTAACATAATGAACTAACTAGATAATCAGTGATGGAAACAATGTAGCTAACCTGGTATCTATAGCCTAAAGTGGAGTGCATTGCATTAACTCAGTCCAGGGCTGTGACTATCTATAGTTACTTTGCAAAGATCCAAGTCACAGAAGGTGGCAAAAGATCAGGTGAGAACAGTAAAAGGCTTTGGCAGTTTGGATGTAAAGAGTGCTAATGTGTGATATTTAGGAATGGCAGAAATTGAAATATATTTTATCTGTGCCTGTTGATACTAACGTTTAAGTTGATATCAAAGCATAAAGTAAACTTTGAAGCAAGATCTAGCAAACATGGGATGTAAAATTATGCTGCAAAATTTGTGCAAGTAAATAGAACTGCCAGGATATGTAAAATTGTGAACATATCAACCCCCGGTGAGGTAAATAAAATCTGGTTTTAAAGTAAATATCAGGCATTGGACAGTTCAGAAGAAACTCAGAATGTCACTCCAAATCCAGGTTTAAGCTCAGAGGCGGCCCTTTAAATCACAGAGCAGAGGGGAAGGAGACAGAATACAGGCACTGAGTAAGATCAGGACTTGCTTTTTTGCCTCCCTGGATAGCTGTTTTTCATTGCTGATAAGAAGGTCCAAACCCTCCTTGTTGTGTCTGGCTGTTCTGAGATACATTTCACTCTGTGAGAGAAAAAAAAAAAAAAAAAGCAACAAAAAAAAAACCCCAAAACATTACTAGTATCCATCCACTGAGTACGACAGCAAAGATTTAATTCTTAGACCTTTTCATTACCCTTCTCCCAGGATCCAATCAGTATGAATCCTGGGTGTGTGTGTAATACATTGCTAATCTGGAACCTGTTTTGAGGGTGCATTTAAAATTGTGTCATGTTCTCAGTCTAATTCATAAAACAGCCCCGGAAATGGTCAATGAAAATTATCCATTGTTTCTCACTGCATTTTTATTATGCTGAGGTGAGTTACACACTGCCACCATTTACAAACCTATTTAAAGTTACTGGATGTGGCAGAGCAGAGAAGCATTCAAGGACTCTTATGAAGGAAGGCTTCCAGAGGCAGAAGATGCTGTTCAAATTGTAAGGACAAGTGGGATTCTCTTAGGAAGCCAAGTCTCTTTTCCATGGGATAGTCAGGTAGCAGCAAGAGGAGGCTTGCCTTCTCCCAGAAGAAGGTAAGAGGAGAGCAGCCACGAGGCAAGGCAGGCTGTGGCCTCAGCAGCAGGGTGCAGTCCCATGGCACCCAAGGCAGGTGAGCAGAGCAGAGTGGTGACTGCAGCAGGTCCTACTAACAGCCTGGTGAGCATCAAGCAAAGAGGAGGTAACATGCCAGGTCCAAGGTGAATGCAGTTGTGTTGGGTTTGTGTGTGGTGGGGTTTTGGTGGGGGGGGAGGGGTCACAGAGGTGGCTTCTGTAAGAAGCTGCTGGAAGCTCCCCTGGCTCCAAGTCAGACCCACCTCTGGCCAAGGCTGAGCCCATCAGCGATGGTGGATGCACCTCTGTGATAACATTTAAGAAGGGGAACCTGAGAGAATGAAGAGGGGGGGAAATACCTATGCAAACACTGAGGTCAGCTGAAGAAAAAAAGAGGTGAGGGAGGTGTGCCAGAGCAGACACTCCCCTGCAGGTGGTGGTGTGAGGGCAGACTGTGCCCCTGCCACCTGTGGAGGTTACTGATGGAGCCCACACCAGAGCAGGTGGCTGCACCCAAAGAAGTCCAGGACTCTGAGGGAAGCCCGCACTGGAGCAGTCTCTTTCTAGGAGGACTGCAGCCTGCAGGAGGGACCCATGCTGCGGCAGTTCATGAAGAGCTGCAGCTTGTGGTAGAGACTCATGTTGGAAGAAGTTTGTGGAGGACTATCTCCCATGGGAGGGATGCCACACTGGAGCAGGGGAAGAGTGTGAGGAGGCCTCCACCCAGAGGAGGAAGGAGCAGCAGAGATGACAGGTGATGAACTGGCTGCAACCCCTATCCCCATCCCCCTGTGCCACTTGGAGGGGAGGAGGTAGAGAAATTGGGAGCAAAGCTGAGCCTGGGAAGGAGGGAGAGGTGGGATAAAAATCTTTTTAAGATGTGGTTGTATTCCTCACTGTCCTACTCTCTTTGACTGGTAAATAGGTGTTGGTGGTATTCAAATTAAATTGATGTTCTCTCTTCCCAAGTCAAGTCTCTTTTGCCTATGACCATAATTGGTCAGTAAGGCTTCCCTGTCCTCTCAATCTCCAACCCGTTTGTTTTATTTTCTCCTCCCCATCCCACCACGGAGGAAGGAGTGAGTGAATGTCTGCATGGTGCTCTGTTGTCCTCTGGGCTTAAACCATGACACCAGGAAATCCAAACAACGATTAAAGTACAGAGCTAGGGGCAAGCATACCTAAGCTGTAGCTCAGGCAGGGACTGAAGGCCCAGGCATGAGATTAAATGAAGACTCCAGTCAAAGGGTGTAGGTGGAGGCTCTGGGAGAAGCTTGTCAGGCAACCAAGGCCTATTTGTTACCTAGGTTCCTGATAGGGACTTACTGAGTGTGAGCTCTCCCGTTGATTCTGTGTAGGTCAGAGACAGAAAGAAGATGGGATATCAAGGTGAAGAGAAGCCAGGAGAAAGGTGAAGTGATGAATGGCTGTTTGCAAGGAAGATAATGGTCAGAGCTTCCTTTGAGCAGAATGTCTGTTGAAAAAGCAGACATTGCTTTTGGATGAAGAAATAGTCCTAATTTTTCCTTTTTTTTTTTTTTTTTTTTTTTCCTAGTAGGATGCAGGGTGATGTGAACATCTTTTATTCAAAAATATCCCTCCAAGCCCGCTGGATAGCACCAAAACACTCCAACACATGTAGTCCATATTTTCCCCAGATGGAAGAGGTCTGAGTGTCATTTGCTTTGTATTCGAATAGTACTTACCTTCATGATGTAACTAATGAGAATATCTTGATACTATAATAAATCTGGTAATACTAATAAAACTCTGAATATTGGACATCATTCAGCCTAGGGTTTCTTAGTTGATTTGGTTGATGACTGAAGAGAAACATGTTGGGGTTTTTTCTATCTTTCCTGTTCTAAGCATCACTTTTCAGGACAGAGACTAATTTAATGCACTTACATCTTGACGTTCTGTGAACCAGATTTCTGGTACAGCATCTGTTCTGTTCAATAAAGTTACAAACAAATTGTGTGAAGATTTGTCATTCAGTGTTCAGATAACTGCTCTCTTTCTTTTGAGTACTCTTTCTTGAAGTCATGACATCTAAGTTTTCTCAATGTTTCTTCAACTGAGGCCACTGCCGTGTCTAATAATGGGGAAATGATTGCATCTTTTTCAAGGAGAAGACTTTGTATTTCTATGTCGCAGCAGCACCACACAGGTATAATAGATTTGTTACCTTGTCCAGGTGCCTTCCTGTTACAACCTGACATAACACGTGTGTAATAGATTTGTTAGCACCTTCAGGTGCCTTTCTGTTACAGTTTGACATAACAGTACCCTCTAGCGGTAAACTTTATTTATTTATAGTGTATTTGGAAGTGCCAGGGAAATGGCACAACTCCCAAGGTGGCCCATTAGCTGATAAATATTATAGGGGAATATCATCACACAACACCTTTTTTCTCTATGAAAAATTTCTTTGACATTCTTCCAGTGTTATAGATGAGCTTATGGTAGTAAATTTCATTAGTAGACCAAATTTCCCATCAGTACATCTCTCTAGAACATTGAAACATACCTTTATACTACAGCTCTAGCATGCTTACTTATGTTCCTTTCTTTCTTTCCAAATATTCAAATAATCTATTTTTGGTAGGTAATTGACAATTTCATTTTTCTTAGTACAACATTCTTTTATATCCATGTTGTTCCCTTACAGACTTTGACTAATCACTCATAGCATCATATTTATGACTTGTTTATTTTATATGTTTTTCATTACTTAGCTTTCCTTTAGGATGCTCCAGTGTGATTTTCAAGTTCAGTCTCACATTCTACTTTGCAAATTTCTTTCCCAGCTCCACAGGTTTTTGTTGCACAACAGATGTAAAAACAGTATCTCACATGAACTTTGTAAGTAACTAAATGTACCAGCATATGCATTACTGAGTGAGAAGTCTTGTCCAGGGAAACATCTGCTATATCCTGATTTCTGGAAATCTGGAATAAGGATAATTTGTAACTGCACAGTGTTACTTGTTAATGCAATATCTCTGTGTATTAATTGACCACAGGTAACAGCTCTATTCCACAACTTTTTTGAATTAGTTAGAACCAAAAACTTCACAGAGTTGCAGAGTTCACACTGACATTTAGTCATGTATCTCAATTATATGTGGCCACAAACAGCTACCAACTGACATACAGTGTTTGATATTGCTCTCATGAAGACTCAGATTTCTGCTTATACTTCTGTGGGTCTGAATAGTCTTTAGATTCTAGCCTAAGCCATCTGCCCCAGCAGAAGTTAGATCGCTTCATAGTGCAACTTTGGGGAGTTTGTATTTTTTATCAGGTTACAGTCTAAATGCCTAGAAAAGTGCTCAAGCACTGAGACCACAACTGGTAATTTTGTGCTCAGTCTTATGCTGTTTATAACACTGTGCACCCATTTAGGCTCTCCTGAATGACCTTTTCATAAACCCTGTCCCCTCTGCTCAGCAAACCATCTGTGTTCCTGGCAGATTTATCAGGCTACATCTGCCTACGTGAAGATGTATTTCCATTCATAGTTCTCTTCTGCTTTTTTTTTTTTTTAGTAACTGTCAACTGAACAAGAAAATTACAAAATTAACATGAGAAGTGGAGTTCTTTTGCTCTCTAAGACCAACTAGAAAATAATACAAAAAAGGTGTCCGCAGTTTTATTTAAGAAGTTTGCTTCTGCCAGCTCAGATGAAGTGCAGTCTTAAAAACACTTGATGTAGTAGAGCTAAAGGGAATGTGACAATTTGGCAGAGGATGAAGTGAGTATGGGAATAGGAACTGTCCAATACAGATTTAGCACAGCTTTTAGGAGTATGCCTTGTCACATTTTTTTCTTCCTTAATGACTCCTTTTTCCCCCATAGTTGTGAGGAATGACAAATCAACTCTGTGTCTGACTGCACTTCAACAGATGTGGAAGAAGGTGCTTACGGAGGGAAGCTAGATATCTGAGAATGTTATCAAAAGGTGATCACCATTTGTCAAAATCATAATCTGTAAAACAGTTAACATTTAGCAGCCTTCTTATTAATGACTGCATTGTTACTCAGCTCTTTCATGTACCCACCCTCTTGCCTGCCTTCTCTTTGGAATGCCCATTCTCTAGACCAGGGTTAGTCATGCACTCTGTGTTTGCTCAGCAAGTGGTCCAGGTCTCAGCCTTTAGAATATTACAGGTAAGCAACAAGAGCGAATAGAATAGAATAGAATAGAATAGAATAGAATAGAATAGAATAGAATAGAATAGAATAGAATAGAATAGAATAGAATAGAATAGAATAGAATAGAATAGAATAGAATAGAATAGAATAGAATAGAATAGAATAGAATAGGATAGGATAGGATAGGATAGGATAGGATAGGATAGGATAGGATAGGATAGAAGTATTTCCATTGGAAGGAACCTACTATGATCATCTAGTTCTACTGCCTGACCTCTTCAGGGCTGACCAAAAGTTAAAGCATGTTATTAAGGGCATTGTCCAAATGCCTTCTGAACACTGACAGTCTTGGGGCATCAATCATCTCTCTAGGAATCCTGTTCCAGTGTTTGACAACCCTCTTGGTAAGGAAATGTTCCTTCATGTCCAATCTAAACCTCCCCTGGCACATCTTCGAACCATTCCCATGTGTCCTGTCACCAGACACCAACTACTTACAAGATAGGCTACTGAAACAATGTAATTCTGCTTGAAGACTTTCATTTCTGACTCTTCCAGAGAACTGTATGAAGACTGAGAAAATTTGTCAAGCAGTTGCAGTAAGCAGTCTTTTCTTTACATGTTTCTCGTGACATTTCTTAGTGTTCTTTCTTCGTGAAAGCTCAGGGTACAAATATCTGGTGAGTATGTATTCCCCATTCCCCCATTTTCAGTTTTTTGCAAACAATTTGACCATGGTGTGAAGGCTTCAGATTAGGAGGATGATCTGTACCTCATTTCAGTTAAAATACATGGTGGAATACCAGAGCCTTTTACAGTCTGAAGGAAGAAAATAAGTAGTATAAACTAGTGGCTTATTGTATTCTGCTATAGATAGAGTTTTAATTTATATAATGCACTGGATGGCAGTCATTTTAGTCTAACTTCTTGTAAGGATGGTGCTTTAAGCACCAGAACCCAATTCTGCAAGACTTTTGCACAGGGACCCAAAGATTTAATTTAGGCTCAATGTGATTCTGGCTCAAAGCTACGAAGAGTTCATTTCTGAGCTGGTGACACTCACTGAACTAGATCCTCAAGTGTTTTTATGTACCTACTTCCAGCTTCAAACGGTGTTTTCAGAACTTGTCTAATATAAGATATGGTCAGTTGTAGCAGTGATTAATTTCCCTGTTTTCAAGAGGGCTTTAAGTGGCATTATGTCAAAATCAATTTAACTGTGAGTTCTCCTTGTATTGTTGCTGCAAAGGTTGCCAAGAAATATTTGGCATGTTCAGAAGGAAAAAGAAAAAAAAAAAAAAAAAAAAAAGCAAAGGTAGCCTACAGTTCTAAACTAAGAGAGACAGTGACAAATGGTCTACCTCAATTTCTCATGTTCAGGAGGGAACACCTGGCAGCCATACAGTATTATTCCAGCTGGTTACTTACGGTTGTCTTTGGTTCTTTGCTGTCAGGAACAGTGCCTCTATGATATCCCTGTTAAATGGAAATGAAAAGTATATGTTGAAAATATAAATGGAAGGGAATTAAGCTGTGGATGCTACTACTAATAATTATTTAAAGCATTTTGTCCATTTTTCTCACTGTGCAAGTTGCTCCAAGAACACCCTGCAAAAGTGCCTTCACATTTTACATGGAAACATATCTCCAAGTTTCACCATTACAGTTGTTGCACAGGATAATAATACTTGTCTAAATCTAACCACACTGGAAAAAAAAAAAAAAAAAAAGCTGATCAGTGACTGTTTTAGTCATTCTACATCTACACAGAAATGTCACTTTTCAAGGGAATAATGTAAGAGAAAATGCCTCTTGAAAAACTCCAGAGGTCATAAGATGGAAGAAAGTATTAAAAGCTTTTCTAAGAGATATACTATTAAAGAACATTAAATACTAATTCATATTCTTTTGACAGAATCCTTACTGCTGTCATTCACTCATCTCATATTTGTGAGTATTATGAAATTTAAATCCAGTAAGTCCACGTGCTCAGAAGCAGGAGCTTTGTGCATCAAAGAATAGTCATACAAACAGTCAGGGCAAATCCTACAAGCCTAGAAGAGATCCACTGTTCATCCAAAGTCAGTTGTTTCTTGCTATCTACCTACTCATTTAAAACCTCAGAAGAGTGATGTGCACACATGCTAACAAAAAAATTCTGTTTTAAACAGTTAACATTCTCAAACCACACACTCTTAGGGTCAAATGCAGTTTTCCACATATTCAAGCAGTATTACTGAACTTGGTGGGACCTCCAGGATGTGTTACATGATGTAGCTGGCCTACTTCTTTACCTATGAAATTGACTCATTTCAAGAAGAGTGTCACAACAGTCTGTGCTTCACCTCCCCTCCCAGAAGACTTCTGAGCAAAGTCAGAACTTATGTGTTAATTCCTGATAATATAACTTATGTTATTAATTCCTGATAATATATAACCTTGACTGTGAATAAAACCAGGAATACACTATCACAAATGGTTACTTCTACTGTTTTGTCTAAACCATGTCAAGTTCCCAAGAGGGAACTGAACTAGTCTCAACAGTGCCTTGAGGCAGAGCACCCTAGACAGGCATATCTGCCTTTGACAGAGGTGTGTACAAATAAACTGTTCAGGGTGTTTCCAATGCTGATACAGTTTTCAGGTTCTTTTACAGAGGTTGTGAGAATGCTGTGAATAAAACTCTTGGGAGCTCAGTTATCTGTATGAAAAGTGATAGGACATACAAATGTGCTGCTGCTTTTGGCAGTGGTGCTCTGCATTAATCCTCCAGAACGACATTGAAGGCATGGTCAGACATTCTTATCCCTGTAAAAGTCACATTGGTTGAAAGATGGAAGGGAAGGAGCTTCTGCTTCTCAACTGCACTTCAGCCATCTCTCTTCCTTTCCTTTCAATACAAAGCTGAATGTCTATATCTCATGGACAAAGAGACAGTGAAAGTAGAGGAAACTAAGGTTTTATTTGTATGTCAGACCTCTCTGTTAGTTCAAAGTCTATGCTGGGCTCCACAGTACAAAGTTTAAACATAGCAACATTTGGGGGCAGAAGCTGTCGATGTTACAAGTTCACACTTTTTGTATTTAAGGGCAGCTTGCTGTTGAGCCACAGGTCAGGAATTCAGGAGGAGGCCTAAGGCAGATCTGGGAGTCTGTCTGCAGATGATACGGATTCTGACTGGTGGGGAAATACAGAGACAGTTGTCAGATTGCTGGTCCCATTTCAGCTGCTTTGCCTTCTCACTGTGATTTTACAGTATAACTTCGTGGAGTTGTTGGCATGAGACTAGTGGTGAAGACCTGCTGACTCCTATCATAAAATACAAGCCGGGGCGGGGTGGGGGTGGGGGGAGGTTGGAGCATTAAAAAAGGTAACCACTTCTGAAGAAAACTTGTTTGCAGGAAATTGTGGAATAGCACCCTATATCAATCCCTTGAGAAATAGGGAAATGTAGGGTTATAAAAAGAAAGGAACTAAAGTCTTTGTGTTCTTTGACAAATTTTAGCATCTCTGGCTGGGTGGAGAGAAGGGAATTCTGCTGCTTAGAATAAAGGAATTCAGCTTCCAGTGAGCTGGAAGGAAAGATGCTGTACTAAAAAGATGTTTGGGTTATTCTAATGGTTTGGCTCTCCTTCTTGAAGTGAAAGTAATGATGTATTTAAAATGCTAAGCAAACTGACCATTGGCTTGTTTTCCTCTGTGGGCCCGAGGTGTCCTGAAAGGTTTAGATGTGAACCTGAAGGTTTCAGTTTTCTGAGATTCTTGGAAACAGCTTGTTTCCACCAGCAGTGGGAACTGGAGGAGCTTGGACAGAGCCAAACTCAGTGGACAGACAGCTGAATTTCAGAATCCAAATCTCAAGAAAAATTTTGTAAAAAACCTAAATGATATCCTGGGGAGGATGTATAGAAACCTGAAGTCTGAGAGGTCCCAGATTAGATCCTGGAAGGTGATACTGGCTGAGAGTTCAGGAGTGTAGTGCCTTACCAGCAAAGTGGTGAATGGCTAATTGGGGGTGCTGGCAGGCACTATCGCAGGCTGTACTCGTCAAGGCCCAGCTCACAGCTAGATCCCTGCGGGCAGACCTCCGCCTGCACAGTGTCTGAGTGAAATCACTGCATAGCCTGAGGCAGCTTTTTGTTATAATAACAACCACTGGGGCTGGTGGATACAAGCTCCCTTTGGCTTAATGAGAAGCAATATTTTATAATCCTGTAGTGTCGGCTAGGTAACAAAGAAAACTCTTTTACCAGCTTCTCCTGGGTTTTGGGGATTGTTGTATTTTTTCCTCTTGTTTTAGATTAGTTTTAACAGCCATTTTATTACTTAAGTTTGCAGACTGATTTTTTTCAACACAAGCACACGCAGAAACCTCATACTAGTATTTAAAAGCATCAGTTTTGTAACATCCTTATGTATAAGGTTTTGAGTTTATTTTAATGAGGGTACTTACTAATATTCATGTACAGTTGTCTGGCTCAGTTCTGATCCTGTGCATCTGACAATGCTTGTCTTCTAAGTTTGTTTCTTATGCTTCAATAAATATTTCTCCATAAAGCATATTCATAAAGTCATTGCTCCAAACATTAGTACCACAACTTTCTTCTTTTGCTGTGTTTCATTGTGACATATTATTAACTGACTTCCTCTTCAAAAATTAAATTATTCTGTTTTATATTTGACACATTCCTGCTGGTATTTGGTATTATTTCATAGTGCTAGAGACGCCCTTATATTTAGTCTAACAAAAAAAAGTTTCTTACTTTCCCTTGAATTTCTCACCTACAGAATTTCTAATCTGATCTTCTTTCAAATTGCTTGGCTTATACTCTTGTTCTGGAAAGCTTTATTTTGGGGTTTTTTGTTGATTTGGATTTGTTTATTTGTTTTTTAAATAATGTTCAGATAACTGTTGCAGTCAGCTTAGGATCTATCCTTTGACCTGATTATTAGAATGCCACATCACTCAGAAGATAATCATTCTGATTGCCTGCAGATTTCCCTTCTTTCCACTTTGATTTATAAAATAACTACTCTGTAAGATGACCTCTCAGACAATTTCATGTAAATAAATTTTGACTTTCCCCCAGAGAGGTTCCTGCATGGATCAGAAGGCTGAAGCTGTTGGCCTCACCTAGTAGAGGTGTTCCATGCCTGAGTTTTCTCTAAAACTGGTTGGAAGAAGCGACAGCTATGTGGATGTGTAGCAGCAGGAAACATTTGGCTGATCAAGCAGTGTTTTGCCTATCACTTTGGAGATTTTTGGATACTATTGACTAGATGCATGTCTTCATTTGGAAACTCCCACTCCCGGTGAGCTGTTGTTCAGCTTCTGCAGGAGTGCTCTGTGGTCCTTTAATGGCTGTGAGCGCTTCATGCACAGCAGTGTGTGTCTGTGTGTGTGTGTAGGGGGCTCTTTTCCTTTGCATTCGCATGTTTTCACTTGCTGCTAGGAAAAAATGAAACTGGTACAGCCACTGCTTCTACTTCTCTGCCACATGCCTTACCATGCTAAGATGATCAGCTTTATATGCTTTAGCTTTGCATGCTCAGAATGAAATTAGGCAAGTTATTTCAGTATCAAATGTCAGGATAATTCCTATACTACCCTGTACTTTGTTGAATGCAATTACTAATGGAGTCACTGCTTGACTTAAACAACGATAGGATTACTTAGGATGCCTTTCAGCATGGAGTATTTCTCCAAATTTTTACAGAGTGAGCAGGAACAGAACATTTGCTCATGCATCAAAATAAGAAAAATCTGATATTCAGAATCTGCAGAAGTGTTACAAAAGAGTGCTATCTTTTGAAAAAAAAAAAAAAAAAGTGAATTATGTTAAAGATTGACTAGTTTACTGATCCTGCAGCCTTTACTTGTGACATTATTTTTATTCTCATCCTCATGATTTGGAAGACTAAGATTAACGCATACATATATCTGTGTGTGTATATATTTATGTATATATATATATACAGACATATATATAATATATACATAAATATCATGCACAACCCCAAACCAAAGTTTACTTTCTTCCTCACTGAGTCTGATGTATTGTTGAAGTTTGTGGTGGACTCTGTCCTGCCAAATTCTGAGTTTCACTTTCAATGAGGGATTCTCAACAGCTTCCAGGACTGGACCAGAACATGGCTAAGTGGTTTGGTATCTAGCAAAGAAGAGCTTTCCTTTTGCAGTGTTCCATTTGAAGCAGTATAAGCAACATCAAAACTCCGTTAATGTAATGGTTATCTGATCCCTGATGTTGTATGCTAGAGTTATAAGGCTTTGAAAAATACATCAGCTGAACAAAGACATGCAGAATGAAAGCTTTTGCAACAGCATCCTGAAGGAATTGGAAGAAAGAACCTATTTTGCTGTTTGTACAGTGAGTCTGACATTATCAGTATAAATCTGCAGAAGTACAAGGAGACACGAGAAAGGCTAAAATGACAGACTGGGTTACTGCAGAAGCTAAGCCTCTAGCAACAAGTGTCCTCATTCATGGACAATTGACTTAGAGTTTCTAGGAGTTACTATGAACAGTTGTGTTTAGAGAGTGACTCAGTACCTAGCAGTAATTTGTAAAGGATTGGTGTTCCCTCTGCTGCTCAAGGATTTCAGAGCTACCTTGGAAACCTCCAGCCCACTTGATCCCTGTGGCAACTTGTTCAGTCACAGACTTCACGCATAATCCTCGCATGTCTTTTCACTTAGTATTAATTCAGGTGACTGACACATAGACAGAGACAGGTAGGAGTAGCCAGATTGTGAAGGTGCTGAACAGTGCTATATTTATCTCTGTGTAATGCTTCAATGTATGGGACCATATTTCACAGTTCACAGAGGTGCTCTACACTGAGATGATTCATGTGCAGTATTTTCCCAGTTAACTGTAGAGGCTGTTTTTGAAGGGCCATGTCTGTCATTTAGGAAATACGGAGAAGTAAGTGATAGATCAGCTCAGCCTGTAGGTCTCCTGACTGAACAGAAGACTCACTGTGACTTTAACTTACATTCCCAGAGGTGTAAGGGACGAAAGTCCCAGTGACATTCAGAAAGTGAAATGGAACGTGGGCTGTGGGCAGCTCTGAAATAAGAGAGCTGTGGTTCAGCTGGAACATTGAGTGTAGTCATTTGTACCAGTGTTGTAAGGAAGTTGGGTCAGCTAATGTGCAGCCACTTCAGTATGGAGCCCAGAATATTGAAGGTGAACCAAGTGGGTTCAGCAGCCGCTCTGCAAGCATCAAAATGGAAGTCCCTGGCGCCTTTGCAGAAAGGGTGGGTCAAGTAACTTGGAGTGGGAACCCTCTCAACCATCCAGGCTTAGGAAGCAGAATTTACAGGTTGTTAGCAAAAATATTTGAAGAGATTTGAAAGTTGAGATCATTTATTTCCTGTCAGAGAGAAGTGATCACAATGAAGATTTTTTAAATAAATCATTAGTGTTCAAATGCAGGCAACTGAGCACAGCTCTTGGAAGCATCCTTCCTGAGGTGACAGCTGCCTTTACCCTCAGCAGAATGTGTCTTTACATAAACTTGCATGACCTTTCTTGGTATTTCAGTGGAAATAACCCCTTTGTACACCTCTGGCAGCTTTTCGCCCTCTCGCACCCCTCAAGGCAATTTGTTGCCTTTCTTGCTTGGTCAATTGGGGTGTTCATGGCAGAGATCCTAGACCCTGCTGCCATCTGGACATGTGGAAGTGTCCATGTCTCCAGCCAAAACCCCATGCCAATGTGGCAACAAAGGGAGAGACTTCTTCCTATGCTAAGAGCAAAGTTGATGAAGGGGCACTTGTCTGTGTTTCGGAGGCCTTTGGTTTCAAATCAGATGAAATGGACTGATAATGGGAGATCCCTGAAGCCCACTGTTGTCCTTTGTGAACACCTGCAGTAACAAATCTGCTACAGAGGAGACACCCAGTCAGTCATGGATGGTGACCCCAGTGGCAGGCTTTCTTGGAGAGACCAGAAAAACAGCTCTCCTCTCCAGAGGCCTCTTAAAGGGCATCTGTAGGGGTTCCCTCAGTTTCTGAAGCACAGAAATGAGATTATCTGTGAGTTTTTTAAAAAAGTGTGAGAGAGTAATGCTTTGATTCAATGCATAGACTGTGTGTTGTGTGGCAATAAATCTCTCCTAGTACCATCAGTATTTTTTTCCCAAGAAGGGCAGTGTCCTGGCAATAAAGAGTAAAGCACATTTTCCTGTTTGTTAGTTGCCTCTTTTTAAAAAAATCTTTTCTTTGGGTTGTTGGAACATACTTCTTGGTACTAAGTGCAAAAAGAATAACAGCCAGCAGTGTCTTTGCTGCACTCTCTTTCAAAGTCTCACCCTCACTGCAAACCCCTCAGCTTTTATTAACCCTTTCCTTCACTGAAAACCCATTAACCTCTGAATGACCTTTTCTCACCCTCACCCTTTAGCCAAGTGCAGATAGACTGATCAACCCACACTGATTTCCATTACCATGTTTATCAAGATTGAATAAAACCTATAGAAGTCCAAAATTAAGAAAAAATGGTGCATGCTATCATGGATAGCAAAGACACTACACTTTCATCTTCTCCACTGGGGCCAAAGATGTCTACTGACAGAAGGGCTACCTGTGGCTGAGCTACAAGTTTCTGTGCCATAGCTCAGCTCTTAGCTGAACTATTAGCTTAATTTCTGACTCTTCATATAATGTTACCTATAGTTTCACTTCAGGGCTATAGCCTTGAGTGAAACCAGAATGTAATTTTCAGTCAACTTTCAAAGACAGTGTAACATATGATAGTAGTGAGACAGGTATTGCATACAGTCAGAAAATGCCCTAAATAGTAGCATTATTGAAGGTTAGATAGTTTTAAAAGCAATTGGTAAATCCAGCAATATTTTCTGTACATGACATTTTACAGATTTTTTGCATTGGTCCTTCTTTTCAAGCTCATGACTAAAAACTGTCCATTATTTGCAAAATATTAATTAGTCTTCTTTGATGAGCTAAATCTTTAAGGCAGCAATTAGATCGCTACCTCTGGTTTTGATGCTGGAAATCCTGCACAGACAGCATTTTGCTTTCAGTAACCCTGCTTAATAGTTTGTAACTTGCCACAGCATCACTGAAGAAATAAACCATGTGCTAGCAAAAGAAAGTGGCTAACACGTAAAGTTTCTCTTTGGTTCTAGCTTTTAACTTGACTTTGTCTTATTTTAAGTAAATGAATCATAATATATTCCTTTTGACACCTTTGCGCTTCATAATACATGTTCTAACTGTGGTTCTTACCCATACTTCAGTTATATTAGCCCTGTATAATGACTAATTAACTCTGTACTCTGATAATTCTCTACTGCTGTGAAATGTACACTGTTGAATTTCTGTTGTCAATTTATAAGAAATTAGAAGTTTTGGTTTTGGAGTTGTCAAAGAGAAAATCACATACAGAACCTATAATGAATTAAATACTTATTTGCTGCCTGTGATTCGGATGCATATTAAGAGTCCATTATAACTTGCCTCTCTATATTTTCACACAGAAGTCAGATAATCCTTTTGCCAAGGAATGAGGAAGAAAAGCACTGTACCCTTCTCCTTGCGTATGTGCCTGAAGGCCAAGGATGCAGCAACCTTGATGACATTACACTGACAGTTCATTTGAAGATATCAACAAAGGAGGTTTTTCAAAATAGACTGTAATTTAAAAATTTTAGTGGAACATTTTGAAGAAAGAAAGTAGCCTTCCCTCACCCTTTCACTCCCTCACTTGGATTTTCTCTCTGACTTAGCTGACAGCTATGCTTTTGTATGAAATCCAAGGAACAGATGAGTTAAAGTAGGGAACTGGAGTTCTGTGTCCAAGTATCAGAACACCTTGCTGCAGCACTACACTTGTAAGATTCACCTTTTTATAAGAAGTATGAGTTGCAAAAAAGATCTGCAGCATGAAGCTGAGATGGAGCTGTATATTCTGTACCTGTACCAGAGGCTCCAGGGGACAGCAGTCGGTTAAGTTGTACTCTGCCTGTTTTCATGAATAAACAGCCTTGCAGGTGATAGAGATTGCAACAACCAGAACAAAACCAATTGTGGCCAAGTGCCAGCTTTATTAATACAGTTCTTATTTCACAAAAATTTCTTGCTGTACATCTAAATCAAAAACATTGTGCTGAGCGGCACATTTTTACAATCCATTTGCGTGGTGGAACTGCAATATGAAATAGCCTGAAGGAGTTGCATAGGAAATGTCAACTGTTAATGCTTTTTCAAAATGGAACTGAAGAATATAAACATATGATTTCATAAAACTTGCAGGAGATATAGTTGTCAAGTTTCTAAGTTTTAAGTCTGATGGCCATTTATCCCAGTACAAATTCGAAGAACTAAACAGTTTTGTCATATTTGTTAGGTGTTTCTGTATTCATGTTATTCAAAAGCTAAAAGCTTAATTTTATGAATCATTCCAGCATCTGTGAGATGTCTGAAAACACTGGAAGCAAAGATGTACTTAAGTGCTTGCAGGATTAGACACCATGGATGTAGTCTTCAGCAATTTGTAAAACTTGGACTTACCTTATTTACTCTGTCAAAACAGAAAATATTTATTTAAATCTCTTAATTTGAAATAGTCTTGTATGATTCTTTCCCTACAGGTTTCATGGTTTTAGTCTATTAAAACAAGAGGCAAAACCAAAACACTTATCAGTATACCTTGCTTAAATCCTTCTCTTGGCCTCAAACCAGTCTCTAATACATGCTGAATGAATATAACAAGATGTAACCAAAAAGAATACACATCTTACATATTCACCACTGCTTCAGTATCAAAGTCATACCCTGTAGTTCCTGAATGTAATACTCATCTCCTAGCTTCAAGTTAATAGTAAGTAACTCTCCCACCAATTTTGAAATAATGGAAGGCTTTCTTTTGCCTGTTGATTAGTAAGAAAAAAGGAAGAGACTTTTATGTCCTCCCCTTGGAATTGTAATATTTTAGCTTAAGCTTCCTGACCTGATTTGTAAGTGTTCAAATCAAGAAGGATTAAAATTTCCTCATAACTGAAAAACAATTCTCTACTGATATCTCATTTTGAGAGTCTTATCTCCAAGGTCAGGTGAAAACATCAAGGGATTAGAAATTTGCTTTGTCTGTGAGATAGCTCAAGACAACCTTGTAGTGTTCTCCCACAAAACAATTTGGCTATTTCTTCTTAATTTAAGCAATTTAAGCGGAGAAGAAAACAGCACAAACAGCCTTGAGCAGCTTTAAAACTGATAGACCTTACATAATTTTCAAGTTGTTTCAGACATCTTTCACATGTTTCTTTGATGAGTTTTAACAACTAATATTTTTGCAGGATGCCGTTGCTCCAGAGTGGCTTTCTCTGCCTGTTACAGTTTTTTTTTGTTTTGTTTTTGTTTTTTTTTTTTTATTTTCATGCCTAGTGATCTATTTGCAAGATCCACTTTCTGTTTTCCTTAAGAAATTGAGGATATATTCTGCAGATTAATTCTCTGCACTGTGTTGTTTTCATTATATTAGCTGTTAAGGGAACATTTCCTTTTTGCAGCAGTACACATGTGAAATTAAGGTCTTTGGGGCATCTTTCTCTGTATCATGGACTGGTATCCCTAAGCTAGCTCCTAATGAAATCAGGCTGTGCACTCTGTTCCTTTTCTGCTGTCCTCTTTCTTTAAAATTATTTTTATTATTTTATCCAAGTGATCTGTCATCTTCCTATTGTAAGTAAAAATCCTTTAGGTCTAACAAAGTGCTTTAAGTGACTACTTTTTGAGCATGAAGTTATTATATCTGTGCTGTTTAGAATACATATAGAGAAAAACAATATGATGTTTATTTCCACCAAATACTAGATGAAGTCAGTGGAAAAACCTTCACAGATTACAGTGGGCTTTATCTGTGAGTGTCTCACTCCCTGAAATACTTCAGTGACTGCCTCATCCTTACTACTTACATGCACTCCTGTTAGGGCAAATTCTGTACCATTCCCTTTTCTTTCTGGCTTTCTGGCTTTCTGGAGTAAACCACTGAGAATAGAAGCATCTTGCCATCCCATTGTGGCATCCTCTAAAACGCGTAAAGGATCTTTGAAGAAAAAATATATTTAAATGCTGTGAATCTCTCAGTACATGTGCTTCATTTCTCCAGGCTGGTGCTGAGATTAGAAGGTTTTATAAATCCATGCAACTATCTTGACTTACACAGCATAATCAAATTAGACAGAGGACTATGCAAAGAAGGGTCTTGCCTGTCAACACTGCACTCATGCTTTAAATAGAAAAATTTGAGCAGTAGGCCTTAAAGAAGCACTGATTTCAAAATTCACTAAAGAGAAAAATTCTTTGCAAAGGTGTATTACCAACACATAGTCTCATTTTGTGGAGGAAACTATTTCATGTCAGGTCAGGATTGTGCATTTTACTTGTGAGCATGATGGTCTTTACATACCATACTTTACCACACCATACCACAACATATATTCTTTGTCCGTGTCATTAAGGAGAAAACTGCTAGAATGATAGCAAAAACTGTAATGAGGTTTGCTGCCATTCCCATTTTACAGCTGTCCAGTCTTCTATCAGTCTCTGAAGCTTTCATCATCCCTATGAAACTTAATTTCTCTCAATCACCAATTTATTTTGACAGACTCAGACCTCAGAGTATGGAATGTGTAAGAAGATGTTTCCATTGCAATGCAATTATTGCAGTCCTTTTTTAAAGATTTAGAAATTGTTTATAAATGGGAGTGCAGTATCTTGCAGTAGAAAATGTGGTCCCTAAGCAGATAATGAATTCTGACAGAATTCTGTAATTCATCTGTATTTATTCTAACTCAGGATATTTGACATTCCACATTTTTGTTTGCACAGTAATAATCAGAGGACACCTATTTGTTTTTCTGAGGAAAAAATAACTGATCTTGGTACTAATCATCTCCGTGCAACAATGTCTGAGTCAGCTGCATATTTAAGTGAGGCATCATGGACAGTGCTGTAGGTTAGAGGTTTTCAGGACAAACAGCTGAACTGTGAATCAGAGGGAGACACCCAATGGCACTAGGTGGTAAGAATCTTCTAGAAGGACACAGCAGATCCTACAGAGTGAAAAGTTTTACCCAAATAGTTTCATTTGTCCATTGGAGTAAAATCTTGTATGATTAGGAAAAAGTAAGGATTTCCTTTCCGACTTCAGATAATCAGAACCACAAATAGAAGGACCCATGTATGGCCAGCTTTACATATCCATCTTCTACTGTTTATTTCCTACTGTTATGCAACAAAATCTAACTGTGTTTCTCTCCTGTTTTGGTTTTGTTTATTTGCTTAGGTTTTGGTGTGTGTACTGTTTGCTGTGAACAAAGTTGCAGAATTCATACCTCTTAACTTTGAAAAGAAAGGACATAATATCTCTAGTTGGATTTCCCATTCTGGTTCATAGCAGGACCACACAGTTTTATACCAGCACAGCTGAGCCACAGGCATCTTGCAAGACAGAGAAAAAAATGTGGGAGGGGGCTGGAACTACTTCAGCTGGCAATGGAAGTGGTTTTCTGTTTGTAATTTGGCTGTTTACCTTAAACACTGAGGAGAGGGGAGCTTAGCTAACAAAATCAGAGTGCAGCCCTGGCACATGTGCCCCAGTCCTTTGTTTCATTTGTTCTGTGTAGATCAGAGCATCCAGGTCATGTTCTCCTGGAGGACCTTCAGAACTTCACAGGTCCTCTAGTCCACAAATTCACTTTCCGTGATGGAAGGGTCCTCATAATGTCCTGAGTAACACACCAGCACCTGACAGCGGTGCTTTGTGTCACTTTCTCCAAGCCTCCTCATATTTTTGCCTCTACCCAACGATGATGCACCACTAAGGGCTGCCATAGGCTATGCTCACCTGTGTGTAAAGTAGGTTACTCCCCTTTGTGAAAGCATTAAACTGTTGTGTTGTGGATGCAGGTGCAGAGCAATGGGGGTCACAGACAGTGAGAAGTAGCTGATAATGATATAAAATTGGACTAGTTTGGCTATGCTTTGACATGCTTAAGTGGACCTAAGTTAATTTGGTGGCTGGAGAGACCTTGTAGCTCTGTGCAAAATATTCAAAGGTTTCCTTCCATGCAGAAACATTTATTTTGAAAAGACAAAACTAAAGCTGCATTAAATGAAGAAACAACCAATCCAGATTTTTCACTGACAAAAGGTGGGTGACACGTGGTAAAGTTAAACTTCAGTAAACCAGCTTAACTGGAAGTGTTTGTGGAGACAGATACTACAGCTGTCTTCCCATGGGTCTGGTATTTTTTATTTATTCTTTGCATTATAAGAGTTTTTTGTTGCATTAGAAATAAAAATGCATAATGCAGTGTTATTCCCTCTGCTCCAAAGAAACTGAGTCAGTTTCCAGCAAATCTAACTGCATGAAATATTCCCAACATAATTCTCACAATTCATACTTCCAAAAGAAGAGCTAGACTATAAGAGGAGAGCTGATATTAATATACTTTTGATTAAATCTGACTGGTAAGTGTAAAGGAGGGTCCTCATATAAGGGAGCTGAAAACATGCTTAAGCTGAGGGATTTTTTTCTTCCTCCTCTATTCTGAAAGAATACTAGGATCCATCAAGGATATTCGAATACCCTGGGCTTTTCCAGGAAATGTTGGAGTATGGTGTGTAGGCGAAAGAGAGAGAAATTAGAATCTTAGAGCACACACAGTTGACTAATGCTGGTGCAAGATGTGAAAAACATACAGGGCCGCAATCAAGAGAACAGAGATCAGTTATTTGAGTCATCAGTAGAGCAAGATTTCAAACATTCTTTTTTTAAAAAATGCAATTGCTATTAAATAGGATTTTTGTTGTAGGAGCTTCTCTAAGGTAATACAGTTGGAAAAGATACAAATGATTAATATGGTAACTAGTCTCTTGCTTGTACTTATATCACTGCCAGTAAGAAATCCTAAAAAGAAATACTAAAATGAATCCCAATTAACTCTTTGGTAACAAATTAAACATTCTAGTAGATAACTTACTGCAACTTACTCATGAAACTGTTTGTTTTTTCCCCTTTTGGTAACAGACATAAAGCTTTGTAATATGCAGTACAAGTCTTTAACATTTTAGTCATTATGAGCTGAAAATGCAGTCCTGCTGTATTAAACTGAATGTGTTTGTCAGGTGAAGGTAATAAATAATGCTGGCTATAGAAATATCTCTTCCACAGCAGATGCTCCAGAGGTAGCTGCTTGGCTGTTTAAAACACCTATAAAAGGTGCTCTTTGGAAACACCAGTTCTAAAAAACCCTGCAATCATCTATAATTCAGTTAAAAGTCCCAAGACTGAACTAACAAGAGTTGTGTCTGTCATTTAATGTCTTCATTGCCTGCCACTGAAACATCTCTGCCAAAATTGCTGTGGAGGGGAGGGTTGGGGTCACTGGAAAGCATGTGTACCACCTCTGGAGAGGCTGTTGTAGTGCTGAAGGGATTGAACACACTTCCACACCCTTCAGAGCAGCTGTAAGCCTGTACTACACACTCAGTGCTAGGTGTAATGTCTCTTAAACAGAGTTGAAATATTTCCAAATAAATGAGCTTATATAAGTTTACACCATGAGAAAAAAATATCTCTTACATGGAAAAGAAATTAAGAAATTGAAATCCTTCCTCCTTCCCGAAACAAGTACACTCCAGAGACAGTTGGTTCAAACGCAAGGTGAGAGGATGACTTCTATGGGAGTGACTGTGTCCAAAATACAGACAAAACCTCCTATTCCAAAAAGATGCATTCCTAATCACACTTTTCCTGTAAGATTTAACGGAACTTTGTCAGGGGAAGAATGTGGGGACTGATGAAACTCACCACTCAAATACACAGGCCAGGAGACATGGAGGCTGGAAGGGCAAAAGGAAGTTTGTTGGGATTGTCAGGCGGAGCAGACACGGTGTTTTCAGAGCCCATCGCTGTCCCAGAAGATCTTCTCGCTGTCCTGCGGACACTCAGGGCCCAGCTGACATCGCTCACTAGCACCGCTCTTGCTACCTCCTTCGGAATGGCTGCATTTTCCTCATCACCTCCTCGGGTGAGCCCCGGTCAGCGCCGGGCGACGGCTGGGGAATGAACCGGCTGTCGGAGCGGGGCACCAGCCCGGAGAGCGTCCCCAGGGGTGGGGGGAGCAGTGGCAGCCGGGGGGGTGTTGCTGCGGTGCCACGGCAGCGCCCGCGTAACTCAGCAGGCTGAGAGGCAAAGTACCTGACCCCACAAAGCTACAGAAGTCGGTTTCGAAAGAGAAGGGCGCCCCACGTTCTCCTGCGAGCAGCCCTGGGGGCCAGGGACTAGCTCTGCGCCAGGGTGAAAGCTGCACCGCCGGAGGGAAGGGCAGTTTGGGGGGTGCCTCCCCCACCGCAGGACCGCGGACGCAGGGGTGCACAGCCCACGGTAAACCCGTGCCCCCCCCACCGCGCATCGCCTGGAGCGAGGGGCGAGATGTGGGGCTAATGCGCAGGCACCAGCAAAACTGCGGACGGCCAACGCGCGAGCCTTCCAGCTTCTGCCGCGCCTTTTCAAACGTGCTCCGCTTCCCACGAGGAAACAACTCCCGGGAGGTAAACTGCCCCTCCCGGGGTAAAAAAAGCCTCCTCAATCCATTTGCCCTACTAAACACTGGAGGCAAAAAAAAACGCTTGAGGGGAAGGAGGCTGAACGTGACGCCCAGGGGCTTCTCCTGCAGGTACTTCTGTGCCTGGCCCAAAGCAGCAGCTCCCTTCGCAGGCGCGACGGCTCACTTGCGCGGCGCTCACTGCAGGCACGAGCCTGTCGGCCCCGGCACGGAGCTGCTCCAGTCAAGCCCTGCGTTCCTCCTCACTTGGGCTGAGTGGCCCGAGAGAGGCTGAAGGACAGTCGTGCCTGAGGACCTTCTCTGCAAAGCAGGCTGGCTTCCATCTGTGCAGGATGCCAACCTTGGGAAAGCAAGCGGCACGAGGGACGTTCCAGTTGCCAGGCGTTCAGCCAGCCCTTGGCCCCTTCGGCTTGGTCAGGCGTCGTTCGTACGGGAACAGCTCCGTGGCAATGGGAACTGCAGTGACAGGGAAACATCCACCGTCATTATGTCAACGCGCAAGGACCAGCACATCTGCTTAGGGCTCGATTTGACTTCCGAGGGAGTCAGTAAAACCGTCCGCCTCAATTCTTACGGTGGGCTCGGCCCCACCGGGCGATTTCCTCTCCTGGCACCGGCTCACCGGGCAGCCCCAGTCCCTGTCAGGGTGTTGTGCGGGATCTCTGCGTGGCGGCTGAAGGGGGGAAAGTCAAGACAAAGGTGGAAGCTGGTGGAAGATCAGCCAAGGGCAGTGACAGGCGGGCAGGAGGAGGCCAGAGCCTCCATCAGGCCAAGAGGCTTGAACTGCAGCATTGAAAACAACACCCATGCTGTGCTGCAGGTGAGTGTTGTTCCCGATAGCTACTTTAGTCCTTAGTTTTTCAAAATAAAAAGGCTTCCTGTTCAGGAAAAGGGTGTACTCCGACACCTCAATAGCCCTGCCTGATCCTCCAGAGTGAGACATTCCGATTTGTTCCCATCAGTTGTTCCCCTCCCGTTCCAGGCGCAGCTTTTGCTTCCAGGTCCCGGCGCTCACCGGTGCTCCCGCTCTCCCTCGGCTGGCGGGACTGCGCCGGGGGCAGCGGGTCAGCGCTCCGGGGCAGAGCGGTTCCCAGCCCCGACACCGGCGTGGGGGCGGGAAGCCGGCACTGCCGCGGACACCGACACCATTCGGCCGGGCCCACGGGGACTGGCAGCAGGGCCGGGAGAAGGCATTTAGGGCTGCACAGTGGGCATGCAGATGACCCCGGGCTGATGGCTGTGCTGGTGGTGCAGCCGAGCACAGCCCGCTGGCTGGGGAGGGGTGAGCCCGCTGCCGAGTGCATCCCATTGTGGGTGCTGGACTGGGAACAGCCCAACAGTGCTGACCCCTCTCTCTGGGGCAGCCCTCACCCGCGCTCCAGTGCTGACCAACACGGGGTAGGCCACCCCTTCTCTCCCTCCCTGTGCCCGCAGCCCCTCATGCCTGGTGGGAAAGGAGCCTATCTTCATTTTTTTCAAGATCCCTGAGACTTCAGGGCACAGAGGTGAATTTCACATTTTCTGTCTTATTACCAGAATTCAACTGTGATGGAAGTAATAAGGACACAACCTTCACAATACAGGTCATAAGCAGTTTTAGACAGGCACATACTTTAAAGACTTGTGAACTACTGGGCTGCTAAGAAAATTAAGAAATAAATCCCAAGTCTCACAAGCTTCTCAGCTTGCTTAGTGGAGTAAAATGTTCTAAATTCTGGTAAGTTCTTATGGGGACACTGAATAAACATTTTAAGAGGTTGATGCATCCGGCTTTGCAGATGCTGTAACACAAAGTTGCAGACCATGTGTGCATTTGTCCACTTACAGAGTGGGGACACGTGTGCTTTTACTAGTGAATTTCAATCTTTACCAGCCAAAGGGAAGGAAGGGCAAGTGGCTGCCTTCAGTGATGTAGGTTAATCCTCATAATGCCACATGAAGGTGCTGTGGAAGGCAGGTCCATGTCTGTGGCAGTCAGGGGGAGGGGAGGGGGAGTGTGTTTGTGTATTTGTGTACCATTGCACAAAAAGAAAATTTGTGTATCACTCAGTATGTCTCTGCAGCCTAACTCAGTGCAATATAGAGGTATGAGAACTAGAAAAGGTATTAAACACAGAAAGGCTAAAAAAGAAACTATTAATGAGATACTAATTTACCAGAGGTAATTAGGACCCTGCTAAATTAACCATATTGCCTCCACTTCTAAGACAGATCAGGAACCTTTGCATGGCACTTCTATCACAGTAACAGATCTGTAGGGTGATACTTGCTCCCCCCACCTTTTTTATGGGACATGTGCAAGCAACTATGTGGGAAAAAACTCACTTCAGGTGTCCTGCATTTATCCAGAAGAGCAGAAGAAAAGAAAACACCTGCAACCTCATAGGGGCATTCTTGAAAATGAATTTGTTTAATCATAGACAAACGCCTTCTTGTCTTAATCAGAGTTATTTCTTCTCTAAAAATCTCACATTTTATCCATACTTATTATATTGCATCCAAGAAAAACGAGAGCTACCATTTTAAATCAGCATCTCAATTATATATGAAAGGCCACTGTTCTGCTAGTAAAGGTTTCTGCTCACAGTTTAGAATTAAGTTGCGTCAGCATCTTCTCGAGCTTTATTGCTAGTGCCATGTTACCTTTAATCCTTAATTTTCCCGACATGAAGGCCAGGGTTGGCTTCAGTTTACCTAATAAGAAAAACAGAGTCATCAGAACATGAAAAGGAACTGGAGACAGCCTGTGAACAGGAAAACATAATGACACTACGGTGAAACCTAGCAGATGTACTGCTACTGAGTTCTGCTGTAAAAGCAGTGCACGTTTAGGAAACACAGATTAGATGTGCGGAACAGAAGTGCAACAGATTGATTGGATTCTTTCCAAAGCTGTGCTTGCTGCTAGAATCTCAACACGTAGTGAATAAAAGCAGCATGAGCCTTTGTGCTCTTCCTGTTCAGGGAACAGTTCAGCAAAATCCAAGGCGTTCCATCCTACACTTTCACTCGAGCCACAAAACGCCCAAAGCTCCTCCACCCCAGGGTCACCAAGAAGCGAGGAGGCTGGCTGTTCGCCCAGCAGCAGCAGCAGCAGGAGGATTCCTGGCACCGCTGCCCGCCTCTGCCCTGGCAAATGCCTCTGCCACTCACCTGTGAACATCTTTACAAAGTCGGCACTCGACATGCTCATAACCACATCAGCCGCCACAGGAGGCTTTCCGAAACCAGCGCTCCCACCCTTGGTTTTCAGGTCAATGTACCAAGTGCCTCCTTCGTCACCTGAACAGACAACGGAAGAGGTGACGGGGCGGCAAAGAGCGCTGTGCCCTCCCCGTTCCCCCTGCCAGGCGGCTGCTGCCGCGTCCGTCGGGAGCTGCGACCGGATCCCACACGCGCTGCCGGTGCTCTGCGAGCAGCTACCCCCGGCCCCCCGTTCTGGGGGCGGGCAGAGCCAGCCTCGGGCAGGCGCCCCGGGGCACCACGTGCCGGGGACACGGGCAGCAGAGCCCGGGGCGGCACTCTGCCAACAGGCCTGGTGGCAGCGGCCGCTTTCAAGGCGACCCCGCGAGCAGCCCTGCCCGGCCTCACGCTCTCCCTGGGCCGCAGGGCCTGCAGGCTGGCAAAGCCTGCCCGTGCGCCGCACCGGCCACAGCAGCCTCCCACGCGGGCTAGTGCTGGCCCTGGCCCTGGCCCTGGCGCTGGCCCTGGCCCTGGCCCTGGCGCTGGCCCTGGCGCTGGCCCTGGCCCTGGCGCTGGCCCTGGCCCTGGCCCTGGCCCTGGCCCTGGCCCTGGCGCTGGCCCTGGCCCTGGCCCTGGCCCTGGCCCTGGCCCTGGCGCTGGCCCTGGCCCTGGCCCTGGCCCTGGCCCTGGCCCTGGCGCTGGCGCTGGCCCTGGCCCTGGCCCTGGCCCTGGCCCTGGCGCTGGTCCTGGCCCTGGCGCTGGCCCTGGCCCTGGCCCTGGCCCTGGCCCTGGCGCTGGCCCTGGCGCTGGACCTGGCCCTGGCGCTGGCCCTGGCCCTGGCCCGAGAAGGAGCGTCACACAGGACAGGACACAACAGAAGGCGGCCTGGCTCGGGGTCCGCTCGGAAAGGTGACTGTTTCTCTCTGAAAACACCCAGTGCCTTGGGCTGGGAGCGTGAGCGTCTGAAGGTGTTCCAAGCCGTGGTCTTACCGGATAATTCAAACTGAAAGACACCCTGAGTAGTTCTCACATACTCCTCACTCATGGCCCCCTGAATAACTCTGAACGTTTCTGCAACAGGACTCAGTGGCGTGGCTGGAGCAGATCCTGTGACAGCCTCAGCTCCATCTGGTCCCTTATGCTGGGAGCCGCTTGATTTCTTCTCCCCTTTGAATGCCTGGGAAGCACCTACAAGAAAGAGATTGTGTATGCCTTCCAACTGCAAAATGCTTTAAATTTGCATGTAGAAACATGTGTAGACAACTCTGAAAAGACTGAAGCTTCACAGTAGGGAAAGCTAATATTCTCCCCTTTCGGTATCAATGTTGATAAAGGACATTTTTTGCACCTGGGAATCTGAACAGGTGTACAGCACTAAAGGTAATTCTGCAATATATTTCACTTCCTAAAACACCAAAAGAGAAGTGAAAATAAAACCACAGAAGAATTCTAATTCTGACCATTCACAGTTCACTACAAAGGCTTACACAGCACATTGTTTTCTAACGCGATCTATACACCCCTAGCAGCACTCACAAAATAAAAAAATTGGTGTTTTTATTAAACAACACTTTAACCTTACAATACTTCTATCTTGTCCATCTTGCTAAACACGGATGCTTTCATTACTTCCCCTGCAAAGGCTTCTAAACTGCAAACCACTTCACTGCTTTAATCAGTGTTTTACTACACCGCAGTTAACATGCACCTCTACCGTTAAAGAACAGCAATTGCAATTTTCAAGGCTGGTCAGGTTGAACAGCCTCTGAAAATGTTGTGGCAAGTCTCTTAGGTGTCTTAACTATCGAATACTTAGGACTCTACTGGGAGTCCCTATTAAATAACTGGTGTCCTCAGGCCCAGGCAACTAACAACATCCATCCGTGGCAGAACAGCGCTAGTGGGATTGCTCAAACACCGTTTTCAAAGGAAAAGAACTCTGCTCAAACTTTGTATCCTTTGCCCTTCTCCTATCCATACTGTGGCATTCCTAGGAATTCAGCATTCTTATTTGTCCTCCAACTTGGCACACTATAATTCTGAAAAAGCAAACCCAATGCTTTTCTAAAAATGAAAATCTCTCCATTTCATCTAAGAGATATTTAAATCATGTGAATTTTGCAAGTTTCATCTAAGAAACAATGGAGTCTCTACATTGTGTTCTTTTTTATAAATTTACCAACACAAATGAGACATTCCTGCAAAATGTGCTGTTTCCTATTTAATTTATTTTTCCAGCAATATTTATCTGTACTACCACAATTCAGATGGTTAAAAAACAATTCTTCAAAATTAGGCACTGATTTTATCTCATGGAAGTCCTGCAGGAGGTAACATTCTTCCCCTAGCTTTATGTACAGAGTCATTTCCATAAATCATACCCTCCAAATCAGAAAAGGGGTTTTGCCAAAAAACTTGAGTGGAGTCTAAGCTCTTCCGAGAAAAGAAAATACAACCTGAAATAGAGAGAGCATTCATTGTCATTAGAAATTATCAACTTTTACACACAGTGCTTTCCCTACCATATCTTTCTTGTTTCACATCTGACATGTCAGTTTCAATATCCAAGAAGAAGTCAGGCATGAGGGGATGACCTAAAAGGGAGGAAAAATGTAATAGTAAGTCCAAATGAAGTTAGAGAGAACAAACAGTAATCTAATTCATGTGAAAGTATAGCCAAATTTGTAAGTGAGTAAACTATAAATTGAAGGAAAGACAAAGCATGAAATAACTTGTTTAGAGATTGGTTCGTTTAAAATTTGACCTAAGAAGCCTCTTAAAATTGCAATTAAAAACATTTGAGGAAGAATTAAAAAAAAAAAAAAATCTGTCTCACTAGCTGGTAAATAGTCATGTATGCATCTACAGTGCAGGTACATCTTCTTTTGAGTATTTTTTTAATTTAATAGGCACTTGATGATTAGAATCTCAGTGGACTGGTCACATGTGCTTTCCAGGAATGCATGTTCTGAAAGCTGAGGCAAAGCAACTTTCCACAGACTAATTTAAGAGCCCCCAGAAACAGAACTATACTAATATTCTTCATACAGCCTTCCCTCCTTCCTGAACTTAATTCTCATCTTACAGATCTGTTTTACCTGGTGCAATTGCATAGGCATCAAAATCCTTAACTCCTTCTTCTCTCAGCAGAACTTCATCAATAATGAAGTTTCCAGTGAAACTTTTCGGTTTTGTTAAAATGCAGTATGCAGCGTCGGCAAGGATGTCCGTTTTCCTGCACTGTTTCTCTATGCCAGCTCCTCCAAGCATATCCATAGCAGCTGTATATATGGCTACAAAGTTTGGAGGGTAAGAAAACAAAGCTTTTACACTGATGACATGTAATTCCCATTTCTCTGTCAAGTGCACAAACTTTGTTTTCCTTTCACACAAAAGGACACTGTAGGAAGACAAAGCTATGAAACACTAATAACCAACAAATAATTCTCTACAAGCACCAGTGAAAAAATAAAAGTATTAAAAGAAACAAGAAGTGGAATAACGGGCAGAACTTTTTATGACATTCACATTCCTCTATCCCTGTATCAGTGGCCACACCCCCCACCACACATTTCCTCCAGGTTATTCAGGAGATGAAAAACTAACAGGACAACAATTTTTTTCTCTAAGTGAATGTATGATACATCAGTCATTAAGAGGTACTTCCTTTGGTGATTATCACACTGAAAATCCTGATGTTTAATTTTAGCCCTGTAATAACTCCCATGAAATACCAAAATGTCTCTCCTAAATTAATCAGAAACCAAATAGCAAAAACTGAAATAATTTGTTCAATATTCCATAGAAAGGCTGTTAGAACCAAGAATAAAAGCAAGATCTCCTAAGTTTCTGCTTGTTTTATTAACCAATTCTACTAACTTCTACACTATTCTATCAGTCTTCTTTATGCTTCCCCCAATGAAGATAACTAATACTGTGGCATCTTCCAGTCTAGGTCTGTAATTTGCTCTTCCAGGCTGAGGTATCCGTTCCATTCATCTTTCATCCTGTTCCACAGAGAGGCTGTTTGATTGAAGCTTTTGGCACTCACCATGTTACTGTTTTCCCCTCATACAGTTCTGCTTCATGACTTTTTCCCATCTGCTGTTTAAGACTCATCACTCTGCCTCCAGGTTTTGGGACAGATTTGCAAACCCTCTCCTACACATGGGCTGGCAGATCCTGGAGGTCGAAGGGTAAACCTGATTTTAAATCGCTTTTGCCCTCCTTTTAGTGCTTCCATTCCACACAAAGTAACAGCAGCTTTGATGCAGAAATGATCCCAACATCCCTCAAAAAGCAAAGAACAGGCACTGTGAAGGACACATCTATCTGAGCTACCATTCACCTTCCAAAGTAGGAACTGGAAAAAAGGACTTCAGTCTTCAGTGCTGGCCAGGGAGATCCTGTCAGCATTTTCTAGGAAAGGGCAGGTAGATGTCCTTGTTGACTCCCTTATTTTACTCTTCCATGGTGAGGATTAGCCCCAAGGTTTCATTTACCTTTGACGAAGCTTAGTTTCTTTTTTCCAAATCAAATGAACTGCTATAAATACTCACTTAAATAAAAAAGTGGTGAATAGATATACTGTACATAAATCTAAGTCTCCCTGGGTCTTTTTCTCATTTTTAATGATAGGAAATAAATTTGCCTTTCTTTGGTCCTCTAAAATACAATCTGTCCTTCAAGATTTTTAATTTTTTTTTTTTTTAAATAGATACCAACAGTTCAGAGAATACTTCTAGCAAATTTTCTGATTTTTTTTTCTAATTAAATTTAATTTTGCTAACCTGAATATATTCCACTATTCTGAGGATTCATTAACTTGTTCACTTTTCCTGGTCCATGCTTCTGCCGCTTCTCTGTTAGTGTCTACTATTAGACTTGTGAGCACAGCAAGCCTGTGTGCACAGACTGAAGCAAAAAGGTTTTAAACAGAGTCTGGCTGCACATTATTCCACCTATTTCATATAAAGTGCTTCTGGTTTCCCTCTAATGTACATGAAGAGTCTTCCAGTTCTGTCCCAGGATATCTCTGCTACTCATATGTACTCTTAGTGATGGGATTGCCCCTTGCCCTTTTGGTAAGCTTCCTCTTTCACTTTTAAATAAATGGAGAGCTCCTGGCATCTTATTACCAGCATACTTTCACATGTTTAAAGATGCGGATTAACCAACAGATACTGGCATCCACACTAGCACTGAAGCTAATCACATTTGTATGAGATTATAAAGGATTTTTAAATTAAGAACTTTGCAGCTGTATTTTAGATACCTTGGAAGTCTGTAACTCTGTCAGGGGACCACATGGAAGTAGTTAACTTTCTCACTTTTGGAAGACAACCCTTTCAAAAGAGCATTTTTTGTACTGGATATTATTATCCTTTTTTGCACTTGAGGGCACATCAGTTTTCATGGAGGCATCACTGACTTATACAAACTTTGAGAGCTCATCTAATGTTTCTAACAGTCTTAAACTGAACAAGCAAGAGTGGATTCAGCAAATACAATGCTGGTTTTATAGAAAGCTTAATGACTTTTTATATTACTTTGCAGCATCTCACAGAGAGAAATCTTTATTAAAAAGGCATCTATTAGAATATACTATTGTCATTTGTAAACTGAATCTTCCTGCACTTCCAAGCCTCCATGTTCTGCAGGTTCCTGAGGGGAACAGATATTAGCTGCACGCCATAACAAGTACTAGCTTCTGCAGAGTTCACCTCTCATTTTATCAGGTACAAATATGTTACCAAGGACACAGTGGCACTCTAATACACAAAACAAAGATACTGCTTTCATTGGTTTGGGTTTCCCCCCCCCAATAAGTATGTCAGGTTTTGTAGAAGTTTAATCAATACCATCATAGACATCCTTTAATACCAGACCACATCTTGGACACTGGTACTATTACTGACATTTGAAGTGCTATAGCATATGCAAACACTGGAAAGAAATAACATATTCAAGTGTACAACATAAGACTTAATGTAACTTCTGCCTATAAAGTTAGCCATGCCTCTGAAAAATTTTTCATCCTGAGTGGGTAGACAAATTCTCCTAAATTCTGTTTTCCCTTGCCATGAAAAACAGGAGGTCAAATTATTTAAATGGATGGGGGAAAACAACTACAGTACAAAATAAAGACCTAGTATAAACAGTTGGTCTCTGCAGAAAGAATCCTTTAGTTTTCAGCAGCATATTGGGACCCGTAAAACCACCGACTTATTTCCACAGCAGTAGTGGATGTTTTCTCCAGTATATCCAGAATCATAGAGAGAAGGTATTGAAGAATCAGAAAGCTGCGGAGGGTGCACATAACATGACTATGCAGCACGTAAATACATGCATTTACAAGACACAGGTAATAGTGTACCACCTTTTACGTGAGAAAAGTCAAATTAGTAATGTTGTCTGCAGTTTGATACCATGTCTCTCTGTCTGAGTGAGGTACTCTGGATTAATTCCTTCATTGTCCCTAACTCTCACATATAATTTTTATACTGCTTAGTCAGTGACCTAAACCCACAAAATGGTATATAAAAGACCACCTCTGCTAGTGGAAAACCAAATTACTCCTACATATAGGATTCTGAGGTGATATAAAACCCATTTAGCAGTGACATTTTAGGGACAAGACAGGTGCGATGGGCATGAGGTCTAGGAAGCTATAGGCTTTAAGAACCAAGTTTCATGGCTCTATTCCAGATGACAAAGATAGATGCTGGGAAATCCCCATCGAAACTTTTCTGAGGTTTCCCAGGAGCACTCCAGAAGCAAGTACATGGAAAGAAGTTCATGTTTCTTCTAATTCCTTCAGAAATAAAAAAATACAACAGACACAAAACCTGAAAGGTGAGCTTTCACTCCACCACCAGGAAGGCAATCCAGACCCTGAAGTTACACGTGCAGTCGCCTTCAGTACATCAAAGATGAGGAACTTACCCTCTTCAAAATAGACAGTACAGGTTTTGTGATGATATAATTACAATGAATGATATAATTATCATTCCAAAAGTCAATCCCTTACCAAAATTTTTCTATAGGTAAAACTCATAGTGTGAGCAAAATTATGAGGCATCCACTTACTGGGAGAATTTAGGATGCAAGCATCCAGACCAATGAAGAAGGACAAGGTCTGTCAGACATATTAACCCAAGTTCTCAACTGAGTATCACCTGGAGGTATATAAGCAAAGAAACTCAGCTGATTTTGTCTGAAATAATTAAGTTTTGTTCATAGTTTTCACTTTAGAGGAAGAAAACCAGAGTTCTAGTTCACACTAGAAGTTAAAAGGAGCCTGCAACTCCTAACAGGAAAATATTGAGAAGTGTCTGAGTACAAACACTTCTTACACTGGAGCACTAGTCCCAGAAAAGGACCTTGGTTTATATTTTTATTTCCTCCTCCTTCTTCCCTCCCTCCATTAGTTAAGGGAATAAACTCTGCTGTTGTAACGTTTCATAACATAATGACTGAGCTCACATCATTAAAGGGCAGGATTACCCACTGTCTTTACTGATTTTAACATCAGTATAATTTCTGCACATAGATGTATTTATGGTGAAGAAACTGGCCTCTTTGTGAAACAGCTGACCACATCTCCAACAGCAGCCCTGATCCTCACTGATCCATAGACAACAAATTGAAATTAATACAATGTGGGAGCATCAAGCTGTTTTTCTTCCACAGAGCTCTTCAGTTTCCCGTGACTTGCAAGCAGATGGTTCTGTGAACAGCCATTTGTTCCCTCTGCACCAAAACTTCTAGAAACAAGGGGGTTTTAAAATTATTTCTGCATTTACAGAGATATATATCTTGCTAGTTCCATCTCTGCTCTGGCAATTTACAAGGAATCCTAAATATTACTACATACACAGACGTTTAATACTTATTAATGAAAGCATGCTAATACATTTGTGATTCTGTCCAAACCAAAACTCTGAAAGCATGAGAAATAGCACAGACAAGCCAAATACTACACAGATGCCTCAGCCAACTGGAAGGGTTGAATGGGTTGCAAACTAGCTGAAGAGGAGTTTGGATCAAAGTAGCAATGGTCTAGTGAGAACTAGGAATGAAAACCAGCACTCATGCAGGATGAACAAAGAATATGCAAAAGAACAGCTCAGTCTCCTGAATCAATTCAGGAAGAAGTTTGAAATACACTGAAAGTCAAATGAAACAAGCTGTAGAAGACAAAATTAAGAAAGTCATTATTTTAAATAAGTAAAAAAAAAAAAATCACCTGTTTTAGGCCATAAAGCATTGACAGCAACTTCTCCTCTAAATTCTTCTGACATTCCCAAGACACACATGGACATCCCATATTTAGAAATGGTATAAGCTAAGAAAAGAGGTATAAAAAAAGATTAAAATTTACACTCTATCAACAGGACTTTAATTATGAAGTAAAACTAAATGATTTGTTCATAAGGAAAATTAAGTATTTTTGGAAAAAACAGTATCTTCCTCAAGTTAAAATCACTCCCTTCTCCCCACCACCCCCACCAGACACAAACTGTAGCGTGCCATCTTGTCACTACTAATAAGATGAGAGCTACACACATTCTGACAAAAACAATGACTGAAGCCTAACTGTAGGGTGGTTTTGTTGTGCTTTTTATAAACAGCACAGTGACAAAAGTGCTGAATTTTTTCAACAGGCCTAAGGCATACTACCTGCTAATGACCAACCTAGTATTCTATAGAAAACAAAAATGGAGGGGTGGAAGGGGGAAGGGAATTCTAAATCCTTGTCATCTATCTATTTTGAGAAGGGAAATTTTTGGGAGGAAAAAAGTGGGACTTGCTGGAAGAGTGTAACAGGACAAGCATCCAAAACGGAAAGGTTTTTTTTACAGTTTTAAAATGAGCAACACTAACCTCAGACAAAACGGCGTCCCTTTCCCACCTCAAAATTAATTTCCATTTTAAAAGACAACATTGAGCTTTATCTCTATTAAATCAAAAGTAAAGCTGAACCAGCAGGAAAATTTAGTTTGGGTTTCAATCTCTATTTGGAACAGAAAATATTTTGTAGTCTTAAGAATTCCTATGAAAAAGCCCAGACTCTTTCTTATCTTGAAAACATAAAAGACGTACTAGGCCATGAAATCTGCACTACGTTGTCACACAAAACAATTTCTTTTAGATTAGGTACAAAACACTCTAGGGAACAGTTAGTGCCAGCCTGTACATAGTGCCAAAGACACAAGATGTGGCATTCAGGGCTGGCCCTCTTGCACATGCACCACATATTTACATAGTTCTCAAAAAATAACAACAAAGGCTCTGAACGCTACTCACCACAATGATTTTTAAACCACATGGGATTCAGATTCACAGGTGGGCTGAGGTTCAGGATATGGGGGTTCTTACTCTTCCTCAAGTAGGGAAGGCATGTTTTAGACCTGAAAGAGATTCAGACAAATCAGTCACCTTTTATTTTATGGAACACCTTTACAGTAAAAACCATACTAGCTGACCAGTATTTTCATTTTCATCAAAGTCCCACACTAAACCGAGACCCTGACCTTGTATCAGTTATTTAACTGATATAAAGAACAAAATAAAATCTCTCCTAGCTGACTTATCTCAGGTCTAGTATTCATTCCTGATAACTGGACCACATTCTCCAAATGGTGCAGCAGCATCTACTAAAGCTGATTTTACAGATGCTCAGAAGCCATAATCTCCTTGTAATAATTCTGCTAGGGACAACAAAACACTATGAGGTGAGAAGCAAAATTAACAGTGCAGAGACAATCATTTAGTCATAAATATATTCTCCTCTGATCCCACACCTATTTCTTCTTTAAAACCACACTAAAGAAATAATACTGTATAGTGAAAAGCTATTAAAAATATTCCAGGCAAAACTGGAAAGCCTATTCTCTGCTGACTGGAAGAGTCACTATTTCATTCAACTTAGAATTTACACATATCTGTAAATCGTAACTTTTACTTTATAGAAACTGTCATTTGACTTCACTTCTCCCACTAGGATACATATTTGCATTTAATCTCCGCTGGATAATTTTTAATCAAGCTTCATAGGGAACAGTAGTGCCATGGACTACACTACTGACCTACTTTTCACACAGTTCAACAAGACCCACGCATACTGTCAGCCACAGAAGGAACACCTTCAACGGCAAAATCATTAAAGAGGTAAAGTAGACAATATAGCACCTGCTTAAATGTCTGGGGGTCTCAACTCTTTTCAGTGTCAGGGTGCAGGGTTCACTAACAGATGTCTTAATTGCTTAATGCACAGGAACCAAGAATATGTCAACAAGTATACTCTGTAAAAAGGGACATCCTCCTTCACAGACAAAGACTCCACACCATTTTTTGTTAGCTATTGTAATTTTCGAAACATTAAACTGAAAACAGGTCTCTACAACTTATGAACAGAAGCAACATACAAAGCAAGGGGAAGAAAAGGCTGAAATGCCTGACTAGGTCTTCCCAATTGACAGTTATGAAAGCAATGACAAAGACCGTTTGTAACTTCCCTTGAGAGGCATTAACCTTTCATATACTCTTCCATTCACCGAACCTGCTTTTTAAATTTTTTAAGGCAGAGTAGCACCAAAAGGAAAAATGACCTTAAGAATTATCCATTAATTAGGAATAGTCAAATGTACCATCAAAAAAGTGATCGTTGCTGTTGGGTGGTGAGGGGGAAACGGAGCTTGCCACTGGTAATACAGTGGAACCCATTCAGAGATTTAGCAAGAGATATCCACAGAGTGCTTTCTGGAATGCCAAGCTCCAAAACCAATTTTCCTTTTGGAACGCAAAACCACTTAACGCTTTAGACTTTCAAAAGTAGGCATCACAGGGTGGAAGCACATAAATCCCACTCAGCAAACAAAGACAGTCTTTCTTCTACCTTCCTTCTTTCTCCATGCTATCTATATGCTGTGTATGTGTCTCTCCAATTCAGAAAGCTGCAATTTATCTGTGGTTTTACACTATTCCAATGGCAAATCCCTTCACCAATTCTTAGCAAAAGAACATTAAGGAATACAATCATAATATCTGATAAGCAGATTCATCTGCACAGAGAAAAATGACAGACAGTTCTAGATAAAGCTTTGATACAAAAGTTCCTGATCACAGCAAGCAACAACTGAATTTAGAGAATCTACACCATTCTAATGGCTTTTTTTTAAAACACAACCCTGTCAAAATAGAAGTTTTCATTTTAAAAGAGCAACTTGAAATGACATCCCATAAATCTAAAGATGATCCCACCTACTGAATCAATTTCCAAAAATTAAGCAAAATAAGGACCACAGGAATTGTGAAATCAAATCTTGGTATGCTAATTTAAATAAATTATAGAATTGATAAGCTGAAAGTAGGAAGATAACACTTTAGATTGTTAAGTTACACCTTTAACGTTTCTCTTTTAACTACTGTAAGTTATATAATGTCTCCAAAGATGAGAGAAGCTTATGAGAAGGATGCTGACAAACAAGATGTTGCACTTGATTTATGCAAAGAGTTAGTCATTTTGCTTGAAATGAAAGAGCAGACAGCATTTAGCAAACTGGAGCTCTGTTTTGAATAAAACTAGTCTCTGCTTCCTACCTGCATGGAGGGGCCTGTGAACACTTAGTGACTACAGTAACAACATTCGGGTTTACTCCAACTACCAAATAATCCTTGCAAATATTAATTTCAAATCAGCTGGCCAATAACCAAGCAATTTCCTGTAAGCACATGTAGAATCCTTGCACTCCAACTCTAGGGCAGCAAGACAGCTACACAATTTCTCAGAAAACCTAAGATAACATTTTGTTACAATGTTAAACTTTGTTATGATTACTTTACTTCCTTCTCTCAGCACTTACGTAAGGTAAGTTCCCCGTACATTGACATCCATCATAAGATTGACCTTCTTTGTTTCTGTTTCCAAAGTGCCAGTCAAAGAGATGGCGCTTGCATTGTTCACCAAAATATCAATCCCTGTTTTTAAAATAAACCATTTCATATTAGCATTTAAAGACAAACAAAATGGGAAAGGCAGGCTGTTCTTTTCTCTTTTTGTTTGAACAATCTGCCTGTTAACATCTCCCCAACACCTTACCATACCTCCAAAAGTCTTCACAGCTTTTTCCACAGCACTAATAACTTGCTGTTCTTCCCTCACATTAACAATGCACGGCAAAGCCTTTCCTCCAGCTGCTTCAACTGCACAATTAAAAAATTAAACATTTAAAAATTTGCTCTCAGATGGAGCAAATATCATGAACCTACTGAGAATTTCTCATTCAATGACATACTTCAAGAAGGCACTGAAAATTGCACTCTCAAATAGCGACCTTATTTACATGTTGTGTGAAGAACAGGGAAGCCAAAACCAAACCTTAACACTTAGAATGTGTAGGGTACACATATTTAAATAACAGCATTTTTGTATCTCTACACATGCATCTTCATTACAGTAATATTTTGATACCTCCCAGCATTCCTGGGAGGCAAGAGAAGCACTAAGTGTATTTTGTTGAAGGTGAATTGGACCTAAGAGAGTCTACACAGTTTTCCACTCAGGTATGACAATTAAGCTAGGGCATAGAGTCAGCCCAGCACCTGAACCCCACCCCACTTATTACAACTTACTTTCTGCTGCAGCAGTGTAGATAGTCCCTGGAAGAGTAGGATGGGGCTCAGCTGTCTTGGCAGCTATCACAATGTTTGCACCGTCCTTGGCAGCTTTCAAAGCAATGGCTTTGCCAATGCCACGGCTTGCACCTGTGATGAAGAGAGTGCATCCTGCTAGCTTCCTAAAGGTGAAGGGGGAAGTGGAGGGTAAAGAAGAGAGAGAATAAAGCAAAACCTGTAAATCGTTGACTTTTAGCACTCTTTAAGGGCAAAACTGATTAGTGCAGTCTTCCAAACAGGCAAATGCCTTCATCATTTTACTAAGAAAGCAGCCCCTAAATACAAAATAAATGGCTACAGCTACAGCAAAGTACAGTACCACTGAAATTAAGACCACTCTCCAAGTTTGCAAGCACTACAAAAACACGTCACCCAATTATATTTCTCCCTTTTTGTAAAATGATTCAAGACACTGTTTACAACAGAGCTGCTACGTTCTCCAAGAATGGAAAAAGAGAAAGCTGTAAAAATAAAATGCCAGTTACTAACAAGACAATACACCTACGCAGCTCTGTAATTTACTTGTCACAGCCCTTTAAACACAAAAAACCTGCTGTCTCAAAATGGTATAAAGTTCAAGTCCAGAACCACAATGCCAATGCAGGGTGCCATGTGAAAGTGCCAAAAACTTGATTTTCAGAAATGGCTGTTACTTAAGTGTTTTACATTGAACTCAAGAGTTTCCCAGTAACTATATTTAATCCAATAGGTTCCCCCCCAAAATGGGTCCAATCAAAACCTCTGGTTAAACTAACAAGTTTTAGAATGCCAGAAATATGTCTGGCTTACACAAACAATGTCACTGAATTTCCACACCACCTCTCACAATATTTTTGCATCCAAGATACTATAGTCTGGATGGGTGCACAACCTGATGTGTAAAAAACTAGTTGGTTGGTCAGACTCAGAGGGTGGTGGTTAGTAAGTCATACTCTGTCCAGAGACCAGTAACAAGTGGGGTACCACCTCTATTCCTGGACCAGTCCTCTTTAACACCTGAAAGAGGTGACAAAATGCCCTGGGGTTAGACAACAACTAGTCCACAAGCTTGAGGCCCCGGCTGCTATCCAGCGGGTCCTTGACAGGCTAAATGAACAGAAGCCTCACAAAATTCAGCAAGGACAGATGCACAGTTCTGCACCTGAGAAGGAAGAGTCCCTGCAACAACACATGCTGGGGACTGAATGGCCAGGGAGTGCTGTCCTGAAAAGGCGCTGGGGGACCTGGCAGACAGCAAGCTAAGCATGACCCAGCAGTGAGCCTGGCAACAGAGGCCCCCAGCGTCCTGGGCTACAGAAACACCGCAACCAGAAGATAAAGGGAAGGGATTATAACGCTCTGTTTACCCTCATGAGATCACAACTTACGTCCCGTGATGAGTTTTGGGTCCCTCGATAACAAGGTATGTGCTGACAAATGTGAGCAAGTTCCCTGAAGGGAGACAGAGATCGCAGGAGGCTCAGTGCTTGTTCGAGAGGGACAGTTAAGCCTGGAAAACAGCCTTGGGGGGACCAAGCAGCAGCCCCCCCCCCCAACCTATGCAGTGATTGATGAGAAGGAGCCAAGTATACATGCTGTGGTGCAGTACAGGAGGATGAGAGACAACAGGCCCTTTCAAATTGAAAAAAGTAAAGTTTAAACTGGAGAGGTTCACGCTGTCTTGCCCACGATGGCAATCAGACAACAGAGCAGGGGACTGAGCTCTTTCCAGCCTTGGAGGTTTTCAAGACCCAAATAGATAGCGCCCTGAGCAACCATGTCTGATCTCCTAAGTAACCCGGCTTTCAGCAAGACGTTGGACTGGAGACCTCCCAAGATCCCTTCCAATGTGAATTATCCAGTGATCCAATCTGGAACATTCCAGCTGCAGATTCAATTCCTTTCCCCAAATTATTATTCTATTCAAAATATGAGGAAATGTATTATATTCATTCCAGTTACATTATCTCTACTTTTCCCCTCCAACCTTTCCTACACTGACCATCACCTTCAACTCTTCTTTTTTCTCAGCACAACTGCATCTCTAGCCTATATAAACCTGTTTCTCCCTAGGCTTACAATCACCAGTGACTACATTCACCCTCTGGAGCTCCCTTCCTTTAGTTATAGCTCCACAATGTCCAAATGTGTCCCTACAGCCCATAGAAATAGTGTTCATCAAAATAAGCAAACCCCTACCAACAGGAAAAATTCATTTTCACTTCAACTTCTCTGAAGCACTGACTTGATACTATCTCTCCCACTCCTTTTTTTTTTTTTTAAACCACTCTTGTTTCTTCCTTAATTTTACTTCTACTTGTGTCTCACTGAAGGAGTTTCATTTATTCTATGCAAGTTGGTGTGACAGCATCTGCAAAGCCAAATGCACCAAACTCTTTAAAAATGTTTATTCAGTGTCCCCAAAAGAACTTACTAGAATTTAGAACATTTTACTCTGCTAAGCAAGCTGAGAAGCTTGCAAGACTTTGGATTTATTTCTTAATTCACTTAGCAGTCCAATAGTTTACAAGTTTCTAAAGTATGTGCTTGTCTCAAGTTGCTTATGACCTGTATTGTAAAGGTTGCATCTGTATTGCTTTCATTGCAGTTGAATTCTGGTAATAAGACAGAAAATGTCAAATTCACCTCTGTGCCCTGCAGTGTCAGGGATCTTGAAAAAAATGAAGATAAATTCCTTTCTCACCACGAATGACTTCTAATACAGAAACCTGCAGGTCACATCAGGGACACTTTTTACAGCTTGCTTACACATATGTTAGAAATTTAAATAATCCTGTTTATAACATACAGGAACAAATAATACCAACGTATCTTCCTGGCTGTTAGCAGTGCTGGCACTGAAGGAAGGCAGAAAATGCCTCTAAATTAAGATCTTATACTGGAAGAAAATTTGATTGCCAGGTAAGAAGGTATGGGCTTGCAATATGAGAGACAGAAAAATAGTTTTATATATAAATATATATATATAATTACAAATACACTACCCAATTTAGATTAAAGTCATCCAGTAACTACTTCCATTGCAAAACGCTCCACTCAAGAGCACTGACTAATGATCATCACGAAGATTTCCAGAACCTCTGCCAGTCCCCACCTGTCCCCTTATCTCCTGGGCTTGTTTCCAGCCTCTCTGCTGTGGGGAAACTCCTTGATCCAGACCTCTGATGTTACCACACACTGAACAAGCACGGGCACACAACCTCATAGCTGGCGCGACTAAAACAACAGCTGTCGTTACGTCAACGCGCAACGACCAGCACATCTGCTTAGGGCTCGATTTGACTTCTGTGGGAGTCAGTAAAACCGTCCGCCTCAATTCTTACGGTGGGCTCGGCCCCACCGGGCAGCCCCAGTCCCTGTCAGGGTGTTGTGCGGGATCTCTGCGTGGCGGCTGAAGGGGGGAAAGTCAGGACAAAGGTGGAAGCTGGTGGAAGATCAGCCAAGGGCAGTGACAGGCGGGCAGCACGGCGAGGGCAGGCGGCCGGGGTGACCCAAAGTGGGAGCCAAAACACCCCCGGACCCACCGGAGGGGAGCAGGGCCGCATGCACCCCGGGCGTGCACCCCAAGTGGAAAAGCCAACCGCTGCAGGCGCGACCGTATCCTCCGGTGCAACAATTCACTTGCACACGCTTGTAAGCGCTCAGCTGAGTAACACACTTGGAAGCGAAAGCAAACCGGCGGCGAGGCGAGCGTCCAGCGAACCACCCCGGCGGCCCCCGGCCGAAGCCCACCGCGCCCCCCGCCCCGAGCGGCCTCCGCCGGCTGCGAAGCCACGGCGTTTCCCTCAGCCTGGCCCCCGGCCCCCGCCGCGGCCGCCGCCGGAGGGGAGCGGCGGCCTGAGGCGAAGGGGAACGGGGGGGCGTCCGCGCCGGCGGAGGGGCGCGGGGAGGAGGGGTGCCGCGGCGGCTTACCCCGTGTTGGGCAGCATGGCGGCGCGGGTACAGGCCGGCCCGGGGTGCGGAGCGGGTCGGGAGGGCGCCGGGGCCGTCCCGCTTCGCGCAGCCGCCGCGGCGGCGAGGGGCGGAGCGGCCGGGGGACGGTGAAGGGCAGCGCCGCTGGGCCCGGCCGAATGGCGTCGGTGTCCGCGGCAGTGCCGGCTTCCCGCCCCCACGCCGGTGTCGGGGCTGGGAACCGCTCTGCCCCGGAGCGCTGACCCGCTGCCCCCGGCGCAGTCCCGCCAGCCGAGGGAGAGCGGGAGCACCGGTGAGCGCCGGGACCTGGAAGCAAAAGCTGCGCCTGGAACGGGAGGGGAACAACTGATGGGAACAAATCGGAATGTCTCACTCTGGAGGATCAGGCAGGGCTATTGAGGTGTCGGAGTACACCCTTTTCCTGAACAGGAAGCCTTTTTATTTTGAAAAACTAAGGACTAAAGTAGCTATCGGGAACAACACTCACCTGCAGCACAGCATGGGTGTTGTTTTCAATGCTGCAGTTCAAGCCTCTTGGCCTGATGGAGGCTCTGGCCTCCTCCTGCCCGCCTGTCGCTGCCCTTGGCTGATCTTCCACCAGCTTCCACCTTTGTCTTGACTTTCCCCCCTTCAGCCGCCACGCAGAGATCCCGCACAACACCCTGACAGGGACTGGGGCTGCCCGGTGAGCCGGTGCCAGGAGAGGAAATCGCCCGGTGGGGCCGAGCCCACCGTAAGAATTGAGGCGGACGGTTTTACTGACTCCCTCGGAAGTCAAATCGAGCCCTAAGCAGATGTGCTGGTCCTTGCGCGTTGACATAATGACGGTGGATGTTTCCCTGTCACTGCAGTTCCCATTGCCACGGAGCTGTTCCCGTACGAACGACGCCTGACCAAGCCGAAGGGGCCAAGGGCTGGCTGAACGCCTGGCAACTGGAACGTCCCTCGTGCCGCTTGCTTTCCCAAGGTTGGCATCCTGCACAGATGGAAGCCAGCCTGCTTTGCAGAGAAGGTCCTCAGGCACGACTGTCCTTCAGCCTCTCTCGGGCCACTCAGCCCAAGTGAGGAGGAACGCAGGGCTTGACTGGAGCAGCTCCGTGCCGGGGCCGACAGGCTCGTGCCTGCAGTGAGCGCCGCGCAAGTGAGCCGTCGCGCCTGCGAAGGGAGCTGCTGCTTTGGGCCAGGCACAGAAGTACCTGCAGGAGAAGCCCCTGGGCGTCACGTTCAGCCTCCTTCCCCTCAAGCGTTTTTTTTTGCCTCCAGTGTTTAGTAGGGCAAATGGATTGAGGAGGCTTTTTTTACCCCGGGAGGGGCAGTTTACCTCCCGGGAGTTGTTTCCTCGTGGGAAGCGGAGCACGTTTGAAAAGGCGCGGCAGAAGCTGGAAGGCTCGCGCGTTGGCCGTCCGCAGTTTTGCTGGTGCCTGCGCATTAGCCCCACATCTCGCCCCTCGCTCCAGGCGATGCGCGGTGGGGGGGGCACGGGTTTACCGTGGGCTGTGCACCCCTGCGTCCGCGGTCCTGCGGTGGGGGAGGCACCCCCCAAACTGCCCTTCCCTCCGGCGGTGCAGCTTTCACCCTGGCGCAGAGCTAGTCCCTGGCCCCCAGGGCTGCTCGCAGGAGAACGTGGGGCGCCCTTCTCTTTCGAAACCGACTTCTGTAGCTTTGTGGGGTCAGGTACTTTGCCTCTCAGCCTGCTGAGTTACGCGGGCGCTGCCGTAGCACCGCAGCAACACCCCCCCGGCTGCCACTGCTCCCCCCACCCCTGGGGACGCTCTCCGGGCTGGTGCCCCGCTCCGACAGCCGGTTCATTCCCCAGCCGTCGCCCGGCGCTGACCGGGGCTCACCCGAGGAGGTGATGAGGAAAATGCAGCCATTCCGAAGGAGGTAGCAAGAGCGGTGCTAGTGAGCGATGTCAGCTGGGCCCTGAGTGTCCGCAGGACAGCGAGAAGATCTTCTGGGACAGCGATGGGCTCTGAAAACACCGTGTCTGCTCCGCCTGACAATCCCAACAAACTTCCTTTTGCCCTTCCAGCCTCCTGTGTATTTGAGTGGCATTTGGCATTGTACCATCCCACGAGTCTAAAGTACTGTTTTCAATGAATGAAGAAATAGGTAGGAACATCCCATTTTTCAGGTGGAAAGTGAGGCCAGCAAAGGAAAACCACTTGTCTAAGATCACCCAGCATGCCAGGGGCATCACTGATATTTCAGTCCCATGGCCTGTAGGATATTGTTTCCTTCACCTGTTCGCTGTTAACAAAGTACATCCTAATGAGCAATGCTGTGATTTCAACATATTAAGAAGATGATTTTCAGCAGAACAATCACTATATTTAAAACATTCCCCCTTAAACACACTGTGGTTTGACTGGAATATTAAAAAATATTTATATACTTAACAATAAAGGTTAGGAACGTTTCTGGGCACCCTGCTACTAGAAGCAATTCCTGATTTTGACTCAGATTTTAACAATTTCTTAGAAATAAATGAGGAGAGCAGAGGATAAGTGTGTAGAGGAGAGTTGAGGTATGTTTTTGTGTTTGTTTTTATTTCTTAATAACAATTAAATATTTATGTTAATTGATAATAAACTAAATTTATTTAAATTCCACAACTCAAAACTAGTTTTTTTGTTGCTCAGAAACAATGTATATATTACTACATACCAGCTAATGACATGGTTTCTTGTCTTCAAATGTTTTTCACTGCAACTTTAAAAGTCTTCTTGTTTTGGTGGTAGCAGTGAAGATAGAAATATGTGGTAGGGAAAGCACTGGGTGTACAAGTTGACCATTTCTGGTGATAATGAATGCCATCTGTATTTCAAGTTGTTTGTTTGCTTGTTTGTTTTTTCTCCAGAGAACTTGGACTCCATTCAACCCATTTGACAAAACCCCTCTTCTTATTTGGAGGGTATGATTTATGGAAGTGAATGTGGAACCTCTCTGCTTAAAACTAGGGTAAGAATGTTAGCTCCTGCAGGACTTTGAAACTTACATGGGTTATAATCAGTGCCTTATTTTGAAGAATCCTTTTTTATACTGAAGGTCACAGGAATTTATTGCAGGAAAAATAAATTGAATGACAAATGGCACATTTTGCAGGAGTATCAAATGATCTGTCCTGATAAATTTGTAGAAAAACCAGTCACTGCTGTTTCCTAGATGAAATTTGCATAATTTACAGTCTCTTAGATGAAATGCAGAACTCTATTTTAAGAAAAGCATCAGGTTTGCTTTTTCAGAATTATAGTGTGCCAAGTTGGAGGACAAATAAGAATGCTGAACAGGCTTCCTAGGAATGCCACAGTATGGATAGGAGAAGGGCAAAGGAGGCAAAGTTTGAGCAGAGTCCTTTTCCTTTGAAAACGGTGTTTGAGCAATCCCACTAGTGCTGTTCTGCCGCGGATGGATGTTGTTAGTTGCCTGGGCCTGAGGACACCAGTTATTTAATAGGGACTCCCAGTAGAGTCCTAAGTATTCGATAGTTAAGACACCTAAGAGACTTGCCACAACATTTTCAGAGGCTGTTCAACCTGACCAGCCTTGAAAATTGCAATTGCTGTACTTTAACGGTAGAGGTGCATGTTAACTGCGGTGTAGTAAAACACTGATTAAAGCAGTGAAGTGGTTTGCAGTTTAGAAGCCTTTGCAGGGGAAGTAATGAAAGCATCCGTGTTTAGCAAGATGGACAAGATAGAAGTATTGTAAGGTTAAAGTGTTGTTTAATAAAAACACCAATTTTTTTATTTTGTGAGTGCTGCTAGGGGTGTATAGATCGCGTTAGAAAACAATGTGCTGTGTAAGCCTTTGTAGTGAACTGTGAATGGTCAGAATTAGAATTCTTCTGTGGTTTTATTTTCACTTCTCTTTTGGTGTTTTAGGAAGTGAAATATATTGCAGAATTACCTTTAGTGCTGTACACCTGTTCAGATTCCCAGGTGCAAAAAATGTCCTTTATCAACATTGATACCGAAAGGGGAGAATATTAGCTTTCCCTACTGTGAAGCTTCAGTCTTTTCAGAGTTGTCTACACATGTTTCTACATGCAAATTTAAAGCATTTTGCAGTTGGAAGGCATACACAATCTCTTTCTTGTAGGTGCTTCCCAGGCATTCAAAGGGGAGAAGAAATCAAGCGGCACCCAGCATAAGGGACCAGATGGAGCTGAGGCTGTCACAGGATCTGCTCCAGCCACGCCACTGAGTCCTGTTGCAGAAACGTTCAGAGTTATTCAGGGGGCCATGAGTGAGGAGTATGTGAGAACTACTCAGGGTGTCTTTCAGTTTGAATTATCCGGTAAGACCACGTCTTGGAACACCTTCAGACGCTCACGCTCCCAGCCCAAGGCACTGGGTGTTTTCAGAGAGAAACAGTCACCTTTCCGAGCGGACCCCGAGCCAGGCCGCCTTCTGTTGTGTCCTGTCCTGTGTGACGCTCCTTCTCGGGCCAGGGCCAGGGCCAGGGCCAGGGCCAGGGCCAGCGCCAGGGCCAGCGCCAGGGCCAGGGCCAGGGCCAGGGCCAGGGCCAGCGCCAGGACCAGGGCCAGGGCCAGGTCCAGCGCCAGGGCCAGGGCCAGCGCCAGGGCCAGGGCCAGCGCCAGGGCCAGCGCCAGGGCCAGGGCCACGGCCAGGGCCAGCGCCAGGGCCAGGGCCAGGGCCAGCGCCAGGGCCAGGGCCAGCGCCAGGGCCAGGGCCAGCGCCAGGGCCAGGACCAGCGCCAGGGCCAGGGCCAGCGCCAGGGCCAGGGCCAGGGCCAGGGCCAGCGCCAGGGCCAGGGCCAGGGCCACGGCCAGGGCCAGCGCCAGGGCCAGGGCCAGGGCCAGGGCCAGCACTAGCCCGCGTGGGAGGCTGCTGTGGCCGGTGCGGCGCACGGGCAGGGTTTGCCAGCCTGCAGGCCCTGCGGCCCAGGGAGAGCGTGAGGCCGGGCAGGGCTGCTCGCGGGGTCGCCTTGAAAGCGGCCGCTGCCACCAGGCCTGTTGGCAGAGTGCCGCCCCGGGCTCTGCTGCCCGTGTCCCCGGCACGTGGTGCCCCGGGGCGCCTGCCCGAGGCTGGCTCTGCCCACCCCCAGAACGGGGGGCCGGGGGTAGCTGCTCGCAGAGCACCGGCAGCGCGTGTGGGATCCGGTCGCAGCTCCCGACGGACGCGGCAGCAGCCGCCTGGCAGGGGGAACGGGGAGGGCACAGCGCTCTTTGCCGCCCCGTCACCTCTTCCGTTGTCTGTTCAGGTGACGAAGGAGGCACTTGGTACATTGACCTGAAAACCAAGGGTGGGAGCGCTGGTTTCGGAAAGCCTCCTGTGGCGGCTGATGTGGTTATGAGCATGTCGAGTGCCGACTTTGTGAAGATGTTCACAGGTGAGTGGCAGAGGCATTTGCCAGGGCAGAGGCGGGCAGCGGTGCCAGGAATCCTCCTGCTGCTGCTGCTGCTGGGCGAACAGCCAGCCTCCTCGCTTCTTGGTGACCCTGGGGTGGAGGAGCTTTGGGCGTTTTGTGGCTCGAGTGAAAGTGTAGGATGGAACGCCTTGGATTTTGCTGAACTGTTCCCTGAACAGGAAGAGCACAAAGGCTCATGCTGCTTTTATTCACTACGTGTTGAGATTCTAGCAGCAAGCACAGCTTTGGAAAGAATCCAATCAATCTGTTGCACTTCTGTTCCGCACATCTAATCTGTGTTTCCTAAATGTGCACTGCTTTTACAGCAGAACTTGCTAGGCAAGTAATCTGTTTTGCTTCTTTTCCTCTGAGATACCTGGGTTATATGGTCTTCTCTCAGTCAAAATTAGTCATAACCTAATAATTTCATTAAGTAACGGGTTAGAATCATAGAGTGGTTTGGGTTGGAAGAGACCTTAAAGATCACCTAGTTTCAACCCGCCCCTGCCCCAGGCAGGGCCCCCTTCCCCCAGCCCAGGGTGCTCCCAGCCCCGTCCAACCTGGCCTTGAACCCTTCCAGGGAGGGGGCACCCACAGCTGCTCTGGGCACCCTGGGCCAGCGCCTCACCCCCCGCACAGGGAAGAACTTCTTTATATCTAATCTAAATCTACTCTCTGCCAGTTTAAAACCATTACCCCTCATCCTATTGCTACAATCCCTGAGAAAGAGTGCCTCCCCATCTTTCCCGTAGCCCCCTTTAAGTACTGCAAGGCTTCTATAGGTTCTCCCTGGAGCCTTCTCTTCTCTAGGCTGGTGTACAACATCTGATGCAATCTGGCCCTCTTATTGTTTTTTTTTCTAGTTCCAGAAAAGGTTTTTACTGGTGAAGTATTTGTTGCAGAAGAGGCAGTGTCACAACTGTCGTAATGTTAAATTGCTGCACTGCTTTATAAGTATGATTTCCACATTTATCATTCAAGAGTTCTGAACCTTCTTTAGCTAAACTTCAAAATGGAGTCAGAAAAGAATAATTAATCATGACAAAATAACTTGTCCATTAAGTAAGTTAATCACTATCATCAAGTCCTCAAAAAATACCTTTAAAAATGGACTGGAAAAGCAAACTCTATTTCAATTAATCAGCCTCCTCCTTTTCAGCAAAGTACTTCAATATTGTGATATATTTATAGATATATAGATACATAGAAATACTTTGTTAGGCTGAGATATTTGTAGGGTATGAGATTTAATTGCAAGTCTGATTTAGAATTTTTACCATGTGGATAAAAAACAAAGTATATACCTAAGAGGAATTTCTAAAGAAAATTAAGGTCTTACTCTATCGTTATTACTGTTTCCTGCACACAGCCTGTATCCAGTTCCTTTTCATTTTCTGATGATTCTACTTCTTTTTAGATAAGCTGAAGCCAATCATGGCTTTCATGTCAGAAAAATTAAGTGTTAAAAGTTACATGCTGCTAGCAATTAGTCTGGAAAAGATGCTGCCACAATTAATTGTGGAATGCTATCAGAACACTGGCCTTTAATATATAACTACAATGCTGTTTTAAAATACTAGTTCTCATATTCTTTGATGCAGTATAAGTATCAATAAAATCTGTAACTGTTAGAGAAGATACAACTCAGTCTGATTGTAATGCCTAACAACGAATAAATTTTTCTTAATAACTTGCTGTAATGAATAAAAGAAAAATGATGTCCCACATTTCTGTTGTTTTAAGGATCATTTTTTTTTTCACTTTTTACTATGATTGCAAACTGTTCTTTGTTACTGCAAGATACAGACCTAAGAGAACTTTATTTCTTATAATGTTATCTTGTCTTTGAATTACCCGATGTCTAATGAGATGTGAGTTCTGATCTCAGGATTACGGCATGCACAATGTGTTTCATGTGTACTGTAAGGGTTGACCTCAGCACTAACTTTACTTCTGACTGGGAAACAAACAGCAGTTTTCTCTCCTGTACTGGCTTCACAAAGCTTGTAGGAACTGACCATGTCTATCAGATGTTATTAAAAAAGGCTGATGATCTCAAGCTATTGTAAAACACAATGTATGTACCTGTGTCCAAAATATGGTCACATAAATATTATTTCTTTAGGGAGCCACCTTAAAATATGAAACATCTGTGAAAGCTATGTTTTTCAAGTGAACATACCTATTCAAAGTACATTTCCAAACACTGTCCTGTAACACTACAAGATCCGAAGAAGATCAAACAACTTGGGTATTGGGAACAAGGTTGTTTAATTTCATACCTATTTCATCATCAACCCTATGCCTTTGCAGTTTTCCCTTCTGTGCAACTTTTCTGCCAAAGCATTTTGTTTTGCAGGATTTCAGGAGTGGAAGGGAGAGGTGTGCAGCATCCAGTTCAATATTAACTACATCCTGGAACCTGAAGACAGAATGTACTTATTTGTTTCTCTGCCTGTATCTATAGTTAACGGTGTGTGTGTTTCTTGTGTAGACAGTAATACAGTAATACTGCTCTATCACAAAATGGTCGATAGCTGTGAATGTCATTTGGTGATGGACTGTCACACATGTGTGATACTAGAGAACGTTGTCACCTTTAGAAGAAAAGTGCTTTTGTTGGATGGGGATCCAGAACAGCACAAGCTGTCTCCAGCTGACCACTGTGTTTCTTCTCTCTCTAATACACCAGGAGCATTGCTTGCATGATGGAAGAGTGAGAACCCACCATGCTGCCCTGGGGGATACTGATTGCTGCCAGCAGCCAGACCAGGGCTGTGCCTGACCACCGATGTGGCTGTATGAATAACTGATCATGCCAGGGAGAGAAGGGTAGGAACTATCACATCCCACACTTTGATTGGTGTAAGCAGTTATGGATTCACACCCAACAGGACAAGCAATTCACTAGCAAGAAAAAGGAAAACTAGAAAACTTGGACCTAATTTTCAATTAAAAGTATTTCTACTATTCTACATGACCCAGGATGAGTGTGAGTCCTGCAGGCAGCATCATGAGCACGTGGGTAGGTCCCACTGCCTTCTCCTCAGAGTCCTTGGGATAAATAGGGTGGTGGCTATGCCATGGGGTGGGTACTGTGGGACCTGGTGATGCTTAGTATTAGGGATATTTGATTCTTGCATTCTGAATGTTCGTATTATGCCATTCCTGGAGTCTCCACTGTGAACAGACATGGCTGAAAAACATGCCGGTCTGCTGTGCACCGTTAGGATGAGACCTACAGTGGGTGCTTAATGGAGGAATTACTGCAAGTATTTGCAGTCTGCAGAGGATTTTTACATAAGGGCACAGAAATGTGTTGGGTTTTGATCTGTTGTTCAGTTCAGAGATGTTGAGGCTCATAAAAATGAAGCAACTAAACAAACAGTGACTGTTATGCTACTGCGAGTAACTGTAAAGCTACAGGTCTCTGGGTGACAGCTCCAACTGATAAGAAAACAGCTCTAAGGCCGATGTAAAACACAGACCCTATACACATGCTGCTGGCAGCGGCGAACAGGACTAACGGCTCATCATACTGTGAAGAAATGTATGCTCATGCCTCATGTGCCCAAGGGCTCTGCCTCGTTGTCTTCCCTCTCACCTCTTCAGTAGCTTCAGCCCCTCCACTTGTGTGTTTTCCCCCGTTTTGAGTGGAGCTGGGAAGGATCTGGTGCCAGCAGTGGGAGTACCCAGCACAGGAGAGTGGGGCTGGGCTCAGGGGCCCCAGCAGAACCGGGGGGCAGTTCCCCCCCAGACCCTGGGCACCGCAGCGTGCCCTTGTGCTGCCAGGCCCGCCACAGGCTTCCTGAAGGGTGAGGCTTGCTAACATGCATCAATCCCTTTTTCTGTGCTTAATAGGGTTCAAAAGCAGGAAAGAATGGGATAGGCAGGTTTGCAGCAACAGCAGAATCTGCATCTGTGCCCCGCAGCCTCTCACCTCTCTTCCCTCCCCTCTGGTACAAAGTCCCTGCTGCAGAGGAGTGAGGGTGTACTTCTCTGTGACACAGCACCCAGACTTGTCATACTTATTTGTCCCACCAAAACAATCAGTGAGAGCATAACACTGTTGTCATGGAGAGACTTGGTTTAGAAGAACATTAGGCTGAATGCTTAAAACTTCAACAAAAATTAAAACCACTGCATGTCAGTCCTTATAATGGAGTGTTGCTTCATCATAGTTCTGTGTATAATTCTATCCAAGATGTTGCTTTATATAGCAAAGTTAAGCAATAACTATCTGAATATAACTAAGTTATAGATTATAGAATCGGTATTTTTTACTGGGGTGTAGCTGTTCCTCTGTAGCTCTGCTTCCCACCATTCCCATCGGGGGCTGATGATGAAGGAAGAGGAGGGGACCTTGCCAGCTGTATGGGGACAGTGTCATCACACCTCTTGAGACAGATTTATCTCCACAGAGTTTTATCCGTGGGGTCCACACATCAACTTGAAGTTACCATAGGGTAAAATGAATGAGAAGAGAAGGAAGGGGGAAACTGTCCAGTGGCCAACCAAGAAGCAAAGCCATGGGGCCCTCAGAAAAGTCTCCTTCCCAGTGTCAGCAAGTGGCGAGGATGACAAAGATGGCTAACTATTCTTGTCCAGCTTTTTCCTCTGTTAGCTCTGTGCTTGGCATTAGGACCCAGCCAAACTCCCTCTTTGTTGTTCTTGTGTATGATGCTGTCAGGATGACATTTCATCAGTCACAGGTGGTAAATGCAGTCACTCCACTTTGTGCATCTTTATGGCTGGTAACGCTCACGAGATATTTACATGACTGCTACCTACTTTTCTATTTGCTAACTCTTGTTTTTCCCCTAATGTAAACTAAAGTTACAAAACAAGTAGGAAGCACAAGGGTAAGAAAGGGAGGATTCTCGGACTGTTAGCAATTGTTTTCCATGAGAACCTATTATGATACAGAGATTTGCAGGTGGAAGACCATGAGGATAACAGCACAAAGGCAACAGCATAGGAAAGAGAAGGGAAAAAATCTGATACAGCAGCTTAGGTGGAAGGCTGCAGAGCTGCAGGTGAAAGGCTGGCCACAGATATGCGGGCAGAAGGCCCTTTGCATTGCAAAGGTGAAGGCGCTTCTGCATGCTTATGTGCAGCGGTTGAAGTGTCTGGCATTTGTTGTTCAGTGCTAAAAGAGGGCTTATACAATTAAACTGTGATCGCAAGATTGGACTTGGAGGCTTGCACATTAGAACTTCATAACCAAGGAAGCAGGGAAGTGCACACACAGTTTCTGCATGGTGTGGTTAAGCTCAAACTCTATGGTTAAGCTCAGTCTCTATGCAAGAAAGAAAAAGTGAGTTCTATTGAATTTCTTAAATGTGAACTGTAATTTTAAGCTTGTTTCCCTGTTCTTACTTTCTCCCATTGATAGGAACCACATGGCATTGTTAGCGGTCGCAATCGCGAAAGAACTTATCTACACCCAGCAGATAAGCAGGCACTTCTTTATTCCAGCGCTGGGGAACACGGGGGATAACTCCGCCAAAGACGTGTTCAGCGACAGGTACAAAGCACCACATATTTATACACTTCTTCAGCAGAGTCATAGTTACATAAGATCAATAAATTCATAACGTTTAAGTTGACCTTAATAATGATTGGCTTTCAGTTACCTCACCTGACCTATATTCCTATTCTACAGAAATCATTGGTCATCTTTACTGATTGATTTAAATAGAATGGGGGGAGGGCAATGATTAGCATATTCATGTTATTTCCTGGAAATCATTATCATATGCAAAGGTCCCTAACGCATGTGTGGTTATACTGGACGGGGGTCTCTGGTGGTCGTCGATAGTCTTCCTCACTGTGTCGGCTGATTGAACTCCATCCCTGCGCATGCTCACTCCACCTTTGGTTAATGCTCACCTCTCCCTTGGCCGATCTTCCCAACCAAACCAGTTTTCCTCCGGTACCTATTGTTTCAAGTCAAGATCCATAACCAGTACCTATTGTGTTAATTCAGAGTCCATAACAATTGTTACAGTGTTCAAGGCACACAGCATACTAGTTGCTTAATCCTAAGGGCCTTAGTGTACTTTATATTCTCATAGCTACTGTAGCTTCATGTTAAATCAAAATCATACTTTTAAACTAAAATCAAAATAATATTCTAGGATCCAAACTGTTTTATTAAGGTAACTGCAACGTTTCCCCCCTTTGAAAGTATTGATAATCATACTCAATACTTTCACATATTCAAATTGTAGTCTCATTAAATGCCAAATGGTCATATGATGGTGTATCTTTTAATGTCTTATCTCGTTGTCTTGCTTCTGCTTGTATAATAATTCGATTAAACTCTGCTTTAAGGGTCAACTTTAACACTTCTACCATCATAGACTATAAAATTTACAGAAAACCAAAATTCAGATACTTAATCATGCTTCAGAGTCAATTTTAACATTTCCAGCCGTCCAAAAAAGGTATCTACCCCAACCAGAACATACCGATATCCTTTACATTTGGGTAATTTTGTAAAATCAATTTGCCAATAGTCACCAGGTTCTACTCCTACTTTCAGTTTGCCCATTTGAACTCTCTTCTGTACCACTGGATTATTCATTAAACATACATTGCATTTTTCAGCAACTGATTTAGCCATCTCTAACATCCTTACCGATACTGTGTGCCTCTTCAGGAATGTCACCAGGGCCTCTACACCCCAATGGCATTCCTGATGTTCTACTTGTAGTATTTCCCTCATAATTAATGGGGGCACAACCATCTGGCCTTCAGAGGTTGTCCACCATCCTTCTAAATTCTTCTTTGCATTTAAAAATTGAGCTAATTTCTCATCTTCCTTCAAATATTCTGGTGGTTCCTTTGGGAGAGTTACAGTTCTAGTAGCAATTATTGCCATTTGTAACATTCGCTGTTGAGCTGCTTCCTTGGCAGCTTGATCTGCTAACCTATTCCCTCCTACTAGTTTTGTATTTCCAGATTGATGTGCTTTACAGTGCATGATCGCTATTTGGGCCGGTTCCTGTACTGCCAATAACAACTGTAAGATTTCCTTCTGATGCTTAATATTTGCCCCCTGGGAGGACAATAGTCCTCGTTCTCTCCATAATGCTCCATGGACATGAACCACTCCAAAAGCATATTTTGAATCTGTCCAGATGTTCACTTTCTTTCCCTTACTTAATTCCAATGCTCGTGTTAAGGCAATTAATTCTGCTTTCTGTGCTGATGTAGTGTTGGGCAGTGCATTTGCCTCTACCACAGTACTTTCAGTTGTTACCACATATCCTGCGTAGCGAGTTCCATTCTGTACAAAGCTGCTGCCATCTGTAAACAGCTCCCATTCAGGATCTTCGAGAGGGACATCCTTCAAATCTTCTTGACGAGAGTATGTATGTTCAGTAGTCTTTATACAATCATGTTCAGGTTGTCCTTCCTCCTGTGAAGCACTCAGAAAAACTGCAGGATTTACAAGATTAGTTGTTTTCAGAATCACATCATCTTGCTCCGTAAGGATTAGCTGATATTTCATCATTCTGCTAGGGGACAGCCAACACCCCCCTTTTTGTTCCAGCACTGTAGCAACCATATGCGGAACATAGACCATGATGGTTCTTCCCAAGTTGAGATTTCTGGCTTCTTGTATCAATATTACTGTTGCCGGTACTGCCCGCAAGCAGGAAGGCCATCCTTTGCTCACTGTGTCCAGTTGTTTAGAAAAGTACCGACAGGTCTCTTCCAGCTTCCCATCCTCTGGGTCAGGACCCCCAGGGCAAGGTGCTGCCTTTCATGAGCAAACAACTGGAAATCTTTAGTTAAATCAGATAATCCTAGAGCTGGTGTTGCCATTAAAGCTTGCTTAAGCTTTTGAAAGGCCTCCTGTTGTTGTTGACCCCATATGAAAGGGGGTGGACTTTTGGGCCTCATATAATGGCTTGGCCAACAGACCATAATCCAGAATCCAAAGACGACACCACCCGGCCATTCCCAGGAAAGCTCTTAATTCATGTACAGTCCAAGGTTCCGGAATAGCACAGATTGCTTCCTTTCAATCAGTCCCCAATCTTCTTTGCCCCTTTGAAATTTCAAAGTCCAAATATATCACAGTTTGGCTTACTATTTGGGCTTACTTCTTAGACACCTTATACCCATTAAGTCCCCAAAAAAAAAATTTAAAAGTTCAATGGTTACCTGTATACAGGCTGTCTTTTCTTCTGTAGCTATTAAGATGTCACCCACGTACTGTAAGAGTAGATGTTCTCGTCGCGGAGTCACTGTCTTTTCATTTATCCATATCTCTAGTTGTTTGGCAAGTTGGCTACCGAAGATTGTTGGGCTGTTCTTAAATCCTTGGGGTAGTCATGTCCAGGTTAACTGTACTTTACACCCTGTTTGTGGGTTTTCCCACTCAAAAGCCAACAGTTTACGACTTTCCTGTTCCAGGGGTATGCAAAAGAAAGCATCTTTCAAATCAAGCACTGTAAACCACCGGTATTTTTCTTTAAGGGCTGTCAATAAGGTATACGGATACTACCAGGTGAATGTCTTTTACAATTTGATTTATAGCTCTCAAGTCCTGTACTAATCTATACTCACCTGTGGGCTTTCAGACTGGTAAAATAGGGGTATTATATTCTGACTCACATTCTTCTAAAATCTTACATTTCAAGAATTTGACAATCAGCCTTTTAATTCCCTGTTTTGCCTCAGGTTTAATTGGGTATTGTTTGATCCTAACTGGTTTCGCTCCTTCCTTTAATTCAGTTTTCACTGGTTGTGCCAATTTGGATTTTCCAGGGACATCAGTTTCCCACACCATGGGAACTACTGCATAACTCACTTCAGGGGGGATTTCTTGTATCTTTGGTTTTTCCTGTATCATCAGAATTTCCCCTGTTTTTGATTCTGGTATTTTTAACAACAATTCTCCATTTTCAAAAACTATTTGAGCTTTTAATTTGGATACCATATCTCTTCCCATTAAGGATACTGGACATTCTGGAATGTACAGAAATTCATGTGTTATGATTTTAGTTCCAAATTGTAAATTCAACGGTTGTAAGAATGGCCGGTTTTCCTCCTTCCCTGTGGCTCCCACAATATTTACCATGTTAGATCCTGTCATCCCCTTCTGTTTGTTCAGAACTGAGAACGTTGCTCCAATGTCCACCAAAAATGTAACCTCCTTCTCTCCCAGCTTAACTGTAACCAGAGGCTCAGCTGGGTTCACCTCCGGTCCCCATCAATCTGCATATTCTCCTATAATCATCACATTAGCTGCTGTTTGCTGACCATTTAATTTCCTTGGACAATCATTTTTCCAGTGCCCCTCCTTCTTACAAAAGGCACACTGATTTATTCCAAGAAGGGTTCTGTCAGTCAATCCTCCTCTTCCCCCTTGTATTCCTCCCCTTAAAGGACCTCTTGAGATCTGTAAAAACAATTGCAAAATTGTAGTGTGTGCCCTTCTCTTAAATCAGCACCCTGGGATGGTTGCCCAGTTGGATGCCTAGGTCCGGAGTCAGGTCCTCATTCAGAGAAAGGCAGTGGAATGGGGTGGGGAGTATATGGGAACTGCAGGAGTTATTGGGGCAGTAGGAGCAATATCTAATTCAGGACCTGTTTCTGTATATCCCCTTCCCTTCAGTGCCAAATGTTTAAAGCACGTTTTGGTGGAAGTACATGTGAGGCAACGTTCCTGAACCTTTTTATCCTTTACCATAAGAGACATCTCTTGATTAATCAGCCTACATTCTTTTTGCCACTCCGGTTTTTCTCGCAGATAAAAGAACAGATCTACCTACAGAACCTCATCCCATTTTTCTTCCCTTTTACAAAATAACATTAATTGCAAAATAGTATCATAACTTAAGGTCCCATTCAGGGGCTACATTTCTTCATCTTCTAATTTATACAATGGCCATTCATGATTACAAAATTCAGTAAGTTGACTTTTGCTTAATTCATCATGCACCTCTTTCCAGTGAGCTAAAAGGCAACCTAAGGGAGTGTTTCTTGGTATAGAACTCTTACTCCTTCTCCCTCCTTTAAACAGGTTTGAAAATTTAAATGCCATAGCAAACCGACAGTATACCTTCTTTTTTATTTTTTTCCGTTTTTGTTTGTTTGTTTGTTTGTTTGTTTTTGTTTTTGTTTTTGTTTTTCCTTTCTTTTTGCTTCGCTTATCTCCGGCTGCACCCCTCGCACGATAACAGAACCGCGGATCAAAGCTCCACACTCGCTTGGTGTGTAATTGCAGGTCTCAGTCACTCATTCACACATAAAACCTCAACAGTATTTCAACAGTGTTTCATTGTTTCCGGTGTTACCAGAGTTACAAAGTTACAAGATTCAGAAGCATAGAAACAAATTACAGAATACGAAAAATACAATTTCCTGTATCAAGACCAGAAAGTACCCATGTGAACACAGAAGTGTTCCTGACCAGATGGATACCAGTGAGGTGCTAGCAACCCCGGTATACGCTGTTCCACGCAAGATCCCACGTCTCATGATTTATGAACAGCCCAGACCCTCTTCTAATAATCCTTGCCTTATTCCTCGCAGTGACTCAATTGAGATAAGGAGTCCCTCTGGGAAAGTTCCTGGGAGCGCCAAAGAGAGTGCTATTCTCAAGGAGTCCCGCAGGCCCCGCTCCTTTAATTCCCTTCCACCACTGACACTGATGCCAGCCCCACGTAACTTTCGTATTCGCCTTAGGGGCGGCGCCGAGGCTTCCCCTGCTCGGGAATTCCCTAGCCCCAGCCACGCGGAACTTTCGCTCTGTCTGACAGGCAGGCTTTCCACAGATTCAGAAAGAAGTGCCTTACCTTCCCAGGGGACGTTGCGAGGAGCTTTATGGGTCGAGAACGATGGCACTCCCCGAGAATTCCTCGGTGCCGGCTGGAGTTTGATCAGAGCTCGATCCCGTCCAGTCTCACTCACAAGGTCCCATCTGGGTCGCCAAAACTGTTAGCGGTCACAATCGCGAAAGAACTTATCTACACCCAGCAGATAAGCAGGCACTTCTTTATTCCAGCGCTGGGGAACACGGGGGATAACTCCGCCAAAGACGTGTTCAGCGACAGGTACAAAGCACCACATATTTATACACTTCTTCAGCAGAGTCATAGTTACATAAGATCAATAAATTCATAACGTTTAAGTTGACCTTAATAATGATTGACTTTCAGTTACCTCACCTGACCTATATTCCTATTCTACAGAAATCATTGGTCATCTTTACCGATTGATTTAAATAGAATGGGGGGAGGGCAATGATTAGCATATTCATGTTATTTCCTGGAAATCATTATCATATGCAAATGTCCCTAACGCATGCATGGTTATGTTGGACAGGGGTCCTCTGGTGGCCGTCGATAGTCTTCATCACTGTGTGGGCTGATTGAACTCCATCCCTGCGCATGCTCACTCCATCTTTGGCTAATGCTCATTTCTCCTTTGGCCGATCTTCCCAACCAAACCAGTTTTCCTCCGGTATCTATTGTTTCAAGTCAAGATCCATAACCAGTACCTATTGTGTTAATTCAGAGTCCATAACGATTGTTATAGTGTTCAAGGCACACAGCATACTAGTTGCTTAATCCTAAGGGCCTTAGTGTACTTTATATTCTCATAGCTACTGTAGCTTCATGTTAAATCGAAATCATACTTTTAAACTAAAATCAAAATAATATTCTAGGATTCAAACTGTTTTATTAAGGTAACTGCAACAGCATGAGCATCAACTTTCAAAACATACCTTTCCGTCAATGGTTAAAGATTTACCAGCGTGGAGAATAACTACCATATCATTATCTTCAGTTGTAATCTTTGTCCTTATGTTGTGTGAGTATGTGTGAGATATGGTATTTGGAGAACACATAGCATAAAGCCAGTGTACAGAGTTCTGGATTTTTTTTCCTAGAAATATAATTCATACTCCTTAAAAAATATTTTGTCCAGAACAATGTTGTCAGTTATTTCTTTATAAGCTAACAGCTTACTATTTCTGCTAAACAATTAAATGTGATATAGGGGGAATTTTGTGATCCAGACTTTACTGTAAAAGCAGAGTGCCTGAAGTCACATCTATTCACTGAAACTCGGGTCTCTCAAACTTCCAAGCTTACCAGGCCAAAAGTTAAAGGAATAAAAGAATAATGTGGTTGCCTTACCCAAAACTCAGAGGAAACAAACACAGCTGGCTCACTTGGCTACCTTCTTTGCCAGAGGAATAAATGCTCCTGTGACATTGACAGTTGAACACATCCTAAGTAAATAATGCCTCATCTTCACGTTTACCACCTTGGCTGCTGTTATTTTATTTTCTTTGAAGAAAAGTAGAGTCCCCAAAGCCATGACATACAAAACACTGTTGTCAGCCCGTTACAGGTGGGCAACTGCACCAAAGGCTGGAAATGATCAGTCCCAGCACCAGTCCAGCTCTGTCATTGCAACACTCTTTCCCACCCTCCACCTTTTTGTGCTTGCACTGTGAGCTCTGTAAGGCATCCTGTAAAAAAGCAGGTCTGCCCTTGCAGACCAGTGTTAAGAGGGGAACAGAAATGGATGCTCTGTGAGTCAGCTAGAGCCTTCATATGTCACTACCCCTTTGCTGAACCCAGGAGCTCACAGATAGCAATGCAACGAGGTGAAGAGCATGACCCATTCAGTTTTAAATCCACTCTCTGTGTTGTAAAGCACATTAGGGAATAACCTGAGGCCAGAGGCTGGAGACCAAAGTGTCGTGGTTTCTTAGACATAGAAACAGCCCATTGTTCTTATTCTATACACACAAATTACACGCTGTACATTCTTACTAATATCAGCCAAATCTCCATCCTATAATTAGCACATACTTATACTGCCAAGTCCCCTGATTTCTTTCAAGTGGGTTTCTTGTTGAGCTGTTACTTTACATTTTTATCATACTCATTATTCAGACTTTTGTTTAAATTGCCCTGCTTTACCTGTGTATTTCTGTCATGCAATAGCTGACACTTGCCTGCTGTTGCCACAGATATGTCCTGTTCCACCAAAACCCCAGATGTCTCTACTATCATTATGGGTCTTCCCAAAACAAACGGGGAGCTGCTATCAAGTTAAAGAGGAAGTTGAGAACTCCAGCCCTGTCCTTTTCTGTCTAACCCTTTCTTGCAGATGGCTGCTCTGGGGAAGCTGTACAATATGTACAGTTCATCAAGGCTTTCTCTGACTCTTTTACTATCCAGGTTAGTCTTTTTTTGCCTGTAAGACATTTATGTTATTCACCTAAAGCAGAAGCAATGTTCAATACTGAAAAAAGCTCATTCTTTACATTTTTAAAGCATTTTTTGTAAGAGCTCTGTCTTCCAAGCAAACATTGAAGAAATCTGAAGTTTTTCTCTATTCCAGCAGTTCATATTCTGCCTGACTTACACACAGAGAGCACTGTCAACCTCATTTGTCCTTCCATGAGAAAAAGCAACTCAAACAGCTTCATTTGTGTAGTAAAAGTGTAATGAGCACTGAAAATTAGACTTCTTGGGCTCTCTGAAGCCATATCAGACAAGAGGAGCCTGGAAATTAAACTAACTTAAAATCCACAGGAATTTCATACAAAGCAGAGTTGTGTGGTGACAACTCTGTAAACACATAGACTGGATTCTCAAGGGTATTTCAGGCCTCTGGTGAAGTAGCATAGGCTTTTCAGAAGCGCCTCAGGGGGCTGATCTTCATATGCCTTTTTCTGCATTACTCTGAATTGTTAGTTGCAGTCTGGTAACAAATCTAACAACGAAAAGACCAGCAGGAAGTTAGTTCTACTCTGATATGCTCAGGTGTGAATGTGAAGTAGCCGCGTGACACCTACAATGGCAGGATTTGTCTGCAGCATGTCCTATGGCACCACACACACATGAAGGAACTGCTGAAGGTGGCTGCTGAACATGACCATCTGAGGTCCCAGTCAGGAGAAAACTCACAGGTACATGTCAGGTTGTTAGCTTCCCCAGATGGGGCAAGAAGAAAATGTAGAGCTGACCCAAAGGCTGAGTGTTTTGCCTGGGCACTACTATCTCTCTGTAGGACTTTGTAAGCTGTTATAATTTTGCATTTTGTCAGTACACACTCTTACTCACTTTGGTCTTAACTCTGACTTGACACTAGGCATTTTGGTGTGGAGTCTGGGAAGGGCAGGAGTCTCCTATTAATCAGTGATTACTGGAAAAAGACAAAACCTTTGCAGTGCATTGTAATGGCTGAATCCCTGCTCATCAGATTGTCCCATGCTATCTTCTACTTAGGAATCAAGCTTAGGACATTCCTGGGCTGATGACCCCTTTTAATTCAACCCAGTGTTTCCTACAGGACCAGAAAGATGTCTGCTTGAGCGCTTGCATGAGTCTGTCCTGCTCTGGTCGGGCAGAGCAGTATTTGCAACACCGAAACACAGCAGTCTACTGCAGGCAGCTGGAGCAGAAGACCACTTTCCTCAAGCTTCCCTGTTCAAATCAGGCTTGTTGTGGGCTTGTATTCTCTGTTACTGCCCCAGAAGGAAGCATGCCTTCCAACTGTTGTGGATTTCTTTAGCTCCCTGTGCCCTGGTTTCTGACCTGTGGAGCCAGGATGTAGGGTCAGTGTCAAAAGCAGCATGACCAAGTGCTGAAGTACTATTGAGCAGGGTGCCACCAGATGCTGTGGTGAAGGGCTGGTAGTGCAGAAGGACCACAGTCTACCAAAGGTGAATTTGTTCTGAAATCAACTCTAGAAGTGACAAAAATATCATGGCAACATGAAGTGCTCCCACAAACAATTTTTGGACTGGCAGGTATGTGAAGGGTAAATTAACTGTCAGTGCTTTGCTTTGAAATATTGTGTGTACTTAATTACAGACATTCCAGGAATATCGCTATGATACTTCACAGACTCTGCTTTTAAGAACTCTCCTTACATAAAGAGAAGGTGTGGGGGTGTGAGGGAGAAGTTGCCTGGTTGCTCTTCCTCCTTAAGGATCGCTCTTAAGCAAATGGGTCATGTAGTGATGCTGCTTTGCCATGCCTTGGTGAACAAATCAACCTTTCAAACATTACATTTCAAATGTTTTCTACAGGAAACCTAAAACAAAAAAACAAAAAAAAAAAAAACAACAGAAAAACATCTTATTCACTGCTATATTCTATTCTCTTTATTAGCAGTTTTCCAAGGATCTTCCCAATAGCAGCATCCCTGTCCTGTCCTGTGCTTTTCTCCCTGACAGTGGCAGACAGCTGGTGTCCACAGAGGTGCTCTCAGCCCACTTGATGGTTTTTATTCTGGTCCAGCCTACACCAGTGTAGCTCTGCTACATTGGTACTGAAAACACAGGGATGCAAAGCCCTCTGCACAAGCCATGAGAGAAGGACTCTGCCTTCTTATTCACTAACCCCCAGCATGGCAGCAGAGTGTTGCAATACCCCACCTCCACTCATCACACCAGTTGTTTGCATGTCAGACCACTTGTCTTCCTGCGGATAGGGGGGAAACTGCCATCCACCTTGCTGTCCTTGACTTCCAGTCCTCATGGCTGGGTGTCTGGAAGCTGCACCCGCCCCACAGACCCCCCTCTCGCTCTGCCCTTCCAGAGCACTGATGTCCCACCAGGGAACCCACCCCCTGTCCTGCGCATTACTACTGACTTACAGGCACCTGTCTCTCATCAAGCCCCTTCCTCTGGAGGAGCCTGTGAGCAAAGGCTGAGTGGGTCTACCTCGAGTTTAGTCCTCTGAGAAGGGACTAGAGGAGTGCTCCAGACTGACACATGAACGTTTGCGGTGGGAAGCTAGCTCCCCGGATTTTCTGTGCTCGCATCTTTGACTCAGCTGGAGGCAGCCTCAGTGAAGATCTAGCTGTCTGCTTTCATGCTGGAAGGCCGCCTAAAACAGGCTCCCCTCACAGCGGTACAGAGGAGGCAGTGTGAGACACCACGAGGTCCTGCCAGGCACTGCAGCTCTTCTGGGACCTTCTGGGAACTCCCAGATACTACTCTCTTCATGTTCCAGTTGACTGATGGGGCCAAATCTTGCTTGGGTCACAGCAAATGAATTCTAAAAAGGCAAAGGTTTCTTTTAATTCACACTGCTATCTCAAGGGGCTGCCTTCTTCAGCAAGCTACTGGCTGTGCAAGGAATTTTTCCTGACTCAAAAGCGGTTCTAGCTTAACTTCTTGCACTGCAGGAGCTAGTTTTGTTGCGCACACATTCCTATGAGCAACATACCTCTGAAAAACAGAGCAGAGTATTCCTACTGTGATGAGACACTGGTTCATGATCTGCATTTGGCTGGTGCCAGCCATGATCAGCAGGCCTTGGAGGAGACATGCCAATGGGAGTGTATAGTGAAGCGATACAAAAGCCTGGTGTGGCAGTGGCCTGATCCTGCTCCTCTTCCTGTGCTGCAGCCAGTCCTGATTAAAACCTACATGTGGTCAAAAGCATCATTCTTGGACTTTCTTGTCTTTTACTCTCAACCCAGCTGCTCTCATAATAGGTCTTTAGCATATGTCCAACCTTCTGCTAAAAACAGAATTATTTTCTGACTGCCCATCTCCTTCGCAGCCTGTTTAGTACCTTCTAGAGCAGCTTCCCTCCTTCCAGGAGAGCTAGGGGATTTCACAGGAGTGCTGTTTTGCCTTGGTGTTTCAGCTGGCAAAGCTTCTGGCACAGAGTCAGGCTCATGACCACTGGTGGGGGATGATGGAGAGCGTATGTATGTGCTGGCACACCCTGCTCAGCTGAGCAGGAGCAAGCAAGGACAGCCAGGGCACAAAATGTAGGGACCTGATTCACTCATTGCTTCCTTGCTGTCTGGGTCAAATGCAGGGCAGAGCTGGGCAGCAGAACCAAACCTGTCAGCATGAATCCCAGCTCACCCCCCAGTCCTGCACGAATGGGAAACAGGCCCTTGCCCGTGCCACTGATGTGAGTCAGTACCCGTCTCTTCTCAGAGGGGACAGCCCTGGGAGAAGCCAAGCTCTGTTCATTACAGCTCAAACAGCGTAGCACTGGAGGAGCTGAGTGGGTTCATAAAGAAGCCACGTGTTCGCTGGGTGTCTGTGTGTTTTCTGTGAGGTGGTGGCACCTGTGCTCGGATGTAGCTGTAGCTCACTGTGACTGTTGGAGCTCCCTTCAAGCAGACAGGCAGCTGTTTCCAAACGGGAGGGCTGGGACTCCTTTCCCTCCTGTTTGGCAACTTGTACATCCTATTTCACTGCCCACTGGCTCAGTCAGTCTTTCCCTGTGGAAGACTCAGTTCTTGTGGGATCTGGGACGCTTTTGCCTTTGCCTACTGTTCTTGGCCTACTGGTGGCATTGGTGTTAATGGGATGGCACACAATCCAGCAGACTGCCCAGCAGTTCAGGAAGGGAGAGCATGAGCTTCCACTGAGCACCACAAGCAGTCGTTTCACTGGCACTGGGGCCTGGAATGCGAAAATTCCACCTTGTCACACAGCCTGATAGGGCTGATAAATGGTCATAGTGTAGATGGGTAAACAGAGGTTAATGAGCTGCCCGAGGTCACAGAAGAAAGCCTAAAATAGGTCTGGGATGAGGATGTGATATGTCTTCTTCTTCATCCCACTGCATTAATGATAGGACAGGACTCTTGCCTCATCTGAGCATAGGGACCATCTATGAAGAGATGTTTAGCACCTCCTACAGGTGTCCATGCCAACAGTCAGACCTCTGCCTCGATGAGTTTTACGCCAAGTGAGGAATGGAAGGAGAAATGACCAGCAATAACACCACCATACAGTGGCAGTCCCTTGGCTGTGCAGAAGCAGGGCAGCCTGTCCGTCCATCTGTCCTGCAGCAGCCAGCACAGTCCTGTCAAGTCAATACCAGCAGCTCTCTTTCCCAGAGAAAACCTTGCTTTTGCAGGAACAGGGGTGCACACTGCTTGCTGCCCTTCCAGTGCAGTTACTAGTACAGGCAGTGAGCTAAAATGGGCTCATTTAAAACTGCAATTCTTTGCTGAAGTGCTGATGACATCACTAGGCTAGCTAAGCTCTTCATCAGTGCATATGACACGAATCAGAAACCTCTGATGCTACAGCCCTGTGTACAACACTGTGATGACAATAGGGCACAATAGCCAAGCAATCATGTCAGGTTTGAGAATCATTTTCAAGCCCTCTTTTTAATTCATGAGTGCAGACACAGCATTGACTTGGGGTTGCTCCTAACAATGAAGAAGTGAGGAAGGAGTAGAAAGACGTGTGGGGAGAAGGTGGGAGGAGGGCAGGTTTGAAGGCTACTTTGTCCTGTTGCCACAGAAAGCATGAAAGAAAAAGAGAAAAACAAATTAAAAATGCAGAGGAGTTGGGAGAAAGGAAGGAGGGATCAGAAATGAGAATAAAGAAACCATAGAAATAAGACAGCTTTCAAACTGTGGCTTGCAGCCTGCTTCCAAGTGCACTGCGAAGCTGACTGCAAAAAAGCAAGTTCACGTGCAATTCATCAGTCTACATAGAAGTTACAGCCAGCAGAGTCAGCTTCTCTGCTGCAGATAGGACATGAGCAACAGGATTGGAGACTGTCAGTGAAGAGCAATCCCCTTATGTTGCCTGACAGCACATGATGCGCCTGGCTTTAAGGCCCCCAGAGACATAGAGTGTTTGTTTAGAAGGCAGTTTGCCTCTTCAGGAATTCCTTACTGACATAATTTGTGAAAATGCAACTATTTGATCTTAAAAAGAGATCTTGGCAGCCCCAACTTTGAGGCAAACAGAGCACTGGTTTGAACCGTGCAACCTGTGCGGCCTCTGCCCAGGTGTGTTTGGTGGCCTGGGGGGTGCTGTGGGGGACATATCCCTTAAGAGCAGCCCATCGCAGACCCTGGCAGGAGCCTGTGGACACAGCAGAGTCCAGGAAGATGCTGGTCTTATACTCAGTGTTGCCAGTGCTTTGACTCCAGGTCCCCGAACTGAAAGTGAGAAGATCTGGGAGAAGGGTGTCATGTGTTTATCATTATGGATGGAGGCAGACTCTCCTTTTATTCCCTGGAGTAATTACTTCTTCCATTTAGGGTTTTCCATCTTTAGGAGTCTAACCCTGAACTCTTAAAGACCTCTGCTGAGTTGCAGCAACATGACAATGGCATCTTACTGAAAATAACAATAGCAAAAGGGATGGCAATCTTCCCCAGGCAAGGTTAATGCTGCTACCGAATTCCCCTGCTGCATCACAGGCAAATCCGGAAAGAGCACTACTTTTGGCACGAATACACTTCCAGATTGCCTCCATTATACTCTTGCGTAAGCATTGTTGCCATCGTAGCTAGTAGCATGTGTTAGCCCATTCAAGTTTTGCAAATGTTGGCATAAGGAAGATGAGGAAAGGAAACCTCTGGGGCATGAAGCAGCCGGCTTGGAAGGCTGATACTCTCTCAGCAGCAGCCAGGCCTGCCTCCTTCTGGAGTGATGCAACAAGGCAGGGAAAAAGAGCCCAACTGAGGAGATGAGCAGAGTTTGCTTTGGCATGCGCCTTGCTTATTGTGGGAGAACCAACACCCAGAGAAAATGCTGCAAGCACATGGTGAGCGCTCTCATGATTGATTCCAAAAAAAATCCTAATATTAAGTAATGTTGCTGTTGAGATCAGTAGTTGCAGACAAATTAAGAAAGTTGCAATTTTCACAACATATAAATTGCAATTCTTATATACAGACATGGAAAGGGTGCAAATATATGCATGCGTATGTACATACTCCACATAATAAACACATGGTGCTGTACCTATAATCTCAGGCAAGAAGGTGGAATAACAGTAAATTGAGTCTCTCTCCATCTGCACGAAACAACTGAGTAGCAGTCATTTGGACACAGCTATGAGTAACTCAGCTGGAGTAAGTCAACAGGCCTCCATCTGAACAGTTAGAATCACATTATTTTATGTCAGTTGATAATGTGTTCCTTGGGATTAGTGAGAGAACCCTGGTTTCACTTGCACGCGCTTCTCTCCTGGTTTCTCGAGGTAAACACTCCCAGCCACAGCAGTGCAGATAAAGCAACCCTATTTGGGGGGGCGTGTTGGGTTTTGTGTTGGTTTTTTTTTGTGTTTTTTTTTTTTTTTGGTGGTGGTGGTGGTTTTTTTGTTTGTTTGGTTTTTATTGTTTTGTTTGTTTGTTTGTTTGTTTGTTTGTTTTCCAGTGCCCTGTGCCAAGCCAGCAGGGACCGGTGGCTCTTCCAGCCAGCCTTCCCTCCCATTCGGCGGCCGCGGGGTGCGGGGGGTGCGTGGGTCCGGGGATGCGGCGATGCGTGGATGCGGGGTGCGTGGGTGCGGGGCGCGTGTGTGCAGGGGTGCTGGGGTGCGTGTGTGCGGGGTGCTTGTGTGTGGGGGTGCCGGGGTGCGGGGGTGCCGGGGTTCCGGGGTGCGGGGTGCCGGGGTGCGGTGGTGCCGGGGTGCGGGGTGCCGGGGTGCGGGGGTGCCGGGGTGCCGGGGTGCGGGGTGCCGGGGTGCGGTGGTGCCGGGGTGCCGGGGTGCGGGGGTGCCGGGTGCCGGGGTGCGGTGGTGCCGGGGTTCCGGGGTGCGGGGTGCCGGGGTGCGGTGGTGCCGGGGTGCGGGGGTGCCGGGGTGTGGGGGTGCCGGGGTGTGGGGGTGCCGGGGTGCGGGGGTGCCGGGGTGCCGGGGTGCGGGGTGCCGGGGTGCGGTGGTGCCGGGGTGCGGGGTGCCGGGGTGCGGGGTGCCGGGGTGCCGCGGTGCGGGGTGCCGGGGTGCGGTGGTGCCGGGGTGCCGGGGTGCGGGGGTGCCGGGTGCCGGGGTGCGGTGGTGCCGGGGTTCCGGGGTGCGGGGTGCCGGGGTGCGGGGGTGCCGGGGTGCCGCGGTGCGGGGTGCCGCGGTGCGGGGTGCCGGGGTGCGGGGGTGCCGGGGTGCGGGGGTGCCGGGGTGCCGGGGTGCGGGGTGCCGGGGTGCGGTGGTGCCGGGGTGCGGGGTGCCGGGGTGCGGGGGTGCCGGGGTGCCGCGGTGCGGGGTGCCGGGGTGCGGGGTGCCGGGGTGCGGTGGTGCCGGGGTGCGGGGTGCCGGGGTGTGGGGTGCCGGGGTGCGGTGGTGCCGGGGTGCGGGGGTGCCGGGGTGCCGGGGTGCGGGGTGCCGGGGTGCGGGGTGCCGGGGTGCGGGGGTGCCGGGGTGCCGGGGTGCGGGGTGCCGGGGTGCGGTGGTGCCGGGGTGCGGGGTGCCGGGGTGCGGGGTGCCGGGGTGCCGCGGTGCGGGGTGCCGGGGTGCGGTGGTGCCGGGGTGCCGGGGTGCCGGGGTGCGGGGGTGCCGGGGTGCCGGGGTGCGGGGTGCCGGGGTGCGGTGGTGCCGGGGTTCCGGGGTGCGGGGTGCCGGGGTGCGGGGGTGCCGGGGTGCCGCGGTGCGGGGTGCCGCGGTGCGGGGTGCCGGGGTGCGGGGGTGCCGGGGTGCGGGGGTGCCGGGGTGTGGGGTGCCGGGGTGCGGGGGTGCCGGGGTGCCGGGGTGCGGTGGTGCCGGGGTGCGGTGGTGCCGGGGTGCGGGGTGCCGGGGTGCGGGGGTGCCGGGGTGCCGGGGTGCCGGGGTGCGGGGTGCCGGGGTGCGGGGGTGCCGGGGTGCCGCGGTGCGGGGTGCCGGGGTGCGGTGGTGCCGGGGTGCCGGGGTGCGGGGTGCCGGGTGCCGGGGTGCGGTGGTGCCGGGGTTCCGGGGTGCGGGGTGCCGGGGTGCGGGGTGCCGGGGTGCGGGTGTGCCATCGCACACTTCCTGCGGTGTGTGTGACCAGGCGCCGGTTTCCGGTAGCTGACAGGAGCCGGAGGCCGCCTCTGCCTCCGCCGGCGCGGAGAACCGCCGCGCACACGCACACCCCCAACCCCTCCCTCCCCGCACACCCCCAACCCCTCCCCCCCCCCTCACACACACACACACTCACACAGGAGGGGGCGGAGGAGGAGGAGGAAGAGGGCGGAGGGAGCAGAGGAGCCCTCCCTCCCCAGCCCCAAGCAATATCCCAGTAATCACGGTAATCACGGTAATTACCCCCCCATGCGATATAAGCGGTATTGCGCAGCCTTCTCCACTCGCGCTCCTACAGACAGGCACCTGCAGGTACGTGACCCGCCCGGCTGCACCCGCGAGTGTGTGAGTATGCGCGTCTGCGTGGGTGCGTGTGCTTCCAGCGCTGCCCGCCGCGGGGGCGGGCGATATTCCCGGTATCTCCCTTTGTGCGCAGCGGAGGGCTCTCCGGGAAGCTTCCCCGGGCAGATGCACCCCACCTTCCCCCCGGCCTTTCCGCGGGGCAGAGTGCGGCGGAAGGGGTAGCTGTGCACCACCCGTGCTGCACGGGTGGGGGGGCGGGATGTTGGCGTTTGGCACAACTTAGGGAGCGGGGTGGCCCTCCCACACCCCCCTCCCCTCACCCCCCCCCGCCGTTGCAGCCCTCTCGCAAGAAGAAAAGCGACCCTCTCCGCCGCCGGGCTGAAATAGAGGTGGGAGGGGGGCAGCGGGGGGTGTGTGCGGTTTGGGGGCCCTGGGGTCTGGCGGCCCCACGGAACGCGGGGCAGAGAGGCAGTGCCTGGCTGTGTGGTCTGGGCCCCGCCCGGGGGGTTCAGCACCTCCCACGGGAGCGCCGAGGGGGCCCTCTCTCTCCCCCCAGCCCGAGCAGGCAGTGGGGTGTGCACTGGGAAAGGCAGCCCCTCGCAAACTTGGCTCGTCACCGAGACGAGGCAGGAGTGACAGGGAAAGACAGAAAACTGTGAAAGAAGCTTGGAAAAGATGGTTTAGTGCAAAGGAGAAGAGTGAAAACGGTGGAGAGATATATTGAGCCTTCCACAATTTAATTCTGGCTGTCAGAAACAGAGCTGCTTTCCAGCCAAAGGAATAACTATGTCACATACCTTAAAACTCACCTTCCATCTACAGTGTTAATGGTTATAAATATCCCCTGAACATAGCTGGTTATTCAGTAGTACTAGATGTAGAATAGGGCTGTTTCCATTCCAGTGAATGATTATCTGTCATAGAAACAAAACAATACACCAGGTAAAAAATGAACTCCTCGTATATGACTGGCTTTCAGTGTTTGAATTGTTAATGTGTAAAGTTTGGTTTTGTCGGCCTTCTCTGCCATTCCTCCACTGTTCTCAGAAATACAACCTTTGCAAGTAGCATTGCAATGCTAAAGCTGCAATAGATGCTAAAGCTTGACGGTGAACTGCCAGGGACAGTAGTGATTTTCCTTTTTTCTGTTGATTTGAAGAGAAATGGGACCAAGCCCTTAGTGTGCTTGCTAGCAGCAGTGAGGGTTTGTATAAATCAAATTACATTGCTGTGTTCTGGATGGCAACTTTTCAGGTCAGGGACTAGGCTTGTTTCTCTTAACTTTTTTTCCTCTTTAAACAAAGTAACCCCAAAAGGTGTTTGCAGGTCAGGAGTGACCAGTTCCTGTTTCCCCTCCCTGTGGCGGCTTCTGTTTCCCTCTGTATAATTCAGAGCTCAGACGGACAAGGCTGTACTCGTGTGGTACTGCAATTAACCTAATAACCCCAGCCAGCACCATGCTGGGGCTGCATGCCTGCTCCACAGCACATCTGCATTGGTTCAGGCTGCCTCCAACTGACTGGCATTACCAGCAGCTGAGTGAAATTGCCTTGGGGGTCAGATCTACCAGTTGTCTCAGGCTGGTTTTTCAAATGTCATTTCAGGGTTGGCTAAACCTATTTTTGCCCACTTCTAAAGCCAGACAAAAGTCAAAGTTGGAAGTCACATGGTTCATGTGCTTACCTGCAGTCCTGTGTTGAGCCTGGCACGCGACCTGGCTAAGTGATACCCACAGGTGCTCTTACCCTGTGGCTTTCAGCAAAATGTGATTTTTCAACCTTATGCTCCAGTTTATCAGCTCTTCGAAATAGTTTACAGGTAAAATAACAAACCAACCTGATAGTTTAAAAGTCTTGCACCCAGAGGAGTAATAAAGAGATCAGAATTGGCAACAAGATATTGTGTGAACTAAGTATTAACTGAAAGTGTTCAGGGGATAACTGATCTTGCATGTGAGAGAGATGTGCAGCTGAGTTACTCTTTCAGGTATTGTGGGTAATGCATCTTAAGTGTAACACAGGTGGTCCTTGTTTTCAGCTAAAATAGCTAGGTTTCCAGGAGGTAACTAAAACTTGTGGAGAAACTGTAACAGCTCAAGTACTACTTCTAGTCATTGTTAGGGAGCTGATGTTTTGGTTTGTTTTTTTAAGTAGATACTGATATTGCTCATGTATTGATACATTTTTGCACTGGTAGTCCCTAAACTATACCAGGAAGCCTCCTATAACTGAAGTTACTGAAAATTTCAAAAGTACAGTATAATTCTGTTTCGTTCATGCTGTGATAAAGTCACCAAGTTCCCAAAGTGTTAGTGGCTTGCTTCTTTATCAGTTCACCAGGTGTACTTTCATTAAGTGGCAACTGAACCTTACCTGATGCCAGTTTGACTGGGATGTTGTGTGTCTCCACCCACTGGAGCTCAACAGAGACTCTCAGTTTCAAGCAATACCACCTTCTGGTATTTTCAGTCTCTGGACCTTATGCCTCTCTGCTTCTTTTCCCTGTTAGTTACAAAATGCAGACAGAAGAGGTCTGAAGGTCTTAAGTGCGGGCAGACCTGTAATGCCAGCCTTGGCGCTCATTTCCACGGTGCCACTGTTTTTCCACATCTGCACCCTGGGAGAGATAACCCATCCACGGTGGTGTGAAAACTAACTACTGTTTGCTTGTAAGGCACTTCACAGAAACTTATATGGCAATTAGTCCTCCTGAGGATTGTTATGCATCTGGTAATTCAAGTGTAACTAGCTGAACATAAGGCTCTGCTTTCAAAGGTTATTGCTGTACACCTTTCTCCAAAGTAAAATGGAGGGAATGAAGGTTAGTGACTTACAGTGCAAATTTTTAGTGGCTTTTCTGGTTCCTTTTCTGTGAAAAATATTCAAGAAGGACTGTTAGTTTGAGTCAAATGTTTCCATGATGGAGCTGCATAAGCTCAAAGGAACTTGAAAGACTTATACCTTAGTAGTATTAGTAATGAAGACGACCTGTGGAGCACAACTGCTTCATCTTCACGTACTTGACCTTGGCTCTGATTTGTTGATTTATGAACTTTATTTACTGGCAGGGTTGGTGAATTCTCTTGCAAGACAGAAATTACAGCATGCCAGCCCTCTCTTGTTTCCATGGTAACAAGTACACTACACAGATTCTGTAATGAGACCCTTGGCTGGCCACTGATTGTCTGTGTTTTTCTGGTTTGGTAATTCTGGGCCCTGAAGTAAATAAAAGGTCTTGTCCATTTGACTGTCCAAACTAAAGCAGTCAAAATGGAAACAAATAAAATAATAGATGCCTTCAGCATCGTGAGAATGTATTGTAGTTTAGCCTCAGGCATACATATGTGGATGGGATATAAGTAGATAGCTTCCAGTATTGTGTTTTCTTCTGAAAAGGATATGGTAAAAAGGACCCATCCCAGATCTTGAGTTCAGTTTGAGCTTTGTGTACCTCTTCTTTGCACACATATCAGTCAGCCATGGAAGTAAGTTATTTTGCATCATCTGGGGGCTCTTCTCAATTACAAGTGTTTTCCACATTTTTCTGGTCTGTCAACTTTTATCACAGCCCTTGCTGGAAGGTTCCTTCATATTCCCTTTTCTTATTTATTATTTAGCAACAGGCAGGATCCAGAAACTTTTGTTCACCTGACTGATGTTAGCTCAGACATCACATGAGTCCAGTCATCTTAGGGATTTAGTCCTGTGGAGACTTACAGGAACAAAACTTTTAAGTGCAAAATCAGAGGATTAGATTGATGGTATTCATAGCATGAGCGCTGTGACCTTCTACAAGTTTTTATTTCTACTGTAAGAGTTCAAAGTAATTTTCTAAAAACAGTCACTATATCTGAAGTATTTTACATGTCGTTTGTAAATGGTACCTAAGGTAACTGGAAGAGAGAAGGAGGGGAAGAGATGCCTCTTCCTTTTTCTCTTCAGCTTTGTTTATTTAATTAATTTTCCCACCCTTTTTTGTATAGTCTGCCCTTTTTTCCTTTGATCTTCAGTAAAGTGAGTGTCTCTGGCCAGTGTGGACAATCAGGCAAAAATAAAAAAGCCCTCCAATGTTTTTAAAAGCAGGACCATAAATATAATAGCAGTGGGCAAACATCCAGACATACATGTTGCTTAGCTTTGGCAACTGGACTAGGTAAGTAGTTTTCTTTTCTTGAATCACCAGTGCTATAATTTGAAAGCTTTATTGTTTAGTTCCTTTGCCTATGAACAGCTGCATCTTAAAAAAAAAAATACAAGAAAAGTACCCATGATATCATTACTACCGCAGTTTTATTCAAAAGTTGTGTCAAACCAGTGGCAACTGAATTTAATTTCAAATTTCAGTGGCTATGCTGTCATAGGTTAAGTCTGGAGAAAAGAAAACCCACTGATCATCTAGTGGTTTACATGGAAATTCTTTATTTTCCCTGCCAGAAGCAGTCTCTAAATGATCTGTGGTACTTAACTGTGTATTAACCCATCTTGCCTTAAAGATTGCTGGTTGGTATAACAAACAGAATAAAACTAACTGGAAGAAGTGATGGGTTAGAAATCCATCTTAAAGGGAAGGCTCCAGTGAAAAGCTGTGAAATGGTTAACAGCCAGACACCATGCTGTAATTGGGTTCCTGATTGCTGACCCTTGTCTTTAATGCTAGAGGTAGCAGCATTTTAAAGCAGTTTTTTTCCCTGTGTGGAGGTGTGCTGGTCTGCAAACAAGGGAGTCTGCGGTTGTTAAAAACTGTTGTTGGGTTCTGTTGTTTTGTCTGCCAGTGTCAAATGCTGTCCCAGGTCCCTGCACACACTCTCCCCAAAAGAAGCAGTTTCTGAACCCAGCCATTTGTTTTGTGGGTATAAATTTCCACATGGTCAGTGACTGTGGTTTACAAGCTGTTAGGGGAAATCATGTAAGTTTGCCTAGTAGTGACCCAAAATAACTGCTGTTATCTTCTATAAATATGTAAAGATAGATCATATATAAATAATATACAAACATAAAAGAATGCTTATTCATAAATATATTTGCCTTACATATCAATATAATTTTGATATTGTATTACTATGTATTTGATATTACACTAATATATATTGTTTTATTATTATTATATATTATTATTATACATATTCTGTAGTCATAGGAGATAAATGATAGATCTTACAGAGAAGGTGTCTGACTTACATGGTGAGGAGCTGTGATTATGCTGGGATCTCTCCCACTCCTGTTCCTATCTGCTGTTTTCTAGAATAATACAGTGGAAGAAATAGCATACTTCCCCCCATATTGCACCTGTGCAGAACATGAGGCCAGAAGGAGCCACAATGACATGGGAGCACAGAATCAGATTTCAAAATCATCTCAGCGAGTTGGAAGTCTGGGCTAGAGACAACAGGGTATGAGGTGTAAAATGCAGGGTTCTGTTCTGTGGTAGGACTAGGGAAATGCTGAAATTACAAGCTAGGTAGCAATTTTTTGGCCAAAATTATCTTTTGCAGAGCAGGGTTTTTTGATAAAAGGGAAGGGAGTAATCTTCTCTAGAACAAGAGTGTAATGGGTATTTCCCAACAGGACTGAAGAAAGATAACCAGAAACTCAATTTTTTTAATAGGAGATGCTGGGGGTGGAGGGGATGGGAAGAAAGAGTACCTATCTGAAGATGTAAGTGACTACAGTGCACTAGAAAGTTGTAGAGCGGTGTGATCTGGTGTGAGGTTGAGGGGGAGGCCCTGGATACCAGGGGCATGAAGAGGGAAATGTGATGGCAAAATGAAAACTTTCCAATTGGTGTATCTTCAGCTTTGTTCTTGTCATGGTACCAGTATCTCCCTAGAAGTAGTCCCAGTGCAGGAAAGCTCTTGAACAGTTAGAAACTACCTCCTTTTTTTCTGAGTGGGATGCTAGTATGGTGTTTACACCTGAGCTGGGATACAGTCAGCTGCTTCCAGGGAAAGATGAGCTTTTGGTATGTGCCTGGTGTTGCAGTCTTTTCTTATTTTTTTCTGGTTTTACTCTCCTTAAACCTAAAGCTGTAGACTGTGATTCCTATACTTGTGGTGTGTCTGCAGTCTAAGTGTGGAGGGGAGAGGATGTATTTATGTTCTCTGCTAAGTGTTCTCCTGAAGCTGTAGAGAAAACCCTCATCGCCCTGTGATAGTTTGCAAAATCCACTGCAACACACCATAAGGAGACAGCATATTTTAGCTGGTAACACTCCAAATGTTATAGCTTAGAAGTTGTAAAATATTGCAGGATGGAAAAAATTAATGAAGTTTCTCAAAATATAGAAGCTGACACTTTTTTTTAATCTTTGTGAGATTTTGATCCTTACTGTTGAGCCAGTTTTGCACGGAAGATGCCAAGTTACTCAGTGGAACATTTTCTATTCAAGTGAATTGTCCCCCTGCAGTAGTCCATAGTCATCCTAGGTCATGCCACTTTACATGGTGAGGTTAAATATCTGCTCAGATTTTATTGTAACAGAGCTTCTTATAGGGTCTCTTTTTTGATGTTTAACTAGGAAAGTGAGTATTTCCTGTCTGAAATTTAGATTTCATACTGTCTCTTTTTAGCTCTATTAGGGGGGAAAAATAATGTCTGGTTTCTTTTTTTTTTTTTTTAGTTAAAGCATATTTTAACCTTACCTATAACTGTAAAATCAAGTGTGCCTTCTTAAAAACTGAGCTTACTCATAGACTCAGTGTTAAATTTTCTAGCCTCAAGAGGCAAACATTGTGCAATCAGTAAACTACAATTGAAACTGTTCTGTAAAGTGCTTGGCATAGTCTGTGCCAGATATGTGAATCCTAGCAATTTTAGCAGACTTGATAAGTGTTGATGACTTAGTTTTAAACCATTCAGGTTTAACATTTCCATCTCTGATTTCTGAAAATACAGATAACGGTTGTGGATCTAAACCATTTAAAAAGAAGCGTTGTCTTTATAATGAATGAACATGAAATATCCACCAGCAGACTGATGAACTCTAGAAGATTTGGAAATTAAGTTACATTTCAATGTAGATTCTCCTCACAAGTTTAAAATTTGTTCCCACAAGTCAAGACATGAAAAAAAAATCTCATGTAAATAACTTGTATCTAAACCCTCTTTCAGTTAAATCGTTTTTAGCACACAGCTTCATTTTATAGCAGAGTATAGCTGAGAATCCCATAATAGGCATATTTTTCTGAACTGAACATTATGAATTAAACAAGCAATGTAGGACTCCACCCACTTTGTCTGACCTGGTGCCTGGCATCAGCCTAACAATCAGACACAGCACTGAGTGTTTGCTGAACAGGAAGTGTAATTTGATTAAAATACTTGTGATGGATGAAGATTTTTTTTTTTGTCTAGGGAAAGCTGGGGCAGATATTTGGTTTTACAAATCTGTCCTGATTTGAGGGAGAGAAGGTATTTATTGTGGGGGTGAGTGAAGAAAGCCAGAATATTATATATGCAATATATATAAATCCACAGTATGTAGATTTTTTTTTTTCCCCCCTTGTTTTAGCATCAATAGTCTAAGGGATTAGTCCTATAACACATTAGATGTAATGGTGCAATTCAGCAAAACACAGGTAAATGATCCTCCCAGAAAAAGAAGCACTAGTCAATTAATGCTTGCAAATTTTATTAACTTCCATGCTTTTTTCCTGTATTTTTTCTCAAACTGTCCATGAATGTTTTTCTTTCAGCTAGCTCTTTTGTCTGGTTAGATAATCTATTCTGAAATAATGAGACTAATTTCAGTATGGAAATGTACAGCAGCCCTTCTCAGTAATGCATTCCCATGTATGAAAATAAAAAAGCTGTGTAGCAGAGAAAAAAAAAATTAAAAATTTGTATTTACAATTTATTTTGGACTGCAAAAGAATACGTTATACCAAGCACTGCAAATAAGTCATGTTTTGGAACAGCTCCACAAGATAGTGGAGCATTACAGGAATAACTCATCAGGCAATTTGTATGGAGGGTGGTTATTCACCTGGCCCTTTATTTGCAAGAAACATTCCACACTTCAATTGAGCTCTCTTCAATATGCTACATCTGCTTTAATGCACTGTTTGCTCTATGCATTTGAAAAGTCTCAAAGATGGTTAAAATTTGCTTTGGTCTAGCCAGGAGTCAAGGAGAAATAGCAGCTCAGAGCCATATAGTAAAGATATGCACTATTAACCATTGCAATTTAATTTTTTTGCATGTGTGTGTTAGCATTCAGTACTTTCCTGTTGGATAGTTAACCCTGTAAAGCTAAGTGACCTCTTTCCAGTCAGGCATCTCTAAAACTGTCTTCACCTCTGCTGACCTCCTACATACTGATTAAACTGTTCAGCTGTGTTTGATTAGCTTAGTTTACAGGCCATTTAACTGGTGCAGAAGTATTTACATGGTATAATACTGTGAAGATTAAGATGGGGGAAGTAAAAACCTGGAACCACTTCAGCAGCTTTTATGAAACAAAGAGGTATGAATCCAGTGTGTGTGTGTGCGCATTTTAAAATCTCAGGGCTTGCCTTTTGGGCTCAGTGATTTATTTTTCTTCTGGAGGAGGAGCTCTTGCTCCTTTGGTGGAAGGTGGTGATTTCCTCATTGCAGCAGTTCCCCTCATGGCTGTACCCTGATGTCAGTGCGCTGCCTAAGGCTGTGAGATTCACACTGGGCATCAGGAATATGCTTTTTAACAAAGTAAGAGCACAGCAAATTGCTCTGTGTTTTACTTCATTAGTATTGATGCAGTACCACTGTCCTAGAATAATTAAAAAGTGGAAAGTCTGAGTGAACACATCTAGTCATCAGCTGTTCAGTGTCTTTCTTTGGCTGCCTCCACCTGTAAATTTCACTACTTGCCTATACTGTGAGGTATTGGAAGACAGGTTTTCTTCTTCCCACTGGCACAGCTGGGGTAAACTTGTAATACATTATATCCACTCTTTTCATCAAATGACCTTTTTTCCACTACTAATGGTCACTGGGCAGTGATCTTCATTGCCATATTGCAAGGGAGATGCCAGGGTTTTTTTCTCTCATTTTTTTGGCAGAATGTAGCTCTTCAAAAGAAACTGGGATGATGATCATCCCAATGCACTTCCTACTCAGGTCATTAATCAGGAGGAACTTTGTGCCTCTCAGTGAGGAGATGGAGGAGTATCTATATGTGGCTCTTGAGACTTCTGTATGGAAGAGGGAGCTGGAGTCTTTGCTCGCATGGAGTTTTGTCCTGGCCCCCACAAATGTCATTATCAGGGTTTTGGGACTGAGTTGGCAAGTCCGTAGGAAGGCTTGAAGGACACACCTGGTTGCCTTGACATTAATATACAAATCTTCCTGTAAAATTAAGGCAGCCTTTGGTATCCTTGGGGAGGGCAATAGGTGGGGATATCCTGGCTGTGCAGAGGGACCAGTGTTTTTGTGTGGATGAGCCTACCATTCCTCTGGGGTTTGTGTGGGTTCTCCATCTTGCATAGTGCACAGTTTGGAGGTGCAGTGAGTTTCCTGCAAAGTTGCCTGGACTTTTTGTTCAGGGCTGATGCCCCAGGAAATGTGCTTCTAGGGCCAGGTTAAGCAGAGGTCTGCAGCACTACCTGATATAAAAGCCTCCTCCCAGTCAGCTGATGCCAGGAAAGTTGCACCCAGGCCTCTGTGACCAATGCAAGAGCCCTCTGTCTGCAATGTCCTTCTCACTGTGGGAAGATCTGCTGTTCCCATTGCATACCGCTATTATGGGAATTAATACATGCTATCTGAGGCATGAGGTATCTTGTTGAAGCTTTACCGAAGGTCAAGTAAATTAAGTTGTATAGGTCATTTTCATCTTCTTGATTCACCTTTCCTCTCTATTTAATGACTACTTTGAAAGACTCTCATAGCCATCAAGGGTCTAGCAGTTTCCCTGTATGACTATACAAATGTGATCCTAACTGGTTGCATTTGTTTTAAGTGCTGCACTAGTTTTAATCATGCTCTGCCTGTGCAAGATACTTTCTCAAAAATAGAAGTGTATTGCTTTTGCTGTATTTGTAATTATACTGTAAGGAATTCAGAAGGATGTCAAAGTAGAATTTTTGCTGATATGACATGCTATTTGAGAAACAATGTCTTGTTTTTGTTGTATGGGGTTTTTTTTCCTGGTTTCAGATGACAGAAAAAAAAGAAAACAGCATTACCATTTTTCACATGGTTTGACCCATTAGATTGTTTGGTAGAAAATATTTGAGCAGGCAGCAAATTGAATTGCTTTTACATTTTCCAGACACTTAAGATAGAAAATAGAAAAGACAGCACTAGATAAACATGCTGCATATATAATAATATTACTGCCAAGGAAATTTAATTCAGTCTTCGGTGATGGGTTTGGGCAGATGTGTTGTATTCAGCTAGAGATAAGGTAATGCATGCAATGCAGTCTCAAGTAAGTAGGAACAGAATGAAACTGATATTTTTGCATTAGTTGTGTATTATTTATTGTATCTAACTATGCAGCAGACACCTGATACTACCACCCTCTGCCTGGTATCAGATACTGCATCTGCATGTGGAAAGGGTAGGGTGGTGCTGTCTGGACTTCTGTGTAAGAGTTGTCTCAAAATCTTTTGTTCTGTAAACTACTTCACTAGTGCTTTTCTAGGTAACCTGATTTTTTTGCTAAGGCTGTAGTTGTGTTATTAAAAATATACTGGAATTAGTAGTTGGCTGCTAGTGTGCAATGCTCCCATTGTTTTATCCCAAGATGTGAAAAGCGGTAATTATGATCAACTGTTGTAAGAAACCAATATTTCTGTGCTCTGAGGGTAGAAGACTGCAGGAAGGCGGTTTTAGGATAGTTTGAATATACAATGAAGAGAAAAAAAAAAATCTCACATTTTGAAAAAGTAATTCAAGTGTTCTGAAGAGATAGATATAAGCCAAACAAAAAAGGATAAGAGATCAGTATAATTCAGAAACAGCCCTTCTGGATTCTGCTTTATTCCTCCAAACAAGACGTGTACAGGTACCTGCTGAATCTGCATGAACAGTTATGTGTAAGAGACCTGACTGGCTTCAAATGCAAATACACTCCATCACACAGTTGGATGGATGGGTATCGAGTGCGTGCATGTCCTTGCAGAAAATATTTACAAAAATTAAGTTGCATTTGTTAGAAAGCTCTGTGTTACCTAGAATGTGATCTTCAGTTATTCTTGGCATGTTCTCCAGTGTTTGTCATTAATTGATAATAGGTTATTCAGATCTGGAGAGAGTTAGAAGAAATTTGATACTGATATCAATATCACTGGAATGACTACAGGGTATGACACTTCTGCTCAAATTTATGGTGTTTATGGATTAAAGGTTTTTTTTTCTTTGTTTTTGAAAGAGCAAAGGCTGAATATTTTTTACTAACTCTATTCAAAGGCTAGAATAAATTCAACCACAATAAAGAATTAGTTGGAAACACTGTCACATTAATGTAGTAAAATATCTTCTGGTATCTTTGAAACCTACTGTGTTTTAAGAAATATTTTGGTTTATTTTCTGTCTTTTAATTGGCAAGAGAAGAGAAAGTCTGGAGTGCCACAGATGGAAAGATTTATATTTATTAAGGGGTTTTTTTCTGTTATCTTTGGAGAGACTAAGAAGTTTATTTGGATGCATTTATTGAAGGGGTTAGTGGTGTGCATTTGAAGTATGTACCTTAAATTACTGTCCTGCTTGTAATTACTTCTATTCAGCTGTGTTTACTAGCATGCATTTTGTCACTCTAATCATGAAATGAACCAGTATGAGCAGAAATGGGTAAGTTTGGAAGGAATACCCTCATATTTGGTGTAATAGATCCAGTATTAAGGAAGCATAGCAACAACAGACTTTAATGAAGATGTGCAATGCAACAATGTAACCATGTACGCAGTAATATTTTTTTTCTTAGACACCCTCTTCCATATTACTGGTTGCATGATATATAGTCTTATTTTTATTTGCTCTGCCAAACATCCATCAGTGTATGTAGCCTGTTGTTCCAAACTGCAGCTGTCCAAAGGCTGCATTTCTGTTTTTCTATTTCCAAAAGGAAGTAAGGGTTCTTGACTCAGAGTCCTCCATGATAGACCTCTTCCAAAATCTTCTTTAGTGTGCCAGCTGCCAGTGCCTTTATATGTAAAACAGGAATACGTCTCTCTTAATCATGTATCATCCCTAAATCTTCACGTTGTACGTGCAAAATCTTGCACTGATGCAAGAACTGTGCTTGCTTGAGGACAGAAGTTTAGCTCTTTTAGCCAAAGCTTTGGAACTTGCCTGGCTAAAGCCTTCACAGGCTTTTAGATGCTCAGGGTCAGATTTTATAGAAATATAGATGCCTACAGAGACCTCTGAAAATGCCACTCAGTGCTTGTCCATCCTTTTGATTACATAAATGCCTCGAAGAATTGGGGCCTGGGTTGACTGAGCCAGCCAAGGTCATAGGGACCTTTTCCACATACATATGTTTAATATCTCCGGTCCCACTGAACTCATACCTGCAGGCTTTCGAAATGCCATGCAGACCAGCCTAGGTACGCTCCATCCCTGAGATCTCTGCATCGCACTGTGGCCTGCTCCCCACTTGTTCCATCAAGAGCAACAGCAAGTCAGGCTGCTTGGCTGGTGGTGCCACCACCAACTCCTCACCTCTGTGTGGGCTCAACAACATGGGGCTCTGATCTCTTTGGGCACTTTCAGAGAACCCATCTGAGTAATATTAAAATGTAATCTGTTTTAAACCTTGGTTTAAATTTTAGGATAATCTGAATTGATCGATTCTATTGTGTTAGAGGCACACAGCTAGAAAGCTTTCTGGGATAACAGGAAAATCGGCACATACTTGGGTGGAGCATTTCTAATTTTTTCAGTCTACTATCTGTTGAGTACAGGATGTTACCCAGTATTTCTGACTGGATTAAATTTGAATGCAAATCCTTGCTTTTCCCAGCTCATCTCTAGGGCAGCTTTCATATTACTGTTTTTTCTACATCATGTCAAAGTCTTGTCTAAGAACTTTATTAGGGACTCAGCTTCATGTGATCTGTTATGCACAGTTAGATACAAGCCTGTTCATGGAATAATACGCTGTCTTTATGTTTCTGGGTTTTTTTCCAAGTTTCTCCTTTCTTGCAACTGTTTTCTACAAGTTTTTGTTTGGTTGTTGTTAGGTGTTTTTTTTAAAGATTTAAAAAGCAACTGCAGAGCATGACTTCAGTCTGATACTAATAGTTCAATGATAAGGATAATTGTTGATACTTTGAAAAGCACACTGTAAAGACAGTTTCAGAAGGTTTTTCTTAAGTCATTGGAAAATCATTTAACTTCCAAAACCATCTCTGTTTTTTTTTTTTTTTTTAAAAAAAGGAAAACCTAAACCCTTACATTGTAGTATAGAAAGCAGAATTTCATCCTCACACAGAAATGCTGAGTTGCTGTGCTTGCTCAAGTTTTCTACATAAACAACCCCTCTGTTTTGTATAGTTGGTTAATAGCATGGTTTCACTACCACTGTGTAGCCAAATAGTGCATGCTTTCAATATCGCCATAGTTGCACTATTCTGATTTCCCTTAGTTTAGAAGAGCCCTGAAGTGAGAGAAATCCTACAAATAAAAAGTACAAACTGAATCTGGCACAGTAAAGCTCTCTGACAGAAGCTGCTTGTGTTTTGTTGTGAGGAATAGCATAGTATAGTTACGTTGTCTGGGCTGGAACTGAAGGTATTGGTTTTCTACTAAGATGATGGGAGAGTTTGGTCTTCATAATTTGTGTGAAAGTCAACATTAATATTCCCAGGGGTTTTTAGTAAATTACACGCAGACTTTTTCTTAATACAATTTCTAGGAAAGTGAAAGACCAGGGAAAACATCTTGCCTTCAAGCTGTGTGCTTCATTCTTATTGTAATTCTAAAATTAGAGAGGGTACACACACTTCATTGTAAACTCAGGGAAAAAATATATTTTAAAGATTTTTTTCAAGCATGTGGAAGGTTTTCTCCATTAAAGAATGATTGTGAACTGCAAACTGAGGCAAATACTAGTGTCTGATATAGTGTGGGTTTTATATTCCAATCATCCTGAGTAATGGTATGAAGAAAGATACAATTTTGGAACAAATATTAATAAACAACACAAAGTAACCAAGCCATGATACATAAGCTCCCTGGTAGCTAGGTAAAGCTAGTCTTTTTTTCAAACAATCAGCACTTTAAAAACTTACTGCTGATACACTTTTCAGAAATTATTTACCAGGAAATTTATTCTTTTTTTAAAATGTCATTTGCTGAATACAGAGCTGGTAAACTGAGAGATGTTCAAGATTGTCTTTTAGATGTTTAAAATATGTATGTTTGAAAGAAGGAGCCTCCTCGGGTGCCTAAAAGACTTTCAAGGTGGGGTCCTACTGCATATACTATACTGCACATAGGCATGGTCACGCAAGAAGCTTTGCATTGCAGGTGGTGCTGTGAGATCTGTACCACTGCTGGGGTTTCATGTGAGCAACAATGGAAGTTAGAATTTGAGTTAGTGTAGCAGTTGTTTTTTGTGCATGCACTCTGGCTTGAGCTACTGCGAACCCAAACTTGGATCTTACACTGTTTTAACTCTGTTTCCTGATGATGTGTTTCTTCCTGTTCGTCCATTATCTAGGACTTCCCTCCATGTCGTTCTTAGTTTCAAAGATGTTGGAAAAATACCTAGAAGTTTTCTAAATACCTAGAAATTCCCTTGCTGGTTCCATTCTTGACCCCACCAGTGAGGTAGACTGCCTGGGTGAGGAGGAAGGACCCATGGGGAGCCTCATGGAGGGAGTTGTCAGTACTTGTCCATCCTGTTTCCAGTTCTGCTTTGCACAACCCACCCTTTGCCTCATCAGCAAGAGTGGGTGGGCAGGGATACACAGGCTGCAAACCATTGAAACAGGAGCCTCCTCACCTCCCTTGGCACAGAACAGAGTTATCTGCAGCTAGCTGGCAGGTGACTTTGAAGAGCAAGTGAGTAGGCAGGTAGTAATTTGTGTTGATTTTAGGGAAAGCATTGTCGAGGAGCAGTTGGCCACCACGTAGCTGTCTTTTTTCAGCCAGGACACAGTTCATTTTGCATCTAAATTCTTCTGTAGAAGAGGACAAAATGACATGTAACATTGGTGTGAAATGTCATTTCATTTCACACACTTCATTTCAGCTGGGAAGTGTGAAAGGCTTTTCTACCTATATGAAAATATAAGTGAGGTGAGAACAATGGGAGCGCTAAGTCTTGCAGTTCATGTTCATAAAGCACAGAAGGGAGGATGTTAGGGAAAGCCTCCAAACAGGTCTGCAGAAGCGAGCAGAAGTTCCCAGTTACTTTTAGCTGTATGAGAAAGTCATTGGAGGTGAATTCTCGGTTATCAGGTGCATTCAATGGGTGAACTTGTTTGGGTTTTCCTTATATTGAGAACTAACGTTTCTGGCCCTCATTTTGATGCCTTTCAAATTCAGTTGAAAAGGCGATATTTGAGAAATGTGCATAAATAATGTAAAATGTCAAAGTTTCATCAGGTGCAGAGGGAATGTCTTGAGCTGGTGCTTGACTGCCACTCTGGTGTTCATGATGAATTGTAAGATTTTATTTAATTTTAATTTCCTAAGTATGAAGACACAATCACCACCTTTCAGGCTACGTTTGCACTTTGTCAGAGATTTAAGCTTCAAATCATACTGTCACTGATACTGGACTGGCTTGTTTAAAAGCCATCTTATTTTTAGTCGTGTGTTGCAGGGATATTCCTTCCTTGGGTTTAAAGGCAGATTTTTTGCAGGCAGAATGAGGTCACTCAAAAGCTGGTGCTGTTTTGGGAAATGTGTTTTGGAGTGCATGAGATGAGCTAAATGGGTTTAGCTAAGCTTACAAATGTTTCACTTGCCCGTGCAAATGTGGACTGGCTTTGGGAGCGCTGAAGAGTGGGGTTTTGCTCTCTGTTTGCAGGTGAGCAGCACGTATAAGCTTGGCAGCTTGCAAGTGATTGCCCCGAGCCTGAGATCAGAACCACATCTTACGCTGACCTCCCAGTGGCGAGGCACTGTCGATCCTGTACCATGGAGGACTGCCTTCACACGTCTTGCGAAGACCTCTCCAAGCTGGTGAGCTGGGCCCACAGCCACGGAACCATTTGCAACCTCATCCCCAGCCTCAAGCACCTGTTCTCCGAGGGGTCCCAGGGCAACCTGACAGTCACGTGGAGATGTAGCGCTGGCCATGCCTACTACTGGCCCCTGGCTGCCACTTGCCATAGTCGCTCCCTGGAGCGCATCTGCTTCCAGGAGAGCCACAGCTTGAGCTGGGGTAGACCCAGAGTGCTGGATGTGGCCTCAGAGCAATCCACCTCCCTGGAGTACTACTCCAGCCAGGCAGGCCAGGGCAAGCTGGATGATAACCATGCCGGCAGCTCCAGCAACATAGGCGTCAGCGGGCCATCAGAGGTGAGAGAGACTGTGGAGGAGGATGAGGGCAATGACTTTGAAGTTGCTGGCGAGTCTTCTGCCACTGAAGAAGACAGTGACTTAGAGCTGTGCTTAAAGGAGCAGCTGACGGGCCGCCACAAGCGGCAGGCTAGCTGCCTGTCCGCTGCTACCCAGGAACAGTCCAGCAATGAAGGCAGCAGCAGGGAGTTCAAGAGGATCAAACAGGAGGTCCCTGAAGACTGCTATGTTGTGGCCAACGTTGAGCTGACAGCGGGTGCCGAGGGGCCAGCCCTGTCCCTGACACACATGTCCAAGCCCAGCCTGCCGAGGGAGTCCCAGACCCCCTGCCTGGAACCTGCCAGGGCCATGCTGCTGCCCCCCACAAGCTCTGAGTCTGACCTGCAGCCCTTCTCCACCTCCACCCCCAGCCTGTCCCTGCTGGCTTCACAGAAGTTGCCCCAGAGCCTCCTTGCCTCCCTGGCACAGGGGACAGAAGTCAGCCCGGTGGCCGCCCTGCAGGTGCCGGCTACCAGCTCCAGCTCCACTGTTGCGTCTGGGAAATCCATCAGCATCCCTCTCTCAGCCCTGCAGCTGCCTGGTCAGGAGGAGTCGATGGTTGCTGAGGAGACAGTCCCACCCACCCCGCAGGTGTCCCTGGCTGGTGATGTGTCTAGCTCACCCCTGCTGAGCACTGAGCCTGAGGTCAGCTCCAGCCAGCAGCAGCCCCATGCTGCCACCACCCCTGAGGTAGCGGAGCCGGTGATACCAGGTAGGACGCTGGGTGGGAGTTGAGGAGGGGTGGTGTTTTGGGGGGTGGTCCCCCAGGCATGGCTTGGTGAAGCGACAGCCGGCGAGGAGGTGCTGCATTGCAGGAGGGTGCCCTGGTCCCGCTGGCTCATAAGTCTTTAGATAAACTGCCCCGCTCCCCACTTGGAAGAGGAGCTGAAAGACCTCAACTGAGCAAAGGCCAGGAGCACCCCCTGTGAGAAAGTGTACTGCTGCCATAGGGAAAGCACTCCTTTAGGACAGCTTTATAGGTCTGATTTGGGTGCAGTTGTGTCATGGGAGAGGGCGTGTGTGCACGGGGTGAGGAAGATGTGAAAGCTGGCCATGTAGTCTTTCAATGAACCAGAGGGTGGTCTTGGCCAGTGCAGCCTAGAGTTAGGGGTTGGGTGTTGCCTTCACCCTGTCAAAGAATGATGTCTGACATGAAGAGAGAGTGCCTGGAAAAATCTTTATTAAACAGTTTCCCTGACCTATAAATGGGTCCTGGACCCAGACCTGTGAATCAGCGTAGCCTGCAGGTACAAGAAGGACAGCCACAACCTTAACCATGACACTTAAACTTTAATCCAAGAGGCAAAATGGATTTTTTTCCCCACCTTCTGTTCTCAGTGAAAGTTCTGATATCCTGTGTCCCTCTTTTTCATCTCCTGCTGCTGCCAAAGCACCAAGAATTGGAACAAACAGGATATCATTATTGGATAGAGCATGTTAAAACAACATAGTTCTGCTTGAATGATTATCCTTTGTGCAGAATAACTCAGTGTTGGACGTAGGTCTTCTGGAAGGGGAGGAAATGTGTTTATTGAGAAGACTTGCCAGGTCCCTCTGGACTTGAGTGCAGACAGTTCTGGATTTGCTCTTCTAACTGGTATGTGGTGCCATCCTGGAAGGAGGCTAGGGCAGGAGCGAGTTCTCCATCTGCTCCCTTGCTGGTTCAGCCTATGAGTGTCTACTCAGACAGAGCAGAGCCAAACAGTGGAGGGAGTAAAAAACTGCCTAAATGAAGTCTCTGTGGCAGCTACTGTTAGCGCTAAAAACAACAATTTTAACTGCCTGGATGATACTTCAACCTGGACACCCTGAAACCTGATTGAATGCTAGTAAATCTGTTAATTGGCAACAGCCTGCAGACCTTGTTGTCAAGTAAAACAACGGGCAAGCTTAAATACCCAGTTTTGCCAAGTAAAACCCCACTAAGCATTAGAAATAAAAAGGATGAGTCTTTTCTTAGTTACAGCAAAGCAGATTCTTCTTTGGGACCCATTTCTGCATGGCTGCATCTTTTACATGTTACTTTGCAGTAGTCATGCTATGTAACATCCCTCACAGAAATACCCTTATCAAACTGCATCTCGGCTCTGCTCAGCTAAATATGGGAGATATGGGATGCCTGGTGTCAATCCAAATTGCATGGTAAACCTACTCACTCTGCATTCCTTAATTTATAGTGTGTCACTGCTGTATATACTAGATCTGGTTTCTACCAACCTGCCCCTGCAACCTGCTGAGTCTCAAACTTGCAAGCTGGGACAAGGGAATACAAACCTAGGCAGTATTTGTGCGTGTAGGTGTGTATTATCTAGGAGAGTGATTTACTTCCAACAGGTACATTGAAAAAAACAAAACCCTTTCAATCATCTCTGCCAAGTCCTCAGAAGCCGAACAAGGTCAGCAGTTGTTACTGTTTAAGGTTAAACCTTACAAGAACAGATGCAGCACCACATTTTCACATTTACATAGTTTTCAGAGCAGGGTTGGTCTGTGTCTAGTGTCTCACTGTGAGGATGAAGTGGGATTGCATCAGGCTTTACACCTACTGCGTAAATCAACCCTCAAAACCTCCTAGTGCTTCTTGAATAGACAGAAACATTATCTCAGTGTGCTGTCCAAATTCCAGTTCAGTCAGTTATGTTCTCGATACTTAAATTTCTTGTGTTATTCTCAAAAAGCATTATGCAGTTCCTCTCCTCAGCCTGGTATAGTGGTGTTGTAATATGCTATTACTGTATTCAGAGGTAGCTGCATTTTAACTAGGGTAAAATGATTGACATATGACTAAAACTTGATATTCACTTCAGTAAAGTCTCTGATTTCCATGGAGTCTGCTCCTTTGGGAAGGAAGTACTGGCATTAATAAATCGTCGGTTGCAGAAAAGTGAGCAACCTTGGCAAGTGAATTTATTACAGATGCAGAGTTCTGCACAGCAGATTCTTGCAGATAAAATGGGGAGGTCTGATTAGAGTAGGGTGATTGCTCACTTATAGTGATTTTGTTACATTGTCTCTTAATAAAGAGCAATGTACTGGAAGTGGTGTGTGATATATAAAAATTGAGAAATACTGAACTACAAGAGGATGTTTATCTTACGTAAAAATGTTACTATCCTAAACAGACAGAACAGGTTGAGTACAATTCTTATGTAAAAAAAAAAAAAAAGGCAGGAAATAGCTATACCAAGAACCTTAGAGATTTTGTTTGTAGACTCAGTGGATGCTTGACTAACAAACAAAGGTACAGTTGAAAGTAAGCAGGGAATGTAAACTCCATCTTGTCCCCTAGAAAGTGTGGCTTGATTTTAAAATATGTGAAACTTTGCTCCTGGCCCCATTAGAACTGGTCATATATTTGAGGTCTTTTCAGGACTAAGGCCTTAAATGATACATTATGATTAAAGAGTGTGATCAAACCAGCAAGAAATATTACTCTGAGTTTTAGCTTAAGTCACATATCTGTACGTTTGTATCAGACACAGCTGGTAGTTTCTATGCATGATGATCTCCTAGGTCATGAAAGTTTGAGTGAGATTCTTCATGAAATCAAAAATCTTAATGTTATATTTTAGCTTAGGACAGTTCAAGCCACATTGTACTTTTGGATAAGATTCTCTTTCAAACATTGTTTGTTTTGTTTTGTTTTTTTTTTTTTTTTCCTCTTTCACTCTCTTTAAATTGTGGCGAGTATGTAAGCGGGGACTTAACAAAGGTATTTTCATGTCTTAAAAGTGGCATCCCCATGAAGATTCAGTGAGGTTAGACACTGATTTCTGTTGGGTTCAGGTCTCTATCTAAGCATTGTGGAATATACTGCATTATTTTTGTTAAACTTCAGCCCTAGTAAGTGGGTATTCATCTGTGAATTTTCAGATTGTTCTTTACCACATTATTAGCAAAACCTTCAAGAATATATGTAGGTGCTATTTAGTCCTTCTCTTGCATAAAAAATGAGGACCAAAGTCTCACAGAAGAGATTTTTTTTTTTTTTGCAGTTGTGGAGAGCAAGGAATTTCTGCAATTCCTACTTCCCAACAGCCTCTTGTCTTTTCCTTTTGCTAATACCTGATCTGTTTTTTTATGACCAAGAACTAGTAGGGCAAGGTAGGTCACATGGGTGAAGATGGAAGCTGAGTAAGAAACGTGATGCTTTAGGTTCCAGTACATGCTGCCTAGATAAATTAGTGACATTTGGATGTCTGAAACCATGAATGGAAAAGGTCTGATGTTACTGAAGAAGGTTATGAAGGAAGATTATGGCTCAGAGCAGTATAAAGCTTATTGTGTAGAAAGGCAAGTTTTGATTCTCAGAGGTAGGACTTAATTTGTAAGCAGAATTGCTGAAGTACTTATAAAGAATACTCCGTAAAGATACACTAAAGATGTCAAATTCATATTTACAAAATGTGCAGAACAGAGTATAAAAAATCCTGTAAATGAAGTGATGAGGGTTGTTGCTTCTGTCGGATGTGACAAATCATATTCTGTGGGTACCATCACAATGCCATCATGCATTTCCATCACTGAACTCACCAGGCTTCTGTGTGATGTTTTACGTGTACAGGCATTTGCAGAATTCAGAAGAGAACCAGGTTGACCACAAGCACACGGTCCCTCTGCTGTGGTTATTGACCAGTATTGGTGGTTGAATGCATGCCGTGGTGGATAGTGTCCTGGTCTCTGCTGAGGGCAGTACTTTGCCAGGCTGACTCTGATGTCTCTGCTCTGAGCTCCTACCTGTTCTTTTCTTTTTTGTAGTTGGCATTCAAGATCCCAGATCAGTGCCTAGTGATCAGCTTAGCCTGTGTCTTGGCCAAAGGTCTAGTTCTGGTCCTGTGCTCTCATCATGGCAAGGTGTGAGCAGGGATTGCAGCCTTTCATGACTGGCACTCAGCATGGGTTGACTCTTGCCCTGCTCTCAATGTGGACATCCCTGTCAATTCCAGGTCTGAACAAGATGGTTATAAAATGCAGTTCATCTGGGGCTTGTCTGATGTTGATGTAGAACTTTTAGATGGAATATTTTTAAGTATTTTTCTGCAGTCAAAAGAACTAGGACCATTCCCTCGCCCCCCAGTTGTGTGGGTTTAAGTGGGAGCTGAGATCCTCATGTGATCATAAGACTCTTAGATTAGCAGCTGTTAGATGAGCATCAAGATGTTACAAGACTTACAGGAGAAAGAAGTCTCCCACACCTCATGAATTGCTAAGTTTGACTAGGTTTAGCTTAAACTCCTAAATCACTGTTTACACTGCAAGGGGAAAAAGTGTCAGCTAGCACATTTCAAAGTGCAAACAAGAGAAATAATGCTTTTTTTTCAGAGGCATATAATGTATCAGCCATACATATAGAAAGGCCAAATTAATCCCTGTAGTAATTCTTTCAAGTCCAGTGGAATTGTGCCAAGAATGAATGTAATACAAGGCAAACTATCATGTCAAAAGAAAGTTACAAACACTCAAATAATTGCTGATCTGTCTCTGTATTTGCAATTTGTGTACAAGGATTAATGACTTCTGACGAAAGTGACTGCTGCAGCCTGCCTCCAGGGACATATGCTGCTGAAGGCGGTCAACCAAACATTTGAACGTTTGTAGAGGTGAGACAGTTTCTTCCTCTCTGTGTTGGACTAAATAAGTTCGGAGTCCACCAATGACTCGTTAGGTCCCATAATTGATATCTGTTCTTGTTCTAGTAGCTGAACTAAAAATAGAAAGTGCTGAGATATGTAATTACAAATAGTGTAGTACTTTTAAGTTGCAAGGGCCTGGATTATTTAGAGGAATAAAAATAGATCATTATAGTTTTAATCATGAGAAGAGGGAAGCTAGTGGGTGATTAACCACCTCCTGCGCTGCCACTGACTTCTGATCTTGCAGCATGGATTTGCCAGCCCACTCCCCCCCTTAATTATCTGTGTCCAATTGCTGTTAAATTATAAAGTAATGTTTGGGGGGCTTTATTCTAGAAGTTCTGATGGTGCAGCTAATATTACTTATCTTTACAATATTGTAAGGGAGTTCCGTTCAAAAGTAGGACACTTTCATAAAAAGGACAAATTCAGCCTTGGCAACATAGTCATCTGTATGTTTTCATCATGTGGGTGTATAGCATGACAATCAAATTTTTTAAAAAATTAAACCATAGTACAAAAGTATGTTTTATGTAGCTGTTCCTACAAGAAGCATTTATCAAGCTCTTAATTCTTTCAGAATACTGAAATGAAGACTCGTCAATTATTAAAACATCTTCAGATTTTTCACTGTACTTAAAAAATTTATTTATCACCATTTCAGGTTTCCCACATGTGTTTTCTTTACTGGAAATTCCTTCCAGATGCAGAAGGCTCATGCCAGCTTCACTGAAACCTTGAAGACAACAGTGGACGGGTGTAGAGAGTGATCTTCATGCTGTCCTAAATATTAAGTATTTGTTAAAGCACAAAGTTTGTAAAATTTGTCAAAACAAGAGTTTAGGCTGCCAGTTTTCTTGAAGTCAGGGCTTATTTTCTCTGTTCACCATGGATGTCCTCTGAGTATAACTACCTGCAGAAAACAGAAATCTCTTGGCAGCTTGGTTACTGGATATGTATATATACACACATTTTAGGGGAAATCGTTCATGAGTATTCATGCTGAAACTAGCTTGGTGTGGGAGACATGGGGATGGGCTTTGAGTTGTATTCCTGCAATACAAGCTTCATAGGCATATTGATCCTGTGTAACAGGTGAGGAATAGTAATTTCCATGTAGTCTGTAGAAGTTGTTTCCTTGTAGCTAGGACGGAGTTGAATCTGCAGCCTCAGATCTATTTCAGCCAGGCCCCAGTAGTTATAAGGATTAAGTCTGTAAAGTATGCCAATTTCAGCTGCCAAACAGTTGGGAATTTTCTCTGGGGTTCTGAATAGAGGAATTGCATCACTGAGAATTATTGATACTTCATCTACATATATATTTTTAGTTCAAAGTACCACAGCACAAATAATATTAATTATATATTAAGAAGGTGTGTGATATCTGAAGATAAACTGCCCACTTCAATGAATGGTTGTCTTCTGGAGCATCACTACTCATTTTAGACTTAGAAATGCAACCTCTCCTGTTACCGCAATATGAAAGGCAGAAAAGCAAAAAATAAGTGCAAGTGAGAAGCAGAAAACAATTTTTTCAAGACCAACATGATCTAAGTGCTATCCTCTCCCTTTCACTACAAGGCATCTTAAACAGGCTACTGTTCTGTGCAGTGTTGTGTTTTGTGATACTGGTATATAAAAGAAGAAAGTAAGGACTCTGCTGGTTCCAGCTGTCCTGAAAACATATGGAAACAACAAAGGAAACTAGACAAGTCTGTACTGAACATCATCTTATTTCTAGGAAATAGAAGGTTATTATTTAAGATGGTATTTTCAGTCAGATCTGTTTTCTTTGTGTGGTCTTTGCAGTTGCTCCGCTTAATTTTGGAGCTATTTTCATCTTATGATTTGCAAGTCTCTATGTAAGAGAAGAGGCAAGGCAAGAGGAAATTAGGATCTGCAGAGATGCAGCACAGTAGCCAGGAAAGAGGCTGACTGTGGAATGGCCTCAGACCTACACTTTCCTTTGGCACTCCGAATTGGGTGCTGGAATGGCAAGGAAATACAGGACTTGGTGTTCTAGGTCAGGATAATTTGTGACAGTGTTTTTCCATTTTGGATGAGGCTGATGCTTTGGTAAATATATCTACAGGAGATCTATTTCACATATGTGTTCAAGGTCTAAGCTTTTAATAGCAGCAGTAAACCTCTGAAGAACAGTTTTCACCTGTGTCCATGGTGGGAACATGCCATTTTTGCATAAGCTGTTCTGTGAAGCCCGCACACAGTGATTTCTCCCATTTTACTCATAAATTATTTCCTTTTTAGTGAGTCCTGTTCTGTTATGTCATCTTGTCTTTCTGCTTGCAGTGAACTTAGAACCTGCTTGGTCATGAAACAAATCAGTGAAAATTTCAATGTATTTTCTGTCTAAGCAAGATAACAATTTTGAATACAGAAATTTGTTTGCATTTTTCCAGAATACAATACAGGAGCGTGATCTTAGATAGTTTGTCATGGCTGCCACAGCACAGAGCAGTGCTTGATATAACATGCTGAAATCCATTGTTCTTTGATGATGTATGCTTAAATGAAGCTTATGCCCATGATGTTTGCAGGAAATGTTGAATGGTGTTATTAAAGCAGAGCTGAAAGAGAAACTGAAACCTAGTCTCCCTGATGACTCTTTCTTGCTGGGGCACTACATGGACTGGTCACACAAAAGCTGCTTTCAGCATTGATTGTTCTGAACAGCTTCCGTGTGGCCAGTGGCCTCTGTAGGATGGATGGGCAAAGCTGTATTTTTGTTTCCCAAATGAGTCTGTATTTCTCTGGAGCCAAGCAATGCTGCCCTGCAAACATGGCAGGATGCTGCTGATCACATGAATGTTGTGTTAAGAGTCAGCAGTTCCCAGGTCGTGGCTGCTACCAAACCCTGTTCTTGGTGAAAGTCAGGCACAGGGCTTCCTGCACGCATATTTTGTATAAATTGGTGCTGAGGATCTTGCAGAGTCTGATGAAAGCTTCATGTTATGTGTTTGATTATACATTGACCCATTAAGTGCATTGGCTGCATCTTACTTCTAACATACACCTGTCACTCCCATTAACTTTAATTAAACAGCAAATGCACGCACACACAGAGAAATACTGTATGTGTTCCTGTTGGTTAAACTCAGGATTATCTTTAGAATCTCAGTGACACTGTGGTCTGTTGCTTTTCATTATTAGGTCTTCATGTTGAAAATGTCACTTGAAACCATATAGCTATGGATTAGTAATACTTAATCACTTGTTTACTCATTTCTTCTTAGGAGGGAAAAAAAGAGGGGTGAGGAAAAGCTGGCCTTCTGTTCTGTTCAGAGAAGGAAAATGATTTTGAGCTATTCTGACCCAGGCCCTATCACCCCAGTGCAAACGATGGATGTTCTGTATTACTGAATTATTTAAAGCAGGACATAACTGTACCCAACAGTCAAGATTGTGAAAGATAAGGATGCTCATCTCTGATCTTTGAATGACTTGCTTCTATTTTCTCTTTACACTTACCTCTCCCTTAACTGGGTATCTGCCTAATCTCTGCTTCACTACAGTGGCTGGTCAAGGATAGCAGTATGAACGAGCCACAGAAGCATGGATGTTTTGTGTGGGAATAGTTTAATTTTGTCCACGACTTGGAGCTCTCTTCTGATTGTGCTGAGCTCTGTCCTTCAGTCATGTGGATGTGCTAGGTTGTGGCGGGGGTCTTCTGTCATTGAATCTTAGGAAATGTAGAGCTGCCAGTTGACTGGGACTTGCGCTCTCTTACTGACTCTACATCCAAAAAAAAAAAATTAACAGACAGGAAAACTATTCTTAGCATTACACAGCGCAGCATTCACACCTGTAAGCTGATACACACTTTGCTTTTTTTGCTCATATTTACATTTCTTCTTTCTCTCTGTGTAAAGTGTCTTTTTGCCTTGTTTCCTTTCCCGTGATTTCAAGTAGCCCTCAGAAAACTTAGTTTAAGTTTTAATAATTCTTAGTTAACTTGTCCCATTTACCAGTCACTTGTACAGTTGTTAAATACATCAGGAGTATTTGTTGTGCTGGTGCATAATAAAATAGCCATATATATGTATAAAATACATCCATAACTGTATCCATTAAACTATACATCACGTCACTTCTTACATGAATTAGTTGGTGTTGGTTTTGGCATGAACTCATTCAGTAGCAGCAAAAGTGATTGTTCATGTCCTGTATAGAAGAACAAATTATATTTATGGAAATAACACTATAATCCTGACAGGAAAATTATAAAAACAGAAAAGAAATAAGAACAATATTCTGAGCAGCAAAGAGGAGGGTGTATGTATGTTCTCTGTGTGTGTCCATAGAAAAAATTTGAAAATTCTCAGTTTATTTTAAGCGACTTTACTCAAGTAGGGCTGCAAAAAGTGACTACATATCTGTTCAATTAAACTGTGATAAAGTAAGTTTAAACATGTACTCAAGGACAGAAATAAGTTGTGCCATGATCACAGCCTGGTTCCTGAGAAATGCATGTTCCTTATCTCTTCATCTCCTTTCTGTGCAGAATTTCCAGCTGCTCCTGTGCCTCTTGGGACTCCTTGTCCTGGCACGTGCCTGGACGTGCAGTGGCTAGTCTGGAACAAAGTGTGTGTGCTTTGGTCAGAAAGCGTGTGTGAGCAGCTGCCTACCAGAGTATTTAACGCCTGAGGTCTGTGGTCTTTCCGCAAGTTGGGATGTATTCATGTGTCTGGCCTTTGCCCAGATGCTGAGTCTCCCCCAACCTTGTAGGGCCTTTACATCTTTGAACTTTCACCTCTTCCTAATACAGTGAGAGTTGCGTTTTCAAAGGTTGAAGAGAAGTTTGAAGTAGTTTGTTTTTTTTTTTCTGGAACACAAGGAGGAGAGGACTCAGCACAGGCTCAGAACAGAAAAGCAGGCTGAAAAATCCACCTTAGGAGCTGTTTCACTTTGTGTTGTACTTCATCCCCTCTGGATGTGTAAAAATCATGTAAAGACCTGGTCCTTAAATTCTGCTCTGTGGTCCACTGAAGACGAGGGAAATAAGTGCATTAAAAGTGTGTGTTGAATCTAGTTAGGCAAGGTTGTGAATTGTGAGCTCTTCATAGAGTTTGTGCCCTTCATAGCGTGCTTCACTCATACTGGAGAATATATAGTGTGGAAAGGTAAAAGCAAATTGGTCAGCTTGACCAAAATCACCAACAGAGAATTTAAGAAATAAAACTGCAAGCTTAGTAATAAGGCAGTTCATTGAAGGTGGGAGAAAAGGTACTGAAATACAGTTCTTTGGGATGCATTTGCTGTGATCTCTGTTATCAGAAGTCAATGGCACAAGCTCTCAATGTGTTTCCTATTACACCTGCAGTGGATAGTTCAGCCAGAATAGAAGAGTGTATCTTTTGATTCACTACCAGTGGCACTTTAGTAAAATAGAGGGAGAAATGTCTGCAGTCTCTAATAAGCAATGTATCAACTGAGTACTGTTAGCCTGTGTAGCTCCACAGCATGATTTATTATGTTAATTACAGTCATGTGGGCCTCATGCTCTTAAGTCTGAAACTGCTCACGTTCTCAGCTTGATTTAAGAATAGGCTTTGGCCAAGACTTAAAGTGCAGTTTATTGCGATTAATGTAGTAAAATATTTATTACATACTCCTTTTCTTTGTTTCACTGCTTGTTGCCCCAGTTAGACTGCCTCATTTTGAAACAGTGATATAAATTAGATTTCAGATGGTGAGGATCCTCATCTGTTTTTAATCTGTCTCTTCAGTGTTGTTCTTTTTCGCACATCTCTTTGTTCTGATTTCCTTTCTCTCCCCCTCATCTTTATTTTCCTCCCATATTTCCTAACTCTGCTTCTCAGCTGCTGTCTGGAGTGCATCAAAAGCTGGCAAACTTCATAGCCCTGGCTTATCCCTTCGAGACCTCTTGCATTGCCTTCTCAACTATGCTTATTAAAGTTAGCTCTTAAATGCAATGACATTAAAACTTGTGGTAGGACATAGCTGAGAACACAATATATGTGGCGCATGTAAAGAGAAGACTAAACTGTAAGGAAGTACATGTTTGTGTCCCATTTCTCATTCTTCTTCCACAGTGCTTGCAACTACAGACAGACTCAAAACTACACTGCATCAAATTTTCTAAATGCCATATAAATTTGCACCTATGATTTTGTGCAAACCAGCCCACTAGTTAAGTTGCTGACTGAGCAATTGGTGCTTGGGACATCTGTTTACACATGTAAATCTGGATTTTTTATATAAGCATGTAAAGGTGAAAACCTTATGGAAAATGTAGCTTCTTGTTTATTCTTATATAAGAATGGGATTTTGCCAAAAGAATTTGTATTTTTCCCCTAATGCTACATTAGTTTTTAAATTATAAGCTTAATTCAACAAAGGAGGTGTTTCTCAGATCTTTACAGTTTTCGCTCTCCTGATTTTGATTTGTTCTGCTTGTTTTTTCTCTTGGCAACTTTTGAATCAAGTGTTTTGCCAATTGACGGGGTTAACACAAAGGACACAGACACCAAGCTAAAGAAATAGGCTTATTTTACTTTAGTTTAAAGCAGCAGAAAGAATAAGTAAGGTAATGTACCTAGTCATTACTGCATAAAGCTGGCTATAGTAATTAAGAAAGATCCATCACCAGTTGCCCTCATACTTTACCATCACCCCGACCCGTGCATCAGCTGGGGAGCCCCGTCCCAGCGAAGGGTCGGAGAGCCTGTCCTGGCAACTGGGAAGTCCCACGCAGGGCGTCCGCTCGTAGGTGAGGTCTGCGTCTGTGCTGTGAGAGGGCCCGGCTGTTATACAGTTTAACAAACAAGTCTATACAAAATGCACGGGAGATAGCTGGAGGATTGACATGCCTCACTCAGGCATGTCCAGATCTGGCCAGGATCCGGGCATGTCTGAGGAGTTTCTGTTTTTCTTTACATTTGGGATTTATAGTTACTTCCTATTGTTTACTTCTAGTTCCAAGGGTTGCATTTCATGCTGATAAGATGCTGGTTGCTGGTCGGGGAATTCACTCAGAAGTCAACTTGGTTTGAGGCCTATTGTTTGGGCCTTTTTGTTCAATCGGTCCTTTGACTTATGAGTGAAGATCACGACCCTTTTGGAAGAGCCCAATATGTTCGCTCTATCCGTTTGATACGATACCATACATAACAATTATATAAAGTAATAATGATAACTAACAATATTACAAGAGGATGTATTAAGAAATTCAACACTTGGGTTGCAGAGGATGAATATCCAGTAAAGATGTCCCACCAGTGGTGTGCAGTCTCCTTCTCCATCTGGCTAGCTAGCGACATTAGTTGATTCTTTGTGATTACAGTCTGTATCACAGAGTCTGACAGAGTTTTATTTCGTCGTTCTAGGTGTCGTCGCAAATGTTCTGATTGTTCCATGATGGTTTTCAGTGGAGTCAGGGATAAGCTGATTCCATTAAGTCCTAAGCTTTGGGGATGCCAGTACATGTTTAGTGTTCTTCATGCATTGAATAAAAAGTATACATCTGTCCGTGCCAGATGAGATAGAATACATTTCTGAGGCATCCCGAAAATGGAGTAGTTAGATTATACATTATATATATTTTTATCATTTGTTACTATACAAACATGCTTAGCACTAATTTCTACAAACATATCAAAGCTTTTGGGCAAAATTGTCCATTTACACAGATTCACTGAATGTTCCAATAAACATGGTTCATATAACCGCGAGCTTTGTCCACACAATAAACCATTTGCTGTGGACGTACACAAATCTAATTTATGGGTTCGATTCCTAGAGTCTATATAATCTCCCTCCAAGTGGGGCAGCCAATATTCTGGTTCAAAGGGTGGTTTTTCCCCAAAAATTACAGGCAGTACTAGAAATTTACACATCAGGTTGGCTAACATCGTAGTGGACTATTTGACCAGCACAGAATAAATCTGTGCACTGCACTGTCTGTGGAGATAATTTGACCCAATGGGTTTGAGGAATCCATTTCTTAAATATGTTTCTCCATAACAGCTCATTATTAGCCATTAAGTCACTCTGAGCTTTGTTTGTTGCATAAGGACATGTAAAGTCTGCAGTGTACATGTTGTCCAATTCATAATCTGGCTAATGTTGTGGTCAACATGCCACTGATTAATTTGAGTCCTATTGAAGAGCTTTAAAAATTCTGTATCATAGTTCAGTGACCCAATTTGTGGGGTAAAGGTAGTTGGAAGCCATTGAGCCTGCAACCTAATTCCTTCGCCACATCATAACCAGCATTCTTTACTTTGTTTGTTAAGGTTTCGATATCAATAGAATTTAAAACTCCCATTCCTGCCCCAGTTCCTCCTAACAGGGTATCATACCATGCCCTTTTCCATCTACATGATGGTAGCAGGGGGAAAGAAATATTGAAATGAATAACATGTTTCTGATATTGTTGAGCTACCTGAACACAAGTAGACGGAATGCGGTACAAATGATCAACAGAAATATGAGGTTTAGATTTTAACATAGTAAAGAAGTCTCCCCAGTGTAACCGATTTTTCATTACTGAATTATTATGGCATATTAGTTTCTATTTCTTCCATGGGAAGGGTTATGCATGAGCAGCATTCACCTCATGACCATCTGTTCGATTAACACATTTGTAATAATCTTTCGAACTGGGCAGACCTGATACATTACAACATTTAAGAGATACTTTACTAGATATAGTGACTTGAATTATCTGTAGGACAGGTTACAAAAAGACGTCCACGATCTCTCCATCGTGATGCTGGTCCTGAAGGCCACCAGTATGTACACATGTTTGATACTGAGTACTGAAAGTAAGATTGGCTATGATACAGGCAGAATTGGCTTTGCATCGGAAATCATCCTGTTGTCTTGTCTTGGTTGCATTTTTCCATTGCCACCTAAGCGGTGTCTCTGTGGACCTTCCAATGGCCATCCTGGTGTGAAAGCCTTTCCCAAATGGACCATGATGATACACAGGCAAATCCATCTTAGCAGGATCTAAAAGATAGAATCTTAAGACATCTAGTTATTCTCGCAGATAACATTTAGTCGCAGGAACATATTCCCATTTTTCCTGTCCAGGTTTCATGATTAAAACAGTATTGTCTTTTCCTGTGGCTATTACTTCAGCTGGTTCAGGAGGTCCGCTTGAACTCTGGACCCATACTTTAGCTGTTATTGAAATTAGTTGATCCAAACCCTTTATCTCCACGAACAGTGGTGACTTGAGGTGGATCCCCTTTTTTCACAATTGCTTTCAAAACTGGCAATATCAATAGTTGTGCTATTCTGTCATGGGGATGAATAATCAAATCTTGTTCACCATTGTTTAACAGAATTACTTTAATTTCTCCTTGATAATCCGCATCAATCACTCCTCCCATGACGTGAATACTTTTCAAGGCTAGGCTCGAACGGGCAGTTATCAAACCAAAGTGTCCTGGAGGAATTTTAATTCCTATCCCAGTATTGATAACTTTCATCTGTTTTGGTTTATCCTGATCAATTCCAATGCATAGAGATCTAGCCCTGCAGCCTCTGGAGTGGCCCGGTAAGGGGCCATCGCACCGGAACAATTTCCCAGTAAGTCAAAGTCTCACTTACTGTCAGAGGTTTTATTTGTAAATTGGGTGTAGTCATGCGCATCAAAGGGGTTTCCATTTCCCCGTGGGCCTATTGTTAAGATATGTAGCGCATCTGTGAGATGAGTTTTCCATCGGGATAGGTTCCCATCTCCTAACTTCTTCAGCTCTTTCAACAACCCATTCATTCGTTCAATCAATCCTGCAGCTTGTGGATAGTACGGTATATGAAAAACCCACTGAATATTTTGCTGCTCAGCATACTGTTGAACAAATTTGTTTCGAAAATGAGACCCATTGTCAGTTTGAATCTGCAATGGAATTCCATAGTACAAAATGATTATGCCTATAGTACAGATAGTACTATGATGAGTAGCTTTCTTACAAGGATGGGCAATCAAATATCCAGAATATGTATCTACAGCAGTGCAGACATATTTACACCCTAGGTTCTGGGGTAAAGGTCCAATATAATCCATTTGCCAAATTTGTCCAGGCAATTTTCCTCTTCCCAGTTGTCCTTTCACAATATTAGGCACTGGACTTTGTGAGTATGTTGGCACACGGGGCACTGGGCGATTATAGTTTTGATCATATCAAGTGACATTGTTATGCCACGCTCTTGGGCCCACCTGTAAGTGGCTTTCTCTCCAAGGTGCCCACACTTTTGGTGTGCCCATTTTGCCAAGCCTTCATGATCATCCTTCTGAGGGAATTCTAATCCAGCTTGGGAAATCTTTGCCCGGTTGTCTACGACAGAGTTATAAAGTCGTTCTAAAGTGTTCACATTACTATGAGCATCAACATGAAACACAGACACCTTAGTCCTCTGTACTATTTCCCAAATATCCTTCCACAATTCCTTTCCCCAGACTTCTTTGGAGTATATTTTCCAATCTTTGGCTACCCATGTTGGCAGCCAAGTAGCTAACCCATTAGCTACTGACCAGGAGTCAGTATATAAATGACATTCTCCTAGGTCTTCTTGTTTCAAGGCCATAAACTGCATATAATTCAGCATACTGGCTGCTTTTCCCTTCTCCTGTAGTTTCTAAAAATTTTTCTAGATGGGGATAGTAAGCTACTGCTTTCCAAAACCTCTTCCCTCCTATATACTTAGCTGATCCATCAGTGAACCAAGCATGTTCCTTTTCAGAGGGTCTAAAGCTTTTCCCCATCGTACTGGGGATTCCCGTTCAACTGTGAAATCAGGGTTCATTACTTGATCACCTGTGGGGGCAGTAGCTACTCTCTCGTGGAGGGTAGCTACTCCACCAACCCCTACCTTGGCCCTATCCTGAATATACCATTTCCACTTTATGATACTCGATTCTTGAGCATGCCCAATTCGATGGGTTTTAGGAGAGCTTTTAACCCATTGCATGATAGGAATTTCAGGACGAAGGGACACTTCATGTCCTATTGTAAGCTGCTCTGTTTCTACCAACGCCCAATAACATGCCAATAGTTGTCTCTCAAAAGGTGTATAATTTTCCTGCCTCTGGCAGCTTTCGTCCCCAAAAACCTAAGGGAACTTTTTCTTTCCCTGTTTTTGCCATAGGCTCCAATTGGCATGTAATCCATTTACTGACACATTTAACTCCACTTCTCCCTCCTGCAATGGCCACAAATCTAGGGCCTTTTGAATAGCTTCCTTTGCTGACTCAAAAGCAGCTTGCTGTTCATTTCCCCATTCAAACTCATATTTTTTCCTTGTTACTTTATGCAAAGGAGTCAGAATCTGTCCTAAATGGGGAATATGCTGCCGCCAAAGCCAAACAATCCAATAAATCTCTGTGCCTCATTTTTATTTTGTGGCACTGCAAAATCCAAAATTTTCTGTCGAGCTTTGGGTAATATTTCCCGATGCCCACAATGCCATTGAATTCCTAAAAATTTTACCGTTTGGGATGGTTCTTGAATCTTGTTAGGATTAATTTCCCAACCTTTCTGTCTCATATGATCTACCACCTGTTCAAGTATTTGTTGCACTTCCTTCTCATCGTTTCCCTGAATTAGGATATCAATATAATGCACTATTTGCATATGAGGAGGCAATTTTATCTTATCCAGATGCTCAGCCACTGTCCGATGGCAAATGGTTGGACTATGCAGCCATCCCTGAGGCAATCTGGTAAAGGTATACTGTCGTCCTTGCCAGGTGAAGGCAAATTGGTCCCAATGCTCCTCTGCAATTGGGATAGTGAAAAAGGGTTAGCTAAATCTATTACAGCATACCAAGTCCCTGAATGCTTTTGAACCTTTTCTATTAAAGTAATAGTCTGGTACAGCTGCTGTAAGTGGTGGGGTGTGTTTATTTAATTCCCTAAAATCTACTGTCATTCTCCATGACCCATCACTTTTCTTGACAGGCCATACCGGATTGTTCCAAGCTGTGGTAACTGGTTTCAACACTCCTGCATCTAATAAATCTTTAATTGTCTGTGATATCTCCTCATGCCCTCCTGGAATTCTATATTGTTTCATAGTCACTAATTTAGTAGCAGCAGGAATCTGTACAGGAGGCATTTTCACTTTTCCTACTAAAATTGTTCTAATACTGATATGATTTTTCACCCCAAACTGGTACTGACCGTCTGGGAGATTCAAAGTTAGTCCCTTCAAATGTCTATTCCGATTATGTATTCAGGAATGGGGACAATCATGACTGAATACAGTCGTTTTGGGAGGTTTCCTATTTTCATTTCAATTTGAGTTTGTACAGCTTCAATTTGTTTCCCTCCCAGACCTGTAATAATTACAGGTTGTCCTTTAAATTTCTTTGGATTCCCATATATCAAGGAGGCCTCCGCTCCTGTGTCAATTAAGGCTTTTACTGTTTGTGAGGACCTTTTTTCCAAAATATTTGGAGCTCCGCATGGGGCCGTCGGTCCTTCCGTGCCCATTGCACTGGAGCTTGGCCATAATTTCATTCCTGTTTACTACGCTGGACAATTTCCCTAGTCTCCTTCCATGGGTATAAATCAGAATACAGCTCCCAATCCCCCCTTTCCCCCGGAACAACTGATCTGCCGCGGAGGGCCCACCGTGTGCAGATGGGAAGTCCCGTTGAGGCTCAGGAGGAGGTGCTGTAGGCTGAGTTACCCCTGGCTTCTTAGTTTCAGAACTTGCACTCTCCTGCTAGGCTTATTCAGCCCTCTTTGTTTGTATATTCGCCACAGCTCGTTAGTTGGAACACCATCAATCTTTTCACGAGATAGGCCATCCTTCATAAAGCTGTAAACATTTTTTGCGAGAACTCTGTTCTCATTTCCTTTAGGGCTGTCCCGAGTATCTCGGTTTCCTGCACTTCCTCGGGGGCCCCATTCTCCAAGATCACCTAGCTGCTGTATTTTTTCAATTATTTCATCAATGGGATTTCCGGTCTCATTAATTAAGAGAGTCATATTACATTTTTATATGCTGGTGGGGCAGTTTTAATCAATCGGTTTCTATGAGTGACAGACAAGGCAGCTTGCATCATTCTGTCAGGGTCTCCTATAAAGATTGCCAATTTCATCCCTTCCTCCTTCATCCGCTGTATACAATCTCGCAAAGTATACCAGGGACGTTCCCCACCTGGCCAATCATTCTCGTGGGGTATTTATTATTACATCCCCGGGGCCAAGGTTAACAAATTTGTATCCTGAGGATTATTTCGGAATGCATCTTGCACAAAGGAGTCAGAACTAAAACTAAAAACTTCCTAGAGTCCTCTGGATCTAGGGTTACCCCTGCTGCTCCCTGATCGTGCAAACGCACCATCCAAGAGAGCAGGGGTTCCCCCGGTCTCTGCTTAAATCTTTCAATTATATCATTTATTTCATGCTGAGTATAATCTTCAATCACATCCTTCCTTACTTGTTGCCCGTTAGTATCCAATTCTATTTTCCGTCTCCACACTGGTTTTACATCCACAGGTTCATCTGAGGAACCAGCCTCATCAGAACCTGTAGAATCCCAAATATCTCCATCCCATCTGTCAGGATCCCACTGTACCCCTGCTTCTGCAATCACAGCATGCACTTTCCTATGGTTTACTCGTCCCCTTCTTTTCTTATACTTATACTGTGCAACTCTTACTGCAGCTCTTTCAGCTACAGTCTGATAAGTATCCAACTTATCGGCAAGCAACTTGTTTTGACACTGTACCATTACAATTTGATTCTGCAAATCACACATCTGTCGCTCCATGTGGGAGCGCTCTAACAACAGTTTTTCTTTCTGTTGGTGCTGTTTCCGATATGCTGTTAACAAAACCCATCCCCGTCTTCCCGAACACACAATTTCTTTTCCTTTTTCGATAGATAATTTTTGGATACATTTTAATACATCCAGTGGTTCAGCTTCTTTTAGCCGACTTTCCCACTGTTCACATGGTCCTCCGACCTTAGCCCACTCAAGAGCCAGTGAACTATAAGGAAGGTCTTCCCATCCAGGAATTTCAGATGGAGCTGATTCATTACGTTTAGATTTAAAAAATGACATTTTGTTCTTATCCTGTCCGTGATGCCAAATTTGTTTTGCCAATTGACGGGGTTAACACAAAGGACACAGACACCAAGCTAAAGAAATAGGCTTATTTTACTTTAGTTTAAAGCAGCAGAAAGAATAAGCAAGGTAATGCACCTAGTCATTACTACATAAAGCTGGCTATAGTGATTAAGAAAGATACATCACCAAGTGCCCTCCTACTTGACCATCACCCGACCCGTGCATCAGCTGGGGAGCCCCGTCCCAGCGAAGGGTCGCAGAGCCTTTCCCGGCAGCTGGGAAGTCCCACGCAGGGCGTCCGCTCGTAGGGGAGGTCTGCGTCTGTGCTGTGAGAGGGCCCGGCTTTATACAGTTTAACAAACAAGTCTATACAAAATGCACAGGAGATATCTGGTAGATTGACATGCCTCTCTCAGGCGTGTCCGGATCTGGCCAGGATCCGGGCATGTCTGAGGAGTTTTGTTTTTCTTTACATTTGGGATTTATAGTTACTTCTATTGTTTACTTATAGTTCCCAGGGATTGTTCCCAGGGTTGCATTTTCACTGATAAGTGCTGGTTGCTTCAGTCTGCTGATAAGATGCTGTTGCTGGTCAGGGAATTCACTCAGTAGTCAACTTTGGTTTGAGGCCTATTGTTTGGGCCCCTTTTTGTTTCAATCAAGTAATCATATAAATAGGTTATCCGGTTGTGCCCCTTTTCCACCTTCTAAACATATAATAATACAGTCCAGTTGATTTCTGTGTTTCTACATAAGCATATGCTTAAATCCAGGGACCTCAATCCAGAATGCACTTAAAATATGTTTTGTTGAATTGAAACTTATTTGGGAGAGAAACAGATATTCTGCTGAGGATGTGTGTGCAACACTTTCTGGACTGGTGCCAAGCCAGCCACATCCCCTTGGAAAATGAGTGCAGCTAAAATGGCAGGCTCCAGTCCAACTGTGAGCTTAGTATGTTTTACCTGGATATCACCTAAGTACCAGATACAGAGTTTTCCAGTGCTCTTGCAAAATATCTTCTGTTTCTGCTGTTCTCCATGCTGTGCCCAAGGGAGCAGCTGTAGCATCCTCCTGTGAGGTGCTGCAGTGTTGGGCAAGACTTGGGTGTGCTGAAGTTGGTATATTTTCTCCTGCCAAATGAAGGTGGGATCTGGGTAAATATGAACTGAGTAGCCCTACTGTCAGGGTACAGAGGAAATGCATCCCATTTTGCAGTGCAGCAATTCACACCAGTGCATCACAGAACAGCTTCAAAAGGAGATAGGAAACTATACAGTCTCATACCCTAGAAATACCACTGTAAGGGTTCAGTGGAAAAAGTGAAATGTGAGGTAAAGCTATTATGCAACACTTTCTTTTCCACTAGTTCTGACAAAAACTAAACCAGATGGCTAGATGAAGTGGAAGTACTTTGGACAAATTAAAACATTTTTGATTTAGAAAATGCATTTTTAGAACCTTTGTGTTAAAATAGCTCAGCTGTCACATTCGATCAGATTGTTATCTCAGAAGAAGGGTTCTTTCACCTGGTATGCAAGCCGATACACACAAGGTTGAGGTATTTCTTTTATTTCATGTCTGTGCAAAGGTGGGTGCTAGGTAGTAATTCCACAAAGCTAGGGCACCAACAGGACTTTCCGTGCTATATTTTTGCACAAAACTTGCAGAGTTAATAATTTTCCAAGTCCATCTTCTCTATGATCATTGGTTTGTATTTTACATACAATTATAATACTGCTGACACAATACTTGTACTACTAGACATGTTCACAGGAAGGGGCTTCACCTGGGCAAGGGTCTTCTTCACCTGTGGGTGTAATTTTTAATATTATAATGAGGGTAGTTCAGCCAAGGATACATGGACCTTGAGTTTGCTTGCCAAGTTGTCAATGTAGTTGCTCTGGGATGTCCTTGCTCAAAAAAGGCTATGTACTTGTTCTGATTAGGGATGCCTTTTGCTTTAACATATACAAAGAACATCTTCTTGACCTAAGCATAATATTGCTATATTGTTCTAAAAGTTTAACCTTCAACAAGGTGGAGAAAGAATGGAGCCTTGTACAAATCAAAGTCCCTAGAGTGCTGCTGGTTTGCACCATTCATTAATGATTGTTAGTATGTACTGTGTAAAATGTTGATCCAGTCAGTCATAGGAGGACATAAATTCTGAATCTTGTCATGGCTACAAATTTTCAGTCATCTGAGGATCATGCATTAGTCCCATTAATATTTATGTGAATTTTATTGTTGACTTTGCCATCAGCCAAATGGCACTTCATATCTTTTCAGACTGTTGTGGCGAGTAAGTAGTGAAAATGAATGCACACTGAAAACCAGCACTAGTGTCTGAGTGAGCATCTATTTATCTGACCATTCTGTACCTTGTGAACAATGTACAGATGACTAAAGTTTATTTTAGTGACTCTTACTTCATGGAGGTACTAATGTGTAAATATTCCCATGCTCATTTCTTTGCAGTCTTTGTCCTTTTGTCTTTGACAGAATCTAGAGGTTTTTAATTTTAGAATCATAAAATATTTCACTGGTAATTTTGTTGGAGGAGGTTAACTGAATAGAAGCATAAATTGTTTTTGCCAGAAAATACAACATCTTTCATAAACAGATTTTAATTAATAAATTTCTATCATACTACAGATTTTACGTGCTAATCAAAGCCTTTTCTGAAAATGTTAAACTACATAGAGTTTGATTTAATGTAGCGGAAATAGGGAACTTCAGTTGTTAAACAGAATTTAGTAGCAACATCAGATGGGTAGGGCAGAAATTCAGGAAAAAGTTCAGCAGCACTTCCTTCTGCTTCAGTAATCTGCAGCTAACAAGTTAATCCTTTGACCCTGCTGAGCTCAGAAACTGTTAGATGTCAAAACCTGATGAAAGTCTCCAGGCAGTCACAGTTTTCCCCTCTCTTTTTATCTGACTCACCAAGCCTAAGCTTAAGTATGATTATTATGGCACAGGAAGTATGCTTTGTTTGGCCTTAGGACTTCCAAAAGAAATGGTTATTGTTGAATATGAAATAATTGCATTACAACGTATTTATTTTTGACTTAAGCCTTTGACTGCTGCGTGTGTGTAGGAGTTGCCCCAAGGAAGTTAGTCCATATCAGACAGTAAAACTGCCAAAAATATAATTCTCCAAGTGTTTAGTTCTACCCTCTTAATCTCAGGGTGTTTCTGCAGATGCTCAGAGGCATTTCTGACAGGGAGACCTCCTGCTCTTACTCTCACCCTTGCTCTTTGGTGGCAAGATGAGAGAATGGCTTTCACTTAGTTATTCCTGTGATACTGTGAAAACCACCTGTCAGCTTTCTAAGTTTTGCATGCAGAAAGAGGACTGATATTTTGGGATGCCATGGTACGATGGTGGTATTCAGCAACTCCTGAGAAGGGAGCTGTATCACTCCTTTCAGGAGGGTGTGTTTGCCAGAGAGTTCCCCCCACATTTCCCTGCCATGTCTTGACCAGACATCCCTTGTGCAACAGCAAGACCTCTGCCCACTGCAGCTGTTGACTTGAGAATGCTGTTTTCCTGCAAATACCTCATTGAAACAGGAGGGTGTGAGAAACAAGCCCACGTATATATAAAAAAAAAGGTTTTATTGGGGACAAAGTCAGTGGAGCAAAGAATACAGCGCTGGGCACAATGGCACGCCCCCTGGAGCCAAAGGGGCTCCCTTTTATTGTATAAATGGTTACATATTCATCTACTCTAATACGTATGCATCACTACTCCAAGGATAGGGAGGGAATATTACAATTAGTTCCGAGAAATCATTAACATATCCCCCCACCCCCAATTCCTCCCGTCACGCTTGCGCAGTGCTCCCTGGTGGTTGTGGGCAGGGGTCTGCAGATGAAGGCTCGTAGTCTTCTTCACTGTGTTCGCTAGCTGACCCTTACTTCTGCGCAAACTCAGTCCTGTAGTCAGGTACACCTTGTCCTTCAAGTCTGGGCTAATTTGCAGCACCTTTGTCTTTATGGCTCAGTGGTTTTAGTTCCCCTCTTATCTCAAGGACAAGAGATACCAGAGATGGCCCATTCTGTTCTTTCTCATTCCATTGCAAAGGAGTTACCACCCTTTGATATGGACCATTTGGTGAGCATCCCAGTAAGGGGGGGGGCTGTCGGGTTAGTGTTTCCTCAGATCAATTCTCCCCTTTTCTTTTCCCACTAGTAAATTCTTTTACTTTTCTTAAAATTTGGATCGTTGTACTAATAATAGCTTTAGCCTAACTCAATAAAAGTAATTGTTTAATTACTTTTAGCGAAAGCAAAATTCTTCTGTTATTTATCACAAGGGGACAGAGGAAAGAAAGGTAGGAGCAGGCTGTGGTTTACATTAACTGTTTTAGTGGGCTGTGTATGGCTGTGGCCCATAGGCTGGATATTGCTACTTTTCAGTACTTGCAGAGCAAGGGCAAGAGCCAACCTGCAAAGTATTAGTTTTGGGGCATGGAAGAAGAGCACTTAGCACCAGCGTGAGGATACATGGTGCCTTGCGTGTGGTTAACTAGGCTTTTTCACCTGAATGAAAGCATTTTGGTGGAAGCAGGTCTGCTGCAGAAGCATTTTCCTAGTCAGAACACAAATTGGGCATAGAAGACTTTGGATGGTGATGTGATTACTACCAAAAAACCCACTTCACTTAATATACTTGTCCTGAGATCTCACTGCCTACTGCAAGCGGACTTTAAGACTGTTTGCAGAAATAGCTCAGGTTCTTGACTCCCACTAATGTTACAAATCCTCTCTGAACATTAACAATCTGCATCTGTCCGTTGTGAACGCAAGTGCCTTTCCCCTCTCCATACATAATTATGGAGGTTATGACATTTTCAAGGAGTCTGAGTGTGTGTATGTGTGCAAGCTGAAGTAAAAACAACCCTGGATTTGATAACTGTGCTGATAATGTTCAATCTTGGCTGTGTTAAGATCAGATTGTGAAAAGATCAGAAGACAGCTGTTGCTCTGTGGGAGGGATCATCTCATGGTTGCAGGCTAGCCTGGAACACTCAGCTCCCACTCCATTGTCTGTTTAATCTCTGCCAGATCACTTTATCGATTCAGCTACATTTAAATAGGGACATCTAAACTACTTGGCACATTTCCAAACTCTTAGTTGGGAGTTTACCCCAAATCCCACAGTAGAGCAGGTTTTCCTGGCTTTTTCTGCTATGTTTTTGTTTTCTTGGAAATGAAACTCCAATGTGGGATCAGATAGGAAACACTAGAGCTGCAACCAGGTCCTTTGTGCAGTGATGTAGATGAAGAGAGAGGACCTCAGGAAATACATCTCCCACATCAATTTTTTATGTTTCTGCTCCTAATCTGTAAAACAGGAGTAATAGCACTACTGACTCCAAAGGTTGTGTTATGACAAGGAAAAAGTATTAAATATAGCTTGGATTGATAGATCAGTGTTGACAATAATTTTTGGTTGGTTGATTCAGGGCATTTTACTAGCTGAGACAAATTAGACCATAACATGACAGTATCTGTCTTCTTAGAGCCTAACAACAGACACCTGCAGGAGACTATAAGAAAGGTGCAAGTATTTATGACACCTCACCACTCTCCTATCCTCCAGCAATTTGCAGCTCAGGGCCTCCCTGATACAGAGGCATTCTCTTGTGTGGAGGAGCACTTTGTGATTTTTTATTTATTTTTTCATGCTTTTACCTAGTTTCGGAGTCCATGCACACCGGAGAGTTGACGATACTGTGAGCAGTGGAGGCCCAAGAGCAAACAGGTTTATGTTGGCAGTAGTCAAGAAGCTGATGTAGATCCCCACCTGTGTTTTCAGGAGTTTTTCAGCAGGAACGCAGAAAATAAATTTAAAAGAAAGTAAGCCCTGGCCAATAGAGCTTTTGGTCTCTACTCAGCAAGATGCAGCAAAGGGAAACCAAGCAAACATCTGGGAGCTGTTACTTTGGAAATGCCGCTGTCTCAGGACAAGAACATTCACTTTCAATATCCAGACCCAGAGATGACGTCTTGTACGTCAACAGTTTCTCCCAGCTTGTCAGATCCTTACCATAACATATACATTTTCAAAAATTCATTGTGACGCTTCCCTGCAGTCATCCCATGCTATGAGGTATCCCTGATATTTGAGCAGTCTCATGAGGAAGAGAATAATCCATTACAACTGCAGGCTGGATTTACAGTCAAAATTGACATAGCTCTCCTGATATGGCTGGATGAGAAGTTGACCCTTTACCTTTAACATTTCCCACCTGCCTTGTGGAGTAACACACCACAGCACTTCAGGAATGCAGTGTTTCTGGGGTACTGTTTTGCTCATCCAACTTCAGGGCATCTTTAATTCAGCATGGATTTTATAACTCTTAGCTGCAGATATGCAATTCCCTTTGCAGATTAAGGAAAGATGCCATAACATAAATGACTGACTGGGTGTCACTGCTGTGTTGTGACAGGCTGTCCTCTAAGAAGTAGTGATTGATGACATGTATAAAACTGAGCCATTATATGTGCTGTTTATATTGAAACAGTACTTAAAATGTGGGCTGTCAGTCAAAGCACTGAGTACTTAGTGCTATAATAAGTGGTGGTGGGTGCAGTGAACAAGGTACCAGAATAAATGTTTGTTTCATAGCTTCAGACAGCTTTGTGTCTTTATTTTCAGCCTGCATCTAGCCATAATAAAAGGATCTATCCTATACATCACCTAAAGCGTGAGACTTCACTGCAGGTTCTAGGAGCTCCTTGATACTGACATCAGTATTAAAATCAGTTTCTGAAACTGGCTGGTGACCTTTTCTTTTTCCCCTTGAGCACAGTTCCAACAAACCTCAGTGCTCTCTGGCAGCATTTCTCATGGCTGCAGAAGCTTCCGAAGGCCTCAGCTGCAGACCCCTGCTTCTCTGTGTTCTGCAGAGGGCTTGAGGACCCCTCTCAATAGGATTCACCGAGTCCTGTGGATGAAGTAGATGCCTGGCAGTAAAGCCACAGGTACTGGTCCCGGGGCATATAAACTCAGCCCTGTTTTTGGGATGCTGGCAAGTCCTGAAGCAAGTCACTCTCCATGCCTCGGTCTGCAGCTGTGGTATGGAGGTGATGGGATGAGCTCTCTTCAGAGTCACTCCGTAGATGGGTGGAAGGGGAAGCTGCCCAGCTGTGCACCAGTGTTTCTGCACCTCATGAAACATTGCAGGTGGGCTAGGAGAGGAGATAAGGCCACTTTCCTTTCCCTGCTTGCCTCCTCTGTTAACAGGCTTGCAGGGCTGAGTGGGCAAGAGGAGCAAGCATCTGAGCACTGCTGCACAGCATGGATGTGCTACATGGTCTGACATGAGCCTGGCCTGGGCAACGGAGAGGCAGTAGGGACTTCACCTGGACTCATACCACTTTGTGGTGTGTATGTTGGGTGGGAAACACCTGGCAACACATGGCACTGCTGAAAGGACACCAGAATGTATGGGTTTTGCAATGAGATAGAACAAAAAAGAGCTTATTCTTTCCCCCTCCTCTGTTTATTAAACGGAACAGAGAAAAAAAGAATGTTCCATTCACAATTACGGAGAATAGTTAAATAACAATTTTTCCTTCTTTGCATTTGCTGTTCATTTTCTAAAACCATTGAAGTTCGTCACATTCATAATGACAGTTCCACCTATGTGCTTGTAAGCTGCATCCTTGTACAGACAGATTTTTGCATATGCAGTTTGCATATGCCAAGAAAGCAGTCCTTGAGTACACACATCACTTAAATGTAAAAAACTTTTCCTTTTTATGCTTATGATCAACCTGAAAATCATCTGTCAGTAACAACAATCATAGCGGTAGAATGTGAATGCTGTGGTTTGATATGTCACTGATTGTAAGGACCTTTGAGTATAGCCTTATAGAGCAATATAAAGTTGTTTCCAGAATTTATTTTTCTACAAAATGAAAAGAAATGGTCGCAATTGTACTTCAACTGTCAAGGTACAGCTTGATGTAGACAGAATGTATAATCATGGTTTTCTTCCTTATCTGTTGATGTGAACATATTAACTACTTTTTTTTTTTATTATTCTTGTACATTTGTAAATTATACACTGCTCTGTAGTAGTTTTATCTGCCAACTCCTCTGTTAGGATGTGTGGCTAATGCACATCCTGTACATTTCTGTAGTATTTTGTACTGTAAATTTCTGTCTATATTTATTTAGCTTTTTAAAAATGTTTTTGATTAAAGATAATTTTTACTGTCATAAATATCATGCTTTAGTTATTTTTTGTAGAAAAAAATTGGAACCAGTACAACCTCTGGTTTCATAAATGAAGCAATTCAGAATGGGCTTATTACTTGGATTGGGCCCTGCACACAGCATTGGGATCCACAGAAAAACCTTCTACCTTACATTTGTTCTAAAAAGCAGATTGCACTAATCCCAATGTTTTCCACAAATCTCTGTGCACAAAACTGTGCCCCAGTGTCATGAGGTTTGGCACTTTGGTTTTGTGCTATACTCTAGTACATCATTTGTGAAACTGAAGTTGGCTTTTCAGTCATGTAACAGGTATGTAATGATATTTTCCAGTGCTCTTTGTGGAGTTGATTTTAATTTTTTTCCTTTTTATTTTTCTTTTAAAGGAAATTTGTTTTGGGGAAAAGTGCATTGCACAAACTCACTGCTTCTGCTTTCTTTTGTCTTTCCCTTTCTGCTTCTTCCAGACCAGGATGAGAGAACAGCAGAGCTCAGCAGGGAGCAGAATGAGAAGACCATTCGCAGCACACAGACAGCTCTCCGCAATTTCCGAGAGTTCCTCATCTCCAAGTACCCCTCTGAGACCCGGGAGATCTATGTCATACCCTGCAAAGAGCTTGATGCCTACCTTGCTTCCTTCTTTGTGGATGCCAGACAAAAGGATGGGTCTGAATACGAGCCAAACAGTCTGGCCAACTATCAGTGTGGGCTGGAGCGATATCTCAAAGAGCACAGGTATGGATACAGTATTACAAGGGATAAGGAGTTCAAGAGGTCCCAGGAAGCATTAAAGCAAAAGCAAATAGAGCTGAGGTGTAAAGGAAAAGGAAACAAGCCACACAAATCCATGAAGCTCACCTTTGCTGATGAGCTTATCCTGCGCAAAAGAGGCTTGTTGAGCCGATACAATCCCGAAGGGCTGCTGAATCTCGTCTGGCTAAACAACACAAAGGCGTTTGGGCACTGCACGGGTTTCCATGGGTCCACCCTCAAGTGGGGAGACATCAGACTACGAGTGACGGAGACTGGGCTGGAGTACCTGGAGTGGATGGGGCCAGACAACGGAGATGCCAACGCCAAGAGCAAGAGAGGCGGGACGGACTCCCGGGTGTATGCAACCCAGCACTCCCCACAGACCTGCCCCGTGCAAGACTACAAGGAGTACGCCCAGAGGCGGCCTCCAGCCATGCGCTATGAGGACGCACCTTTCTACCTGTCCATCAAACCCGTCGTCAACTTGGCCGCGCTTCACTGGTACAATTGCCAAGCCCTGGGGAAAAACAAGCTTGCCAAGATGGTAAAGACGATGTGTGAGAAAGGCAACATCCCTGGACGGAAGACCAACTTCAGTGTCTACCAGAGCTGTAGCACCCTCTCAGAAGCGCAGAGCAACCAGCTGGTGCTGATCTGCAATAACTTGAGCCAGCAGGCTGCCCAGTCCATGGCAAGCCGTTCCAGTACTGGCAACTTCATAGTGTCAGCGTCCTATGACTCCTCCTCAGATACAGCTTGAAAGGGGGATATCACCTGAACACTTTTTTCTTTTCCTTTTTGTTTCAAGCATTGAATTTGTGCCCAATAGTACACATCAACTGTGATTGTACACTGTTCCCCCATAGCCCTCTCTCCAGTGTTAATTCACTTTATAAAAATATATAAATATATAATATATTTTTCTTTTTACAAATAACTCAATAGAAATAGTTTAGTATTACTAACATAGTATTTATAGTGTTAATATGAAAATGAAAGGTACTTATGGGTTATAATATAAATGCAGATTTTAAAAGGACAGAAATGGTTCTCAGGCAACACAAGATAGACTGGAAATACCATTTTTTAACATGCACACATCAGTGAGTTTAAATCCCCAGGGAGGCTTGCATAGCAATTCTGGTTTAAAGCATTTTTTCAGCTTATTTTAACATGACCTCCCACAGTGGAGGAAACTAACTTATCACTGGCTGCTGCTTCTTACCTGATGGCTTATTCTTGATCAGCAAGACCAAGATATAAGAGGTACATCAGTGTAAGTTCATGAAACCATTTACAACACTTTTTGTCTGTTTTTTATTTTGCTTCCTGAGGCTCATTTATGCTAGATGAGAAAAAAAAAATCCTGAAGTCAGCTAAAGGCTATTTTTAACTTTTGTTTTCGTTGATGATTTTCTGTGATCAAAATGTTGCTGGTCTTTAGACTAAAAAGTATTGTTTTCAACAATATGCAAAACTATAATGGCAAAACCACTGTCAGACACATAATTTTAACTGTTTAAGCACGGGTTGTTAGTATATTGTCACTGTGTATACTTAATGTAAAATCTACTGATTTAGAGCCACTCTTTCAGTATTCTGGGGATTGCAACAGTGCAGAAAAAACACAATCTTATCTCAAACTGCACAGAAAAACAATGCATCAAGTATGTCTTAAGCCATCATTTGAAATCCACAAAAAAAAAGTAGCATAGAACGTATAATGATAATTTCATACTCACTAGAGAAGGTTCAAAAGCTGGATAGTTATAAGTACTGGAAAACAAATTTAGGTCAGCTACACATAATCTATTTCTATTGCAGACAATGGAAAATGTGCATGTGAATCTGAAGACAGAATTTGGTCCTTAAAGCCTTGAAATAATGAGTGCTACTGTTTTGACTTTGCAATATAGTTGTTGTTTTTCTCTAAGTATGGGGAAAACACTAACAAATTCAGTATTCCAGTGAACGATTATAATTCTTGACCTTTAAAATGATTCACAGTACTTCTCAAGTAATTCAGCTTAGTTTATGTTCCACTAGGATATCCTAAGGCTGTGATGAGGCTTTAGACAAGTCCGCTGGAGTGATCTAATGCCCACTGAAGTTGATGAAAGAGTCAACCTCAGCTGACTTTCCATGGGTGTTGGATTAAACTGTAACTGAGGGCCTTTTTTGTTTTGGGGATTTATAATGTTAGTTTTCTTTATGCTTGTTTGTCTTTATTCCTTTGTGTTACTGCATTTCCTTCATATTCTTTAGATCTGCAACTGTGCAGTGACTTTAATCATCACTAATTCCAAAGAAAGGGTGAAACAAAGGTAGCAGACAGAAATAAAAATAACCAACCTGGCACCATTTAAAAATTGTTTCCTGCGTTGCTAGGAAGAAATGTTCCTGTGTGCGAGGAACGTGGCAGAATGCCTGCACCTCACTTAAGCCTTACTCAAGGTCTGTTTGGAGGCTGGGGTAGGTAGCAGATGAGCCATTGGAAGGTCTAAGAGCAGAGATTTCCACTATCATAAACATCTGTCCTCCCATGAAGCTTCCTGCAGATGACACAGCCTGGCTCTGATCTCTTTGTGCTCCGCACATATCAAGGCTGGTACAAAATCTGGGTTTCCTGAGGGCTGGCTGTCCCAGGGTCTTGCATGTCATGGCACTGTGACCACCAAATCTGCAGCCTCTGAGTTACTGGCTGCTGTCCCTCAGGGCTGTAGGGTAGGCAGTGGATTGGTGGGCATGGGTGATCATTCATACTGTAGAGCTGTGCTTTTGTGACTTGGTTTTGGGGCTTGAGACCAAATCATGACACTACTGAAGTGAGTGCAAGCTGTGTCCTTGATTTTCAATGCCATGGCAAATCTGACTTACAGGTGAAGGAGAGGGAAGCCAAAAAAGACTTTGTTCGGGTGCAGCCAGCAAGACAGCTGCCCAACTTCCAGATGAGGCCAGCCATCTGACTGCTATTTGCACAGCCTTGCCTTTTCATGGCACTGCTTTTAATGTGATACAGTTAAAAATAGTTTTGCAAGGCCAGTGCTGCTCTCTGTGGGATTTCTTTGCTGTTTCTCCCTGAGGATGCTCTTACTAGGTGTTAGAGTGTAGGGGGTTCCCATGCCAAGGAGCTCCCTAGGGGTGCCAGGTGAGAGCTCCACCATGGAGTCAACCTCTAGAAAAGTCTTTGGTCTCTGTTCCTCTCCTGCTGGCACTCATCTCAGCACTTCCCAGTGGCAGCTATTGCAGGATATGACCTACTTCCCCACCTTACCTTTCCTGTGTTGCAACATGAAGCTGGGTGTCAGCTGGCTTTTGTGGGGCAGATCTCTGTTTCCCACCTCTTCTCCCCTGCCTGACTACCCCTCTTTGCTGGAAGGAGCTGCCCTGAGCTTGTAGGGGAAAGAAGCCATCCCAAGTTGTGGCTTTCTTGTGTCTCCCTCAAGACCCACATGGCAAGAAACCAGACCTTATAACCAAATTGCTTTTCACACTGTTATCAGGCTCAGAACTTGGCAATGGTTCACATCTTCTATTGGTATGCCTTGGACATATTGCTTCAGAGTGGGCTATTTTGTGTGGGCTATTTAGTGTGGTAATTCCACAATTATTCTTGTCTCTGAGGAGGCAGATCACTGGTTGCTGATGCGCTGTGCTGCAAGCAGGTCTTTGAAGTGCTGTTTCACATGAGTGCTGTAATTCAGCCTCAGCACAGACCTTGGCTCCATTGACAGGAGCCAAAAATGCTCAGAGTCACCCAGAAGAAAGAACACAGGCACTCTTGGGTTTTGAACTTGGAGGTCATAAAAAGCATTTCCCATGACTTCTTGACTCTACATGCTGTCTGAGTTGCTATTTACCACAGTATTGGGATGGTTTGTGCTAATGTCCAGCCTTACGCTGGGTGAGGCAACATTTCTGATACCCTTAACTTAGCAGGGCACATCAGCAGCTTTTGCTTGTCTGGTTGGGGGATAAGCTGTGGAGTACGTGTGCTTATTGTGAAAGCCTCAATATTATCGGGGTGGTTTTGTTCTGATTTGTGACATCTCTAATAACTCCAGCTTCCAGCTGGTGCTGATGGCAGGTTGCCTGGCAAATTCTTACGGGGCATCCCCAGACAGGCTACTCATTGAAATAGTTAAACACATATGGCCAGAATGTGATACTTGAGTAGTATCGTACTCCAAAAATAAATTTATTAGCTTTGAAGGGCATTTAGCACAACATATCTGCCAGTCTTCCATTGTGGACAGTTGCAAGGAATCAAGTGACCACAGCTTAATGAATTACCATTCGTATTAAGGCCCTGGGAGGTTTGTTAGCCCACTGGGAGGGAGACTTCTGATTTAAATCACTTTCATGGTTTTGCCTCATGCTGGTGGGAGAGTAGCTGCGGCTCAGCTGACAGGTGACAACTCAGTTGCTTGTAACTGTCTCCCAGTACTCTGAGGGTGTCAATCCTGCTCCACCAGCAAGTTGCAAGCTCACCACAGTGGTGTGCAGCTTCCCTGGTGCTAAGACATGGCAGTGTGGCCAGGGGCTAGTGCTGCTGACTCTTACAAGTCTTCCTCGCTGCCTAAGCAAAGGATTGGGGTCTCCTACCGTGGGTCTTGATACCGGGTACCTTTCACCATGAGATCAGAAGAGCAGCTGGCAAAACACCGTACAGCATGCTCTCATCCAGCACAGCCTGTGGACTGGTGGTTGGGTGGGCTGGCCTGCAGTGAGGAGCTGCTGGTGGCTGGCTGTGCTGCTGACTACATTGTGCTCTGATGTAAAAGCTGAGTTTTTGCCCCACAGTGAGGCTGTGATTTCCATAAAACGGGAGTAGCTGGCTCCAAAATGGGGCCCACTTTTCTCCTTCCTTTTTCCCATTTTTTCTTGCCACTCACCTTTCTTTGATCTGGTGTTAGACCTCTCCAGTGAGTCATTTCAACTCACTAGCCCAGCAGAAAATGCAGCGGAAAAGGGGGGACGTCAGATAATTTTCTGCCAGATTACAGAGTTGAATCTGCTCACAAACTAAGGTGCAGAGCCAGTGGGGGAGATGGAGGTGTGTGTTCCTCTGCCAGTATCAGAGAGTCACTAACCTGGCTCAGCTACTGCAGCCTTGGAAACCCATCAAAAGTGTAATGCCGATTGAGACCCTTCTGAATCATTTTCAGATGTATTGGTTGCCTTCAGAACCATCTACCAGCTTTTGGGAGATTTGCTCAGTGCTACCAAGAGTAAAGTTTGGTCTTGAACCTGAGAAAGAGGCAGAGTGCCAAAGCACAGGCCTACGCACAGTGCGAAGGAGTCTGTACCAGTGTTAGCACAGGCTTTCCCATGTGGCCTTCTCATGACACCAAACCAAGAGTCAGACATGGGGATTATACATGGGTGTCACTGGACTGATCTGGATGCAGCTGTGCACAATAGATGCACTTGGATCTGTTCATGTGATTGCACATTTAGGTGGGCAGAGCTGCAGGCACTTGAATGGCTTAAGCTCTGTTTTATTAGTCACTCATGCATATATTTATGATATTGTGGGTTTGCACAATGTACATGTATTCATGCAGGTAGTTGGAACTAAAGTCTTTGATATCTGGGTGCTGTGAACTGCCTGTTTAATTTTCAAATATGTATTTATGCAACAAAATGTATTTTTAAGTGCAGGAGAATGGAATACTGTTGTGAACTACATTATAGACTAAATTACAAGGGATATCTAAAATAACAGCACATACCTTGTTCATCTGCATAGTGCAATAATTCTGTGATAGCAGCATCCAGGCTATTGACATACAGGACAATCTAAAAATGGAATCAGTGTCCCTGTTGCACATTCTCCTTCATGAAGAATATCAACACTTTCGAACTGTTTTGTGTTTTTGTGTTTAGAAGCTGCTGTGCACTGGTGTTCAGTCTACAGCGTAGCTGCCCTCTTAGAAAGCTGTGTGGAATGAGATGCAGGCAGCATGTTGTACTGATGTGCATGCTTGTCTCGGATGTTTGTGACCGGATCTTGTTCTGCTGTTTGCGCAAGTGATGTGGGGTGGGAAGATGGGGATCAGGAGGAGCAGGTGCTGTGTCACTCTAGAGCCTGGGCTGCCCTAAGGACTGAAACAGCCTTAAAGGAAACTGAGATTCCTGTTGCACTAGGTTTCCTCCCTGTCCAGCTCATATTTACCCTTTCTTGTCACCGTGTCTGAGTACATCCCGTAAGTGCATTGACTGACCTGACTAGCACATGTGGTGCATGGGCTGATCATTCCTTCTGACAATAAGCTGCAAGTGACTGTGATTGACTGACCGGTCTTCCCCATCCCCAACATCCCTGCTCCTCTCACCGTCCCTGATCCTCTAATATTCCCCTCTCCCAGCATCTGTACCGTGGGGCGAGGGGACCGCTATGTGCAGGGTGGCTCTTGGCTGAGAGCTCCCTCCTGCCTTTCAAGTGACCTTGTGCTTTGGGGATAACGCGCTCAGGGCAGACCGCCTCGCGTCAGGTACACGAGGTTTGTGGGATACTGCACGCGAGCACTCTGGAGGCTCGCATCTCTCATGCTGGAAGCACTCTCCCTCTCTCTTCTCTTCTGCTTTTTGTGAAAGAGCTTTTAATTCATGAAATGAGATGAAATTCACTTCTGTGTAGAGGATCAGGCCCACTCGTGTGCACTGTTTGGCCTTCCACTAACACCCTTAAAGTAGGACTGAGATGACTGATCCTCAACAGTACGTAACTTTTGGGCTCACTCTGTCATGGAAATCAGTTCATTTCATACGGTGCAGGCAACAGGGCATGGGGACCCCCCTGACTCACTGAAGTCCTGGAGGCAATGCAAATGTGTGGGAAGGAGGAGAGCTTACAGGACACAGAAATGTCATTTGATTCACCTGAAATGAGCCAATTCATGCCTCTCGGTTAGGGTATAGAAGGACTCGGCTGTTCACTATGAAACGTGTCAGGAAGTGGATCTGCTCTTCGTAATGAGGGTTCTTTGCTAAACATCAGTGTGAAGAGATGACTGCTTTGCTGTCCTTGTTCTTAAAAGAGAAGATGTATTTTCTTTTATTTCTGTGCTTTCATGTGTGTGCTGAATCTGCACTCTCAGTGCTGAGGAGGAGTGTGGAGAGAAGGCAGTCCAGCATAAAATATGGCTATATTACTAGCCAAAAAACCTGAACTATACTTTCTGGTGATGGTCCCCTTGTGCTGAGCCATGCCTTGGTGATCAGGGACAGTACTGCATCGCTGGTGTCTCCTGGCATATCTGTTGGCTCTGTGCAGAGCCAGCATGGGTGTCATTGCAACACTCCGAAAACTGAGAGCCTGGGGGTAGCTTGTCAAGAACACCCCTATCAGCCAAGAAGGGAGAAGCAAGCCAAGAAGGGGGAAGGCCCTAAGCACAACTAAATGATGGTGCTTTCCCCATGGACAGCATATGACAGACACATGAAGCTGCGCTGTTACCTCCTTTAGGGTTTTGGAAACCTAAGAGCCACCAGGGACATCACCGCTTCACCTCTTTCACAGCAGTGTAACTTCAGCTGGCGATGGAGCGACCCTTCTGAGGACAAGGCGGGTTTCTCTGAGCTCCCAGCTAGGTGTGTGGTTGCACTGCTTCCAGCTCCACCTGTGCAAACCAGGGGCCGGCCCATTCCTCCCCACTGCGCTGTCTCTGGCTGAAGCCTTGTGAAACTCTCCTGAAGTTCTCCTCCAGCACCTCGACCCTTCCTGAAACCAGCAGAGAGGCATTTACAGCGGTGAAATGCTGGAAAGCTAAAAAGCCCCACAGTTTAGAGACACCTGTGAGTTTACTGGAAAGTTTGACATTAGCTATTCACTGGAACATGTTCAAAGCTGTGGTGATGTCTTTAATTTCTAATCTGATGGGGAAAAAAATGGGTTTGGCATGAAATTTGCTTGTTACATGAACTGTTAGGCTTTAACATAGTCTCTAGAGTCTCAAGCAAGAAATTTATTTCCTGTTTTCTCACTGAATTGGTTAACATTAGTTGGTAATGCAGACAAAATTCTATTTGTTTTATTATACAAATACCATTAAATTAGTTGTCTGTGGATTGGAAATGGATTTACTGTTTCAAAGGGATTAGGATGCTTTTGCCTGATCTTTTATTCTTCTGTTCAGTATTCATTACACAGCAGTCACTAGTATCTGAAAAAATCACTACCTTTTCAGATTTCAGTTTGATATTTTATAATTCATAGAGGGTTTGCTCACAGTGTTTAAGAGACAGGTGAGGCAGGTGCTATCATTGAAATTCAGTGGGATAGAGTTTCAGTGGGAATGAGGTGTTCAGCTTTCACAATGCTTCAGGAATCCAACTTTGCATTTTTCGGTTACTAATGTTTTATACAGTCATAAGTGTCAAGAAAATAACGAAACAGACAAGTGAGGGGAAGAGAGTCTAGAAAATACAGAAAGTTTTGGACATAAATATTGTATTATTCTTACAGTAGAAAACTAAACTCATAAAATTAATATTTGCAGATACTATCTTTGCCATTTCAGCTGTTATTTTTGTGAAGAAAGATGACTGTGTCTAATATTCCTCATGCCTAGAATTTTATATGCTTTCTGAAGGCTGTAATCTTGCCAAGACTGTCCTCCTTACCATTATAGCATGTTCTCAGCTGCCCTAAAACATGTAGCCTTAAGTAGTCCCTGGTCTGCCCCACATTGCTCCTGCCAGAATTCCTCATTCTCTTCTACTATCACACATTTAATACACTTACTATAAGTCAGATTTCCAGCCTGAAAACAAGCCAGTGCCAAAGGCTTTGCTTCAGCCCCTGTATCTTCAGCAGTGGCTGCAAAGTGTAGGCGCAGAAGGTAAGGCAATAGTAATTGGCTTCAAACTGATTTGGTAACTTTTGTGTAGGAAGACAAATCTTCTCCTAGAGACTCCTAGTGAGGCTGAAGGTGCACTGAACAATGACTGCAGTGTAAATTGCTTTATGGAGGCCTTTGTTTTCTGCCTGGTGCTTATGGTTCAGATCTCTCAAGCTTTGCCTTATGTGGGAGCTATCTCTGTGAGCAGCTTGCAAGATGGTTCCTGTGTACAAGGCTGGATGGATGGATGTGAAATGCAGGTGCAGAAATACACAGAGCATTCAGGGATGGGCAGACGAAACGTGACATGAAATGCCTTCACGGAGCCTGAAAGAGCCAGGGGAAGAAATGGTGAGAACCTGATTTTGCTCCTGTTTGTGACAGTGTGGGCAAGACGGGTGGTGCTGCTGCGGGAGTGGATTTGGTGCCCGTCTTGCAGAGCACTGTGATAAATGCGAGCCCATGCCGCCTGCTGCCACCCAGCTCAGGCTGTTACCTGCACTTAGCTGTGAGCACATCAGCTAGTCCCCCTGGGACAAATGGGTTTGAAGTATGCAGGAAAAGGCATTGCTTGGCTGCTGTTGTGTTACCAGTTTGGTTTTGTCCGCGTGACCCATCTATCTCAAGATTATCTTGAGACCTGTCAGGGTAGACCAGATGTTTAAGACTGGAAGAAAAGTAAGTGGCAGAATATCTAAGTGTGATGAAGATAGTGGAAAGGCAGTGGGAAAGCTTGGCAAACACAGCAGAAGTTTTTGTCTTTTTTCCTAAAGAGCGCAAGCATAATCCTTATCCTTTAATATCCTACTTTGTTTTACATTGGAATTAGAATATCTTTTGCATTTGTTTTAATTATCTGACAGCTTTAACTCTGCCTTTGAAAAGCACTTTTGCTATGACAACCCTTGGTCTCATGGTGAGCAGTGCTTGGGAGAAACAGCTAAAGTAAGGCTTTTATCTTTCCCTGCATGCAGTGTTTAATCTTTCTAATCTTTTAATGTGAATGTATTTTCTCCCATTTTGTACGTTGACAAGATTAGCACTGTTTCTTCCAAAACAGCAGCTGAAAAATATATTTTGCTTAAATATAACCAAATTTCCACCAAACTATGTGAATTCTCCTAAGTGACTGATTCATTCTCAGAGTTAAACCTCTCTCTAAGGCAAACTTCCACTCACTGACTTTAATGACAACTCAACTTTTTTAAGAGCAGTTTGTAAAAAAAGTAGATTTTGTTAATTCTTTTGTTTTGTTTTATAAGAAAAAGATTCACTATCTTGCCAAATAATAATAATGATATTAATAATTAATAATAATATTTCTATGCATTGTGTGATTCAGTGATGTTGCTGTTGAAATTTTGCATGTTTTCTAGATGTTCTGGCATTTGTATGTTTCTGTGGTACTTGTAAAAATGCTAACCATTGCTGCTATAATCACCGCACTTCTAGGTAACTGAAAACTGTACTATGAAGCTGTGCCAGTTAGCAGGTTTTTTTTGTGTGTCATGGTAAAACTCTGCATTCTGCTGTTCATTTCCTGTTTTAAGCCCGTATTTAGTGCCTTCTGTGGAAAGAATCAATATGTTGTGATAGACGGGAGGTGCCAAACTTCTAATATCTTGTTCTGCACATATGATTATTTACCAGCTTGAAGCTTAAAAAAAAAAAAAAGGAAAAAGAAACAAATCTTGAACTCTCCATCTTTCTACTAAGTGTCTCCTAATTAATTTTCATTTGGGAAAAAAACGCTTTAGAAGAGCTGAAAAGAAGCCATCTTCCCCAGCTACACCTCCTGCAGCAGCAGTCTGCCAACTGTGAGTGTGGGGGGTACGAGAGAAGACGTAGTACCCAAATGTTCCTATTGGTAACAGATCCACTGATTAGCCAAGCCTATTCAAGTCATCGGGGAGCATGCCCAAATGCCGTTTAATGAAAACAATCTTCTGATTACCATAAGAAACTGTTAGCTCTCATAACAGTTGTGAGCCTGCTCTTGTAAACAAGTGTCAGCCCGGTCAAGTGGTGGATTCCAGTCCCTGTTGCGCCTCCGCTGAAGCCACAGATTGCTGCCAAATGAGACTTGGATGAAATTCAAGCCCAAGATTTTTGGACTCGTTCTTTCCAACTGCTTTCATGGCAGACAAGCCCTGTTTATCAAGATTCTGACATTGCATTTTCAATTCCTTTTCCACCCTCTGCTTAAAATCTGGCAATATAGCAAATACACAGACACATATGCAATCATTTTGATTCTCATAAGATTTTGACAGGCTGAAATTGTACCCTAGTGTAATCATACAACAGAAACAGGCAGGAGGGGAATGCAAGATGTTCATCTGTCTAGTGCATTTCCCAGCCAGAAAGCATGGTCAACTTTACCTAGTCTGGTCTTTAGAATAGTATTTTGTATGGAAAAAATAAAAGATTAATCATCTCTTTTCCATCTCTACTGAGAGACAGAAGCCTGTTACACACCTTGAAAATACTTTCCAAATCAGAATACCAAGTTGCCAGAAAAACTGTGTGATTGGGAAAATAAGAGTGTATTGAATTCATCCTTACAGGTACTGGTCTAAAGCCATCTCTGTTCTCCAGCAAGACAATTTACAACCCTTGTCATGTAAAATATTTCCGAAAAAAGAAGTTTATGCCAAAATTTTCAATGTGACTGCTCATTTTTGTGACACCCAAGACATTTACAAAAAACAGTATTAAGGGATGCAGCCCAGAACACACTGAAAATCATCCCATATAGTAGGCTGCAAGCCAGTCCCCCACAAATTGATGAATTTGAAAACCCCAGCTGAAGATCTAAACCTTCCACAAGTGATTAGGATGCTTAGAAGCCTTTTGCAACACTCTAGTTCCTATCTCTTGTAGAGAACAGGGCTCTCTTCCGAAATTTCAGGACGTTTTATTGTCCTTTTAAAATATGTAGCTGCTTCATGCTCCTGCGAGATCAGAAACCAGCTGAGACCAGCTGTAATGTGTTTCTCCATTGTTTTTCTTGTACAGTAGCCATTTACTCATGAACTCATGCTTCCACTGATATGATCAAAAAGTTTTGACTCTGCAGAACTCCTGCCTATGTGGCCCTAATAGTAAATATGCAAGGCAGTGATACACAGTCTTACTTCCTGCGTTTCTTCCATTTATAGCTAGATCTGAGTCTTTGTGGTCCCACCAATTGCATTAATTGTCTTAGGAATTGGTCTTCCTAGCTGCCTTTATGTCTTGGCCCAACTTGCAAAAAAGATGCATGAGATTCCTGCAGCACAGCAGCTGTTTTTTCCCCATCTTGTCTTCCATTGTGAAGTTAGATAAAACTGCATTATCTTCAGCTTAGATTTGAATCAGGAAAGTGATCAGTATCCTCTATTTAACACTTTGCATGTTGGAAATGCAGTTATGGTTCTACAAGTACAGATCTGGCTTTAGGATTTAGCCTGCAGCTTGTGGCATGTCTGAGTCTCTAGTAGCATTTGCTTTTCACCATGATTCACTGGTTTTAAGATGCAAACTGGCTGACAGCAGGCTGGTTTAGATATCACCTTCCAATCACTGTGATGCCTTCAGTGTATGTGTTGTCAGTCCTGTAATTGCTCTTGTAGTTACCTTTAGTCTCAAGTGCATTATATTGCAGGACAAGCTTGCTTTATGGCTTTTGGTTTGTTTGTTGTTTTTGTTTTGGTTTGTGTTTTTCAGGAAAAAACTATAGCTTAGGCTGTGCTGCTGAAAGGAGCCAAAAGAGAATTATCCATCCAAACCACAGTCTAATTTGGGGATTTAGCTTTTTTTGACCCCTTTGCAAGCCCCAGGTGTAATAAGTTATTTCAGGCAGAGATTTTAGCATGAGCAGTGCTACATCTTTTCCACTCAAAATGTGGTTTTCTACACACAGGGCACCTTCTCATAGAGATCTCTTGCCCTGTATTTGAGAGATTTATTATAAATCAATACAATGATTTATTAGGGAGAAGTAACATTTTGATGCATTTTAATGCATTAAGATCTGCAAATCTAGAATATCTGAGGGGAACGGAGAGATTACTGGATCTTTTCTGAAAACGTGAGCAAAATTGTCAACTACAGTCCATTTTCAGAGCTACCTGTTCAATCTCATTGTCCTCAAATTACCTTCTTTCTGGAGTTGCACAGTGACCTGAAAAAAAACAAGCAAAAGGTTTTGCTGCTGTAAATGAGGAAAAATTTCAAAACCTACTTTGAGCCCCAGATCCCCAACTGGATTTCAAGGGCTGGTAATCTTATTTGTTAGCTAGGTAAGTTTTGACCCACGTGCATGCCATATTGCTATTTCTGCAGAGTAATTTTAAGAAGCAAACTTCATACAGGGTAAGGTCCTTTGCAGGTGAAGACAAATATGGTCAACAAAGTTGTCTGTCACTTGTGCCAGTTGAGAGCTGTTTTTTTGTTGTGTTTTTTTTTTTTTTTTTTTTCCCTTCCCCTACTGCAAGATGCTCCACTCATCTTTAATTGGGATGGAGTAAACAAATGTATGTTGTACTGTTGGCTGCCACACTTTAGTCAAATGTCTCCCTGAAAAATGCTTTTAGTGTTTGAGTACAAAAGTGCCCTCAAAAAGAAAAAGTAAAACCAAGAGGTCTTTTTTTTCTTTTTCATGGTGTCTGAGTTTCATCCCTTGCTCAGTTTTCAGCTAATTAGGCTTTTGAAAAGAATGGATTCAGTTGTGTGCTAACTGGAGTATGACATTCACTTTTACTGATCTGCAAATTCTAGAGGTATTCTGATTTTTATTGCACTTCAGTTCCATTTTTATTCCCTTATAATAATCTTTAAGAAGTCTGGTTCTGCTGCATCAGAGATAGATTTCACTGTCTGTACAATGTTTGCTACAATTGTAGTGTGACTTTTTTTTTTGTTTTTTAAAATTTGTAATGGTACAGCCTTAAACTCCCAGAATTAAAGATGATTTTAAAAATAATCAAGAAAGTCATTGATGTCTGTGATAAGTGCATGCTTTATTCACAATATTTTGTCTGTAATTAGGTGTAGCAACCAATTCTTATGTATTTAATAAACTGTTTTCTGTAAAGTTGACTGCTTTCTTTAATCACTTGAAAACAATTTACTTGGCATTTCAAAGCACATTGTATTAAAAAAGCACAGTGCTCTTTCATGATTTTCGAGTATCAGCATAGCTGGGAAGTTCCCATGGACCTGTGATGCATTTTTATTAGCAGATTGCAAATAGGCTCACCAAGAAACAGTTGCTGTCATACCCTCTTTAACATCTGGGGTTGTGTTTCAGGAAAACATTTAAACAATTGCTTAAATCCTTCCCTGTTCAGGAATGTACTTACAAGCAAGCTTGACTTGAACCATGTGCTCATTTAATCTCACCTCACTAGGACTGAACGCCTACATCCTGAGAGCCTTGTTGAAGTAATTTTTCTGAACCTCATCTGGTTACATCAATTCCAAGGCACAGTTTGGCTTGAAATTACTGATTTTGCACTTAGAATTTCAGCAGTAAGGTCTGCTCTCTGCATAGTTTTGTTTTAATTTTCATCTAGAATAAAATCAAATGTGGACCCAAGGATATGGATCTTTTAAGACAGTTGCTTGTCAGGTCTGACTTTTCTCTGTTCAAGGGGTTTTAAAATTAAATGACCAGAAAAGTAAAGCTAATAAAGCCCCTGTGTTGTGAAAGAGAAACATATCAAGTGGAAAAATCCCTTGAGATCGCCAATGAAACTCCATTGAGCTGTTGTTCATGGGATCACTACTGCGTTGAAGAACATCAGAGTGTCTCAGGTTCTGCCAAAGGAACATGAGAAAAAGGAAGAAGCAAAATCCCTCAGGGAACTGCCGTCTAGGAAACAGCAGTGTGTTTGTGTTGGTGTTAGGACATCCGTGCAGGACAGTAAGAGCTAAGTGCCACTGTAGAGTAAGAAAAAACATATGTTCAGGTTAATGCCTAAGCTGTAGTGACCACTAAACATTGGGTCTATTGTGTAAGCCTGATACTTTCTATAAATGATGAAGAGCTTGCTAACAACCATACCGTTGAAGAGGAGCTAAAAGACTAATAGGGGAACATCCTGCCCTGGAAGGTCCAGAGGAGGGATCATTGCCCAAGAAGCATGAAGTCAGCAAAAATCTGTGGTAACTATGGGAAAGGTAAAGGTGTCACTGGGGGATCATGACCACCAACTCAATTCAAGACCAAAAAGACTTGTTCCCCCAAGCCTGAAAGGAGCATGTGTGCTAATTTATATAGCAAATGAGGCTAATTTAAATATAACTAACCAATGAGGGACAAAGTGATAAGAAACTAACCAGTGGTCATTACAGTAAATGCGTATTTGTGAAGTCTGAAGTGTATAAATGCACTGAAGTTATTTTGTGCAGTGTGCTAGCTTTGTGGAATTACCACCTAATACCCATGTCTGTGCAGACATGAAATAGAAGAAATACCTTGACCCTGTGCACACTGACTTGCATCCTGGGTGGAAGAACCCTTCTTTTGGGATAAGAACACCATAGGTGAGGGGTAGAGGAACATGATTTTCACCAGGTATTTTGGGACTGCATTTCCATCACCTGGCAAATTCTGCTGTATAAATTCCCTTCTTGATGCTTGGTGCTAGCAGTGGACTGTGTGTTGTTGCTCAGCACAACAGCACATAAAAGGCATCATGTCAAAGGTCCTGCTGTGGTCCCAGTGACAAGTGGAAAGAAAAAATAGAGCCCTTTGGAAGAAGAGAGAGAGACGTGAAGTATGGACAGGTGATGGCCAGGGGCTACCAGGTGCTTTTGCTATCTGTTTTAAATGCCCAGTAAAACTGTTGGATTAAATTTAGCTTGGATTAAGCTATCTTCACAGAAGTTGATGTGCTTTCCTTTGGTCTAAAAGTGAGTATGCAGGCATTGGTAATGGTTAACGTGGTTCAACTGATCAGATTGGCAAAGTTCTGGTAACTGAGCTGCTTTCAGTTTTCCCTTTGTACACTGGTTTAACCCAGATTACATTTTTAACCCAGATTACATTTTAAGAACGGATGTGCTTCCCCAGCTCATGGGATGTCTGCGTGTCCTCTCCTCCTCCTCCTCTCATACCCAAGGATAACCAGCAGCAGCATGCACACATTGTGTGCAGTTTTGCAGGGTTCAGGCCTTCTGAGTAGCTAGGCAAACAGCACCAAGGAATTTGGCTCGGTTAACCTGAGGTGCTCCCCCAGAATGATCTCATAAATGTGATGAAGTCTCCTGGCTGCAACTGAATATATCTGGACATTGTACTTGAGACCTTGCTTAAGAACATCATGACTACAACTGGTGTGGAAGTTGCTTGGGGACATTATGGCATATTGTCTCTTCAGATAGGCTTTGGAGATGGCAAATTGGGGTCTGTAAGTTGCTGGTGGTTTGCTTTGTCTTATATACCAGACAAATGGAAATTGGCAGCTATCTGTGGAAAGATCTGCAAGTTCAGAGTAGCGTGATGGCTTACTGTGTTACAACCTTCACTATTGATAACATTGATTAGCTCTCAAAGAGAATAATTAGAAAGGAGAAAAAAAAATATGTCTAAGTATAAGAAGATAGAGCTATTTGTATACAGACACATTGTTCTAAGGGCCAAATTCCTACAGGTACCCAGCAGAGAACAGAGAATGTGCACACCAGACTGGCAGCATATGAGATGTGCTTACCGCTGCTCCTCTGAAAGCTGTGAGGAAATGACACTGAAAGTGCTTGAAGAAAAATCATGGATGATTATTCACCTCAGAGCTCCTCATGTACTTGCAAGTACATTTTTAGTTATTCTTGTCCCTATACAAAATGGCAAACAGAAGAGGACTGCAGAAAACCCTGCTTCAAATGTATACCCAGGGAAAGGCAGGCAGAAGCACTGAGTGTTGAGGAGATAAGATGCTGCTAGCCATGGAGCCATTAACCCTGTAATACAAGATGATGCCGTTCATCTGCATTTGGAAGGAGATTTCTGTGTGTCTGAACCTTTGTGGAGGGCACTCAGAAACATTCCTGGAGGCTCAGGGTGGCCACATGTTCTTGTATTGCAGAGGATTGCCTGAGGAAACCATTGAGCAGACAGGCATTGCCCATCCTACAAAACCAGACAGCTAAGCTGTATTCTCTGCAATGTCATCTGCTGGGGGGATAGCCCCTTCACATCATCTGTGTCCTTCAGGCTCCTGGGTATGGAGCCCCTTCTGAAAGAGGGACTGGTTACACAGTTGTAAAATGTGGTCCTCAAACTGCTCAGCAGACCAGAAATGCGTCAGCCCACGTTGGTGCTCTATCAGACGCTGGGTGCCTGCAAGCCAGCAGGGAGCACAGGAGTGTCTCCCTGCTCACCTTGCAAGAGCCAGATACCTTCTAAAAGCATCTAAAATCCCTGTTCCTTCTGGACAACAGTGGTATTTGCAGGAGCCTGTGATACGTGTCAGCATCTGTGCAGCATGGACTAGCACAAAAATGAGTAAAGGCCAGGTAAAGATGAATGGCATCTGGGGTTTTTAAGAACATCCAGATATGGCAGTGATCTTTATCTTCTTTATTTAGGGTAGGTGAGTGGGGGGCTTAGTATGTTTGCTTCCATAGAGGGAGGATTAATACAGTCCCCCAGCTTTTCTGATGTAGTGCCACTGAGACAGCAACTGCTAATTTGCAGCATGAACAGCAGCAGGCACTGTATGAGGAACTGCCTTTGCTTTAGGGGAAGACTGCAGAGATGTGAAGAGAAATCAGATTTGAAATCTCACCAGTTTTGATGGCATCTTACTAGCTTGTTTGGCAATCCTCGTCTTCTTCATTCTCCAAACACACACAGTACAGCTCCTGGATTCAACATGGAGCAAAGCATTAGATGTCTAGACATTTGCCACGTGCACTTCAACTTAAAAGGTCTGGCATGGAGCCCCTGCAAACCATCAGATAATAGCACAGTTGTCTCTGTAGGTGTAGGGTTTGTGCATGTTTTGGCAAGCAATGACAAATGTAACTGTTTTTTTCCTGAATGATGTATCATCACAGTGGCAGAATTTTGGCAAGAGGGCTTGTGCTTGTGCAGATGGCTGTTTTGTGTCCTTTTGCAGTGTTTCTGCCATGAGTGTAGCATCAGGTGAACTGAATACAAAGATTACTGTATCAAAGGAACCATCATTCCTGAGGTGTTTGGGTGCTGCATATTCACATACCTAGCCCACATCCCTGAAGTGTTGTTTGAAAATAAACTCTTGGGTAACCTCCAGGAAGAGGGATGGAAAAGGTGTATTAGTGGTGAGGGCTCAGCACTCTGAGATTTAGGTGCAAGATCTCCTCTGTGTTTGTTAGTTACTCATACCGTACCTACAGCAGTACTGAGTCAGGACTTGCTTGCTTTAACGGGCAGCCTGTGAGTTACACACGTAAAAATGCAGTCTTGCGGGTCTTGATCCAGAACCTGCAAGCGTTGATGTAATTATAAGACAGAGCACCACTGTTTGCAAGGCCCTTCTGGACATGGGATGTGTGTTCTTGGCCACTTGATGCTTTTCCAAATTCTATCTGACAGGTCCCAGAGAGAACTCCTCTCCGTGCTTGCTAAGGGTGTAGGTTTTGTTAGTGTCTCTTGGTGGTGTGCCAACACCTCTGTCACATACTCGAGGAGGTGTTCAGACATTTAAAACTGTTAGAGCATCATCCAGCTGCTGACAGGAGATGTTGGGCAAAGAGCTTTATGGTTTGGTATGCAGCTGCTGAAGTCAGTGATGCAGACAGGATGGGAATGGCGTTGTCTTTAAACAGAGCCCATGCACTGGTGCCCCTCTGAACCAAGATCCTGGCCTTTTCCGGGACTCCTTCACACTGTATGGGAATTAAATGGATGAACTGTTTTCTCCTGGACAAAAGAAAGCAAATATTCATTATGCTGACTTTAGAAAAAACACTTGCAGCCTACCTTTCAGATGGAAAGAAGTCCTATTTTTGTCCACTGACTACTTGCAGTGTACAGAAGGAAGAGAGGGTCCTTTTGGTTTGTTAGACCCCTGCCCCTGGACAGGCTTGCATGGCAATGTGCATGTCAGATGTGCCCTCTGCATAGCCTGCTCTTTTCCAGCAATATTTCTTGGAGTCTTCAGGAGGAGACTCTGTGCTGTCACGGCTCTGCAGAGCACAGACTCCTGTTATAGAAGTGCCCGGAGCTCAGAGGATCGGAAAACATGCTTACGTTGTTAACCTGTGCATGGTGCATCTGTTCAGCTTTCCAGCTTGTTTTGCTTGCAGTGGGTTCTTCAGTTGGGTTTATGCAGTTCCTTTACCTTTTATATACATTCACAGCAAAAGATGCAACAATAGAAACCCCTTTGTAAAATCACTTCTCTCTAGCATGCAGAGTTACTCCTCTCGGGCTGCAGTAACGGTCAGCTGTGGCTGCAGAATTGAAGGTTAGAAGGAGAAAGCCAGCATCTTCCTCCTCTTGAGTGTACGACCTTTTCCCTTTGCCTGCTGTGCTGAGATAGTCTCCATGGGGATGGATCACAGGCTCAGTGCATGGATGTTCAGAGCAACATTTCACAGCTAATATGCATTGGGCTGCAAAATCCATTACCTTCAGCCCTGTAAAAAGTAGACTTAAAGTATAGTGGATATAATAAAATTATAGTGGTATCATAAAAATGTATTACTCTTCCATAAAGGATATTAAGTGTCTGAACATCTATAAAAAAGTTCTCCATCAATCCTCTACTTTCAGTTCCTGCCTGTGGGGCATTTTAAGAAATGCACACTGCATGTCTTCACTTAAGTCATGGTATTCATCAAGATGCACCTGCCTTCAGTTCACTGCAGCAACAGGGCCTGATTCTGTTGTGCCTAACAGGGAGTAGGAAGTGGGTATGAGTGAAAGATCCTACTTGGTTAGCATTGCCTGTCCAGCTTGCACAGACACCCATGGTGCTGAGACACACCAGCAGCACAGTCAGGCTGTGTAGTAATGGGACGAGTTTTTCCTCTGCTCCTGAGTCAAATGACAAAAGGAAAAACTTTTTCCTTTGTCATCCTCACTCTGTTTCTGCAGCAAGGTAAAAGATGCTGTGTTACTCCCTCTCTGTTACTGGCTCCATGTGGCAGTTCATTTTCAGCTTTGAAGGAACTTTAGGGTGACTTCATATTGGTGCCCTTCCTGCCACATCTGAGTTTTCAGCACACAAACTCATGGGAAATCATCAGGGAAGTGCTGTGTTTCATCTTTTTAAAATTCCTTACGTTTTGTGAAAAACACAAAGTTGGTCTTAGCTGGAATTGGGGGCAGCATGTCACTAGGACAAGCTATTTTTATCACCTTTCTTTATTTGTTTTCTAGCATATTCAACTAAGCACAACAAGCTTCCTGTCTTTAATTCTGATGATGACCTCAAGTACCTGTGTATCAGTGCTTTAAGCCCCAACACCACCAAGGCCACCTTCTGTGCTCTCAACATGTGGAGATACTGGTGCATGGACAAAGGACTCAGAGATTACATGGACATCGCTAAGGTCAGAAAATTTAGCAAAATGCCATTTTTTCAGTGGTGGAGCCAGCCCCCCATATCAAATGAGGTTATCATAAAATTTAAAAATAGATGGGATTTCAGCCTTCCTTACGTCCTTGTGGTCTTGGGGACCTTCCAAGTTTCTCTTAATAAACCTGTAACCTTTTCTAATTCACACCCTGTTGCCTTTACGGTTGAGCCAGTAGCTTGGAGACCCGGGGTGATCCTGAAGATTTCCATGTGCATAACACGTGTTCACAACCTTGGCCCCATGCTGCCATGTCACAAGATTTCCCGCTGTTATCCTAAGGACATACTGTTTGCATGATTTCAGCTCCCAGGGCTAGCCAATGCGATTCCGAGCATTTGAGGACTTTTCTACAAAAAAATGAACTCCCAAGAAAATCAGTGTACACCCCAAAAAATAAGGACTGTGACTAAGGGCCGAAGTACAAAAAGCCCCACTCAGGTTTGGAGCTGGTCAGGTTGGTCTAAGACATTGGCAGGCTAAAGCAGCCTGACAGGCAGCCTGACTGCAATACTGACATCTCATGGATAAAAGCAGCAGCATCTCCTTTTCCTCCTCATTCTCCTCTTCCTCCTCATCCTCCTTCCTCCTCTTCCTTTTTCACCTGAAAACTGTCCATATGTACCATGTTACTGCAAAAGCAGAGTATTACACCCAAGTGGTAGGTCACACATTTGCACATGGTCACACCTCAGTGTGACTGAAACCTTCATTCACTTCAAAAAAGTCAGGAATTTGTCTCCTTTCATCTGAATCTGGATTTCTGCAGCTGGTGCAAAAGTGGTGCCAGCCAGTGAAATGCATCTGGTCTGTCTGAGCACTCTGACACCATGGAATTTCATTGCATCTCTTTTGCTTAGATAAACATGTAGCCTCTTCCCAAGACTGTAGGGCTGCCCAGAAACAAACTTCTGGGGAAGTGTGGAAGCTGCTGTAGGTTTCTTCAGACAGAGGATGGAGAAGCCCTAAATGTGTCTTCCCCATGTGTGATGTATTTCCTTCCCATGAGTACCTTGACACATCTTTCCCATTCCTCTTGTTCCAGATCCCAGCAGTGAAGCTCAATGAACTCCTGGAGGACTTTTACATCACCGTGAAGAAAACAGATGGGTCTGACTTTCTAGCCATGTCCCTCCACGCTATCCAACGAGGCCTAGACCAGATCCTCAAGAATGCTGACACTGGTTTCTCCGTCACCTGCAGCACCTTCAGCTCTTCCACCAGATAGCTCAAGGAGAAGCTTAAGGTCCTGAGCAAGGCTGGAATGTCTGGTGCCTGCTCTCACAACGTTGTCTACTTCTCCCCTTCTGATGAGGAAGAGATGTGGAGGATGGGATACCTGGGAGATGACAGCCCTGTAGCCTTGCTGTCCACAGTGGTGAAATACGACAGCCAGTACCTGAACATGAGAACCCTCCAGGAGCACGCAGACTTAACGTTCCATGAGTGACATTGAATTGCTCGAAGACTCCCAGAACAGGCCATTTTTTTTTTGCCAGAATGGATAGCATGAAGCAAGGAAACAGGATGAATGCAAACAGAGCATGTTACGGCCAAATCTACCATGAGCACTCAAAAGGGCACAAGCTCTGCCCATATTGCCTCCTCTACAAGTACATGTACATACACTGGAGGCCAACTCTCCCTTCTACCTGACGGCCCAGAAGGAGGTCAGTGGCATGGGGAACGTCTGGTACGAGGAGCAGAGGATGGGCCTCCACTCCCTCAGGGTTGTCGTCCCCAAGCTGGTGAAGAAAGTGAAGCTGGAGCACTGTGAAAATTTTACTTTTGTCTCTTTCACTCAGGCTTCCAGGAAGCTTGTCTCTCTTAGCTCCTACCAATAACTGTGTCCTCTGTCTGATCTCACCAGCCAGCATCCCAAGGAAGTGCTTTGCCCAGTGTCTTTAGTGTGATGTGAAGGGGGTTAGCTGCTTTCAAACAAGAGCAAAAAGTGGAAAGACAGGACATTAACTTCTTAGGAGGACTGCAAAAGGTACGGTCCCATTTTAAGGATGAATACAGTCTTTTTCTGAAAAGCAGGAGAACAGTGGTCTCCTTCACTGCTGCAAGGTCTTCCAAGCAAAGAGGTGGTGGAGAGCTTTTTCCTCATTGAAGGCAGCAATGTGCATGTCATGGATTTTCCTCCTTAGCAAGTATAGCTAGGAGAAAGGAGACTGAGTTTGGGGGATAAAAAACTGTTGAAGCAGAAGTGCCTATGCTTTGTTTCAGACCTACTGTACAAAAGTTACTCTCCCGTGAACCATATTTTTGCATGGTCACAGTTTTCTCCACTTGTTTAATGTATTGTAAATATAGATATTTTTCAATACCTGGTTATTTACACTGCATCTGTAGGTACTGCTGGAAACTACTATTGGTTTTGCTAAATAACAAACAGATTAAATTAAGTACAGCATCCCCAAAGAACAGCATTTTTAGTCAGTCATTTATAAATGGTGAGTACTTAACTCAAAAATCAGAAGTTTGGGGCTGTCCAGGTTTTGAGACATCTTAAAAGGGGCTTGTATCAGAAGTCAAATGATCATCATCTTTTGAAAATGAAAGCACTCTAAGGTGTCTCAAATCTGGCATCCAAATGATGTAATTTTCAAAAATCAGTGGTCAGTTGTAAAAATAATTGCCTTAAACTTCTACAGCTACAGCTTGGTCCACTCTCAGTTGAAAGGAAAGCTTAATTTCAGCTGGAGCTGTGGCAAGTCTTTAAGTCAAAGAAAAGAAAACCTGGATGACCTGAAACAGAGTTGGGGAAGTGCAATTTGATGATGTGCAATCTGCTTCTATTCTAATGGACAGATATGGCTGGTTTTTTCCCACCAGGTTGCAGGGCTCTGAGAGGATTGATGAGGTTTACTGAGCCCGCTATACAGTCATTGATTTCCTAGTACTGTGTAACACCTTGAAATCACAGCTTCAGTCCAAAAGGAACATGATTGCAAAGATAATGACATTTAGTTATAATTTTTTGAGACAGCTTCTCCCTCCTCCAAGTTGTTTGAATTCTCTTTTTTCTTTCTTTAAATATTAGTTTGATTTGTAGGATCTCTGTGTTGTAAAATATAGTATTACTCCTGTCTTCTAAATGCTTTTGCACAGCATTATTTTAATTTTAAGAAAGTAATTTGCTGGATATTGAAACACAGAGTAGCATCAACTTCTGCAGGGGAAACATCTGCTAGGGAAAGTTGTTACCTACAACCTTCACAGGCTGTGGACATTATTTCCCACCATCAGGGTGGTTTTTTTAAGAGTCTGATCCTGTGAAGCCTTGGCAGCCTTTGCTTGATAAGACAGAGGATGTTCAGGATTTCCGGACAAGCTCATGTGATGCAAATACGAGCTTCTGCCTGAACAGGGTCTCAGGTGGGCATTGCTCCCAGAGGAAAAATGCTATTTGTCATAATTTTCTTTTGTTTCATGGGCAACGGTAAAAGGCATTGACTGTAAAGAAATACTATTCTCAGTCCTGCAGAGCAAAGCACCAGTTAAGACTGAGGTGAAGCAGAAGCTGGGATTGGGTTTAATAGTCTTTGAAAGGAACAGAAGAGGCTGTTCTAACACAAACCATTTTGAAACCTGAGTGCACCCAGAAAATCAGACTCTTTGTTCAGTAACTAGTCAAGGAACCTGTTTTTCAGATGTGCTGACCTGCTGGAGCTCCTCCTACAGTCACTGCCACCAAGTAGTTCCCAGCTGGGACCTTCTGCGGGCTGTTGGCAGTAAAATCAGTCATGGTCAGGTTTCTTTAGGCACAAATAGGAGGTATGAAAGACCAGTGGCTGTTCCTCTAATCAACAGAAGTTCTTTTCCCTTTATTTCTTTGCTCAATTGATGTGGCTGTATTTAGTGGGTCAGGAATGCTCTGTGGTGGGCTCCTAGCCCTGTGGCAGCACAGAGTGGAGGGTTTCTTAGAGAAGAGCTCAGCTCCCTTCTCTGTCCATGTGCCCAGGGGAATCTGGCATTGCAGGAGAGGTGGGCACTTGCCTAGGGTCAGATCTCTGAAAAATTAACAATATGTTTCGTATATGAGCAGAGGGAACATACAGAGCAGTAGGACTGGTTGCTTTAGGGCATGGTGATAGGGACTACTGTGGTTTCTCTCAACAATTGCAAGCTTCTCCCTGTTCCCCCCAGGAGTGTGAAGGCACTAGGAGCCAAGGCTGTAACTCAACAGCACTCCTCTGCCCATGCAAATATTGCCTGTAAAAGTCAATAAATAGAAAGCATTTAGCTTATGTCCAATATCCCAAGTGGGATGATAGTTCCCTTTCAGTGTTTTGCAAAGGGCTGCATATCTATATATGAAAACTGAGTAAATCCACAGGGTTGGTAGGTATACAATTCAGGCTGACTTTGAGTTATCCTGTTTGCTGTCCTGTTCTTGTTCTCCTGAAGTGGCATCTGATACCACAGAGGAAATGCTCACAGTTCATCAGAGTATACTATGAGGGGATTTTTTAAATAGTGACATAAAGTGAGTGAAAAGGAGAAAAAAATGCTACTGGGTGCTTCTGTGAAGAAGAGTTGCTATTGATTTTGTCTCACAGTATGTCTTACTCCTTTGTCTGATATCCTTGAGTTTGATGATTTGATGTCTTTTCTCACAAGCAATGTTTGTTCTGAAATAAAAGCAGTATCACTTTTGAAAACTGTGGAACCATTATGAACTGAAGTGGTACAGAAATTGCTTGGGTATGTGGAAGAACATGTGGTGTTTAACTGTTAATTATTGTCACAAGGAATATTTGCCTATCAGTCGAACTTCTTCTTCAGTACTGATAGTCCTTTTTTTCTGGCGGTTCCTCAAATCCATGATCCCAAAAACTATGTTTTATCTAACAATATTGAACTCATTTGACTTCTTTGGCTCAGCATATAATTATCTGTATTTCAGCAGCGGTTAACGTGCTCTGATGAGACCAACTTCATATTAGTATGTTAGTTTTGTCTGAAGGAGACAATTTCTATCATGAAGAAATTCCTACCAAAAGGCAAAAAGAGAAGGCCAGAAGAGTTGTGATATGACTTGCCAAAGGCAAGAGCATGTGTCAGGAGCAGGATCGTCTCAGCTACATCTGCTTGTGGCACCCCTCATCCACATGGTCATTATTGATAAATCCAAATCCTCCTGGAGTCCTCTAAGAGCCAGCACTCAAGAATCACCTAGTCAAAAAGAGAATCAGGATATATCAAGAGTGGCATTTACCCTTTTTTACTATTAACAAATAAATACTACAAATGACAAAGAAACACCCCCTCTGGCACTGCCCTGTTTCCAGCTAAAGCAGGTATCATCTGTTCTGTGCCCAAACACCCAAACTCCAGGTACATGGTGTTTATAGCAGCCTTGTGCTTCTGTGGTGCACTGGAGAGCTAAGTCATGAGTTTTGTTTCCAGCCATGTCTCACATACTGGGCTGTGCTCTGTCCTTGTTGAGAAGTTAGCTCTTGCAGAGTTCCAGCCAGGCATGCATTATTCAGTGGGTGTTTCTCACACTTAACACCTTCCTTTGAAATACCTCTCCTATTACAAAATCAGAGCATTTAGCAAATCCTTACTTTGTTAGTTTTTGTGGGCCATGGAGATTACAGTGGCACAGTATTATTCCTTATTCTGTGTTCTAAAGTAAACAGGATTACAGTTCATTCAGAATTTGCTGTTAATTGCAGGGATTTTGTTTTGCATTCCCTCCCCACTGACCCCAGACCAAACACATCTATGATGCCAGGCAAATGCTCACCCTTGGCAGGCTACAGAATTATGCCCAAGATTATCAAAATACTGCCTAGCTGAGTGACCAGCATGGTGATACTTCAGGTCTTACGATTTTGAGGCCTTTAAGGCTTTTCTGCAGTGTGTCAGATCGGGCACTCATAATTACTAGTTACTTTGGAAGACCTTGGCACAGCTAAGAATGACCACCACTGGCACAGGTTAAAGAGGACATGCACACACCTCTCCTTACCAGGGTGGGACTGTGCACTTAAGCATGTTATAGCAGACAGACCTGATGTTTTATTTTTAACATTATTTGTCATCAGCATGGATGATTAATACAATGTCCTCCTACAGTCTTGCGTGCTGGGGAGAGAGGCAGATGCTCATGTTACACAGAGCAGAGAACGAAGTAGAGTGTGCATGTGTATCTTCACTCTGAAATGTGTCCTCCTGGCAGTTGAACTTATGAGGGCACGAAGCCAGCAGAGCATCTGTCATGATGCATTCAGTCCAGTTGGTTTAAGTTGAAAATAAGTGATGTTTTAATTTTGCTACAAAAAAATGTTTTTCTCAAGCCAGTATGAGAAACACATTTAATTCAATTGATTAAAGCATTCCATTCTTTGGCAGGCTTTCAGCTACTCAGAACACTGATTTCAGACTTTATCCGCTTAATACTATTTAGCAAGTCACTACGCTCTCCTGAAAAACCAAACAAAACTGTCTTGGCTTGGGCTGAAATAGAGTTAATATTCCTTTTCAGGGACTAGATGAGTGATGTGTTTTGGATTTAGCTTTGGGTTTGGTATGGGAAAAATGCTGCTAGCACACTGATGTTTTCAGCTGCTACCGAGACTCCAAGGACTCTCCGACTCCCCATGTCCTGCCCCTGCGCAAGGGCACAGGGAGCAGGGAGGGAGCACGGCCACAGCACCAGACCCAAATTGGCCAGTGAAATATTCCATATCATGGAACACATGCTCACTACATGGAGGAGGGGTGGTTGGGAAGGGGCTCTCTCTCTCTCTCTCGCTTCCAGGATTGCGATCGCGGGATCTTGGTATCTCGGGGTCGCTGGCCGGGAACGGGCTGGGGATTGCTCAGCGGGTGGGGAGCAATTACACTGTACATTGACTGTTTAGACATTTCTTTTTGTTTTCCCCCCATCATCGTCACTGTTCTCATTTTATTGCCATTAAACTGTTCTTATCTCAGCCTGCGAGTCTCCCTTCACCCCTCTAATCCCTTCCCCCATTCCCAGGTGGTTGTTGGGGTTGGTTGCTGACCAGGCCCAAACCACAACAAAAAACAGAAATGCCACATACTGTAGTCCTGAGTCAGGCCATGCAGAATTACACCTGCACATTGGCAGAGTCCAAAGAACCTTGTATTTGTAACCCACCCACATATTTCCTATGGACTCAAAGATGAATGAGAAAGGAAAATAGTAACAATTTAAGATATATCATTTACTTTAAGAAAAAAATAAATCTCAAGCACTCTGCTTTTTTCTGCTCCATTTGTTGTCTCTTTGCCAATCTGATGTCTTGGGGGGCCCAGTGTAAAGGAGTTGAATGCTTTGGGAGGCAAGGCTCCAGTCCATTTTGCCATACTGGAAATCTCTAACTGCCATGGTGGCCCAAGAGTAATTACAATTTTCACCGTAGACAGGCTATTTATTCACTACTCAAAGAGTGAGAAGGAATCACTCCTATTAAAGACAGACACTGTAATACCCACAGGGCACATCTGGCTAATCCCGTGACCTAGACTGAGCACCCTTATGCAAGGGAAAGATGAAACATGAACTAATCAGGACTGCACATCATCAGGTCAAAATTAGGGAAGTGAAGGGAGACAGAGAGCTGCAAATCCTACATTCAGTTTTCCATGAAGGAGTCTAAGGTACAGGAAAATGTTACCTAGAGAAAATGCTTCTTGGAAGGACACTTAGGCCAGAAAACAATGAAATAACTCCCAGCCTCAACCATGGCCCCAAGTGAGTGCAGGAAGCAGAGCAGAGCAGAGAATCACAGACCATTCCCAGTGGTCCCATTCCTGGGGGTTCCAGGAGTGGACAGAGGGTGGTCTGAGCAGCCCTTCCCAGAGACATCAAGTGGACCAAGGGTGGAGAAAGTCCCACAGCTGCAGAGAAGGTCCCTGCCATGTGGCTGAGGGCCTTTAGTCATCCTCAGGACAGCTGCAGCATGGCCAGTTCCTGGGTAAGCCACCCATTACTTTCAAGACATGTCAGGACCTACGTGAAGGCTAGATATGTATGGTGGATGAGGTTGCTTTTGCTGAGCTCACTGATGAGGTTTGTGGGAAAGTGGAGCCTGTCGGGAAAAACAGTGAGAGCTCATGTGCTGAAGTCATGTCATGCTGGAGTGAGAGAAGTTAGGTTGAACAAGTGATTATTCTCAAAATAGAGCTTCTCATACCTAGTTAAAACACAATCCCAAAGGCAACCATATCAGTCATTGGTCTCTCAGGAGCTCGGAGGAAGTTATCCCAGATCTGCCAGCCAAGGACACAGGTGTGCTGGCAGTTGGAGAACAACCTGTTGTGCATGGTCTTACTTGAAGAAGTGCTATCAACAATTCTGGAGATTTTCTGTGCTTTGGGGTTCTTTCTGCCTTCTGCTTCTGGTGGCATGGAAGGAGAGTCTAGATGGAAACAGTCCTGCACAATGCAACTGGAGCTTTTTAATCTGGGGCTCTTGAAGAAAGCTGTTGCTTTTTAAAACTTACTCCCAATTTGTCATTGTATGTTGGGAACAGCTCAGAGTGAGGCCCAGCCAGTTGGGTATGAGTCCACGGGGCAGATTTCTGCTCTGCTTGAAAAATTAACCCTTAACCCTGCCCTATGAGGGTCTCTCACTTCTCTAGCAAAAAGTCACCCAAGACCTCCAGCATCTTGCTGAGATCCTCCTCATTCTGTGTAGGGAGGACAGGACCTCATCCAATTTTCCGCAATCCAACTCTGCTGCTGCAAAGTGGCCTCTTTCCCAAGGGTGAGATAGTCACCGAGCTGGGTCAAAGCCTGCTGAGCACCCTCCTTAATAACAGCAGGGCCTGTTGGTCTGCTCCAACACCTTCTCCTTTTTAGGGTTACCATCTGCATTGCTGGGGTGCAGCTATACCCATGAACAGGGAGAGCAGCTGTGGGCAGGGGAGGAGATTTTTGGGGATGAGGGTGGAGGAAGATGCTAACAGAGACTGGCAGGAACACCATGACATGTGAATGGCTCCTCTGGTATTATATGTTGGCTATTTTAAATGTGTACACACTGAGTGGCCAGCTCATAACTGCTTTTCAAAGCAGTGGGGTTTTCTGGGGGACACTTGCCTGTGCTTTACATTGTTAAAGAACACCTGTCTTAAATACTTGCAAATACTATAAAAAAAAGCTGTGATGCCTTCAATTGTAGGTCTGAGGGGCAGGATCCATGTTTGCCTGAGGAGAGGGTTCACTGTGAAACTGAAGGATGCCATGTTGATTACTCTGCTGTTCATTCAAATGCAGCAGAGTAGGTGGGACAGCGTCCCCACAGGGACAATCTGTAGTGTCTGGCATCATTCTGACACAACACCCAAGCTGAGTCAAACTGGGGTCAGAGCTTGAGGGCACATGCCACTCCTTTTCCCTTTCCTGCTTGGTCACCTTGGTTTTTTTCAGGAAGGATACACCTAAACTTACAAACAGGCATTCATGTAGCACATGAACAGCTATTGACCAGCTGCAAGTCACATCTGAGCAAAACTTAAAAGAAAATAGGCAACAAATGGGAGATGGCAAACCTGTGTGCTGAAGCTGGCATTGGCTTCAGAAGCAAGCTCTTCCATGTCAGAAGCAATCCCAGCTTGTCAGAAGCAAGGATCTACTAGAAAGAAGCAGTCCAACATGCAACTCAAGTCTTCACTCTCCAGACTTGAGTCCTTCTGACAGTGGCGGTACAAGCTAAGCAAGGAGCCGTCCTGCAGACCTTTGCTGGGTGCACCATGTCTCTGAACCAGACTTTTTTGCATCCTCGAGTTTCCCCATAGCCCTGGCCCCAGGGCAGAGCCACCCTTGGCTGTTCAGCGACTGCTTGGCACTGCAGCCCTGGCAGGACTCCTGAGCACCCTAGCAAGAGCTGGCCCTGTGCTGAGGCTGCAGAGCTCCTCCAAGGAGCAACCCTGCTACTGCAACACACTCCCTTGCCCTGAGGCTACCATGGGCTGGGGCTCCTTTGCACCCTTCTAACCTTTGCGCAAGTCAATCACGTCCTTAATTTCCCACCTCTGCTGCAGGGATGTTGCTGCCCGGTTTTCCCTGGTGGGAGCCTCTCTGGGTAAGAAGTGTCTGATCATCCTCCCATCATGGCCTTGTGACTGGTGTCTTCCTTATTGAGGCAGTGTAGTTTTTACATCCTGATAGGACCCTGGATTGTCTTTGCCCATACCTATTCCTTCATACCTATGCAAGTCACAGTGACAGTGCACCTCTCCCCAACCGTGCTGGCATTCTTATTTTTGAATGAACCGTCAGACACTACCCTATGATCTAGTGACATGAAGTCCACATCAAGGCATTGTAGCCTTTCTTATCAGGCACTTGATTATTTTCTGTTTGCCACCAGCCTGTTATAGAGGTTAATTGGATCTAATGGTGACCTCTGTCAAGATAGTCGTTACTGCAGACTGCTGCAATACTAAATGGAGACCAGCCTGAGACATGAATGTGTTCACTGTATGACACCATATGAAAACTTGCCTGGCTACTAGGTGTCATTTATTTAGTTATCATGTCCAGAGATACAGCAGATGGGAGGAAAGCCAAATGACAGGATAAGGAAGTATTTTTTTTACATGTCTCTGGAGGAGATTCACTTTTTCCATACCAATAGCATTTCCCATACCAATACCAAAAGCATTGGCTTTCGCACTTGATATGGTTTGTACTTTTGTTGTTTAACTAGCTTTAATAAAATCCTGAAATGTCCCCTGCCTACCTTAGACTTCTATAAAAACACTATTACAGCAAATCTATTTTTATAGTTTCAACACTGCCTTCTCATGCTCTTTGTAATACTGTGTAACACAGAAGGAATCACCACGTTGGGAGTCTTTAAGCTAAATCACAGTGAGACTTCCCCTTTATAGTGCTGGTCCTAGAGGACTGTTAGAATAGCTGGAGGCAATTTCTGAGAATTCTCACATTTGAGCTGTGCTCTACAAGGCAGTATCTTCACCTACAGCCTGTTTCAGCCCTGATGGGGCCTTTAGTTGCTGTGCTTTTTTCTGAGCCTGAGCACTGGAACAATGTGATATTTCATGATTGCTCACTGAGACACTCAGGAGATCTGAATATGCTCCACTCAAGAGCTGTATGTAAGACACCTAAGGTCCATACTGAGAGTTCTGACATCAGAGACATTGTCCCCAAAGCCACAGCAGTAGAAACCTGGTCTTAGCCACTTCCTTTGACATGTGTGCCTCTTGGTATCTTCAGGAGAATCGCAAGTTCAGCACTTAAGCACTCCGGCAGGACTGGGACTTCTGCCTGCTGACTGCTAAGGACCAAACCAAAGCCACAGACCTAGGGCCACACTAGGTAGTAACCCAGTGAACAAATGCAAATGCATTTCCTCCTTCCCTCCCCTGCTTTAGAGCAGGACAACTAGTGACAGCAAATGATACCCCACACCATACACAGTGCTGATGCTCCACAGCAAGCTGTGAGCATTGTGGGTGCAATGAAGAGAGGAAAGGTCTGTGCAGATTTAAGTTTGTAAAGGTCCCAGAGGAAGCCCATTTAGATCATAGGGGTACAGGCTGAGAAGCAATGAAAGCCCTGCACTGGGGAGGGAAAAATGTGTATTTTCACCTTAAGCCATTCTGAATTTCAGCTGCACTGTGTGTACTTGCCTTCGTGCCAGGTGCCAACATTCAGAAGTGGGGCTCTTGGCCTGGTTTTGGTGCAATTCAGAGCTCTGTAAGAAGGTCTGAAGAAACTACCATCCACCACTACAGGACTCATCTTTCCCTGGGATAGGTCCCAATGCTTTGAATGGAAACGTGCCCTACAACTCACATTGGGGACCTCATTCCCCAGTGCTGCATGAAGCAGCAGTGTGGGATTATGTCTCCAGGAGATACAGCACACGGCACTGTTGCTGCTTGCAAGTTTGGCTCACAGGGATTTTTCAACAGGATGCTGAAGACCAGGAAGGTAGCAGGGATAAACTGCCCCTACTGTTCAGATGTGCTCCAGGGCAGTTTGTGATGAGAGAACAGAGGGGATAGAAGTTTAAAGGTGTGTGATAAAACAGCAGTTATATGTGTTAAGTGTATGCATCACTACTGCAGTGACGTAAATGTACACATTTGTAGAGCACTGTATGTATTCTGTTTTACAATTAATCTAGAAAGCATGACTAGAAGCTCATCCTGGCACAGACATTAGAGAAACTATCAACTGTAAAAACACTTATTTCTACAATGCAAGATGGGGGAGTGTGCAGATATGTGGGGGGCAGGGACTGTTCTTTCTTTTTGAGGTACCTTAACACTGAGATCTGGTAGGCCTAGAGAATGGGTACAACCTGATGAGACACTGAGCATCCTCAAAACATACTGAAGAGAAGGCAGCTGATGGGCCATTGGTATAGGGAGGTTTGGGTTTTCACCTGTCCTCTGCCAACACATAGCTAGATCTCAGCAAGGCATTTCCCCTTTCTGTGACTCAGTTTAAGTCCCTGTTCAGTGAGGAAAACAACAGTTGCTCCTTGATAATGTTCTTCCACAGACCTGGGGACACAACAATGTCGAAGAGGGGCTCTGTGCTTGGAACAAACACTCTCATTGCAAGGAGTGCTCTACTGTGAGATTAGACATTCACACCTTTCCTCTGCCACATCATAATAAAGCAGAGCATGATGGCATAATTGTCATGCATCATCTGACTAATGAGAGTTAAATCTTGAAACTGATTTACCTGCAACTGGAATCCCTAAATCACCGAAGGATGATTCCTCCCTCATCTGAGGTTTGAATTCTTTTCGCTTCCAAATCCAGACACCGAACACAATACTTAAAGGCACAATTCCAACCCGTTATGTCAAACACCAACATTAAGAGATGCAGGAAAGCTAATATTTGCTCGTAAATAACGCATTATATGTCAGACTAGTAAGGACCACAGCAGTGAGTCAATGTTTTGCTTTGTTCCTCATGAAAATGGTCTCAGTTTTGAAAAGCTGTGACATTTATGGGGGACTGCAAGGTGTAGTTTGTAACTCACTGTAATTATTATTTACAGGGATATTTCTGAAATCAGTTTGGCTGTCAGATAGAAGGCTGTATAATTTACACTATACTGTGTGTGTTAGGAAATCCCATAAATGTATTTCCTTCTGCTACTTGAAACCAATATTGTAGGAAATAGCTTACAGGAAAGAAAACCAGGTAGAGTCAGGGAGGGGGAAGGCCAGGCATTGGCTTTCATTGCTGTAAGGATCAAAAGCAAGTAACAGATCTGTAATGATGTATCTATATGGAATGCACAATGCATACTGAACACACATCATAGAATTTGGAGGCAGTGAATTGTCATCTGATGGAGATTTGTGTCCTGTAAATGAAGGAAAATCCCTGTATTAATTCAATTTGGGTTTGAACTACTGAGAGATCTCATTAGTTTGGCATTATGCTTGTCCTGACCATGAATAAAAATGCTCAATAGCATGGGATAGGCATTTTCGTGACCAAACTTTCTCAACCTCCATCTTTGGAACTGATTCTGTTTAGACAGACAATGAATATTCACAGTCTTGGAGCAAAACTGCCCTTGTTACCTTGTGGGTCAGCCTCTCACCTGGCCAGTAGAAAACCCTCAGTCAGGTCTTTGCTCCAATGATTATTTCACCATTTATCAAAGGGAAGGAGCTCCATCAGAGGTGACTGCCTTTGTAAACCTGAATCCGGGCACTTTCCTGTGGTATAGAGGTCAGGTTCATATGCCAGACTGGGATGGAGAGGCACACAGACTCAGACATCACCAAGTGATGAACTTTTACCTCTAGCGTTTCCTGTTGCCTTTTCAGATGGTCTGAGAAGGACCAGCACATAATATTTTGGAAGTCCCAAGAGCTTCCTTGGAAAGGGAGAAGTATTCATCAACTCAGCTCTAATCATCATTTTGCATTTAAGGTGACATTTGCCCTTCCCAGCAGTGAGCTGGAGTTTGAGGCTGTCTCTAGGGCAAAAACAGGGACTGAGATGTCTCCAGGGCTAAAAGGATGGAGGTGCTCCCACATGCACAATGCAAACCTATGTTGGAAAACTAGGCACTGGCATCTCACCTTGCAGTCTCTAGGCCCACAAGAAAAACCTTTATCCAATCATCACTCACCCGCTTTGCCCCCCTTTTCTGACCCTTATAATCCAGTGTAAAAAGTGAGTTTCTGTGAACACTGTGCCAATTGCATTCCCCTGGGTCAGAGCCTGGGAATGAAGCAGACTGCTCACATGCAGGCTGCACATGCTTTTTGTGGGCAAGGACAGGGGGACAACTCTGGACTGAGATGCCATGACGTGAGCTTTATCAGGTGGTGTTGGTGCTTACCTAACCTAAAGTTCACCAAACCCAGGTAGAACCCCTCATTCGTATCATCAAGCTTGGGCTCAGGCTGGAATCAGCCAGCAATTCTTTTGACTTGGTTTGCCAAACTCTGGGCAATCAAATGTCACTCTCCAATAAGAACAGAACTGTTTAAGTGCTGCAAAATACAATTTCCTCATCAATGAATCTGAGTATATCAGGGTGATGCTGAGCTGCTTTCCCAGTAATCATGAACCTTTCCGCAGCTGAATGCGCTGAGAGCTCCTGAACAGAACTTTCTGATCCCAGTCTTGCTTGCATCTGTCAAGAAATGTAATTACATCTTGTTTAGCACTGAAATGGAGCTTCATCAAAACACATTTACTATGTGTAACAAGGTAGCTGAGGTAAGTGATACCGAAAGGAATGAAGGCTGATGGGAAGGAAGAAGTGGAGTTGGAGGAGCAACATAACATAACTAAGAGAGACGAACGTGTGAAGCAGAGGAAGAAATTGTGTTACTCTAGGAAGTCTTAAAGAAATGCTGAAAAGACTTCCAAATGTCTAAAAGGGTATAATAAACAGGTCAGCTAGAATCACAGGCCACATTAGCATGGAAAGGCTGAAAAGCAGTAATCACAGAAACAAGAACCACCATGTTTCCCATCTGCTTTAGGGTTAAGTTGATGTATACTGAGGTGTCTTCAGCCCTGTGTTGAGGCAAGCATTTTGTTAAAACCTGGAGAATATCGCTGAGCTGGGATTTTGGATAAGCAATCATTTATTTAGATTTGAGACTTCCCATTCTTAGATGGCTGAGTAACACCTGCTACTCTCAATATATGTGGAAGAGACTGCATCATCAGAAAGCTCTGCTGAGTGGTGATGGCATCGTGCTCTCTTCTGATGTACTGCAGCACCACTGCTAAAAGCCCCATCATGACATCATACTGGCAGGTCTCTCTGAATCCCTGTCTCTGATTTTATCATTGGAATAAGGTACAAAGTAGTATGGGGGATATTACTATAAATATTTTTTTTGCGATTGCTGTAGGAATGCTCAGCTGAAATGAAGACCAGTAATAGAGCTTGAACCAGCAGTATTTGCCACTATAAATGACTTCCTGTGCTTAGCAACCCCTCTTATGTCAGGACTCCATTGTGCCAGGTGACGAAGAGAGATGTTGATGAAAGATGGTCTATCCAAAACAACACATTAATCAGACTCATATGCTGATAGAGCAAACCAATTGGTTCAAGGTATTAAATGTTAAAGTGATTAGGCCTGAGACTGCCAAAAACATTCTCTGCGTGCGTGTGGGACTGGGACATATATCCAGGCTTAGCTCAGACAGTAACTTAGCCTTTGAAAACCTCAAAGTCCAGGAAAGCAGGCTATACTCAGAACAGAGTAGCTTCAAGCCAAGCCAGCACAATACACCTTCATTGGGATGGGACAGAAAGCACCAGATTCTTAGAGGGGCTGCCAGGGTTGCTGGCACTGCAGCATGCACTTCAGCCAGGTACACAGGTCAATGCGTGGCCATTTTGCTTTACTTGGACTAACAAGCCATCTGCTAGGGCAGATTTTGAAAAATGTTTGAATCTTCGTGTGTCTCTTCTTTACAGCCTATAATGATCCACAGCTGTAAACATGCAGTATCCTTGTCCCAGCTGTACACAGCTCTTGCTGGGAGAAAAACATGGAGACGGAAGCTTTGGCTTGGGTCCACATCTGACCATTCCCACTTTCACAAGTAGCCACCCACTGACAGATGGAGAAGGTCTACAGTCATTCAGGCAGACAGCCACACTAATGTACTTCTACAACCTACAAAACCTGCATGCCAAAAGTAGCATCCACTGATGCTAAAGTATCCAGCTTAGAGGTCTTAATGAGAACTGGCTGAGAACTGTCCCACCACCTTTCATAATTCAATGCCTGAATGAACCTGGCAGAGTGGGGTAACTGAATAGAGCAGAGCCATTTCCTCACCAGCATTTAAGTATCATTTTTCATATGTCCCACTGCACTAATCAAGTTTTATCCACTTAGTGCATTTAACCTGCTTTCTTCCTCTCTGAAAAACCTGTATTCAAGGAAGGAGTGTGAACCATCATTTCCACAGGGAGTTATGTTACTTGATTCCATCAAGAGCAAGAACCAGGAAACAAGGAAAAGGTGTCCTTGTTGTAAAAAGCCTGGGGCAAGCTCTGTGGTTCCAACAAATACCAAAACTCACTGGAGCAAGCTTTTAACCCAATAGCATGTGAAATCCCCTTCTCCGACCAGCTTTCAAAGTTACTGTTCACTACATAAAGCTCTGTACAGTGTATTTTAGCTGAAGAAGGATACCCTACAGCCTCCAAAAGTGTTTCAGAACACACTGATTGCCACAATTTCCAGACACAAGGGTGTTACTAGAAGATGCTATAGGATTTTCCCCTGTGTGTTAGCAAAACATCAATCAGGCATGTAAAGCTCTGGATGGGAAGAATTTTCCATCTAGGTACAGACAATCCTTCCCTCTTTCTCTACCTCCTTCAGAGGCATCTGTACATACAGACCACCTAGCTGCCTCCTCTTAGCTTTTCCCTTAAAATTCACGTGTCTTATTGGTTACCACCTACTCCCTAGGACATGGGAATCAGCTTTGGTTTGAGCAGAAGTCCATAGCACAGCACAACGACTCTGTCCTTCAAGAAAACTTGCTACGTGAGCTGGTTTGACAGAAGGATTCATCAGTGCCATAATTCTGACCAACAGGAATCATTCAGCTGCTTTGTCAGGCATCCTGCTGATTTTAAACATACATTTAAGCAGACACAGAGTGAAAGAACAGTCACCTGCATAAGACAGCCATTCTTAGCAATGCCTCTTCCTGGTGAATACACCAAGCCCTGTTTTAACTATCATAATGCTTAGGAGGATGCACTGAGATAGTCACTGCCTGCTCACACGTCAGTGACAGCATGCCACACTATTCTAAGCCCATTACCCTCCTTCAGCCCTTGTGCTCTGCCCCTGAAACACTGCAAACACAGTAAGTCAAGCCACAATAAGTTGTTCCCTGTCAGACACAGTTGTCTGCATTTCCCTCCACCAGCTCGAGCTCATGTTCCCTCTTACCTTGTTGATAATACCTTCTTCTTCTTTCTAAAGAGGATGGGAAAAGTATGGCCTCTTCATGCATTTCTACAAGGTTAGGGTCAGAGCAGTGACCTTTCTGCTGTGCACCAAGATGATAAATGACATCCAGCATTTAAGTGACACAGCAGGTCTAATAAAACACTAAAGCGATCCAAAGTATCTATCTCAGACAGGACTCCTCAGTGTGAATAGTGGTACCCAGCTGCGTTCACAGGACTTGCAAATTACAGCTGGCTTGTCCTGTCTGCATAGGAAGGCTATAGTAGCATTTACCTATTTTACTGATTGAACACATCAAAGCAATTAGGGAGCTCCTGGCAAGTGACAACAGGGGGTGCAATTTCTTTCCAGTAGCAAGCTTCAAGGGGTATTCTGTGTTCTGACATAAAGTGCAAATATAATGTCAGGTACTACTGATTAGTTTCATACCAGTGCTTCTAAGAGATCAGTAGAGTGCATGTACTAAGAAAAAAACCAGAGACTAAAATGCTGTAGCAGTAGGAAACCATGTGTGGTTCTACAGTCAGATTTCTTCAGTTAAAACTGAGTATCTTCCACACCCTACAATGGTGGGAAGATGGTGAGTGACTTTGGAAAAAAAGGGTGTGGAGAGAAGCCTTATCTAGTGGAAAAGAGCACAGAGATAAGAAGAAAGAAGCTGTGGTTCAGTTCTTTCAGTGCTTCAGTTCAAGATCTTTGGCTTTACCTCATATATTCTCAACAGATTATGATGCTGCGATCACTTAGACAGTCTGACCTCACAGTGTGTTAGCCCACCTCCCACCTATCTAACCTCTGATATAAGACACACCCAGTGCTGTGACCTGCTCTCACCCCACCATCCAGCTCTGATACAGAGTGTACACCAACCACCTTTGTTGAGTGGAAAGGCTGATTACTACTGTAGCAAATGAAATAAAATTACTCCAGTGATTATGTCTGTTAAAATACTTTTAGGTACACAGGTCAGGACTAGATTACAAGCCTCCTGCTTTTATGTGATCAAGTTAATGGTTACTGCCAGAAGAAAGACATCCCAGACACCTCCTGATTTGGGTATATTCTAACTAGTAATGATTTGAATTTGAACATGCAATTTCAACAGGAGAAAAGATTTTGCTGAAATTAACGTACAGGGATAGATTAATGGTTTTAATACTGATTAGTGGCAGAAAAGAAAAAGTAAGAGTGGCAAGACAAATTGATGCATCTGACACTAACTGCTACAGTCTGTGGTTTCTAAGATAAAAGCTTCCATATACAAGGTTTGTATCTTTGATGGTTAGTTATAACTACATATATCACCAAGTCCCTCATGATTACACTGAATAATTTGAGGCATTCTAACTTAAAAAATATTACAACAGCTGTGTCAGTTGTCTCCCTCTTTTCAAGTATCTCCAGCTTTGAGCCCAGGCTCTGGATTTCCAAAAGCAGGTCTTTTGATACCTTAAATGTAAATAACACAGCCAGCAAATTTAACTCCTTCAGTGGAACAACTATAGCTCCACTGAAAGATCTAAAGATCTATGGAAAGATCTTTACTGTTTCATTGTCTGGATCATATGCAGTCTGTGCAGCAACACAGAAAGATTCTATAGTTCAATTTGTTAGCACAGAGAGTCTGTTTCTAGCGGAAGCAGACAGTCTTTTGCCACTTTTCTAAAGAAAAAAAAAGCTCCTTAATGTTAAAATGCCCAGCTTACTTTTTAAATTCAACTAAAATCTAAAATCCAAACTTCCTGCTATATCTGCTTTACCTTCTTTGCTTTTGTATGTTTCCAAGCTTGGACTGATTCATAGCTGCCTTTTCTACACACAGAGATTTGCAGACCTTTTTCTTCAAAGCATCTAAGATACTCAGCTCACACTGCAGAATAATGAGTAGTCAGGACAACTTCATGGTAAAGTTACTCTTGGTGATTAAAAAGCTATGCAAAGCCAACCACCGAAAACAGAAATGACAGTACTTCTTTCTCCATTGCCCACAAAACCCATCATGGTTCCTATGATTTACCACATCAGACCCCTCACAAAAAGCACACGATATGAATAGCTCATGTTACAGTTGCACATCTTTAAGCTCTGTCAGGCCTCCTCCACAAGATTTTCTTCCTTTAAAATGTTTCAGTAATGCTACAGCTTCTACAAGGGTCTGTACTCAGCTGAGGTACATGAAAGCAGTGCCATTTTCCTCATACCTGCAACTCATCTCTTGGCCCTCACTCTGTACTCATGACAAATGAAATTGTTAACAGGGCTTATAGTTCAGTAGTGCTTACTGGGTTCAGCAATCCCCTGCAGGGGGGACAGACCAGAAAGAGGTTACCCTAAATGTCACTAAGGAAATCTGTAGACTACAACCCCAGAAACTCCGTGTGACAGCTAAGTTTCTGAAAAGGACAGAGCTGCACCAAATGGGCACCAATTAAACAGTTGCTTTCTGATTTCTAGTTCTCACTTAAGTTCTCTTGTTCTTTTTGTTTTCTAAAACTTCCCTCCATACGTAAAGCAATTAATATACTAGCATAACTGCATTAGTAAAGTTGTGGACATATAAGAACATCTAGGTAACGACTTTTTCACTCCAAGTTACTTAATGCTGGTAGCATGATCACAATTACAAAATAATTTACCTTAAGGTCAATATATTGTCTTTCAGAATGGAGCTGGAATTGATTACCACCGATAAAAACAACAAGGAAAAAAGCAAACAAAAATGAAACACACTAGGTATTGCAAAAGGCATGACTAGAAAAATATGATCTTTTAAGCTGAATTGTCCTTGCAAACACTTTCCATCTGAAATGTTGACAACTTAAAAGACTTCTTTAACTTTGTCTGTTAAAAGACTGTTTGAAACAATTGCTTTTTTCCCCACTTTGTTTTCGTGTTTCACAAAACAAAATAAGAGGCAGGCACACTGTATCTAAGGACTTGAGACCAGATGATACTACAACAGCAAACGGTACACTAGTAATGTTCCTGCACACAGAAAAGGGAAAAAAAAAAAAGTAAAAAACCCAACAAAAACAACTGACTGGTGCATTTGATTGATAGATTCATGTCTGTTTTGATGGACAAAAGTAACTTTTGTCTTTCATCAAAGTCAAATATAGTACCTGTACACAATAAAAAGAAACATAAATGCTGACAGAGTGTGCATCTCTTGATGACTTGGGTTTGGACATTTCTTTAAAGGAAGCACAGAAACAGGGAAGAGCAAGCACTATGCACTTCACACATCAAGGAAGTCTTACCTCTGACTGACAGAGGAATAGAAATACAGAGTAAGAACTGCTGTTCAACATTGCTTTTTCATCATTAGAGCTCACACTCCCAAAAGGCAACCACAAAAATCCAGAAAAAATAGGTTTTAAGATAAGTAAAGAAATTAAAAGGTCAGACAGTTCCTGCTGTGGACAAAAATCAGATCTTGCAGTTCTGAGAAAAAACATTCCTCATTCTGCCTCAAGTCGAGGTAAGACAGGAAGAATAAGATTTCCAAACGCAGAGTCTTGAGTTATGAAGTATCCTGAGGAATGTGCATGTGCGTGCTGGAAAGAGAAAAACATTTGTTAAAACATAAGTCCCTGCAGCACTGATAAAAATTTAAGACTTTACAGCTTTTGCAGCATTAGTTATTTATTTCCCCCAGTCTGCTCCTTAACTCCAATAGACAAATTCAAAACCAGCATTTCAAGTCAGCCATATCTGAACAGGGCCCATCCAGGGAATTAACTCAGTCATTCCATGCTACTCCCTTCTCAGCAAATCCCATGGAAGTAGGGAGAGTGGTAAATGAACTCCCGATCGCTCTCCTTTGCTAGACCCCATGCTTCTACTCCTGCTTATAAAAAACTTAGAGGTCTTCGTTTGTGACAGCTGCCACATATGACTGCCAGAAACGTGCATCAGTAGTGCCACACAACCTGAGGCTGCATGTACAAGTGACAGGTGATCAGACACACTCCTGTACAACCTAGGACACCAGCGTTCTGCTCATGTAATGTATGTATGCTTCTTCACCCGAGGAGGGCAGCTGCTGCTTATGGCTCTAGACAACCTTTGTAAAATCCTATGCAATCCTTCCCAGTTCTAAGACTGGACGCCAGTAAGCTAGATGGCCTGGATATTCCTTCCTTCTACCACTAGGGAATAACCCTGATGGATATCAAATTTAGCCTGAGCCATCAGCATGCCCTTGCAGTAATAACGGCTACCAGCACAACAGGCTGCATTGCCAACAGCCAGGCCAAGGGAAGCCACCCATGAGACTGCGTTTGCAATACTGTGTTCAGTTTGAGACACAATCTAGAGGGAGTCCAGCAGAGACCCAAAGAGTCAGCTGGGCTGGAGCTCTCAAGGTCCAAGGGGCTGGTGAGAGAACTGAGCTTATTTTAAGAAGAGAACGCTGAGGTGAGATTTTACGCTGTTTTCAGACACCTAGTGACAAGGTATAGAGAAGACAGAGCCAGACTCAGAGTCAAGAAAGGCTGGTGAGAAGTCTGTCCCGGCAGAGCTTCGAAACTTGATTGGACCATGCCCTGAACAATGCAATATAGCACTGCTGTTAATCACACTTTGATCAGGGCACTGGACTAGAAACTCCAGGAGATCCTTCCAGCCTACGATGTTCTGTAATCAACACAGGACGCCACTCAGAGCTCACTTCTGCTTCCATTAATTTTAGGAGAAGAAATTGGGGGCCTTTACTGGCTAACAGAAACAAGGCACAGGAAATGTGAACAGGTTTGCCAGTTTGCATTTCAACATTTTTCCCCACTCCTGTGCCCTCTGCCAAACCATGTTGTCTGGAGTGCCAGGAAGGCAGGTGGCCACGTACTGGCTTTCCTGCTCAATTTCCAATTTCAACACCATAATCAACCTCACCTGACATGAGCAAAATAGCAGCAAACAGAAGCCTGTAAATGTACAAATAAGTTTCCCAAATCTTTCATCCCTGTCGCTAGTGACTGCAGGTTATTTACTTTCCATCTACTCAGATTCAAACAAGGAAAGGAGCGTGGCTAGTTCTCCTACACTTCATGAGACATTCAGAAGTATAAGACTGAATCTTGACTGAGATGTACAAAACAGCTATGATGATACTGTAGGCTACATTCTTACAACCATATCAAGGGAGGGTGAGCTGACAGATTTAAGTTTTCATCATAACAGAATAAGAAACTTCATCTGTGACAAACACAGAACTGTATGAAACCTAACCTCTAAAAGGGGCTTTTCAGTCTCTCTAGGTGCAGGACTGCTCTCTGAAGGGATGCACACCTAAAACAGAGCCAAGCTAAACTCTACCTGGCTGTATCAGCTTACCTGCAGTGCAGCCTTCTGCTGTGCTGCGATGTGTTGCTGCTCAGCATGATCACGGAAATCCTTGTTCAGCGGTGATCTTGCAAGTGCAATGCTGCAAAAAAACCAACACAGTACGATACATACCACAGAAAAAAATGTGTCCTCACCATTCTATCCATAGATTCCATGACTTCCACAGCTCTTGATTTATCTGACTCACTCACATCCTGACATTTGTTAACTATTGTTTGGAATTACTCTTTGCTAACATGAGAGAAAAGGAAAATGGAATTACTTTAGCTGTATCATTTGACCTTGCATAAACAACTGATGCCAAACTGAACCCAGAAGACTCAGTCCTGAAGCTTGTTGTGGATTTAGCTCATGGGTGCAGTCCCACTGAAGTCAGTGGAACCACTGAGGTGCAACATTAGACAACATCAGCAATTTTTGAAACAGCAGCTTTGTGTTTTCACCATTACTCATTCACTCAGCGACTGTTCTAAACAACTGTGATAAACAGAAGCACTAACAAGAGCTCTGTAGTCTTCAGTATAAAACTAGCTCTTCAGCAGGCAGGCAGCAGATCACTGCTTATGGCAAAGGAGCTTCATACTGATGTAACTGAAATAATGATCCTCTGATGATAGCTTAGAGTACCTAAAATTGATTTTGCTTATCTATCTCACTGCAGCATACATTAGGTTTCAAATTAAAATTTCTGAATAGGTTTTCTTGGCTTTTGTATCTCAAGACTTGTCCACCTTGTTAACCAAAAAGAAGAAATAAAAAGCAGACATTTTTTCCCCAACTATATATTAATGTGATCAGCCATCCTTCAGATAGAAATCAGTGAGGACTGCCATTAGAGATGTATCGTAAGGCAACTCACAACTACCTCTGACATTGGCTCTGGAGACTGGTGCTGAAAGCCCAGCTCTTCTCAGTCATAGAGACAAAGTATGAAGGACAACAAGGGATCCACGCAAACTCATCAACAGTTGATTTAGTAAATCAGTTTTTCAAAAGCAGCTATGCCCATGTAAAGACCCTTTAGCCAAATCAATACCTAAATGCATAATGAAAGCTAAATAACAATCCTCTGACGAAGTCTGATGACAAATATTAAGATGAGTTTCACTGCTGGAGAAAAGTACTACTCAGTTTATTTAAAACACAACGTTTTCAGTTATTTTGTATTTAATTTTGTAGTCTCTAACTTTTCCATACAATTTCTATAGATAATCTTACAGCTTCATCATAAACTGACACTTTTCAAGAGAGATCTTTTGTTCTTGGACAGAGGATTCGCATATGCCAAGGCCAGAAATCAATCAACTCATTCAGCCTTATGCTGGCCATGCTGCTATTGTGCTTTAGGTACATCAAATTCTTTTCTGTCATGTTTGCAGAACTCCTGTGGTCTCATTTCTGACAACTCTGTGGCCTAAAATCTCTGGCATAACATCCCTGCCACAGAACTGTCTGCTTCTCAAAAATCACCCATCAGTCCACCATGCCGAAGCAGAGTTCGACTGCTGCTTTTATAGGCTCCCCCCCATCCCCAACTTCAAAATTAGTAAATTCTAATTCTGCTCACTAGCATATGGTGCTATTTTTCCTTAAAGAAAAAAGAAAGCAAACAAGCACTCCCCAAAACTGCCAGACTTGCAATGAAGTATGGAAACACTGTTGCCAGGAGTCAGGGGTTGTACATAACAGTATGTTATTTCTACTTTTTTTTTTCTCCTAATCAATAATTTTGCTTGAATAATAACTGTATACACAGTCACTCAGAGATCTAACTCAGGCAACTTCAAATATTCCGCATGTTTTTTGACAGTATGAAGGAAATAAATGTGACCTAGCGTTTCCTTGAAAAAAGACACACACTACTCAGATTGTATTCAGAGTATTTTACTCTTTTACAGATACTGCATGTAACAGTGTCTAGAATATGGCACTGCACTCACTTCATGCTAACCCAAAAGTTCAATTCAATTTCCCCACATAAACCAGCACATGATTTTCTGGTTACTGATTTATGAGAAAAATCTTGTCTTTCTGTCTTAAATGGAGGAAATCCCAGTGACAGCTCAAACTCGGATGAGATTATTGCACTTTATTGTGTAGAATCATCCCTGTAACACAGCATCTTTTACAAGAAGATGTGCAGTAACATAAACTGGCTTTGTCTTGCACACAGGGAATTTCAAGGATAACTCACTCCCTGCTGTAACTGTTCTCCTTTAAACACACAGTACCCTGAACCTAATTGTCTGCTACTTCCATACCGCGGGGCATTTTAGCTTAATAATTAAATGCTTTCTCAGTGCCTGCTCCCTGATTCTTCTTTAAGGTAGAGTTTAATGCCGTTGAGCAAGCATATCTGCTTCTCCCCTTCTCAAATGGAAATTATGTAAGCCAAAATACAGGGTCTGTAAACAATACTTATATGTTCCTAAAGTGCAAGGTCTCTCTGACTGGTTATTGAGGACGGTGAGAAAAGACTTCTGGTAAATGTTTATGCAAGTTTACAGCTCACTTGCTATTTTTTTTTTTCTTTGATATAGTCAGTGATGTCCGAACAGGTCTAAGAACATAAAATACCTGGCTCCAGGGTGATTTGTGGAAGACTGGTTTTGCATAAGTAACTTTCTCTTCTCCTTGTCTAGTTCTGCCAGGATTGCAACCCTATTTTTATTCTGGAAACCTGGTGGGAATGACAGAAAAATATTAGAGAGATTTACTTGATTTCTATGGCCCAACTCTAACCTTGTGGAATTAAAAGTCTCTGTACAATATGACATTATGATGAATACACTAATCTTCAAAGCTTTGCAACTGTCTGAAAGGCTATTAATAAATAGGTTTCATTTTTCCTATTCTCATTTTACAACATGAAATAGTTTCCTTAAGCCATCATAGATATTCATATGTTTTAAAACACAGGTTTCTATCTCAAGTTAGATCCTACCCCTTCCCAAGCCAGCTCTGGAGCTATAAACAAGGTACATGATGAAATACTTGCCTTTCATAAAAAAGTAAACTTACCAGGTTCTAAATTTAAAATTAACATACTGAACGTACAACCCAATGATAATAATGGAGTAATATACTTACAGGGCCTAATTTCTCATGCCAGTGAACTCAAACTATAATAAAAGTTTTACATATGTAAGAGGTAGGAACTTGCTCATGTGCTTATACAAAAATTTACCACGTTTTATTCAACTTATGCAGAAAGGTTTTAGTTTTAATATACTGATGTCCTTACATATACACACTACCCTTATTCTTAGTATGACCACAATAGAGTATGACCACAGTGCTGGAATAGAGAAGCAAAATTAAACTGTCTGGACACAATACCAGAACGTGGCCTTTATTTGCTTTGTACATCATTCTCCCAAAGGGACCTTGTTTACTAGAGAAGGAGTCGGGTAGTAGAGTGACTGAGGGAGTTTAGAAAATCCCTGAAATAGCTGCCATTTGTGTATTTTTAAAGTTGCCCTCTAAATGAAAATGTGGCAAAACTGCTGCACTTACACAGGACTCTTACATGGTCAACGATCTCAATGCAGCCACCAAATACACCAGGTACACAAGTCCCTGATGTTGCCCAGGATGCCCATACAGCACAGTTGAGGACAACAGCTAGAGATGACTCTTACAGGCCTCTATGCCACTAACAATACACCTCATGTCAAAATACACACTTTTTTAATCTATAATTTCCTGCTATTCTATAAATATCAAGCCACTACCGTGTCATTAAAAAAAAAAATAAAAAGGTAAAAGTCATCCCCTTTATTTCCTCTATACAAAACATCAAGTCATTCCCATTGGAAACTGCTGTGAGTTGTGCCCTTGCCCCCATTCTCAGTGCTGTTTTAGTAAGACCACCAAAAAATGGTAGCCTACAAACTGTTAGGAAGACCAGACTCAGTAACTCTTAAGGGGAATATTAGCATGTCAAGGTAGAATTATTTCAACTTTCAGTAGTTGCACTCAAAAGTTCATTCCCTTTGAGAGATCTTCTGTCACTGCTCAATTACATAATCCAGTATTCCTTTCATCAGCATGGTTCAACAAAGGAGACAATTACCAGGTAGAAACCTTCAACTGTAAATAATAATTTGCATCCATATTGCCTTGCTATCAAACCCTCACCTTTTTCTTTTACTATGGCTAACGTGCACCTCTGAGCCTCAGTGTATCAGAGTTCTCAAAAGGAGCAGTTGTTTGATTACATTATACTGTGTTTTTATGCAAGACCACTCATAATCATCTTTAAATTTAATTTTAAAAAAATCTGTTAACTAATGTAATTAATTGCTATTTTCCTGTCTGTTAATCTCTCCTTCCCATGTGGCATTAGTTTCACTTAAACTCTGTTTTGTAATTGTACTGAATTGGGTCTTCCATGTCTCTCTGCACTTTAGGTATTGTACACTTTTTCTGAACACCCTGTACTTGCAATGAGTTTGAAAAGTTAAAACACTGCTGAATGCATGCTCTAAGAGCACAAAGGCTGAGAGATCTTGCTGATAAGCTAAGATTCAATATTTCCGAGTTGCAGGTAGCCCAGAGTTTACTCTTGTAAATTCTGGAGAAAATGCTGTGTTAGAATGACTGAAGTACCTCTAAGAGGGTCTGAGCTAAAGTGATCTTGTCTGTATGCTCATTCCACACAGTTTTCAGCCAAAAAGCTTAATACTTGACATATTACTCAGCAGCCTTCTGCTAGTGCTTTTTTATCCCAAACGGCATAAATCTAAATGCATGCTTGGAATTCAGATGATATGGTGACTGAGGCAAGAAAAAGGAGACTACTTTTTAATATAAGTTGTTGTCAGCTAAAAAATAGACTGAGTCTGCTTACATTTATCATGAAGCAGATGGTATGATTCAGTGTCGTGGTTTGGGCCTGATGGGCAACCAACCCCCACAGCTGGTCACCCTCCCTTCCCCCTCCCCACCTGGGAATGGGGGAGGGATTAGAGGGGTGAAGGGAGACTTGCAGGCTGAGATAAGAACAGTTTAATAATGGCAATAAAATGAGAACAATGACGATCATAGGGGGGAAAAAAAAAAGAAATACAGAAACAGGCAATGTACAGCGTAATTGCTCCCCACCCGCTGAGCAATCCCCAGCCCGTTCCCGGCCAGCGACCCCGAGATACCAAGATCCCGCGATCGCAATCCCGGAAGCGAGAGAGAGAGAGAGAGAGCCCCTTCCCGACCACCCCTCCTCCATGTAGTGAGCATGTGTTCCATGATATGGAATATTTCACTGGCCAGTTTGGGTCAGGTGCTGTGGCCGTGCTCCCTCCCTGCTCCCTGTGCCCTTGCGCAGGGGCAGGACATGGGGAGTCAGAGAGTCCTTGGAGTCTCGGTAGCAGCTGAAAACATCAGTGTGCTAGCAGCATTTTTCCCATACCAAACCCAAAGCTAAATCCAAAACACAGCACTCATCTAGGCCCTGAAAAGGAATATTCACTCTATTTCAGCCCAAACCAAGACATTCAGAAAGGCTTGAGATGTGTAAAAATAAAATTTTAAATGCTGTTTTTAAACTGTCATTAGAGACAGTGCAAGACTATCACTGTCTTCTATTTTAGTTTGATTCTTGCTATAGTATCTTATGGCAGAAACTCTACAGAAATCTGAAAGAAACCCAAGTATTTCTTCTTCCTTTTCTTATCACTCTCTAAGTAGAGGGTTCTGTTTTTTTCTTAAAAAGGCAGTATTTTGTTCTAGCATTCAGACAGCACCCATCACCAATCTGCAATTTGTTTAAGCAAATTTGTTAGTGGGAAGCAGAAAAAAGCCTCATTGACAAAATGAGGAGAAAATGGAGGAGATCCAACACATACATGTTAGTGCCCCTCAGCTGAGCAACATGAAGTTCCTAAGAAATTTTGAACTTTTTAAAAATGCAAACTAAAATCTGTTCATTTAAAAGTTAACAACTGAGGGGGTGGGACATGAGAATTTAATTTTACAGAAAAAAATCCAGCATCCTTACAAAATAATTAGTCATATCTGGCAATACATAAGCAAGACTTCTATTTAGATTCTTCCCTGCCCAGGAGTCCAAAGTGAGTCCATAAAGACCAACTTGAAACAGCTACAGAATCTTTCTACTTCAGTTATAAAGTAATTTTTCATCTGTAGATCTGTCTGTTCTGCTTTCTACTACTAAAAATGAGGACATTTAAAAAAAAAAAGCCATCCTTAGGATAGACCAGATTCTCATCTATGAAAGGAAGTGTAGATTTTTGAACACAGCAACTTCTTAATAAAACTTTAAGTTCAGACTTCCATTAACTGGGATGAGTTGCACTACTATTTTGAGTTTGACCAGTTCACGAATTTGCAGTTCATTAATATTCTTTTCAGCTTTGCATACTCAAGAGTCCTGACATAAAATGACCCATTCAAGGCAGCTAAACAGATTAATGGCAGTGTCAGATGTCAAACTGAGGACCTGGATCCTCAGATTACTCTCTAAAGTAGCAGATCCCAGACATTTAAAATTTAAACCCATTCTGACACTTCTATTTCTGACATCAAGCATTGTACTATGTGCTCCATGCAGGAGCTAGAAGTTTACTCGCACTGATGGTTTCAATGTGAAAGGCAGAAAATTAGAGAAAGCTGAAGTTCTGCTGAGTGATACTGGTAGCTTTACCAGCTCACAGCAAGCCTCACTCTTTAACCTAATCCTACCATCCTACTTCATCGATATCTATGTCAGTCAGTAGTACTAGCTAACTCTGCACGACAAGAAACAGTATTACCTTTACCTCCTTTAAAGTTATTGCTTTGCTTTTCATCTTGTATCTTTTCACCAATCTGTTGGTTGCTTCAAATTCAGTTGTGTATAAGTTTTTTCTAATATGCATTATTTATCATTTGCCCATATATGTGCAACAGCACAAAAGAGCCCTCTGCCACTCTGTGTTCAAGATACACTTTTACTTGGAAAAATGGTTTCAAAGCTAGATGCCTACTCTAAACTCTGTACAATAAAAAGCACTGTCACTGCATGCTGTTCTGGCTGCTCAATTCAGAAAGAATTTCACAACAATCTTTACTGAAGTACATGCTTTCATAAATGGTAGCCTTCATGAAGTGAGGCAGCACTGCAACCTCTTAAAAAGCAGAAACGAAAGTCCTTATTAAACACATAAGGCTTGGGAAAAAGGATGGAGTAACTGCATTTTGATTTCCTCTTCTGTTGATGACTTCTGACACCACAAAACATCATCTAGTAGTCTGATGCACATCAATACTTTTCAGTAACGATTTACAGTTAGACATGCTTTCAAGTATGTTGTGTTAAAATGAAACAAAAATCGTATTAGTAATTCAGTAAGTTATCTTGAATTACTAAAAGATACATTAATATTTTGTTTGTGCCTCCAGAAAACAGCTACATGCGTAACTGAATGTAAATCATTGATTACTTTACAGCTGCAGAGCTCTCCAGGGAAGAGATATGCTACAGATCTCAAGCACCATGCTTGCACACAGACCAGACTCAGATGCAAAGCAGCAAGGTTTGTAGATGATGACATAATTCAACACAAAACAGCACAATCTTCCTTTTTAACACAGACTCGGTAATCAGAATACTAAATCTAGCTGCTCAGACTACATTACATGAATGTGCTCACATACCTTTAGGCCAAGAGGATAAACAACCTCCAGGACAGCAAGAGACCCTATAGAATTGCTACAGCCTGAAGCTTAGAATTCTGTACATATTTCAAGAGCTTGGTTCTTCCAACATACCAGAACTCTTCTTTTCTGAAAAGTTCAGCCCTGCCTGAAGCAGGACCTGTATTTCTTCCACCTTGGGGGATCTAACGGAGAGTTCCTTCCTGAGCAGTCACACTTCTGTCATCTCAGAGAGCTTTCTCTAGGAAAACTCACACATGGAGTCTTCAGTTTAGTAACACACAAGGTATGCTCTGGCCTTGCTGTGCACAAGCAAAAGCATTACAAGAGCAGCCTTATTAATGCATGTTGTACAAGTATTGTGAAGTATTGCTGCAGAAGCAGTGTATTACCAAGTATCTGAAAGTAATGTCTGTAATTTGGAAGTTGATTTTCCCTCCATCTCCCCTACCAAAATGTACCACTCTGGTCCATGAGCTCATCTTGTGGATAATACACAGCATGCTAAAAGCTTTTCCATTTCTTTTAAATGCTGTAATCACTCTCATGCCATCAGTTCCATGTGGTACTAGCAGCCTGAAGTAAGGTTTTCATTCAATTCTATTTGGTTTTGCTGCACTCATATGCAGCTCGTCATCTTCAAAATTCTAATCAAGAGTGCTTTCCTAAGAGGTCAATAAATTAAAGGAAGTCCAGTCCACAAAATAATTATTAACCTTTGTAGTCTGAGTCTGCAATTAACAGAAAACTTAGTTAACTCAGTTAATAGGAAAATACCCAGTACTGATTAAAGGGAAAGAAACAACTCAGTACAAAGAAATAACAAGCAGAGTCCACCTGTGTAGAAGGCTGATGTTTAATTCATCCTTACAGTTCAGAGTAAGAACTACCACTCATAACCCTTCTAGTGATTCAGTAAATCCCTATTCTTTTTTACCAAGACGAGGGAAATGACAGAATTAATTGCTTGAATAGTACCAACATATGTGCCATGCAGCATGTTGAAAATGCAATTTGTCTCAACCATTTTCACTACTAGACTGCATCTATCCAAGAGAAAGATATAGAGGCCTTGAAATGTTGCTTGTATTTACCTGTTATTTTCTCATTTTTCTAGTGTATTATTTATAGCCTCATTTGGGTGATTAAACTTGATAGTGTTTCTTGCCTGCTTAGCGTACGTAACTTTCATGTAATTAAACAGTTCCTTTAGTGAGTCTCTAAAGGGTATCTCAAAGCATAAAAGCAAGTTCCAAGGCTCTATTAAATTGTAAGCCTCTAGAATTTGGAGGCATTCTGGCACTAAAATCCCATCCCACTTCTCAATAAATTCACATATTTAAGAAAAAGTATTTTTCATTCTCGATGATAAAGTTCTACTCCTTGCAATAATGCTGATTCGGTATTCACAGATTAAAGCAAGATTTAGCATTATGTACCAAAAACTTCTCAAAAGTTAAAATCTGCAAACAGACAATCATCTGCAATCTGCAGTGCTCCTGTCTCAACACTTCAGAAAAGCTCAATGAGCATTCTAAAAAGTACCTTCTTTTCGTCCAGTAACAAGTAAAATCTGTCTTTCTGACCAACACATTTCTTTTGTATTTGTTTTGAAAGCAGAGGACCATCACGGGGGGATGGCAGGGAACTACATAAGTGACCTGGTACTCCTTCAAAGTATCAGCACTTCAGAGTGAATTACACCCAGCTTTGTGGGACTGCTCTCCTGGATAAGGACACAAATGTGCATGAAGTCATCCCTGGCTGCTGGGAAAATGAATTAATTTCTCGTAACCTGTAGATAAAGCGCCACACCTCTGAAACTTCTTTCTCCTCAGCTCTTCTGCAGCCAAGTCTCACAGTTCCCCTAAGATTTCCCGACGTCACCTCTAGAGGGCGATTTAAGACGCTCCTTCAATTTACCGTGGGCTTCCCACTCCTCCCCTCACCCCAGACCTTCAGCTCCTTCGAATGCACAGGCCTCAGCTAGATAGATGGACCACTTCCACATCTTGAACGATTTTACGTATGCAATTCACATGCATCATCGTGCAAAGAAACATTTCATCGGAGTTAGCATTACAATTATATTTGGATTTTCCTCCTATGCCTGGCCACTTGCTACCTATCTTTTGACATCTATTACCGTGTGGGCCTTTCTACTCCCAACATGGAATATATTAGATTTCTGGCTGCTCTCTGATGCTGAGAGCAAGAGCTGCAAGTCACATTCAATGCTAAGCGTTGTAAGAGTCTGACACATGCTTCAGGAAATAACCACAGCACCACTGCACTTTCATAACCTAGGCATGAAGGAATGCACAGTAATTCAGAGCTCGCCAGCCATCAGTGGTCTTTTTCAACCATTTAATGTGCATGTCTTCTCCCAGAAGGCTTGCTTGCATTCTGCTACTTTCAGCCCCACCCTCCTGCCTATCCCTTTTTGCTTTCTATAAAATAAATTTACAGTTTTGGCGACATTTTGCACATAGTCTTTCCCCTTGAATACTTAGATTAAAACCTACCTTGGCCTGAAGGATTTGCTGCCATTCTTTAATTTTCAGCCCTTGTTTTATACAGCTGCAGCTCAAATCTTTTATGCCCACAAATACCTGCAAAACAGGCACAATATAAGACAAACATATTCCTTTAGAAAAAAAGCTTGGATTTCATAGTTATAGATTTCATAAATGTGGCAACTATTACAAAGCATAAGCCATATACAGCATGCACTTTGCTTAAAATACGTAATACTACTTATAGTGTTCTGATTTAAATTTTTCACTTGAAATATCAAGAGTTGGAAACAATTCTTTTCAGGTTTCTAGTAACTTAAAAATAACCCTCAGGGTCATTCTGAATTAATACACACTTTCTCCTAACAGGATTTCTTCCTGACAAAGTATGTCAGGCTGCACTTAAGAATCATGTTAAAGCATTATACTACTTAAATGCTAAAGCCCTAAAAGACCCCAGTTTAGGCACTAACTCAAGAAAAGTGATTATCTGAGGAAAGATAATTTAAATCCCAGCTACAAGGCCTGCTGAAGGCTGCCATCCTCACAGCTGTGGCAGAACAAAAAGAGATGCCCGCTCCTCAGCCATACGTCACCTCGGGCCACCATCAACTTCTGTTGCCATTAAGGTGCCAGGCTGTGAAGTGCACTGGTGGAGCTCCAGCTCAGCCGGGTGGAGGGGGAGGGATGGGAGCACTGAATCCTGCGGGAAACGCGATCAGATGTCTCGGTCAGGTTTCAAGCGGAGACCAGGAAACAGTTACACCCCGGAACTGCGGGTCCCCGAGCTGCAACGCTGCTGCAACTTAAAAATGATTAACAGTGTTAATTAAGAGCAGCGACAGCGATGAGAATGCGTTTCTCCACGCGGGGATGGACCCTCCCACCCACCTTCCCCCCACATACACCATCGGGCGCCCCACACCCCCGCCTCCTCCAAGGACGGGCCCCCCCAGCCTCCTCCAAGGACGGGCCCCCCCAGCCTCCTCCAAGGACGGGCCCCCCCAGCCTCCTCAGGGTCCCTCCCGTCCCCTGCCCACCTGCCCGAGGGCTCCTGCTCCGGCGCTCGCCCCTTCCCCCCCACCAGCCTCTAGCCGCAGCCCGGTGGCCTCACCGCCATCCCATCCCTCCCCTCCCCTCCCCTCCCCTCCCCGTCCCGCCCCGCCCCCTGGCCGGCTCCACCGCAGCCAATGGGCTCGCGGCACATGCTCATGACACACGCACACGACGGCTCCGCCCCCCGCCCCCTCCCCCCACCCCCCACCCCGCGCCGTTTATATCCTTCCCCTGCGGTGGCGAAGCGCGTCAAGGCGCGCAGCTTGACGGACAGGTCGGAGTGGCCATTCCGCTTCAAGCGGGGGAGGTGAGGCGGGCCCGCTCCCGTCTCGCTCTGGGGCCGCCCCTGGTCTCTAGGCAACAGGCAGGGCCGGCGGGCGGGGCCTGGCATGGGGCAACAGCGCCTGTATAAAGGCACCGCTTTATAACCGAGAGTATCATCCGTGATCGAGTCTGTCACGGAGGGTAAGCCTTAGTCTTAAACAAAAACCTGTGGCTTGTATTTTACGCCCTTGGGGTGAAAATACTTCAGTGTGACACAAACCAAGCTGAGTAGTTGATTTGAACTGCGGCCCTTAACAGCTGTACTTCTGATCACGCATGAGTAAAATCAATTCTTAAGAACTGCAGTAAATAATATAACAGGCTACAAACAGATGGGGCCAAGAAATCAGTCACGCAGCCTACTTAAGTTTTATACATAGGGGGTTTTTTAAGGCAGTAAACAATTTTCATGAACTAAAGCCCTTTTTTTTTTTTTTTAAGAACCAAATTTAAAGATAAGCACAGAAAGTCAACTACTTTAATAAGTCCTAGTTCCATGTGTCTCCAGTTAGATATGCTTTTACTGCAGGATATTAAACTTTTTAATGTGGAGATTTTGGTGGTGCATGTAACAGGCATTTCTGAGCAAATGACAGTTATGGCAAGGGCAGTCTTGGATCTGGTAGTCCTTCCTCCTTTATGATGCCAAGCATTTAATCTGCTTCCTCTTTCATCAAGTCTTAGAAGTCTGTAACCTCATCGCTCTCCCTGCTTGAAGTGGAAAAAGGGCTTACTAAAAACTGTTGGTTTAGTTACAATTAAATTATATTGACAGGAACATACATAGGGTGTACATAGCACTAAGTGCCACACTAGTCTGTTAGCTTGGACAACCAAATATACACATAATTGTTGAATGCAATTGACAGTTTCTTAATATCTTCTGCTGCAACCAGCTATACTAGATGATGCAGATATAAATTACATTTTTGAGAGTGCATAGAATGTATGAAAATCCTATCAGTATCTATAATGATTCATATCATTTAAAATAGTGTACATTAGTATTCTGGGTAAAAACTCTGTGAGATAGGGAATGTTCTGCTAACCAAATAAGCTGTCTGTCCATGCATTTATACTTACTTTTCAAAGCCTCATTAAGTGTGAAAATTATAAAACTGAGCAAATTTATGTCTAGAGACTTGTAACATCCAGATTTAGAATTTGGTTACCTAGATTGTTTGCCTGGTAAAACCAGTCTCTGTGTGTTTGCATGTGCTAATGAAAACCCAAGGCAGCACCTGAGCAACCAGCAAAGATCTGACAATCTCTTTGAGTTTTTTGTTTGCTTTAAAGCTGTGTTAATTAATACTGTGGAAGGCAAACATTGCTGCCTTTCCCACATATTTTCAACTCTTCTCTTTGACTGAAGAGCTGATTGAGTCCCTTCTCTCCTTTTGATGTTTTCGGTTTGTGGGTTTTTTTCATTTTTGTAATTTCTCGTTGTGCCTTGAGAACTGTCATATGTGCTATTTTTTTTTTTCCTTTTAATTATTCTCTCTTGGATGTTCTGCAGTCCATTTTACCTAGACATCTTGTTTGTAATCCTTAACTGCTGAGAAGCATTGCAAGTGAAGAGTAGTGCAGTGCCCAAGCTAATAATCCTGCATGGTGCATTTCTCTGCATTGTCATGCCAGGACTGAGGATATAAGTGATTCTGAAAAGCTGTAGTTTGAGACAGTCAGGCTTAGTTGCTGGGCCCTTCTCTGACACACCTAATGCTGGTAAGAAGAATTAAGCAGTGGACAGTGATCCTTGGTTGGGGATCAGGAAAGGAAGACAGAAAGGGAAGAGGCAGCAGGGCAAGGAGGAGGAGTCATCAGCAAGGAAACTCAGGTTCAGAAAAGTTGGGAATCGTTGATTCTACAGTTCTGTATAAATGTGATGAAAATTGATCATAGTAGTAACTTTGAGCACAGTCCTGCCTCAAGTCATATGATCCTTTGGCTTTGGGAGTAGTTTCATATCAGTAAATTAATTTCCTCCTTGGGTTGTAGAAACAGGAAGGAATGTAGCTGTTGGACAGATTCTAACCTATCATGCATCAGAATACTTTAATTTACCCTGAAATTCGTCCTTCTTGTTCACCAAAATCAAAAAGTTACAAAATACAGCATTTATTGTGTGTCTATTAGGAAGTCATTACAAAATCTTCATTTTAAAAAAACCCTCTTCTTGAACATTGCCTCATAAATCTGGCCATGCTGCTTTTTGAGCCACTAAGATGCTGGTTTTCAGGCTGGCTGTTCTTGTCATCTCGGTGTGGAGGAAGCTGAGTATCTCATTAAATAAACAAAAGCTGAGTTAAATTATATGTGGTACTGAATGATCATAAACTGCAATATTTCAGAATGGTCATAGGCAGTTCCATTCAATACAGGCTGCGTGCAGTTGACAAAGCTGAGGTAAAACAGTGATTTGCTCTTTTTTTTTTTTCTTTTTTTTTTTTTTTCCCTAAGTGAAAATGGGCTGTACAGGATATCTCCTTGGATTGAGCCAAGATCTTCCAGAATGCTGTTATTTCCAACTGACAGTGCTACTCATACAGATCCATTCTAACCACTTCCTTTTATTTCTATGTTTATTATGCATGTCACAAAAAAGCCCAAACAAATCAGAATGTTTTGAAGAGTCTTTAGACATTTTAGTTGGAATACTTTTTTTATATCCAACTGTTTCAATATACTGTATCCATAGTTGTAGTCTTTCTCCACAGTTGGACTTCTGAGTTTTCATATGATAGCCATTTAGCACAGACTTCTACTTTCTATCACAAGTGTGCTATTTTCCCACAATACTGTTCATTGCTTCCCCATCAAACTTGGCACCTTTGAAGGCTTTTGATGCAGCAAACCCCTACCAATTAGCTTAAATGTGTGTATGAATAGTGCTCTTGACTTCAAAGTGATCCTGTCTCTACAGAGTTGACAAGCATGTGCATAAGATTTAACCTGGTAGGGTCAAAAGCCTGCCCTCTTCAATCTCAGCAGTACATGAGATAAGCTATAGTAGCATAGGATAGGAAGGACCTTTTTTCAAAAAATAGATGGATTTTAACTTTTTTACATCCTCTGGAATGGTCTTGTTTCATACTAGTTTCATATGTGCTTATGTGCAGATAGACACAAACGTTATCCTCTCCAGGTAGAGCACAGGGGGGAAAAGATAAAGCGGTCAAGGAGAGGCTGTTGACAGTGAGGAATAAAAAGCTGCTACTGCCATTGACCTGGCAAACCAGCCAAGCCTGACAGTCTGGCTCGTGTGGCCTCCAGCCTACCTTATTGTTTGTTGTCTGTACTGTCTGGAGTGTACTACAGAGAAGATTCCTGCAATTTAGGCTTGAAATAGAATACTTGATGAAAAGCAGGTGGGTTTTACATGTCTCGTCTAGTAAATAAACTCAACCTGAAGTTAGCCTCCTGCTATTCATTGTAAACTCTATTGCCATTTTATGTCTCATTATCTAAACAAGGAGATTAAGATGCATTATGAAAAGAATGTTACAAAACAACTGAGAGTCCTTTTCAGGCACACACTGAGCACTTACAATGCCATCTGCCATTATAGAACCATCCCGAGTGGTATTACTGGAGTACCTGGCACTCCATATCAGACAGCAGTAAATTACTGGTGCTGCCTATCTTTAAATTTGTAAATAGGTTTTCCTAGAGCTGACTTCCAATTATTATGAAGGAGTTGCTCCAATTCTTGCTTTGAAGAAAAGCATTTTGCCACCTAGTACTGTATTGCTGCCATGTAGTATATTTGCTGCTGTCTGTAACCTCTGACAACTTGTTTTTAAAATCAAGAATTGTAAACTCTCTTTTTTTTAGAGGATTTAGACAGGCAATAGAGAAAGCACACAGATCGCAGAACCCCCTACCACCAACTGTATGTATGTCATACCTCATGCAGCTCAATAGCACTGCATAACATCTCTTCAAAATTCATATTCGTTTATGCTGGCATATGTCCCACCCTTAGTAAAAGTGACAGGAGGTGGAATATACATAGAATGATGTCCAGTTGGTGCCCGAGATGCTCAATTATAACATATATCAGCCCTGGTTGAGAAGATACAGCTGAACAGCAGAATATGAGTACTTCCTGAACTAACAGTGCCTTAGTGGAGGTGCAAGAGTATCACTGAAAAGGCTGGATTAAACAGGAAGGATCTACATGTTGCCTTTTATCCTAGTAACAGTCCAAAGAGGTATCCTGTGGGACTTTCATTTCAGAGGCAGAACTATTTTATTCACAAAAAAACCACCTGAGACTGGTGATCTTTGTCTTGAATTGGTGAGATTCTTGATCTCCAAACTGACCATTTGTCATCTTGCCCAGTTAGTATTATATGCATACCCATTCTACCTTGTTTCTCAGCTGAAACGATGTAAACACAATAAATAGGAGAGCAGTTCAGGTTAACTTAAAAGGTGGACACTGAATAGCAGTCTCTCTTCATCCAGTCACTGATTTTGATTCTCGTTGTGTTATTCTGTTGGTTGAATGTTTGATGTGCTGATTGGTTTTAGCTTGGTCAGTGTTCAACAAAAAACAACTATCAATGAAAATTTAAAGGGAAATATTATAGGCATAAAATTATATCATCACAGTTGGTGGTATGGAGTAGGAACTGGAGAATGGAACATTACCATGTTTTAAATCACTCATAATCTTTTAGCAGAATTAAGACATGTATCTATTTCAGTGCTGCTACTGTTAGAAAAATAGGTACCTTCCTTCCTCAGTTTTTGACTGTACATTCCTGTGTCTGTACATTGCTGGAGCCAGATGACCCAGATGCTGATGCATTTAGAGGTTTTCTATTTGTGTGTGGGAAAAAGAAGTCAACTACATAGCGTACCTTTTTTCTGTTTTGTTTCATGCACAAAAGATTTGGAGTTGTTTACAGCCTTTGTTGATAATATGTGACTAGCTTTAATTAATAAGAATTTGCTCCTAACTCTAATTTTTCAAATGCAAGTCTTAAAATGTTTTATCTTCTGCCTTTTTGAAGTTCCAGCTCCTGAAATGAATTACATAAGATTGTAATCTTCCATGTTAAAAAGAATAAAAATGGGTTTCTCTCGTGGCTGAAGAGAAAGCTAAAAACTCGGCTTAATCTGTGATACGAACTTGCAGAGAAGTCAGCAAAGAAAAGGCCAGTCAGTTGTACAGTTTTTTCAGATTACAAATTTAAAGTAAGTTTCATATATTTTGAGATACGATTGATGATTTTTGAACTCTTCTGGTTCTCAGTATGATAGTTTGCATCAGCTACTGAAAGTACATATAACTGTTAAACCTAAACTGCTGTGTATACAGATATTCACACACTTAATACTCACTGAAATCAGAGGTAAATAGACTTCTGTCTTTAGTTCTAAAGAGATTTACAGATTCTCTAACCCTGTCCATTTAGTTTCACAAACTGCATGTTATTATCAGAAGTGAGTTGTTGTGAACATTTATATTGAAGAGACCTAGGGGTCAAGACAGGAAAGAGACCTGCTCAACAGTTAATCATCTTGACTTTATAGCATGCTGTGGTGTTGGAATTCTGAAATTTAAACATTACTATGATAGTCAGAATTTAGGAGTATCACTGTAATAATCACCGGGTTTGTCTATTTTCCTGGATAAAAGGCCTTCTACTGATGTCTTCTGAACTTTTCCCAACCAGACTTCAGCTTACTTGTATTCATACATGCACAACTATTCCTGTATTTTGCATATACTCATTCAGTTAATTATTTTAAAATGTTTCTAAGTAGTTTGTGTCAGATGAAAAGACTAAGGATGACATGTTTCAGCTCCAAGCAGAAACCATCTAAGTAACACAGATAAATGTGAATAAGGAGGCATATGTTGCCTGTACCTACAGCATTCACAGGGAGATAGAACAGTAAGTGAATCACTGGATCTTGGAACTTCATCCTTGTGTAGGGGAAAATTGAGAGGTCATCTCAGATTGCTTCAGAAACTAGACATATGACTTCTATAGCAACAAACATTATCTGAATTATAGAATCATTCAGGCTGGAAGGGACCGAGGGAGGTCTCTGGTCCAGTCCCTTGCCTAAAGGAGGGTCAGACATGAGATCAGACCAGATTGTCTTGAAAATCTCCAAGGGTGGAGACTTCGCAACCTCTCTCCACAACTTGCTCCTCTGCTTGGCTGTCCTCAGGGGAAAAAAGTTGTTTCTAACATCCATCAGGAACTTCCTGTTTTGGTTCCTGTCCCTCATCTCGTCCTCCTGCATGTACCGCTGTGAAGAGCCCAGCTCCATCTCATCCATACCCTCCCTGTGGTGTACTGGGGGCTGCAGTTAAGTGCCCCTAAAGCCATGTCTGCTCCAGGCTGAAAAAGCCTTGGCCCCGCAGCTTCTGCTTGCAGGGCAATGCTCCAGTCACCAACTGTCTCAGTGCCCTCCTCCAGTTTGTCAGTGTCTTGTAATAAGGGACCCACAATCAGACACAGTATTTCTGATAAGGTCTAATAAGCGCCAAGAAGAGAGTGATAAATCCTGCCCTTGAGCTGCTGCCTGTGCTGCTTGACGTGTAGGGAGCCTAGATACCTTTGGTCTTCTTTGCTGCAAGGATGCAGCAAGCTTATGCTTGGCTTGCTGCCCACCAAGCCAATAGATTTAATGAGTAGAAGGTTCCTTTATTACCTGCACAGAGCTAGAATGTCCCCAGGTTTCCAATTTTGATGGTGTTGGTGTGAGCGTCCTTGTCAGGCTTCCTTTGGAGAAGGGTATGAGTTGGAAAAACAGCTGTGTGAGGATGCTTAAGTAAGCTCCTGGTAAATCGTAAGCCTCTGAGATACAAGCCTTCACAAAATTGAAGGGAACCAATTCCTGAGCAGCGCAGCAGATACACAAACTTGGCTGCTGCTTTATCACAATAGTTTCCATTTAAGATTTGGATAATCTAGAAGAAAGCTGGGGTGTATGTATTCGTGCTGGCTAATTTATTTTGTTTCCTTTCCCTGACAGATTAATAGGTTGTTGTTTCTTAAGTGTAACGAACAAGACATACTTCACAGCCTCTTTCTCACAAGGGCCTTGGATGTGGTTGGGGTTTCTGATATGTTACCGGAGTTCAAACATTATGTAATATTGAGTATTTATTTATAGTAAGGATTTTTTTTTGTTGTATTTTTTTTTTCCTGTGATAAATCACATTTCTTTTTGTAATGAAAGTCCACAGTGTTGCAGTCCCATGTTTGTCCTGGTGTGTGGCACCTGGCATTGACACCTGTAAAACTTGCTATCTCAGCTTTAGGTAGCTGTGCTACACTTTTGATTTCAGTGGGCTGTACTCCCCTGGGAAAAGTTATAACGTGAGCAAAAATGTTTACAGCATCTTAGTCCTGTTGGGTCACATACCTGTCTGCATATCTCTATGTATCTATTGCTAGAAGGGATTATGAGTCTCAGAGTGTTCCATCTCTTCCCCCAGTAGCATGTTACCGTTACGTCTAATTAATGCTGAGCAAATTATTCACAAAGAATAATTTACCAGACAAATGTAGCTGCTTTACTTTCTCAGGGAATATCTTTAACCAGACTATGATTTTTGTCTTATTAATTATTCAGCAGTCATCAACACTTTTTTTCACATTGTTAACTGTTGACAGATCACTGAATTTTTGTAGTTGACCCATGCTGTTAGACAAATTCACACAGATCATTTCTACAGGACTTGATATGATCTTCCAGCTCATTTTAGCAAATTGCAAGAGATCTTGAATTTAAGGCTGCCTGAAAAAAATACAAAAATTCTTTCCACACAAGGTCAGAGTAAAACTTTCCAGTGCATATTCTTTAAAATTCTTTTTTTTTTCAAACAGAAAAAAAAAATTCTCTGCAATGGATTCCAAGCAGCTTCAGTCTGAAACATTACTCTACAAAATGGGAAGTCTCTCAAGTGCGCTGAAAGAAAACAGACAGTCGTTGAAACCGTTTCTGTAGTCTGCTGGCCTGGTGTGACAGACATCTCTTTGCGTGTCTGCTCGTAGTGTGCACCCACCCCGCTGTAAATACGAGGTCCCCGAGGAAAAGCCTCGCCCCTGTGCCCGGCCTGGTGGGTCGGTGTCGCTGCTGGGACTGGAGGAGGCGCCTCCGAGCCCGACTGCCATTTTAGCCACCTTTATACCCATATCGCGACCGACACGGGCTCTCGTCCTGCAGGGAGACCTGCGGTTTTTTTTTCAGAGTTTCCCTTCAAACGCGTGACTGCTTTGAAGTCGGCGAGCTGAGCCTGCGAAAGCCGAAGGTTTGCTCCTCCGGCTTTTAACCGCTGTTCGACACCGGCGCCAGCGCTGCAGCCGGGAGGTCACCGCCCGATGGCAAGGCTGCGGCTCCCGGGGGGGGCGGCAGCGCCCGGGGGCTTCGCGGGAACCCCGGGGAGGTGGGTGGTGTGGGCGGGGGAGTGGGTGCTCCGCGGGGCCCCGCTGCCGCCGCCCGCCCGGGCGGTGGCTGGCACCGGCCGCCCCCGCCCCGCCCCGCCGGGGGCGAGGCCTGCTCCCGCCGCAGCCCCGCCCGCTGCCGCCGCGCCGGGGCGGCCCCGCGCCTTCCGCTCGTCGCCCGGGGCCGGGGGTGGGCGAGCGAGCGGGGCGGCCCGGTGGCCGTCGCCGGGCGGGGCGGGCAGGTGGCGCGGATGGTGCTTGGTGAAAGGGCGGGCGGGCGGCGGTAGCGCGGGTAGGCGCTGCTCTCGCTCCTCCTCCTCCTCCGCCTCCTCCTGCTCCTCCGCCGCCGCCGCCTCCTCGTAGCGCGGTGGTGGTGGCGGGCAGGCTCCGGCCGCGGCCCCGCAGCTCCCCGCCGAGGCGGCGCGGCCTCCGCTCCCTTCGCTCCCGCCTTTCCTCGGCCGCTGCTCGGCCCCGCCGCGATGTCGGGCGGCGCGGCGGGCGCCCCCAAGTCTCTCGCGTCCTCCGGGCCCAAGTCGCTGCGGGAGATGCCGCATCCCCTGGCCACGTCCAGCAGCGAGGAGATGGGGCCGGCGCTCACCCCCAGCCCCGACCTACTCCTGCCCCGCAGCATCGCCGACAAGGTACGGCTCGGGGAAGGGGGGGGGGAGGAGGGCGGCATTTTGGGGTGGTGGTGTCTCTGCTTTTGAAGGGGAGCATAGAGAGGAGGGAGATAGGCTCTGTGTGTGTGTGCTTCCTCGCCACGTCCCCTTCCCTGGCTGCCTCCCTGGCTCCCCGCGGGGAAATGAAGCCCTGGGCGCTGCTGACATCCATTACAAGAGCCCGGGACTGCCCGAGCGGGAGAAGGCACCCGGTGTGGGGGTTGCAGGCATCATCTCCCTCTCTGCGAGGGAGCAGCTGGGACTCCGGTGCTCCCATTCTCACTGGAGTGGGTGCGAGAGGCAAGATTTACTGATCCTGTCTTCCTGTGTCTCATACCCTCTACGGATGGGTCTGAATGCTTTAGGAATTGCTGCGACTCCCTCGCTGTCTCCTTCCTGTAGCCCTCACAGGGAAGGCTTGGAGCTGCTGTTGTTCCTTTACCACCGAGCTTGCCATTACCTTGTCTGTGATTATCCTCTCCAGAGCTGAGCTCCTGCTTGCTTCTTTACAGCAGTGTAATATGGAAATGATGCTGTTGTAGGAGTATCTGTGCCTGCTTTCTCTTCCCTAGCTCTGGCATGTGTACACAGGATACTAGCAGGCTTTGTGAAGTGCCTTGCTTGTGTGTGAGCCTTGGATGTGATAATTCCTGAATGTGAACACAAAAGTGGCAGCACAGCGCTCCTGATATGTTAAGTACTCTTGTAAGGACTTAGTATTTCTATGGGCAGACTTCCTGAAATGTGTTAAGGTAGCATTTCCTGGGAGCAAGGGTTACAAGGGGCGAGATTGATTTGAGACTTTATAATAAGCAGGTATGGGCCAGCTGGTGTGCGTACAAGGTGTTACAGAGCTGCTGGTAGCAAGAGATGCTTGCTGTAGCTGTATAGTTATAGGGAGCATGGATCTGCTTCTGGGCAGGACAGATCTGCTAGCCTCCAAAGGCCTTGGGGGTGCCAGCAGTATCTGGTCTGGTATGCTCCCATGCACTAGGGGAATGAGTCAAAGTAGTCTGGCTTCTTCCATGTGTCACCTTCTGCTGCCCTGTAACAGTGCTGTACAGACTCAGCACTTGTTCCTGACGATGTAAGGAACCCTCTTCTTGAGCATTTGCCTACTGTTGCTCAAGTGAGATGCCTGGCTTACCTTCACTCTGGGAACATGCCTTCATCTGAGAAATTTGTTGAAGAGTTGATGGCCTTCTGAGAGAAGGAGTTATGTGAGTATGGTGGGAGTAGAAATTATGGAGAGTTTTGTCTATGATACATTGGATATACTCATTTAACTAGGTTGCTGTTTGACCAACCAGTAGCATTAGGAGTTGGCAACTGCCTTCATGGGTCTTCTCACAGCACAGGAGTGCAGTGCTGGTACTGTACTCTGTTAACACTGTCTATTCATACTGCCGTGTAGCTGCTGAGGAGCTCTGTTCTGAGGAATAGCTCATACCCCATAACTTCTTTCTTCAACTGTATTAAAGAGGTTTTTTGCTTTTGGAGTGCAAGCAAGCTCCTTTCCACTTTACTGCTTTGAGATGTCTGAGAAGTATATCCGCATCCCTGATGACCTAGACACAGAAATACCTCTCTAGCCTCAGGCTGTGGTCAGCTAACTTCTTGTCAGTAGGAAGATACTTGCCCAGTTTTTTTATCAGCAACACAGGTGAAGTCCATTTTCTAGTAACTGTAGTATTGTCCTGTTCTAGGTACTTGGCAGAGCAGATGTACTGTACTCTAAAGGGGAGAACAGAAAGGGGCTGAGGTAAGTGATTTTTAGAGTCAAGAGCAGCTCAGGGGTTGACCTGGAAGTGACACTAGGGTAATGAGCCTTGCAGAATAAAGGGATTTCCAATAGGAAGAGAGCAGCATTCTTTTTTTTCCTTCTAGCTGAATTAGCAGAAAAAGCCAAATGTCTGATCCTTCTGATGGACAGAATCCAACAGCTCTGCTGTATGAGGGATATCCCTTCTTCCACTTAATACCTGATGCACTGACAAGAAAAAAAATTAGTTGATTTCTCTCCCGCCTCAGAAAAAAATTCAGTGAACAAACTGATATTTATAAGTTTAAGGCAAGAGTAAACTTAAAGTTCTTGCACTGTGTATTTGAGTAGTTTAGAGAGTATGGTAAGTGGAGGCAAATAGGTAAAACTGCCTTTTAGGTGGTTAGTATGCCTCCTGATCTTAATCGCTGGTGGTCATTTTGAGAGGCTGGCTCACTAATCAACTAACAATGTGTGGATAGCTCCAAGAGTTGGATAACAAAGGGAAGTCAGTATTCAAGTCTGACTTGAGTTTAAAGCTCAGCAGCTGTTCCTTATTGATTCTTAAATAGGAGCTGTGCTCATCTGCTCTCTTGGCTTTTCTGGAGAGTCTGGTGGAGATTGGCACTGCAGAAGTTTGGGTTGAAGTCTACTGACTGAGAGCTGCTTTGAAGCAGGAAGCTTATGTAAAGACCACTATCCATACCCAGGCCTGTATTAGGATATCCCTCTGGCAGAGGGATAGTGGCAATGGCTGAACCATCAGCATGAACTGGATAACTTACTTTTTTTGTGTTCTTCTTACCTGCTTTGAGCAAATACTTCCTAAACATTGTTGCAAGACAAAAGTCCATAAGGCTGACATCCTCTGAGGGGAGAAAGTGCAGAAGTAAGGGAAGTTGTCTGCTCATAAAGCAATGTTTCAGTTTCCACTGCCACAGATGTGCAGCCTGAAGTGGCTAAGCCTCTACCATCACTGCTTTGCATTCTTTAAAGCATGCTTTCCTGGCTTTTTTGGAGACGCTGAGTGAAAAAGCTAGTTTTTCCTGAGTCAGAGGAACCTGGCAGACAGAAATACTGCCTGTGTGTCTCCTGTTGTTGTTTTTTGTTTTTTTTTTTTTTTTTTTTGATTCAAACATGGGAATAATCTAGTAGCTTAGAACCTGTCTAACTTCAAAGTCTCATAAACCTTTGGTTGCTGCTTAAGAACAGTGGCTAGTGCTACTGGAGGAGTAGGTCATAGGAAAGGGAAGGAAATCCTTCTGTGCTGTTTACTATGGATTCCCTGGTTGTGAGGCCCTCTAAATGGACTAGTTTCAAGTTTTCTGAGTCTTATGAAGAGAGCTGCAGAGCTTTCCTTGTGTCTGAAAAAGAGTCTTCATTCTTACTTGTAGGAGAGAGCTGTTTTAGGAGCCAGGTAACCTTGACTTCTGAGTGTCATCTAACCTCTTAAATGAAATGGACATTTCTGGTTAAGTACTTGACTTTCACAGTGATTTTGCAGCAAGCATGAAATACTGGAGTTGTAGATGGTCTCTGAAGCACTTCTGTATTGGTCAGGTGTTTCTGTAAAGATATTTCTGTTCCCTTTAGGTTTAATGGCATAAAATGTTGTTTGTTCTGATACCTGACCACTGTCAGCTTTTGTGAGCTTATTGTTCCTTTATCCTTGCTAGCCATCAAATAAGGAGACAGCTAAAGCTGAAGCTAATCAGTACTGACCCCCCACCCCTTTTTTTTTTGACATCAGGTGAGAGAAACATGCAGGAAGAAACAGTCCTTTGGGATGCATGATAGTGTCCATTGCAGAGTTAGCTGTAAAACTGAGTTTTTGTTCTTTTCTAGAGCTTTTGGAAGGCATGCAGGGTAATTGAGATCTGCTTTTCAGAGCAGATCCTCTGCAGAAGGAGGTAAGATAAATGGGGAAGTGTCAGTATGGATTTCTCTCCTTTTTTTCCTTAAATTTTTTTTTTTTTTTTAAAAAAGGAAGTAGTGCTTGCATGTGACTGCTTGAATCCAGTTCACTAGTTTGTCACTTTCAATAGTGAATGTGCTCTGTGCATGAGGACAAACACTTTGACACTGAGGAGAAAAGGCGTTATTAACGGGTTACTTGGTTTGGAGCAGAGGTGAGGAGTCCATGGTACTCTTCTGTGTAATGGTACCCGCATGGTTGTGGGAGTATGATCAGACTCAGGATGCAGCCCCACTGAGGCTGTACAGATTTAATAGCATGCTGCTAAGTGTTAGAAGTGCCAGGCTGTGCAGAATTAGAAAGTGTTCGGTATGGCTTATTCCAGCTGTCCTCTCTACCTGTGGTCCTTGCATTCCCTCTAGATTTGTGTTGTGTGAGTATCTAACAGGGAGATGTTGGCTGTTTTTGCTATGGTTTGCTCTGGTCTGCCTTGAGACTGGCAGCGATCTGATAGGGTCCTAATTCCCAGTACTGGTTTCTTGTCTATCCCTCCAAAAGCTTTCCTATCCCACCTGTCCTAGGGCTCAGACTCCCTTGTCCTCTTTCAGACATCTCTAATGACCTGATGCTGTACCTATGGCCAGTTACCTATAACCTGTTCAGCTTTTTTTCTTTGAAGATGCACATGCCTTGTATTTGTCTCTGTTAACACTAGATAGCTGAAGTGAGCTTCCAGGCTGTTTTACAGATATATCAAGCAGATCTGATGTGAAATACCAGGCTTGCAATGGATATATGGCTTGAATTTGCTAGTTTGTGGAGATGGATGTTAAAACTCCTACTGCAAACTTCTGACTACTGTCTGAAACCTATTTGCTTGCATGTGACCCATGGCTCATCTGCTTCTTTGTTACCACCCTGGTGAACCAGTAGGCCCATATTAGCAACTGATCAAGTATAAATATGTGGTGTGTTTGCTGGAGTGCTGTTACTTAGCACTCATTCTGGAAGGGAGCCTGGCAGCTCTCCAATAAAAAAATATACTGAGAGTCTGGAGCTCTACTTCCAGCCTCCTTGGTTGCTAGTTTATAATTATTGCTCTTAAGTTTATCCACCCACAGATGAAACCAGTTTGCAGTATAATCTGAAATCTTAAAATAGATCAGCCTGGGCTTCTACAAACCTCTTCCTTCTCTAACTAAATGACAACTGTTAAACTAGCATCGTGTATTTTTCTTAAAGCAAGCTGGAGGTAAGTTCTCAGTCTTGGGAGAGACGGAGGATTACAGAAAGTCAGGAACTGAAGTTGCTGAACTTGTGAAACGATGTCAGTATGGATGAGTTGATCTCACTTCCAATCTACAGGAACACAAAATGGAGCATCACCTAAGTTGAGGCTGGAAGGCACCTCTGGATATCTTCTAGTCCAACCCCTCAGCTCAGAGCAGGGTTAGCTAGAGCGGGCTGTCAAGGATGCTCTGAAGTTGGTTTTTGAGTATCTCTCTGGGCAACCTGCTCTTCCATCTTGTCACCCACAAAGTAAAATTTCTTTCTCATGTTTAAGTGAAACTTCCAATATTAAAGTTTGGGCCCATTGTCTCTTGTTCTGTTGTTGGATCCACTGAGGAGAATTTTTCACCACCTTCTGTACACCCTCCCATTAGTTATTTATCCATGTTGGTAAGATCCCCTGAGTGTTCTCTAGATTTCTAGATTGTTGGCCGCCTTTGCCATGAGGCATATTGTTGGCTCGTGGTCAACTTTTCCATTGGGATCTATTGTGTGTGGTGTATTTTTTTTTTTTTTTATCTCCTTCTGCCAAGCTGCTTTTCAGCCAGTTAGCCAGCCCCCAGCACATACCGCTACATGGGGTTATTTCTGCCAGGTACAGGATTTTGCATTTCCTCATGTTGAATTTCATGAGGTACCTGTCAGCCCATTTCTCCAACCTGTTGAGGTCCATCTGAATGATAGCACAACCACCAGGTATATCCAGCACTGTCCACTGTTCTGTATCCTCAGCACACTGGCTGAGGATGCACCCTGTCCTGTCATTAATGAAGGTGTTAAACAGTAGTGGCCCTAATATTATCTGCTGGTGTATTCCACTAATGACTGCCCTCCAGCTGGAATTTGTGGGGTCACAACCTTTTGAGCCTAGCAGTTCAGCCAGTTTTCAGTCTATGTTGCTGTACATCTGCCTAGCTTGCACCTCATCAGCTTGTGTAGGAGGATGTTATGGGAGGCAATGTTGAAAGCTCTCTTAAAGTTGAGATGAACACATTAAAGCTCTCCTGTATACCAGACCAGTCATATCTTCATATCAGGTGTTGGGTTGGTTAAGCATGATTTCCTTTAAGTCCATGCTGCCTCTTATCACTATGTCCTTCGTGTGTTTGGAAACTGTTTCCAGTATTTGCTTTATCACCTTTACAGGTATTGAGGTGAAGCTGACTGGCCTGTAGTTCCCTGTATCTGCCACCTTGAAGACAGGAGTGACACTTGTTTTCTTCCATTCATCTCAAACCTCCCCTCATCACAGTAATAAGGATAAAATAAATGAAAATGGTATTGCAGTGGCATCATCCAGCTGCCTCAACACTTGAGGGTCCATCTCATCATGGGTTTATGTCTGTCGAGTCTGTTGAAATGCTCCCTGACTTGGTTGTCAGGGTAAATTTTGCCTTGTTCCAGACTTTCCCACTGGGCTTGGGGCCTGGGATTCCTGAATGCTGGTCATCTTAATGAGACTGAGGCAAAGAAAGCACTGCATACTTGGCCTTATCTGTGTCCTTTGTTTTCAGATCCTCTGCCCCATCAGGACTGCATTTTCTATGTTCTTTGTTTTGCTGCTGATGTACCTGTAGAAGCCTTTCTTGTTGCTGTTCTCATCCTTTGCCAGATTTGGCTCCATCTCACTAAACCCATCCCTGCATGTTCAGACAGTGTCTCTGTATTCTTCCTGGGTCAACTGTAACTGCTGCTGCCTTTTTTATGCTTCCTTTTTATACTTGGATTTAGTCAGGATCTCCATGTTCATGCATGCAGGTCTCTAGCCACCTTTGCTTGATTTTCTGCTCATTGGGATGGACCAGTTTTAGGGCTGAAGAGGTGTTCTTTGAAAATCAGCTAGTTCTCCTGCATGCCTCTCCAGGGCCATGTGCCTTCTTCCTAGCAGATCCCTGAAGAAGCCAAAGTCTGCTTCCTGAAAGTCTAGGATTGTGATCCTGCCCTCTGCTTTGCTCTCTCCTCTTAGGATCCCGAACTCCACCAGCTAATGGCTACTGTGGCTGAGGCAGCCCCCTACCTTCACATCCCTGACCAATTCTTTCTTCTTTCTAAGACTAAAGCTCAGCAGAGCATCTCCCCATGTCAGCTGATCAGTCACCTGTGTCAGGCAGTTGTCATCAATGCACTTCAGAAACCTTCTAGATTGAGGGACAACCTCTGCTGTATTGTCCCTCTAGCAAATACTGTGATTCAAGTTACCCATAAGGACCTGTGAACAAACATGAGGCTTCTTCTGGTAAATATAGTCTGTAGAAGAAGTGCTTGAAGGACACAGGAATGTTGATTTCCACCTAGGGCAGTAGGATGGCTAGTTCAGTTGAAAGGTCTCTTGGCTGTTTCATAATTCACCTATTTATGGAAGCTCTTCTTCTGGCTTTTGGGAAATCCTGTGGTTCTCTTCCCCCAGTCACTGCACTGAATGGGGAGATTTTGTTGCATAGCAGATGTGTGTTAAATCACTGATCCGTGGTTCTTAGGCCAGGAAGCTTTTAGGTACGAGCAGTTGTCTGCCACATGCTTCAAGTGGGCCATCAGCTCTCAGAGGATGAACTTAGTCATCGTCTTGTTTAAAGGAACTGCTGTCTCTTCCCCTGTTGTACTGTGTGCATGTGTGCGTTAGGCAGCTCTTTTCTCGTCTCCTAGTTAAAAGAACTGATTTAAACCTATCATGGCTTTCAGCTTGCCATCAGTGCTCTACAAAGCTGCTGGCTGAATTCTGTTTCCCATCTTTCACAATGGTGGTAACTAGAACTGCTTTCTTTAGCTATTTCATCTCTCAAACTCATATCAGTTGGATAGGTTAATACCATGGTATCTGCCTCTTTTTTACGTGTAGCCACTCTGGGGTTTGATGGCGTAGAAGCACATACAACAATGCATTGGTGCGCTTGCTTACAGTTGCCTTCATTTGTAGAAATAGGATTTTATTCTTAAGGGTGCTTTAATGGTATCTTACAATGTAGGTGCTCCAGTACTGTTGTAAAATTGTGCTTGGTGGTCTCTTTATGATCAACAACTTCCCAATACAGTGAGTTTCTCTGGAATTGACAATTCCATCTCTTTTGAGCAAGATGAAAGGTAACTAACACTTAACTTGGGACAAATACTTGCATCAACATAACTGTCTTAGTACCATTACTTTTAATTTTTCCATCTGGTAAAACCAAACATAGCTTCTACTGTATCACAGTATTGTTACTTTGTGGTTCTTATTTCAACTTCATGGAGAGAGGGGTATACTTTGAGGTTTAATTCGGTGTTGCATAGATTTTATAACCTTTTCAACAGGATTGCTTCATACTTAATGAGACAGAATATTGAAAACAGATATTCAAAACGTATGTAGAGGAACTTAGTTCTTCAGCCGGGTTTCAGAAGGGTGAGTCTTGGCAGTAACTTGTTTGCCATGGTGGAAAAAATTATGCTTGGTGGTCGGAAAGAATCCTCTGGGCTGCCTGTGCTGGAACGCCTCAAAACTACCAGAGTTGCTGAGTGCTCTCTGAACTCCTTCATGGGGAGAAGGGGATAACCAGATCGGTTAAGAAGCTCTCCTTTTACAGCTGTGTGGGCACATCATTCTCCTCTTGGTGCCTCGGGTTCGTGATAAGCCTCAGGCAGCATGTCTTTGCAACTAATGATGGGAGGGATAGAGGATAAAGACTGAGGCTTTCCAACTGACACACTGTGATCTGGGAGACATCAGTTCCCAGATTAATTTGCAAACTACTGTCCTGGTGTCTTCTAGCATTGTGGAGTAGTCTTGTGGTATTTCAAACAGATCATCTGGCTGTCACACTAGCCAGTCTCTTCCTTATCTGAGTAGAGAGGCTGGTTTCTGTAAAGTAGGTCAGGAGACAAGACAGGAGCTCTTATGGTGTAGTAAGACTTAACTCATCACTGCTACATGCAAATCTACTTGCAACACCTAAACTTCATCTTTGAGATTGTAACTTCTATGTGCTTTCAGTCTGCAGAAGACAACCTATTAAAAATGGCATTTGATCTTGTGTATTTCTCAGAAGTAACTTCACCAAGGCTTGTTCTTTGCTGACCTCAAGCAAGATCTTAAATGCTGAGCTGTGTTGGCTTTTTATGTTGTGACTGACTTGACTGCCTGGGCAGAGGTTGCAGTGCAGCTGTGACTCCAAGCTCTTGTGGCTGGGGAAAACTATACCCATCACTAGGATGAAATGGGGCAGAAAGCGCTAAACTCCACCTTGGACATGGTGGCAGCTGCAACTCTATGGTAAAAGCTGAGTGAATTTACTCTTAGTAAGAATTTACTCGTAGTAAATTATTGAAAAACTGTGGGGAACCCGTTTCTATTCCAGTTACTACAGGCAATAACTGTCTGCACATTAGCTATTACCAATACTGCAATGACCAACTGAAGATGGAAGACAAATCCAGTGAACTGCAGCTCTTTTTATGAGTTAGCAATCCCTGTGGCATTCCAACTTAAATGGTTTACTGCCAGATGAATTTATGGGACATGTTTTATTTTCTAAATTGGGAGGGTTTGGAAGAGGTGTTGCCTTGTAGCTGTAGGTGATGTTATAATGCCACAACTTGATTCTTAACCAACTACTTCACAGAATCATGAAGTATCTGAATAAGCATTTAGGTAAGCATAGGTTGGTGGAATTAGCTGAAATTGTTCTGAAAATAAAGACAATAATCCAAAATTCATACAACAAGCAAGGAAAGAGCTCAGCCAACAGCTGTATTTAGAGTGGTCCTCAAGGCATAAATTCCTCTAGAGAACATCACTGTCTTGCATCCACATTTGGAGCTTCTACACTGCTTCTTTTATGAAGCAGTAAGAAGTAGGCAAGCTATTACTCTGGAGGTGAAGGTGGTGGTGTCTCTAACCTCTAAAGATGGACTTTTGCTGCACTCAGATTTGTGTTTTTATGTATCTTAGGTTGAAGAGAACTACACTAGTGTGAGAGCAAAGACATCATGAAAATGTGTAGTACTCTACTCTCCAGGAAAATTAGCAAAATGTAAATACCAACTGGCTTTACTTGCTTCTAGATGATACCCTCAAATTAAGGAGTGCAGACCCAACTGTGAGGATGACAACCTCTTAGACTGTCTTGGGAAGTAACAGTTGCAGTGGTCTGTAGTGTTGTTAGTGATGGGATGTCTTACAGCACTGAAGCACGTGCTTTAATCTTGGTTCTTATTGTTGGTATGTGCTCTAGCCTCAAGCTGAATTTAAGCCTTAAAAAACAAGCTCTCTTAAACCACCCTATTGCTGCATATCTGTGAGTAGATAGTGGCCTCTCAAAGCCAAAACACTAGCAAGGAGTGAAGCTTTTCTCTGTCACATCTACCAGAAAAGCTGTTACTATGTTGGTTCAATGCCCTGTCCTCATGGGAAAATGTTGTCTCACACTGCTTGAATGGAACTTGCTTTATCCTCCTGAAGGCCCTTTTAGGGTATAAACCCCCCCCCACCTTAAAGTCTGTCTGCATAGTTGGCCTTGCTTTTCTGGTGAGTTTGAATGATGTGATGTGTTCCTTGAAAGGAACATGCTGCAGTGCAGGTGTTGCTCAAGGGCAGAGAAGCCTCTTCCCCCTCAGTGCTGCAGGTGGCGTTCGCAACAGCTACTTTTGACTAGCTCAGTGGTGAAAGTGCTGACATGTTGGAATGGTAAGTGGTAGACTACCCCAGACAATACTCAAACTCATGCTTAACTGGATAGAACTGGCACCTTTGCTGTAGATTTTAGATGCTAGTATAAGGTTAATTGTAAGTGAAAATCTTGGATGCTGCCAAGACGAAGCTGCGTTTTTAGATTGTCTCCAAGAAAATCCCTGGAAAACTTTAATCAATACTGTTTATTGCCAGTGATTAGTTTGGCCTCTTCAGGATTTATACGCTGACTTTAAATGTTCTGAGTAGCTTGCTTCTGGATCAGTATACTTCACTTGAAGCCATGTGTGCCAAACACCTGTATGTGCTACAGTGGCTGTCAGGAGCCTAGGCCATATAAATAAAGGGTGTTTCTATAGATTAATTAATCTGTAGATCTCTTGCCTTATTTATTCCCTCCATCAGTCTCTATAGATAGTTTCCACAGTGTGAGGAAATTCTGGATGACTCGTTTTCCTCGCTTGCTCTCCTTAAAGCTGGGAGTGAAGCGGTCATACTGTGTGGATTCTGTTTTTTTGTTTGTTTGTTTGGTTTGTTTTTTTTGGTTTTGTTGTGTTTTTTTTCTTCCAACAGTTATGTACTTTATTTTACCCCTCTGGGAGCAAATGCCTTTCTGCTGGAAAGGATCTTGTTTATCAGCAAACATGATGGAGGGCTATCTCTTAAATTGCACCTGCATAAACTATGAGAGCTCCACCAAGAGCACACCCTTCAGCTCTTCCAGGGTTTGAGATAAAAGCATGAGTTCTCCCCTTTTAAATAGCTCTGCCTCCTTTACTTGCACAGCGATGTCTTGTCAGTCTGACTTGCTCTCATGAAATGTCCAGTGATCTTGTGTGGGGAAATGCTAATGCAACTCATCTAAAACAGTGAGAATGAGGAAACCTACATCATAGTGCAATATGGAATTGTACTCTTCCTTGTTTAAACAAAATATTCACCAGGATACTACAGTGCTTTCCAGCCCCTTATCTCTTTCCTTCCTGTTTTTTCTCTCTGCTCTCCCCAATCCTTTGCATCTGTTCACATTTCAAAAATATTACTGTTTTTTCTCAAAAACATCCCAGCCAAATTGGAACTTCAGTGTCACTGGATACCTAGATAACTGATGCAGCTAAATGTACCTCTAGAAAGTGAACAGGAAAAAAACTGCTGCATGATGTGTCTGCAGAGCTTTAACACAAAGCCATATGTCTCTAGGAGAAAGCAGTTTAGTTTGGACAAGCTTAACAAACTGTTCCATCTGTAATCAGATATAAATCTGGCTTCTTGGATTGGGAATGACTACTAGTCATATTCTGGATTCAAGTTTTCCTGCTCATGGTCTGAATCCTGGTTGCTGCTTTGCTGTTTCGAAGGTCAGAGCACAGGTCCTGAAAATGGAGCTTTAAACAAAACAATGGGTGTGTTAGGTTTGTTCATTAACAAGGTGCTCTTTAGCATGTTGAAATGGGTTATGATGTTCCTGTGCATACAGCTGCAGAACCCATCTGTTAATAACTCAAGACTTTTAACAAACAATACTCTTGAAACAAACTTCTTGCAGATAGACATGGAACTTAACAGAGTTAGAGGAGAGTAACTGGAGACTTGACTCAAAAGGTCTGTATTCTTCTAAATGTTTCTGAAGACATCTAGCTTCTGCCATTTGTGGAGATCTCTGAGTGGATCTAGAGTGGAGTTGGTGCCTATTGCTTTCTACTGAGAACAGTAGGAGGAAGAAAGATGCAAATACAAGTCTGCCCAAATGTTAAATTCTCTTGGTTTCCTTTGGGTCACAGATACTTTTCTGTTACTTTCTACAGTTTAAACATGACTGAACTAATCTTGCTGGACAGTTGCCAGACTGGCTTTTCGCTTAGGAGGATAGATAAAGATTTTTGTGAGAGCTATAGTGCTTTGTAAACAGATGTAGAAGCTAGCCTTGGATCTGGGACTGTTTCTTCCAAGAGAACAGTTCATCCTGTGGATGTGTTAGAATATATCTTTGCATTTAAAATACCTTGACACAGTAAGGGAGCTATAAGATACGGCAAGCATCCAGTTACTTGTCACACTTTCCTTCCTGTTTAAAGGATATGGGGAAGTACATGTCAGGTTAGTGAGAGTTAATAAGACAAAAGTATGTCTTATTCCTTTGCATTTTGCCTAATCAATGTCTCCTCCAAATAACAACCCATTTCACCTGTCTGATGGCCCCCAAAGCCTTTTGGCCTTTTGTGCACAAAGTAGCACAGTAACATTGTTACTCAAATTGAAGGACTTGTCTTAACTGCTGTGAAACATCTGTGAGATGCCACTCATAACCCTCACTTTTAGAGTGTAACCTGAACCACAATTTAGTTTTAGTGTGATATTGTGCAGTTCCCCTTCCAGGCTAGGAAAAGAGGCCACCCTATTAAGGACTCTGTGAGAAGACAGACATATAGCCAGACTGTATGAATGGATGGTCTAATATGGTACTTGACACCTTCTTGTGACACCCCCCTTTTACCTCCATGAAACCAAAGCCTTATTGTAGCTGAGTCCTGGAAGACTTCAACAGCAGAGGTAGGAGATGGCTTATTGGTCTTGATGTAAATGCTGTTTGCAGGAAACACTTCTATGCCCACAGTCTTGCTCTGGTTAGATTAACTGTGATTTATGGGAAGATAAACCACAAAGTAAAATAATCCGTCCTATAAAACTTGGCTGTTAGCCTCAGGGAAGAGGTGGGAATCCCATGACATGCATGAATGGCTTAGAAAGTGCTCATATCAATTATGTAGTGTCTCTGAGAACCTTGTTCCAGTGTTTCTTTGTCCAGCCACAGTGCAAAGAAACACTATTCTGAGTGTGATACCTTTCTAAGCAAGAATGCTCCCAGGCCTTGAGTGGTACCAAACTGCATGCTGTTGCAATCAGTTGCTGTGTCTAAATTTCTTATTTTTTTCAGGGATACTGAGTCTGTTTCTAGGCAACTCAGACCTACAGAGCAGAAACACTAGTTTGAGTGATGAACTCCGTAACAAAGTCATCAGACCCATGACTTGGCATCATGCTGTACTCTGACACCTGTTTAAAATATCCTCAGAGCAGATTGATCCAGTTTTTATCTAGTGGCTTTTTGGTTAGATGGGCAGAATACCCAGGGTAGTGCTAGAAATGTGGAGGTGAGACTTGGACCAGGTGTGGTATGCGTGCCCCACTAGACTTAGGGGCTTTCTGCCCAACACTGCAGGGCCCACAGACTTGCTGCAATACCCTCCAGGGCTAGGAAGTAAAAATCTGCCTGCAACACCCAGCACTGTCCCTCCTCTGCTGACTGACACATTTCCAGGTAAGAGTGAGAAGAATTGCTTCTGATTTGAGCTTAGTCTGTATTGCTCTTAAAATAGCCTCAACCTTGCAGTCTGATTCTAGATGATTAATATAGTGGAAAACACTGACCTTTTCTGAGGGTATAATCTTGTTCCTTGTGAGTACACCCACACACACTGTACTCTTCTTCCCAATACTGGAGAAGGATGTCAGGATCTGGTGTATATGTAAGCACTTACGCTTTCCCAGTAGGGTAGGTCCAGCCTTAGAAGTTGATTCTCACAGTTCTGGTCGAACTACAGTTTAGCACTGTCTTGTATGTGGATCAATATAGAAATGTGGTAGTTCCCACTGGGAACAAATAGGGTTTTTGGAGTTTAACTGTGGGGTTTTGGTTTGTTTAAACCATGTAGAGCAAGACTGCCTTGTTATCCCCCCATCCCTACTGTGTCTAGAGCATTCTCCCTTCTCTGCAGCCTGGGTCCCCACTTTGGTCACTCTTGCGTTAGAGCAGTTGCCCAATGACAACTGCAAGAGGAGAGAACATGCAGTATCTCATATTTACCATAAATATGTCTGGGGAAACAAAGGTGACCTGTAATAAGCAAAGTATCATGCTGTTGCCTGGTAGAGTATGAAACTGAACATATATCAAGGGGAAGCAAATGCCTTCTCTTCCCTTCTTTGCTATCTGAAGAGAAGTTTAGGTATTTGTCTTGCAGCTGGTATTGTGTAATAGTGTTGTACAGATTGAGATTTCACTATACAGATGCTCAGTGAGATCTTATACTATGCTGTCAGTGACAGATGAACTGTTCTAGATGGACCGGAGGTCAGAAAGTTGCTTTCCCTTCTATGCAGAGTTGACTTGTACAGGTCAGTGGCAGAGAACTCTAAGCAAAACATACCTGCTTTCAAAATTTGCTGGGATGAGACAAGTAGTGCTATGAACAGGTCTGTGAAAGCCAAGTTAATGCAAGCTTTTATAGTTTTCTTGGGAATATTTACATCTAAACCATTCTAGTTTTCCAGTCACCAGCAACAATTCTGCTGTGGCTTATTGTGTACTGAAGGTATGACTATTCCAGAAACCATCTGCAATCATTGTGTAGAATTGTTGTCCCCTCAACATGACTGTATCTGTGGTTGTGTCTCTCTGTCACAGAAACAATGACAAAAAGCAATGAAATGCCTTGAAACAGGAGGAAGGTACACCACTCAGAGCTTCACTGCTTTGCTTCCGAAATTCAAAGAGTGGAACAGGCCTGCTGTAATGTCCCAGAGTTAGGCAGGGATATTTGGGGTTAAGTGCACCACTTGCCTCTAAACAGCAACACTTCTAAATGTCTCTTCCTGTCATCTCATACTTGTTGAATGAGAGCAATGTGCTTGAAAGGTCAGATGGTTTCAGGCTAACCCCTTCCAGAGATGAACTTATCTGTGCTTGGAAGACCTAGCTGAACCCCCTCTTCCACTTCCATGGACTACAGCTTTGATAGCTTTGTTATCTGGTTAAGATAGTATACTCACTAAGGCAGGATAGGTGAAAACTTAACATACAGTTTGTCGAAGCTGCACTACTGGCTAGCTGCACTTAACTCAGCAGGAGACTGCATGATCTTCACTTGACAATGAGCCAATATCTACAGAATTCTAGACCCTTTTTTAGCCTTTGAGGGTTGAGTCCTAGATGCTTTCTCTGGTGTGTACTACTCCATTGGGTTAGGCTGCCATCCAGAAGACTGAATACCAAGATCCTGAGGTTTTACTTTACGTGGGTCCAAGCTGCTCTGTAGATCCCAAGTCTTGGAAAATCTCCTGGGAGAATGAAGGAGGGAGATGACATCAGCTGGAAACTTCCCAACTCATTTTGCATCTCACATGCAGACTTCAAGGTTATAAGATTTAGCTGAAATTTAAACTTGGATGAAGTTAACTTCTTGATAGATTTAGTATCTGTTTCTGAACAGGCTAACTAGTTAAGGTGTTTGGACTGAATAATGCAACAAAAGAATGTGAAGCTGCTTCCTTACCAGATAGCAGCCTGCATAGTTGGCAGGGCTCATGCATTTCCAGCACAGTCAGTTCCTACTTGCCCTCCACTGTAGGATGCCAAACTTGTGCTGCTAGAGTTATCTGAACTCATGTACCCATAAATCTGTGTGTCTTGAGGAATCCTACAAACTTCATGGGAATGTGCAGAGTCTGCCTGTAGGTGGTTGTATAGCCGTGCACAAAAGCCTAATGGTTAGCCAGTAAATCATGAACCTGAAGGTCTGAATGTTGTACTATTTCTGCTATAGGTTGTGATCCTGGCCTTGCTAGACCTTCACCTGACCTGCTTCATCAGGTGACAAAGACTGTCCTGAGGTGGTAAGGGAGCAAGGCTAAGGATCTTTGCTCTTTACTTTAGAAAAAGCTTTGAAACTTGAGGAAGGTCTTCATGGATACTCTCTAAGACTTGAAGAATGTCTTGACAGAACCTGTCCTCCATTCCAACTTCTGGCTGCGAGAAGCAGCCTCCCCTTCTTCCCTGCTGTGGGACTACTCAAATTCGTGGCATGCTGACTGTACTGTGAGTAACAGGTGATGAACAGACTTTTTTTTCTGTGAAGAGCTTTGTAAACAGTAGATACCTGCTGGGACTTGGACTGCATTGATGTCTGATAATTCAGGTAGGTACCTAAAACAGTGGATGAGCAGCTACTTGGTGCACTAAAGGTGAAACTGGTGCATGAGCCCCCGGCATTGAAGTCAGACTCTTTGTTATATAAAACGATTAATTAATTTAAAATGCTTGTGGGTATGCTAATTACATTGACAGGTAGAAATGCAGATGGCTGTAGATCTTTCCTGGTAGGCTCTACAGGGCATACTTCTCTTTCTGTGGTAAAAGCAGACTAGAACAGATGTTGCAGTCTTGATTCCCCAAGTGCCATGGAAGAAAGCTAGTACCAATTAACATGATGATGAGGTGCTTTGCTGAAAGGATTACAGCCTGAGACAACTTAGATTGCTAGGCCATCTGTTGTGACACTTCAAAGCCTACCTCCTTCTAGCAATAGCATAACACTTCAGCAAAGTGATCCTGCCTAGTGTTAAATGAAGGTTCAGCAGTCATAAGCATTGTTCGTTGTGCAGTTAGCTAGGAGACTCTATCCATTAAGAAGGACAAATAGCTTCTAATTTGGCCTTCAACTACTGAAAACTAGCCAAGTAGCAAGGCATGATGCCAGCTGTGACTGCCAGGGGAGGGTTCTACCATCGCAGATGAGGCAGTGTAGCACAGTAGTACTTAAAATGTACACCTCTTCTGTCCTTTCCCAAAAGCTAGCAGCCCTTCTGCTCCTAACCAGAGTTGGTCTAGAAGCTTTACTTGATCTAGATCTGCTGTGTTTCATCCAAGGCTGAGATCAGGTAAAACTATCACAACGTTTATTTTAAGACCTGAGACATTAGACGGGACACATGATTACAGGAACACACTCAAGTAGATGGAAGTGTTATTCCAACCTTCACAAATCTCTGCACTGCTTAAGAAGTGCAGGACATGCTAGTATGATACTATTTCCCAAAATAATTGGTGAGGAAAGTTGCCAGTTTCGTCCAGGTGGCTGCAAGCTCCATCTTTGTTCCTTCTTCCAATTGCTCTGACACCTTGATACAGAGTTTTCATATTTTAAGCAAATTCCATCATATTCTTTAAGCTTTCTTTTGGAAGGGTTTTTTACAAGCTTTTGAGATCTCCTGTGCAACCAGGCTTAATCTGTTTCTGCAAGTTAATTCATTTCTATACTGGAAGCTTAGAATTTGACTGGCTGCAGTTCTGGTACAACTTGTCTTATACTAATGCTTCTTGCACATGGGCAATGAAGATCTGTCTTTTCGTTTTGGGAACAGGAACAGATTTGTCTATAGCTACTGTGGTGTCCTAGGGTTTGCTTTCTTTTTACTCTGCTCAGCCAAATTCTCCTGTCTAGCTGAACCGCAGATTTTCTGAAGCCATCTTCTGTCTGTTGCTAATCTTAGGCTCTTTGCTGCTTATTCTGTTTGTGTAACTCCCAACAGAACTCCTTGTCTGCTGAGTTATTGCAGCATTGCTTCTTCCTGTTGTACATGCTCCTGCTATGTTGAGTTTGAGCCAGATGCTAGTGTAGTTCAAGCTGTCTACCTCATGTATGAGCTGGTAAGCTGTGCCATGCTCATCCTGCTCTTTTGCCCTCCTCTTGCAAGAGCATTTGAGTGCTGACCTTCCATATCTTGCTCACTTGCCAGTTAAATCTGAAATATCCCATCTTTGGCAACCACTTCAGAGCATTAGCTGGAAGAATGCATCTAACCTCTCTGTTATTAGACAGTAGTTTAGATCGCCCCCTTTCCCAAATGTCCAGGCTAAAGCATTATTCTCCTTATTTCATAAGGCAGTCCTTAAGGTGAAGAGCATTACTACCAACAGTCCTGCAGGACTGCAACTGGTGGAGGTCTGTCTGTAAAATCCCAGTACTTCCATGATGGGTTTGTGACAAAGACTAGTAGGAACTTAGCCCTTTTCTTAGACATTGTCAAAGGCAGACCTTTGTAAATTGCTTTAACCTGAGGTTCTCACCTGTAATTCTGAACCCTTGAACAAAGGAGGATGTCTTTTGAAGACAGTGACTATGCTTGTCCAGCTGGAACATAAACCACAATTGCATAAGGAACACTGATGGACAAAGAGGATCTGACCCAAACAGGATTGCTTTGCTAAGATTGTATGTTTCATTCTGCCACTTAAAGGCTGTGTGAAGCTGGGGCTAAGTAGTAATTCTAAAACTAAAACTCTTATAGTTAATGTGCTGCTTAGCTGTAGTGATGTTTCTCTGTCTATCAACCAGAGGAGCCTTTATCCTTAGAAGTGAAACACTCTGGATAAATCTATTCTTGTGCTACTAGTTAAAACAAACAAAAACCTCTCCTCTCTTGGAAAAGAAGAGCCATGGATCTTTGGGACTTTCTGATACTATTGTCAGATGTTCCTATATACTGTACAACTTCTTATATGCTGTCAGCTGCCTCTGCTACAAAACCAGAGCAGTGAACGCATGTGAAGTTCCTGTGATATTTATTCAAAGTGGAGTAACCAGTAGTTGTATGGAATAGTTGGTCTGTATCAAAGTGTGGGACTCAAAGGTGTGGGAATGTACCAAGTTGACTATAAAGGTGTTTTTGTTTGTTTGTTTGGTTGGTTTTTGTTTGTTTGTTTTTCCTACTGCTGAGTCAGGTTCAAGGGACAAACTTTCCAAATCCTTGTGTGTCTCTTCCTAAGATAGCTACTTGCTGGTTCTTTTAGTATCTGTCTTTCCTAGGCACTGGATGATATTCTTGGCCCCTCCAAGTAAAACACAGTGTTTTCATTAGCCTCATGACTCCAAAAGGGAGGTGTGTATAGATGCTGGTGTTGAAATGTATGATCTGTGATTGTCCTGTAGTGCAGTTAATGGCAGTTCAGTCTCTGACTTCTGTCAGTGTGTTTGGAAGTTAAAGGACTGGGTGGGAAGACTCTGATAGAAGTTTGCCCATCCTCCTCTACTATAGGAGTCTCCAGAGGCGAAGGCTGACTGCATTCCAGTCAACTGAAAGGTTGCCACTTTGCTTGAAGCCTGTCTTGTAAGTAGGTCTCTTGATTTGCCTGGCTGTTTTGTTTTCAGAGTCTAAGTTAGTTCAGCAATATTTCTACTTCATCATGAAGAGAAACCAGGTTGCACCATACTAAGGGGAGGTATGGTGGTAATGTGCTTTCTTTTCAATTTATGGAACAGTAAAACAACCTAATATTCGAAGCCCAAACCTCAGAGGATTGCCCAGGTGTCCTGGAAAAAGGTGATCCTTGGAATTGCTGAAATAGCCCCTTTAATATATCAGTGAAGCTTGTCAGTGGCATCTTCAAGAATACTGTGCTTTACAGTGAACCCGTTCACTTATTAAAAACTTGCTGTTTTTTCATCTCCAATACAGGATCTCAGTCTACCCAATGGCACACCTGTGGACACTTCTAGCCCAGCTTCCTCCTCATCCCTTCTCAACAGACTGCAGCTGGATGATGACTTGGATGGGGAAACCAGAGACCTCTTTGTTACTGTTGATGATCCCAAAAAACATGTGTGCACAATGGAAACGTATATCACATACAGGGTTACGACAAAGGTACAAAGCAACATTCTCCTTTCTTACTACTTTTTTCTCTGGGAAGTTTGTTTAGGACATGTTCTGGATGTCTGTGCCTTGCCTCGTATTTCCTTAAGGACAAGAACTTAATGTCTTTCCTTGTGAATGTGTTGAAGGTGTGACTTCTCTTAGCAGAACTGTTACTACTTCAGTATATGAAACTATGCAAAACTTTTAATGTGTCAGTTTAGATTTTTGTCTCTGACTCTTAAATAGAACTGTTTATAAACTTGCAAAGCCAGTTTCTTTCATTAACTTGAAAGTTTGTTCATATAAAGTAATCTGACACCAATCTGGTGTGAGTTACCTCCCCTGAAGGGGAATGTGCCTTGTTGATTCACTGTTAATCATCTCACATTTGTGCCTATCGTTTTCTGAAATGCTTCGAGCTTGTTCCTTTAAGTGTTTACCACACTTCCTCTATCAGCCACTTACCTAAATCATAATCCTGATCCTCAACTGTAAACTAGCTTCCATGCAGTTGTTGGTACAGAAGGCTGTATAGCTGCTGCTAAAACTTAAGTAGCCTAAGAATGCTGTTGCCTACCAAAAGAAATATGCTAGAGATTTTTTTTTCAGCATGTGTTGTAGTTCAGTCATTGATGCAATCTAATTACACTAATAAGGAAAGTGATCAGAAAAGTCCACTGCACTCAGGACTGGAATGTTGATTTCTGTTAACTAGCTCATTCTCACTAGCAGCAGCTCCTAGGTGATGTTGACATCTGTTTTGGGCACTTATAGTTAACTACAGCAAAAAGTGTTCAGTAACTTCAGTAGGAATATACTTGATCTACTTGTCCAAAAAGATTAACATTCCTCTGGCCTACTTGAATGGCACTATATACTGGAGAGAATATTTTCCTTTGAGATAAGGAAGCCTTTACATACCACTTTTCTTTTTCTTTGTCAGAATGTCTATTCTAAAATTCTACTTTCAGACTGCACAGGAGAAAGTGTGGCTTCTCTAAAAGAGCAGCTACCTCTTACTGCACACTTAACTTAGGCCTGTCATTCTTTGTTGCTCTAAGTGTCTTAATCTTGCAAGAAATGCTGTATTTTACCTACTAGAAAATGCTAAGAAGTATTGTAAGAAACTTTTCTACTTGGAACAACTTAGCCTTCAGCTATTACATGACCAGAACAAATAGGAAGCACAAAATGAGATGCAACTTTCCACAGGCAAATGGCTAAAATTGGCTAAAGTTGTTTCCCCATTAAATTACAAGCCAAGTATTCTGTCAAGATAAATGCAGTGACACCCTAGTAATGTTCCTCTGCTTGGAAACCTGTGTTCATACAAGGGTTCCCTTCCATCTTAAATCAGAATTCTGGAATGTGGATAAGGTATTTACTATATTTAGATCAGATGTATTACCCAGCAGTGTCTTTTTTTAAATTTAAAACCCCCTCACCCTGTACTGGTGATTTTGCATATCTACCTACCAGTCTGTTAATACTTGCTTTATTTGGGATCTCACTGTAGCACATAAATCTGCTAGTTCATAGCCTTACAATACTATTGTGAAACAGTGCATAATTTATTCTTATCAGTCATCATTAAAGCCTTACTTCTTCAGGCTTATTATTCTTGTAAACTTCTGTCTAACCTCTAGGATCAGCACCTCTAGCACTATCTACCATTGTTTAAAAAAAGACTGTTTGGAAGACTAACACTATTAATGGCCTGATTCATTCTTGTCATATGAACAAGGCCTCTTTTGATGCCAAGCTAATTGCCCAATCAGCCATTGTAGCTGAAAGCAGTAATTAAACATGGCAAAAAAGTTGCACAGGAATAATTCCTAGACAGTGATGAGGATGAGTGATACTTGCACCTCCATGTTGTAGGTCAAAGTCCTATAGTAGACCTTGGTCCTGTCACCAGTGTAAGGCCATACTTTCTCATCACCTGCCTTGCAGTCTTGCATGAGGGGGTTTGAGAGCTTTCAGGGACTGAAAGTGTCTCTGTGGTGGCTCTGGATATGGAGGCAGGGATGGCTGCTTTCACCACTGAAAATGCTACTGGAACCTCAAAGGTTTAGGTGGACATTGGTCCTAGAATGAGTTATGCTGAAGACTTCCTTGCTGTAAAAAGCAGCATCAGTAGATGGAAGAGGGGAATGTAATTGCTAGTGCTGAAATGCATGCTTGTGCCTGTGACTGACTATACCACTGTTAGGGAAGAATGTAACCTGACCATGGTCTTGTTTTTATGTTGTGTTGTGTTTTTTTTTTTTTTTTTTTCTCTTTAGAAAGGCCCTTCATTGTAACAGCAAAACAGAAGTCTTGCGGTATACCCCAGACTTCTCATGTACTGATAACTTTGTCAGCAGGTGGTGGTGGCTGAGGAAGAGTCCAAAACAATGGTTTGCAGGGAAGTTGGGAAGAAAGCTTAGAGTTTACTTGGTCCTGCATGTGCCCCTGCATTTATAGCTTCCCAGTAAGAGACAGGTGCCATTCCCCAGCCTCTCTTCTGGGTGAATGCATTGAAAGAACATAATGGGAATCCCCAGAATAACAAAGTCAGTGCTTCAGACCTGGTTCTCTTGACTCTTCCATACCCTATTTTCTTCTTTCTAAAAGCAGTTTTCTTACACGGGGAGGCTAGTGAAATCAAAAAGGTGGGTGAAACTTGTGTTGGAATTTAATCTGTCTTGGCTGTGATTATTGAAATGTTGTCTCAGGTGTTCTTGATGATACACCTCTTCAGATACCGATGTGTACTCTAGAGGGATTTTATCAAGCAGATGTTTGAGGAGCAAGGAAGAAAATTAAGCTTACCCTTATGTAGTCATTTCTCCTGAGGGAAACATAAGTAAGAGTACTTTTAATTTCACTGTCACTGTACTTTCTAGGACAGCAAGGCTGCCTTCTGTGCCTTTTCCCACAGAGGCCTGAACAGCTGTGTGCCGTTCCTCAGAGTCATGCAGTTGCTCTGCAGGCTTGAAGAAAGAGGCTTTCAAACCAATCAATACTGATGTGACAGTCTCCATGTTTTTTCCTGTCCTTCTCCTCCTGCTTCCAGTGCATGTACTGGGTAGGTTACCTGAGCACATGAAACAGCTTGATCCCTGGAGAGGAGCAGGTGCAAGTGCTATGATCTCTTTTTCAAACAGGCTAAGCTATATGAGGCAAACGAAACTATGAATTGCTAACCTTGTTCCCTTCCCCCCTCTGCCATTCTTCTCTTTTTCTAGTTGAAGATTTTGCCCCAAATTTAAATGGTTACACGAAAGGGAATCCACAATCAGGCATAGTGAGTGAGGGACTAGAACTAGAGTACAAAAATACTTTCACATAGTCATCACAGGCTAGCTTTAGGTTTGGCTGCTAACTCCTTTCAAGAAAGACAAGAATCTTACACAAGATCAAGACTTGGTAATTGCCTTAATATTGCCTCAAGTCAAAACTATTCCAACAACAGAGGTGAAAGTGTCTGTAACCCTGCCTGCTTTCCAGCAAGTAAAGCTGAGCCTAGAATACTGCAGTGCTGACTTAGTGGAACTGTGCTGGAGTTTTCCAATAAATCCCTGAAAATGTCTTGCCCATTATTTTGGGGAGGTTATGATCTGCCACATAAGTTTCTCAGCTTCCTTTGGGAGAAAGATGTGTACTTGCAAGATGAGATTTATGGATCCTACGAAGAAAGCAGGAAGAATGCAAGTGTGTCAAAACCAGACATTTTGCTTGCCATCCCTGGACAGTGGCAAGACCCTCTTCCTTTTCGTATGCAGTCTGGAAAAAATAACTTGTGCTAAGCTAATGAACAGTTTGATCTGAGATCCAAATTCTTTCAGCATTAGTGAAGTGTTGTTAAAACCTTGAAGGGCCCTTATATTCTGTCCAAGTAGTCTTTGAAAAGCTTATTTGCTGTCTAGATTTGACAGCCTGTATAGCAAACATTGAAATGCTGAGGACTATGATGTATTTTCATTTGCCTCCCTCTGAGGAACAAAACCTGATATATGGAAAACTTTGCAAATCTGCTTGTGATGTAAAGGCAGCAGGAGCAGTTTGCTAGAGATGAGCAATAACTAATGTAGTTTGTGCGCTGGGACTTATCCTGCCTTGCTACTTCTAGGCTAAATATTACCTATATAGTTTTCCTTAACTGTTAGCAGAATACTGGTTAATAAGGTTCCCAGTGCTAACAGATGGGAGACTTTACCTTCATTTTCATGTTGCAGGATAAGACGCTGTAGTGTGATTACTCTCATTCACTCACTGTCTGACCTCTTAAGAGGCCTTTGCCCAGTGACAGCCAGTTCACAAAAGCTCTCCCTACTGCTAAACCATTACTTTTTTTAACTTATTTTCAGGTCATCTCCTGCAAGGAGACCTTCTTCAGCTGAGGTATAGCTGCCCTGTTAACAGACCAAAGCAATCAGCACCATTGGCTGAGGGCTGTCTACATGTGTGAATTATCTTGTTCTAGCATAATGCTGTTCAGTGTCTTATTCAAAACAGTTGAAAATAATTCATATGAAGTCTCAGTTTTATTTATAGCGTGGCACTCTAGCATATTAAATAAGCTGGTATTACTCAGAGGTGTAGCTGAGTAAAGCACAAATCTGCAGTGGATATCTATGTCTTGGTAGTCCCTCATCTACAAACACAACTGTTCCATTGGTGAGCATTCATTATGTTAGTCCATGGACCAATGCACTTATCTCTTAACACAGCTAGCAGGTCAAAGGAGAGAGGAGGTGAGCTTGATTTCTTTATGTGTCTATGCCTTCCTTTTCTAGAAACTAGACCATTTCATAGCTAATATCACATTAGCATGCTGTTTATAGTATACTAGAGCTACTGCTTAGCTGATAGTGTGTTAAGGCTGCTAGCTTCACCCTAGAAAGAGATTTCTGGCATAGAACTTGTATAGGATCCACAGTGTGGTTTGGTGGGAGTAATGTGCAGTAACCGAAGAGTTGGAGCCATCCAGAGAGCAAGTGGAGAGCTAGATTGTATCTAAATGCTGCTGCTTGGATCTTTCCAAATACATGGTGGTTGCTCTCGGTCTGGAAGTAAATGCAAAATCTCTGCTGGAATTTAGCAGGCAGTTGTCGTGGCTAGGAGTAGCAAAGCAACCTGATGCTGTACTTGTTGTCAGTTCAAAGCTAGGAGAGCTGGTGCATTCCCCACAATGCAGTGGTTTTGATGTTTAGCTGTAGACATGTAGTGTGCTGGCTCTGCAGCATCACCTTCATTGTAAGATAGTCTCGATGTTGCAAGTGACTAAGTATAGCTCTCTAGGCTTTTGTGAGCTGTGCTTATCAGTGGGGCGTAATCATAAGGGCTATCTACCTTCCAATCATGGCTATCACAATACCAGGCTCTCTAGCAGACACTCCTAGTTTCATTATTGCTTTTAAGGAGTTGTAATAGGTGCTGTGCTTGCAGCCCCATGCAGTCAGCTTTCCAGGCTATGTGCTGTTCAAGGACTGGATAAAACATTTGCTAGCAGTTTCTCTGCATGCTTACCTTCCGTCTCAAACTTGTAATGGCAAGTTTAAACCCTTGCCCTAAAGAGTGAAAACTTTAAAGATTTAACTTTAAACACTGGAAGGGTTCAAGGCCAGGTTGGACAGGGCTTTGAGCAACCAGATCTAGTGAAAGGTGTCCCTGCCTGTGGCAGGAGGATTGGAACTACATGACCATTATGGTCAATTCCAAACCAAACAATTCTATGAATCTATAAACTTTATGTACTGATATCGCTAATCAAGCATACTTAGTGGAACTGTGCTTGAATCGTCAATAAATCCCCGGAAATGTCTTGCCCATTTTTTTTTTAATTATTATTTTTACAAACAGTGTAAACAAACTCATTTCATCCTCTTGAAAATGAACAAAACCAGTCCTTCAGCAAACATAGCAATGGCTTATGTTCTAATCTTTTAGCTTTGAAGGTGTGTACTGAGCCTGTCACTTCTGGAATATGGTGCAGTGGTGAAACACTTTCACCCATGGTTAACACACATCACAGAACAAACAAGTCACTAAATATCTTTATTTTATCCATCAAGAATTAAAAGCAGTCTCGTCCTTGGAATTAAGAATTCATAGTCTTCCCCTCAAACTTGTAATTGCCAAGACATTAACATGGTACACAGTACTCCCATCTCCACAGACTCCTCCCATAAAGTTTATCTGAGCAGAACATGTAATGAAGTACAAATAGATCTTAAGAACACATCAGCTCCAAGTAATAATTTTTCTTATTTCTGGCTTTTCCACTGCTTGAAAGGCCAGAGGATCTTTCTCTCGTGCTGCCTGCAAACAAGATTTTGGAGGTGGAGTCCCCATGCAAGGCTTGTCTGACCTCACTCTTGCCAGTGATGGCTGTACTGCATTTGCTGATAAGCTCTTCAGTGTTCACTAAGTATATCCTGTTCTTTTCCAGACCACGCGAGCTGAGTTTGATTTGCCAGAGTATTCTGTCCGCCGGCGATACCAGGACTTTGACTGGCTGAGAAACAAACTGGAAGAGTCTCAGCCAACGCATCTCATTCCAGTAGGTAGTAAGCAAAAATCTGCTATTAAAGACAGTTCTGTATCTGCCTTCCAAGGGTGATATTTTGGCGATATGTCTCTTTGGATTTAAATACAGCATGTGATTCTCTTGAGTATTTAGATTTAAATACAGTACTGAATTCTCTTCTAGTTGAGTGGGAAGAGCTTCTCATTTTTGACTGATTATGAAGCTTAGACTTTTTTTGGGTTGCAAACCTGAGAGGTGAGCTTTGACAGCCTTCTGTAGGGCAATATGCATGCAAACCACGTTTGTTGTGGCATAAATGGAATAAACTTCATCTGTTTGCTCAATTATTACATCAAGATTTCCAAGTATCTGAGGCTTATAAAAAGACACACAGGTACTTCAAGTCCTAGTCTCAACTGTCTTTCAAGGTGGCCTTTTAAGCTGATTTTAAAGAGGATATTTTAAAATTATTTGTGCTAACACTTAATAGCACAGTCTTACAAATGCTAGCCTCTGGCTTGGTAGCCATTGCGTGCCTTCAGTAGGCAGAAGTTTAGCTAATCAGATTATAAACTACTGCACCTCATCTTATCACTGAAGCGTGCAGTCTGACCACCTTATGTGATATGAAGAGGTTGATACTGATCGTCATCAGTCTGTTTTTCACGCTGTAGAAGATGTGAAAAGGTAGGAGGCCTCTGAGATCACCACCATCAGCTCTTTTGAACAAAGACATTCAAAAAGGCCTCTAGGAAGCCAATTGTTGGAAAATAGAAACACTGCTAGCATTCCTTAGCATGCCCATCTGAGATGGGTAGGTGAAGTTTCTCCACTTTCCCTCCCTCACCAACGACTAGGCTAAGTGTGAAGTATTTAGTTAGGCTGTTCCAGGGTGGAGAGCTATTTAAGTCCTTAATTACTCTGCGACTTGCCTCTAAGTAGAATAATAGCTCAGTCTCTCAAAGATAAGAAATACTTCACAAAATCATGTGACACCAATAACTAGCAGAAAATATGTTTACTGAGGGGTAGGGAGAATAGAAGAGAGCGTTAGCTTGCTGGGGTAAGGTGGAGACATGAGATTGTGTTAGTTGCTCAGACCCTTTTTTCTTCCTCCCTGTTCTCTGAACAGCTGTAACTATAGAGGTTGAGATTCTTGAGTGTACTAACAGGCTGCCAGTCCTGCCCGAAGGCTGCAAGGCAATAAATAATAGTCTAGTAGCAGAAGGTGAGTCACAGCCAGGGAATAAAGCTGCTTTGCTGTGACCTGGAATTCATCGGACACAGATTGGCAAATTTGCTACAAGTGGCTCTAATACTGGACACAAAACCAGCTGCAGAACAAGGCAATCTCTTAAATGCCTCTCCTCTAGAAAAAGTGGAAGCATAAGAATGGACTGACCTCTTTTAACTGTCTATGCATATGTTAGAAGTTATGGAATTTCCTATTAATCTCCTCCATGCAGTGGTAGGGCAGGGAGATTGCTGAATGCTTTTTTTTTATTGCCTGGATGTAGATGGGGCATAGAGGCTAATGGCAGTTTCAAGTGCACTGTGACTCAAATGTATTCTCAAAGGATGTTTCAAGCCAATCTAAGAGCGTCTGTATTTGTAACTGCAGATGCTGCAATCCCTGGAGGTCTTCTGTCTAATAAAATACCGAAAAGGGATTGTTTTCTCAATCTTAGTACAGTGGCACTGCCTAAAATCTTCCTGTAACAAATGATGTATCTTCTCAGTTCAGTGAGTCACGATAGCCTACACTTAGGAGCCCAAACTAAATAGAATATGGGCTTCTTTTAATTTATTTGCATAGTGATTTTTACTTTTTAAAAATGATGTGAGATTTGCTGTAATCTGTTCTTTCAAACAACAGTAAAAATGCTCTCAGATCTCTAGACTAGGAAGGTAAGCCTAACATGGCCAAGGATCTTGTCTTTGGATGGTGATGTCTAGATACTCGAAGCCGTTTCTGACTGCAGTGAACTCTGCTCACATGTCACAGCAGGGAAGAGTAGACTATTAAGTTGGAAGGCTATAAGGTAGATAATGCACAGTTAAAGGAGGATATCAGTTGCTAGCTGTGTGTACTGACTACTTGGGATGGACCTCCAAAGGCCTGAAGTGTAAAGCAGTATAACTACAGCTATAGCTAAAACCAGGTTAAATGTCAGAAGTCTCTGTAATAGAGGTGCACCCTTCTGTGGATCTCAAATGCTCAAACTTTAGTGATTATTCAGTGCTAGTTTGCATGTGTTTGGTTGAACTAAGGTTCTTTGAACTAGTCTTCCAGCTTGTCCTTTTCCTCCTGCATATGTTGCCAAGATAGTGACTTCCTAAAGTATAGAGTTTCAGCTAAAATTTAGAAAGCAAGGGAAGAGTTTCTTCCTTCCTGAAGACTATTGCACTAAGCATTATTCTTCTGAAGATGTCTAATTAGAGTGTACCTTACACTGGTTTAACTAGAATGACTGATCTGAATGCTAAGCATAATAAGTCTTAAATTATAAGAACTAAAGGTAGTGGTCAAAAGGTAGGAGCTAAGTCATGCTTGCTGCAATTTTTTAGGAGGTGCAGTCTTCCTGTACATTCTACATCAGCTAGGTTATGGTGGGAAAGGCATATGCATACACAATTCAGATTTCAGGTGACAAAGACTCTTGGCAGTGGAGAATCCTGATTCCTGAATTTGATGGAAATGGCTGTCATTGCTAGCCTAAGAATAAGTAGATTATCTGTCTGTGGTGACTGTTTCACAAGAATAATACCAGTTTTAAAATGGTGCTTTGCATTTTAATCTTAGAGTACACGATGTCCAGAGGGAACAAAAGCAGATCAAATGTTAGAGCTGAGGCCAACCACGCTGAAGCTTAGTTATCTTCCCTCTGAAGTGGTACTTTGAAGTCTGGAGTCTAACAGGAGGGACTGCAGAACTAGCAAGTTTTGAGGCAGACTGTGCCTTACATGTTAAGCTGAACTGCAGAGATGAACTGGTGGAGTCGAAATAGGCCTAAGATGAAATAGCAGATATGTTGGCAGACCTCTGTCACTTAACACAGACATGCTGAGCAATGTTGGCTATGATAGATGACAGTGTGCAAGTGCTTCAGGAAGGCTTCAGCCTGGACTAAGCGACCGCTTGCTCTGTCAAGCCTCATCTGTCTTTGCTCAGTGTGGTGCTATAACTAAGACTGTCACTTCTTCACAGAAGGGTACTGTCCAGGAGCTCTAAATTGTTCAGAAATGGGGAGTGGAGAGGAATAAGAGTTGCTAAATTTTCTGAGTTTCCTTGGATAGAGCAGCCTTGCTTCAACACTGGGGTGGGGGTGTGTATGCATTGCTGTAGTGAATAGTGTGCAGCTCCACTGGCGTCTCCTTCAGAGCTGGAGCTTGAACATGGATAGCAGTATCAGGGAATACCGTAAGCTATGCTAGAAATACTTGGTGTGAGTACTGTCTGGGCTTCACTTGCATGACTCTCAGCTGAAGTCACTCGAGAATTACTAGTATTAGGCTACACCAGCAAAAGGGTAATTTAGATCAGGGCTTGCATCTCATCTGATGTATGGTTCCTGTTAGCAAACATAACACTTAAGTTCCTGTTAAGTCTGGAGTTTGATTGCTTTGTATGTTTCCAAATTGCAGAAGCAAGTTTTTGATCTTTTGAATCTTGTGCATTTTGCTTGTCTCTGACAGCCTCTTCCTGAGAAATTTGTGGTGAAGGGTGTGGTGGATCGCTTTTCTGAAGAGTTTGTGGAGACGAGGAGGAAAGCATTAGACAAATTCTTGAAGAGAATAACTGATCACCCAGTGCTTTCTTTCAATGAGCACTTCAACGTGTTTCTTACGGCCAAGGTAAGCCAAAAATCTGCAAACACAGTCATTGCCAGGGACAACAGAACAGGGACTGTTGCAGTCTCTTGAAATTAAGGTAAAAAGGCATTAATAAAACTACGTGTGCAAGATGGAGCTTCACCTAAAATACCAGAGTTGTTTGGAACCCTGCATGTTGTGTGTGACAACTGTATGGGTTTCCTTTGCCTGAAGGGAGGGGTGATCTGCAGATTTACAAATTCAGTTCTCCAGCCCTGCTTGTTATGTATCCCTCTGTTTAGAACATACTCCTCTGATGCAACAGAGGTGCAGAATTTAGCAAATTGTAGACTTTGTAAAATCCTCTTCTGGGGAAGACGGAAGTGGGGGAGGAGGAGAGATGTCTCTTGCACAAAAGCTTGCAAATTTCTTTTTTTTTTCTTGTCTGCCTTCTATACTGCTTACACCTGTTGCCTTCAAAACTAAGCATGATGACCTCATTCTTGTTTGTTCTTGGTCAACAACTTCATGCTCATCTTCTATGTGACTCATCCAGCAACAGTGCAATTTTCTTTGGCTGTCTTTTGAACTGTGTTTTAAATAAGGCTGGGAGGACCTACAGTCATGCTTGGGTTTGATCTGATAAGCAAGGAGAGCTGTAAAAGCACGTCTTTCTGATGTCACATTATGCTAGCTCACTCAGATGTGACACTTTAATTTGAGCTTGCTTCAGGCTCGTGCTCTGCTTGCCGGTAATATGAGACTCAATCTCCAGTTCCCTTTTGTTTCCCCTCCATGATGAACTTAACTGGTGAAACAAGCCAGTAATGCAGAATTTGTTTAGCACCTTGATAGTTAAATGTCAGATAGCTTCGTTATGCTTTTCAGCTGTCAAAGCATGATGAAACTTTCTTAGCTGCTTAGTCATCTTCTCCCACCCCTGTAAAATGAATGGTAAGGTCTTTATCCTCATCCCTGGTCAGGGCTTGCCTTTAGAATGCAGAGCATCCAGGGAGGCTGAGGAAAAAGGACAGGCATTTTTCTGGCTGTCCCTAGTGTTAGTGTATTGGAGCAGTGAGATTTCAGTTCAGTGTGCTAGGACTTCAGAATTTAATTACTGCAGGAAGTCACAAGACCACCTTCTGGTTGAAAGAGAAACCAACCTTTCTACAAGTTCCCTGTTTGGACCAGTAACACACAAGAATGCTTGAGAGTAAGTGAATAATTTTGAGTTAAATGGCTGTCTTCTGATGCCTGCTTGCAGGTAGACCTTACGACAGGCAGAAGGCAAGAGTCAAGGAACCATTACATTTAAATGCAAACATAATTCAGAATTATAGTAGCTGCTAAGATGGCAGGTTTTCTTAATCAGACTTGCATTTGACTTGTACTTATGTACAAGTGCTTATGTATATGTTTTGAAGATGGCTGGTTTTTTAAAGAGCACTTAAACTTTTAGTCTGTAGTACCATGTCTTGATTCTTGACTTCTGCAGGTCTACTTGGTTTGAAAACATCTCTTCTTCAGGTTGCATAGGATAACCTAGTTATAACTCTTAAGCCTGTTTTGAGATGTTGAATAGTGACCTCTGCTGGAAGGAGGAAAATGCAAAACGGATGGTGTTTTGTCTAAAACCATTTATTATGATGTGCTGTCAAGGTGAAATCCCCTGAAGATTGTAGGTAAACAACCTTGTTAACATAGGTTGTCTGAATGTAGATTATGCAAACATGTAAAGCGTTGGCAAGCACGTTTAAGCCTTCTGTGCAGGCAACACAGCTACACCTGACCCAGCTGAGCTGCAGTCTGTCTTGAAGAGAAGCTGTTCTAGTCAACCTATGCTGCGCTTTTTCTATGTACAGTCTTACCCTGCCTCCTATCTGACCACACAACTGGTGTGAGGAGGCTGCTGACCAAATAGTCATGCAATATGTAGCTCTGTACTAGGCCATCACAGCCAGCTGGTGCATTTGCATAATACTGCTATTGCAGGTTATGACTTAAAAGTATGTGTGGATCAATGGCATGAACAATATTGGTGGAAACAGAGCTGTTAATACCACTACTTCCCTGGTAACAGTACAGGAACATGAGAAAGTCTGGCCATGTGCAAAGGTGGACCACTTATACTGTACTTCACACCATTCTCCTGGGTTGCCTATCTCTATCCAGAGGTAGTCTTGAAACTGTGCTCAGCTTTACAATTTGTACAAAGTGAGACTTTGTCCAAGGCTACATGTTACCATGTCACATGTAATCTTTTGCTTTCAAGATCTGATCTTGACTGGAAAGTCTCCTTCACTGTATTAATCTTCCAACATGTAAGCGAAATATTTCCAAACTTTTTTTAACTTCCTAGGATCTTAATGCCTACAAAAAGCAAGGAATAGCATTGCTGTCAAAGATGGGGGAGTCTGTGAAATACGTCACAGGAGGCTACAAATTAAGAAGTCGGCCACTGGAGTTTGCAGCCATTGGGGAGTATCTGGACACATTCTCTCTAAAGCTTGGTACCATTGACAGAATAGCACAGCGGATTATCAAGGAACAGTTGGGTAAGGATACAAGTTGCCCTATCATAATACTTCAGCTGGAGTGCTCTGCATCTTGTTCCAGTTGATGGCATGACCAAGACAACCTGAGTCAATGATTCTGGCCTGTAATGAGCCACACAGAGCAAAATGGAGTGCTTCTTGCAGATTTAAAACAGTCCCAAAGCCTAACACAATATCTTATCTTAACTCTTCAAATATTTTTTTAAAATATCTCTTGTTCTTATATTAACCTACTTTCTTCCTAGAGTTGTTTTTGGAAGGACTTTTGGGAAGGGGAAAAACTCCCTAGATGATGATAACCTTTACAGACCTGTCTTAGCAGACCCAAGTTTTACATATGTTTTAAAAACATTATTTTGGCTACTGCACAGATGCAAGTGTCTTTGTATTGGAAGCTTGTAGGAATGCTCATTTAAGCAGGAGGCAACTTGGACCTGTCACCTGTGTGGCCATAAAGCTCCATCTATTGAGATGCTAATTGAACAGGAGACTTGGCTCCCTGGAGTTAATGTTTGCCAAGCTTGATGCTTAGTTTCTTCTGTTTGGTATGAGTGTTTGCAGATTCTTGTACCTTACTCTTACTCTGTTAATCTACTTTTCTGTCTGTCTCTTGCAGAATACTTGGTGGAACTACGAGAATATGGACCTGTTTATTCAACCTGGGGGGCGCTGGAGGTTGAGCTATCAGAGCCACTGGAAGGGGCTTCTGCCTGTATTGGAAACTGCTGCACAGCTCTCGAAGAACTCAGTGAAGACATGACAGAAGAATTCCTGCCTGTGCTTAGGGAATATATATTGTACTCAGAGTCAATGAAGGTAAAGAGAGCCGAGCCCTGGGGCAGAAGACATTGTCATTGAGTTTGCATGGAATGATATATTAGTGAGTTCATTCTTTTTAACGGTGAGAAGGGTTGGTGGTGTGGAAAGTGGGTAAGTAAGTAATACTTCAAGTCAGAGGATGTTTTCATAATCAAAGCTTTGTATGCTTAGTAGCAGGGTAATGCATGGGTAGCACAGTCTATCTGCTTTGCTGTTTAGTGAAGCTAAGGTCGGTAATGCTAGGGTGCACACAAAGTGTTGAAGAGTTGCTCCTTCACCTAAGTGGCAGGTGGTACTCTATAGGAGACATCCTGTGGTTGCCTAGAATCTTCTCTTTGAATTATTATAAAGTCAGCAGAGGCTCAGCATTTCGCTACTGGGTCAGTGTCTCTGGCCCTGCAGAAAAAGTAGCATTAGCAACTTCTGTCACTTGTATGTAGCAGGGTTGGGTGGCTTCTTTTAGAACCACTTGTCCAGATGACAGACACAGCTTCCTCTCTCATCCTCTTCCCCCAGGCAGGATGTGTCTGTTGTAAAGTTCTCTTAAGTTCTGCATACCGGGTAACTGCTGTAAGTTGTTGTTCTGTGACTTAATATCTCCAAGAACTTGGTATCTTACTGCTTATGCAGAAGTAAGAAGAGCTGCTTCAATGCAGTTTTTATTTTCTTGAAGCTAAGATACATTAGTAGTCAGTACCATTGCATGGGGAAAAGAATTACTGAGTTAACTGCACTGAAAACTGAAACCAAAGACTCCAGTTTGGCTGTTAAGAGCTTTTCACCACATGCCAGTGGTACAGTATATATTAGCAGTCCCTCTACAGGGTACTAACAGACAAATTCCTTCTGAGAACTTTCCAGTTGAACAGCCATTACATGGCTATGGTATGCACTCTTTTAGAGATCTAACAGCCTATTGTAAACCTGCAGTCTGAAAATGGTAGTCCTTCTCACTCTTAATCTTAGTCATCCTATACTTCTCACACTGAGAAATTAAACACTTGGCGGATTTCATTTCCCAGCTTCAGATGGCTAGTTGTATGGTTCCTGTATTGTCTGGCTGAAGTATTCTTGCAGAAAGTTTTGCACTAATTCCCTGAGTATACTTTTTGCTTTCATAGTTATGGTATTGACCCCCGCATAAGCAAGATGCATTATCTTTACAACATTATTAACACCCATGTATTACTAGAACACCCTGAGCTGTAGCTGAAGCCTTGATCCAGGTTGTTTAGACTTATCTTTATTCTTTAGGAAGGCGGGGGGAGTGTACTTACAAAAAAAAACATGAGGCTAGTGGTTAAAGCTTTTAGCACAGAACATCCGGGTTTTGATGCTACAAATGCCATGGCTTACTGGAGGTGTCATCTGAAGTGACAAACTGAGTTGAGAGGTGCTTTTCACAAATGTAGTGGGGTAAAATTTTTTTTAAGCTAAAAACCAAAGGTTTCTTTAGCTGAAGAGGTACTTCAGGCAGTTAAATACCACTTATCACAGAGTGCAGCATTAAAGACATGGGGACAACCCCATTCCAAAAGGGCTCTTGTCAGATGATGGCAAAGACACTAAGTGTAGTCTCCAAGCCAACAGGTAGACTAGCAGCAAGTCTTTAATGCTGCACTCTATGGCAAGTGGTATTTAACTGCCTGAAGTACCTCTTCAGTTGAAAACCCCTTGTTTTTAGCTTAATTTTTAGACTGTTGACTTGACTTCATAGTGCCCTAAAGGATTCACTCTTTCTATCAGTTATTCTCTGGTAATGGACTGGACATACTTACTGTGTTGGTGCTTTGGAACTGGTTGGATCTAGAAACCACACTTGCAAAATAGCAGTTAATAGCAAATAAGGATTATGCTGTTTAGTGTCCAGCTTGGGCACCTCATTAGTTTTACTCTGTCTGAAAATCAAGAATTAAAACTATTACTAGCCAAGGCAGACTGTTCCTAATATCAACTCCCAAATATCAAGCTGAAATCTCTCAGGTCATATGAAGTGCAGTTTTCTTATGATAGAAAGTATCAGTCTGTTGGTATTCCTGCGGTAAGCAGCTATAGAACTGTCTTCCCAGACTCCACAAAACTGAGTTAAGTACCTGTAAAGAAGGCTACTCTTGGAGTGCAGGAGGCTTTCTGCTGAAAGGGCTGTCCTGTTCATGAGCTCTGCAGTTCTATTCATCAGCTGCTGAGGCCTGCATGTGAAATTAAAGTCGGTTTAGGTCTTTCAGAGCACAGCTTTTGGACAGGGTACTTGATGGAAGGTAAGTCTTTAGGTACTAGGAGTTCAGTGCAACCTTGATAGCTTTCTCTGCATGATGTACCCTGGGTATAGGTATAGGAACTTCATTTGTAGAGCAATCTCTAGCTGGGAGAATGTCCCCCAGAGTAAGGACCGTCAGGTTATCTTCACTCTTTTAGAGATGAATGCTCACCTTTGTGTTCTTAAGGAGCACTGCTATACCTGAGGTGGGGCAGTCTGAGGGAACTGAGCTACAGAGGCAAAGCCCAGTAGTTTGATTGAAATAAATATTGGCTGACTCCGGGTTCATTGAAAATTTGCAGAAGTGGGGAGAGGCTGTCATTGTGGGCTTGAGTGAAAATATGTGCTGGTAATGTTTAGGAGACACCTTTTCTAAAACACAGGCAGTGATTGAGATGGCCAGATGACGTCTTGAATCCTGGTGCAGTGAGGCCCTTGTCAGCAAATGTGTGGTACCACGTTTTTTATGATATGCTGGTGTTTCCCAGGGAGGCAAGTGCAGAGGATGAACTCAGCTCTGCATAATTCAGTGCTGATACTAAAATGTTACATGAACTCTATGCTTAACACTAGCAGAAAGGCTTAATGGGTGATGTGACCCCCAGCTGTGTGCTTGGATATTACTTTTAATGCAAGTTTAAAGCAAGCACCACACTAATAGCTGATTCTTTAAAGGCATGCAGTAAGTAAGAATCTTCTTGTGAGGTCTAGTCATAGCAGGAAGCTATGTGGTGTGCAAATGGCATGGGATTGCAATTTGAGAAAGGAGGCTGATGGCAAACTCCTGAAGCTCATTCAGAAATGTGGGCCAAGGTGAAATGTTTCAACTAAAAGAATGGAGGAGGACCTGTCTTACTGCAGACAAGCTGTTTTGCTTGTACAGGGACCTGTGATTTACTTCTGTCCCCACATAACTGAAATTTGGTGTGTGAGTTTTTCCTGTTTGTTGGTTTCTTCCAACTTTCTGGAAAAAAAAAAAAGTAATATTTTTTCTAAATGAGGCCTTAGCTAGTGGAAGTATTGCATGAGCTGTGGTAAGTCTGGGAATACATGGTACAGAGCTTTTCAGAGGAGCTGCTGAAGCATTAATGCATTGATCTACAACAGAGAAGAGATTGCTTGGAGGTGCCAGAGGAGACACTTCCTTTCACATATGGGACAAGTGAAAGGGAAGGCAATGTTTTTCTCATCACTTACAGGTCAGCATTTAATGGATACTTAATGCTGTATTCAGAAGGATATTGTTAGTGGTCCACAGTGGATGGACTTGAGCATTCAAGGAGAAATAAGACACCTGCCCTTTGAATCTAGTCTGCTGATAGCTGTTAATCATCAGCTACTTCTGGTACATGTCCAACTGCAGGCTCCTAAGGGCTGAATGCAATTGCTAGAGGCAGTGGTTTTTCTGAGAAGAAATTTCAATTGACTCAGGATCAAGAAGGAGTACAAAGCAGAATTACCTGCAAAATCTCTCAGGCTTTTGTTGCATTGGAAACCTCAGTCACTTAAGGGCTATTCCACATAGTTGCTTAGATTACAAAAGGTACAGGAATGTTGTGGTTTTTCAAGCAAAAGTGAAATGGCATGCTTGCTTGCATCCCTGTGGGGACAAAAGGGAAGGTTAAGCTGTTGAAGGTGAATTTTTCAGTTTTGCCCCTGTTTTTTGAGTAAACCAATAGCAACTTGGTGCATGGAGTGCCATTCCCATTTATCATGGACTGAGGTTTGTAAGAGTAGTGATCGATATGTCTCCTATCTCTACTACCAGTGCAGGGCAACTGCACTGGTGACCTTCCCTTGGCTTAGGAGGGAAGAAGGGGAGGATGATTATTAGTAGGTAAAGGGTTTGTACATCTTTAATTAGGAAACAGATCTTGGCTAGACTGGCTGTTAGAGCTCTGAGAACTACTCTTTTAAACAGATGCTTCTGTAGGCAGCAGTGCATGAGACTAGTCCTCCTTTACTATAAAATGTCTAGTTACCTCCTTTTGTCCTGATGGGATAATTCCTTCTAGCTGTCAGAAAGGAAGACTTGAAGCATGAACTGGCCAAGTTGGCTGCAAAAGAAGTTAAAACTTAGGGGTGCCTTGGCAGTGAGTGGTGGCCAACTTCCCTCTGAGCATTTTTAATAACTTTGCATCAACTGAGTTATTACTAGTTGTTTCCTGGTGAAGACTGAAGAAGTTGCCCATTCCTGCAGATGCACAGCTGCTTACTTTTTAACGGTATATTCTTAAAAAGACTGATTTCTGTAGTTGTTTCTAAATTGTAAGATTGTAGTATAACCTTACTGGAGAAGTTGGCTTGTACATGTAATACAAGATAAGGGTAGCACCTTTTGCTGTCTATTTGGAGAATACATTGTCAATAAAATGTTTACTGCTTGTGACACTCACTGAGGTAGTTCAGTGCTTTTCATGTAAATTATGCTTTTCATAATTTTAATTTTTTTATTTAAACCAACAACTAACCCCCCCCAACTGATCTAAAAGCAAAGCTTACTTTTGTTCTAAGTTGGGAATGTAACAGCTTGCTATAAAGGACTTTAAGGAGTCTTTGTAAGTGAAAAGGGATATGTAATACCTTCTGTGGTGGCCTTCCTGTCTTTTAGCCCATGCTGTTGTCTGTGCTGCATGAGGATATGCAAAGCCTTGCACTGGTCCTTGACAGCTTTGATGCTTTTGTTTATATCCTTTTCATACTAATAATAGGCCAACTGAAGAATTGAATTTACTTAGTCAGGGTTATATTCATGGTTATATGACAGCTTATATCTTGCATTACTCCAGCTGGTCCAAGAGTTGAATTTTATCTGGCCTTGCTAGTGGCTGGAGAGTAAATGCTTTTTGTTTTCAAAAGCAACTCCCTAAATACCATGAAACAGGACAAAATAAGTATGGAAGTCTGCCTTTGGACTGAATTAGCACTTAAGCTGTATCACTTTACAGATTCTTGCTGGCTTGGGGAGGGAAGGAACAAGTGGATCCCTCTCACAGCTGTCTTTTCTCTTGCCCATAGAATGTGTTGAAGAAGAGAGACCAAGTTCAAGCAGAGTATGAAGCAAAACTGGAAGCAGTAGCCTTGAAAAAAGAAGACCGTCCAAAGGTTAGCACTTAAAACTACTCTACAAAAACAGCTTGCACTTCTATTACTTTCCAAGAAGAATGGAGAAACAGATCTTGCTTTGGGTCTGGCAGCTTCTATGCAGTATAAGTCATTTCTGGAAGGACAGAAGTTTGTTGACAAGCTGGTGTGAAATAAAGACCTAGGTATGATCATATATGATCTATCTACCAACGTCTGTACTATCGATCTCCCACCATTCAGAGCAGGATGGCTCTGACCTTTGTAGCACTTGAACAACAGCCAGCAATCAGTTGGAGTGTTCAGTGACATGGACTGAAGCAGTGGCAGAACAGTCTCTGGTGATTTAGCAATATGTCAGCTAGTTGAGTTAAGGTACTAGTGCTGTCACTGCTGAACTGTATTGTAGGACACCTGTTTTGACTGTGGAAGACTCTGTATTTTGCTCCTTCTGCTAGGGAATTCTTCTTGTGTGATGGTGAACAGACACCACATGTCACTCAGTGACAGGTTCTAGCTGGGCTACATGTGGAAGCAAAGATGTGAACTGGCATGCTTATGCTGCCACCTGCTTTCTGCGTGGGGCAGTGTGCAAGAGCCTGTCTTAAAATCACTGCAGCTTTAATCAGCATTGACAACAGGTTTTGTTCCCTTCCTCTTCTTGGGGCTTTTTGGTTCACCTTCATCTTTGTGTTAATAGCTATTGGATGACTGTCCAGTATTACAACTATTGTACAATAATCTTACAGGAGGTTCACATAATATCATTAATCTGAGAAGCTAAAGAGGACTGGAACATAGAAAGGCCAACTGGTATTTTTCTGATCTTTTGTCTGTCACAGACTCTATAAATGGTGATATCTTGGGTATCTTGTGTTGCTCTTGTATTTTGGCCTTTCGCCTACTCCACTGCTGGCTGGTGTGGTATGTACTTTTACTTCTTCAATGTACCTTTGTATAAGTAGGTATTCTAACAAGTTGTATGTAGGATGAAGGGAAATTAATCTAGTATTGCAGCAAGCCAGTTGAGATTTGTAGACATTTGACTTTATCAAGATCTTGATGCAGTAGAACTGTTGAATTTTCTAATCTTTCACCTACTGAAACTCTTTTACATCTCGCGTCTCAGTGAGATTACTGTGTAAAGCACAGCACTTAAATAGCTGTCTAAGAATTTTTGAATACTTGTCTCCTCTAGAGTATAAGCATATGTTTTGGCAACTCTTTGTATCTTTTTTCTGACATAAGTCTTTTATGTCATTTACAAGATTAAGTTGAACAAATAAAACTCCGTGCATATTCATAAAATACTAGCTTGAGGTTTTCAGATCCTTTCCACCTCGAGGGAACGTCCTTGTCTGCAAGAGCTGGTAACTCAGAGCTGTGGCTAGCAGCATATCTTACATTTAGTGAGGTCTCCTGGCGATGGCTTGCTGGAAACTATAAGCAGAAAGAGGGTTATGAGCTGGGTTATTCAGTGAAAGGCGTTTGTGTTCCTTAAACCCAACACAAACACCTTTATATGCACCCCCCCAAAAAACCCCCAAACCTTAAGGGAAAAAAGGTCTGCTCGGGGATCACAAAATGAGGGCCTGTTGTTACTTGTTAATCTTTTCCACTGGAGGGCATTCTGGGACTCCTTGTACGCATAATCAGATTAGCTTCACAAAGCTCTGTTGGTGTCATTAGGTCATTCTCACATGGAGATGATCAGCTTAGAACTCGGTGGCCTATAAATGCAAGTGGCTTGTAGGGCTACTGTAAATGTCTGCCAGCAAATACTGCTCAGAATGCTGAAGTTTACACTGAAAGCATAGTATATGTGGTGCTTAACAGTAGTGTAACAGAGTGTAGAATCTGCAGCCTTTCTGTTTCTATCAAGTACAGTAGTGAAGTGCTTCTTACCCTTTTCTGACCCATGCTGGAGCTGGTTTTGCAGTAATCCAACCAATGTAATGAAGTGCAGGCATTGTTTCCTTTTGGTGAGATGACTTCTACCTCTGACCGAATTTATTCTGTCTGCCTCAAGGCTTTGCAGTGTGGTGACCAATGGGAACAGTAAATATGGCAGTGCAGAACTTGAAGGTAACCATATGTATTTACAGGAAAAAGAAAATAAAGGCTTACTTAATAAATGCTGGATTTGTGATTTTTTCAGGACCATTTGTTCTTTGGTAATGATGCTGTAGAGGAATTTTTAAAAAGTGGATGTGCTTATGCTGCAAACGATGCCATCTGCATTTGACCATGTGAAATTCTAGATGTGAGGCATACTTAAACTCTGGACTCTTCAAGAACTATGTGAAAAGGAATTGATGTCGGTACAGAACTTCATATCACGTAGTGAGGAGACCAGACTCCTGAATATACAATTTTATGCTCAGTTCTTACCTACATATACATCTCTTCTCAGTTTCAGTTGACTTACTAAAGTAGTGATGGGCCCTTCTGGAGCATATTGGGAGTTTGAACCAGTTGTCACTTGGTTTTGGGCTTTGTGGTTTTTTGAGCTATACAAGTAGCTGAGAGCAGCCATCCGGTAGGAAAGTAGCAACTTCCCCCAAAGTCCAGTCTTCTTTCTTCTCAGTTCCTAGTTGCTAGCTAATATTTAGTATCTCCATTAATAAAAGCAGATAAAGGCATAGCAATGATGTTTCAACTTATGCCCAAATTTTATGTTAGAACGATAATCTCTCTTGTCGTTAACCTTGCACTAAAGTGCTTAAAAGCTGTTAATTAACTTAAAATTTTGTTATAGCTCTGAGTTGCAACTTCTGTTCTGAGAAGCTGCAGTTTTGGAAGGAAAGGTATTTACGTTCCTGAATAGGACTGGTGTGTGTGTGTACAGACACTGCTTTCATGATGCCTGTGGAGACTTAGCTGGAGTTCATTGCTGCTGTTCCTTAATTAAAGCGTACATGATCCGTTTGCTAACCACTGGGTTGTCTGTGTAGCTCTAAACTTGTGCAGCCCTCTCAACCCGACTTACAGAAGAAATGGCTGTGAGAAAAAACAGATTTTTTTTTTTTTTTTTTTTTTTTTTTTAAATAGCTTTGTTGTGGTTTCAGATCCTGGCAGAAGCAGCAGGAAGCTGGTGAGTGCTTAAAACCTAACTTAATTGGATTGGGAAATCGTATGTGGTTTTGCTTCCAGACTTCATGACTCTTTCTCTTGATAGACTAGCCTTTCCTGTTAAGACAGTAGAGTACTTATGATGCAGGGCATACTTGCCTTGGGGGGATCATCTTCTAAACCTTTCAGCCACCTACTTGGCATTTGAAGTTCTCCCATAGGCTTCAGGCAACATGTCTGGGCTTGTAGCAGAGTGGATTCTGTAGCCAGAAGTATAGTGCTTAGAGACCGTGGGGGAAGTATGTAGCTACAAAACCCCCAAGCTGCATGTAGTGCAAATCTAGTTGTGTGAATAAAAGGGTACTCAGATCCCATGACATAAAGGAGGTGCTGCCTGTGTCTCAAACAGCTTTATTGGAGAACAGATGTAGGATCTTCTTTGAGTTGATGTAATACTTCAGTGATCGGCCCTAATCCACATCCTGGAGAAGAACCAGAATGGATATGTTTCTGCCTAAATTGTGTACCTTGTCATATTTCAAGGTAGTAACACACCTCTAACTTCCTATATTGCTACCCATTAAAAGCTTCTTAAATAGTCTGTTCATCCTCTTCCTTCCTTCATGCCCCTCAAAGAAAAGGGGAATTTCCTGAAAGTATCAAGTGTGAAACATCTGCAGATGTTCTTCATTCTGCCTTTTGCCGTTGTGCAAGTCACAGCTTCCAGAGTGGAAATTCATTTCTCAAGTTAGTGCTAGAGCTCAGAGGCTTCCTCTTCTGAGATCTTGGGCTTAGTCTGCATGTACTTGTAGTCATCCTGTATGAGTGGACTATGCAGCACAAGGAGAAGGGAGAAAAAGGTATTCATGGCTTTCCTGCTTGAAGAAACATTTGTAAATTGTTCCTGTAGTTGCCTGGTGATATACATGATGTGAGTTAAAACATAAGCAATTTAGGCTTAAAGTCCATCTACCTTGGGCTGGTGACTACTGTCATAATCCATTTAAATCTCTACCTAGACTTGCAATATGCTGTCCTTCAGGATTTCTCCCATTGCTTCTTTGTGATTGTGTCCAGTGTTGAGCCCAAAAGCTCATGAGCCAGTCCGTGGTGATGATCATCAGTGCATTGCACGTATATTTTGTTTCGGGCAGCCTGTAAGGTTAAAAGTGGAAGTTAGAAACCAGAGGCTTGGAAATTTTATTCTGCAGCCATAGCTGATCAGTGTGGTTTGTGTATTATAGTCGAGAGATAACACTGAGGTCTCTTATCCAGCTCTTCAGAGAAACCTAGATGTTTGTTGTTTCATACACACTAGTGTAAATCAGGAAAAGCTTCATGCAACTGTAAATGGGAAGATCAAGAGAAAGCTTGCTCTAGAGCTGTAGTCAAGCTGCTCAGTTTGAGAACTAGGAACTGAGCCTGAGCATCCAGCACTTAGATCGCATGGCTTTCCTTTTCATGTGCGTCTAGTGAGCTCTTCCTCAATCTGCGTCCATACCTGGTGTGTAGATGGACAAGCACAACTGCTCATCACCTCAAACAGCAGAGAACAAATTAAGCAATCCCATCTCCTCAGTAATACAGGATTGGTGATTTACTCCCTGCAGCCATAACTGAATTTATTCAGGGTAACTACTGGACTGTTAACATACCCTTTTCTCTGTAGCTTTTCTCAGTGATGTTTGAGCTAGTTTAGTAGTCTGGCACTCTCAGTGACAGTTTCAATCTTCATTTCTTTTGCTGCAGGTACCCACAGATGTTGAGAAATGCCAAGATCGAGTAGAGTGTTTCAATGCTGACCTGAAAGCAGATATGGAGAGATGGCAGAACAACAAAAGACAAGACTTTAGGCAGCTACTCATGGGGATGGCAGATAAAAACATCCAGTACTACGAGAAGGTATGTGGCACAGCTGGAGCATTGGAGTGGATAAGAGTAGTTCATTTTTCTGAGGTGGTGATAATTCTTCAGGAAATCTTCATGCTGTCTTGAAGAAAAGAATCTTAGACATCTAAATCAGTTCTCTAGTGCTGTGGAAGTTGCTCTTTGTCAGCAGTTCAGTGTAGTCTCTTGAGTTGCTGGTCATGCTCAAATGATCTGCATGAGACTAGCAGTTTTTGCAAGGCAGCCCTGCAACAGCATTTCATCCTGGATGCTTGTCTGTCTTGCAATCTTGAATTGAACAAATTACTGAGCAGCAGTAGCAGAAAAAGACCAAAACTGCATATTAGAGGAATACTACCAGAAAATATCTTCATTCTGCCTTTTATGAACCAAACTACATGAGTTAATGTACATCCATGGATTGATATATAGATTATGCGTGGTATGTATAAATTATTCTAATCTCTGTCCCCTTGTGCAGAGTTCTGTCCCGTGTATGTACTAGTCCTAGAAACACCTAGTCAGGTGCCTCTACCCTTTTACAGTTGTTGCATGTGGACCTGAGATTCAATGTCAGATTTTTTTTTTTAAGTGAAAAGGCCTTGACATTTAACTGCATATGCTGCCAATCTAGTTTACCTCATGCTAGGACAGTGCTGCCTGATGCAGTGGTTGATAGATTAAATACTACTAGGTTTATGTATACTGACATACTTAATCTTCTTGCCTATTGCTTTTTTCCACATCTATGTTAGAAACTTGTCCTGTGCTGGGTTACCTCTCTGTATAATATTGATATGCACTTCCTTTACCCCTTCCAATGTCTGTCTTGTCGGTAATTCATAGCTAGTCACACAACTTCCTTCACCCTTGTCTCTTCTTTCTTCTGAGACTGCTGTGATGGGGTTATTACAGACTCCACTGAACATCCAGCAGTATCTCTGCAATTGACAGTTAAATCTGTACATCTCAGTTTTGCTTTTAGCTGCATCAAGGAAGCTTTTTGGTAGGAAAGTGTTAAATTGCTTCAGGATACACAACTAGAAATACTTTGTTCACCTGCAGTACAATCAGCAAGAGTAGAAGGAAGGTGTTTGACAACAGTAACTTGTAGATATAAGAGCCAGTGAAGAGTTTGCCCATTCTCAGTGTTTAATAGTATGTATTCCATGATCTATATTTGTCCAGTTTGACTTCTGGATTGTACGTTGTTGAAAGACAGCAATGATACCCAGCAGAGGGACTGGAGTAAGTATATGTGTCTGAGGAGATAACTCCAAATCTTGCAGTGATTTTCTAATAACCCAGAAGCTAGACTCCACTTTTATGTTACTATACCAGGCACTACCAGTTCATCGTGAAGTGGAGTCAAGTCCCAGAGGTGTACTGGAGTACACTGTGTCTCTGAGCTACATTTCCTAAATGCATGGGTCTTCTAAATAAGTTCGCTGGAGGTACTCTATAATAACTGCCATTGTGTCCAAATCAGCCCTCTCCTACTGTCACACCACAAAGATGTGAATTTCTACTAGTAACAGTTTGTACACCAAGCTGAAAGCTGTGGTGTTCTTCAGTTTAGAAGAATCCAGCTTGATTTTTGGAAATCCTAGGTATTGTGATGATTTTTAATGGCTTGGGCCTGCTGATGACTTTGGAAAGCTTTGATTTGTTTTCTCTGTTTGGAAACTGCAGCTATTCCTTCTGAACACTTTCTTGCTGTTTGTCATTCTGGGGGTTTTTTTCCCCCCTTTTAAATAACCTATAAAGTCCCAGCTAGCCTTTCTTGAACTTGCATTCTGTTGGTCTGGAAGGGTTGGCCAGAAGTTACAAGAGCTGGTGTACAATCCATTTTAAAAATCTTTATTTCTTTCTTTAGTGCCTTACGGCGTGGGAGTCAATTATACCACTATTGCGAGACAAGCCAGAGACCAAATAAGAAGTACCTTCATGGACAGTCTAGCACTTCTGTATGCAGTACCACTAGACATACTGGAACTGTATGAAGGACTCCTTTTTTTCAAGTTAACTGAAATTCCAGCAGCACTGAAGCTGGAACAGACTCTCTGAAAACTATTTGAATTTTTTTTCTCACTTTCTGTGTTTAAACTGGGGTATGTTTCATCTTTTTGAGTTATCTTGAATGGTTCCTTCTTTATCCTATGGAGTGATTGGGGGTTCATAGTGAAAGTGCACGGGGATCTTGATAAAACTTACCTCTCTAGTCTGGAAGGAACTGATGAGTGGAAGACTAAAAAGATGAAAATAAAACTCTACTGCAAGGTGCCAAATGACATCTTTATTACCATACTGTTTTGTTTGCTAAAAAAAAAAAAAAATAAGGATTCCTATGATACAGTACTTCCTAACCAATTCTTAGCCCTTTTTTTGGATGGACAGGGAAACGCTGGAATGAGTGTTTTCTGTTTTGCTACTGCCCATATGTTCCCTCTGGTTAAAATGGTTTCTGGAGACTTTTCTGTGTGGGAGTTGGGCTGGTGCTAAACAGAACATACCAACACCAACTGTGATGCAAGCATGAACTGTGGTTTTTGTGAGTGTGGCATGCTGTTGGTTCGTACTGAGTATCTTTGTTTACCTTGGTGATTATGAAGTAATGTCAGTTGGCTGAAGTGTACTTGTGACTGCCTTGGGGATCAAAATCAGCCTAGCTGTGGGACTGAATTGAACAGTGGCCTTTCAAGGCTTATGGGAATGGTGGAAGCAAGTATGAGTCTTTAGTGTATTTTTTCTAAAACTAGCTCTGGAGGTTGCATGGTAGAATTCTCTTGGTCCATGTTTTAAACATTTTTTTTTTTCTGAACTAGAGCCACTTTGGCCTTGGTCACTTAAGGTGCCTGTTGTAGTAAAGATAGAACGCTGCTTTCCCTTCTCATGTTTTTTTGCAGCAGCCAAAAGCCAAAAAGTGTCAAATGCTTGCTTATACCAAGCATCATTGTGTGTGAAACTTGCCTTAAACAGGTTGGTGGGGGTAGATGGGTACCCTTTTAGGTATACACAGTGTTCATACCTGTCACTACTGAACCACATGGCAAGTCTTTTAAGACTACTTTTGGTACAGATCTATTTTCTTAGTAGTTTTTATTGGCCTTTAGAAATGTAACTGCTTCTGCAAGTCCTGTTTCTTCCCTTTCTCTTGCAGTCCAACCTCAAGTAAATGCCTGCTTGGTGTTAATGGCCTTAGGAATGCTGCTGTGATTCCAGGGGTCCAAGAGTCTTGGTTTAACAGCATGCAGAGAAGTTCTTAACCATCCTAAGTGAGGTAGTTTGGGGTTAATATCAGGGTAATATTGGGATTTAGGGGAATAAATAACTGCACACTTACTGCTAAACTTAAGTGATTACTTGATCTCTGGCAACATTCTTGCAAAGAATCTGAGCAGTAATTGAGTATGTGCAACTTCTGTATTCCCCTATGATGATCTGCCAGGTACCCGTCTGGTTTGGGCTTTATCCCTTCATAAACACCAAGTATACCCAAATCCCCTCTACTCAGCATGGTGGCTTTATAGCACCCACCAAGGTGAGTTACTGCAGCAATATGGTAGTTGTCAGACTAATGAGACAATACTCTCTTGGTGCAAAAGTCAAGTTTAAAACATTTTAAGAGGTCTTCCTTTTTGACTCAGCCTTCATTGGCAACTCTGTGGTACTGAACAAACTGCTTTTTGGTTTAAGCTCATGGTTTGGCAATATACGCTTACTTGGTGTAAATAAGAACTCTGCTCTAAGTTGCTGTTAGGTCCAGAATGATGAACTACTCTTGTTGCACAAGGGAAGATCTTAAGGAGATCATCTTGAAGCAGTAACCAAGTGTTCTCCTCAGTCTTTCCCATATAAAAAAGCACTTGCATACCATTTAACAGTCTGGCCTTCAGGGTTACAGTCTTCCTATTTCCCACAAACAGACATCAACATGCTTTTTTGAGCTGGTTCCTGTGTGGTAAATGTAACTGCAGCATCACTGAGAGTCAAGCAAAATATAATTTCAACTAATATTTAAACAGTCTTCCCTTCACCTTGTCAAAAAAAAAGTGAAAGATGAGTAGAAGGGGTGGTGGGTTTTCTCCTGCAGGAGTAGGTTTTGTCTGATGCCTTACAACACTGAGGTCCTGTTCCTTCTTAGTTTGATGGCAAACTGAAATGAATGTTTGGTTCTGGGGAATTTAGCAATTTATATCACAGTTGTTCATGAGAAGCATAATGGACAGTGGGGAGTAGCAAGTGGAGTTCAAATCAACATGTAACTGTTGAGGCTGGAGCTGTTGAAGATCAGTTTAAATACTCTTATATCTGTTGCCACTGATTCTGCAGCATGGTTTTTAAATTAGTCCTCATCCAAAGGATGTTTTGGTTTCAGATAAATCCCTTTGTGACTAGGCTGTTGAAAGGCAGTCATGCTTTGCACTTCCCTGTTGGAGTATATAGCTCTGTGGCACCTGGAAGTTGATTTGGGGGAGAGTTTGGAATGTGCCTCAGTCTATGGCCCCTGACAGGATTTCTTTCATGATCTAGAACACCAAAACCTCTTAAGCCCCTACAAGGGACATAAAACTTAACATCTAGAAGAGGAGTCCTCTGCAAGGATTGCTGCAGTGTAAGAAGGATGTGTAGTGGTGAGTCTCTCAGCTCCTATGGGTTGTGGAGGAGTCTCTGAAAAGAGCTGTCATAAATTGCTAGGTAACCGTGAGAGAGACTGTGAGGTGTGGGGAGGATCCTGACTGTGAGGTTTGGGGCAACAGTGTGGAACAGGAGAACTATGAAATAGAGGGGAAACTCCTCTAAAATATAAAGTGACACTTGTAGAGTTCACTTACTTAACTGCTGTTAGTGGGAGGTTGAGATCTGAACTTAGTGAAACTCTGACATGTTATCCTGTAGTCCTCACAGGTCTCCTTTGGATGGCCCAAACCTTAAGTGTGAAAAGGAAAAGGTGTTGGTGAAGGGAAACAGGAGTAGTGCAGGAGCCTCATTGTTGAGTAACTTGAGTGTTCAGTCACCTAACCACCCTCATAACATGCGCTAAAATGATGTCAAAAGTAGTTGTACCCTTTCTGTGAGCCTCTAACATGTGGGTCCTTCAACAGTCTTTAAATTAGCCCAGTTTTCCTCATAATCCATAGCCAGACCAAGTTCCCTCTCAGAGGATGCATAATTCACTGCTGTCCTAGTTACTTCTGTGTAATTTCTGGGATGTTTTTTTCTTCTCTTAACTGGCACCAGCACAATAAAGCAAGCACTGAGATCTAGTCTTCATGCTCGGTAATGAGCCGTGCATTGTTCACATGTATCTTTACCAGGTTGTGACTCTTGCAATAAATATAGATGTTGAAACAACATGGCTTTTTCAGGTATCCACGGGAAAATGTAAAGCTAATAGGCGTAGTCCTAAAGACACGAACTCTTCTGATGTGAGTTGTATCAAAAAATAAACTATGGACTCTTCACTGAAGTCTACTTGGATTTTTGTCACACTGACACTTGTGCTAAGGATATAGTGGGATAAGTGGTAGGAAGAAAAATCTGCAAAACAGGAGTGGCAGAGACAGACCTGCAGAGGTACTGCGAGGTAGTCTTGCAGCAGTGGCTCTGTATAGCCTGTTCGTGATGTGCGTTGCTTCAGGTGTCAGTCCTGCAGATGCCAAGGTACAAAAGAATTCCCTCCCAGCCCACCAGAGACTGTTCAGTGTTTAACAGGAGCCATGCTCGTGTTAAAACTTGCACAATGTAACTGAATATGATTATGATTAATGTTACAGACTGTTTAAAATGTTGGTGTTGATAACCACTGAGCAAAATTGCATAGACTAAACTAGCTCATTAGATGTTCAGCATTTTTATATTCTGAAGGTAGAACAGTCTTTCCCTTGGTAGGTTAACTTTTGCTACAACAACCAATAAATAGGGAAAATGGGGGCTTTTTTTAAGATGGGAGAGTTGCTACTACTTGCCAGATTTTTTTGATTTTTTTTTTTTTTTTTTAAAAGTACAACTGGGGATCACAGAATAAACTTGCCTTCTGGCAGTGTGAATGTTGCATTTTAAACTTTTTTGAGAGTGCTGTTTAACCAATTTTGTGGTATAAAATGGCAATGCTTAATTCAACGCTTAGCACTTTGGAGTCTTGCCGAGGTATCTGACTTGTACAAGTACTCAGTAATGCACTGGGCTAGTTTGAAGGTTACATGGCTAAGACACAGTACTTGTGCAGAAAATAATGCACTTTCCAAAAAGGCGTAAGTAGATCACCCTTATGTAAGTGTCATGCAAAAATGTTAAAGGCTAGTCACTGTCCTAGACTACTTTGAAGGCCTTGGTACTTTAAGCTTTGAAGCTAAACCATTTCCTTAACTCTGCTGGTGGGCTATGTATCTGTACCTTCAGATCAGCAGCGTTGGGGCCAGTGCCACATTCCTACCACACAGGGAGACAGACTGTAGAGGGACAGTCTTACCATAGCAAACAGCCAAAGGGCTTTTGTCATTAATATATGAAAATAAAGCAGTACTATCCTTGTTCCCTTTTCCTCTGTGCCTGCATCCCTGTGTCCCTCCTTAAGGTTTTGAGAGTTGGGCCGTGCAGATGAAGGCAGGCTGGCTGTGAGCGAAGGTGGATCTCATCCCCCTTCTTGCTGGAGGTGTCAGTATTGGGGACCAAATGGTGCTGGCTCGTTGCCCAGACTCTTCCACTTTCTGCCTGTAAACCCACTCACTGGAACTAGAGTCATCATTCATACCATTAAAAAACAAAATGAAAGCTGTGAAAAGACTTGTCTCTGTGTGAATTAGCGAGTAATCATGTAAAAATGGGAAGGAAGCTTTTGTTTCCTACACTTGATCAAATCTGGCAACTGTGCTCTTGTTCATACTCACAGGCTAGGAAATGTTGTCTTGCCTTCTGGTGCTGGCATGTTTCTATACACTTCCATATATCTGTATAAATATACTTTGTGCATTGTTTACTATGGAACTAGTATTGATGGAGAAAAACACTTTGAGGTAAAAATGTTTGTAATTCTCTATTAGTGTGTACATTTTTTTAAAATGCACCGTTTGTTTACCTCAATTAATTTAATGGAATGGACCAATAAATGTATTAAAAGATGACTCCTTTACCTAGAGTATAAAGTTTTGTTTTTTGCAGCCTTCGCCATTGAAATGATGTGTGCACTTATTTTGATGGGCAGCTTGCTATCTTACTGCAGAAATACCCATCCCTTAAAATCTTGTTCCACTGCTGATTTAACTAAAAGTCATCTGTCTGTTGCTGTAATACATCTGGTATTACTTGAAACTGAAGCCTGGAGCTGAGGAAAGCGCGCAAGAGTGTGTGTGTGGGGGAGCGTGCTTGGCAGCAGCTTCCTCAGAATAAGAGGTTGCATAGTGAGTAATCAGCTTCTGCTTGCGGCATCCCTGGCTCAAACTGAAGCTGCCTGTTTTGCCTTCAGATTATTTCAGTTACTGAAGGGCTTTTAACTTGCCTTTACTTAGTCCAGGAGTTTGGAAGCCACTTAATCCTTGTTAATTCGATTAGCATGTAAACAGACATATAGTCTAAGCACTGCTCCTTCTGGAACATGCCAGTCGTTTGAATCATGTTTGGATTTAGCTGACAACATCTCATGTCAGTATTGTATGAGGTTCCTTTCAGTAGGGGTATTAACTCAGTATAATGCTGGGGTAACAAGGTAACTATTACCTGACATCAGTGTTGCTACACCTCTGTACAGCCTGTGGGAATAGTGTGCTCCGCTTATCTGTTCCTAACCTCTTACAAGAGTAGTACATCCTGGTGATGTGAACTGAAATGCAAGTATTGGCTCTTGAGTCACAGGTGTCCTTCCATAAACTCTGTTAAAGCATTGTCCAGGGACAGTAGAACAATCTCCCAGAAATCAGGGGCATGAACACATGTTCAGGAGTGGTTTATTGTAGGGATTACTAAAAGTGTCTTAATCTTACATATTTTTGTATGGTGGTATTTCTGTATTTAATGGTCTTCTATGTGTTGATGAGCTGAGCTGACACATCTTCTGTGAGAAGACAAGAAGGAACTAGTGGAAAACTCATCTTCTGCTTTTCCCTTCCACACTGAATGATGTATCTAGAAATGCGGTTTCCATTTCTACCCTGTTCTTGTCTCTGCACTCTTGCTAGCCAGCCTACCAGGTTCCTGTAAGACTGCTGAAGACTGCTGGTGTGCGATAGCCAATGCATGTACTCTGCAAGATGATGCACTGCAGAAATAGCAAGGCAAACTTCTTTGTCCTAGGTGAGCTCGGTGCCTGAGAGGCCGTGTCATGCTGTGAAATAGAAATACAGATGAGATGCTTCCTGTAACAACAACTGCGAGGACTAATGCTTGGCAAACCTTCCACTGCGGTTGCTCAGAGAGTTGATGAAGACAAAGAGATGCTTTAGCTGGTACAGCCTGTCACTCGGTCAGAATCTGAAGGGAGCCAGTGGTTGAACGTTGTTTGATGGCCACGATGCTGTAAAGAGCAGTAAAAATGCAGGTTACAAGAGAGCTGCAAACATCTTTCTCAGACTACAGTGTGCTTTTCCCCATCAATTCTTTAGATTAAACTTTGCTGGGAGGTCTGGAGCTGACTAAGTGCTCATGTGATTCCTCTTGAGGATCTGCCAGCCTCTCTGTACGTTATTCTTGTGTACAAGCAATGCCATTGTCACCATTTGTAATCTTTCAGACTTTTGAGTCCTAATAACCCATGTTTATGCTCATAAGGGTGCTAATTTCTATCTGGAGCCTGTGTTAAAAAGCAGCTGAATAGCTAGCAGTGACTTGCTGTTACACAGCAGGGTTGTGCATAAGAAACGAGTCACTCTTGTGTCTGGAAAATACGAGGAAAGCAGAGCCAGTGGACTGGTAAGTATGAAGCAGCCTTTCCCACACCTGTGGTCCTGCTGACAGCAGTTGTCATGTGTGTTGACAAGCCCAGAGAAAGCCTTCAGTGCTCTGGATGAGGCACAGCTGATGGTGTAGGAGCTTTCCTTAGTGTATCTTTTTCTTCCTGTCTAAGTGATAACAGTGAAGTCGGTATAAATAGTGCCTTTAAACTTTCTACTCTTACTTTGTTAAAAAATTACAGCAAAACTGGGCAAGAATTTTGCCTGGGATCAGACATAAGCCTGTCTAGTACCTGTCTTATATCTGAATGAAAATGTTTTTGTTGCATGGCTTAAATACTGCCGTTGCCACAATTCACTTTAACTTCATACAGGAAGAGTCTGTTTCTAGTAATGCAACAAGCTGGAGGGTCTTGGGGACGGGACAGAGGGCAAGATGAGATTTGGAGGGAGATCCTTCAAAAATTCTGTAAGAGTACATGGACAGGATATGTCAGGTTTCTCTGTTCAAATTAAGCTGGTTTTATGTTTAAAACTTGTTCTTGAAATTGTACCTCTCAGTTGCTCTGTAGCTGTACAGTTGGGTCGGTTCACTGGGTTAGAAAAGTAACCGTTCCCTTCAGTATGTGGTAATGGTTTCTCTTTGAAAGAAACACCCGAGGGAGATTCAGATTATTCATTTCTGTCACAATGAGTAAGTCACCTGTAATGGATTCTTTTTTAAAAATGTTTTACCTTGCGTAGGATTGTTGCCTTACTCTACTTACTACTATTTTCACAATATCAAGCACTACATTTATGTGAAGGCTTTCATCCCCTGGGAATTATCAGCTCAAAATCTGTCAAATATTCCTCCTACAACAATTTATGTTACATTAAACAAAAAGAAGATTAAAAAGAGAGGCTAGATCATTTGCAAGTTTCATTATTTGGATCTCCTTGGTATTTGTCAACAAATTTCTGCAAGATTTCTGTTTCTCTTCCTTTTTTTTTTTTTTCCTTTTTTTAAAATTCAAAAGAAGTTTTCTTTTTTCGTCTGTAATATATACACTTCAGGAAGGATGGAGAAAATACAGCATGTCCATTTGGACAAAACCCTTCTGATTCCTTACCTTAAAGGGAGGAGACTCAGGCAGCCCACTAGAAAAGACAAAATGAAGCAGAAGCCGCTGTACCAGTCCAGTGTGTTTTGATAGATCTTGTTGTAGACTGTAGATGTCACTACTCCCGTGGTGACTAAAGACAACTGCAGCAGGACAAACACCTTACCTGTAAAACAAGAACATAGTTTGTTACTAAGGAGAAAAAAAAGCCCTGGTACCTTCCCTGACAAATCCCGGATCACTGCTGTGCGGAAGAGCAATGTAGTCATTGCTTCACCAGCACCAGGTAGCATAAGCTTGTATCTGCTTCTGTTCTAGACTAGAATTAGATGACTTCCTTCTTTTAGGCACAGGGCAAAAGATCCAAATAGAAAACTGTCTGCTTCAAAAGTCTAGATGTAGTTAGCTGCTTGGAAGAGCAGCAAAAAACTGAGCGATAAGTGCTTTCCCTGGGAAGTAGAAAAGTAGTCTTGGACTAATATCTAGAGGACAGGAGAGATTTTAGCCAGGGTCTGCTTCTGCCCTAGGCCAGAAGAGTCATCCTCCACTGGGTTAAAATGATAATAATGCCTGACATGGGGAGGTGCATGTGATTTGTATGATGTTTAGGGCAGAGGAAAGGCAGAAACTGAATCCTAGTTGGAACATCTTTTTTGTTGAAGCGCAGCCTTCAGTTTCTGTCATTGTAAATGGGGCAAGGGGAAGTAACCCAGCCCTGCCAGGATGTGAAAACTGAGCGCAAGGTCAGGGCTTTGTGCTGAGCTTGCTGCCCTGGCAGACTTCTCTGGCCGCGCAGCAGAGACAGCACTGCTGGCAGGAGACACGGGTTGCTCTGCTGCATCTGGTCCTGTTCGAGAGCTGTCTGCTGCTGTAATCAGGTGCTGCCTGCATGGCTCATGGTGGAGGGTAAAACAACATTATGATTAATGATAATGATTAATTTGGGGTGTGAGCTGCGCTGTTTGTGGTAGGTAGGTGAGTTTGCTGCAGAGTGCATTGAGGAGCACAAGTAGCAGGAGTGAACTGGCGACAGCAGTATTGTGTTCACATGGCAGAAGGGGAAAGGATGCAAAGGACAGCTGTAAGAACATGTTTGGAGGAGGCACGAGCAGTTGTGGGCATGAGGTGCTATATGAATGCATGGTCAGTCTTGTCTGTTGTGTCTAAACCCAGCTAATAGGGGTAAACATGGTAGCCTTCCATATGGTGTTGTAAAATACATATATTTTTCTAATACATTTTTTAACAGCAAAGAATTTTTGTTCCTGTTTGCCAAAAAGGGCCAATTCTTATGCAAAGGTTATCCCTTGTTAGTTAAATCATGGCCTGACAGTAACTAATTGCCACATAGCACTTGGAGATACGTTTAGAGAGCATAACTGAAAAAACGTGAAGGAAATCTATCCTTCCCAAAAATGGAAGTGAAAGAAGCCAAATATAAATGGTGTGAATATCACAGTGCTTCAACCCAACGTCTTGCTTCTCTTGGTTTTCCCTGGAGTACTGTGTTTTTGAGCAGCACCTCAGATATTTTCACTGCCTTTGAGCTGCAGACTGATAGTAATCTCTTGAAGCATGTGCTGAAAATTTTGTGGAAAAAATGATGATGCAACCGCGGACAAGATGTTTGGATGTGACATTCTCGTCCAGCAAGTTTCTCTGCCACTCCCTTCTCATCTGTGGTACCAACTGTTCTGGTTTTATTGCGCAAAGCACAGATTGCAACAATAACTTAGCTTTCTCTTTGTACCTTAGGGTGGATGGAGGGATTTGAGTTTTTTCTTTTTATCAGTAAGGTAACCAAAGTACTTACCATAGGATGATCCTTCAACATGCTTGGATAACATGGACCTGATAGTTGGTAAGGGGATGAGGGCAAAGAGCATCACTGCCCGTGCTGCAATGCAATGAATATGTAGTTATTATCAGTACCTGCTCCTTTTCTCCCAACACAACCACCACTACTTTTGAAGACTCTGTGCTTCTGGCTTAGCCAGGGCCTTTGCTTCACCTTTTCTTATCCCTCGAGTACCAGAAATAAGTACAAATCTTTGGTAGGAGTGTAGGTCCTCATTTAATCCAAGCGATGGTGGATAAACCACCTATTTCTCCCACTAGCAGAGGTACTGTTCCCAAACCAGCCACGGTCTCATGGTCTCAGCCCAAAATCCCAGCGCAGATGGAATATAACATTGTCCTTTGAGATAGTGAGGCTGATGATTTGAGGCTAACCAGGACAGAGAACAGCCCATGCTATGCGGCCTTACAGAAACGGTACCTTTATAATGCTGCAGCTGTTTTCTGTCTTGGTGTTTCTGGCTTGCAGTATTTTATGCTTTCTCTAGTGTGGAAACATTTAGGAAGCTGGAATTGTGTTCCTGTCAGCAGAACCAACCTCAGTGAAGTGTTAGTCCATGTCTAGCATACTGAGGTGTTTCTGCAATGCAAGGAACAAGCATCCTGCACACTGTGTAGCAGCATGATGGACTTAATATTAAACAAGCATTTTTTTGTTTTAATTTTTTATCTTTTGTTCCCCAGCCTGATTGCCTAAACAAACAAAATCTCTCAAAAACTTCACTCATCTGGCTTACTACACAGTTACAATATCCCACCATCTTTCCCTTTAGAATAACTCTGATTTTCAATTTCTCATTCCCTGTAAGGGCAGACAGAAAAATCGCTTCAGGCCATTTCTCTTAGATCTTTTTCTTACTTTCAGGAGCAAAACTGCAAAGCCATGCAGCACACAATACTCAGTTTGTCAGATATGAATCATCCATCTCACTGCCACAGCGGAAGCAGTTCTTAGGTTTTGTTTTCTGTGTTTCTGCAAAGACTACCTCCCAACAATAAACATGCTTTTCCCTTGTTGTGGAATGCTCCCCATCTATTGTTACCTGTCCTTTGATCATTTATACATAGTGTAAGATTTGTACACTATATTATTGTGATATTTTAGTTGCTCAAGCAGCTCCAGTGTTTCACTATTAAGTTTCCCATCAGCCATAAATGCCTTAATGTAACAAAAATAAATCACGTCCTAAGATGTTCGCTTAATAGGAAACCTTTGCCAGTTTGTTTCTGTTGTAGCCTTAAGTCTTACCTCACAAGAAGCAAGTGCTTCCCGTTAACACAGTGGTGTGGTATGACTAGTACAGAAAGCCAGCAACAATTCCCACACTGCCACAGTGTGAGCATTGTTCCCCTGCTCAGATCTGGCCTATGGCCATGTGACAAATTGCAAGTCAATGTGCTTTAAACTGAGCCTTAGCAGGACTGTATGCCTCTTCTGGATATTGTAGGGTGCTGAGTGTAAGTACAAAGGGAGAGTGGAGAGAGGAGATGATAGTGAAGCTCTCTTGAGAATTGCTTGTGTGACAGTCTGCCAACCCCCTGTTCTGAAACTTGCGATGAAGCAGAGCACAAGCCCTTCTCCTGATGCCAAACCACCCCAGCCCCTTTCTCAGGGTGCACCTGCTTGTGCGAGCAGCCGTTAGACTCACCGATGTAGAACAAGAATGTCCACTGCACGAAAGCCATAATGAGGATGCCAGCGCTGAAGGATGTCACTCCGATCATTATCATGGTAATGTCCCTCAGATATTTGGAGAACACAAATACCCCTAGGAAACTGGTGATGAAGATCACATACCCAGCAGCATTGCCGTGGCCTATCTCCACAGCATTCCAACTTAAAGGCTCCCTGAGCAAGAAGAGCGGGAGTATGTTCATTGCACCAACCACAGCAAGGTCGTAGAGGATTGCTGCCACAAACAGCATGGTGATGATGAGTTTTGAGGGGGATACTGGAGTGGAGTTGCTGCTCCTTGAAGGTTGGGAACTCCCTGCTGCTGCTGCTCCTGTGTGGGCTGGTAGCTGGTTGTCCATGTCCTTTACACTCTTGTCTTTTGCTGGGCAGGAAGCTGCTGACTTGGGGACTGTCAGGACAAAAATGCTGTAGAGGAGGCAGAAAGCATAGCAAGCGATGCTGCAGCCCACCAGCACAGTGCCCTCCCGATAGCGGTCACTGAAGCCGACAAAGAGGTAGCCAGATGCCATGCTTCCCAGAAAGCCAGCGAGGCCATACACCAGCTCAATAATGATGAGCCGCAGAGACCTCTTGCTCTCAGAGGACCCCAGGGATCCCAGAGCCATGAAGCCTGCCCAGAGTGTGGTGAAACCACCCATCACCCCGTTGAAGGCGGCAGCCCCGTACATCACCTCGATCGGCCAGCCCAGCAGGATCAGGAGGAGCAAGAGAGTTTTGGAACCCAAGTAGCCAAGAAGAGGGAAGCAGATGGGGATCTTCCGATGTACCATGTCTCCCAGCTTGGACAAGCCATAGGCTGACACCAGTGGGCTCAGGCCCAGGACTAGATTGTAGATGATATAAAAATTAGAGACAGCCTTCTGCTGAGCATCTTCCAGTGCATGGGAAGGAATGGTGTCATTGGTCTGGTTGTAGTAGTTCTTCACCACCAGTATCAGTGCTGTGTCATAGAAGGCACTGGCCACTTGGGAACCTGCGACCACTGGTTCAATCCATGTCCTCATCACTGTTACCCCCACCATGCTGCTGGTGAGCGCCTCTTCTTGGGGAGAGCTGTCTTCAGGGAGATGTGCAGGAGGAAACAGGTCTTCAGAAGCTCTGCTCTGGCGGCATGCTTAGAGTGGAGAAGTGGAGGAAAAAACAAAAGGTCTGTGGGGCTGCACAGAATCGGAGAGTTGTGCAAGAGATGATCTGGCTGGGAGGATATTTGTACCTCGCCTTGCCACGTATACGCACACATGCACATCCCTGTGCTGCTCTGATCGCTGGCTCATACACCGGAGGCTTTTGTACAGGCGAACGCCCTGCACTCGCTGACTGCCACTGCTCCTCTTCCTGGTGTAGTTTCAACAGAGGTCAGATGACCCAGGGGAATTTCTCTGTCCCAGTTTAGGAAGTTAAAATGCCCCGATCAAGTAATAGCTGCAATTTGGTGTGGTGGTTTGTTTTTTGTTTGGTTTGGTTCTTTATTTTTTTTTTTTTTTTTAGCTTTTGGCATCCCTCACATGTCACAGGACTCACAGGGTGGCTGTGAGGGCAGGTGATGGCTGTGTGCTTTTTTGTCAGGTAATTTGTGAATTCCCCTTACCACCAGCTCATTTTCCTTTCTTTTACACAAATATGTTGCTGGATCTGTTGCTCTTACCTGCTCCCATCTGCCCTGTTGCTGCATCGTCCTCCTTATGTCATTTCTGTTTCAATAACGCAGTCAGGAAATTACACCAAAAATAAATTAAAAGGGAAAAAGCCTATTTTTGGTAATCTGCCTCCCACGGCAGCCACTCTGCCTGCTGTGTCCTTTGGCTTTACAGTGTAGGAATTTCCAAGAGGAGGAAAGTCCCAATTTATCCAAAGGCATCAATGACCACTGCGCCCCAGTAATCAGCCAGCTGAGCTGGAGGCTGGGGTGGATGAGAACCCACCTCCAGGGCAGCGTTTGCCAGCCCCAGCCCCTCAGGGTGGTAGCCGTGCCTCTCTGCAGGCTCTGATGCCTCATGCAGCTTTGCAGCTTGAAGTCAGTCTCCAGTTTTGCTGCTGCCCGAAGCGGCCAAGCGAAGAGACCCACCCTGAGCGGCTCAGGGTCCCTGCAGGCACAGTGGAGTGGCTGGCCAGCGGCACAAGAAGCTCTTGGAGCAGAATATGGTGCGAGCAGGCTGCCAGCTCCAAGGAAGATGCTTGTGGTCCCAGCTGCAGGAAATACTGGGAGAATGTTTGGCAGCCTCAAAAATGCTAACTTAAATGATAATGATCTCATTCTGCACTGGTTTAATGAATCATAACAGGCACAATAACACTGTTCTCGGAAGATTTATGAGGATTACTTTAAAAAATATATTAATGATTAATTTGCGAGAACAATGTAAAAACCTCCATCTGTTTCACTCTCTATTGATTCAGGTGACATTTACTCAATGCCTGTGTACTCATGGCTCAAGAGTTTCATTTTTTCACTCTTAGTTCGGTTGTGCAATAATTTGTATTTTGTATTTCAGTTCAAGGAAAAAAAATCCCCAAGAACTAACAGAGAAAGAAGTAGGGAATTGCCTCCTAGAATGATTTGCTGCTAGCCAATTTCAGTTTCACCAGATAACTTGTTTTTTTTTTTGTCAGGCCAAAAGACTCCTAGCCGGCTGTAAAATATGCGGGTTGTTCCAACAGTTGGCTTCCACCCCCCTCCCCAATTTTCTGCAATAGGTGTCTAGTTTCTTTAGTTTTTATTCAGAAGTGGGACTGTCCTGGGTTGAGAGAGTGGTGGAGTTTTTTGGTGGCAGGGGAGGGGGCTATCGGGGCGGCCCCCTGTGAGAAGCTTCTCGAAGCTCCCCCAGCTCCATGTCAGCTCCACTTCTGTTTGGGAAATTGAGCCAATCGGCTGCGCCTCTGCGATAACGTATTTAAGAAGGGATGTGGTGACGGGCAGTGGGACTTGTGAGGAGGAGTTGCTGCAGCTGCATGAACACCAAGGTCAGTGGAGGAACGGAGGAAGAAAGGAGGGGGGAGGTGTGCCGGAGCAGAGACCCCCTGTATCCTGTGGTGAGACGGCAGGGCGGCCCCCCCCCCCCGCCACCCATGGAGATCTACGGTGGAGCAGACATTGATTTACAGCCTGTTGTTCCTGCTCGGGTGATCAAGGTTCTGTGCCTGAAGAAGGCCGGGGTCTCATGGAAAAAGGTAGCCCCGCTGCTGTAATTCAGCACTGGGAGGATTGCAGCGTGCGGGGGAGTCCCACGCCGGAGCAGCTCGGGAAGGGCTGCAGCCGTGGGAGGGAATCCAGTCGGAGGAAGTTAGTGACCCATGACGGAGCAGTGTGGGGAACGCTGCGGCCCATGGGAGGAATTCAAGTCAGAGAAAGTTTGTGGAGGACTGTCTCCTGTGAGAGGGGGACCACGATGGAGCAGGGGGAACAAGTTTTGGACACTCCCCTCACCGAAGATGAAGGAAGTGGCAGCACTGACTGCACCCCCCATTCCCTGCCCCTGCGCCAGTGGGGGAGGAGGTAGAGATATCGGGAGCAGAGCTGAGCCCGGGAAGAAGGGAGGGGTGGGGGGAAGGTGTTCTCAAGATGTGGCAATGCTTCTCACTGTCCTACTCTGTTATGTGTTGTTAGTGTCTGTAATAAATGTATGGGTTTTTTTCCTTCCCCTAACGAGTCTGCCTTTTGCTCGTGATCATAAAAGGGGGATTTTCCCCCATCCCAGTCCTATCTTGAACCCCAAGCCTGGCTCTCTGTCCCTTCTCATTGCCGGAGGGGAAGGGAGAGAGAGGTGCTGCATTGTGGTTGGCTGCCAATCAGGCCTAAACCACGACAGGGACAAATCTTTTTCTCCAAACCCTTGAGTATTTCCAGAGGATGGAAATTCCAGACAGCCTTACTGAAAACTCCAAAGCATCAGCCTGTGACCAGTTGAAGCAACAAACGCAGCCAGAGGAATTGCCACGTGTTGCTTCACCCAGGAAGCCCTGTCTTTTCCACCAGACTTTAAAGGGAAAGATAAATTACTTTGTCCCATTCAAGCTTCAGCTTGGGACATTAGTTATTTTGGAGTGTAGAGGTATGTTACAGCCACTGTGCTTGAGAGACTGCAGATCTGCTCAACTCTTAAATAAGGGGTATTTTTCCTCCACACTTTATTTCATGTACAGTCTGCCTGGCTTATTCATCTGCCACTCTTGACATTTAGGTGTTACTGTGTTATGCTTAATGCTATTCAGGCCTAGATAGCTAATGAAATGTGCTAAATGTCATTAGTGATCTCATGATCATATAAATTCCCAGGATATTCTGAGTGTTCATTCATATTAAATGTACTTTTTAGAACTAGTTTTCATGGAAGGATATAATTTCACATCAGTAATTGCATAACAGTGAGTGCTAAAGTAAGAGTTTAACCCAGACTCCAGAATATTTCCCACTACAAAATACTTTTCATGAATACCGTATTCATTTGATGCCACAAAGACTTCAGAATTGCTACTCTCTAGCATGAGTTTTTCCATGGGACATGTTCTCATATTACTAGTATTTATAGGGACATTTGCATCCACATTAAAATATGTTAGTGCAGCATAAACACAGTGGAGCCTGAAGAGCCTTAAGAGAGTGGCCCTTGGCATTTAAGAAAAATATACCTAGCAAATCACTGAGACTAGTCTAAAAGCAAAATTACACTGGTATAGCCTGCTGGAAAAGGAACACATTGTTTTAGGGCATCCCTCTCTAGAGCCATCTTGTCTGGAGGACTGCTAGGGGCCAGCTCAGCACCATGTTTCACCAGCTCTAAGACACTGGTTAGTCTGGCAAAATAAAGGTGTTTAATGTCTCCTTGTGGCAATGTTATACGTTCCTATGCAGTATTGCTTTAAAAAAAAAAAAAAAAAAAAAAAACAAAAACCATTTATGACAGTTGCATTACTTTTTCTTTCTGAACAGGGCTGCTGTAGGGATTTCAGAATGCTGGGTCAACTAGGCTTACCAGCTACCAGCATTTTGGAGCTTGGTCTTCATCACTCCTCATCTGAAAAGGTCCTTTTGACATCCAGGACCACAATCCAACATGGGCACATAAGTCCTCTTCATCTCCCTCGCCTAAGCCTGCTGATAGGATCTGTGATTTGCAGTCTCTGGCTGGCAAGTAATTATAATTACAGTCACTAGCTGGCATTTAATTATAATGGCCCCTATCCTCACAAGGCGTGTGGTTCTGCTGACAGCTGTGGGAGGTGGAAGGGGAGCAGAGGCTGCACAGAAAGCTGGGTGCACGGAGTTCGGGGAGTGACTCCTGGCAGCTGCTGCATCGCCAAAGGAATATGGCATCCTGGTCCAGGGCAGTTTTCTTGTGGGATCCAGAGCCACCATGGTAGACACTAATGCCTGGATGTAAACGGCCAGCAGCCTTGTTTCAGCAGCTCTGGAAAATGACACTGAGGCTGTTTGGAACCTCACGATGCTGGTGTCAGTGTCTGTAGCACAACAACTGGTAAGTCCACCACCGCACGGTAATAAAGCCATGCTCTTACGGGTGCACTTTGAGGCGTCTCAGACACTGAGACCCTTGGGCCAGCAGTCCAGCATCCAGGAGGCACAGCACCACCAGACATGTTGAGATCACCAATGGAGACCTCTGCCCTCTTCTGCTGCTCACAGGAGGAGGAGGAAGGCCGGGCTGCAGTCGGTGTGAGGACATGGCACCTCAATCCCCCACGCCTGGAGGCTTCACCCATTGAGCAAAACCCAAAGTAGTGTGCAGGCTGCAGAAAAGCTGGAGAATGGATTTGCTCCATGGAGAGACCTCATGGGATGCACTGATGTGAGGCACGGTGAGGGCGGGTGACCCCATGCCAGGGTAGGGGAGGTCCACCAGCCTTCCCTTAGAAGAAGCTGGAGCTTCCCACCACTTTGAAAACAACACAGGGGAACTGGAAACAGCAGCAATGTCCAGTTTCCTGTGAGACAGACACTGGCTGACCAAGCATCACCAGAAAGCTGCATTGTCTTGCTTTCACCTCCAGATGTCATATTTTTGTCTATTTTTCACATTTTAGAGTTTCCTGCTTACCTGTTTGGAGTCTCCTGTGGGCTTCTCTGCTGGAAAGACAAAACACAGCATCCTTGACACACACTTTTTGCTGAGTTGGCTTCTTTTTTCTTTAGCTTGAGGAATTTAAGCGATTAATAGTGCTGACAGCTAACTGTATGCCTTAACATTAATCCTCTCCATGGAAGCAGGAAAAAATGGGCTTCTTGCAGTACCTGGTGTCTGCCTGATCAGCTGGACCACAGAACAAATCCAGCTGTAGTTCTTAGATAAGCCTCAGATAGTCCTAGTGCTAAATGACTTTTTTTTTGTGGGCACATCCTCCTTTTCTTTAATATTGATGTCTTTTAAAAATTGTTGTCAGCATATATGGGTTTGACAGGGAAGCATTGCAAAGTTCAAGAGTGTGCAGGCAGCAATAGACTTGAGAAGTAGGATGAAATGAATTATTTTAGAACTAAGGATTAAGCAATCCTATGTTGAATAAAGCAAAAGTGGACAGTCTGGAAAAATGAAATAACCATAGCAAAAACATGACTATTAAAAAAATTCACCACTGAATGAACTACAGTAAATAAATATGTAAAAACTCAGTTCAAAACCAAAAACTGCACACCCCCTCTTCCCAAGTGCTTCCCAAGTGTAGAAATAATTTTGGTTATCTGCTTCACATTTTCATTTTCATGTAGATCTAAAAACTTTTATGGTTGAATGGGTACTGAAAAGCCTACAAACACATTTAACTAATAAGCATGAGAAAAGTCATTAAGGGTGAGTAAAAGCTCTGTAGAAGAAGGAGTGTGTGAGTAAATTTGACTTGGGATTTATAAGATGGGAGAGGAACTGTGTATGAAGTGTGGATGTGAATTAAGACTATACAGAGAGCATATTGGAAAGGTTAATGTTTCAGAATTAAGATGAAAAAAGAAAAAGCATGCCACCCATCCTTGTGGAGTGAGGTGGGGAAAAAAGAAAAGAGCAAAGGAAATAGAAGCACTGATTTTTCCGGGCTGGTAGGACCTTTGCTAGATAACTCAGCCCTAGACAGGTTCAGTTAGGGGGAATGAGTATCTCTCCATAACCCTGCAGCTCCATGGAGGTAAGAACAGCAGCTGGCAGGGGCCATCAGAACAGTGGAGAGAAAAGGGAAAAATTCACCCCCTTTTCCATGGTGAGATGTGGAAACAATCAAAAGCATCATAAATGCTTAAAGATACAGAGTCTGGCTTGTGCTTTGTAAAGGGCGTAGTGCTTTTTGAGGCGAGAAGGAAGAGAACAGTATCTTTAAATCTTAGTTCTTCTAGAGACACCCTTGCCTGGTAAGCCAGACGTTTTCACCTGACAGTGATCAGGTTAGCCCTTTGCATGGCTAAGTTTGTGTTTTGCAGGCAGGTAAAGCAAGCGCTGAAGCCATCACCTGCAGTAAGCCCTCAGTGATATCCACCCCAGACATTCAGACCAGGCAGATGGTAACTCACAGCCTCTCTCCGTTTACTCTGCTGGGCAAGATCCTGAGCACAGGAATTGGCAAGAAAGATTAACTATGGTTTTAGTCTCTTGGGTGTTTAATTTTTCCAGGCTATGTTATGCACAACATCCTGTCAAAAATATTCACATCGTTTGTTTAAAAAGACCCAGGAAACTACATACAAAACCTAAAATCTGCAGATGCTGTGGCACACTCTGCTGACATTTATGAGCCTTGCCACCCTCTTTTTCCATGTGGCAGCTCTTCCAGTGGCGGGTGTTTACTGAACCTCTGCAGCTCAGAAATAAAAAATACAAGGACCTTGGTGAGAAGTTCTCACATTCTTTCCTTGATTACAGCGCACCATCTACTCAGGGTCAGGCAGGTCTTCTATGGACCACTTGGACCCTCATCACAGCTGGTGGTGGCTGCTGAATGTAACCCAAGGTGGTTTTGCAACGAGGTTGCGTGGCAGTGCTTATCACTCTCTGTCTCACTGCAAACAGTCTCCAACACTGGTTGAGGACTTTCAGGCAACCTGGCATCACGAGGCACATGTGGTAACAGGGATAACCCTGTTTTTTAACACGTGCTGCAGCCACGCCTGGTTAATTATCCAGCTTGCAGCCTGAGGGTGGGGGCGCTTGTTTGGAGCCGGCAGGGTGGGGAGGTCCTTGGGACAGCAGGGAAAGGTGCCAGCATCCTTCATGAGTGTGGCTGGGAGGCTACAGGGGACCGTGTCTGTACTCACTTTGCTGTAAGGCACTAGTGGAAAATAGCAGGGATGGGGTAATCTTTGTCAGACAAGGATGCAGGGGTGTGCCTGGGTGGGTGAGCTACAGCCCTGGTGCTGGTCGAGCCCACCCTGGGAAGCAGAAAGGGCTGCTGAGGCTCTGCAACCCCATGCAGAGGTGTCTTCTCCACTCAAGGCACAGGGAAGATGTGTCTGGGGTTTCCTAGTTCCACAGCTCTGCATCAGACAAGGTGCTACAGGAGGAAGCTCCAGGCTCTGGAGAAAGCTGTAGATTGAGCAATGCAGATCTCTTTGCATGCTACTCAGGACAATTTAGCTAGCACCTTCCCAGCCAGCTAGGGAATGAACAACCTAGGCAGATTTTGTATATCCTTAGAACCCCAGTATGTGTATAAAAAGACATTAATGGGACTAAAATATCGCATCTCTTCTTTCTCTGAAGGATCCAATGTATCTGCAAGAAATTTTGGAGTTGAAGAGCGGTATTGTGTGAAAGGTACCAGGGAAACAAGAAAGTCCAGGGACCTTTCCAGCCATATTGTTGCTGCTAAGTTTTTCCAGGCTGCAGTTCTGTAATGCCTAACAAGCATGAATAAATATATATACAACTGTAATTTTTAAGCTGTGTGGCAAGACAGCTGCTATTACCCGTGTTTGCTATTTCCTTGCCCCTTCATTTCAGTACTCTGGGGTATTCAAAACTTTGTTGAGTTAGGACTTCACTTTTAAGCCCCACTGTGTAGCTGCTGAACGGCTCATATTGGTCGAGAGCAGCACTGCTTCTTCCTGCTACAACCTCTGCATTGCCTGATGAGCTCCTCTGAGTGGTTTCATGCCTCCTGCAAACTGCACATGGGCAGTGGGGAGACATCTCCCAATCGCTTTACCCATTTTAACATGGCTTTGCACGATGCACCTTGGTCGCAAGCTGAGTGCCAGAGATGCCCTTGAAAGGTGGACTGCCAGCTGCAGTCACCTCCCAAAGGACTGTTAACTCCTCAATAAGCATCCTGGTTGTTGCAAGACCCAAGACACTACTTTTTGCTGAAAATCAAGAGGACACAGCTGAGGGTCATGGCAAGTGCTCTTCCCTCCAAAAGACTTTGCTTTTCTCACTCTGCTGTAGATGAGGTTGATCTGCTGCTGCAGGTCTTGGACCATGCACAGGTGATGTGGGCTCATTGCCACGTGATCCACTCCCACAGCACTACTTTCCAAGGGTCAGTAGCTATCCCAGTTCAACACCTTCAGGGATTTTGTGTTGGATGTCACCCCCAAGGTGCTGGTGGGAGCTGTTATCAGTGAACAAGTCATGTCTGGCCATGAGTTTTCAGGTACCCTCTGCAAGGATGCATAGCCAGGGCAGCCTAAGGCAAAGAGGGCACATGCCTGCAGAGTAAACCAAGAGAGTGACCTCCCTGACATTTAAAATCACACTGATTTAATACCTGTATACAGGAAGGGAAAAAGAAATTAAGCAAGATATGAAAAATAAGTCCCTTTGGGGCACTAAAATGCTGTTTTGATCCTTTAGTGCTGGGGCATCTTGATAATAAATTCCTTAGAAACATCCTGTAAAGCTTAGACAGACTATATTGACTTATCTTTTAATTTATAAACACAAAGAGTCTGCATGTCAATAAATTATGGGGCTCATGAGCAATGATATCATTCAGCTGTTTCCTGACTCCCTTCTGCTGAAGGACAGATGAGCTGAATCTTGTCCTGCACTCCCATAGTCAGGACCTGACAGCATGTGAGACCCATGCCGTGACTGGCAGAGTTTTTCATCTGGTTTCCAGAGAGCCTGGGTAAATATGCTTTTTGCTATATAGCTTCCATTGCTGCTCAAACATTGTCTGAGCGTGCATTCAGCTGGATTCAGGAATGGCTCCCCACATGAAAAATTCCCATGAGTAAGATTTTCCCTTATTTATCTTTCTGTTTTCCGCTGTTTATACCATTCCCCTCTGACCTCCATTACTTCTTCCCCTCTCCTTCCATTCCTGCCAGAAATTTTCACTTTCTTTATACATCAGGTCCCACAACTTACAATTAACTTGCTTTTTAAAAACAACCCTCTCCACTTTATACAAGTTCAGTCTGCCTTCTCTGCAGCATGCCATGGCTATAGCTTGGCTCAGTTGTTTTCCTCAAACAAAACATTAAAGAAAAGCTGTAACTATGCCCCTTTTGGCATGAGTAATACAACCAAGAGAAGGTTTTTGTTTCTCCTGGCTCTCCCCCAACACACTTTCAAGACAACTCCACTAACATACCCACATCATTCTGTAGTGCCTGGGCACAAGTTCAATCCATGGGCTTCCAGCTGAGTTCAGTGTTGTGTAGCCCTCAAAGAACAAGGCCCTTAGAGGTATTTAGGTGTCTAAGTGCTTTGGTACATTTGCATCTGGTCTACCTAAGGTTTATGTCATGGGTTTAACCATCCTCCATGGGGTGCTTTGGCAAAGTGTATAAATCCAGTTAAATAGCTGAGGAGAGGAAACCAGCCTGGGAGGGATCCTAACTGGAGGCTGATGGGTCCTTGTAGTGGCAGTCAGTCAGGGACCTGTGGATGGGGACTTGGTCTTCTCTATCCAGTGAGGCTTGGTGGAAGCAGAGTGAGATACCTGTGCTCATGGGAGCCATCTAGTCTCACTCCCTGAAAACTGCCATGTTTTGGGTGCGGATAGCATGGTATGGAAATCAGAAGCTAACAAGAGGGCAAGAGCTGGAAAGGGTAATACTGTGAAAGTCTGGGTCCACCTTGGGCAGGTGCTGTACCCCAAACCCTTGCTTCTAGAAGCAAACAAGCCTTACCAGGGAGTGAGTGAGTGTCCTACTTTAGGACCTTCCTTCTTTCACTCCAATTAATTAGGGCTGAATACTTTCTGCCTCCTCCACGCAATGTGGGGGTGACAAAGCTGCCCAGCATGTCAATTCCCATTGTGTATCTGGAAACTCCACCTTCCTCCATGGAGATGACACTGTGCAGAGACCTGAGCTCTTCCCTCCTTTCTAATGACTGGTTATTGGTTTGAAACACTTTTGAAGCCTTGTGTGAGTGCTGCAAACTGCTGCTTCACCAGGGTTATGTCATTATCCATGTATTTTTGCTAGCGTTATCCTGACTTCTTGTGTTTCAGTATCAGCTTGAGGACTTGATGCTTATTTTAAGGTAAGGCTGAGAGAGTTCAGCTTTCCCCAATGCTACAAGAGGAAGAAGTGCTTGTTGGGGCCATTTGTACATAAGCATCCTGCCTCACTCTGAGCCACAGCCTCTTGTGATCAGTGACATCCCAAGGGGAGTGCATCACTGTGGTCTGTCTGCTGAAGCCCAATGTGAAGCCCTCCTGCCTTTGTGGAGCTGTTTCCAGCCTCCTACTCTTCCCGCCTGTTCTGCATACACCTTCCCAGCCAGCAACAGTCCCCACAGCAAGTTCAGTGCAATACAACCCCTTGCAAAGTGTTTTGTATGCCCAGCCACAGCCCGGAACCAATCTGCCTCCTGAGGCAATACAGAGTTTGCAATAGCTCCCAACAAGGACTGGCTGGGAGGTCTGGTGCACTCCAGAAGCTCATATAGGAGGAGGCAAGCCCAGGGAACTAGGTGTACATGCAAAGCACAGCAGTGTTTTCTGGTGTCCCCCTAGTCTCAACTAACACTTGCCAGGAAGCTTGTGAGACGTGCCATGGCTCTCTTCCTGATCCTTTGCTGATCCCAAGAAGGCTGGCTGAGTTAGTAACACCAGTGCCGTTGTAGTGGGATTGGCACTGATAGGTCCCTGAGGCTCATGCATCAGTCAGCAGGTCCACCCCAGGCATTGACTGCTCCCAGAATTTGGCTTCCAGGGGACATCATTGGAAATGAAGATCTTCCCATGGCCAGTACAAACCACCCTCCAGATGTCACTGCTGCCGCACAAATCCCCACTGTGCAATCCTTCCTGTGCAGTTTGTGGTAACAGAGCATGTGATAAAGTAGATTTGCACACTTTTTTCTTCCTTCATTGATTTTTTTTTTGCTGCTACTGCTACACTCTGGAACAAGGCCCGAAACATTTCCAGCTCCTGGTGGAACACCGCCCTGAATTCGCTGCAGAGATGACACATGCCTGTGACTGAGCAGAAGCTCACACACTGGCACTGCATTTAGTGCTTACTGTAAAAGCTTTCTTCCTGGAGACGCCATCAATAAAGCAGTGAGTTAAGTTGCCAATTAATCAGGGCTCAGCCAGAGCTGGCAGCAGACCCTGAGATGTGGATGGCATTTGGGGGTTTTTCTGCTGCTGCTTGGTTTTGCTTTGTGTTTTGTTTTGTTTTGTTTTGTTTTTGTTTTGTTTTGTTTGTTTGTTGTTGTTGTTTTGTTTGTTTGTTTTTTGTTTTGGTTTGGTTTGGTTTTTTTGGTTTGTTTTTTTTCCTTCTGTTTTTTTTTTTTTTTTTTTTTTTTTTTTGTTGTTTTGGTTTTTTTGTTGCTGTTTTTGCTTGTTAGTTCATTTTAGTTTTTTTGGTTTGTGTTTTTCACCCCTGTGCTATTGCTGATGTGACAGGATAGCCCCTGCTCCTTGGTCTTACATGATATGAAACACTGGGATGCTGTTCAGTCTTTAATCTGGGGAGGAGTGCCCATCTTAGTCAATTCAATAAATGGAACATAATCAAGTCACCTTTAGTGCTCATGTCCATGCTAATATTTGTAGCTCTGGTCCTGCCTAGCCCTGTCTCATCCCTGCAACAGCTTGTGGTCCTCTGACTTGGCTTCCTTACACTACAAACCCTGTTTGTGGTTTGTTTTTTTTTTAAATCTTCTGTTCCCACTCACAACAGAAAACACTGTACCAAATGCCCTCCCTCCTTTGAAAGCAGTTTATTCAAACCTGCCTTTGCAGAGATCCTTTGCCTCTCCATTTTCTTCCCCATTGTGCAGAGGCCTCTTAAGGCTACCTACAACCATTAGAGGCACAGTATCCTCACCTTATATGGGACTATGCCAGAAATGATGGATAAAATGGGTCTTTTATAATCCTTTACTAACTATATAGGATAAGTAGTGGGATAATTACATGGGATAAATAGTGGGACAAGTATATGAGATAAACTGGCTCTTTTACAGTCCTTAACCTTATATGGGACTATATGAGAAATGATGGATTGTCTTCTGTAGTCCTTAACTTCTCTGTAAAATACTCCAATGCTTGATACATACCAGGCATTTCAGATGTCCTAAGTGTGCATTATTAAACAAATACCAACAACCGGTAACAGCAGCACACATCACAAAAATTCCTGAGCTGCTGCCACCCACTGGCGTCATTGCCTTAGTTTTGCAATGACTAAACGCTCCCCGGCAAACATCTAGTTTCCACTTTTACTTCTTATAAAACCCAAAGGGGAGGTGTAGAAGGAGTTCCCTTTCCCACTGTATGCCAGTAAGTCCAATACATTACCTGTCTTAGCACAAAGCAAGGAAAGGCAAAGGAAGACAGAAAGTCACCTCTGTATTGAAAAGACAACCACCTCTTTTTCTTTATAGAGACCAGAATTGGTGGATCAATTTTCAGGCTTGATTTCCAACCCATTTTCTCACTTCCAGCAGTATTTACTAACTGGAAAGGAAATCCACATCTGACTTTTCTTCCTAGGCATTTCTGATATTGAGTGCACAAGGGAGAGGAGGGATAGTGTTACAGTGAGCAGACTGAATTGCTGTTTGGCCTCAGCCAGCTCCCACCAAAATAACCAGTGTCTTCTGCCTCCTTCTGTGGGCTGTGGAGCAGGGTTATAATTAAACGCCTTGTATTCCTGGCACAGGGAAGGACAGAGGATGGGGTGAATCTGCCCAGCTCCCAACCAGTCCCTGCACCAGGTCTGCAGCTGCCATGCACCCACTGCTCCCGCAACTTTCAGCTCTTGCAGGCAAATGTGATGGCAGCTTCCAAGCAGGGGCGAGGGATGGTGTCTCTCCCGATCTAGCTGACCTTAAAAAGGGGGCAAGGGGCTGCAGCAATGGGTGAGAAGCTGGTTGCTGTGGCTGGGCATGTGAGAAATGGATGCCTGGCTGAAATGACATGCTTTGCCATGGGGGATGGCAGGGGCCCTGCAGGTGTGAAGGAAGCAAAGGTAAGAAAGCTCGTGCAAATAATCACGAAGCAGATCTGGCCTCTGCAGTCCTCCCCAAGCACGTTAATGGGGAAGAAATACTCAGGGATGCTGTTGTATCTGCAGCTGACACCAGTGGAGAAAAAGAGTTCCTTCCTGCCTCTAGACAAAAAAACAGAAGTACAGTCAAGAATGGAGGGAAGAGACCAACAGGCTGCCTGGGGAGCGTGGGACACTAGCTGCTCTTCCAGACAGGTGCTGCTTGCGGAGGTACACCTTCCTGCAAGAACGTGAAGAAATGGACAGCTTTATAGAAACACAACACAGGTTTCTGTTTTAATGAGAAAATAATTATATACTTGCATTGTAGGCCTCACAGTCACTATAAAACAGAAGCAGGATAACATTTAAGTGGTTAACATACAGAAAGCCAGGTATTGTTGAAACTGGTTGATAAGTCATGACAAGGATGCCGCCTTTTGGTTGCCAAACATGTCAATGCTACTGTATTTTCCTTCAGATAATGTCAGTATGGAGCAAGATGAAGCCCAAACTGGCAGCTTTTAAAATTGTTCAGAAAACCTGCACTGTAACCCCAAACTGATTATAATCACAAATGCTAATGCTTAACTATTTCTCAATACACAATTTCATAAAAACCAGTCTTTGCCACGGGAAAGGATCTGAGCATTTCTTTTGTGGAGACAAAGTTAACTCTGCAATAGTGCTCTTGTTGCATTTGATATAGTTATATATAGATAGATATGTATTACTGGCGTATACTTATAAACACCTAAGCTTGGTAGCATGCAAATGAAATAACAGAGGCAAGTAAACTGCATTGCACTCGTGTTACCACAGCACTAGATGTGTGCTGCTGACTACGAGTGTCCATAATTTCTGGAAGAGAAAAACTTAGCTGGGTGGAAAGTTCGACTGTCCTGGACTGATACATGTAAGTACTTTTGCCACGGGGTCTGAAAGCTAGTATTTCTAGCACAGAGGACTCATACTTGGCCTCTCCCCACCACCACATCCCCTTTCTAGGGGAATAATTTAATTTTCACTTCAAAGACTGAGGACTGGGTGTGGTGGTAGAGGCGGATGTGGCAAAGCACAAAAAGATGTCTTATGATGGGTAATTGATGTCACTGGCTTCCAGTGAGAGAGCAGGCAGAAAAAACAGGCCTCCAGCTTAAAGAAAATAAAGATGCAGGTTCCTGGGAAAGGCAGGTGAGGGCTGCGCTGGTTTCAGGTAGCAAATATTGTGAGGAACTCTGAAAAGCATTGTTTGGTGCAAGGCCACCTCACCGTAAGTGCAGGGGTCATGTCCTCTGCTCAGGAAACCCTTTTTTCCCAGTCTCACTTAAGCTCTCCCCATGGTAGAGGGAGCCAGGACTCCTCTTGGTACGGATGCACAGAGCTCCCAGATGTGGCTACGTGATGTATGGTCTCACCAGAGCGCTGCATTGGTGGCACTGCTTTTCCTACAGTCTTACGGTAACGACCCGCTAGCAGATGTGAATCACAGCTCACTGTCAACTGCCACGTCTGAACAACAGGTCCCCTTCATTAGGTATGCAGTTCCTTCAGAGGCATGGTGCCTCTCCATGCACCTGGGTTTAGAGCGCATCCTTGAGATAAGCTCGCTGCCCTTATCACAGTGAACACTCAGTTCAGCAGGGTTTTCTTCTGCTCAATAGCACTTAGGGAGGCAACTGGCAGAACTGAGTTAGCAGGTATGTATGAGCGTATTTGCCACAATTCCCTGAAAATAAGCCTAAAAATTTTAGTGTCCCTGGACAGAAATTGCATGCTGGAGGAACTGAAGAGGGAGGGATAATTTGGTTGCCAGCTCTGTGTTCAAGAAAAGCACCAGAAGTATGTTCACAGTATCAGTACTCATTTTAAATGAGCTCACTGCTTGAGGATAGAACAGCACAGCAGGTCATGAAACCAAGGAAAGGCTTAAGGGAGGACCAGTATCCTGGCTGATGAATTTTTAAAAAGATGTCAAAATAAAAATTGTTTACAAAAAAGATGCTGTATTATATAGAAAAAAGCTCAGTGTCTTTTTTTCTGCCATCTCCCAAACTTGTTGCTTTCTAGTCCAGAAATTATGGTTCCCAGTTGTAAAATATTCCTATTGTATTGTTTGTGTGAAAAGAAAGAGTAAACCCGCAGCCTCTATACTACATACAAATACAAAGCACAAGAATAAATACCACATTTCTTTTCCTAATTGTCATCTTACGAAACTGGTCGATACTTTGCAATTGTGACTCATGCAAATACCATGTTGGGTCAAATTTTAATATCACAAATACTGCATTAACTCAGTGCCTTGTTTTTATATCCCCTTTCAGAAAAAAAAAAAAAAAAAAAAAAAAAGAAAAGAAATTAGCACTCACCCCTATAGCTGGTAAACAGCTTTGGAGAAAATAATCAGTATACGCACTGCCATACACTTTCTGGTATGCCAGCCCCATGCACACACCCACACACACATGCACACACGCACGCACGCACACACACACACAGATCCACACTAATCCTTCACTGATGATCCCAAGCCTAAGCAATAACTAAAGGCTCTATGGTTTGCTTGTAGCACTGAAAACACTGGCTGAACGGCAAAAAATAATGTTTTCTTCCCTTGTCTGCTCTTCCTTGCTCGCTCCTTCCAACTCATTATGCTCCTTAGCTTTTTTGTTGCCTGGAAATGTGAAGACTTCCACAAAGCACTCTACTTCAAAGGCTTTTTAATGTTGTATAAATATAGTTGAAGACATAACTTTCTTCTTTATTTCATACCTCTTTCTAGGCCAGGGTCTGGCTTAGTTCAATTATTGCCTCATTTAAAAATTAAATGTACTTTATTTGTATCCATTTCCCACTACCTTTCTACTTCAAATTATCCATCTTCATAGATTTTACACATATGCCATTCTTTTCCCTCCCCATCAAAAAATACAGATGATCTAAATACAGATTTTCTATTTAGAAACTTTGTTACGTAAATATGCTCTGAGAACCTGGAGCTCAGGTGATATTGCAAGCATATAGGATCCTAAAGCTAAGGTAATCCATTTGGCTTAGCTCTCATCCCCATCTATTCCACTCCTAAATTGTGATGGCTTGTGTTTGCAACACAAGGACTGTTTTACTGAGTCTACTGGATTGTACATTTGCGATAACTGCCTGTTTTTCGTTTTGTTTTGCCTTTTAAACAGATAAATTACTAGAAAGGGGAGCAGAACCCACCCTCCCAAAAAGCCACCCCAACCCCAACCCCAACCTTTCAGTCCCCTCAAAGGAACAGCAACAGAGGGCAAGACCGTTGTGTTTTGTGGCTGGGTGAGAGTACGTCGAAGTACCGCCGACGGCCTCAGTGCAGCGGCTGTGGGAGGTGAAGGGACTGCAGGGTCCGACGGGAGCTGCTGGGGGGACGGTGACCCCGGGGGCAAGGCAGGGCTGTCAGTTCGGTCAGCGGGAAGCACGAGCGTGAGCCCTGGCCGCAGGATCCTCCTCGCCGACCTCCCGCCAGGCACCTGCAGCCTCTCCGGTCCGTGGGGACAACAACCCCCTCGTCCCACCCCCCCAAGGGCTCCCACCCCCTGCACACTCCCCTTTGCATTATTTCAGAGGGGGGATGGAGGGAATCAGAAGGGGGTATTTCCTAGGTGGGTTTTTCCTGTTGTTTTAGGATTGCCAGGAGTTGGATCATTTCTGTGTCTATGTGCATCATTGAGTTTGTTGTGTGTTTAATAAATATTGGACTAAAATGCTGCTGCTTTTGTGGTGTTTCTGTTTTTTTTTTTTTTTTTTTTTGTTTTGTTTTGTTTTGTTTTTAAATTCCTTTCTCTTTTTTTTTTTTTTTTTTTTTTTTTGGTTTCCGAGTGTCTGGTTGCTGTCTTCACGCTGCCGCGTGGTTATTCGTCCTCCTCCCGGTTGGCATAAATGCCGGCTTCCCAACGCAGCGCCAGAGCACTCTTTCTGCGGTTCACCCTGGTCGCCTCAAGGACCTGGTCAGGAGAGAAAGGGAAAACATCATGTCACTCAGCTGCCTGTGGCCCCCGTGCTGGGGTGCCCAGCACCGTGCACCCGAGCAGGCAGGGACCAACCAGGCCAGCCCTTCCCACCGGGCTCCCAGTGCCGCACCTCGTGCAAACTGGGAGGATTCATGCGATGAAGCACTTGCTGATGTGAAGGGTGGGGGCGGGGTGGGGGTGGGGGGGAATGGCACACAAGAGCAAAGCCACACCACAGGAGGACAGAAGTGGTGGGAGTTGTCTGGCAGCATGAAGCTCGCTTCAGGGGAGCCCCAGCTGCCCCTTCCCCGTCCCTGGCTGGGGAAAGCAGGGGACAGGGTCTTGGTCCTCTCCCCGGAGGCAGCTGCGCACCTTCGGTACCAGGAGCCAGCAACCACCCGACAGCTTTGTCCAGAGGCTGCTTTGGAGCTGCAAGTGCAACCTGGAAAGCAGTCTGCTACTTATTTCAGCACATCACCCCCGCAGGCAGAACTAGGCAGCCCACCCCACACTGCCTCTGTGGTCTTTGGCTATGGGAGAGCCTACGTGCACTGTGATCAAAGTGCTCTTGGAGTGAGAAATCACTGTGTACATATGGGAAGGAGATTTACACGAGGAGGACCCGTAGAATCTGGTATAAGATGGGCCCTGATACATTCATGTATTTTTCATACACACAGTCACAAACATATATGCATACCTATAAAAATACACACGCTGTGTATGTATTATACATATGCACACACATACACACACATAAACAATTAACTAGAAAATAAACAGTTTTAATATGTGTTCTAACAAAGTTAAAAAAAAAAAATCATACAAAACCGAAAGGTGTTATTGTGATGTGCATCTGATGTACTACTTGGAAAATAATGTATGGCAGTGGGTGTTCTCCTCCCAGCAAAATGAGACATAAAGGGGTTCAGGGCCTTCTCAATGAAGCACATGGCAATGTTATTTTCTGACTGACATAGAATAACAGCTCTGTGATTAAACCAGGAAGCTGCCAACATCCACTTCCCTCAATGTGGTTTAAACCAGCCCTCCCAGAGAAGTAAACTTTTGAAATGTTTAAACAGACAGTTAAAAAACCAAAAATTGTAAAGAAAAACCCCAACAAATACATGACTGTTCACTGAAACAATGCTTGCCATCCCTGGTCCCTAATGCCTCCTGCAAGCTGCTCTGAACACTCAATGACTGCAGAACAGTATCTGGCCTTTTGAGAAAGGATGATACTATTTTATTCTTCTGTGCAGAAAGTCATATATGCAGTGAGGACTTAAGCCTTAACAGGAATAAAAGTAACAAACTTAAGACTAAAGAAACTCTTCGTTCAGCTTGTGACAAGCTGTGGTTGGAAGAGTACACAGGTACTAGGGGCTCCTGTACAGGCAACATCAGGAGATTGGCTCTGAACTGTTAGCTGAAATTACAGGCTGTAACTTTGCTTATGGGAATGAGAACACATTTCTGCATTTATGCTAAGACCCAGACCTCCATTCAGGTGGATGACAGTAGGGTGGAGTTTCGCCAGCTTTATTATTTCTTTGCCTTCCTAGTTTCTTTTTGACTATCACTATGACCAAGCCAAAGAACTAAAGGCAAAATCCGGCCAAAAGAGGTGATTTTAAGCTACAGCTCCATCTGCTTCCTGGCACTGACTAGTGCTACAAAAACTGGTCCAGGTCTACCGGAGTGATATTTTTTTTCTGAAATTTTGCCTGGAATCATGCCTCCTCTTTTTGCAGAGCAAGGGACCAGAGCAGTTTCTGTTTTACCCAGTAGAGGGCAAATGTGCTCACAAACCTAATAATTCATAAAAAAAAAAAAAAAAAAAAATTGAAATCAGTAAAAAAATTCCCTCTGAGACATCAGCCTGTACGTAGTGTACTGCAGCTACTCCTACTGCAGAGATGAGGACCACTGGTTTAAACTACATGTCTTGGATTCTGAGTGCATGAACCAGGTAAAGAAAACCCAAACCGAATAATGGAGAAGCAAAACTCGGACTGGATATCAGGGCATCATCTTACTATCTTCTCAGAATAAGAAGACTAAGAAGCAGTGGTTGCTCCAAGGTTAGCAATGAAGACAGAAAAAGCCCCCATGGGATTCTTTTTTTTTTTTTTTTTTGGATGGCAACAAATACTGCTAGACAGGAGACTATCAAGACCAGTATGGGAGAACAACTAAATAAAACACAGAAGGTTACTGTTCTCCCACTGGATATTGAAATTTACATGAGAAAACAGCAAATTCAGCATGTATTTCAAACCAAAATTGCCACTGTCACAGAGTAGTGGTATATTTAAATAGGTCTGCTGAATTTGGCCTGTAGATTTATGACAGCTGAAAATAAAGTGGATTTTACATAATTTACAACAGTTCCCAGCTAGTGTCTTCCTTGCTGGAAATCAGAATGTGATGGTCTCTGGTGATGGCTTGCAACAGTCAGGACTCTTAAACTTTGAAGCCTTCTGCTTTAGATCAGTCAGTTTGTCTGTTTTAAAAGATGGCAAAGGCGTTTCTTCCATTTAACCTGTCTGCAGACATGCTCAAAAGCTTGTCTACTTCTGCAAACATTGTTGGTTGCTCCAAGAAACACAGTTCCCAGAATTATATCAGAGATACCATGAGGGCACTGAACATGGACTTCACCTTTGCAGGAAAACAAGTACTGATGCCTGGCTTAGTATTAATAAACAAGCCATTTAAATAGTAGAGCATATACTAATAAGCTAAAGGTCCCTTTGAATAGTTACTCCAGAATTATTCTTTTAGTCTACTGAGAAGAGTGTTTGACCTAAAATAACTGTCATTTTTACTCAGCTGTGTCAGTTTTACACCCACTAGAGGAAACAATGGGGTAATTATAGCATGCAACTGAAATGACTGAGTGGAGAATTGGGACTTCTCAATGGACCATTGAATTCACAACCCAGGAAGCCCTCGCCTAAAATAGCAAATGATCTCCATTTAAAAATATTCTTGGCAGATACCAGGTCTGTCTGCAGACCCATCACGAGCCCAGCACCCAGAGGCTCACCACAGCAGGTCACAGGAAGGAAAGTGTTATGCTTTTGTTGCTACGCCTGTTTTGGTGGTCATTTTGGCCATGTTACAAAATGCTACCTTAACGCTTCGTAAGTGTCCTCCCTGATGATGCCCCATGTCAGCTCAGTGGGTGCAGGCAGGGTGACCCAGGCAGGGCCAGGCTGAGTGCTCAGGATGGCCTAAGGCAGTCAGGCTCATTACTGCACGAAGATGTATATCAAAAATCAGAAAGATCACGAAGCAGACAGTTCACTCAAGCTTACGCTGAAGAACTTGAGCTGGCTACCTCCTAATGGTAAGAACATGTCAGTGGGAAAAGCAATGTTATATAAAATTGCTCTTATTTGGGAGAGGTGATTGGACTACTAGCTGCCATAGAAGAGGAAGAATTTGGAGAGCAGAAGTAGGTGTGAGTGAAAGACAAATCTTTCAAGATATGCAGGGCTGTTAAAACCACTCTTTACCTCTCTTTGCAAAAAATTGCTGTGTGGATCTTGTGGCTGCAGCTCTGGAGTTTCACTAAGAATTGCAGGGTGCTCTTTCCTGACAGATTTAATTTATTTTTGAGGATTTTGGAAAAAAAAAAAGAAAAAAAAGATCGACACAGCTACCACTGTCAGGTGTAAGATTAATTTAGCTTTCCATCCTAGAGATGGAGACCAACCTGCCCTGAGTTTCCCTCCAATAGATGTAATAATAACTGCTCTCTTACTGGCAACAGGAGAATAAAAAACAAAATACAGATATGCTTTAGTCCAAGCATATTTGTCCCTTCCACTGAAGCAAAATGATTTTTCTGGAGCTTAATATTTCTCTTGTTCTTCCCAGCTGGACCTGGAAGAACTAAAAGCAACAAAAACAGAAAATGCAAAGGTCTGGTTGTCTAAAATCTACCAGTACCACGCAGGAAAGTCACTGTGCAAGACACCTCCATGGAGCACAATGTGCATAAAGAGACAAAAGCATAACAGCAGGAAACGGGCTGTCTGCTCCTGCATACGTGAATGTTCCTGCTGAGAAATTACAAACTAAATGTTTTAACGTAAAACTGGAACTACTGTGGGACAAAGAACATCTGTTCCTCTAGTATGAAGGTATTTCTTCACTGTACCTACTTAATGCTATTCCCTGAATACACCAGACCTCTAGTCAGCACAGTGAGGAGTTGCATATCTGAGATAAAAATTTGTTTATCTCAAACAAGACAGTATTATATATTGGTCAGCATTAAAACATAAACCGTGTGCCCTCTGCCATCAAATCCAGCATGTTGGTTTTCTGTTTTGTAATACAAAAATTTTCAGCAGTAGCCTTTAATGCTGAATAAATGTCACCTTACTGCTGTATCTCCTACAGTATGACTGATATTAAGCAGACTCATGACAATGTCCTGTCAATTTGAAGATATAGTTGTATGGACAAAAGCAGAAGATTTCAAGGATAAAACTGACCTATGTATGTGCAGGTACCTAGTTATCTGCTGTATCTTTAAAACAGCAGACAGATTTGTTTTAACATAGGCTGCAGGAATTTGGAGGTTATAAAACCATGAAGCAGCCTGTGGTTTGGTACATGTAGCTTAACTGCAGCAGTTACTGTCCCTTGCTGGGGGCTTGCTGCTTATTGGAGCAGAGCCATCAAGCTGTTGGTGTGGAAGCCCCTGCTCCCAGCTGGTGAAAGCACAGCCGGGTCAGCTCCAGCACTGCCAATGATGATTAAATTCACCCACAATTAAATGCCACCTGCTTGCACTGGAGCAGATTACGGAGGGCTCTGGTCAACAGGAGACATAGCTCAGCTGTGGGGTCAGTAGAAAGTAGGGAGGCATCATGCCCTGAGTCTTGCTGTTCCTTATGAAACAACTGCCCATCTTCAGCTAAAGACATCCAGTGAGAACCAAACGGTTTCTTCAGGCAGGGGCTTAACACTGGGGATTAGCCAAGTGGCATACTTTCACCTGCATACACAATCACTATCCTACAGCCTTTTTCATCTCTACCCTATTTCCCATCCATGCACACTAATTTACAGGTCATTACTCCTTGTGTCATTATCATTTTACAAGGCAGACACGCAACCCTTCTCAGCAGAAGGCCAAGGGCTGGGCATGTAAAATCTACACCTGTGCTTCTGCCTCTCACACGACATCAAACCCTCTAATCACTACTTACTGTTCATAAATCATAACTCAGATTATTGTGCAGATATTACGGGGGGAGAAGAGGCCCAATCTGTGTTTAAAACTGGGTCTTTGAAAGCACACTGCTCTTATACTAATTAACTCTCTATAAATACTCTACACAAAGATAAATCACTGGTTTGTATCAGCAAGATAAAACACACACTAAATTATTTAATGAATAGGAAATGGCACAGACTTGACTTTGCTTTACTCTCTAAGAAAGAAAATATTCATATACTTGTCTTGAGGTAGCTGATGTGGTAAAATATGTTATGGAATAGGGAAATAGTGAAAGGTTCATGTTTATAAAAAAATGCTGATGATGGACAAATGAATGTCAGTCATAACCATAATCTGTTTGTGTCTCTTAAAGTTCAGATTTGCACATATGTCTGCACAGAAAATTATAGGCAATTGAAATGTCCACATTATTGAGTACCTTGTTCTTAACAAACTTTGCAAAAGTGTAGTTGGTATCAACTCTCTGGTCTTAATATTGTTGCCTTTGGCAGAGTCCAGCTTTGTAGAGCTAAGGACTGTGCAAGTTATTGCCTTGCTAAAATACCAAATGTCACTGTAAACACCCTTACTTAAGCAGGTCTGCGTTTCTTCCACTCTGAGACCAACAGTGATGCTAAGCTGTGGGACTGTGATCAGTCATCACATCACAACAGACAGGGACAAGGACAGGTTCACAAAATTCACCAGACTGAGGCCATGTGCTTGGATCTGACTCTCTTCTTCTGCAGATGAAAGGTTGGTATGCAGATTCTTTACAAAATACTAGAGATTTTGATAGTGCTAAATACATTGCAATCAGAGAAAAAGAAAGGCCACAGCAGTTTCACTCAGTATGTGAGGATGCTTGGATCCCAGGTTTAGCTTTGCCAACTAAATAGCATCAGGGATTAAGGAGTTCTCATTTCACACCTCAGGAATGCTCCAGTCCTGGGCAACAGCTCCCATCCCTTTAATTACAACCCCTCCCATGCCAGAAATTGTAACTGGAATCCAAGGGTTAGAAAACCAGACATACAAATATTTGTTGATGAGAGATACAAGGGAATATCCCCCACACACATTTGCATCCTGGTTTTGATATAAAACAGCACTGGCACACAGTATGAAAATGCAAACTTCAATAACATGCACTTGGAATCACCATGCAAGAGGAAGCAAAAATAAATAAGCAGTTGAAAAGTACCTCAGAAGTAACCTTTCTAGACAGTAATTTACAGATGTACTGGTAGAAAGGGAAAAGACCAGCATTAGTACATTGAACAAGCATGTTATCACTAGGAAACAAGAACAAAATAAAGAAACTGCAAGAACTGGCACATCCCAGAGTGTGAGATTTCAAGCAACTTGGTGTCATTAAAAAAAAAAAAAATAAAAAAAATTAGTCAGTTTGATGGTTTTTTAAATGACATTGCTTGGCCAGTCTCAGTCTTGTTTACCATCAGTGCTTGACCTGTTTTCTTGGTGCTGTTTTTTCTCTTTTTCTCACCTGTTGAAACCTCTATAGTAACACATCCTCTTTGGAAGAAACTGCCCCCTTGCCTGAGCAGTGAAGCTCTTCCAAGAGCAGATGTGCTTGATTTGCCCTGTTTCTGAAAGGCAAAACCTGCAAGCCCCGGCCAGCGCAGCCGCGGTGTAGCCGGACATAGAACAGAAGGTGGTGACGTTTGAAGGAAAGACAGGGTAGATGTTCTACTGAAACCACCCTTCTGCCTTTTGGTGTATCTTTTGTAGGGAAAACCAGAAAGTCTATACATGAGCACTGATGGTGCGCTCGGCATATGAGGGGGAGTTTCCATGGACATCAAACCTCTCCACAGTCCCACTCGGGAGACCGTGGCTGCTGCCCCTGCCCCTGCAGCAGCGCTGGCCCAGTTCAGCCTCGGGTGCCACAGCCCTCTGACTGCTCCCAGTACCCAAGGAAGTCTCTGGTTCCCCTCACTTACAAAAAGCAATGATGAGTCACGTTCAGCTCTCAGGACTTAACGCTCCAAGTGGCAGCTGCCTGTCTGGTTGTCAGTTATGCTCCTTGCCCTGCTCTATTTCATATATGCTTAAGAACAGGCCAGTGATGTGCTCTTTTGTTTCGTTAGTTACAGAAATCTTTTTTCCTGAGCTCGTGGGTCAATGTCCTCTGCTGACAAATCAAAGCTATTGTTTAAATAATTTTTGCTTAGCCTGGCATGTAAAATATTAGATCAAACTAACCGTGGTACAAGTGCAGCACTTCTTATTTGAATTATCTTTCCCCTGTCAGTGGTGGGAGTTGTTTACAAAAGGAAAGTGAAAAAAGGAAGGGAAGAGAAACAAAACACTCCTGCTGATCCAAGGTAGCTCTCCCTGGGATCTGCAGGACACTGCCCTCTAATAGGATTTCGGGTAGGCAGCAGCAAGAATGTAAATCTTGTTTGGCTCTATGCAATGGGCTTACAGAAGAGGAGACTGACAACAAAATGCAACACTGTGGGACTTCGATGTGCGCTGTGGCTCTGTAAATTCACTGCAGCCCTGACAATTTGTCCCAGAAAAATATCCATCCCACAAGTTGTCTGACCAGCACCAATGCTCTGGCAGTGCTCTTTGGGTGGTGAGCACCTGGGCAGCTTTAGCAGGAGCAGACCGCTGAGCTGGCACCCAGAGCACACCTCTCTGGTCAGATGCTGCCCAGGCCAGGTCAGGACATCAGAGCTCACTTCAAACTGCAGGAGAGACCAAGCAGTCCTGGCCAGCCTGCTTTCTAGAGGGCACATGTGCAGCTCTGCAAGCACCTGCGGAGTTGTACTCAGATAAGGTGAGCAGAGGTAGTTAGGTCTAATGTCATCGTACATGTTTTTTGTGTGCTCCAGCGTGTGTGACAAATGGCATGTGACCATCAGAGCTGTGGGAGATTTCAGCCACAAGCCAATGCTTCATGGGCTGGGCAAGGCACCTTCGCTCTTCACAGGGGTGGAGGAAAAATGCAGGGTGAGTACCAGCTGAGTGTCAACTCTTTAACAGAGCAGCTTCTCCACCGTGCCAAGTTTTCAAGCCACCAGACTGACAAAGACTCACTGTGGGACTCCAGAGGATCAGTTCGGGTTTGCATGTCAGGAGTTTTATGCCCCTCTATTTTTAAAGTTCCTCCCAGCTTCTACAAAGGGTGTAAAAGCTTGACACGTCTCCTGCAAACCTCTGAGCACCCTTCAGGGAAAGAGATCCTCTGGGGAGATGCCAGAAAACAGCACTCACTGGAGCAGGCGGAGCCACCCCATTTCACTGGGTGCTTTGGGGTGGGAGGGGAAACCAGGGCTCCTTCCCAAGACACGGCCCCAAGATGCCGCTGCCAGAACAAGGCACGCTCCTGTGCATGAGCTGGCTTCCTACGTGGCAGCAGGAGCATGGTGGATGTTGAGATCGTTTCTTTCAATGCCTTCAGTGGAAGAGGGACCAGAAAGGTTCTGGTGTGCACTGGAAATCAATCTGTTTACATTTTGAGTCAGCTCTCCTACTATGTTTTAGTTAACCAGCAGAAATGCAACAGGACCTCTCCATATCGCATTCCTTCTGATTTTAAGTATTTTATGCTACTGTGCAATATTTACCAGTAATGATTAAAAGCTGCCAGACCAGTGGAGTATTCGTTACAAACCTTCGCTTCTGTATACCTAATGAGACTCTACCTATAATGAAGGTTACTAGAAAGCAGCTTGTTTGGTGCATGAGCTCCTTGGCACTGGTGTCATCATTCTGACATCTCTGGAAAATGTCTGGAGGACTGCGGCTGCTTCGGGAAACACTGTGTCCTTTTAAGAATTTTTATATCGCATTTCTATCTCACTACCTTCTGCACTCATTGCCCACAGTAATAATGAGTCTGAATAAGAAATACCTCGTGATCTGCTGGAAACAGGTTGTATAACAGCTGCACGTGAATTTTGGTACTTCCAGCTATGAAATACATAGCTCTTCTTATTAGTGCCTCCAATAATGAAAACCTTAACTGGGTTAAACTCAACTACAGTAACGACTGAAATGAAGGCATTCATTTCACAAACTGAAATTCTGGCTGATTTTCTGTTTGCGTAGAAGAAAGACAACAAATCCAGTGGGAAACAGCATGCTGCCCACTGAAGGATCCAAGTTAATTTCTGAGACATTCCCAATCCAGTTCTGCAAGGAGTGGTTTCTGGGGAAGTTATCCACTTACACTGATTCCTGAGCACACAGAGATGGGACTTTGGGTGCCTACAAACACAGACATGAATACTTGTTTGATCCACAAAATTCAAAGGACCACTAAAATAACCCATTGGAGGGTCTTGGTGATATGTGTTTTAAAAGAGTCTGCCAATTCCAGGTACACCCAGTCCTTATTATTAATTAACTTAATTAAAATTAAATTTAATATGAGTTGCCTTTGATATTTGCAGTGACACTCTTTCTCTCCATTGGCTCTCACTCTTCCATTTCAAACACACTGGATCTTACAATGTGTTAAAATCCTTACACGTTTGCAAGGTGGTCTGAGCAGATTCTTGTGAAATAAATATTTTTGTTGTCTGAATGTTGGTTCCTGTGAGTCATGGTCTCTACTGCAGAGCAAAAAGTGAAAAGGAAAAGGGCACTTACACTGCTGTCATCCATCCTTTCTCGTCTCTTAGTTTTGTGTGTTTCATAATCTTCCATGAGGGTCTGCATCAGGTTCTTGGGTCGCTGGGCTCCCACAGGCTCCTCGGGTGGCAGGTCAGACTGTGAGATGGGGCCTTCTGTGGTGGGGGATGGAGGAGGCTTGATCTTCTCTATCTTTCCTGCAATGACATGAAAAGGAACGACCCTTTCTAAGCTGAACGACTCACAAGTTGTTTCCAAAAGATGACAGCTGGAGAAGCATTTTCAGCGGGGTTTAAATGAAGAAACAGTTTGGAATGAAGTCTATGAAAACATCTGGTAAATCAGGACAGTCATAAGCTTTTAAAACAACATTTCTCTTCCTGAAATCCACTACACTAAAACACTACAAAATCTTTTTACAAGACCTAGAAAAGTTATGAAATGATACAATGCAAATTTAACCCACCACTGTTGTTTACAGTAGTATCTGGCTGAATTATCCCTGTTCCCTCCTACAGGACACATTTCAGTTATGTGGAAATGTTTGTAAGACTCTGGAAAACTGCAAGATAAATTGTTTTCTGACTCAGACAATACAACGCACAGGATGCCACTGCTGTATGTCAGATGTCTAAAGAAGACATCTCATTAAGTGTTGCTGGCTTTTTCTCCCAGTGCTTTTTATCTGCTTTGTAAGAGAGATAGGCTGTGTGTCAGTCCCTGGTGCTACTCTTCTCTGTAGCTGATCCCTGCAAGTTGCAGAGGGTGCTCCTGGAGGGAGACCTGTGGTGGAGCAGGATGGGGTCTCTGTTCCACACACCCCTCATTCAGATAGGGCCCTTCAGTCTCCTGGAGGGAGGAAAGTCAGAGAGAAGTCAGGTTGCTCTCTGACTGAGCCCATTTCATCCAGGGGAGCCTGTTTTAAACAGTGACTCCGACTGAAGAGGTGGGTAAAAGGCAGGCCAGAGCAGGAAACTGCTGCAACGAGCTGTGGGAGAACTCAGAGGATGGACAACCCACATTTCTCCAGGGAGGACAGCCTGTGTTTCTCATCACCAGGCGCTGATCTGGGGTGAGCCACCCACCTTGTCCCAGTGGGAAGAATGAGGATGACAGGGTTGGGGAATAAGGGACAGGGGTCCTCAGCTAGGACAGGAGAAAGCAACGCTGAACCAAAATCAGGTTTCCTTTTCCATGGCACATCAGTTCTTTGAAACAAGATGGTTCAATGGATGCGAAAGAAAAAAAGATGAAAAGAAACCACCCCAAAACCCTTACAAATAAGTGAAGTCATCAGCAGGATCATGCAAACTTTCATGAACCTTCCTGTTGCTGAGACAAATGAAAACTCCAGCTGCTCCTCCAAAAAGCATCATGACAGTGATAGCCACTAGAGAGCAGCCTTGAAACCGCCTCTAAGAATCAGCAGGATTTATTCTTGAAGGAAGAAGTGAAACCTGAGTCGACGCTGTAGAAGTATTTTACAAAAAATCCCCTTGCCAGACTTGTTTCATTTCTGACCAGTATGGAAAAACCCAGCATCACTAGTTTATCATTACAGGCTTAGCTTAAGCTGGCCATTGGAGGGATGAGGCTGGGAATTCGTCCCCCTTAGATCACCCCACCAGAGACTGGACGGGGAGTTTCTATAGGCCCAGGTTCTTCTCTGGGTGGCACCAACACCAGCTCCACCAGACCAGGAGATATGCAGCGAAAGCAGAGGCCAACAGCAGGTCTTCTGCTGCCCATCTGCACACACGTGTGACAGCTTGGTCTGCTCAGCAGGAAAAAGTAAGAACAACCTTCACGTATCCCATTGGGTTCAGTGGGTATAAAAGTCTGCTGAAAATAAAAGATCTGATTAAGGGTCAGATATCTTGCTGTATTACTGAATTCTTACACTACTAAGTAACTGTCTTGGATGTATTCAAGTAATGCTGGAAGAATCAGGCTTCTCAGATGTCTGCCTAGCTTCTGCTTTCCCCCACGGATGCAGACACATCACAGGATGCTCAGATCTACAGACAAGCCTTATGCCTGAAAAGAGCTCCTTCCATTCCACTTTCTCTGGAAAACAATGCAAACCGTAGGCTCTGGGGATCTGCATTTTAGAAAGGGGCTATCTCCAAGCAGATCCATTCTCCCTAAATGGGAGACCCATCAATTTCCATATTGTAGCAGCAAACTGCCGTAACACACAACTGTTCTGAGTGTGCTGGGCAGTGTTACCATGAACAGTGTCACAGTTCCCTTTTCACAAATAGAGAAGCCAAGGTAGTAAGCAGATTTGGCCACAGCAAAACAGAGTTTTGCTGGTTTGTATCGACAAGAAATGATGCTTATACAACCATTTCCTCAGTGTGTTTGGATTCCACTAAAAGCTCAAGAACTCACAGTGTCATTTAACTTCTCTTCACAGAGGAGTAAGTGTCTCCCTCCAGTTCATGAAAATTTTAAGAATCTGTAGGCAGGTGGAAGAGGGAGATCCTAGCAGCACCAACAGTGTCAGAAAGGCAAGCAACCAGCACAACCATCAGTGAGGTTATGCTTTGATGATGCGTTGTCCGAGGCTTCAGGGCTCTCAGAACAACCACAGAAAAACTCTGTGATCCTGATGGAGAGCTTCAGTCCAGCACAGACTTATTCTGCCAGTTCAGACTGTGTTAGTAATGTTGTTGGGTTATTTTTCTTTTGGCAGATTTTCATCCAGAGGATACTGTTCTCAGGCAGAAGTCATTCAGCATAAAAGCATCATGAGACGCGATGATCAGAGGCACTTTCTACTTCCACAGTCCCATGCCACACCTGATACACACAGACACTGCTGGTGGCCCTTGCCCAAATCCAAACTGAAACTGTGCTCTGACTCAAATGGAAACAGGGTCATACTCGTGGGATACCAGCAAAGATTGCAGCTTGATGGTCACACTTGCAAGTTAACAATAGTTAACAGCAGTGTCTTCCCCTCCAGGGGAAGGCAGTCCCCTGAGATCACCTTTACAGCTGTTACAAGATTGAGTACAGGCTATAGCATCCCAAATCTTCACCCTCACATTTACATTTTTCTCCTCTTTCAAAGGGACTCCAAAAAATGTTCTGTGGCTTTAGTTCTGGTGATGGCTCCCTCCACTCTCTGGCTTCAGAGATCTAGTAGGAAGCTCCTGGGATTTGATTCTCTTAATTTCCTGCTTGTTCTGCTACTTGGGGTAGGCGTGAGCTGCTCTTAAGGATAGCACTGTTTCTCAGCTCTGGGGAGAGCAAGAGAAAGCTCAGGAAAAGGGCAGTTGCTGCTGTGTCCCAGTCTGCCGGCTGCAGGACATCACCTGACATCTCTCTGCAAAATCAAAGACATGTAAAAGTTGGGGACAAACTAGCTTTCTCTTAACCAAAACCTCTGCAGAGCTCTGGGGAGCAAGAGGGTCTGTGATGGTGACATATACCCTGTGGAGCATGATGGGTGTCCAAGCACTCGCTGCAAGCTGAGGAAGGATGCTCAGCTGATTTGCTGCAATATCAAGAAGAGTGACTGAGGGGAGGCCCTGGGACAAGGGCCTGAGTCACCACTAAGTAACCAGCAGGTACCAAGGGCAAACTTACAGTGTTAATTAAGGTACAATGGAGATGGGAAGAATGGGACTTAATGCAAGTAAGAGCAACCATTTTACAGATGTGCTGGCATTTTTTAAAGACATCTGCACAGCAGAGAAAACTTTTCAAAATAATTGATTTCATTTAGACAGACTGTTTTAGGAGACTACTCTGTGCTGGACGCAGGGGATAGTTGAAGTATCTAAAAAAAAGTCCCTCTGGTAATACGTAGCCTCATTACCACTCAGATGAAAGGTGGGCTTCTTTGGTCTTCTTGAACACCAGTTGAGCAACACGAATATGCAAACACACAAACAAACATTTAAAAAAGAACCTCTTGAAGACCTTCTCACTTCATACACATTCTCCACTAGGGTGGGAATAAGGAAGCAAATGACAAATGAGCTGGGTTAGTCTGCTGTTAAGGCACTCCTGGAGGTGTTCAGGGGATGAGGAACAGAAGAATACAGAGGAATCATTCAAGAGAATTATGAACTTTGTTTTTTTCATGCCGGTGCTAATCAAGGAGTAAGAAACAGTACACTCCATAAACTCAAAAGCTTAATTTCTCCTCTAGTGTTTCTGAAAATTCTCATTTTAAAAAGGGGATCATGCATGTGTATTATACCAGATCCTTATTCTTTACATGTATACAGGCCATTAAAAATTTTGCAGTGGCCACAAATATTAAAAATATTTTGCCCCGAAGTTTTTGTTTCTCCTGCCACCATACAAAAAGTATCTTCAGGCTGCAGCTGAACCTGAGAAGTTTCCTTAGCGTAAGTATTTACTAGTGAAAAATGAAAAGTGGAAAATGGTTTACAAGCTGAAGTGGCTCCTTGGACAGAGGTTTACACTCCACAGTTGTCACTCAGGAAAAGAAAGCAATGCCAAGTGCAAAGCATTTGACACTGTCCTGCACAACACTGTGTCCAAATTGGAGAGACATCGATTTGACATATGAACCACTGGGTGGATAAGGAATTGGCTGGACGGTTGAACTCAAAGAGTTGTGGTGAATGGCTCGATGTCCAAGTGGAGAGCAGTGACGAATGGAGTTCCTCAGGGGTCGGTGTGGGACCAGCACTGTTAAACATGTTTGTTGGCAACACGGACAGTGGGATTGAGTGCACCCTCGGCGAATTCACCAATGACACCAAGCTGTGTGGTGCGGTCAACACACTGGAGGGAAGGGATGCCATCCAGAGGGACCTGGACAGGCTGGACAGGTGGGCCCATGCAAATGTTATGGAGTTCAGAGCAAGGTCAAGTGCAGGGTCCTGCCCATTGGTTGAGGCAATCCCAAGTACAGATCCAGGTTGGGTGAGGAGGGGATTGAGAGCAGCCCTGCAGAGAAGGACTTGGGGGTACTAATGGGTGGTAAATTGACTGTGAGCCAGCAATATGTGTTTGCAGCCCAGAAAGCCACCCGTGTCCTGGGCTGCATCAAGAGCAGGGTGGCCAGCAGGGCCAGGGAGGGGATTCTCCCCCTCTATTCCACTCTCGTAAGAACCCCATAGCAGCTGCAGTGCTATGCTCAGCTCTGGAGCCCCCAACATCAGAAGGATACAGACCTATTGGAGCAGGTCCAGAGGAGGCCACAAAGATGGTCAGGGGGCTGGAGCACCTCCCCTGTGAGGACAAGCTGAGAGTTGGCTTTGTTTAGCCTGGAGAGGAGGAGGCTCTGGGGAGACCTTATAGTGGCCTTCCAGTGCTTAAAGGGACCTCCAGGAAAGATGGGGAGGGACTCTATTAGGGAATGTAGGGGTAGGACAAGGGGCAATGCTTTTAAACTGAAAAAGAGTAGGTTTAGATTAGATATAAAGAAGAAATTCTTTATTGTGAGGGTGGTGAAGCGCTGGCAGAGGGTGCCCAGAGAAGCTGTGGCTGCCCCCTCCCTGGAAGGGTTCAAGGCCAGGTTGGACGGGGCTTTGAGCAACCTGGGCTGGTGGAAGGTGTCCCTGCCCATGGCAGGGGAGTTGGAACTGGATGATCTTTAAGGTCCCTTCCAACCCAAACCACTCTATGATTCTGTGAGAAGAAAGAAGATGACAGCATACATACATCCCTCACTATTTGGAGGGAACAGTTACCTGAAATTTAAATGTACCTGATCACTTGCATTTCTAAACTGCAACCCCCCCCCCGAACTTCTCCCATCTGGTGAAATTCTCTCATCTAGTTCATCGGCTGAGGAAAACAGAAGACAACTGCTTGGTGAGCAGCTCTCCCAGATGCGTGTGCAGATGGGTCTGAGTGCTTGTGAACAAGTGCAGGGAACGCAATGTGCATTCTGCCTCACCTGGAAATGCTTTGGTGACAAACACCAAAAAGGCCTATGTGGCAGCTTCAGGAAAGCTTCTCTCAGGCATGGCTTCTTGTATTAGGGATTTCCCCATGCCTCATGATGAGACAACAAATATTCACAAATGGTTTCTCTCTAACAGAAAAGCCTTCATTGAACCAAGACTCCTCATGCAATGATAGTCACATCTCCTCTGATGAACAGAGTTACTTGAGCCAGGCACTACAAGGAAGTTAGACACAAGTTCTTCATAGTCTAACTAATCCTAATAAAAGGAACATGGCAATTACACCACCAAATGTATGCTGGATTTTCTTGTGTCACACACTCATCATCCTGTTCAAATAAACTATCAAACAGCCCCAGCTGCTCTGCCCAGGAGGGATGGTGTACTGCCTGCACACTGTAGGAGAAAACTACTGGCTTGCTATGCACCTGCTCAACACCTCGCCATGCGCAGCAGGTGCTGCAGCAAAACAACACAGGAAACGTTCAGATTTAAATATAGCTCCACAAACATCCTGGGATCCATGATGACTCTCCACTTAGCTGTGCTCAACCATTTTTCTGGTCTTTCTTGGGTTTCCTCATGCAGGAAATCCAAGTTTTTTTGGAATGAAATTCTTACAGCTTCTTCCCTTCACCCTTCCAGAAGTACCCTGGAGAAGGTCCTTGTCCTGAGTGCACACAATACATAGTCCTTGTTCCACTGATCTGAAATGGGTTAAAAGGCTTCTCTGAAGCATCCCAGTTTTAAGGGATACTTGTTAGCAGTACAGAATTTTATTACTATGAGTAACACTGGCTTGTGCCAGCTGATTGGCAGACACCAAGTTTAATGTTATCATCAGTTGTATGAAATTTGTATGTCAGGGTGGTAAAAACAGCCTGTTTGCTATCTAAAGTAATTAGCAGTTATTTCACACATACACCCACAGGAACTGTGTTAATCTTCCACACTTCAGTCAAATTAGCAGTTCAGTTCACTGCAGTCTTTTCTTGTGGTTTGTGTTTCTGTTATCCATACAACCACAGTTCAAAGCAGTGAAGTGGGGCAGGATTACTAAATAACCAGGGACCACCAGGAGTCCTAGTAAAGCCACTCTGCCCAGATCACCACCAAAAAGCAACCTGATAGGTAGGCCACTGCTAATTAAGTTAATTACTGCACCTTCTCAAAAGAGTTCTGGTGAGTTTACACTTTCCCACTTAAGGATTAGCAACAGGTTTTTCAAATTTAAACTTGATCCCCTAATTCCTTTCTGCTGAGGTATCCCGATGTTAAAAGAAGACTGACAATTCTTTCTCTCAGAAAGGCAATTTGGTCACAGAAGTACCTCTCTTTCTTCTTTTCATCATCATAATAACTTTTATTATTATTACTACTACTACCATTACTATTATTACTATTGTTATTACCACTATTATTACTATTTTCATGATTTTTCTATGTGATACTAGATATTCAGATTACAGTAACGAGCATGTTCTACAGCATATTCCTTACTGTGCCTACCACAAGTAAACTTTCTCTTCTGCTTTGTAAATCACCACTGTAACTGGCTGCAATGAAGCTTTACAGCCAGATTTTCTTGTCTCCACTGAATCACATTTTGCCTCTGTTTTTGTAAATACTGAAAAGATGCTGTAAATAGTAAAATAAAAGGAAAGTTGCTGCCATACTCCTAAATATTGCACAGTACCACTTCTCCCAATTCTTAAGGATGCCTTCAAGCTTTAACTGTAACACAGCTGGCTAAAGGGACAGCAAGGATGAGATGAGGGTATACAACCTGCAATGCTCAGGGTGCTGAGCTAACTTCCGCCAGCTGAGAGCACTGCTGAGCACACCCACTGTTAGAAAGGACCAAAAGAAGATTTAAGAATGACTTCGGCAATGCTCTTTGTGGTTTTTTTGATCAATGACATCCTTTCACATTGCCACATATTCATCTTTTCTTAGAAATTAATTCTTTGCCTTGTTACCAGCTGCAAATTGCAGTAGCTTGAGTCACTGGCTAACAGATCCCAATTTTCTTTCTTGATCATATAGCAGTTGGACATTTAAAGGAAACTGCCTGGAATGAGTCATTATAAATATAAGTTCGTCATTCTCACTAGAATGTAATTTATAATGAACATTTTAACATCAGACACAAAGTAAATGCCTTGTGTAGAGAAATAAGAATGAGCAAAGTACACTGTTTTCACAGATGCTCTGTTAAAACAAGCATTACTGTCAGCAGCCCTTCCATCATCACTTGTGAGTAAAAAGCAACCATTATCAGCCTAATTTCAAGTACTTGCAGCTTCAGAGGATGCTGTTTAAAGCAGGCAGGAGGACACCTTTATACAAGTCCTCCTAGATGAAGTCTGTGGTGCTCTGCCTCTCACGTCTTGTCAGACATTGCTCAAAACACCTCAATTTACAGACTCCATATCAAAAATGCTGTTCTACATTAGTAATAACAATAGCACTTCAGAGAAATTAGCAACATCTGCTACATTTTTAGGCAAGAAACATGTAAAAATCCACTTCCCTGAAGAAACAAAACAAAGTATCCACTATTTATGTGCTGCATAACACTCCAAGTTCACAATTAGACTGGTAATGGACTAAATCCAGGCCTTGTTCAAGCTTGCCATGACTTTCAAAAGAAAAGGATTACCCTGCACAATTTTTGGAAGCATCGCTGGCTCAGATTTACACCAGTGGAAATGAGGATGGAATTTAAGTACTCTGGGTAAAATGAATACTTCTTCACAATGATCACTATTAATAAAAACTTCTAAGTACTTGCAAAGCATATGCAGGTTTATACTCATAAATATCACTACACAGAAATAAGCCTGGCATGTAGTTGTTTGTTTGTTTGTTTGTTTTTTAATTTATTTCTTTTTATATGCTATATTAAGAAGGCATGAATGCATGTTTTATTTTTTTGAAGAGGGGAAGGAGGAGAGAAATATGCTGTAACTGCTGTGAAAACCTCCACAGGGACCCGGAAGCTGATCAGAGGACTCCTACTGAATCCATTAAGCATATTTTTTGTGATGCCTGTGAATGACACCAGCTGAAATACATGGCAATTCACAGCTCTGAAGATCTTTTTACCAAAGTTCATTAAGAAGATCAAGAAATACCTGAAAACAGAAAGCAAAACACACACAAAATGAAATGTGATTCAAAATCTGAAAATCTCCACTACCTCTTCACTTTCTTAATGATGGTGCAAGAGAGAAAGCCTGTTGAAAAATGCTTTGTATGTTTGTCTTTCAAATAGCCACACAGCTGCAAAAACTGCTGCTGCCCTTCCTTGTGATGATCCTAAATTTCAATGGGTGGTCTAAGCAGCACCAGTGGTAGACATGCCACGCTACAACGTGGCAAGGGATGCACAGAGCATAGGGTTACCTAATCATCATCAGGTTATCTAAGTTCCTTCTGCACTACCTTTGGGAGAAAACAAAAACATCCAGAGGTGTGCTCACCGACAGAAAGTTCGGTTGTCCCATGTCCTCCTCCTGCCTGCAGTTTCCAGGCAGACAAAATCATGACAACCCTCCCACCACCTTAAAAATTACATATTCATTCAAAAATTACATAAAGCTGAAACTGACCTGACCTTTCAATCACATTTCACTTCCACTGCGGTGCTTTGGTCTCTTACCTGGTGAAGTTTTGTAAGACACAGTTCTGGTGGGCATGGGTGGTGCGCTCTTCGGAATAGGGCTTGGTGCCAGCTGCAGACCTTGCCGCTGCCTCTTCAGCTCCTCTTCTCGTTCCTGGGCAGCTCTGATCTCTTCTTCTATCATTGACAAAGTCCGCTGCTTTCTTGACCGTAACTTGAAAGGGCCCACACTCACTTCAGGCTCCTGCGTGGCCAGAATGGAGGCAGTGCTCCTCAGCTCAGCTGCCTCTGAATACTTGCTGAAATAGCTGACTTCATGCCTATTTTCCTCCACAAGGAATGGCTGGCTGGCTGAGTACACGGGTGATTGCTGCAAACTCTTCCCTTCCCTGAGTCCTGAATCTTCCTCTTTTGAAGTCTTTGGTATGGTGTCCCTTTTTTCTCGAACAGGTGAAGACACCTGAGGTGGCTCAAACATTGGGTTCTGCTGGTCCTTGGAGGCTGGAGCTGGGCCAGTGGTGGCTGGCTGCTCTTTGACCACTATCTCCTTCTCTGCTGGTATTTCTTCTTCCTTGCAGTTTGCTTTATCCACCTGCTCAGCTATGGCTTGTTGGATGGCATTTTGAACCAGCAGGCCAGCATGGTACTCCAGCTGGTCATCAATCAGCATGGAGTCTGCCAAGGTGGAGGAAGGTGAGTCACAGCCCAGGTCACTGAATGACTTGGAGATGCCTTCACCCCTGCAGTCTGCTGGAGTGTCAGCCTGTGGGGTTTGGGGCAGTGAGAAATCGGCCAGCGAGCTTTCCTGCAGGGCGCTCATAGTCTCATTGGAGGCACCACTGTCGCTGATGTTATCCATGCTAAAGTCATTGGAAAGGGTCTCCAAGACAGTGGTATCCTGAGACCTGACAGACAAGTCATCCAAACCTGAGTCAAGCTCCTCTGGAGGGGAAGAGGCACTGCCTGACTTTGGGAACTGGTCTGGCACACTCTGTCCATCATCCTTCACCACTGTGAAGACTGCTCTTGCACTCATGAATTCTCCATCCTCCGCCCACAGTTTTGAGGCCTGTCCAGCTCTGGGACTATCACTGCACGGCAACTCTCTTATTGGGTCAGCAGTGGCAGTCTGAGCACTTGTATCATCTTCTGAGGTACAGGAGACCTTCTGTGCTTTGACAACAGTGGCATTGTTATCCTCGAGCTGTCCTGTTTGCCCACACACTGAAATGGGTCTTGTCACGGAGAATGGTGGCTTGTCTACATGCGGAGAATTGAGGCTTTTGTAGAATGGTTTGATGGAGAACATTTTGGGTGCTCCTGACCGCCTTGGTGGGGCCTGACCCTGAGGTGGACCTGAATGCTCCATCAGCTGGAACTGCTTTCTGGCAGCTGAGAAGTCAATTTGCTCTGTGACAATGTCCTCTTTCTTGATATTGGCTGGCTCTGGTGGTATAAAGGAGCAGCTGACCTGTTTGGGGGATGTTGGTATTGCACCTTGCTGATGCTGTCTCTCCTTGCGCTCCTTGTACTTCTTGTGGGACTCCAGATGTTCTTCATCCAGTTGATCCTCCAGGGTCTTCTCTTGGGGAGGGTTCCACCATTTGGCAGCGATGTTGGGGTTTTTCTTGACAGCCTGGCTTTTAATGAGTTCTCTTCTTTCTTTTTCAAGTTCCATCATTTCCTCTGATGGTCTCACCTTGCGGACCCTGTATTTTTCCTTCTCTTCATCATCTTCAAAGAGCTTTGAGGGCTTCTTGTCTTCATGGAATGCTCGTAGTTCAAATTTAGCCTCTTTCTTAAGGGTTGTAAGAGTTGTTTCTCCATCCTTAGAAGATCTTCTAGAACTGTTTGAAGAAGTGGGACTTCCTGGCACCTTCAGACTCTCCCTAGTGTCTTCCTTCACTCTACCCAAGGAATGGCCATTAGATTTCAGGTTCTCATCTGTTATGCCAGCTTCACGTGGTTCAACTACCAAGGGTGCCTGCTTGTCAGCTACATTTTCTTCCCTTTCACTGGAGACTGAATCATTATTGACATTAACAGATGCTCCTGAGCCATCCATAATGGAGACTGAACTTGGTTCAGGGGAGGATGTCCCATTAAAGGTATTATCTGCAGCAGAATCACAGCAATTTGCCTCCAGCACTTCATCTAGGTATCTGATCTCTTTAGCAACTTCACTGTCCAGAGATTCGTGCCTGTCCTTAAGTCCATTGTGGCTGGCAGCAGGGGAAAAGAAGTGGGTTGGACTGTCTATGGGATGTGGTGAAGCCACCGTGGTGATGCTTTTATGTTCAGAAACTGGAACTTCAATTTCCATTTTCTCTTCCTTTGTAGCAAGCACAGTAGCTGGCTCCAAGAAATTGGCACAGTTTTGGTCTCTGTTTTTTCTCAACCTGATGTCATCCTCAGGGATTCTGGAAGATTTCTAAAATAAAAAGAGAAGAAAACTATGAATCAGTCATGTTGCTAAAAAGCAACATTTTATTTTTTTGAAGAGTAAACACCATCTGGAAAGCAAATCCCAGCACTTCTCAAACTTGAGATTAAAGCAGCCCCTCAGAGTGTGGGAAGGCAAGGCAAATCATTAACACTGAAAACAGAATGTTACCTTACCATAAGCTGGACAAGGCACTAAAAGAACATCAAACTTTCATTTAAGTATCTCCCACCTGCTTACCACCCTCACTTTGTCATTATTTCATGCCTGTGTCCTGGTTTGACACTAAAAATGATTTTTGGATTTCCCATTTATTAATGACTTGACAATTGAGGTTCTTCAAAGGTTGGTATATGCAGCACACACCACCTATCATCTTGGTATTTTAAAAATGCTTTCCACACCCAGAAGAAATCTCATAATGCTTCTACAGATTAAAAGTATTGCTGCCCTCATTTTGCAGAAGCAGATGCTAACATGCAAGAAGAGTAGGCGATTCATCGCAAATTAAGAAAAAGGACATGGCAAGAGCAAGGAATGTTCATTTCTCAGTGGATCAATCCTGGTCATCAAACACAGCATAGAATTACACAGTGCTGGAAAGACATGGGGTCTTTCTACAACCCACACGGAAACCCACACACAGCTGGACCTGGGAGACGGGAAGTGTTTGCAACTCCCACGGCATGGAGACCACCACAAGGAGCATGACAGGGACCAGAGTCATGATCTTGGACCTCCCACTGCTTTGATCTGCAGTGCAGATGGACTTGATTCATATTTCTCCCTGCTCTCAAGGAGGGTATTGAAAGGAACACTATTTATGTTCATGTATGGGCAAATTTTACTGATCAAGCAGCCTACTGAACTTCCCATGAGCAAAGTCTCAAGGAATTTCTGATTAAGCTGGTAACGTGCTGATGAATTTCTCAGTAATTCTTCACTGCTGAAAGGCAAAAAAAGTAAACACCAAAAGAAAAGAAGAGGGCATTTTCACCATTATTATTCAAAAATAACTTGCTAACTCTAACTCTCCATAACTCCTGGAAACCAAAAGTGAGACATCTATTCCCTCTTACTAACATTTTAAAATAGAAATTTGATGTCTGAGGTCTCTGGCTCCCTTTCCACATGTTTCCATGTGTGAGGCATGGGCTTGGGAAGTAAATGGCACTGATCAAACTCTGTGAACTCAGTGGCCACTCAACAAGGGCACCATTGTCTGATAGTCACCCCCACCCTTGCTGTCCCTTATCCTGCATGCTATAAATACACTGCGGCAGCAGATGACCAGCTAGGAGTACAATGGCACTTACCAGTGACCTGAACAATCTCATTGCCTCTGGGTTTATATAGGCAGTAAAACACATTTGACACACCTTAAGGAATTACAGCCAGCCAGAAGAGCTTTCTTTCTAAAAGCACTCTGAAAGAATTTTCTGTCTAATTATGTAGTTGCACACAGTTCAAGACAATGCTGGCTTCATCCATTACATATTTTCTTCTAACTTGTCCTTAAACACCAGCAAAAAAACTTTAAAAACAAACAATCAACCAACCTGTTTTTGTCTATTTTACTTGATATACTTCACTGGTTTTACTTGCATTACACCTTCTATTAACCCTAGAAATTCTCCAGCCAAAGTTTCTAGCAGTGATCTTAAAGCATATTACATTTTTCACCATTCAAATATCTAAATGTGGCTTGTTTCTTCTTTAGTCCTATTAAGGATATATTCAAGAAATTAGATGTTCTGCAAACAAATACAGAACAACTAGTATAAAAAGTCCTTACTTTTTTGAGTGGGCACAGCAGGAGTGGAAGAATAAACTTTCTTTTAACCTGAAAAGGCAAGAATTGCTCTTGATTTACCTGCAGAGCTCCAGGTATCATGACAGAATGGCTACTCAGGTAACAGGACTAAGACTGCAATACCTTCCTGATATTTTGACTTAAATCTGCCCCGTCTGACTTGCTGGTGCAAAACAGGGGATGTCGCTACCTGGAGCAGTCTGTGCAAAGGGACATAATCATCAGTGCAGGACTACTGGTTGTCTCCTTTCCCACAAATCGTAAGTATGCCATCATGCTCCTGCTAACATTTCCTCCTAAACAGACAGATCAAAGCCACTAGTGACATTGGTATCTATGTGTCCTCTGTAGCCACAAGAGCACATCTTCAGTGGATGCAGAAAACCAGGTGATGAAGCTGTGCACCCCAGCCACTGAAACACATCTCCCTGAAGAGCCAAACCAGAGCCAATGGACTTCCCAGTATGTTCTAGTACCTTCATGCCATGCAGCTGGGAATATGCCCGATTGTCCCAGAAACACCTTTCATTAGAGCATGTCTTCTTCCATCACTGCTTTAATGTATGAACCATTTCAGATCATACCATGTTTGGGTATTCAAGTTAGGGAACAGAACCACATACACAGTGTTTTACCATTTTCTTAACGAGTAAGAGCCCATCTTCTCACCAGAGCTGCAACCCATAGCTGACAATTAAGGTATATACACGTAACTGTCTACTCCGGGCGCACACTTCTGACAGTAGGCAATTATGAAAGTGCATGTGTCTGAGCAATTAGTGTGTCACATGTCATTATGTAGTAAGACAGACAACTATGAACTAAAACCTATGAGGAAACATTGTTACTTATGGGACAAAGCCTTTCTTTGCTGGGGATTAGTAACTGAGCAAGGAGAAGAACTCCCAGCAGGGCAGAGAAGACAGGAAGGAATGCTAGAAGAGGAAAAAAATATGATTAAGAAAACACTCAGTTTTTCCCTCAACACATTCTGGCAGAATCTGGGGACAATTTTGTGAGGTCATGGCAATGGAAGTACAGTCCAGACACTCCTGTGAGGAGCTGAAGTCAATCTACTGATGCATTACCTGAAGAAGATAGCAAAGAAGATCGTAAGGATTAAAGCAGCTGACAAAACAAAGCTTTTCAAGACAGTCCAGGCCACAGAGCCTGTCCAGGATAACTGTCTGGGTCAGGGAAAATGGCACAGACTGGGATGATGACACCATAGGTGGGAGGAGGCTTGAAGGGGGAGGGTGGTGAGAGACACACAGACCCCCTGCCTCAGCTGTTTGGCAGAAGGAGGCTTGCCAGAGCTGCTTTTGCTCCTCGGTGATAAGTATGTACCAACAGCTTTGTATTTGCCACCTACAGAGAGGAGGCTTTTCAAAGCCTGCACCATTACAAAGGCCTGTAAATGGGAAAAGGGCTGCATTCAATCCTAATTGCAGTCAGCAGTACAGTGTTCACAGTGATTCCCATACACTGCTCATCTACACTCAGAGTTTCCAGAAGTTACTGTTACATTTACACAGTCTCAGAATATTTGTTCATTTCTGTTTGTCAAGATGCAACTAGGTAATTAGTGTCATTTCTACAATGCTGCTGCACTTTAGTAAACTGCAGTTATTAGCAGCTTAGAGAATTATTAGCATATTTCCTCCTTGGTTGAATTCTTCATCTACAAAAGTGTAAGTGTTTGGGCAATCAACTCTTATAGAAGGAAAAAAATGTGGGTGTGCTACTAGCAAGACCCAGCAAATGTACTGCCAGTGCCTTCCTTTGTTTGATGCAATGCAAAATGCATATGACAACAAGTGGGAGGCAATCCTTCTGAGCCACATCCACATTCTTCTGAAGCAAGTGGTGGGGGAGGGGAGAGAGGAAAAGATTAAACAATTAAAAACTCTTAAACCACAGTTTCCTCATTGCAGGCTTCTACCAATCACTCCAGCCAAATTTCAGGACAGTTTTTGATGCTTTTGGTCTCCTGGTGTCATCAGCATTGTTGACTTTTCATTTCTTCAGGTTTCATCTTCCTTTGGAGATATCCTGTACCGAACCTGCTTCTCCTTCCACTGTCTGATCACTGAGACACTATGTTGTTCAATCCCTTCCCCTGTGCTCTTGGATCTAATTCTTGTCCTGCCATGTCTCCAGCAGTTTTAGTATAATAGCATAACTTATCATATTTGCACGTGGTTGACTGGCTAATCCACACCTCCCTGCTGAGGTCATTCATCTCCCTCTTCACTTACTGTCCTGGTCTGCCTCTCCAATGTCTCTTCGCAAAGGAGAAGGAACCAAATGACGAATTTGCTAGGGGGTTGACTCTGGCAAAGCTTCAAGAAAGTGGCTGCTTTCATTCAGCTCATCCTTTTGAAGAACACAGTCACCATCTGCATCACAGATGGAGCCAGTTCCGAGCACTGCAAAGATACAGAAGTCATCTGCACCTCTGTGCTTCCAGATGGCCACCCTGGCCAGTGACAAAACCCCTAGCTACATAGCTATTGCTCTGCTCTTGACAGCAACAGCAAGTATTTCTTTGGAAAAGTCATTTTCTGTGAAAGAATGGTATGACACAGAAGTGTTGCAGTTCTTCAAGACCCAAAACCAGCAAAAGCAGAGTTTTACAAGGTGCTAGCACCCATCCCTCACAGCTTGTGTTCACTACCACACAACAGGTACTCAGAGAGGTGCCACCATCCCACCCAGGAATGTCAGCCCAAACCACTGTGATGGCTCCTGTCTTATGTCAGCTGGTATGCTCCCTCCCTCCCTCCCATGGCAGGCTTTCACAGGGTGGCTGCACTCCATCCACCTCCAAAAATGTGGTGATCCTCCTCATCGCTGGAGGGAGAAGAATGTTCCACATGGGAGCCTTTGCAGAAAGCATTCTGAAGAAATGGGTCAAACACTGTGTTTTGAAACTTCCTGTTTGGGTGAGCTAAGAGAAAGCTGCAGCAGAAAACTCTTCAGAAGATCCTGGAACGGGAGAAGAAAAGGGATGCAGCTGATGATGTAGTGATCAAGAAAAGGAAGGGGATTTCTACTCCCATTACCTACAGGAACCATGCCTCTTCATTAACAAAACAAACAAACAAAAAGCAGCTCAAAACCAAAGCGCTGTATTCTTGCTCCTGTGTGAAAAGGTCCCATTTTTCCATACAATATTTTCCCACCGACTCCTAAGTGGTTTAAAAATATTATGGAAAGTGTCATCCAGAAAAATTACAATTTTTTACTTAATGAAACTGGATAAAATTCAAGTTTCAGGGGAAAAAAAAAAAATCCCCAAATCCTGCTGCCAAATTTTGTTGAATTTAAGACATGTCAGGCACATGCTGGCACTACCTTGAATAGTTCCATTCATAACGCTACTCGTGCACAAAAAAGCAAAACCTGGCCTGTTCCTCTCACAGTGAAGTACACAGTGTCTTCAATACACAGATGGAAATCATTTCCAATGACTAAAATGTGTTAGTGTTGAGTGTCACAAGTGACATTTCTGTAAGCAGCTCTCTACACTCTTCAGTGACATGTCTAAAGTAGCCAGACAGTACAATAGGCAAATTTTCTTTATGAAAACCTGATTTATCTCCTTCTATGCACTTCAGAAATCAGAAGAGTACATTCTAAAAATCAAAGGAACTTCCTAATACCTCCCCCTAGGAAGCAGTGGGGGACTCTTTGGAATACATATAGTAATAAGGGACATGATGATACAGTGCCCAAACAAGTGGCTACTTGGAGAGCTTGCTGTGTGACATTTTCTGAGTGGTTTGCCAGTGGTATGTCCTTTTTCTGTCTGTTTTAGAGGAGTTGGATTGCATTTGCTCAGAAAGCACATGAAAGGCTTTGCAATTTTCTATTTTCACTCCAGCTGAGCCACAGGCTTCAGCTTCTCCATTTGGTACACTATAAAAGTCTTTTATCAAATCAAAGTCCACTCTCCTTTTTCTGCTGTAAAAAATTAAGAATGGAGAAAAATGGCTCAAAAATGATGAATACCTTAGTGATGAACTATATGATAGGATATTTTAATGATGAGCATGTAATGAGTGATACTGCATTTTTCCAAACATGTCTCTGATGTTTTCTGTGCCCTCCTTGACAAACAGCTGAAGTTTTTCCTGGGCAAGCCAGGATCCACCTTTGGAATAACCCTTACTACTTCCCAGTCACTCCAAGGTATGTAAACTGGAAGCAGTTTTGTACAGGTGGGAAATCACCTGATCCTTTATGCCAGTTATTTTTTCTTACTCCCTAAAAATACGTATCTGGTCTCTCTGTGAAGAATTTGCAACCCTAATGGCTTGATTTCAATTATTGCTACAAAGGCAAGTAAAACAGGTATTTTCCTTCTTAAATCAAATGCTTGTGCAGCTGTTGTAAAAAACCCAATAACCCAAAAGGATAGCTACTTTTTATGAAATGTTTTCATTCCCGCAAAGAACTGTAATTGCATGAGGCACCTGCATGAACAAAGTGATTTATATAATAATTAGTATTTAGGGACAAAAGGCTGCTAACTTCTGAATGGAAAGAAATATCAACTCTGATAAAGAAAAAACATCATATAGGTTATTAGAGAATGATGGTTACAGAGCTGGCACGAGGGAAAGCAGTATATATTCAAGTGATGCAGACTTGAATACTACAGTGTGTGGGGCTGGTTAGCTTTGCTGTGAAAGCTCTGTTCAGTTCTGAAGTAATCAAGATGGGAATCTGAAATTACAGGAAGCTGTGACCAAACTGTTCAGAAACCACAGCACCGTTTTGTACTGCTACACTCCACTCACCCATTTTCTATCAGCATTCAGATAACAGGATGCCCTGAAGAGCTCCAGAGTAGAGTTTCACACACATGGGGAGAACTGGGAGCATCTAATACCCATGAGATGAGTAAATTAATTGGTGATGTGATTTCATGTACAATAACCTGATTTCAAAAGACCATTCCCTTGTTCTCTGCACTGTTGGCTCCTTGTGTCAGCCTGAAAGTGCACCTGAATTAGAGTAGTAAATGCACATATAAAAATGCATTTCGTCGAGAAAAGTGTGTTCTTCTCATGACTTTCATCAGTTCAAATGCAAGTCCTGATGCTCCTTTCACTTCCAAATTGATTTTTCTCTCAAAAGAAAAATGCACAGTTAAGTATTATTTCTTCTACTGCATCACTCAGTTTTCTAGGACAGAATGACCAGGTCAGTACACCCTGTATGAGGGCATGAGAAATAAACCAATACTGTAGACAGGCAGCACTAGACTCCAGGTCAATACAAACGTATTAGTGTATTAATCAACCACACCACCACATGGAGTTAGTACTTTCTAACTTTGTTATGTATTTCCTAAGGCACAGAAAAGTAATTCTGTGGCTTGTCTCTAAACTCTGTCTTTTCTAAAACTGGAATGAATGTGTTCAACAGCTGGGATATTCAATTTACAGAGCATGTGGTGCTAAATCACTTAAAATGTTAAATATGATCTCCTGAAGCAGTCTCCAATGCTACCTAAGGAGGTGCAAGAGTTTGCTGGAGGGAATGAAGAGCACAGCATGCAGATAACATATAAAGAACATTACGCAATTAGAAAATTGTCAGCTACCTGGCAGGGAATACAAAGTATGACACAAACCTTAAGGAATAAAAGGAGAATTTATTCTTCACAGCTGAAGGTCACAGATCAGGTCCTGTTCCATGAACCATTGCATTTGCAGAGTCCATTTGGATAGGCTCTCCTCAGTCGGTGCTGGTGGATCTGAGCTCAGATCTCACAACTGTTGTTACCAGCACTCTCACATTTGAACTCTGGTGTGATGTTAAGCAAAAGTGGAGAAATCCCAATTGAATAAGGACAGAAAAATGTTCAGCTTAACAGGTTGTTCAATATAGATACTGAGTTGAGCAAAACATGGCTTCTGAATGTGTGCACAAAAAAAAAAAAAAAAATCAGTTACACAAAATGCTGCAGTTAAAATCTGCCCAACACACGTGGAGGATGGAACAATTGCTCTGGTAAAGTATGATCTAATCCCAGTGAAGAAGGGAAAGGATGCTAAACTAAGCCTTGCTTTTAATGCTCCCTAACCCATCTAGATAATGTCAGCACAAGGAAAGGGTGACCTTTATGGTTACTTGCACAAAAAAACAATGAGACAAGGGTATTTCCTAAATTCCTTAGTCTTTTCATTGGGGGTGGGGTGTTGTGTTCCATCTAAAGAACCGACCTACAACCCTCCTCTGTAAATGCAACATCTAGAGAAAAATACTGGCATATTAATCTTTTTCGTGGATCAGAAAGGGGCCTCCTGAGGAAGGAATTCGGGTTAGGCAGGGGCAGGAGGAAGGCAGTAAATGGAGACAAAAGGCCACACAGTTCACTCATTCTCTGAGCAGGTCTTACGGCTGCTGGGAAAACTGCTCTAATATGTTCAAGAAACAGAGATAAACCTGCCATAGGCGTACAAGTAGGCTTTCTGAGATGTATTAGTATTAAATTAAAGTCTACTGATAATACAGATTCTTTCACTGGCTGATACAGTTCTGTAAATCTTTCATAAATGGCCTAAACTGCATTTTCTGAACAAGGGCACATGATCTCTCAATGCTGGAGCTCTTTCACCACTTACTTTCAAGGGCAATATAGTGGGAACTGAATGCTATAACTGAAGCACACAGTACAAGCCTTTGCAATCAAAGCATAAGAGATATTATTTTTTAACTTCTTTCACTTCTCTGATTCACACACATCAACTGCTGGAGATCATACTGCTTTTAACTATTTCCTAAAGATACTTGCTGCACTTGCAAAGGGCATGGCTGTTCATGGCTGGAGTTTGATAGTTAGGAGTGATGCTTTAGAGAGGGTTAAAGGAACAAATTACGTTCAGAAATGTGAAAAAAAAAAAAAAAGGCTAAACACCTATTCCTCTTTGAGAGCTGAAGAAGGTTAAGATTTATTACTGATGCTTTGCCTCTATCAGTTGGACTTATTACAGCTGCTCTCATCCATTAGGTTAAGACCCATCACAGCAAAATCTCCTTAATTTAAGGTATGCCTAGGTAACTGTGCATTGTGAAGCATGTCTCACCTGATGGTAGTCTGCTCTACTCAGAGCACACAGAGCAGGACAGTGTTTATTTCACTGCAGGCAGCAAGCCCTGGGAGGGTTAGAGTACCAGGGCTGAACTAGCCAGCTGCCTTGAGCACTCTGTGGATTACCTTCTCCCCAGTTTTTAGAGGTAATTAGGTTATTTTAAAGCTAGAGGTCCCTATAACTCTCTACAAAGAGCATACACACAGTGGTGCAAAAGGTCCCAATTTATATTTAGTTTTACCCAAAATGTATTTTAGGCTGTTACCTCCAGACTTGGGCAAAAAGCAGATCACTGGAACATTATCAGAGTAAAACTGAGAGGACATTAAGCAAGAGGAAATGTAGCCGCGTCCTAGCTCAAAAATCCCTTGAATTACAGAGGTGGAGAGGGGGAAAAATATGATGGTGATCAAAGGCTGTAACTGAAGTCTCTGCCAACAGCTGTGTTATGCACAGAAGTGGGGAGAGAAGCCTGGCACACCACCTCCCAAGTCACGCTCTCCAATGTGTCACCACGCTCAGAAACCCATCAGGAAACCACCACACAAAAATGCTTTCACTCCAGCCCCCTTTTCCAGAAACATGCCACAGTGAAAACAACATTTGGGCTACAAGCTAGAGGTGTTACACAAGAGCCAAAACCTTGTAACTCTAGTGGGCTGCAATTTGAAGGGCTCTTTCTCTAAGGCAATGCACGTAATTTAACTGTCTGGATGGAGCATGCAGAAAAATGCCCAAGACATACAGCCACAAAATGAAAACTGCTATTGTTAAATGATGAGTCCAATGTAGCCACGATGATCAGGGGACTCTGACATACTATGTCAACAAACACCAGCAAATAAGTAATATTTAACAGAAAAAGAAGTCAGACTACAAGGTCTACAGAACAGCTTTGATAGTAAGAGGCCAAATGTGTAGTGTCAAAAAAGGAGTATGTTGCTAAATTCTCCACATGCCATTGCTGTCCCCAGGCTATAAATATGACTTACCATGTGAGCTGGGCATTGTGAGCAGTTAGCAACTTCATCTAAGCTTGGCTCATAACACAAACTAAGCACTACAGCCATCTCACTATCTTCTACCGGAGACTATTTCATTGAAAGCGAGAGCCGGATAGGATTTTTTTCTCTAATTCCTTATTTGGGAAAAAGGCAGTTGAGAAATCAGGGGGAATAAGACATTCCCTTTCAGAACCTACTACTACTTCCCATCCCTCTGACCCTGCTCTCCGCCCCTCTTCCAACCAAAGACTCATTATTCCTTCTTTTCCTGCTGAAAAGCCACTGATTAAATGACCTACAGCACATCTGGACTACATTAAGATATTATTTGGTTAAGGCATTTACCACTTACTCTTTCAGCAAGTGGAGAATTAAGATAATGGTGGGCGAAAATGGTGTTAACTGAACTAGCTATTCCAGCTCAAACTGCTCTGCTTGAGAGTCTTCTGCAGACTCCCAGTTGTGTTTTTTTTTTTTTTTCCTAATTACAGAGAAACGAAATAAATATTCGTTAACTCATTTAATGTTGGCAAGATCATTAACGCCCAGTAAGCTGCTACATTAAGGATTGCTGTCATCTGTATTTCTCAGACAATTTGCTATCTGATAGGAAATGCTTGTGTGGAGGCATTTTAAACAGTCATAAAAAGGCTTCCCATTTAAACTGCAAGCAGCACGTCACATTTCTATACAAAACAAAAGTTTGACACTTTCCAGGTCAAGAAACTTTAGGGGAGAGGGGTAACAGACAAAAATGGCTTAATCAGATCACTCAAAACAGTATTGTTTACTAGCCCATCACACAAGCAGTAGCTCAATTTTCAGTACTTGAAGTGACTGCATGAGACTTCATCTATGGAGTTTGCATACCAAAAACCCAAAGCACAGGCTAGAAGGAAAGATCAGGTCATCTTAGCTTTCAGATACTTTACCCTAAAATATCCTTCCTCATTTCTGAGGAGCTAAACAATGTGCTATCCTGGTGCATGCACAGAGGTATCAACCAAGTGTCACAGCATGCATCAAATGCCATAGAAACCCAGAATGCTGTTAAGGCTAAATGTGACTACTCACAATACAACACATAGTGCCCTTCAGTGCTAAACAACTAAAAGATGAAGCTGAACAGACACCCTTGAAGCCTCTTTATCAGCTGAAGTTTGCTTTACAGTGTCAAGAAGGGTAACACACGAAACTAGTGGGAAGCATACCCCTCCAGAATAACTAAAAGCATTCAGCCAAAAGACTGCAAGTGCTGCCTAAAGAATACAGACACTGAATGTGTGGGTGGTTTTCCTAGTTATCACATGCACAGGATATACTAAAGTATTTTTTCTCCCTAGAACCAATATTCTCCTATATTATACCAAAGTAGAAAGTTGTAAATTTCAGAAAGCTCTTCATACTGTTTATAACAAACAGACCAGTCACAGGGCAACAAATTCCACAGCCGCCACAGGGAAAAATTGCATTTTAAATACTCCTCTCACTATTGAATGATAAAGGCTCAACAAAGATACAAGGCAGAGGTCAGAAATCTTAGCTTACCCTTTCTCTCTGTTCTGTAAACTCTGAAGCAAACCCCAAAAATGTCGTTTTCCACAAAAGCCTTCACTTTTCTTGGCTCCTTAACTTCTTTCCCCAGCTCGTTATAAGACTGTGATGTCATAGGCTGAGGGAGGGCTGGTTTAAAAAAAAAAAAAAAAAAGGCGGCCCACACCCTCAGCCCATTCACACAAAGAGGCTGTTCTAAAAGTAAAATGCCAGTTCACACTACTCAAGAAGAGAAAGACTTCACTTAACCTGTAAGGGAGCCACCTCTTTAAGAGATCCTTTAAAAATCATCATGTTGGCAACAGATCCAAAGACCTGTTTTCAGTTAGCATAAGCAGGGGTTTACTGTTTGGGGATTTTGTTGGGTTTGATTATTTGTGTTTTTTTTTTTTTTTTTTTTTTTGTCTGTGTAGGGGAGGGAGGGAGTTGTTGTGGGTTGGGTTTTTTATTTGTTTTTCGGGGGAGGAGGGGCAAGGGAGGGCACAACCCAACAACGTATCATGTAGAGCAATTACATGAAGGGCTGATGTGAAAGACACACGCTCCAAGCAGTAATTTTTACCTACCGGGAAACAAAAAAAGTATTGACTATATTCTTTCTACAGGAGAGGCTTAAACTTGAACTGAGGTGCTTAGGGCACCTTTTGCTAACCTTCTGCTTCAGGAGACTCAGATCAGGGCAGTGGTCTCCAGACTGTAAGAACTGTATCAGCCACATGGAAAACAACTGATAACAGGGAAGATAAAAAAAAATTAGAAGGGAGGGTACCTAGGAAAAAAACCACAATGTTTTCTACAGCACAATAGTTGTTCATTACTGCTGCCTGTGGGATAGTGACATTTGAGTACCCCTGGATTAGGTTTCCTGGAGGCTCGATAGTTAAAGCTAAAAACATGAGCTAGCTGACCAGGCACCCTCTGCAAAGGTCCTCTGGACTTTGGGTTAAAATGGCTTGAATTTAGTGTCACCTTACAGGTGTTGCTATAGATGACATAGCTTAAGTGTTGGAATAGCATATTTTATTCACCCGAAGAATTACATAAGATTGATTTTCTTTTTTTCACTATTTCTAGGGCATAAGAAAAGGAAAGGCACAGCACTGATGAAAAAGAACAGCAGTGGTACTTTTGATGTAAGAACCCTTCAAGGCAGGGGTAGCTCACTTTATCTGATGCTCAACCACCTGTCTTGGCCATGTTAAATGAGGCAAGTCAAGCCTCTATAGTTTTAAAATGGGTAGGTAAGAAGCTCCTTGTCACCTGTTGAATAAATCAATTAAAACAGAATGCAAATAAGGTTCTTGCAGGAAAAAAAGAAAAGGCACTCAACATCCCTCTCCTAAAATAAGAGTGGCTTTAGTGAGCCTGGAGTGACAGGAAATACTGTGTGCATTCATATACCGCCTCGTATACTGTCTGGACACGGGGCAGATATTATAACACACAATTATAACTTCTCCCATATTAGATTCTTTTTTTTCCTTGGATCGTCCAAGAATTCCACACTATGATGAGGGATAAATGCTTCACTAAAGTTAAATTCTGTATTAAACTGTATGGATTTAAAATGCAATTTCTATAGCTCCTTATTGATTAAACATGAAGTTCAAGTAGTACTGCTTCACCTGTGGACACTGAAGGAGCAGAAGGTCACAAGATACTTATCTTATGTACTCTCCCTGCCACCAACCGTCTAAAGCCCCACATGCCCTGGAGGTCACTGGAAGAAAGAGTTGTAACTGGAGCTCTACCAAGGTGTGCAGAAGATGGTGCTCAAGACACTTGTTTGCTTCAGGCTCACAGGAGTTGCTCACTTGATGTGCAGATGCTCAGTTTTCAATGAAACCTAGAAGTTGCACTAGAAAATAGCTTTTTAAAAAAACATCTGTTTCTCATACCAGTTAGTTTTGAAAATCTGGAATAACAACATCTCAACATAATAGTATTTGTAAGAATGAATCAGGCTATTGGTAACAAAGATCTTGTGAACAGTATAGCAGTGTAGCTTAGTAGCAAGGGCAGCAGATACACCCTGGTAAACCCTCTTCTGCTAGAGCTGGTCTCAAATAAACAAACAACCTTTTTTTCCCCTCAGGAATTCAGACCCACCACTGCAGTTAACTTTAAATAAACTGGTTTTTGTTATTTTTTTCCTTAAACGCTTAGTCCCTTTGAACAGAACCTCAAGTTTACCTAAAAATTGTATTTCTAGTACTCTTGGTTGAAGTGTAAAGCTTCAACAGAAACTTGGAATGGCTGAATGATGAAGAAGCAAATAAAAATGCCAGAAGTCTATCTCAAAGAGGCCCAGGAATACTTTAAAATGACTCCTCTTAACTTCTTGAAGTGTAAAGGTTCTTGACATGTCTGCATTCTAAACCTCCTCTCCTGCATGACTGTAAGCACTGGGCCCTGGTTCCCCTACATCGCACTATACTGAAAGACAGCAAGCGTACAAAGATTGAAATTTGGTGGAGAGTCTGTATGAGTATCAGAGATCCACCAAACAACCAGCAAGTATTGTCTTCTGGAGACATCAAGGGCAAGATTATAAAAGACAGTGTAATGATATGGCCTCAGTATCTGAGAAAAAAGGAGCATTTCAAAGTGATTTACCTGTTTCAGGCCCCTGATCTTCCAAATTTGCAGCACAAATGCACATTAAAGCCAAGGATGCTGGATTGTGAGGCTAAATCTGTGTATATGAAAAGCTAGTGTGAGGCAGACAACTCCTATTTTTGGCCACAGATCTGAGGATCTTCAGGTCTGCAGCCAAATTTGTCTCTCAGAATGACAGGTCACATTCAGTTTTAGTGCTGAATTATATTTATCAACATGAAAGAATCTTAACTGGACACAAGACTGCTCTGTCCATGCCAGGAGGCCACCTGTAGAGGCAGATGAGATGTGTAACCAAGAGCACAACCAGTCAAAGGAAAAGATGTAGGTGGCACCATGTTCTCTGCAAGGGCCTCTTTTTCTAAGGGACTTTTTAAAATCAAAAGAGCCCTCTGCTGTGAACTATCAAGATACGTGATGAGACACTGCATGTGCCACACAGTCTATGCTATGAGCGTCTCTGGGAGAAGCCATCTCAGATTTTAGCTGCTGGTTGCAACTTGTGGTTATGGTTAAACAAAGCAGAGGCCACAAATTCTTTTAAAATGTGGCAGAAACAGAGATCTGCAGTGTTATACCTCCTGATTAAGCAGCAACAAAACTATAGCAGTCACTTTCAGCTACCTCAGGACACAGATGCTTCCCTATCAGCCCGAAGACCTTCCCATGCTGGAGATAACTGTGCCACTTGAACCACAGGGACATCATTACAACCTGTTGCGAAGGGCTAATTCTATTCTTGAAACATGCTCTTGGAGAAGAAAAAAGGGGTGCTTCTCTTTATAGAGAGTGTATGGAAGCTTAACATGAACAAAAAAAATTCTCTTGTGCATCCCTTTCCTGTTCAGGGAATAAACACCCTGCCTGACTTTCTGAGCCTGTCGGACTAGCATCCTTATATGACCACTAAATTCAAGATGTGCAATAGCGTAAGAAAAAACAAATACCAGAAGTATTCCCTTACCTCCTTCTGTACCAACTGTCTTTTCATGACACATATCTCATTATAGAAAGTGTTACCTCTCTCCTCTGTATCACAGCAAAGTTGCCTGCACATGAAGGAAGGTCTTACGGGACCAGAGTCACTATTCCAGCTTGTTATCTTCAAACTATATTATCTCCACAGATGTCTCTGTCTGGGACTGTAAAATGAAAAGTGCCCCACCCCACAAGGCTGGCTGCTGGAAGCAAAACTGGAGCTTGAGCATGCAACTGCTGAAGTTTGCTAAACATTTAAAGGATCTCCTTCTCATTTTTAATACATTCTCTACAAATCCACCCTATCAAGCCAGCAAAGAAATAAATGAGGGTGGTGAACATCAGAGGATGTCATATGCAAGGGACCAGAGTAAAATGACAAAGATACAGGAGATATGGTAAGGCTTTTAATGCTAGCCCTGACACTGGCTGGTCTTGTGTTTTTTGGCTTTTAAGTGAATTGCTCCATTCTTCAGCCTTCTCTCCAGCTAAAACATTTCTGACTTCTCTGTGTGGCCCCACATGGCGTGAGGAGATGCAGGGAGCACAGGTCAGGAGAGGGGAGGCAGTCTTCTGTGAAGCTGCCCATCCACCCATGAGGCTGGTCTGGTCACGCCTGCTTACACGACAATTTTCAATTTTCGTCAGAGGGCTCATAGCAGCCAGGGAAGCCAATCTGACAGAATTCTTTATTGCAACAAATACTTTTAAAAAACAAATAGTTTTCTTGGATACTTCCTCATGTTTAAGTGGCTATTTGATAACCAGGAATTACAAGGAATTTAATCTCTGAGCAATCTTAATTGTTCTTCCTCCTCTTTTTGTGAAAATCACACACTTTAAACCCAAAGGCTACTTCTATTTATTTTATGAGAACAAATTGGCTCTGTCAGTTTAATTTCCCCTGGTGCTGTAACCAGGCCTGCCGTTCTTATAACGACAACCGGGATGAGACAGAAATAAAACCAATTTCTGAGGATAGGCTGCATGAACAGCTCACTCACATCTCAAACCTCTCCCTTCCAGAGCAGACCCCCCACCCAGCACCCACATTTCAAAGTCTGGTCTGCTGCCGTAGCAGCAGACAGGTAACTGCTCTGCATGAATTACTCAAGGACAGCCACTGAAATAAATTTCCGAGAGGATATTGTCACATTAAACCTTCATGGAGGAGCAGAGGGCTCTTACATTTCACTAGTGCTTTGCATTTTCTGGGCGATTTGCAGTGGGGAGGTGCAGTGCTGTCGCTTGCTGCTGCTCACTTTCACAGGGGAAGGGACCAGCGCCAGGCTCCGTCAGTGCTTGCTGATAGGAATGTGTCTTCTCACAGTGGAGAAAGACTACAGTTTCTTCAGAAAGAAAACGCCTCCAGTGTGTACTCATACTCTCATGAATGTCTACTCCTGCTGGTAGCTGGATTGTGTAATCTAAATAGGACTCACAACCCAGAAACCTTTAACTCTGGTGAAAATCAAGAGTTTGGGTTTAGTTCAACTCAAAGAATACCCAGAGGCCCTCTTGTGATGCTACTTGGATTGATATTAACTTCCAAGGTTAAAACTGGTCTTAATTCTTCTTATTTCCCATGCTGAACAGGTAATATTTCTTCAAATATGTGTTCACACTTGACTGCTCTTAAAACTAGGGCTCAGGGGCAATCTCCATCCAGAGAGAAAGGCACATGGCATGGTTACTACTCCCAGTATGGCAAACATAAAATACCTTGTCAAAATTACAAGGGCTAGAGCCATAAATGTCAATCAGCTGACAGTGCAACATTTCACAAAAAGATAATGGCTATAAAGACAAGTGAGAAAGGTCATACAGCATCCCACTTACTTGTTTTCCTCATGCTTACAGTTAATACTTGGCTGTTCATCTCCTTATCTACTGTAGCAAGCAAAAAAGGAATCGGAAATGACAAATTACTTATGTTTGTTGCAAGCCATATACAGAGGGAAAGACTTCCTCTCCCTTCTCATCTTTTCTCTGTTTTTCTCAGTACCTCTCAAAAGTGGTGGCTTAACCACACACTTTTGTTGTGGGTGCTGAGGTGGGTGAAACCTGCACTCGACAACCAGTGACAGCAGATTCAACCATAGCCACCCAGTGCGATTCCTGTGGCCATATACTACAGTCACTTCACAGTGAACTTTTCACCTTGGCTCTTCTGAGGTTTAAAAGTCTAAAGCTCATTTCAGCATCCCTCACTGGAAAGCTGCACAAGCAGATGGGCATCTCCTTAGCGTTAAAGGTGAGGTAACTCAAGCTGGCCTGACCTGTACTCACAATAAGAGCAGGAAGCCAGTTTGTCCTGCTGCAAGCCATCTTCAGATGCTTTGTGCTCCCGTGTGTTAGGTGTGTATGGACACCAGAGGGGTAACTGAGAGGTCCCCTATCAGCTGCCCAATGGGAACAGTCCTATGCAGGCTCTTGCCTCTTATAAATACAAGGCGATTTGAAGAAGCTTCCTCTAGACCGATTTTAAACACTGTTAGCACTTGAGATGACCTGTCATCGTACATGCTGAGGCCATTTCTCAGGCAAACACAGAAGACAGGACAAAAAAAGACTACTTCACAACCACACAAGTTAAAACAAGCAATTTATGGTGGTAGCAAGGAACCTGTGCATAGTGTTTGTTTAGATAACGTGGCTGGAAACAAAGATCCTTGGGAATTTTGAAAAAGCTAACAGAAAAATATTTGTTTTGAAACAGAACAAAATGTTTATGTAACTCCCAGTCTTTCAAGTCAGAGTTATGCCTATTAATTTCTATTAATTCAGCCTAAATTTGAGTATTTTAACTCTGGTGCCATCTTGAAGAGTTACATACCCTGAGCAGGTGAAATAGAGAGGATAGTTCAAGGTTATGGGAGTCAGGATTTCTTCAGTGGAGTGAAACCTTTTTCCATGTTTATAGAAAATCTACTGAATTTTGAAGGAGCTAGAGGTCTGTAGTGAAAAGCCTTCAGGCTGTCTGCAGTTTACCTGGGGTTTCAGAAGAAAGTCAGGTATTATCAGAAAAGCTTCCCACTACCATCTGTTGAGTATGTTAAATAAAAACAGACGTACAGCAAGTTCCTGTAAGCATAACCCAAGAATGCATGGGGTTGTTGCAGATGCAGGGTTGCCATGGCTTTGAACAGACACAGCACTTCAACATATGCAGAGAAAATTAGAAAAGAGAAATTCCAGCAGTCCAGAAAGGAAGGAACACTCGGTTGCAATAACATCACCCACTCCTATTTGCCATCTACCTAGAGACCAGCGAGAAGCATAGGGCAACTTATCAACATAAACTGAATATGACTAGCTTATTTACTAAACAAGAATTAACGCTACAAAATTTTGTTCTATTGCAATTGGTCAATTTTATTAATAGGGTAGGGTAGCTCTGTTTTAATAAACAATAATAGCAACAATAAAATTACTTTATGACAGGGAAAAGACTGTCCAGACACCCTTTCCCTGGCTTCCTCCCTCCCGTTCCAAACCCTTCATCCTGTGCCCCTCACCATCATCCAGCACCAACAAAGCTGGGTGTTCAGAGGGAATCCTGCACAGTGGCAAGATGATGCTGACCGGCCCGCCTGACATGAAGTCTCTTCTGTGGCAGGCAGCAGCTTCTGAGGCTAAACTTCTCAAGAGTCCAGGATTCAAAGAACTGTGTTTTCCTTAAAAAACAGCCATATATAGCTTAGGAAGTGCAGGAAGGCTATTCCTGGTCTAAAAACCCAGCTTAAGTTAATTTCACTAAAACCTTTCAGAAATCCATAATCTTGCTTTCCTATGACTCCAGAAAGGTGTGGGGAAAGCAAACACAAGTAACATGTCTGCTGGTCACAGCTTAAATCTTAGACATGTGTCGTACACCAGCAGAGGATGATGCCATCCAGCAAGACCCCAGGCATACAAACAAAGATAAGCACTGTGCTGTTTATCGAACGAGCAAGGGCATATCAGGAAAAGTTAAGGTATCTCTAATTACAAAAGAAACATAAACATGCATTCCCTAGTTGCAGTGATTTTCTAGTATTTAGAGGCAATTATTTAAAATTTTCCAGTAGTGTCTTACCAATAAGTTTGTGTCGAAGCACTAGCTTATCTTCCCAGTCATTACAAATTTCTTATAATGCTCACTGCTATAAAATTAAGCTTCACTGAATTGATGGCAGTGTGCAAAAAGACATAGATATGATTGCAGTACAATTTCCTACATAAATCCAGTGTTAAAATTTAGTTCATTCTTCAATTAATTCATCAGTGCAATTAACCAATTTCTCTCTAAGCAGGTGAAACTGTGATACAACATGAATTCTGGGGCTGCAAGATCCCCCTGAAATTCCACTGCCTTCTGAGACACAAGATTCAACTATAGAGATGAACACAAGAAAACAGGAATGAGCTTGCCAACAGTAAATGCACTGAAACAAGCACCGTGTTCCACTATAAGCATACTCCTCCTGATGCAATAATATTTTCTTAAGGAAAAAAATGCTGTGTTGGAAATATCTGAACTGCCTTTCACACTTTGGAGAGGGAGGTGAAGGAGAATGCTGAAGGAGCTTTTCCATACTGGGGTAGAAAAACCATACAAAGACAAGAAATTTCCGAGCAGCACAACTTGTCCTAGGACAAGGCAGACACTCAAAGTTCACATAATCAGAAGAAAAGGCAAGGTATTCTGGAAGTCAACACATATGCATACAGGTTTGCACAGATTTAATCCTGAAGTGTATCTGAAACTATGAAAGTCATGTGCATTTTAAAGGAAAAATCAATTTAAGTAGAAGATGTAGAATAGCAAAATCTTCTGAAGGAGAGGGCTACAGATATCTTTTATTCATATGCAAATTGATTAATTCATAGAATATGTGGGAGAGCCTAATTTTTGTTGTGTAAGAACATGATAACGTGATTTCTTGATGACATGATTTTTATTTTTTGGAAATTATTCTCTTGCAAATGTATTTATCCTCATTTAAGGACCAATGGCAATGAGCTCTCTGTACTCTTGTGCGAAATGCAGGGAGCTTACAGGACTTAGAGGACTTGCTGATACCCTGTTGGACTGTGTGGCCACATTTGTCAGTTTATTTTCACTAGAGATTCAACACAGACTGCATGAATTATGCCCTGGATACAGAAATTACAAACTGTTATGTATTGACAGACCTCAAATCTTACTATACAAATACTGTGCTCTTGGTTGAAACAGTTTACTAACACCAGAATTGACTGGGGCAACTGTTTATCTCCCTTTACTTTTTTCTTTTTTTTTAAAAAAAAAAAGGGCTGATTCTCATTTACACTAAGACTTGTCTACATCTCTTTGACAAGACGAAAAGACACTGCAGCAGTTGCAAACACACTTGAACACACAGCGTTCATTTTGGAGCTCTTCCTATATTGCTAATCCTTACTATCTCTGTTTGCAAGATTTAGCAAATGCAGTTTCAGCATTTGCTAGATCTTGCTAGACGCAACAGATGAGAAGTACGGCAGCTTCCTACCTGCTGAAGTCTACCCTCCAGCCGCTCTGCCACATCTGTGTGGGGCAGGAGCGCTGGGTGCACTGCTGTAAGGTCCATCTTCAAGCTACCTATATTAACAAAGATGTTCACCACTGACAGAAGACTTGCCAACTGTGTGCCAGACCCTGAGACAACAGTCCAAGACATGAAACCTCCCACCAATTCTGTCACTGAAAAGGAACTTTCTCTTGGGCAGCTGTGAGCATCACAGTGGCTCCATGGGGAAGGTGTGACAGAGACCTTTTCTGCTCCATCACTCTGAGAGGTAAACAGGAGCTTCTGCCCCTTGGAGACTGCAGAACTGGCAATGATGATTACCCACATAAACATGTCTCCACAATTTCTCTTTTCTGATTTTTTTTTTCCCCCCAGAATGTTTTCTCTTTCTCATATTGGTCTTTGGTTTCCCTCAAGCCTTCTCTTTGGTGTCAGCTGTCCTTCTTCCCCCTCCAGCTTCCTCCATCTACCATCTGCTCACATCTTAGTGAAAGAGGTCATGCTAAGTGCATCAGGCCATGCTCCTTCCATGTAGAATCTTGTAATAGCGAGCTCCCTGTGGTTTGAGCCTGTTCGTCTTGCCTCTGCCCAAGATGACCTCTGCTGAGGTTCTGTGTACCAATCCCACTCTGAATGCAACACTGAAACACAGCTCATCAACTGCCCAGCAGTCAGCACCCCTCCTGCTTGGCATTTTCAAGTGTTCAGATACAATCTGGGGTAATGTATCAGTCTCTAAACCAATGTGCTGTTTTACGGTCCAGGTAAACATCAGCCCTGAGGCACTTGATTTTAATTCCCTCCTCCTACTACAACAATACTAACAATAAAATCAACCCATAATGATTTCTTGGGCTCAAATCAGTTGTTGAGCAAATTAAGGCTCTGACAATGACAAGGACTCAAGGTTTTGGAAAGCAAATGCAAATACTATGCTAGACTGTGTCCACTGTCTACAGCTGTCTTTAGGGGCAGTGAAAAGCTCTCTCCCACAGCAATACACCCGGGAGTCACAGCAATCATACCTGCGTGGGGAAGGAGCTTGTCCCTTCCTCTTCCTGGCATTTTTATATAGATAGAGGCAAACAGAGAGGGAGCAGCTCCAACTGCGGTAACTCGCAGTGGGGCCAGAGAATGACTTTATACTGAGCTTCAGCTCAGACATCTATGCATATGTCAATATATGCTATCTCATGACATATTCTAGGTCTGGGAAAGGTTGCCCAGCTTGGAGTGTCTGCCCCACTTGTATTCCTGTATGATTAATCTAACAGGCTGTACAGAGGCAGCTGGAGAAACATGGGATGTCACTGCAGTTTCAAATATTAAAGGGTGCAATCTGGAAAGTGTAGGCATAAGAGGAAAACCATAAAGCTCATCTGTATTTCTTTTGCTGTTACAGGGCTGATGGACAGAACACCACCTTGCATATCTCTAGTCCCACCATACAAAAACCTCAAAGCATACTACAGGCACCCAGGTGCTTCACAACATGCCAGGAAATTATCTCCATTTTACAAAATTATCTAAATCAGTATTTTTAAAAATGTCTTCCTTTCTTAGGAGACCAGCCTTATTGCACATTTCACCAAGAGTGTGGAGGTTCAGCCCCCAATTCTCTCCAGTAAGGCAGCCACCAAACTGGGAAAACCTGTAACTGGGGAATGCTTGAAAAAATAACAAGTGTAAGCAACGTGTCAAACGGTTGACTCACGGCAAGGAATTGAACTTGTGAATTAGACGCCTGGGCATTAATGCCTTAGGTACGAGACTGCACCAGAGATGCTGTAAAGGCTCTGAGATGTCTCCACTCCATTTTACCTGGGAGCGAGTGGTGAATGGCTCTGTGGCAACACTTTGTCTCCCTCCAGTGCAGTAAGTCCATTCCTACAATAAGGTAAACTGGCCCAAAATTTCACCACAAAATTATAAGAGGGGGAGAGGCAGAGCAGCTTCCAACTCAGGTAGGAAGGCCTGGGTTAGCATCTTGTGAATTACTTATGGAGCACCATCAAGTGAAAGACAGCCATCAGAAGGGGAAACCACAGGACTTGCACCTGTGTTCTTCAATTATTACTCTAGCATGAACCTCAGACAAAATTTGCCCAATTTGAAGCCTCCTCCTACCTTCCTGCACACAGACAACTGTAGAGAGGGCAAGGACGGTTGTCAGTAAAACACACTGTGGGGCTTATGAGAAATTTCTCATGACAGCTGTCCTGTGTCCACCAGAAGAAAATTAAACGCCCATGCTGGCATCAATCATTTTTAGGGTTTTATATTGATCCTTCCTTCTGTAGCTGAACAGATACCCATAGGAAAGGGCAACAGCATAACCATGGAGGATACCACAGAGTCTCTGGCACTGTCTGCCTTCCTAGGGTCACAACTTCAGACCAAGTATTGGCTTCACTTTTATTTCTCATTGCCACTTCTTTGACTGACTAGTTAGTAAACAGGGGGTTAGCTTGCACGGGGGTTATCATCAAGATTTCTTTCGCATTGTTAACAGTTACTGTGAAAGTACTAGAACTTTAATCGCTTTTAGGCTGAATGCCTGAGGTTTGCAGTGCAAACTGTTTGTTTGGTGTTTGCCTAGCTCTTGCCTGGACGGGACTCTCTGGTCATACAGCAGATTTGGGACAAACCTTAGCTGTTTGCTTTCTTAGGAGCAGCTGCAGAGCCAAGGAAAGAGGCAGGGGCAGTGGCAGCTGCCAGCTGAAGCAGCCACACTTGCCTATGGCATCCAGTTCAAAACTCCTTAGTACAAAACACCTTCCCCTTGCCCAAAACTACCTCCCCTTGCCATAGGCTCCCAAAACATGCTTAAGAAACTGTCTAACTTTATCGTCTCCAGGCGGCTTCTCTGGTTTTGATGCAGGAGCTTGGGAACTCGGGATGCAGGGAAAAATCTCAAGCTGATTTTCACACAACAAAAACAGTGCAGCACTCTTCTTTCCCTCCCCCTCCCCCCACAGTTGACATGTTAGTTTTGGTAGTTTTCTGTTCTGACTGACATGTTAACAAGAACTTGCTTGCTCAGAAGGACCATGTATAAGAAGGATAAAAATGCATTTTATTCTTATTTTTATGTGCTTTGCAACTCACTAAATGACAGACAGCAAAGTCGTGTGTACTTTATGAGCTGAATATCATTTATCAAAATTGACACATTCAAAATAAGGCACAGACCTAAATTAGTTATCATAACTAGAAAAATAAATACAACAGCTAATCTCAGAACTGAATTTGTATTCTTTATGATGACTTAAAGCTGGCAGTCCTCATCATGTGAGATCTGTGAGCTATAAATAAACATAGCTTAGAACAAACGAACATTTTTTACATGCAGGACTTAATGCATTACAGTTTTCTGGCAGAACAAAAAATAACACCAGACCAAAACCATGTCTCATTTTTAATGAAAAAACAAGCCAGTAAAGCAGACCTCCAAAAAAGGAAATCTCTAATCTACAAGTGCAAATATCCACACATGTCTCCAACTCTTCTCATTCAGTTTAATAAGAGAGGATACCAGGCCTCCAGAAGTTTACAGACTAATGCAATTACAGGGTGGCTCAATAAGCACTGATTTGTCTGTTATCTACAACATGTAAATAAAGCTACGCTAACAGGTCTGGTTTTCCTTTCACAAAGCTGAGTCCCACCAATCAATTAATCAGAATGGATATTTTTCATGGGGAGAAAGTAGCAGTCAGTTGCTGGCAAATATATAAATGACCAGTTCTTATAGCTATTTTTAAGATCCCTTAACTAACTGAATAATTGGATATAGCTATAAATGACAAATGCATTTTTGTCAGACAGAATTTAACATTTCTTACATCACAGGTGAAAAAAAAAAAATCTTCTCAGTAGGTCTACTATTACAAGGCAAATAAAATTAAAGACATAATCATAACACCACTTCAGAATCACCATGAACTTTCATAAATTCTGTGAAGACAAGGATAAAAATGTACCATCAAAAAGTTACTCACTGAAAAAAGATACTTCAAGAAAACCAAGTTATTCTGCTGTTTGCAAGTGGAATGAACATGGGAAACAGCCTCTCTTCTGGAATGTTGAGTGTCTGCTTGCACATGAACAACAGCAGAAAGCTGGATCAGCTCCAGATGTATTGAAAGCATAGATTATTGTTTTTTGGAACAAAAAACACTGCAGACCAGGCCCTTAAAACAAAAATGCTGGAACCCTGGTGATTAAGCTCCCAGATTCAGATCCTGACACCTTAAAAAGTGGTTTCTGGGGCTAGTACATCTAGAGATCACTGATGTGTACACATTCAGATTTAAATGCTGAATTTTAGGTGTTCAACTTTGGGATTTGTTGAAGTCCCATCAAAAGGAAAAATAAAATATATGCTAGAGCACCAATCTGATCACTAACATAACTTTTAATTGTTGAGAATCTCCGATTCTGAAAGGAAAGGTGTACAGTGCTACTTAATTTTCATTACAACTTCAACAGGAAAGTTACCTGGACCACTTCAAAAGTTTGTCAATGGCTGAATTTAAAACATCCACACAACAGTCCAAGAGCTGACATTTCTCTGAACCAAAGACAATCATTATTCATACTGTCAGCTATGAAGGGAAGTATCCAGCTTGCAGAAGGATAATTCAGCCTGACCCAGGTGGGACCTCTGGGTTGTTCTGTCAGGGCACAGAAATAGCATGTTCTTCTTCCACCCAGAAGTGGTTTTCATAGCACCCTGTTACTCTGCTCAGTGGGCACCATCCTGCTTGGCTACACCTTCCAACTTTGGACTCTGTATAAAGAAGTATTTCATATTATGCCAGCTGATATCTTCTAAAACCACATCTAGACAGAGCTTCACTTCACTGAGTAAATCAGCTAAGTAGAATTTACCTAAAGGTAATATATGCCTACAATTAAGGAACTGTGAACATCTCAGCAACTAAGTAACAACCTGGGTAATGTTCTTATCAGTGCATTAGCACTGACACCTCTTCTTACCGATTAGTGTGGTCTCAAAAAGGAGACAGAAAAAAATCATAACATTGTGAGGTGATGTGACAGCCAGCTATAACAAAAGCACTGCCGAAACCTGCAGCATCATTAAGGGTAGGTCATCACAGTCAAGCTCACCCAGACTCACACTTCTGTGTTGCATACCATCACCAGTCTGGTTCACACACAGAAACCTTGTTCCTGGGTTTGGCAGAGGTACCATTTTGTGCTAGTAACACAGGCTGGTGTCCATGTGGCTGTTGGGTTCACCCCTAAACATTTCCGTCCCACAGTGAGGAATGCATGTGACTGCTGACAGTCCTTATCTGACCCAAAGGATGAGGATGCAAGATGATGTCAGCACACTTTTCAATTTTGCAGTGTAAAAGATAACGTATGTACAGCCCCAAACTATGTCAAAACTGCAAACAGAACTCTAACCAAGACACCTTACCTTGACCATTTCATCACGAAGTCTGATTAATGCATAGAAACTCTAGGCATGGCCCAGATGCAGACCTCAATGTACTAGACACTATCCTAGTTTTAACACAGTAATAACCACCTGGTCACAGACTCCAACCGCAGCTAAGCAAAGAGGTGGACACATGAAGATAGGGTGCAGTATCAGGTGACAATAAGGTGAAAGTAGTATGGATGAAATCAAAGACCATGAAAACACCATCAACATTACTATTCCCAGCCACAGGTGTGTGTTGGCATCACAGCAAGAGTGAGACTTGAAGGAAGACACTAAGAAAGTTTTTCAGATGGTTAGATAGACTGTAATTAAAGCCATAAATCAGAAGTTCTCCAAAGCCCACAGGTTATGCAAGGAAAGAAAAAGCAATCACTCAACAACCTTCAGATGCAGCCAACTTCTCAGAGGAGAAAGGAGCACAAGACATTTTTGTCTGCACTGGGGAGTGTTCAGGGATACCATGAGTAAAATAATGCATGTCTTCTAACAGGAAACTGTTAGCAGTGAGTATAATTAATGAAGGGAACAATTTAATACAGGCTATGATGAATGCTCCCTTACAGGACATGTGGAACCAAAACTGGATGTTTTTCTAAAAGATAAGCTCTAATCCAAACAGAAGTCAATTTAGGGAAATCCAGTGGTCTATGTCACACTGCCAGTCAGAATGTGATCACAGCTGACTCTTTAAACCTTATAACCCATGAATATAATGAGTCATGAATACCAACATTACTGTTCCTTCCTCCAATGAAGTGACTGGTGATATGGAGCTTAGATTTGGGTGGGTTATGATTAATGAAGTATTTTACTGTGGCTTTTCTCAATAACTATTTTTCCCTGTTGATTGCCATGGCTTGGAGTTCTTCTTCCAGGAATTATGATAAAAAACTGACTTCAGCAAAAGCTCCAGTTTTCATCCCTAGGTCCAGGTATGCTTTCCCCACACAAAATGAGCAAGGATCTTCTAATAGGAACTGAAAACAAGTTTTAATTATTAAGAACTTATAACTAAGTGGGCCTCAAACAAAATATGAACATATCATCAGAATCTGGTTCTTATTACTGCCAGAAAATAGTAGTGAAGGTACATAGTAGCATACTTAAACATATAGTTATAACTGTCTTGAGAAAGGGCCCTGGAAGTCTTTCTCACTAAATATGGACAGTGAACATAGTGGTCAGCTCAAAACAGATTAAGACACTTCTGCTGGCCAGCTTCTGGTTACTGGTCAGGGAACCCGCTGATACCACCACTCCTTCTTTTCCCAAGTTGATCACTGCTACCTTTCTTCTGCCTTCTCCAGTCTCTTAACACTGAGGGTGCTGGGATCTCTATTTCATATAAGGCCTTTCTACACCTTCTGTTTCTGCATCAATGGTTCTGCTTATCCCTCATTTTCTCCTCCCTTTGGTTCAGGTTTTTCAACTCTTCCATCATTTCTAGGGTCTGCTGCCACCATTATTTCCTTTCTACCCCACTGCCAGACAAGTGATTTAGATTCCTACGTGCAGGGTGTTAAAATTAAAATCCTAAATCCAGGCTGAGCTCAACTGAGATGAATGCATGATATTCTGCAACATGTTAAGCAATTTTTTGATGTTTGTATTAAGTTCTTTAGATGTCTGGAGCTCCCATTTCTTGGCTTCTGGTTTCCTGATTTTTATTAGTATAGGTAAAATTCATGTTATGGTGTCTAGACTATTCCTTGGATTTGCTCTGAGGTTGCAATCAAAAATTACCCAGCAATCTCGAAGCAGACTGATGCTGGTATACTGAGGACAGTATTTCTCATTTGGCCAACAATGATGCTCAGTATCAAAGTAGATATATTTACAGTGAAAGAAGTAATTTAAAAAGTCAAGGGGCATGAAGGCCTAGACAGAAGTACAGGTTTAGGTTCTGAAGCACATAGTTAAAATTATGCTGCTAAAAATTAACGGGGTATTATTACAACCTAGAAAGTAAGGAACTATACAAAGAGTCAGGCCTTCTTGTTGTTATAAGATGCTTCTGTAAATCAGATATTGGGGTCCTGGATTTATGAATTCAAATTAATGTGTTTTGCTTATTTGCATTTCTTTAATTTTAGAACAAGACTTCTTGGTTTTAAATTGCTGAGCTGGTCAAAGGCAGCCAGATGAATATCACAAGACTTCAGTATGGGACCTTACCTCTTCCACTCAGTTAATTATCATTCATTTAAAGTATGCTTGCCTGTATTTTTGCTTTCCAACCCCATTAAAAATCTTATTTTAAAATTCTAGTCCTTACGAATTTTAAGTTCCAAGATACAGAATGTACAAGAAAATGGCAGTTGTTTAAGAATGATTTTTTTTCTTTAACAAAAATTGAATTAACAAGTAACATTTTTTGTTTTCAAGAGAAAACTGAAAATGTCTTCTGCTGAACATGCATCCTAGAAACATCACCCTCAAATCCTTGAAGGACAACCATTCAATTCCCATTCCCACAAACTTCCTCTTCAATATATTAAAAATGAAATCATTTGCTCATTGGTCATATGAAAAACAATAGGCTGTGAGTGCTTCTATACCTTGGGCAGAGCTGTGTCACTTGGGGTCAAAAGACTGAAGACTAAAAGACAAAATGGAAATTGAAGAGAACTGGGAGCACTTTTGAAAAGCAGAATTATGGGCACCACATAGCAACAGAAACAACAAGCTAGAAGTGGTTTAACTGCAGTTTGTAGCAGAGTGATTACCAATAGCAGAGATAAAATGACCCATGTTACTATAATAATGTGCACAAACAGGTATTGCTGGCACTTGATGGTACTAAACCTCCCTAATCACACAGCAATAAAACTAATTCCATTTGCTCAGACGTCATTACTGAAGTCCCAGAAAGCCAAGAAATGCCATTTAAAAGCACAAAAATGTAGCTATATAGTCCTTTTTATTTTCCTCATGCTTCTTAAGGCCTCTGAGGTCACTCTTTTTTCCAACCTTTTCTCTGCAACCAGTAAAAGCTAGAAACTTTTAATTATTTTTAAAACAAGCTGAAACTCTTCTATGCTCCTTCAATTGCATGAACTGAGAGTTTCATAGAAATGGTCAGTATTCCAACACTCAGAACAGAACTAAAAAACCTGGCAGTACAGAGAGGACAGAACCACTTATGTGCAAGCAAGTACCATCCAGTCATACTGGGTGTTCATTGCCCTTTCTGCTGTTTGCTTTGTTGGACACTGAAGTGCTTGGCTAGGACCTTGTATGCTGAGAAGAGGGCTGGCAGTACCTGATCCAAATTTATGCAATCAAAGAGTCATCTTCTGCTACTGCATAATGTTAAGCCTAAATCATCTCCTCTTGGATGTTTCTGTATTTATTTGTTACCAAGACAAATTACCGGTCTGAAAACACCACTTTAGTTGTAAGACCAGATGATTATTTTTCACTGTGTGAGGCTATTTATTTGCCTGGGAACACAGGTTCTTATAAGGGCTGGAGAGTTATGTTAGATACCATTCTCAAGAGCCTCCTTCCTGAAAAATGCCAGGAAATTGTATCAGCTTTGTACTCTGAAGAGAATAAGCCATAAGTTAATTCATCTGAATCACTGAAGACATAATGAGAACAGTTTTGGCTGGTATGACAATTTACTTGCTTTCAGTGTCAGAGTTAATAAGTGGTAGTTGGAATCTGGGAACCATCAGCTAGAAATAGATTATCTGTATGTAATCATAACTTGAGTATTTCTTCCAAATATTGCCTTTATCACATCACGTAATAAAGTACCAAAATCTAGAGATGCCAGAAGAAAGAGCTGTATATATGAAGAAAAAACACCACCCAACCAAGCAAAATGCCCCCCAACAAAATCAAAGGATTGCATCTACCTTTACTGTTAAGACCTTTTCGGTTTTATCTGATCTTAAATTCAAAATGGTTTTGTGCAAACAGTCTGCAGTCAACAGTTCAGTAAAATTCAGAATGTTGAACCTAACAGAGCAACTGCATAACTCTAATGATTTACAGTCTTTATTTGTTTCTGGTAAGGCTTATGACGTCCTTTACGGACACACCTGGAAAGGCTCTGCCTCTGCTTTAGGGAATTTATGTTCCTGCAGTTCCTCCTCACTTCCTAAGGGTTGAGCACAAATTATAGCTTTTTAAATGAGCAGCATTCATTAAATCAAATTACTAGTAATACTGCACTGCCTGAATGTGCCCCTAATTAGTCTTAGAACAGTTTTGCTATGTACCAAGAGACCAGAGGTGGACCTGCCTTTTCACTGATCGTATCTGTGCTAACTGCAAAGCCTGTAGCAACGTTTCAGCAAAACTTCTACACTTCTGGTATCACTATAAATAGTACCTTCAAACTACTGTCACATACACCTGGCCCTGCACCAGCTCAAACCAAGGAGAGTTTTACCATTGACTTCAGCAGACCAGGCTGTAAGCCAGAATGTTGACCAGAGCTTTCATGAAAGTTGAAGGTGAGCTGGACAGCCTCCCAAGTATGAAATGCTAAACAGCAATTTCAGCTGGACCACAGGCTTACATAAGAGTAGAGACGAAATACTGCAGCCTTCCCCCAGAAAGGTCAACAGTGTACTCTCATCAGCTGTCTAATTAATATGATTTAATAAATATTAATGTGCAACATTGCAGAGGCTAAAGGCAATGTGAAATTTATCACTGGCGTGACTAAATTAGCTCACTGCAACAGCGAAATGCAAATAATCTACAGAAACAAATATTTATATTAAACTATATTATTTGTTTTCAACGTGTACAAGGCAGAATTGTAAACCAGGGGCTATGGACAGCTTCCATATCTTATGACTTCACAGCCTGGCATAGCCATAGCACGCATGACTTCATCCATATGGGGGTGTAATGTCTCTTATTACGGGGAAGCCATCTCTGCCTGTTTTTGAGTAAACAATGAAGGAAAGAAAGCTGAAGGCACACCTTACCTAAGTGAAGTCACTATCTATCCAATGGATTTCAATTAGAACAGAAATATACATACTGCTGTTTGAGCTGGTATCACAACCACAAGATTGTATTGCGAGGATAGTAAAGGCATTTAATTTTTTAACCTTTTTGACAGAAAATGGGCACTTGATTTCATTTGATGTGAGCATTCCCCAGGCACCCAATTTAATTTTTGGCTTAGGCAATACCCTGAATTGAAGCCCAGAGACTGAACTGCAGCCAGTGCTGGCATTCTACTTTCTGACACTTTAATGCATTTGGATCCAAACATCCAGAATTTATTATCATTGCTCTAGTACTTGAACAGCTCTGCACTGCGTACAATTCAATGAAGAATGCCATGCCTTCAGGGATCCACTGGACACAAGGCCAAATTTTCTTTTCATCTACAGCTTCTGGTAATACACTGTGTGTCTCAGATACGCTGTAACTTATGACTGCAGAGGTGTCTATGTTAAAACAGAACCAGGAAAATAAAGTACTTCGTGGCCTTTCTGAACATTATTTTTCAGTAATGCTTGATTAAGACACCAGGGGAAAAAAGAGGGGAGAAGCTTCTGCAAAAATACAGTGTTACGAGACTTTGCTAACTGTGAAAGCCAGTACCACATACGTTGCGGATTTATATTTATCCAGAAGTAAGCTTTTATAATATAGTAAGGCATAGTTAAACTAAAACCTCTGCTGAAGGAGATCCCACAATCATCCCAGAGAGCCCATTCGGGGGGAGGGGGAAGTGGGGCACTTTACATAAATATCAGCACTTTGGAAGTTCTGGTGCCACCCTTTTGACAGCATGAAATCTCACCGCTATTGTAAAGAATATTACATAATAACTGATAAGTGACCTATACAATCTGTATGGTTTGGTTCCTTAAAATAAAAGGATTAGAAAGGGAATAGTCAAAATGGATTTAGACACAATTGCAACCTATCCTTGTACAGAAAAACAGCTGTGTATGGAGACCTCGATCATTCTGTTTCCAAGTATGTGCTTTCTAGAGAGACTGATAAAAAAGATCAGTCTTCAAAAATCATAAAAGCTAGTAAGATGCAAGTCATGCAAGTGTACATACAAAACTGTACAAGTAGCATTTTATTTTTAATTTGCCTCTTTCAGGGAAGGGGGGGGAGGCAGAAAAAGGCAAATCAGGGTGTAGTATTTAGAAGCCATATTTTTCAGTATTTCTTTGCCACTTTTGAGGCTACAGACCTATTTTCAAAAATTAAAGGTATTTCTGGCATTTAGCATTTTTGTAAAGAAAAACCATACCGAATATTTCAAGAGCTGTGATAAAATCAGGAGAGTTGAGGAAACATAATAGGTATTTTTGAATTGCAAAGTAACTCTTTCATATTAAATGCTATCAGAGACTAGTAGACTGCTTTCACGGAAAAGAACACTGCAATGTACTGCAAGAATAAATGTACAAATAATGACAGGCCAAGCTGATTTAAATTTACACTTTTCAGATGTCAATCTTGCCCATTAGTTGTTCTACTGTGCTACAGTTAATTGTTGTACTTTCATGAGTCCTCAAGCTAATGGTCTTGAAGAAAATCCAATTTAGAAGACAACTAAAAGGTATTAAGCAACTACAGGGACTCAGATCATCTGGATTTCACTGTCCTACCTACTGCTGACTTGCTGCATGACCCTGAATAAAATACTTAACTTATCCAGGCTGCAATCCTACCTTAACATGCATCTCCTAAGACTGCTATGAAGTTTAATTGGTGCCTATAAGCCTTTCAAAAAGCCTAAGGATAGAAGGAGCTATTGAAATGAAAATGATTATTTTCCTTTATAGAGAGGTACACAGTAACATGTTTGCTGTCTGAATACAAATGCAGAGATACATAAACACACACAACATATTTTCACACAACTTCTGACTTGTTCCCTCAAGTAACAGCAACACAGAAATACACAATGAAGAAATAAACACTACATATCCCAGCAGATCCCTCATTTTCAGTGTAGGTAGCTCTGACACTGCCTCCCCTTTACAGTACATTCTTAAGATTACAAATTATGCTTGTTTAACAATATTATGAAAATAAATTGTTCTTACCCTCAGCCCCTGCTCCATGGACAAGCAGAGGACCTGCCAGGGTGCTGTGTACCTGAACATATTTGGCCCCTTCCGTAGACAGACTAAATAGCAAAAGGCACGCAGGTCTCTCAGGTCTCCTGGTTGCTTTTCATCTGAGGAATGCTTAAATTGAGAGAAATCCCCTAGTCGTACTCTTCAAGGGCCTCCCGAGCAGACTCTAAGACAGCGTTACAGCCATTCCACTTGTGCCCTGAGGAACTGAGTAACTAATTCAATAAGAGGCTTTTTTTCTTGGGAAGAGCTTAGCTCAAACGCAATTAGCATAAATAGGATGATAACCTTTGAACCTCCCAGCTCTCTTCTCCAAGGAGCTGATGGTGGACAGCATGTTCTGGCAGGGTTACTCCCTTCCCTGCAAATCTCAAGTTTGTTTGTATTTCCACTGCTGGCATTTGACTCTGCTTCACAAGTCCAGAAGCTGTCAGAGACCATCTGTAGCTTTGCATTTTTTATTTCTATTATCTCTTAGCCTGGCTCAAAGGAAATCCCATTTCCCCCTGTCAGGAGGGATTCTCCTTACCTGTCTCCAGCATCCTGACCTCTATATGGCAATCAGCATGATTTTGCTGAATAAATTCACACAGAAGCTACTATGAACATTCTCACAGTAAAACCACTATAGTAAATAAAGTTACCACCCTAAACGAGACTGAAAGGTTTTCTCCAGAATACACTGAAGTGAAATATGCAACACTGGAAATATGGTATGCTGCAGTCTTGCTTGTGGCTATATTTTTCTTAATGGATTGTCAGTTTTTGCAGTCAGAGACCAAGGCCTAGTCTCCAAGACATTAAACTGGTAAAAGAGTAAAGCTCTGCTATTTTCTACATTTATGTTATTTCAGTGATGAACTGAAATGGTATTTCTGTACCCTTCTGCTGCTCAGAAAATGGTGGGATGCTGTATGCACACCACGGCCATGTTTGCTTACCTTTTATGGCAGTTGTTTGCACTCACAACCCATCACCAATGCAAATCCAGACACACAGATCAAATAACTAACTTATTCTGGCTTTTTTTTTTTTCCTTCAGTAAAGGAAGAAAAAATTTCAGATTTATATCGACTCAAATGTGACTCGGTGATCCTCACTATTTTATCTCCAGTACTTGTACTGCTGCAATCTACTAAAATAAATTATAGGGATGCAGGAAGAACTGTGCAAGACTTGACTCTACAGCTACTTCTAGCAGAGAACTGAGTCACCTGTGCACAGCGTTGCTCCCCCATCAGCTCAGTGTACTGAAAATAGTCGTAATGCAGTTCTGCGAGTCCTACTGCAGCATGAACACCAGCAGAAGCACTCTCACACATGCAGTGGTTTTGTTAAAAACATCCTCTGAGAAAAGGTATTTCCTCATAAATATTTTGTCTTTCTTGACAGCGAAGTGATAGCCATGGAAAAAACCTAGACAAGTACTGAAGTGCTGATTAACGACACACACTTGAGCTCTGGCTCAGCTGAGAAGTTTGCTACTACACCCATATTTGTTGCACATACACAATTAACATGGACATGACAAGTATTCAAAAAATGTAAAGGTGAATATATTTTTAAAATTATTGAAATTATACACTACATATATCACTTAGCAGTGGCTTTAACAATGTCTATACAACCTTGACTGCACAGTACATAAAACCCTGGCTTCTGCTCAGCTTACTGAGGTGGCCTTCCTCAATAACCAGTCATGGCAGGCAACTCTCTTTTCCTTCATCTCTGTATTTTGACCTTTTGCTTTGACACTTCTAAAGTCAATTTTGGAAGCAACAAACGACTTTGGTTATTTCTTCAGCAGCTGAAAGTGATTTAAGCCAGAAAAAAAACCCTGTACTATGGCTAATATTTCACCAATTAGTATGTTTTTTACAACAACCAGAAGAATGATGAATCCTGTTCCTCAGTTAAGTATCCGAACATGACTCTTATCATTGATTACAGAAGGACTTACATTACAAACACAAAATAGATGCAGTGCTTTCTGCTGAAGTAACATCAAGTTACTTCAGTATGGCCAAGAGTAGGAATGCAGATTTTGGTGAGAAATGGCCATTCCACACATCCTTTAAACCTTCCCATGGCCAGATATGCACACAACTGCCATGGAAGGGAAACAAGCCTGTCCACATGCCTCTTCATCTTGTGGCCTCTTAATATCTTCCTTTTTTTGTTAAAAGTCATATACCTTGCTCACTACCTTCATGATGAAGCCTGTATCACAGGATTTAATTCTGAAGGTAAATGACAATATAGATACAGAACAGATCAACCTAAGAACTATGATAAAATTCTGCAGACTTAACAGTGAACTAAGTCTGCCAAAATACCCGAAACCTAGAAGATCCCAAGGAAAATCCCAATGATAAAATATTTTGGCCTAATATAGAATATTAAAGAAGCTTCTCGGAAGACCTCTGATCTTTGACTTTCTGAGTGAATGAACTGAGTGCTCTTGAAGAACTCAGAAACTGCTAGCCAAAAATACTGTGATATATCGGCCGTATTCAGGATAGTTAATTAACTGTGAACAACACATTAAAGCTGCTTTTACATATTTTGTATGAAGAAGTATAGAGGTAAACAATTAAAAGACAAAATCTGAACCTTTTTGATCTGGCACCCATACAAATACAACCTGCTTATTTTGTGCAAAAGTAAGCCTTCTTTCTCCCCTTTCATTTGGGGCTTCCCCCCCCCCCCCTTTTTAATTAAAAAAACCCAGGACTACTGAAACAGCTTCCTCCCTAACTGATTTTAATGAGAGATCACAGAGCTGCCGATGTCAGGAAATTAATCTAAACATTCCCATACCATGATCAGAAAGTTAATGCAATTGTTGACTTGTCTTCAGGGAGAAACAGCAAACAAACAGATATACAAAAGGGAACGCACAAGGACAAATGACCACGACACCCAAGGGGAGGTCTATTGACACTGACCGTACAAGCTAATGAATGCCCACTGCATCTGAAAGCCCATCCTTCTTCCCTCGTACCAGAAATCAATAACACTGGGGGGGAACTTCCTAGGACTCGGTCAGAAGTCAGAATACTAACCCTCACAGTGTGTGTCTCCAGCAAGTCATTTTCAGAAGACTTAGTGTTGAAATATTCTTGGAAAAGGTTGGCAGGATTTACAGTAGTGATGCAAAATGCAGTCAGTCCTCACAGGGGAATGCAAAGCACATAACAATAAATATCACACCCACATTTTGTGGTTTGTGTTTCTCAAGCAAGGGTCATTCAACTTCCTGTGAGACTCTGATAGCACACGATTTAGGATTTACCATTGCTGCCTTTCTACACCTCCTTTTATTTCCCAATAAATACAAAGTCTTTGGATAAGGCTAAGAACTTACTCAAACTGATGAAGCCATAAAAGCTGTTTGTCTTTTAGTTGTCCATGAGTAAAGATGAGACACTGCATCAAAAAGATGAAACCTCCTGCTGTGAAAATGCATGTGGCTAAAATACTAGACTGGAATTTATGATAGCAAATCCAATCCCAGGATCTGACATCTTGGGAAAAATCACTTAATCTCACCGTGCCTTTTATCAGAAAGGTGTTTACAGCATATTTTGCGAGTTGTGTGTAAAAACTATGCTTATGAGGACATTTGCTAATGTATTTATTTCTTTGAAGAATGCAGGAAAAGTAATCTTTCGCATAAAATCAGTGTGTGACCAAAGTACCCATATTGTATCTGTTTTTTATTATTTTGATATTCAAAGAACCCAAGGGAAAAAACATCTAAGATTTTCAATTTTCATTTTACTCCCCGTTAAAATGGTTCACTGCATTTTCCTGGTCTCTCGGTGCTTCACTGAAATGCCACTTCTTTCCAGTAGTGTATTGCAGATAAAGTCCCAGCAGCATGAGGAAGACCTGGGCTCCTGCTCCTCTGCTCACCACTTCTGACATTCAACATTTGACACAAAGACATTTGAAATTTCCTGAAATGCCTCTGGTTTTGTCCATGCTGTATGCAATATGCAAACACAAAACTGGTGTGAGAAATAATGTATCACTGTGCCCCGTTTTTTCCTTACAAAAGGTAGAAAACTGGATTCATACCTGTTGTACAGACTGCAGCCTGGCAGGCATACCACACTGCTATACAGGAGCCTGAGGCTCTCTTAGTCCTGGAAGTGAGCACTCAGAGACTTTAAGTAATTGCAAGGTGTGGAAACAGCAAAACACGTAGTTTGATGATATGATTTTTGAGCAAAAGCACTTAGGAGTCTAATCCTGCCCAGTCTCAGACCGTAATTACTGAACTTCATGAGAATAATACTGCAATAACAAGAACTGTAGGACTGAGTAAGAAAGACCAAGAATTCAGCCCAGTGAGGTCCTCAGGAAGCAGTGACAGGTATTTCTAGGATTTGTTGCTTTATTATTATTATTATTACTACTACTACTATTATTATGGTTCTACTGTACTGCTCTTCCCTCCCTATGGCAAAAGTCCTACAGGAGCAAAGACCTGGTTTTTCATTCCTGCCTCCTGGTTGGAAATGAGTGACCTAGAAATTTTAAAGCAGCCAGTCTCTAAATCTTGAAATTTAAATGTATTACTTTGTTCATCTTACCTCTCCTCTTCTGTTGCACATAATTTTATTATCCCCATTTTATATGTGACAGAAAGGATCAGATTTGAAGTTACCTCTATCACCAGACAATCTAAGCAAGATATCAGACAGTACACCAAAAATATACAATGTCAGCAATATGAGGAGCCTGTCTTTTCCAACCATGTATTCCAAAGGCTGAGCATATTTCCATAGACAAATGAAAAAGCTTGGAAAAAAGGGTGAAGTTTTATCTGGGGCCTGGATGGAAAGCCTAGAGCACGTAAACCTGGAAAACATCCTGGGGCTTCATGGAAAAAGTTAAGTTATCATACACGTGAGCTGACGATTGGGTGCTAAGCACAAAACACTGGTCTTTTTTCTTACATCTTTTGGTCAGCCTAATTAAAGAGATTGCTGCTTTCTAAAAAAACAGTCTCCCCTGTTGCCTGGTAATGGTAAATCTCTGTGGATACAATACTGCTATTATTATTAAATGTCTACCCTCCTAGCAAAAAAGTGCCATCTCTGGGAAAAAACAGTGTGTAATGATTAAAACATCAGCTGATACTTGGTACTCCAAGGAGTAATACCGTAAGGACTATTTCAAGAAGAGCACCTGGAAGACCTGGCTCAGTACAAAATAATTTTCTCAATACTCAGAAAAGCTTATCCAATCAAGAGAAAAAACCTTTATTCTGAAAAAGAAATTTAAAAAAAAAAAAAAAAAAAAAAAAGGCTAAATAGGCAACTAATAGATAACTATGGGCTGGACTAATATTGCCTGGAAAGAGTAATTCACATCAACAGCAGAAACTTGAGGAGCACAATTTTCTACCCTCTGTTTGAAAGGAAAAGCAGTAAGAAAGGGCGTAAGAAAAAGGTAATCTGTTCAAATGCTCTACAATGCACCTATATGAGTGTGGCTCTCTTGACTACATTTCTCAGAAGGAATGCATGAGATCATGAAGACTAAGTCCTTATCAGCCACTGCCTGCAAAACTTCCCTTGAATACATTATTCTGTGCACTGCATATAAATAGTGATGATACAGAGGCATTAATTATTTTCACATCATACAGACAATTACTTGTCTTGGTGATGATCTGTAAGAGTTTACTAGCATGTTGTCAAACAAATCCTGCCACCAAAAACGCAGGAAGAAGACATTTTGCAAGCCACAGACTGGCTCGGGGATCTCAGCAACCTGTGCTTTTAATGCATGGCTCAAAACATGTAGAATTAAATGGGTATGTAACTACAGTGCAGTAGTTAAGATACTGGGCTCATTCACTGATATTCACATGGCTCTCCCTAAGCAGGAAATCCTGAATTCTCACTCATATTCTTTTCAAATCAGATCCAACTGCTGTTTGCCCACCTTTTAACCTCTGCAAGACCAAAAGACAAACACTTTTACAAGTGGGAAAGATGACAAAAATCCTGAAGCAATTGCTAAAAGAGGAAACTCTCTTAAATTCTTCCCTGTAACCAGGATTTTATATATATTTATATATATTTATATATATATATATATGTAAAGCTTCCTAACTCAGTACCTCTGAGACACCCAGTATAAAAAGAACAAGAGGAACACATCCACATCAGAAGGCAGCGTGGGATGGATGTAAATCGTATGTCCTGAAGATACAGAGAGACTGCCTAACAATTCTTCTTCTCAGCTTTTCTAGGGTGTCCTGCTGTGGATAATATGCCAAACTTGTCCCTGGGCTGTCTACACAAGAAATTATGCACTAATCACAAAAGTGCAATCTCTTGTGGTTTGGCAGAAAATATCACAAGCACTTACATAACCACAGTCAGGATCATGTGCAGCATCACCATAGAAAAAGAGCCTTTTCATTAGCCCAACAGCACTTATAATGGTGCTGGCACTGTGGTTTGATACTGACACAAGGAGAGCAGGCAGCCATGGTCACTCGGCAGTGCAAGCCATTCCTAAAGCAGTTGTAATCCTGCTCACCTCCTCCCTGGCCATGCTGGTTTTGGTTGTCTGTGTGGTGATATGGCTGAAAATAATCTCAGTAAAATGGAGGAAAAAAAAAAAAAAAAGCGGATTATGTCTGGCTGGATTCAGCTTCCAACCAAACAAACACAAACATCACCCAGGTGTAAACAGGCACTGCAGTTTCCTAAACACTCTGTTTACCTTGGGTGGTCAGCTACCAAGCCACTGGCTAGGCATCCCCCTCCTAATCCCATGAAACTTGTTCAGCTCATAGTTTGAAGTAGTGTTTGTGTACAGTTCAAATCCACAAATATGCTTTCCATTTGCAGTATCTCAGGCTCCACTACAAAATTGGCGTAGGAACTTTAATAAATGCACGTTGTGAACAGACTGATACAAGAAGGAAACAAGATCTCCCATGTCATCCAGTCCCATCATCTGTTACAGAAGAAAAGCATGTCAGCTCATCCTCTTTGTGAACTTACTCAAACTCTGTTTTAAAACAGCTGAGAAAATTTGTCCCCACTGTTGTCATGGAAGTGTTAGTCTGATCCTTAAGGGTTGGCTTCTAGTTTCTAATCTCCACCTACTAATGGCTAGTTCAACCCTGTTTCTTCTTTTACCAGTATTGACCATTCAGTTTAGTAACCTACTGCCCTTGTTGTTTCCTTCCCTGATGCATATATGAACTTCTGATATATCCCAGTCTGCATTTTTCTAGACTAAACAAGTAAGGCTCCTTTAATCTCAAACTGCATGTCAGGCTTTCATTTCCCTGCTGTCCATGCAGACTCCTCCTGCATCTACTGCAGCATCAAGTCGTATCTTTGGAACATGAGCATCCAGAAATGTACATGGTGTTCCAGGTACAGTCTTACCAGTGATGACTACAATGGTGTTCATGTGTCCCTATCCCTTTTGGAAATGACCTGACTGGTAAGTAATCATAGCTGGAGAGGCGAGAAATCCTCTTCGTATAGCCGTGTAAGCAAAGACAGCCCTCAGGGGACTCCTTGGGTACATAAGGTAGGTATTTATACAGAAAGCGTATGGACAAAAAGAATGTGTGACACAGGAGGTGCTGACAGTTGGGTGACAGTGCAGGAGACGGTCACAGCTGTGCTACTCTCATCTGACAGGATTATGCCAATTAAAACATGACAACAGCTGCAAGCAGATGGGCACTTCAAATACAGACGTTTTTCTCCAAAACTGGTAGCGGCAGCAGCAGCTGTGCTGGAAAGGCAATGAGCTAGTGCACCAAGAAGCCTAGAAAGTATGTTGTCCTTCCCAAACCATCTTATACCCGCTTCTCTCAGACAGGCTGACACAATTTCTTACCCTCTATTCGTCTTCCAGGCTCAACCGACACTGAGCTAATGAGTGAATGATTAAGCACCAGCCCATGCTACTTTATGCCCTGGATAAGATTACCAAAGTTACAGTGCAAGCTAAACACTTGCAGCTCATTTCCTTTGCATGAAATGGCATCAGAAGGGAAAAACGAAACTGAGGATGCTGACACAACCACTTTCTTTACACAGGAGAAAGTTTCAGCAACCCAGAGGGGAACTCAGGGAGAAAATCACTTCTCCCTTCATATCATGCTCTTTCTGATGCTTTGTGGCAGAGCAGCCCTTACCACCACAGAACCAACCACCTCGCAGACAACCAGTTCCCAGGTATTGCCTTGACAAGCTTTATTGCAGAATGCAGTAAATAATAAGTGTTACAAATATGGATTCAAGCCTCCCCGGATACAGCACCAACACCTGCCCCCCCCCCCCACTACCAGTACCAGCCCCTGCCACCTCCTGACCCTCCTCAGCCCCATCCCTCCTTGCCTCCCACCCTCTGCTGCACCCTGGCCCCTCTTGCCAGCACCATCCCTGCACGGCAGAGCATGGCTCGGGCACTGCTGGCACGGCGTCAGGCGTGGGCGAGCAGCCCTGACACTATCCCCAGGCATTCAAAGGCTCTCTGCCGTGTTGATTTCAGGGCTGGGAAGCAGAGAAATCCACACTGGCCTTGTGAAGGTTTAACAGAGTTTATTCATGCATGGTCAGGCGGGTCTCTGGGCTTACAGAGCAACACCCGTTGGCATGATTTCTGCTGGGTATAGAGGAAAATTTCTGCTCTCATCTGCTCTCTCGGTCTCCCCCTCCCTCCTGAAACTTCTCATAAAATCTACATCTGGGTCTCATGTGCATTGACTTTTTCACTACAAGAGCTCCAGGAATGGAAAGAGGAAAAGGGAAAGATGCAGTCCCAACTAGAAAGTCCCAGGCAGCCCCAGTCACATGAAAACGCTCCTGTTCACCAGCTGTGTGAAGAAGTTCACCAGCCGTATGCTCTGGTTGTATTATGGCTTCTGTGTTACATTTTCTCTTTTTTTCCTAGGGTATAGGAGTAATACCAGACATATTTCTGCAAAATAATGTGTTGGATCACACAATTAATTGCAGAAAAAGCTGGCAGTGTGAAATGTTAGCCTGAAACTCATCTGCTTTTCCTTGGAGCAGGTAGGTTTTGCATTACTATGCAAAAAGTGCAGAGTAAATAGTCTCTAAACATCACTTGGCCAAGTCTGAGGGGTGGGAACCAGCTCCACTCAATCAAAAATCTTAGAAACCTGTGATGGGTTAGCCTCATCCCTCCTATCTGCTTCACGGCTTCTTCCCTACCTTGTTTTGATCTTTCATTTTATTGCAAAACTATCTTTTCTTGCCTAGGTCCTATCCTTCATGTAGTGAGCTGCCACAACTAATAGCCTGTGCCCTGCTCAGGTCTGCGGAAGACAAGCTCCTTAGATAAAGACCACTGCAGAATCACTGGTGGATAAGGAACAAGGACCCATGAATTCACACTGTGACAAGGCTGCATGTAGAAATCTGTCTCAAGAAAAAAAGTTACAATGACAACACAGTGGTCTCTGCAGCTTGGTTTTCACAGAGGTAGAAATCAGCTGGACAAACATCAATAAAAATTTATCTGTGTCAGATTTTTCCGTGTCATTTCAACTAATAAATATTCCACTTGCTCAACTCTGGTCAAACATCACTCCAGGTGTGTCAGGTATTTTAAACAAAATTTTGATGAATGCTCAGCACTGCCCTAACCCACCCCAGTCACTTTTCATTTCCTATCAATATAGAAGTCTCATCCTATTTTAAATCTCAGCAACTGCAACAGCCTCCCAGCAAAGCACTCAGCTGCCTTAGGGCAACTCTTTTCCTCTAATTCTCCAGGACAATGATTCTTTTCTTCTGCCTTTTAGCCTGATCTCTTTAAAAAGGGAAAAAATTTGTCACAGGATTTGTACAAAACCCCTCATTTTCTGTTCATTAATTAATTATAATGAAGCACTGCTGATATATAAGCTATGAAAAGTTACTGCCTCTTGAACCCCTAGAGAAATTTTTACACTGATGGCTTTCTACTAAAAGACCTTCTCTGACAATAGCTACAGATGCCTGTGCATACACCTCTGGCTACCATCTGCTGATGGAGGCTGTGAGACAGTAGCCTCTATTTAGCACTAGTAAGTAGCTTCACCCACTTACAGTGTTTCCAGTATGCAGCACAATCAAGAGTTTTCTTTATGATGGTAACTGAAGTTTTGCCTTTACGGTATTAATTGTGCTGAACGATAGCCCATAGCAGACTGAAGCTGAGCTAGTCAGAGCTTTTTCTTATGCCAGATGTTGCTGCTGTAGGGCACAATTACGGGAAATAACCTTTGCAGGGGGAGGGGAAGAGGCAGAAGGCTGCTTTGGTGCACACACCCAGTAATATATAGATTTCTGTGCACGCTCACACACACATGTGTATGTTTGTATTGGTACACAAGGAGACAGATTCCTGCTGTGTGTGCCCACAAGTGCACGTTGCTTGCACAAAATATCACTTTGTCCCTGCCAAGATGGATAAAGGCTGCTATTGCACAAGAGTCTTACTTAAGATACGGAGTATTTTCAAGGATGAAAGCACACCAGGCATTAGCAACTGCCTGGAAACCTAGCTCTGGGACGAATTCCCTGACTAACACCATGCCATGATACCTTTGTTGTACCATTTGTTACATGATGCTTTTTTGCCCGCACTGAGTAGCCACAATGCATTAAGACAAAATACACACTACTGGTATTTAACAGGTAGCTGTATGGTTATTGCACAAGCTCCTCCATACACCTGTCTGGGTGTGCAGTATGGATACTAGGAGTGGCTATTCATTACACAGCCACAAAGGCTCCTTTGGCTCAAGATACTGAGACCAGCTGTACCTTCCACAGGTGACTGTTCTGTCTGAAACACATTTGAGTACATGTGAAGAGAGATGTTGATAAATTAGTCTAAAATCCCATATTCAGTTTGAGGTTGCTTCTGTGTATGCAACAGTTTTGGACTGAGGTATGATGTTTGCAGTTCTTTTTTAATCACTGCTTGCAGCTGTCATTCCCAGCCATGGGCGTAACACAAAAAGAAGGAAGATCTGCTAGACTAGAGCAATTCAGATAGAGAGACTAATCTTGATCTTTCACAGAAAACCACCAACATTCAGATAGGATCTGAACTTCCCAGAACTGGGAGGTGATGTGTACAGCAAGGTACTCTTGTCCTTGGAAAGCAGGTACGTTTCACTTCAAGGTATCTTCTGAGGTGCAAGACTAAACAACTGCTACAGAACCAATCAATGAAAGTCAAGATCACTGCAGCTGATCATTCAGCTAGCGGGTATATGCTCATTCAGAACCAAATACATGGATTTTAAAACCTGGTAGCTAGTACAATAACATAAAGCATACATAAAGTATGAGTTAAATAGGAGGCATGTGACCTGGTTTTCAATTGAAAGGTTACAAACAAGGAGGTTAATTCCCAGAATTCTCTTCCTTAATCTTAACTGCAACACTGTTGTTCTGTCAGTTGTGCATACATCCCTGAAACATATTTCAGACACACTCCTGCCCTCATGCAGAGGAGAGTGCATTCTGTGCTGTTACTGTTGCCCTTGGCAAGGAAAGCAAAACACAAACACTCATCTTCCTACCTTGTGTAATTTGCAAACAAAAGCAAAGGACAGGTGAGAGTCAAAGTTGCGTGGAAACAGATGCTTTGACTAACTGGAGAACCTTTGGATGTAATGAGCCAGGGTGCTGGCTGCGAGCTCACATCTTACCAGAGTCAGAAGCGACATTTAAAAGGAAACCCTGACACCGTTTGATTAGTATTGTTTGAGTGCCTTGTTGAGCCAGAAAGGAAGCAGTCATTTGGTTTCTAAGGAGCACCACCAAAAAAATACCATCAAAACAAGATAAACGTTGCAGCCTGAACAAGTTTCTCAGCACGTAACTCCACCTAGGAATTTCTCTTATGAAATCAGGCTCTCCTGTGCTTCCAGGTCCACCCACTGGCAGTGACCAGGCTTGAGGAGTGCACTTCCACTGCTGTGCCCATTATGTGAATGGCCTTTGTGGAGGTATGTGCAGATTCATATTTATTGTAAAGCTTGCACACCAGGCTCTGACACCCAGACAGTGCCTGAGCCAGCCCTTACAAGCCCAGACAGGGCTGAGTGACCTTGGTGGCAGAAAGCCTCTCCCCCTGTGGGTTCATCTGAAGAGCCCTCCTCACACCTCCACAGTGCTCCACAGGCGTTGTTCCAGAGCACTGGGTGGGAAGAAGGCATGGACAGCCTGGTGCTGAGGTGTGCCAAGCCCACCCAAAGGCTATCCTGAAGGCATAGCAACACTTCCACACCCTGTCCTGCCCACCCACTGCTGTTCCTTGCCTGGAGGTCACAGGCTTACCTCCATGCTCCCTCTACACTGCTTCCAGCAATGTGTTCTCCATGAAACATGTCTTATTAGCGATGCTGCATACAGCCCAGGAGAAATGCAACCTTTTTGCTGCTTAACAGGTCTCTGGTGGAAACAGATCCACAGAAATGAGCTGCAATGCATAGCACAGGTTACCAATGCACACAAGTTACCAATGCCAGACAGTGAACAAGACAGTGAGCAACAAGCAGCAGGGAGCCACCCACACCTTTAGAAACAGTAAAATTACCTTACTGCCACCATCTTCCCTCTCTGAGATGCCATTTCTCAGCTTTTGATGTTTCTCCAATGATTTCTGCCCTAATTTAGGAAGAAAACCCCTTGCTGAAAGACTGCCCAACTCCATTTTATGTACCCTAAAAGCCTCACACACAGATCATGCCCAAACCATTGTTTCCCTTTTCCATCTGTATTTATTCTTTAAACAGCTATGGCTTTGTTTCAATTGTGCTTTTACTCCTGCACCTTTGTATCAAGTGTGGCAAAGGAAAGTCAAGGTCAGTGCAAGCCTTCTTCACATAGTTAATTGAAACAGTTTTCTATTACAGTCAAGCAATAAGGTGTCTGCCTTCAAACAGTGATGTGAGAAAAAAAAAGAAATGGAGGCACTGAAACAAAGTCACTGTTTGTACTTCTCTTGGAGGACCTCTCCATGTCTGTCCTTGAACCTAGCCTATTTCTAGTAGGTTAAGCATGGAAATTTTCCTGGGAAGGAAAGCTGCAAGAATGGCTTCTTGACATCTTCCTCTTAGGTTTACACCCTACTCCATGGGAGAACAATGTCAAGGGTCTTGGATGCTGTGGATGTGCTGGTGACACCTCTTCCTGCTTCCCATGGAGGTTCAGATTAACGGGTGAAGACATATGGAAGGAGCTGAAACTGGAGCAAACATCACAGGTGTGGAAGAGCCAAAAGGGAACAGACACAGCAAATTCCCTTCAGAGATGAAAGGTGATGTTAATTCTGGTGAGGTGTACAAGCAGGGAAAAAGGGAGCAAGATGACGAATTAAAAGATGGCGTTCATAACATTCAGTTTTGTCACTGTATGTAGTCTTCACTAAGATATTAAGGAGCTCCAGATAGCTGTACAGAAGAATTTGCAATTGCACAATTCATGTTAAAACCAAGCAGAAAGTGGGGAACATATCTCACTTCGTGTTTCTTGGCTGAGCCTTATAAATTTGTGGGTTTTATAAATTTTTTTGACAGTCCCACTGCAGTTTTCCCTGATAAATGCTGGTGCTGAGGAGACAATTGCTTATGGCAAGAAGGAAAAGAAATGGAGGACAGATCAGCACAAATGCTTACTCTGAAGGATACTAATGAGAAGTAACCTATTGTACCTGGTCTTCATACATGTTAGTGGGGGAGAAAAAAAAAAAACAACAAAATAGAAAATATCTTCTTGCTTATAACAGACTCTTGAATTTCCCCCTGAAATACCAGACTGGATTATTAGCATAATTAGATTATACATCGTATTGCTGTGCCATTGGAACTGCTTGGCATTCTTTCATTAAAGAGCACTGCTCACAACTCAGCACGGCACCACTTTCAGCAAGGCCACTATTATAGGGTATCCCGGTTCTCTGAGGATGCCTGAGTGCTGGAAAGGGCTTGGAAGATTTAGCTCAACTGATGCACATCCATGCTGTAGGACTGGGCACTGCCCATGTCACTGGAACAAGGGGGGCGTGTTGTTCACAGGCAGAGCAGGCACTCAGCAGACAAAGGCAAAGCCTCTAAGAAGATGACGCATTGGGGAGGGTTGGGGCAGGATGTGTTTTGCTCACCTCCTCTTCTGCATGGTGGCTAATCAGCTGTACCCAAATAATGGCAGTGTCTCCTGCAGCTGCTCTGTGGTTAAGGATGGCCTTGGAGCATCATGCTAAAAAGGGCAGGGACTCATGAAATAGTTTACAAGCAGCTCAGCCATCTGTTTGAGAGGGGCAGTAGATACTTGAAATTATAACCTACCAGCCACATAAGGTAGGTGCTCCAATTCCTCCTGACACTTTATTTATCACACTGTTGTTACCTCTTCACAACTGGCTTATCAGGATGAAGGACTTGGACAGCACTTCATCACACTTTAAAATGACTATTATCACTCCATGCCGAGCACAACCAGGTCTGTTTGATGAGTCAAAAGGAAAGCTATGAGGACTGGGAAGCCTGCCATGTGATGAAAGGCTGAAAGACCTGGGTTTGTTCAGCCTTAAGAAGTGAAAGCTTAGGGGAGACCTTATCACCATGTTCCAGTATTTAAAGGGTGGCTACAAAGAAGATAGAGATCCCCTTTTTACAAGGAGCTGCATGGAAAAGATGAGGGGTAATGGGAAGAAGTTACTCCTGGGGAGATTTCAATTGGACACAAGAGGAAAATTTTTCACAATGATAACAATCAGCCACTGGAATAATCTCCCCAGGAGAGTGGTGGATTCCCCAACACTGGACTTTTCTAAGATTCAACAGGCCAGGGTGCTGGGCCATCCTGTCTAGATCATGCTTTTTCCAAGACATGTTGGACCAGATGATCCTTGAGGTCCCTTTCAACCTGGTATTCTATAAGTCTGTGATTCTTTTACTCTAAAGGACAATTATCAAATAAATGTTCACACAAAGGGAATAGTGGTTATTTGCACTACATGAAGGTGCAGGACTCTGCCCTGGTTTTACAGGCAGCAGCTGAAGGTGTTGTTACTCCTCCTGGAAGGCAAGCTACATTGTGAGCAAGCACAGGGATTTGTCCCATCTTAGGCAGGAATGGCTGGCTGTATCTGGTGTGACAGAGACCCTTTTGAGTGAGAAACACAAAAAGCTGGCCCCAAGACTCCCAGCCAAGCCCGCTGAGAACCTGTCAGCCCATCCCCATTTTTCTCATTCTTTGCTGATCTCCCTACCAGAGCTGTTAATCCCTCTAATTTCACTGGCCTTCCTCACTGCTGAGGCAGATGTCTCTCTGCCACAGTTAAGAGATGATGTTTGGTATATCTTAGAAGTGCTATGGGAGGAATGCTTTTCAAAAGCATCAACATCAGCCAATTTTGCCTAATCAAAATTGCATGTAGAACTTCACGGCTTCAGTGGGAACAAAGCAAAGTCACTGCTGAGACATTAAGCACCTTTGTTAAACCCACACCCCATTTTACAAAGGTGAAACAGGGAAAGGCAATATGAATTGCAGAGTGCCTGTGGCACTCCTTGGACAGATGCACCCTGTGCTTTTTCCATATGAACAAAACACCTGAAGAGAATATCCTATCAGCTATGCCTGAAGATCTACCAGAAAAAGCAAGAGAGGATCCAAGTAGCAACCCTACCTCCCCTTACCTGCCTCTTTTCACAGGTCAAGTCCTGAGGGATGCCAATTTGCTAACCTTGCAGAAGGACAGGATGAAGGGCCATCCACATTAAGTAACAGCATGCACTCAGTTTGCTGTCTACATTGTCCTTCTTCCACAAACCACCTCCTTATGCTAAACACAGTTGCGTGTACTGAATTTTCCCCAAAGTGTGAGCAGCGTAAAACTGCTAGCCCTTCCCTCAGTCCACAGGCATGTGACTGACCTGTGTGACTGTCTTCAAGGTCAAAAGAAACTAGGGGAGCATTTTTAAAGTGTTACTAAGATAATAGGTTAATAACAAAGTAAGTGTATTTCAACACACAAGGGCTGTTCTTAGTGACAACTGCTCTACTGTTCACTGCTCTCATGCTGCATTTCACCTTTGGTATCCTCTACAATTCCTTAAGCGCCCTTAAAAGACTTTAATATGCATATATTACAGTTATATTCATCAAAAAGGACATTTTTTACATGCTTTTAAGGAAAAAAACATATGTTGTTTTAATAAAGTATATATCCAAGGGGGTAACTGGTATGGAAAGAGAAGGGGATGTTCTTGAAAAATTATGTGAACTAATGTATGAGACAAAAGTTCTTGCTTAAAAGAGTAAACTGTGTGCATAAAAATCTGATTTGTGAGTTTGTTTGTATTAAGATCTTTCATGGGCATAGTGTAAAAAATAATCTAGGAAAAGGATGGTTTTTCTCGAGACTGTTATTGCTTTGAAGGCACAGAACTGTATAACTAAAATGATTCTGCAGAAAAACATTTATGCATATTCACAGACATGGTTAGGATCTTGAATCAGTTAAATTAAGAAGCCTAAATGACAAGGTTCACTGTTTCTCACAAGCTCACCGGTTGTGCTAAGAAAATACTTTCTCATTTGTTATTTTTTTTTTCTCTCTTATTCTCTTCGGTCATATCAATATAATACTTAGAGCTAAGAAAACTTCCTCATCTTCTCCACCCCACTTCCAATCCCTATCTTAGCAACATTGCCTTAGGAGAAGAAAGTAAGTGGAAGTCCAAAAAAGACAGGAGAAATCTGTCTGTCCTTGAAGTGCACTGCTGATCCTTCCTGCCTGTCCAAGTGTTTTCATCCACTCTTTTCAAAGCTGAAGCTGACAGTGGTATGAAACAACTGACTTTCTTCCTATCTCCTTATTTTCCTCTTTGCTCATTTTACAATTTCTGTCTGCCCTAGACTGTACACTTTGATGACGGTGTGTCTGATTCACAGAAAACACCACTTGGAACTGCAAGGGAAGCAAAACTGAGTGACTGATGCATAGCACCACCTCCCAGTGAATGGGCTGGGAGACAGGAACGGTCTAATCTTTGTCTCAGAAGAACATCCATAAGGACAGACTCTGATCTATAATCCTCAAAATGTCTCCCTTGCTTTGAAGGTCCTTTCAAAAAGGCACAGGTAATCAAGGAACCTCTGAAACTTCTATGCTTCGGAGCTGGTATACAAGTAGCTTTTGTAAACGATTTTATTATTTCTTCTGGCAAACTTATATTCAAATCCTATACCTGGAAGGAGGTGAGCTATACTGTAATACACCTTTAAATCTTGCATAAGAAGGGGCACACACACCTCTCCTGACCAGGAGGAAGCATGGACCTCAGCTCCAACTTGTACTAGCTGATACACAGATGCTTGTGAATTTCCTTCCTCTACTATATCAAGATAATGGAAGCATTTTCTCCTTGATTTTCTATGCAGTGATTTTCAGTGGCAAAAGTGCTTTTGTCAATCTGTAAATGAACCACAATCTTGCAATGCAAAAAGGTGTGCTCTATGCTGAAAACAAAAGGTGAAATGAAAAGTTGGCTGTGATCCAGTTGCCTTGCCTGAAAGTTCCCTGGAGAGGACCATGCTGTACAAATTAAAATCCCAGTAATTTGGTTTGGTAGCTCAGCATGGGTTTTTTGTCCTCTCATTTGGCTTCTTCCAGAGTCAGACAGATTATAGTGAAAAAAAATATATATATATGGACAAAACCAAGAAAGCTAAAGATGCTCATGGAAGAGATTCTAGGGAATTAAAAGGTTCCATCAAGCCATCCAGACAGCCTTCTATCTCTCCTTTGCTTGAGCCCTATGACAGCAGTTGGAAGTATTTTTAAAGTTTCTAATATTTCAGTGTCTGATTGGCTGCATCATTCTTGCCTGTTTGGTCTTCACGAGACATGGGAAGATGAGCCTCATTAAAAGTGATACTCTGAATACAGAAAAATTATGTTTAACTCTGGTGTTAGCAAAAATCAGCAAACAACCTGTTGGATGAAGCACTGCTAGCAAGTCAGCCTACTCCCAGAGTTCTCCAGTATAGCACCATTCCCCATGTCTTTCTGGAAAAGGTAGCCAAAAGAGACCTCATGTACCATCACCAATCTGAAAAAAAAACACTGCTCCCACCAGCCCATCAGGTCTCATTTTAGAACATCAAATTTGCTTGACAGAGGTCTCAAGTATATATATCTTGATGTCTCTTGCACTGTTTAAGCTATTATCTTCCTATGAATCTTAGTCCTGGCAGTTCCTTTCATCAACTCTAGACCCTGTTATTATTTTAATTTATTTTATGCTGACTCTCAGACACTGAACAGTCCTCCAATGATTCCTGCCACAATAGTCTCTCATTTCACTAAAGCAATGAGCAACCAAAACCAGCTTCTGCAGCGGCCATTTGAAATAAAGGGGTATTTCACTGATGCTTCTGCCTGTCCTGTGTGAACCTTCAGTGCTCTTAAGCACTATAGCATGGTGATAACACATATTTTCCAATGTTCTGCCTGGGAAGCAGCTGCAATGTACCTATGGACCATGCAAACATGCAAAATACAACCTTTAGCCTCAGTTGGCCCTGAACCCTCTTCACTTACAAGCCCAGAACAGTATGTATCATATAATGTGCACTCTGGCATGCAGAGGGAATGCATATTTGCTCATATAACAAAGGACATCTAAATTTTTGTGGTCAGAATTCCAGTTATGTGGCAGGATATGATCCTCTTGGGATCAACACGAAGATGCTCATCCTAATTAACTTGTCTCATTTCTTCTCACTGTATTCTTACACCTGTCCCATTTTGGATGCATATCTGGGCATGCGAAAGAGCACAGAATCATCTCCTGTCACCTAATTCAAGAGACTGAAGGGGAAGACATGGACACAGATCAGAGGGATGGGATCCTTGCATTTTGTTGTGTGACCGGTGTGCTTTGCAATGCATGAGAAAGAGTCTGTGGTCCCCCTGCATGGCAGGGTGAGAGCTGCCAGAGCCATTCACCCATCCAGAGAGGAGATGTTGGCTGTACAGTGCCATGAGTATCTCCAAAGAAGGCATCACACCCCACTCTTGCTTTAACCACCACCTGTGCTTGGAGGCCAGTCTTGACCATTCCCCCTGGTGAACCAGAAACATTCAAGCTCTCCCTATTCAATCCACTTGACCTGCTGAGAGTCCCATCTTTTGCAGAAAGAGTTAGCTGTAGGTTAAGTACTATCTAGTAATTGCTCTGTTGATGGCATTTAGTCAACCCTGCATTTGTAAGAAATTTAAGGGCCCTTTCAAAACTGCTCCACTCCTCTGGAAGCTGGCACAAGGAAAGCACTGCTCTTCGTCTCCTAAGAACAGGTGTAGTATTTGTAGAAAACAACTCAAAGGCAAAAGATCCATTAACATCCTTGCATAAATCCAACAGTTTGCTCTAACAGACTTATAAAATCCTTCTGAAAAAAAAAAAAAAAAAGCAACCCAACCCCCAGAGGCAATTAAGTCCTGCCTAAGGAGACATTTCCATTGCTGCATTTTTTGAGCGATGTAAGAATAAAAGAACACTGAACAATTTAATGGACTTCACAATTCATAGGTGTAAATCTAGTGTAAAAACCAGGTCATAAATCCTCGGGGCACACAGAGATCAACTAAGAAAACATGTTCCACATGAAGAGTCCAAACTTAAGTCTTACATCAAAGTGCAATAGGTTTTATCTTTAAGGTCACCTGAATGACAAGTTAATCTGATCTATTAAAAAATACCGTGTTTGCTCCTAACCAGAAATAAAATCTACAAGACGCAGACTTTCAGTACGCCTTAAATAGAGGAAAATGTTCATGTTCATCAGGTCTACTTCACAAACACCCTGAAATCAACAGTGTGTAGATGTCAGTGGTCTGTGTATGGCCAAGGTTAGTCCTCCAAAACCAAAGTGTACAGCTCTCAAGTATGCTCATAAGAGCTGAGAATGCTGTATGCAAAAGTGGAGCATGACCCAGAAGCTGTAAAGGTAATACTACGGAACAAAATCAGGCTTATAATATTAAACATATGCAACCAAATGATTAGTGGAAAACCCAAAGGTGAAACATTTGCCTTGACCTATTTTTGTTCTCAAATGTATTTCAAGAACTCCTTCTGGCTGTATCTTTAAGTAAATTTAGAGATCTTAGCCATATGCCATAGCTCTGGGTCTCCTATTTCAAAGAACAATACAAAATGTACATGACAGGACTTGTGCTGAAAGCACCCCAACAGCAATTCCCACCTCTAAATGATGCATAATACTGCATGTCAACAAAGCTTTCTGGATCGGATAAGACAGAGGTAATGTGCAGGAATTATCCGGACAGTCTGTCTCATTGCTTGACATAATGATAACATTTTGCTGCTGAATGCTGCTCCATAAACACACCAAAAATCTCCAGTACATGTTCAACCATTTGCCTTATGCGACAAGCTGCCCTCAGTTAATGTATCTCTGAATCAGGAGCATGGTGCAATTTTACCTGTTTGAGGGACACTTGGAATGACAAGACAAACTAGTATTTCACTAAAAGAATTCAAAGAAGGTTAAAAATACATTGTGCACACCAGGATGATTTTGAATTCTTCATGACAAGTTCTAGGTTTGCTTTCATTTCAGACTGTGGTCTCTGGCTTTACAGTGCTTTTGCCTATTCTGGATCTACAGTCGTGGCTACTCCAGGAGGTTCCCCATGCTGTGCTGAAGGCTCTTCAGGTGCTGAAGGATGTAGATGGCTTAGTTATCTTGGAGCGCTCATGTGTATTAGATGCCAAACTCGTCTCCCCTAAACCTGCTGTGCAAAGCCTGTGCATCACTTTTCTTGGGGTCACCCATTGTATAGGGGGCTGTTTGGGGGTGAGGTGGGAATGACCATGCTGTGTCCCACTCTCTGCATGCACTGAGAAACATTGGCAAGCCCACATATGACCCGCCTGCAATTAAAAGATTTGCCATCATGGTCAGTGACTTTTCTTGCTCAGGTCAGATTCTGCAGTGGATGATGTTGGATTAATTACTGCAATACATAATTACAGCAGCATGCCAAATTGGCCAAATGTAAACTTTCTGCTGCAGTGTCTCTTCTGTATCTGTGTGTTTCTGTAAACTCCAGCCAAGACAACAGAAGAGATAGGCTGATTAAAATAAAAAAAAAAAAACCAGTAACTCACATGGGATTCCGATCATAAAATATGCAGTGCTGTTCAAATATATGAACATGCTGAGATGAGAGTCTCTGTCGCTTGATTAGTAAGAACAGGTTAGCATCTGGGACTGCAGAAAAATAAGGCATGACTCAGCAGTTACTGATTTTCTCCCCCCATTCACTCTGCATTCATTTAAATTTTTTTTCAGGACTGTCTGGCATTTTGGTGAAGAGGCAGGTATAGGGAATTTAGGTTAGTAAGACCACTAACAGCACATGGAATAGTCACAGTGGTAAGAGATACAAAGAAAACACAGTCTTACTATTCTCCAAGCCATGAAAAGCACCTAGTTAACAGAGTTTTTAATTTCGTTCTTGCTACTGAATTAAAAGTGGGATACACAAAAAAAGGTTTGTGTTTGTTTTTGCTTTTGCAGAACCTCATGGATCAGATTTTAGTTTCTAAAAATCAAAACTGAAGTATCTGTCATCTTGCTTCCTCTCTAACCATGCTTCTGAAGTTGATGAGGTTCAGACAGAAGTCACTTATTTCTACAGGAATTCACAAATTATCTGAGACTTGCAAAGACTAAGAGATTGGCATACTTCTGTACAAGAAAAGTCAGATTGTGAATCACTGTTTCTTAATTTTGCCAGAGTCCCTGAGAAAAAGGGCATCTGAGAGAAGTATTTCTAGATTTATTTAATCTGTAACTAGTAAAACAAAAATACTCCAGAAAACATGTGTTTCTAAGTCCTAACCTTTACAAAAAAAAGAAGAAAAAAAAAAAGATGGCAAGCTGTGCAGGAAGACAGCAAACTGTTTTGTGTTTGCACAACACGAAACACATTTCTTTGAGCCTAACAAAAACATAATATAATTTCCTCTGACAGGTTTTATCTTGCATTTTCCCATATATGTAAGCTGATTTTTTTCCCTTTTATCTAATCAAACAAAATTATTATTTTTTTAAGCTTAGAATAGGCCTTCTTCTGGGAATCAGAGCCGAACAATGTAAGTGGTACACAGCACCATAAAGGCATACACTAATAACAACAAAATAGCCAGAGAAATGCAACAGGTGGTATTCCGGTCACAGTGGAGTCGATGAGGTGTCTGCCATTAATTGAACTGGGTGAGGGCTTTATCCAGTGTTTCTGTTGGTCCCGAGGGCTATGCAGCAGGTCACTGACACAAGAGTTGGTAAGTAGGGAAGCTGGGCAGGTTCTACTCTGAGCTCACCAGTTTCTTGCCTGTCTTCCTCTTCAAAATGAAGTAATGATATTTTTAGGGGGAGGAGAAAAAAACCCTCATACAATATTTTGCTTTTAAAACGTGCTTTCTAAGCACTCAATCCTGAAGTTCCCACTCTCAACTTCATACAAACAGACATGTAAGTCCAGGGGACAAGAGCAAGAGGCTCAGGCTTGGCACAGGTTTGCATTTGGTTTGTTACTGAAAAGATACTTTAGCACTTAAGTTCTCTGAAATAACAAAGATCATTAGCACTAATTTTATTTTCTTCCCTCATCAACAGCTACAGCTACCATCCTCACTATATCTAGTTGCCTTTATCTTCTCTCATAAAGGCACATCAAGATGGAGAAGTGCCTTCCTCAATCTCAGACATTTTTAGAGCAGGACTGCACCATCATCGTGCCTTGCTGATAATCCTCAAATCTATTTCTTGCAGCACTGTTAATGGAACAGTATCCTATTTGTACGAGGGCAGTTTTCAACAAAAGCAGGATCTATCCTCTGGGATTCATAGGTTCTCACTTTAATTAAAAACAAATCCCACTAAAACTTGCCACTGCCACAGGTGAATCAAATTAATTAAAAGAAAAAAATAATAAAAAAAAAGAAGATAGGAACAAAACATTTTTCTGGAGGAAGCAATTGCAGCTTAAATCTGTACACTTTTAACAGTATAAATTAAAACTTACAACTTGGAAGTATTTTCCTCAGGTCCAAGGAAATCCATTGATGTGGTATAACAATGAGTAACTGTGCCCACCAAATCTACCCTAGGGAAAGGAATGCTGCTTATGTTTATGTTCAATTCACTCAAAACTTCACACGTGCTAATGATGATCATAAAAATTTAACTTCAGATGCAGGAACTGTTTAAATATTTACTTCCTTAAAAAAAAAAAAAAAAAAAAAAAAAAAAGAACAAACTCAAAAGCAGAATAAAAAGGCTCTACTTGCAAATGAAATCACATTTGGGACATCTTCATTTTAAAGCTTTCACTAACTAAGGCAGGATGTGTTTGCTTTCGATTTCCTACTATTAAGGAACATGGGTTTGACCTGCTGTTGCAGATGAACTTTGCAAAGGTGTGCAATTGAACTAGGTGAATGATGGCAGAAGATTAGACACAAATGAAGTTCCTGCTGGCTCTGCTGATTGCTCAGTCCTTCACCTGTGGCTGAAGAGTCAAAGAGATTGCAGAAAGAGGGAGAACAAAAGGATAGATGTCCAGGCTCTGCTTCGGCAGCTCTGTGCAACTGCGTGGCTGGTGGTTGCAAGAGACCAGGGAAGGGAAGCATTTCACTAGCAATGAAACATCAGTTTTAAATGACCATCCAGTGGTCAGCTTAGGGTGCACTCTGGGGCAGGTGTGTAAGCTGTTTGGGTATGTGAGAGCAAGAAGTCCTCCTGTGGCTGAGGCGAAATGGAGAACGCAGACATGTCCCTGGGGAGGAAGGCTCACTTCCCGCTTGGCCCACCCCGCCCCGGCCCCAGTGGCCATCAGGGATGTGGGAGAAGGTTTGCAGGGTTCCCATCGGAGCACAGCCCAGCATGAGGTCATAACAAACTGGGAAGAGGCTTTCTCTTGGGGCTGAGGGAAAACTCAGACTAATGTGGTCACATCCGCACATGGCTTTGACCCCTCAGCCACTGGTCCCTTGCTCGTTCCTCCAGCTAGGATTCTGGCTGTGCCGTGACAGCCACAGCCGTGGTGCAGGACAAGATATTAACTTAATTAAGGAATGCCTTGACAGCCGTATCTTCAGTGCAGAACACGATATTAAGTTAATTAAGCAATAAATTACTAAACCAGATGAAAGCTCTGACAGCAGTCCAAGCTCTGTTGCATTATCAAGCAGCTGAATAAGCTCCCTGCTAACTTTTGTTGCGGAGGAGAGAGGACATAGCACGGGTGGGGGCTGTGAGAGTAACCTCTTCCTTTGCACTACTGGAAGTGGATGTCTGGAGTGGGGAGATGCTGTTTGCGCTGTGGCAGAGATGAAAACTTTTGGTTGTGGTTTCTGAGCTGGGTCCAGATTTTGCCAGCTCAAATGTCAACCCTCATTTATGCTTCCCTATCTCTCTTGAAACTCTTATACACCATTACCATAGCTTCATCTCTCCCTGCTCTGCTCAAAGTATTGCCAACCACCTCTATTTCCAAACTTTGTTGGCCTCTTCCATTGAGGAAAAAGCCACCGTGGGAGCATTTGCATTGCCATAGCCCAACCATCCCTTCTCCAGCTGTTAAGCTTCCTCCCAGACACTCTCCCTAGACGGTGGTCTATGTTCAGTTATCTGTTATGGCCATTTCCACACTCAGCTGTGCTTCACATACATGCTCTTTGTGCTAGACTTCCCTGCAGGCAGAGAAGATGACCTCCAGGGCCAAACTAAGAATCACAGTCACCATATTTAAGAAGATGAGTACACACAAGGGGATCAAAAAAACCCACACCATGCAGTATATATATGGGGAGTGATTTGGTAACACAGTGGAATAGAAGAGCCAGGTAGGAGAGGGTGCTACCTCCGATTTTTGTCCTGGGTAAATATGAAGTGCTCTTCAGATTAGCTAGAGGTCTTAAGAACTCCAAACTTTATGACAGTCTCATCTGAAAATTTGCCCAGCTGTCCTTATCTTCAGATGGAAATCTTCTGTTCACCTCTCTTCCAAAACCTATGCAAACTACTGTTCCTTAACACACCACTGAAAATAAGCAAATGCTGGCAATAAGCCTCGGTAGCAACACACTGTGGGAAGCAGCAGCCTGCAGACTTCTCACTCTGCCTCTCCCACTTCTACACACACACTCTGAAACCACCCACATTTTAGGAAAGCTCCCACCCACTTGGAAAAAAAAATGATCACAAAATATGGACTGCCCCCTCTCACCTTCCTCAGCATGTCTGGTTTGTATCCTTATTCCTGAACATATTCATGGTCAAAACCTGACCATGGCATTGGCACATACAGCATTTGTTAGAATCCCTCTTACCTTGAGAACTCTGCTCTTGAGGTGAAACAGACTCGCACGTGCCTCCCTTATGGGGTAAAGGGGATAAAACCCGTAAGTTCTGGCAGGACAGTGGTTTTCTATGTTAGATCTGCTCTTGCCAGTGTCTCCCTGACAAGGGTGCTCATCATATTTGGATGGTGGGGCTCAATGCTGGTTGGGGTCACAGCAGCACAACCAACAGCAATATATGACCTGAGTAATGTTTATTATAAATGGCAAAGGATCCTGTCTACTCTGCAAGACCGGGAAAATGCTTGAAGGGAGAAGAGGCACACTTGTAAATTTACAAGTTTGACAGAGCAACAGAAAGGATTACTGTTGGTTCTCAGAGCACCGTCTCCATTTATGGTACACCATGGCTCTTTCCTTTCTGACCTTGCATAAAGGCAGCATTAGAGAGGGAGAGAGGAAAGCAGAGGGGGGTCTGTTCATGCTTGCCAGAAAGCACAATGAAAGTCTTACGAACAGCAAAAGAAACATGTTATTATCACTCATTAACAGATTAGGAGACATACACAATCATTTTTGTAGAGAATGTGGATTATGGATCATCTGTTGATCAGTTTCACCCTGGGTAGCACATGTAAGCATTTCTGACAGGCATATGGCTGGAGAGCATGCACAGGCTGCATTCCTTGACTGCCTTGCTCACCACGGAGATGCAGCTCATCTGGGGTGTGTGACATTCCTTCACATCCTGTGCAAATCATTTTTCATTGCCATCAGCTATACTTTGACGGCATGAGATGACAAAAGGTGCTTGGGGAATAAGGTGTGAGCTTCAATTCCAAGGATAAAAACTTGGTAATGTTGGACCTGAGGGATAAGTTTTAAATGTGCACAGAAGTGTAAGAAAGCATGACCTCAGTCAAGATGTTATTTTCTTCCTTCTGCAGATGAAGAACCAACAACTGCAAAGCACTTTTTGAGAAGAGCTGGCTGTTAACAACTCGTTGTTCTCTTTCAAAACATTGACTTGAGGAAGAAAGCATTTCTGTCTTGATAATGCCTTTCTCTTAGACATCTGTCTTCCTTCTGTCATCCAGGTGTTCAAGTCTACCCCTACAGTGATATTTCAGTGATGTTCTAGTTTTAAACAGTGTGTACAGGTGAGTTAATTCAGACCCAAAGACTTCAGGCAGCTTGCCAAAGTCATGCTAATTAGTTGGCTGAGCAAGGAGTATGCTAGCTTTATAGCAGCACTCACAGACTTAAGTTGTACCAACAGCAAAAATGCTGCCACGTGAAGCTGGAGCATGTACATGTTAAGAAATCAGAGTGCAAAAACAAGCAACAAAAGAGAATTCACTGATCAGAAAGACTCCAAGTTAATGGTGACCAGATCAAATCAAGGTTTTATTACAAATGGATTCTGACCAAGATACTCCTTACCAACTGTACTAGGGAGAATAATTTGAAATTCAAGTGAACACAAACTCAGATCTGATTTCAAGGAGAATTTCCATATGGAAAAAATGTGAAGAACTGCTGGCAAGTAATGGATGTATTGAGGGCTAGTAAGATTCCGAGCTGGAAAATGTATGCATGACAATGGTGAAATTTCCAAACCGCAGAGGATTAAATCTAATTGGATTTGAAGTTGCTGATAAAAAGCCTTAAGTTTCAAGGCAAATGAAACCGTATTTGAGTAGAATCACCTCCATCACTGCACTATCTCCCTAACTGAGATAACTGCCAAAGCTACAGCATGTTTATGAGTCCTTACCAATTCAAACTTGTGTCGTTCACTGCTGTACCCCTGGGATTTTCAATCACTTTTGTGCAGTGCTGTCCCACATTTTTTTCCATTTAGCTTCTGTTGACAGATGTCAACCTTCAGGATTTTTTTTTTTCCCTGCACATTCAATACTGTCCCACTTATGCACCACTAGGGAAATTTCAAAAATTTTCCAGTGAGTTGTCTTAATTGACTAAAAAATAGTTAGGTTCATATGACACAACATTTTCTCTTGGCTTTAGATTCTTCCTATAATCTTGATCAGCCTTATTTTCCGATCTAGAGCACCGACAGATTGATCAAAAGCAGCAGCAGTGTCCCTAATTAGATTTTAAACAGGCCAGCTCTCTCTTCCTCTCTCCCCCCTCCTTAGCCTGCCCCCCCCCCTCTAATTTCAGTTTCTGATCTTGAATCAGTCATGCCATCAGTAGAGGAATTAAATCCAAATCTACCTGAAAGCAACAGAAAACATTTTGCTGGCTTCCTTGTTTCCACACAGCCTCCACTGCCTGACAAGACTGCTGGAAACCCTCCCAGAGTAGGACGTACCATGGGCACAGTTTGTTAGGCAACTCTTTCTTTAGTATGAAACAGGCTTTAAAGAGTATGTTGAAATGGGTATTAAATCAATGAAGCTATAAATGCTGCTAACCAAATGTCTGGCATACACATCCCTTTCCAATTACATAAGTATTCTGAAGACCCATCAAAATAGTGCATTGTGCACACATGCTTTCAAATCAAAATACCCATCTGCACCTCTCCGATCAAAAGAACCAGTCAGTACTCAACAGGAGGCACACAAGTAAAACCAACTGCATGAAAAGAGATGCACTGACACGGAGACCCCTTTACAAAGCCATTTCATGTGGTCACCTTTATGAAGATGATGACTTGACACAGAAGTCAACTATTTGGGAAGGAGAGAGAAGTCATTCACATTTTGGGACAGTTAGCCTCTTAAAAAGGAAATTAAGGGGAAACCTACTTTGACATTAAGCAACCCTGAACCCTCCTCCTGTAGAACTCTTTGCAAATTGTTCTGGCTAAATCTTCACATAATCTGATTCAGCCTCAAAATCCCCATGCTTCAGTAGTCTATTTTAGCCAACCTACTGGTACATACAAATAAGATAACTAAAATACACAGATTTGAGAATATAACATATCTAAAAGGATAACCTTTGGTTTTGCTTGCATACGTTCGTATTTTTGCAGGATATAGGTGGTGTTCTACAGCTTCTATACTAAAATCAACGCTTTGAACTTAATGTGCCATATTCCTTTAAACTCCTCTTCAACAGATGAAAGCATCTGGTAGACAACAGACATGCTTTAGGAAAGCTATAAGAACTAAGTACAAGCTCTTGTTAAGTCATCGTTATCCATGTGCCTCTAGAGAGACTACTGCAGATTTGAAAGCTTGATGTATCACAGCTCCACTGAAATGGGATAAAGCCATGAACTCCCATTCTGCTTTGATTATCACCACATATGACAAGTGAGATACAGTCCAAATGAGTAAGTTGAAGGGGTTTGGATCAGCCCACGCTACCAGCTTTTATCATTCTTCAGGTTTCATGGTAAGCCAAAAATCAGTGAGCAGACAGGTGACTACTGCCCCATGAGTCAGTGCAGCTGTGGCACACTGCATTCTCACTACCTCCCCACCCATGTCAACTGGGGTTGCATGATTCAAGCTAGGAATTAAAATACAAAACAATTATTCTTCCTGACATCATCCCAGCTTCAGATCGTGAGAGCTTCCTTTTGCTCTACCTCTGCCTCATTGTTTCCTCCAACTACTTCCCAGGCTTCATCTTATGACAGTTTCAGGGTGGAGTAACACAAGTTCAGAACCACCAAAACCGCTACATGTTTTAAACTAATAATACTTGTTCCACCTACAACCAAGAAATACCCAGTTCTAGCAATGCAAAGTCTTGATGCAATAAGCAATGATCCTGACCTGCTGCAATGGAAAAAAGGTTGGTAACCTTTGAAAGCTCCTTCTAACTTCTGTGACCAGCAGGTCCTGCATAGGAAATAGTTATGACTTCTAAAGTATGTCCAGAAATAGAGAGAGTTTATCTAGGAGGCCAAAGTTAAGAACCTACTCCACATTTTACATCCCTCTCCTCTTCATCCATGGTGGGGAGCTGATTTGTTACCTAGAGTCAAATCAAGACTTGTAGAAACTTCAGCCTGTCAATCACAACCATTTAAAAATGGTTTAGGTTTGAATTTTACTGGAACTAGTATGCAATGCGACAAGATGATTTCGTCCTTTGCTGGGACTTGGCAGCGCTGTGGACTCTATTGGTAGCAATGCTGTCTACTGAGCAATGAGCCATATCTGCATTCTTCATGCTCTATTTTGTCTGCTTAAGATTTTGGGACAGAAACTGTATCCTATAAGGGGTTTATATAATTACTTAAATCCAATTTCCAATCTTAATTAGGAATGCAACTATGAACTATTAATAATATTCAGAGCAGCATTAACCTATCCCTGCTAATTCACTTGAGTGGTAACAGGAACTAGACCATCAGGGAAATAAATTAAAGAGAATTTGAGTTTTGAGTAAAACGTCAGAATAAGAACTTGGGATCTGCATTCCTGCAACAGCTTGTGTCAATGGGAAATCCCACGGGTACCAAAGAAAACAGGAAAAGGTGGGATGGTGGGCCTACTCACAGTCTGATAAAGTAAAATAAAGCCAGAGGACATGACAGGATTTAGACTCTGCTGTTGAGCACGTGCTTCAACAAAAGTAACTTCAACACAAACTAAAAAAGGCTAGTGTCAAACCTGAGTTTAGGCATCGTGTCTGATAAAAACAGAAATGCAATATGCACCACCCTGCTACCACTCAAGAGCATCCTCCCATTCCCTCCATGGGAGCCAGGCTGGACCAGGAATTAACTTCTTGCACCAGGTGTCATATGCTAGTGATACTTTACTTGGTTAAGAAGCCTCTAATAAAAAGCCAAAATGCTAAATACATTATTAATACTGATTGACAAAACTGAGTTCTAGTCATAATCCTCAGAAAAACACATGACTGTACTCTGCATGGCTTCAGTGTTTTGTCAGAGCAAACTCAGTTATCTGCTGGAATAATTATCAAATTGCTTCATAAAGAGCATTGTAAAAAAGATTTCATTCTTACTGAACTATAAAATTAGCCAGAGGAATCTCTGAATCTTCAGATGGGCATGTCTTTTGTGGAAATTAACTGAATTGATTATGCTTTGAATTAAAAAAATAAGCAAAGAACTAATTATTCAGTTCTGAATGGAATTGCTGAAACCTTTAGAGTGGCAATTGTATCTTTAAAAGTTTTCACTAAAATCATACAGTAATATCCTGAGGAAAACTAAAGCGTTGCTACTTTTTTCCCTCTCAACAATATCAGTTTACCACTCAACAACACAAGGGTGGAGGAGGAAATTCCTTTATTCTCACCTTCAAAAAAAAAAAGTTCCTTTTCAACAAGCTTTAGTACAATGAGTTTGTCATCAATTGTTTGCAGGAAACATCTCACATTTTTTCCTTCTATGCAATGAGTTTGATCCCAGCAGGTTGACTTAATATTATAAAGAAAAAAAAAAAAAAAAACCACATACATACGAAAGCCAAAGGAGAGGCAAAAGGTCACGTAAGAAATCAGAAGTCCCACCAGACTCAGTAAAAGTACCCATACAATGCTCACAGATGGTCCATGCAATGTATAAATACAAGAACAGAGCAATATGGATTTAAAAGTGAAAAAAGGCATATGTGATTTCACTGAATAGCGTTAACAAAAGTAGCAAGCAGCAAGAGCTTACTCCGTTCTGACAGAGTGCCAAATTTACCACTGCATGGAAGAAGAAAATAACAGCAGATGGGCAACATTCCCACTATAAGCCTTGACTAACAGGGATTCCTAAATATCTTTTTAATTTTGGTTGTTAAAAGGTGCTGTGAATAAATTGTTTGGCTTGCAGCAACAACACTGAAACATGCAAGAACAAGAATTTAAGAAAAAAAATAAATCTTTACTCTTATTAATTTCCTTTAAGAGGCTTTCTCTAGTGAAAAGCTATTTCTGATGCAGCTTTCTGATGCTTCTCTTGGTAACTTCAGCTGATGGCAAAAAAGCCAACTCCTGCTCTTGCTTGGAAAACTCTATTCTTTCTTTGAAATAATCAATGTTAATGCAGTAATTCACAGTTGTTTCAGAGAAAGTAACACTCTAGAAAGAAACAGAGGCATGGATGAATTGTGCTTTTTGGCTGTTTGCATTAACCCCTGCATTAACGTATGTCAGGTGAAAACCTGAGGCTTTCCTCCCCAAAATCAGGGCACTGCTCCTGCTCCACCCTTTGTAAGGAGAATTGGCATTGTGGAAGGAGACCAGGAGTAAAGTTAAGCCTTCAAGATCTCCTCCTGGCTTCATGTTCTGTATGAGTGTTATGCATGCCATGTATACATACCTGATGTTGACAATGAAGATGCAGTATGTATCAGCAAAGTGAAAAAACTTACCTGGTAGTTGCATTCCATGAAGGCTTTTGTAAATATAGGCTGTGTCTCAGGAGCCAAAAAGTAATTCAGTCAGGCCAGCCTAAGGTACAACACGAATAATTCTGTGGTGAATCAGCCTGAAGGACTGTCATGTGACAAGGGTCAAAATCTTTTTCTCTGCCACACCGCCAGATCTGTATTAACTTTCCAGCAGCTGGGTCAGACATTCACTGGTGCACAGCTGGCAGGAGAATTTGGTTCAGCTGGTAACCTTCTTGCGGGTTCTCCTACTGCTTCTGTCACATACCACATTACTTTTCAAACACACATCATATGCGAGCAAGAAACCTCCAGTATCAACTGAACAGTCAGAGCACTGTGCTGAAGAAAATGAATCAACCTTCCTCTCAACCTCACATAAATCAGTGAGCAGAGCTGAGAGGGGTTTAGGATACATACACTTTATTCTTGTTTAGGCTCCTGACTTACAGTGACAGCAAACGCTTCAAAGAGAAACTCATAAAACAGAAAAGTTTTGAGGTAGCTGCAAGACAAGAAATAGGTTAAAGGTGGAAAGAGGGGACAGCTTGCCCTGAAGAACAAGAGACTGGGGACAGTGACGTTTGGGGAGGGAAAAGGGAGACAGTGCAGAGGTGACCCAGACTGGGAAATACGCTGGTGCAAGAGCTGCTTGCTCTGAAGAACAAGGATGTGAGCCAGCACCACCGCCCTGGCCGAGCTGACTCTCCTGGTCAGTCCCCTGAACTGCTCCAGGGGAATGATGATACCCCCCATCTCCACACCTTCCCATCACAGACTTCAGGAGAAGTAGGACCCTGCCCTGCAACCTCAAGGACAATTTTTTTTTTGGCTGCTATCTTTGTAACAGCCAAACCAAAGAAACTCTGGCAACACTGTCACAGACTACAGGAAATACTGAGAGAGACTAATAATGTGTTTCTCTGTTGATCTGTGTTTGTTAGCATAGAGGAAAATCATAGGGTCTTCTCTTGCCAAACCTTACCCACTGGCATTACTGAAAGCTTGGGCTTGAGTTTGAGCAATTTGGTGTTTTGGAGGAGGGGTGGCTTTTATCAGAGCTTTTCAGAGAAGGGTATAAACCCCAGTGTTTGAACAACAAGAGCAACAAAGGCTCCAGAGGAGTCATTTTTTCATACTCCTCTGATCTTTACAATACACTCTGAATCTAAATGTTTTTGTTAGTTTTTTACTCTTCAGCCCAGGAAATGTCCTAAAACTTTCAAGATTAGGAAAAAAAAAAATACAGTTAACAAGCCAAAATTTGTTATCAGTGAAGCCACTGTTTAATTAAGTAAGAGAGGACTTTACTTTTTCCTTAAGGCTTCTTGTAAGATGAAGCAGAGAAGACTTTGGGTTTAGTCTCCTTATGAGACTTTTTTCTGTGGAGAAATTTACACTGTCTATAGTAAGCTCCATAACAGGCCCACATAATCCAAGTAAATCTGAATTTACTAGAAAAAGTAAACTTCAAATACTGTTCTACAGCATGAATTATTACTGTCCGCTGTTTTGCAGCTCACTAATGTCCAGCAACAGAATATACACATAAAATCTGTTTCACTAACCCAGAACTAGTATCACCCAGCATCTAGTCCCAAATGTGAAATACAACAGAGCAGTACAGGCCTGTTTACATACTGCTCAGCTACCTAAAATGCTCAAGGTCCTGACAAGAAGAGCCTGAGAAATTCTGTCAGCATGACCCTCCACAATGGATTTCCTCTGGTGTTGGAGTCCACCACCACGTTCTTGAGGAATGAAACCATCAAGTCACTAAAAAACACTGGCATCATGCCTAGCAAAGTGAAGTCCTGCTGTGAAAGTGGGCTGCCTTTTCTCCTTTAAAAAATTCATGTATCCTATTTCAAACTCACATTTGCCACAATAAGAACTGCAAGCCCTTCAGTGTCTCCTTTTTTGTTTCTCCCCCTCCCTTCTGTCTCCCAAGAAAATTAAAGTATTCATTAGATCGACCAGCTAGAGAGATTTAAATGGCATGATTTAAATGCATTTCCCAAAGCAGCTGCAATCTGACAGAGAGCCGATGCCACTGGGATGCTGGGCAAAGCACACAGGGACGTGCAGGCCTTTAACTATAGCCAGTCCCCATCCATAAAATACAGCCATCCCACTATGCATTACTGTTACACTTCTACTAAACTTAGAGGTCCTCGCCACCTAAGAACAAACAGACAAAAGAGCTGACAGCACCTGGAGGGGCAACTCAGCATTTTGGTGTTCAGATGTTCACTGCTCACTCCCTCAGCCTGGACCATCAGCTACACCTGTGCCTGGAGGACACAAACCCTCTAAGAGAAGGTGTGAACAGAGACCTCTGGTCTGATGTTTCATGCTTTTTCTGCAGAATTATAAGCGTCTGCAATGAATAAAGTACTGAACAAGCAATCCCTCCCACAAAACAGAGGGGGCCACAACCTGAGCCCAACCCTGCTGTCCTCCAGAGACCATGCACTGTAGTGTGAGTGCTGTCCATGTGTCACAAGGCTAACGTGACAGCAAAGGTGGCATATGCTACATCGGTAGAAGTGCTTCAGTCTTTCATTATCTTGGCTTTTCTGCATCTGCAGATGAATACTTCTAGCCGATGCAACTTGGCCACAGCTTTAAATGCCATCTGGCTCTCAACTTAATGAACACTGGCATAAATAACCTCCTCTCACTCTACTTCTTCCACACTCACTGCTATTTTTAATAGAATCTGAGTTGTTGATGTGACAAGACTATTACATTTTGGGGGGGGGGGGGGTGGGGGGTGGGATTTGCCTCTGGGTTGCTTACTTAACATGATGACAGACACACCCACTGTAACATCTGCACCTGCAGAATCCCAGTTTTATTCTCCATTCCGCAGAAACATGTCCCACAGGCATACGAATGCTTAAAAAATACACTGCACATGCTCCTCTGCCCCCACAGATCTATGTCCCAGCCAGCTGGTGATCAGTTGGCAATATCCTCTCAGGCTATCTTGGAAAATCCCTTTTTTGATAGTTCACACCACTGAGAACATTGCGTGTTCGCTTGATTCCCCTTCAGAAAGCTTACGATAACCCAGAGTCTTGCAGCATGCAAGAGAACAGTTTTACTATCCTTTTCTTCCAGAAAGAAAGCAGTTTTCCAATGGGAGATGGTTTAATACAAACACTACCCAGCTCTCTGAAAAGAAGTCATGCCCTTTACCCAGGCTAGCAGGACACACTGACCTGCCAGAGTCAACAAGAACAGTAGGCAAGACCTGCCCAAGAGCTGAACTTCTGGGTTTCCCACATATCCCACAAGAAGAAGAAGAACAAAGAAATTTTGCTGTTGAATCATTGCTGCTATACAGATGAAAGCCCTGAATTATGAAGAGGCCTGGGGAAATGAATGAGAGGCAGAATAGCCTGAAAAGGTTTTATTTAGAGCAGAAGGCATCTGATGACATCTGACAAAGACATGAACAAGAAATCCCCCTACAGGAAACAGTAATTCTATCCCAGGATTTTCTTTTCAGCACAGCTGATTATGAAAGACTTGTTTATTTACCAGCCAATCTCAGCTTGGCTCAATCACCAAACACTTCTAGGGATCCAGCCATTACACCGGCCACCATCAGAACTTCACCTACCTCTAAGAAATCACCAAAACCTCTGTGGGATAAACTGCCACTGAAAGCTAAATTCTGGGAAGTCCTGCTTATGTGTTAAAAGTTTCACAAACTGGCTCCAGGACTCTCTAAATATGCTAGTAGCTGTTGTCTGCTTTCCAGCAACAACTCCCAACGTGAATTTTTTCTCCTAAGGCTGATCCTCCTAGAAATTTCAAAATTACCTGAACTCCCCATTGCTATCTCTAATTAGATGAAAAAATATTTTCAAGAAGTTTAAAGGCTTAAAATATATCCCAGTCAAAAAAGTTGACTCATTAAAAGGTATTTTTAACTTAAAGTAAGAACTATTCCCTAGAAATCTGTCAATATACATTCTGATCCACTGTATTATGACACTTCTGTTCTCATTAACCAAGTCGATAAACACATTTTATACACCATGATGAGCATAAACCTGGGACTTACAGATATATCATCCCAGGAAGCCAAACAGGCAAGAAGATAGGGGTGATGAGAGTGCCCATCAAAAACACTGTTGGAATGTCTCATTTTCACAAAGTGAATGGGCATTTCTTCAGTCTATGCTGGCTCCTCTTTTAAAGCATTTCAGGTAGAACAAACAACCCAAATTCCAAAAAACTGTCCAAAAGTCTGGCTGCTGCTCTGCTTCCTGTTCACCAGGGATTCAGAGGGGACTCACACGGACTTGGTATCCAGAGAGGAAAAACAAGCTTGCATTGGCAAGAAAATATGTGAAGGAAGCTAACGTGTCTCTGTTTGAAACTTCTAAATTAAAAAAAGCCAGGGACTGAACCAGAAGAGTACAACTGAAAATACAAACTACAGGCAGTGCAAAGATAGTGATGGGAAGCATCATGGAGACTGGGAGCATCAAATGGATGCAGGACAGACTCAGGCTCCTATCAGATGAAACACCAGCATCTAAAGCCAGCACAGGTTCTTCTATGCTACTCTTTAGATCTGATTAAATGATGGAAACAGTTGGCTTGTAAACCAATTTCAGTATATTCTGTATATCCACTGCTTTCACAACAGAAAAATCTAAAATTGCCATACATAGTTTTATGGTTGGACTTGATGATCTTAAGTGTCTTTCCCAACCTAAATAATTCTATGAAAATATTGAAAATATGCAGAGAAAGGGAAAAGACTTAAAAGAATGAGACCACAGCTTTGGCTGAATTTTTCTTTTTGATCATTGCACCCAGCAGCAGGAGCAAGGGACAAATGACTGGATTGGTCTCACTGCTCTGCCAAGCTCAGCCAAGTAGTGTCAGAACAGCACTGTTGGGAACTTGCCCTGGTGTGTCCCTGTCCCAGCTGTGGGCTTTGAACAGTCAAAACAATATGGTGTCAAGACCTGAACACGTCTGGACTCTTGTAGTTGCATTTCCTCCTCACACACCTGGTCCTCCAGCCCCTTCTTGAGACTCTGGCTGGCCACAGTCTTCCTCCCCTCAGTGAGAACAAGCCGCGCCAGCAGATTGGGTCTTCAAGACACAGGGACAGCTGGAACATCAAACCACAGCACAAACCACAACGGTCTGTCTACCTTTCATGTACTTTAACCATTTTAAAATCAGGTTAAGTGACTCTCTGGGTTTATTGATAGTAGCTCCCATACCGACATGTGGGTTCTCAAGAGGATTACCAGCAAAAACCTTTTATTGCGCTTACTCTTGGGGCAAGGTAGCAGCTAATGGGGAGCTCTAAAATTGGAAATAAAATGACCCATTTATGAGGCAAGTTGATAGAAAAATATTTAAATATTTGAGATTGGCTTTACATTGTCTTTCTTACAAAGCTACAGGAACGCTGTGTTAAAGTCCTATTAGAAAACAACTAGAGAGGTAGAAGGTTTGTACAAAAACTGCTGGTTAAACTTCACCTGCTTTAACAAAAATAATCTTTTCTTCTTTACTTGTGGCAAAACTGCAACCTTTATTAACAGATTTATAGTGATTTAATTAGTTTGACAGTGGGGTTTGCTAGAGGATGCTAATACAGGTGTACATTTCAACTGGTTCCTAATACTTGTCTAATCTCTTCCTGAAACCTTCCCATGAAAAGATATTTGAAAAAAAGGGAACTTCTTAAAAGTGAAGTTTTTTCAAAGATGGGTGGATCCAGCTTGTGTATTAGCAATACTATTAGGGAATTACTCTCAACTGGCACTACTAAACTTGTCCCACATTTAATGAGACACAGAAATAGGGCACTCCAAGCATGTATACAGATGGAGCTGTATTTTCCCCTGGAGTACTGAGAAAAAAATTGCTGTTACTAAGCTCAGCTCAAACAGTGATGATGCCACTGCCCCAGATAATGAGGCATGAGATGTCCACTTGAATTCTTGGATTTAATGGATAAAAAATAACAGCTATGATGTCAAATATCAGTCCCTGAAAGGAACTGTTAGGAAGGAAGCTACATTTGTGATCATGTGTATTTGCATTTGCACCCAGGCTCAGTCAATAGAATTGTCATACTATTACTCAGTGACGTAGGCAGTGGTGTTTGTGGTTTTGGCTTTGGTGTTGTTTTGTTTGTGGGTTGTTTTGTTGTTCTATTTAAGTCAGTACAATCCTAATGTGTTGCTAGTTTAAAGGTATTTTGCAATTATCAAGGCAGGAGATAGTTTTTCTCAAACCAGTAAACTGGTAAACTTTAACTGCTAGAAAGGGAATAAATGACACAGTTTTAAGCCACCTTCTACTGGTCATACTCCACCCACTACACCCTTAAAAAGTCTTCCTAAATCATGCATACATTATACAAACAGATGTTATATAAAGTAATACAAAAAGATGTAGAAAAAAGCTGGTAAAACATAGAGAACACTTCCCTTCCAAAGTACCTTCACTGATATGAATTTAGCAATTTACACACAGAAAGTTTTCTGCTCTTTTTCCTTTTTAACAGCAAGAAAATGGGAGAAGAGGGAAATTACAATGCCCAGAGCCACAAGAGAAATCAGTAGAATCAACAGATTCTGGCAAAGAAATCCAGATCTTTGAAAGCATCCTTTTCCCCTGGACCTGATTCATTTCTTTAGTCAATTAGATAAAGCTGGAAAGAAAATTCTAAAATGAACAGGACATGCTTTTGTGATTCCATAGAACATACCAAAGTTTTCGCAATCACCTATGTAGGTCTTTTAAAGTAATATTCCTAACCCTCCTGAAAAGGTAGGTATGTTTTGAAGGGAATTTGCTGTTTTTAACTGTTTTTCTCTGTTATTAATAAGGGATTAAAGAAATCGTTCTCTCTGCTAAACAATACCGAGGGAAAATTCTCACTTTTCTAGTGTATTACATGTAAGTATCATATTAAGCGATATAATACTTGAGTCTTGTTACACCTAAGTATTTTTACCACATTTCTGAAGAATTACTCTAAAGGCACAGTTCTGCTTTCTCCTATAAACCCAATATCTTACTGTCATCAAATAAACAAAAAGTAAAACTCTGAAGTCTCATTAATTATAAACTTAAGTCAAATAATGTATTTTTAAAATTAAGGATGACATGATTTACAGTTGTAATGGATTACTGAAGACTGTTCATCACCAAAAATAAGCTCATAATTTGTACTGCTAACCCAGAATTTTAATGTGAAAAATGTATCCTCTTTTTTGTTCATTTTGCCATAATACCAGAACAACCAAGTATTGTGAATACAATTATTTGGGAGATTAGAAAAGGAAAGACAAAATAATAGATTTCTGTTGTATGTAATTCTGAACAGTAGTTACAACACGATTTTTTTATAAACTACGATAAGTCTTCCAGTAGCAGCTGAAATTAGTTTCAACACAGTGTGCTTGAGCAAAGGTTGTAAAACACCACTGAAGATCTTCCAGTGTAGAGAAGAAAAAGGAAGAAAGGAGAGTACTACTTTACAGCTTGGAAACTTCTGTACTGAGGATTGAGACTTGTTTCTCAGGAAGGAGGGAGTGAGATATGTTTGTGGTCTCCTAAAGTTACTCTGTGCAATGCATCTTTTTTAAGACCTTGCACACATTTCAATACTGATTTACCATGATTCTCACTCGATCACAGAAAACAGTATTGGAAGGGCCCTGAGATGCCATCTTAGTCAATATCTAGATTCCTGCAGTCAACCACGATGGCTATGATGACAGGTTATCATTAGGCTGTTTTAAAAGGTCTTCCCAATCTGAGCTATATTAGATGACTGACTCTCTGGAAGCACTTTCCATATTTCTTGGACCACATAGGTAGTTCATTACCAAGTCAAACAGGACATCTCATTTTCAGATGGCCGAGATGAAAACCAACTCTAATTGACTTACCCCAGGACAGAGGAAGACTGCAAGGTTTGCTTCCTCATCAAAGACTAAACTGCAGAATCATTCCCCAGGTCCTCCTCCATCAAGCTGTATTGTGAAGTATATTCTTAGCAGCAGAAAAATCCCAGTATGGACTTCGCTCAACGGTGTTCGTCTTGCCACAAGTAATTGGTATTTATCCATCACAAGGATGAAACAGATTGATATGGAATACTAATTTACCAGAGCAATGCAATCTAAAGTTTTACAAATATTTAAGCAGAAGTAACTTAAAATTTTGGAGATGCAAAAGAAAGAGAGTACCATTTGGGAATATGGTTCAAAAAGAATTACACAGATTATAGATATAACTGCATTTTCTGGCATTCATTCAGTGCTGCTGTTATATTTCATAATTAAACTTAATTTTAGAGAGCTGTACTCTAGTGGTCTAGGTCAGCAGTCAATTAAAGAACATCCTTCTACAGGACAAATGCAATATTCAGGTAAGTGAGCATCATCATAAATAATCAGGCCAACTTTTTTTTCTCACGTAATTTGAATGCCAATACTATTCATATCAACTTCAAGGGACTTGCTCCTAGTGGGTGGGAGTATTGGAAAGGAATTTTCCTCAGTGTCCTGTGAGTCCAGAATTTTGCTAGGGTACCTTCATTAAGTTTTGGCATCAAAACAAATACAAAGAATCTGCCTAGAAATGGGAAGCAAGCAATGCAAAGTTGTATCAAACACATAATTTAAGATGGACTTTAGACAGGCAAACAACAGAGCACCCCTGAGAAGCAAGATGTGCCACTACAGCACACACTGCTAGGAGAGACAGCTGCCAAAGCTTTTTATCCTTTTAAAGGCAGGGGAGGGGGATGAGAAAGACCCAGTTTTGGCAGCCTGAACATCCCTGTTTACCCCATAACCACCAACGAACTAACTGCTGGTCAGCTGAAGTCAGAACTGCCCGAGAATCAGTACTGCAGCACATTGACGAGAGAAAGATCATGCTGTGAGTGATAATAACAGGGACAGTTCTAGATGTTGCATTATGTAGCTCTTCATGTCTTGCTATAAATGCAGTATCAATAGCACTTGCTAAATCAGCAGGTGTTTCCAGTAGCAAAAGTGAGTTTTGCAGTTTAGACAAGACAAACCAGGCATGAACTGACTTATCCCATGATCAAAGTACACATCAAACTGCTCAGGATTCTGCTGGGTATACTCTTCATGCTGTAAGCCATAGGATCCTGTACTCTTCACTTAGCCAAAACTCTGGCTGAAGTCAACAGGAGTTTTGAGTAATTTAAAAGGACTGGGAAGTTAGGCACACATCCCTTAGTACAGAAGCTGCACAGCCACAGAGAAGGAAAATAACCATCAGCTGCCACAACAAAAGCTACTTCTTATCAGCACTATTATAAGACATCTATAAATATGGCTTAATTTACTTAAGAGCTCACCTTGGACCTGTACTCTTTGGACTACTAACGCAAAAAAAACTATCAGTTATCTTAAGCCAATATCTATATGTAACATTTTAAATTTGTGCAAACTTACTTTGGCAGAGGCTATCAAAGGGCAGCAAATGGACTGGCATTCTGATATAAAATGAAGATAAACTGAATGAAAAACATTCAATACTTACTGATCAGAAACACTTACAATACATACACTTTAAATAAACACAATTTCAGCTATAACTTCATCCTCTGCTGTGTGCAGGGATATAAAAGCTATGATCTAAAAATACGTGAAATAACTCGCACTTCTTAGGAAAAAGAAGTCAAATACTACTACAGATACTGATGTATATATACCTTCCTTGGGTTCCTGAGGCTGGTGAGACCAGAAAATGTAATTGTGAAAGTGAAATAAATCCCTGTCAGATACGCAAAACCTCTGCAAAACACTTACACAGCATGAATACAAATTGACATACCAGAGCTATGAGACAATGCTAGAATCAGAGGATATCATTACAACGTTGAACTGTTAATCACAGCTCAAAATAAAACAACATGTTTATTTCACTGGTAAAATCACAACTGGGGCATCTGCTCTGTCTCTTCTAACATTAAGCTGGTACTTACTGCCCTATTGTACACCTTCTGGGACCTAATAGGCAATTCATCTTAAGATAAAAACCAAACTTCAGTATGATGACTGCTCTTTATGGCTAATGATTAATGTCATCAGGAACTCAAAAACTGATACCCACAGTAGCTGCCTGCCTGCCCACCTCAGTATTAATAACTTTTTAGGAAGAGGAACCAATGTTTGAGAAGTTTATACTGCAGTGGTCCTAAGTAGAAGCCAAACAAAAAGAAAAAAAAATATTTAAAACTCATGCTTCGCTGTTACTGAGGGATCTAAAAATAGAAAGACATGGAGCAAAGGTACAGGAGATTTTCGGTTCAAAAAGGGGAGTCCAGGAAAAATTGAGATGGCCATGAAAAAAACATGCTGATTAAAAAATAATTACGTCACGGGTTTCTCAGGATCTTACCAAACCCCCTCCCCGCTCCCCCCAGCCCGGCCGGCTCCCGCGCCCGCCCCCCAGGGAGGGCTGCAAAGACCCCCGGACCCCCAAACCACACCCGAGGAAGGGGAAGAGCCTCCCCTCCACCTGCGGACACCGCGGGGGTGCGCGCACAGACCCGGCTTTCTGTACCCGGGCCCCCCGCCCCGTCCAGCACCCCCCAGCGCTCCGCGGCCCCCCACACCGTGAGCCACTCCCATCCCTAGGGAATGTACACGCGTGGGGGCTCCCGCGGGCGCGGGGCTGGCGGGCACACCTCGCGGGGTGGGCGAGGGCAAGGGCGGGGGTGTGTGTGGGTCCCCCCCAGTACCCCTCTTCCCTTCCCCTCCCCACATTTTCATTCTCCCTTCCCCTCCTCGACACTCCCTCCCTGCGTTTCTATCTTCCCTCCTCGCTTTCTCCCTGCCCAACCTCGCATCTCCACCGACCCCCCCACCTCCCTGCCTCCCTCGCCCCACTTTGCTCCCCCCCACTCCCTGGCGTTTCCACCTTTGCCCCCCCCCCCCACTCCCCTCGCAGCCCCCCGAGGGCCAAACAATCCGCCGGAGCCGCAGCCACCGCCGCCTCCCTTCCCTCCGCACCCGGGGCCGCGCTCACAGACAGACAGACAGACAAACGGACGGACGGACGCATGGACACACACGCGCGCACCCCGCGCACAGAGGTACCTCGCCGAAGCGCGCCCGCTCCGCCGGCGCGCAGCGTGCGCCGCCAGCTCCGCGCGTAACGCCGGCACGTCGGACCCTCCTTCCTCCTCCCCTTCCCTCCCTGCCCGCCCCCTTCGCCGACGCCAGGAAGAGGGGGGCAAAGCCACCGCCCTCCCCGTCCCGCCTCGCCCCGCCTCGTCCCATCCCGCGGGGAGATGCGCCCCGCGCGGAGACTCCGCGCATTCTATCCCCCCCCCCCCCCCCCCCCGCTTCCGCGTCCCCCCGTGCCGCTGCGCTCGGGTTACCCGGCCGGCTGCGAGCCCTCTCCTGTTACGGGTGCCCGCGGCGGGCGGGAGCGGAGGAAGGAGCCGGGCCCCGGGGCGGGGGGCGAGCCCCGGGGGAAGCAGCGCGGCCCCGCGGCCCGCCTCCGCGGGAATGTGCAAAGAGGGGGCTTCCCGCCGCTGGCAGCTCCGGGGGTGCCCCGAGCCCTGGCTTTCGGGGGGGGTTTGCTGCTGGTGGTTTATTTTATTTTATCTTATTTTATTTTATTATTTTATTTTATTTTATTTATTTTATTTTTCGGTTCATTGGAGTAGAGGTTTTTTTGTTCTGGCTTGGTTTAGTTTGGGGTTTTAGTTTGCTTTTTATATATACATTTTCAACAGTGGAGCTGACTTCCATGGGCTTCCTCATTGTGTCCCCTTAGACTAAAATGCACTTGTAGCATTCACGGTGGTCTCTGGCATGGATTTCCACTGGTCTGCCACCCCTTCTGTGAAGAACCTCTTCCTTTTAGTTTTGGTTTCAATATGAACTTAATTATCCCCTCAACTCCTGTGCTGGAGATGAGGAACAGCTCCTAACCCTCTGTTTGAGCTGCTCATGGGTTTGCAGACCTCTACTGTAATTCTTTCACACTGTTCCTTCTCCTGGCTGAAGAGCTGTAGGTTGCTCATGGGGGCCCTTTGTCCACAGACTCTTCTGTATCTTTTATCATCCTTGATGTTCTCTTGAACATCATCCTGATCTAATAGATCATATCTGAGACAAAGAAATACATAACATTTAAGATGTGGGCAAACATGAATTCATGCAGTGGTACACTAATGTTTTTCTCTTACATATATTTTATGAAGAAGTTTTGAGCACAGAGCTGATGTTTCTATGGAACTCTCTGACATAAACTTGAGATTTTACTCATGCAATGGCCAGCTCTGAGCTCACCATTTCACACAATCGTTTCTCCATGTGCATCTTTTCACATGTACCTAAACTGAGTTTCTTGTATTGCCCAGTCAGCCTCATAGTGTCCTTGTGTAGCTCTTCACAGTCCTTCTTATTACTAACTTGAGTAAATTAATACCACTGACGAATTTTGCTATTTCACTCCATTCCCGGGTAAGATAGGAGTACACAGAACAGCACACGTCCCGGCACTGACCCTTGCAGAACCCCACACCATCCAGCACCTCCCTCCATTGTGAGAATGGGTCATTTATTCCTGTACTTTGCATTTTATCTTTTAAGCAATTACTGAGCTATACCAGGGCTTTCCCTCTTATTCCTATCGCTGCTTAGTCTCCTTAAAAGCCTTTGTCAAGAGCCTTTAGGAAACCCAGTCTGATATGGAAATTAGATCACCCTTATCCACGTTTTTGTTGACCCTTTCAGAGACCTCCAAGAGGTTTGCTTAAGGCAGAACTTTACAGCAGCAATGTTGACTCTTCTCAGATAGATTATATTAATCCAGGTGTCCTTTAGTTCTAACCCAGTTAGCATCTCTCTATTTAAACAGTACAGGCATGAGGTTTGCAAACCTCTAGTTCTCCAGAGTCTGTATTGAAATCTAGTGTCACATTTGCCACGCTCCACTCTTCAGGTGCCAGTGTTTTAAATGGGAGGTTACATGCTGCTGTTGATAATTCAGCTGCTGCATCCTCTGGTGAGAACTCAAGGGCACAGATGCTCACACAGACACATTGCTACCAGAATGCTATGATAATGGAAAAGGCTTATAATAAAAGCTAATGGTATAAGGAAATAGATGCACACATACATATCTGCAGACGTGTAAGTTGGTGCTATTAATGTAAGTAAAAAGCTACCTCAATAATTAACTATATGTGGCCACGACCCTCTTTGCAAATGTATTTCTGAAAGCATCCAGAGTATGATACACACAAAAGCCCACTGAGGTCTGTGACCCAGGGAACTGTTTGCTGTTGTCCGTATCTGCAGCCATCTGTTTTCTTTCTTTCATACTTTGCTGTAAATTCTTGGATCAAGGGTGGCCTTTTTTAATGCATATTTTTTACTTATCACTAGCATATGGCATGGGAAGGAGGAAGGGACACCAGCCCCGAGCTGGGGTATTTCAGCTGCACCATCTAGGAATGTTCCCAGGAACGTCTACAGTTCAGTTACCTGCCCAAAGACAAAACTCCCACCCTTTGTCCTTCCAGGATCCGGTGCAACTCTGCAGGGCATGTGGTAGAACTGAAATACGGTTCCATTCAGCCTATTTGCAGGGAGCGGGCAGGGAGCACAAGGAAGCTGCATCTCCAACACCTGACTGAAGCAACTGTGCATGGACATGCATCACTGGTGACGCCCGCCAGCCTGCCCCACTGGTGTACGAGTCTGTACTCCCACAGCTAGCTATGCCATCCAAATGGCAATGTGGGGCTGTGAAGGAGAGAGAAAGGAGTGTGAGTGTTCCATCCCTTTTGGATGTTTCACAGGTCTGACCGTGTTTGTTGGGTTTAGAAACTTCAGCTGCTAGAAACAGAATAAGCCAATTATCACAAGGAGGGGAGGGGAGAAAAAATAAATTAATCTTTCTTAGTTGCAGAAAACTTCAGAACCATGCAGAAAGGTCCACTCCAGGCCTCAGAAACATAATTAAAATAAGCAGTCCCATTTCATGGTTTTTGAAGGCCTCAAGTTTTGGAGACTGGCAATACTGCACTGTAGAGAAAAATCTGTAATATTCATAGCAACCAGAGATGTTACACTATCAAAAGGGGAACTTCAGAGCTCCTCTTCCTGGGTTCCCACCCCTCTGCCCTTTTGTTCCATCCATTAACTTCTGCTCCTCTTCTGCTTACTGGCCTCATGCAGAATTGGACTAAACTGTGTGACTGCAGCACAGATTTTGTTCCATTAGATAAAGCATTATCACAAATGACACTAATACTATTTGAATATATATATATTTTTTTTTAGTAACAGGGATACATTTACTTAGTATTAATTAGGTAGCACATGACTAATATACCACAGAGGAAATCAAATGTAATTTCACTGTGTATTTTAATGAGCTTTGCATATTGCTTCTAATTTGCATTTTCAACAGTTAAAACAGCAGAAGGAAACTATGTCTTCAAGTATTGTTTTAAAGATGTATTTTGTTCATGCTCTGTAATTTTTTTACAATGTTACAGAGGGCTTCAGGTAGGGGGAAGAAGGAATTAATCTTTGCCAGAGTGCAGCCTTCCTTATTTTACCCTGAAGTTAAAATACCTTTAGCTAAATTATGAATTGCAAGATTATTTGGCATTGTCCTAAAAACTCTGAAAGTAGGAAGAGTATAAAGATCAGCTGCATTAACCCAATATTTGTCAAGAAAAGTAGTTATTTTTAAGACTCAAGTGAAAGTTCCTTGCCTGCCTTTCCCTTTCAGGCCTGCTTTATATGCCCTGTGAACTGAAAAGGGATATGTCACCCCTGCTATTACCTCATTCCTCCTCCAATGACTAACCAACATACATCCCAAGGCTGTGCTGAACATGTAGGAAAAAACGACAAAGACAGATCCTGAGATTAGTGTGACGTCCTTGGGAAAGCTCAAGGAAGTGTGACTGTGTATCTGAACTTCTACTTGTAGGGGCTATAAAACTGAGGATGTTTATATATTTTTATATATATATATATATATATATATATAGCCTGTGGACTAGGGGATTCATGCCACTGATGTCAGTGGGAACCACAGGCACTCAACACCTCTGACAACTGGGCCACATGCTTATGTGACACCTTGTTATTACACAAAAAGGCTCCTATTCCTACTCTTTTTTTCCTCTGCCACATAAGCTGACCTAGTTTACAATCTGCCTCTGTACAGATGCGTCCTCTTCCATGGGCAGAAAGAAGACAGAGCCCTTGCCAACAAAGAGTACCTGGAGTTAGGAAGGGGAAGAGACACAGGGTGGCTGAGGATGAGGAGATAAAGAGAAGGAAATGAAAGAAAAAGATGTTTGAAGGAGAGAAGAGAAAAATAAGGAGAAAAGAAAGGGAAGCCGTACCCATACCTGCTGCTCCTGCTTTATCCAGGAGACAGCAGAGTTACTCAGAGTCTTTGCTTTGGGACTTTGTCAGTATATTGGAGCCTAGTTTCAGTGAGGCAGGTTTTTTTATTGTTACGCAGTGGACCTTCAAATGGAGAATAATTCAAAGGTGATACCTGTTCCTATTAGGAAGAAATTCTTCCAGGCTGCTTTACAGCCCAGCACGCTGTTCTTGTTCTTTATGAACTCCCAAAGATGTTGAGAGCAGTTCAGAATAAAGAAAGGAAGGAAAATACTGTGGTGATAATGCTGGATATGCCAGGCACTTTTATAACATTTATAAAATGAGATGCAGTCCTGAAAGGTGTTACCTGATCTGGTAGCTTCCACATTGAATTTCACTGGGTGTGAAAAATGAGTTTTGCTTGGGATGCAGATTTTTAAGTGTCTTAGATTAGCTGTCAGAAATGTTGTGATTAGATGTGTTTTCCTTTTCTTGTGGTTCTGGTTATTTCTCTGACTCCAGAATAACATGCAGATGAGCTGGATGAGGGAATGCACCAGCTTGTGGTAATGTGTGTGAGATGAAAATGGTACTTCTGTGTATTCTCTGTGCATTTATAAAACTAATGAATGCAGAGATCCATCAGTCAGTTAGCAGAAGAGCTGTGGGAAGTTTGGAGGTCACATTCATAAATGCTTCATATTCAGTACGGGGATGAAATGTTGAGTATTACAGAGGCAGGGAGCTGCCAGTAGGGAACTGACTGGAGATCCCTGTTCTATTTGTGGCGTTGCTGATGACCTGTGATGTGACTAAAGGGAAGTCACCTTCCTTTATTTGTCTATATGAGTTGATGAATTTTAGGACAGGGATTGCCTGCTAGTGGGTGTTTGCAGAATATAGCAGGACCTCAGCTGTGGCTAAGGAGTTCAAATACTAATATAGTACGAACTTCAAAATTATTTTCTGAAGTATTCGGCTGACTAACAGGTTCATTTACACACATCTATTATGTAGTGGAATAGCTTGGCAATATCTCTATTGGCAGCTAGCTCATAAGTAATCTCATTGACTTAAATGTAATTCCTTGAGTGAGTAATGTTTTTGTACTGGCTCCATAAACTGTTTAGTCATCATTGGCTTACAGACTATGTGCGTAGCCCTGCCAGCACTTACCACACAGTGTAGTGTATTTTACTGCAAGCAATTCTGTCACAGGAGTAATACCCAGTAGTAACTGTGTAATCTATGCCCACGTGAAGAAGTTACTCTGTTCTGCAGTTACAAAACCAGCCAAGTTTCACTGGCATCGTGTTCTCATTGGTTCACAGGAACTATTAGTTCCCCTTCACAAGAAATCCAAGGAAATATTCAGTACCTGTGATGTTGTAAGGAATAAATTTTATTTATTGCAGCTCACGAGGATACTGCTGCATAACTGACTCATGGCTCTCCTTCTTGTGGAAAGTGCAGTCATTGCAAATCTGAAGCTGTAACCGTTCAGTTAAAGCTCTTTACAGTCTTACTCCAGCTAATGTTTCTGCTTTGATTACTCCTGCCTTATCTTAGTCTCTTTGTACCCTCTTCCACAATAGCCCATTTTTTTCCCCTACTGTGGGCTTTGTGTCTCCTTTCAGTTGGTTCCTTTTCCTAAGTGCAGAAAAAAATCCCATTCAGTAGTATCCCTCTTTTATTCTACAAATCCCTCTTTCAAGTCTGCTTCATCAATAACATCAACATAAGGCAGTCCTGAAAGATGGCTTGCCGGTGTCCAGCTTGCCTGATTGAGCCTGAGCATACTCAGGGTCAGGGAGCATGTCTCTATATATTTTATGAATTACTCTCTGCATAGGAAGAGCCATATAAATATAGCACTACTTGTTATCACAGCATTACATATTCAACATTTATATCAACTACTGGGGCAAGATAGTTACAGACTACAGTAATTCAACAATTGTGTACAGTTGCATATTGTTCCTCCAACTAAATAGGCATAGCAAAAAGATTTAAAGAGCAATCATTATTTTAGAAATAGGGAACTTCTGTAACTCTTCTGTACAATACTTGAATAGCATATTCTCACAAAGAGCATTTGTCTGTGAACTAAAGAGCTTGATCCAAAGCCTAATGGAGGCTCTTCCAATGCATTCAGTGAGCTTTGGATTAAGTCCTTCCTGAGGAACAGATGCAGGGTTTTATTCACTACCAGTTGAACAATAAAAATGACAAGACAAAGAATAAAGTTGTCTACAGAGAATAAAGCACTGTTGTCCTGCAGCAGCTTAAATACATCAGGCTCTATAGTTAAAAGAAAGTCCTGTAGAGTTAGTAAAATTGTTTGTGTAGCCCATTCACAAAACACACAGTGCAAAAATATTTAAATATCTACACATAAACACCCAAACACTGTGTATTTCACTGAGTATTCAACTTCTCAGTATTTGCAAGAACAGAGTTATAACTGTAACTACAAATTTGAGTTGTGCAAACAAAGATAACACAGAAATAGATTGTTGCCATTAATCATCAAAACTGTGATGGGAGAGAGCTGGAAATTTTTTTATGCCATGGCTCTTAGATGGATCCAAAGTGTTTACTGAGACCTCAACCAGAGACAGGCTTTCCGTTAGTAAATTTATCTCATTCAACATAATGATTTCTTATCTGACCAGTAGATGTTATCAAAATGTAAGCAATAATGAGTGTTGAAGAACAGAGACATTTGCCCCTGCAGGAAAAACTGGGGCCAGAGTCACCCCAGGAAAAAGCGTCTGACAAGGGAGATAGATAAAGCAACTGTGGGAGATACAAGAGACTAGACTGAAGTAAAAGTGGCAGCAAATGAGAAGAATAATTAGCAGAAACTAAGCCGGGTGGGAACCTGGGACTTGCAGCAGAGACAAAATATGAGGGGAATCTGATCAGACGCTTTCAAAAGGTTGGGGTAGATCTTGTAAAGAGATGTAGTGAGAGAGAGAGAGTGAGAGCAGCATACAAAACAGACTGTTTTTTTGAAACACCTGCGCGGATTTATGTTGAACGTAGAAATTGGGAAAGGAGCCTGGATTAGAAGAGGTTGCAGTCATACCAAGAAAGACCCTTGTGATGAATATGTGGCATGATAGGTGGATTTTGAAATATCTGAGGAACTGGCAGCGTCTGGTGCAAGAAAGTATGATGAGCAGAAAAGGATGTTACACAAAACATTTATACCAGGAAAGAAGGGAATCAAAAGCTGACAAATCATATCACACAAAACTATTTCTGTATCTATTAAAAATAATACCATTTCATTTTTACCTGCTTATATTCAAACGTTCCTAACTTTTTCAGCTCACAAGTAGCAGCCTCAGAAAGCAGTCACTATTCTTAAATCCTTTACATTTAATTACCAGGCAAAGCCAACTCAGTGCTTACTCCAATTCCAGACGTTAACTAAATGCAGAAAGGCACATTTTGTCATGCCATTTTTACCTGGAGGGTTGCCACAGGTGTGCTCTGACAATTATGGAGAAGATAAATCCTTCTGTCTTTGCTTTTACTCCTGCACTGGGAGCCCTGTCAGCCTCCAGGGACTGAAATCACTGCTACATAGAACAGCAAGACCCTCTTGCCCTACTCCTAATGTTTCCACCTTTTTGTTGTAACAGCCTGCAAATTCTTGATACCTTTTAATCTTCTGAGTTTTGCACATTGAAGTACAAATCTTCAGTAGTTAAGCTGCCTTCTCCACAGTTTACCGAGCCCTCCCTTATATTCAAGGCTGGATGCTTGTTCCTGTTGTTAAATGCCTCCAACTGGGATCTGCCATTTGCTGCAGCACGGATGGCAATACTAGAAATGAATGAGAAAACAAAACCTACCTGAAGGTCCACAGAAAGTCAGAGACAAATGGATAATATTCGAAGAAGAATTTGTCTCATGACAAAGAATGTTTTGTGGTTTTTTCCCTCAAGCAACAATATCAGAGTTTCCTAAAGTGTCCCTTTCTTTAATTAGAAAGGGAACACGCCCAGTGACTAAACCTGTGGCCATCCTGAAGGACTGGCTGTCCCTGCAATACGCTGAGGTCTTAGCTTCACTGCATTTTCCAATCATCAGAAGTTAAATCATGCAAAATTAAACTGTAATGAGATGATAAGACAAGTTGATTGTAGGCCTGCTAATTAAAAATACACAGTATTCTGTATGGAAATCCAGTTCTGCACTATGAAACTGCTGTGCATTTTAATGTCTGACTTGCATACTGTTGAGCAGGCAATCTTATTTGTCTTTGAATATGAAGGTAGGTGGGCATGTTTTACACAGTTTGACAGTCTTGTTACTTTGCTTTGACAGTTTCCATGCGGAGCCACGGAAAAAAACATACAATGCCAGAGGTCAAACATAGTGTCTTTGATTGCTTTGAATGACTGGTAATCCTCTGGCTTCCCTGACTAGTGTTGTCTGCCTCAGTCATGATAAGAAGACACACTCTAGAGCAATTAGCAGAGACTGTAATTGGAAATGAACTCATAGCTGTGTGCTGTGACATGCAGTTCAATAACTCAGATGAATCCTCTCTGTTACCCAGCCCAGCTCTGCTGACTTCAGCACAAGGTGAGCTTTGGCCAGGACCAGGGATGGAGAGCACAACCTGGGGCACACCAGTGATGAGAGCTAGCAGGAGCCAACTGGAGAAAGCGTCAGCTGCAGAAAGTAAACTATTTTACTGATCGAAACTGGATTGTACCTTGTCTTGGATTTTTTCTGCTAATGTGTCTGAATTTCAGTGGCACCCCCCCATGGCTGGCATGGAAGCAAGATATGTCCTAAACTGCCTGAAGGGTCAGGAGGAGGGGATATAAGACGATGCTGGCTTGCACTTTGAAAGTTAACCAAGGATCTTTGCTGTCTGTCCTCACAAACTTCAGATACATGTACTGTGCAGAAAGAGCATCTCCCTTTTAAACTATTCCAGAGTGCTGAAAATATCAAAGCCTCTGTCAACTTTTGACTGGAGAATGGGAAACATAACCCCCATTTTTAAAAAAGGGATAAAGGAGGACCTGGGGAACTACAGGCCACTCAGTCTCACCTCTCTGCCTGGCAAGGTCATGGAGCAGATCCTCCTTTAAACTATGTTAGGGGACATGGAAAATAAGGAGGTTATTGGTGACAGCCAAAGTATTTTCACTAAGGGAAAATCATGCCTGACAAATTTGGTGGCCTTCTATGATGGGGTTGCAGCATTGGTGGATAAGGGAAGAGCAACTGCTGTCATCTACCTGGACCTGCACAAAGCATTTGACGCTGTCCCACATGACATCATTGTCTCTAAATTGGAGAGACATGGATTTGACAGATGAACCACTCAGTGAATAAGGAATCAGCTGGATGGTTGCACTCAAAGAGTTGCAGTCAACAGCTCGATGTCCAAGTGGAGAGCAGTGACAAATGGCGTTCCTCAGGGGCTGGTGTTGGGACCAGCACTGTTTAACTTCTTAGTTGGAGACATGGACAGTGGGATTGAGTGCACCCTCAACAAGTTTGCCAGTGACACCGAGATGTGAGGTGCAGTTGACACACTGGAGGGCAGGGATGCCATCCAGAGGGACCTGGACAGGCGGGCCCATGCAGACACCATGGAATTCAGCAAGGCCAAGTGCAGGGCCCTGCCCGTGGGTCGAGGCAATCCCAAGCACAAATATAGGCTGGGCAAAGAGTGGATTGAGAGCAGCCCTGTGGAGAAGGACTTGGGGGTACTAATGGATGGAAAACTGAGTATGAGCCAGAATTGTGCACTTGCAGCCTAGAAAGCCACCCGTGTCCTGAGCTGCATCAAGAGTGACCAGCAGGTCAAGGGAGGGGATTCTCCCCCTCTACTCCACTCTGGTGAGACCCCCTGGCTGTGCTGTGTCCAGCTCTGGAGCCCCCAGGATCAGAAGGACACGGAGCTGCTCGAGCGGGGCCAGAGGAGGCCACGAAGATGCTGGGGGAGCTGGAACAGCTCCCCTGGGGGGCCGGGCTGAGAGAGTTGGGAGGGGTCAGCCTGGAGAGGAGAAGGCTCTGGGGAGACCTTATAGCAGCCTTCCAGGAAAGATGGGGAGGGAGTCTATTAGGGTATGTAGGGGTAGGACAAGGGGCAATGGTTTTAAACTGAAAGAGGGTAGATTTAGATTATATATAAAGAAGAAATTCTTCCCTGTGAGGGTGGTGAGGCACTGTCAGAGGGTGCCCGGAGAAGCTGTGGCTGCCCCCTCCCTGGAAGGGTTCAAGGCCAGGTTGGACGGGGCTGGGAGCACCCTGGGCTGGGGGAAGGGGGCCCTGCCCGGGGCAGGGGGGTTAGAATTGGATAATTTTTAAGGTCCCTTCCAACCCAAACCATTCTATGATTCTGTGTTTTTGAGTTATCTGTAAAGATTTCAGCCACCATACATTTATGGCAGCAGGGTGAGAGGGAGGATCAGACGAAGGGATTGCATCCTGGATCTGTTTGGATTTTTTTTTTTTTAAACAGCTTCCTAGTGAAATTAATTAATTTTTCCAGAGATTCCTGGACTTGCTTAGGTTCTTTGGTGATACAATCTTTCATAAAACCAATGAAAGAGCAAATTGAAGTTCTGTATCTCTGATAAAATTTTCCAGCAAAATAGAAGCATCCTTTTTACTGCAAGACAAATTATTTCAGCCTACTGCTGATCCTTTTATGGTCATACAAGCTTTGTTGAAATTAGGAGTTGTTCACTAAGATAATCGCCTAACATTTTGTACAGCAGTGTTGCGGAGAAGCCAAATGGTGTATACGTAAGTATTCTTCCTTGTTACCAGTCAGCAGTTATGATGGAAAAATAAAGAAAACCAGCTGCAGTTTATGCTACTCCCACACACATGCACATTCTCCTTTTTGAGCAGAAGCTGCAAGAAAGGCTCAGTAATAGAGTACATGGTATTCTGAACCTGCTCTCCAAAAAGAGCTTCAGGCATAACAGGATGTGTTCAAAACACAATGAAGAGGCAGCATTTTGCTATTTAGAAAAGAAGGAAGAAACATAAAAAACTCCACGATCATTCATAAACTTTGTCTTGTTCAACAATAGGTCTAGCTTGGCTAGCTCTGAGCACAGTACATGGAGTGGCTCTTTGGGAGGACCATATTTTTCCTTTCTTGTAAGGGATAGTATTACTTTCCCTCATGACTAGGATCAAGTGTAACATTTATTTACTGATCTATATCCTGTCTTCACTGGTTGTGAATGTCATTACCTATTAGATGTAAGAGTTTTCTATGCTCTATTGAAACCTATGCAATTACCATTGACTTGAACCATACAGTTAAGAGCACAGTCTGGACCTAGGAGTAGCTTATTGTTTCTTGTTAAAAGTTTGTTAAAGTTGAAGGGAACTTTGTGATGGCCCAGTTCTCTACTTGGACTAAGTAGGCTGTTGAAAATAACAGAGATCTGTGAATTTCTGTTTTGTGATTTCTGTTAATTGAGATTCTACTTTCTCTTGGTATCATCAAAAAACTGTTGCAACTAGGTCTGCATAGCTTCTTTTCAGAGTTAATCTAAAATTGATGGTTTTCTTGTATGAAAGTAATGTTGCCCATTAGACTTTTAGCAACAGAAGGGACAATTGTTTTGGGTTTGTCTCTCTCAGCAAATGCAAGCTCAGAGGAGTTTATATTCAGCTGCTCCATATAGTCTTTGCCTCAAACACCAGGCTTCTCCCTTCCACAAATAGTTAGCAAGTTATTAAGGACAATTTCAGCACTTCATCATTTGATATGAATAAATTAATTTTCCTCCATGCTGCTAAGGATACTCTCATGGACTTTATTGACTTTCCTGTGCTAGCATTTTGCTGATTCTGCTCATGCTGCATCAGAGGCAGCACTGAGTCATCCTCCCTCTGACAAAGTTCCTCCTCCTTCAGCCGAGGGTCATTATTAAAAAACTGAGACCTCTTTCTTAAAGCCAGGGAGAAAACAATGCTAAGTCAGATTTTGTTCTGTGTGGTGTTACACTCCCAAGCATTGGAAGTACTGTGTTATTAAAACAAATCACATTCTGCAGTAACTGAATGCTTTTTGCCCTCTCCCTTAACTTAAGACAGAGAAAGTTATGGACTGATTAAACTCCAGCTCAGAGCTTTCCCAGCAGTCCTACAGGTCCTGCTTGAGATATATGAGCTGCCACAAAGCGATACTACGCTGAGCAGAGCACTGATAGCAACCAGTGCAAAATGTCTGGGAACTGTACAAGTCCATGCTGCAGCTGCAGTCAGAATGATTTAAATATCTGATTTAACCATAAGATGAAAGTTTCATTTTGACAGTTTTGCATTATCCATTTGAACCTTACTTTTATTGTTTGTGTTGTAAATTATTTGCCTAAAGAAAGGTGGATTCTCACTGACTGATAGCCCTGAGGACATGTTGATTTACTGCTTTATGTATGTTTAACCTTAAACTTGATTGTTGTTTTTGATAGCCAAGAGTATGAAATTCTGTGCTATACTGTACATTCTAAATTGTTAGCCACATTCAATCAGATTCATATTTGTTGTTTATTATCAAATCTGTTTTGTTTTTGTTTTTTAAATCAGAATGGTCCAGCCCCTTTTGGATTTTATTAGCACTTAATAAAAAACTGTGGGGAACCTGGATTTTGAGAAAACCATTAATGTTTTTTTTTTTAATGGTAAATTAAACTAGTAAATATTATAAGAAAAATCTAAGAAAAGGCTTTCAAAACATGTTTTGCATTCACATTTTCCTAATTTAAAAAAATCTCTGCAGGTGCTGATTTTAGCTGATTATTCACCATGACCTTTAAGATCTTAAAGCTAGTTGATCTGAGGTTCTCAGCCCAGTTTTGACTCATAGACCAGAAGAAGATACGAACTTGCTGCATGTTTATCTTTAAATGCTTTTCTAAACAAAAGTGTTAGTTATTGGGCTAAGTGTAACTAACTGTAATTTAAGAAAAAATACCTCTGCTTTTATAGCAGAAGTTGGAAATCTGCTTCATCAGTTTCATTGGAACCAGTTTAACAGCCTTGATTTCTGTTTTACTTTAATTTAAATAAATGTAAAAGATTAAAGTAAATTTAGGCAGTAATATGGGCTATATATAAAGTTGTATCTTTTTTTAAAAAACCAATTTATGTTAAAAAAATTTTGGGGAGGCCTTCTAGTTTTTAACGTGGTTGGTTTTGTCTTTAGACATACGTGCTTCATTCTCAGCAGTGTCAGCAGGCCTGAAGATGAAAATCTTGGCCCTGCAGGAATTCACTTGCCCATCCACTCCCTTTCCAATCCCACCATTTACGAATGGATTAATTTGCTGCTGTTAAAAACACATGGCTGCATGCAATCACGCCGAAATGAGAAAGAAAATGGAATATCCCCATCATACCTTTTCCAGCAAAATGGCATGTTTCCACACACCACCCAATTGCACCAGACTATCAGGTGAGGGCAATGAAGGGTTCTCAGTTGCTTGCCCTTGTCATGCTGATGAGCTACTCATGCATGGGTTTCCAGTAGATGAAAGGAGGTGGGGTAGCAGTCATGGCAAAGAGGCCTGAGAAGAAGGGAAGGTGCAAGGGAAGAAGTGCAGTGGGTTGACTAATGGTGAGGAAGGACTGAGCACTGGTTTAACACTATCTTGCAGTGAGGTGCCAGGATTATTTAATGAGACCTCCCAAGAGATGCACATCTGTTGAAGGTCCACCTAATCCCAACCATTGCACCGGGCTTTCAAACATTTAGCGGGAGACCCTGTGTTAGTCAAGCAAATCCAATTTATACCAATGAGGTCTGCTGTGTGAACTACTCCCACCATGACAACCTCCTCACAGCTGAAAATGTGCCCCATCCCACTGAGCATGGGGTGTCTTCAAGCATCAGGTTTGAGTGCAGCATGGATCCCTGTGTTTTGCACAAGGATGTGGTGGGAGGAGACTTACCTCTGCACCCTCCTCAGCTTTGTGACTTTCACAGGAGGATGGTCCCAGCGGGTCTCTCAGCAGCATATCTGATCCTCCTGCACCTACAAAACCAAAGACATTTTATTGCCCATGGGAGAATAAGCATGGCTGAGAGGTTGCTTTGCTTTGCTTAGATCCATTCCTACCAGCCACACCCTGTCACCAGCCTGGTATCTCATCAGCGTTGTTAAAGAAAGCAGAAAGGGTACAAAAACATTGACTGGAAAATATCTTTGCCAGCTGGAAACAGCTCTGCATGCTGTGGAGATGCAGCCACTGCTGGGAGAAAATGCAGCGAGTGCTTAGTAGGTTGACACAGCACCATGGCTCAGGAGGCATGTATTCAACTTCTACCCCTGCAGCAGTCATCCCTGTTCCAAGGGTGGTGCCCAGTCTGGGGGCTGGGGCTGCCCTAGTCCCTGATGGGGTGGTGGGATGGCTCCGGCTGCCAGGTCCGTCCTTGCCACCCCCAAAGAGCCCCCCAGACACTGGTTGCTCTGTGCTTGCCTGAGTTGGTGTGCTTAAGGTGTGCCTGTGCTCACACCATCCCTGGGATAAGCTCGTCCTGTCTTGGGGAGAACTCAGAGGACTTTTCAGCACTTACATCTTTGGAACTGTGAAGCCTTCAGCATGTTGTCCCTGTGTGAACGCCTCTGTTTGCATTAGCAAGTAGCTGTGCAGTAGGAGTGGATCAGAGGATGGGAGCAGTTGGTGCTGACATCTCTAGATCTATATTGTAACTATTTCCAGGATTTAATGTCAGACTAGATTTAGTCTGATTCCCTGGACTGAATGTTACCACAGTGTCAGAAGAAGGGATACTTGATTTGAGTATTTGTGTTTCCACTAGGGTTTGAAAAGTATTTCATGTGAGTGCAGAACAGTCTCTGGTTTGGTTTCCTCAAAAGGACTCTTGCCTGCAATTCAGCAGTATCATCACATAGTGTGAATCACTCCACATGTGAAGTAGTTGCAGGTGTGGTTAAGTAAAAAGGTGTGAGTTCACATACTACTGCTCTCTGCCAAAGTGCTGATGTATATGCAGCCCACCAAGAAAGAGCAGTGTGGTGACTAGGATGCTAAATGGAGATGTTAGTTGCCTAATTTCACACCTGTGCCACAGCTAGCATTCTGCATGGCCATTGGCAGGCATTGATACTGACTTAAGTGGTCTGCCTGTAAGTAATATTCTCCACCGATGTGACAACACATGAAAGATTAAGAGCAGAAAATTACAGTGGTAATACATAGACTTAACGAGAAAAAAAGTCATGGAAGTCCCAGGCCTAGAAATTAACACATGTAAGAAAAGGATAGGTTCCCCCCAAATCCCACAAATTTATAAATACCATAAGCCTAAGTAGATTTCATCTCCACACTCTGTATTTTGTGACAGACCATATCCGCCACAGCATGAACCTCTGACTTGATCTGTATGAAGGACCTGACAACTTTATAGTCACCCTTGGATTAAAAAAAAAAATCCCAAGCACGTTCACATCTATGGGCATGTTGTAAAGGCTGCACATAGTACAAGTTCATGCTGCCATTAGCACAGCTGAAGTTTTACATCTATCATCAGCTGTATAGCCGCGAAGAAGTAACTCAACCAGAACAGCTGTAGGGCAGCTCCATCAGCACTATTGGGGCTCAGTGGCTTTTCATCCATCTCTGTGCATGCTAGCTCCACTTCTGTGTAGCACTGTGCTGACTTATTTGTTTTCTTTTATTTGCTGTTGATTTCAACTGTGAATAGGGTTTGATGGATGACAGGAGTTTAACAATAAAGAGGAATGGACAACACAACAGGAATGAAGCTGAACTAACAGTCTCTTTCCTTCAGAGACATATCCTTGCAGACTTGGGAAAGAAATCAAGGTGCAGATAATAAGAAGGAATTTGGGCTCTCAGCTCACCTGCATTAGCCAGGAGAGAAAGGAACGAATGTAGTCAAGATAGAAAGGATGAAATTTAAGTGTAAGAGGCAGATGTCCAGTTCCTGGTGATGTAGTTGGCAGGAAAAGTGCAGACTGTGGATCAAAAATAGATGTACTGATGAGGAATCTGGAATACTGCTGTGCACACCCACTCATTGCTCTTAACAAACAAGGGGAAACTTTAGTAGTTCATTCCTAAGTCAGAGTTCCTCGTGGTCAGCACTGTGACTGTGGGGGAAGCACCTCTGCATTGGTTAGCTGTGACCTGGGGCAGTAAACTCATCTCAAGAGTGCTTGCTCCATCCATCTCAGTCTGTCAGCCCTTTTGGGTTTCTGCTCTACTTGTATGGGATCTGGACAAAGAAAGGAAGCTGTAAGGCGCAATTTAGCTACCAAAGTATGTGAACTTTCTACAGGGGCCCACAAGTCCTTTAGAAAATCCTGCATAAATGCAAAAAATACCCAGAAACCACAGACTTAGGGTCTTAATTTTGCTTACTGTTTTAGAAACAGAGTGCTCTGTGTTTTCAGCATATAAACCCCATTGCTCTGTTGTTAAGCTGGTAGGAAACAATTCCAAGCCCTGTACCATACAACCATTAACACTAGGGTAGGCTATATCCATCTGAAACCTGACAGCCTACATCCTCTTGCACAAGAAGCTCGTACAGTAAAGGGGCAGGTTGTAGCATAGGAGGACCTGAATCAGGGAACACTTTTAGAGCAAAGACTTGTCTCATCAGAGGAAAAGGTAGATAAAGCACTTATGAGTATTCACTAGGAAAACTCCTGCAGGGATCAAATCATACTAAATCAAGCCTTCCTCATTTTGCACACAGTAGCCATTTATACCTGCTATGAGGTTAGGGCATAGTCAAATGTTCACTTGCATGGCAGCTGGAGCACTTTAAGATTTATTATCCTCTTCCGCTGAGACAGGTTGTTTGTGGGAGCACTTATAGTCCTTTTCAGAGCCAAGGTAGATTGCACTCGTGTACCAAAAGGACTTGTTACTGCTCCCAGTTTGGTCCTCTCTGCCTGCTGGAGGGTGCTGCCATCTCAGATCTATTGGCCAGTCTGTTGCTCACCAGAGTGCTTCCTGCCCTGTTCACACTGGAAGGAAACAGGCCAGCTCCAACCACATAAATCCTGGTTCATCACTAAATGGGCCCATTTGGTCTTGAACAGGCCAAGGAGGCAATTTATTAGAGCAACTATAGTCACATCACTTGAACCCTGGGGAGTCCTTCTGTTTTTCTGAGTTTCTCAGCCTGCTTTCTTTCACCTACATATGACTTGTCATTAAAAATGAAAGCCAAACTATGTCTTCATGTTGCTATCTTGGCAGTGCCCAGCTGAGCCAGCAGACAGATGCCATGTTAAACCACAAAGCAAAGTTTGTTACCAGTTATTCCTGTGAATAATAAAAGGTCATTCAGAAAAATAAAATACTCAAAGAAGGAGGGGGAGAGAAAAAAAGAGACACAGTCTAGGAAAAAAGGCCATTCAGCAAAAGTGCTGACATATTTATTTGTTGAACCACTAAATGGCTTAGTGGCTTCATGGAGTTCAGATTGGGAGAGGTCACATATCATCATGAAGACAAAGACATAACTCAAGTGGTGAAGAAAGCCACTAATTCATCTTTTTTTTTTTTTTTCACTTATTTTTCTTTAATATAAGGTGCGTTTAGGCACTGCATCCTTGCTATATTTTGAAACAATAGCAAGAAAACTTTCATATCCTTTTAACTATGCTTTGAGGGCCCACCTCTAAGAGCTAAGATAATGTTTTAGTTTCAGTTTCCATAGAATCTTCAGTCTTAGAAAAATTATCACGAAGAGTGCCGTAGGTGCCACTTCTCCTGATATGAGTATCTCACTGATAGCAATTGTCTTAAGAGTGCTATCTCATTTAGTCTGTTTTTTCTGCATCTGATAGCAGTGTTATTCACTGGGGTGGATGCACAGTTGATAGAGCTAATGGCACAATTCTCTTTTGCCAATCTGCTTTTCTCTTCCAAACGATTTTTTTTTTTTTTTCAGCTTTCACACAGTGATGTATTTTGAACTTAAATACAAATAAGGCAAAGATGTCCCTACTTAGGGCTAGTAGGAGGGAAGTCACACCTACTTTATACCCCATTAAAAAGGAGCATTGGCTGGTGTCATTTCTCAGAGCGTACTGGTTGGATTGTGACCATGCCAGAAGCATTGTGCTGCATTTGTACTAAGAATAGGTGTTGAAAGCTCAGTCTCCAAAATTCAGATGCATGTTTTAGTTGCAGGTGTAGTCTGGCACCATTTTGGGAAATACCTAAGCAGACTTGCATTGGTGGTTGCAGGTGACATAGTTAAAGCCATTGCAGATCTCCATCACTGAGATGGATTAGCTGTCTTCACCTCAGGCAGGCTTTCAGGAGTGATCTGAACCAGCCCAGGCTAGCAATACTCTGACATGGCTTTTGTGTGCTTCAGTTGTGTGGGAAGTGATGGCAACTTGGGAGAACAGCTATATCTTCAGTCATTCACCACAAGGTCATGCAACACCAGTCTCAAACTTTGTCCCTTATTTGTTTTAGTGTGGTATTTCTACCTACCAGCATTGTTCTTGGTGACTAGCAGTGATAAACTAATGTTGTTTCAGACTGTGCATGCATTTGCTCACAGACTCTTTCAATAGTTATTTGAAGTAGCATAAAATGGCTGCAAGTGTGCTATTAAGTTCACCATTTCTGCTATGAAGCAAGCAAAAAGCCCTCAGAACCATAATGTACATCTATTTTGCAATGAAACCTTAAGTATAGATGAGCCCTAAGGTTAAAGCTATTCTAAGAAAATAAGATTACAATGTTGCTTAGAAAATTGCTTCCAATCTCAGCAATCTTGTTCACAGTGAACAGTTTATGATGAAATTGTGAGAGAAACACTGAAGTTTTTGGAGGAAAAAAAGGTCTGCAGGAAATAAGCTAAAACTCTGACACAAATTGGCAAGATGAGGAAGGGAAAAACTGTGAATTTTGTTTCTCTTGTAACAATTTGCCTTGGAGTGCATTCTCTTATTTGGAAATCCCAGGTAAGAAGTGTGATGTTCCAGCACTGAAAGAGCAGACAACCTCCTAGCTTTGCCTAGAGTTAGTTCCTGTATGTGGCAGCAGTGCAGCCAAACAATGAATTCATTGCCGTGCACAAGTGTTTAAAAATAACAGAGAACTCTGTGAGTGATATAAAGAAGGGAAGCACAAGTGACTCATGCAAATTCTTTTTAATCGGGACATCTTAAGCTCAACCGCAGAAAGAAAGCAGAAGGTAGCAGAAAATCTTTCTGTTACCGATAACCATTCTCTATTGGGGGAAAGAAAAAACACCAGTTACCCAAACAGTTCTGAAAGTGCATGTCTGTATTGCAGTGGGGGAGATGAATAGCTTGTGGTGCTCATCTTACTGCATCTGCCCAGAGGATTTCTTGCCCCCACGAAATGCATTTGTGTAAATACCATGAAGATGAGCTCCCAGTCCTCTCAGCAGAACCAACAGGGAGGACTGCAAGAGCTGTGCCCAATTTTCTTAACTGCAAAGTGAGACAGTTTATCTCCTGTCTTCATCATGCTAATCTTGCCCACACTGAAGCAGATAATGCATAATTTTATGACTCCTTTTGTTACCTGGAGTTAGACCTGCAGCTGCATGTACTAACAGTTGGGAGTGCTACATGCATATCTGGAAGATGCTATGGATGCATCTCCAGCAGTCAATAGTGGTATGTATCCAGTTAAACCTAATTTTCCCTTCTGTGACTTTTAGCAGCAGGCAGGACATTCCCCATTAGTGGATATTACCACTTAAGTAAATGACCATGCCTTTGCAGTGCACCTGGTGGGGTTGAGAGGAAAGCAATCTCCATTTTTCAGCAAACTATGTCTGTAGATGACTCTTCTAATTACGGTTTTCTGTTTTTCCCTATAGTGAGCAACTAGTCTGGCTCAAAAGTGTAAATCCTTATATACGTCAGGTTGCATTATGGCAGAGGAAAAGGGACAATCATACTCTGCTGACATTTAGCTGCAGGTAGTAGAGCGCATATAAGAGGACCTATCACTGTCAATTTTCCTCTCACACCTCATGGTCTTCTTCAGGGGTGACATTTTGGATCTGGTTTGCATTTGGAGGTCTGACAAAAATGGCTGGGTCACGGAAGGTGCAGTAGAAATTACTGAACTGCACACATCCACCTGCTGGATTTAGAAATAAATAGGTATAGTTTATTCTGAGAAGCTGCCTTCCACACTGCTAAAAAAGGCATATTGCCAGATTTTCACAGTTAACCCAGGAGTTAAACAAATAAAACAAACATAAGACCTTGAAGAGGTATTTCAGTCCTTGACAAGACAACAGAAGGGCTGTTGAGTAGACTGAGAGTGGACTCATCTGCCTGATTAGATAGTAGTTGTTAAGGGCCAAATTGCAGTGAAGCAGACCTGCCCCAAACTGTCTGGACTGGCCTAATATTTGACCTATAGTTTTGCATACTTTTGAGTTAAGATTGTTTTGTCAGTTGCTTTGAAGAAATGTTCAATTTATCTATCAGGAAAATTTGTATCAACACTTTATCGCAAAGCTCAAACTGCCAGTTTTGCTTGACAGAAGATGGTATTAATTAATGCCTTGTCACTGTTTTCTGTTGTGGAAAAGCGTAACGTGCCACATATGAAAGAACCTACCTCAACCCTGCATTTGTACTAGACATGCATGTGAGTGCTATCCTATAAATTCTGCAACAGCGGAGTCAAATCTTGCTCTTCCCTAGACAGGTGCATGAGAGTTGAAAGATGCAGGTGAGCTGGTGTTATCATGGCATGAGCCATGACACTGCTGGAAAGCCATGCAATCCAGGGGAGTGACCCTCTCCAGCCAGATCACCTGAACTTGAGAGTAGATCTATTATCTGCAAGAAGAGATCCAGAGCACTGAAACAGAGTTAGTACCTGTATAGTAAAATTAAAGTAACTACTTGATGTAAGGTTAACATAATCTGACTTTTAAGAAAAGGACATCATAAATAAGATCCAGATGTTTAAGGATGAAGACACCTGTCTTCACCTAAACTTAGCTGTGCTGCATGGTAATCAGTTTCTGCCATTTCAGAGGGAGTACTTATAGAGTAAGCTACTGCTCAATTAGAGAAGATGCATCAGCCCCTGGCCTCTGCGGATAAGGTTGGCAATCTTAGAAAATGACATATAATTAGGAAAAATTATAGTGTTTGCTTTCAAAGTACTATTTGTTTTCCCAAAAAAAGCAAACTGACAGGCAAACATAACATCCAGATACAGTATACCCTCCTCAGTTATTCACATATAATGTCACCAGAATTAAAATAGGTAGTGAAATGTTTTATTTCCCAGCCACAGAAGAGGCATGACTTGCTGGTCAAAACTCCAGTGATGTTTCTTATCCAAGACATATGCTTGAAAGAGTTCAATAAAGGATTGTTTGGCTCTCTAATAGTGGAAGAAATTTTTTTGTATTCCTGAATTACAATTTTGGTGTCATGATATTGGGCTATATTTTGCACCTAAAAGGTCTAATATTTAAGGAAAGATCACAAGTTAATGTGCAATGTCAAATGATTACACATCCATCACCTTCCAGCCAATACTTAGGGCATTATGAGAAGTATAACAAGCTACATGTCATGAGTACTTTTTGAGTCCTGCTGCACAGAGATGTGCTAACTGGATATAACTTTCCAGGCTGCCCCCCAGTTTGAGGACTCATGTACAGATGTCATCCTGAAACATAAAGCCTGGATTCTGCCTGGGAGCCCAACCAAACATCCACATTAATAAACATGATGGGAGATTAAAGAGGTGCTTTCTCTCTCTGTTTTCTAAATGAGCACAGGCCAGCCATGTATTCCCAAGTGGATGAGATCCTGGCCTTGTCCTCTCTCAGTTCTTCAAAGTCACGAGTGCTCCTTAAAACATGTCCTGCTGATGCAATGCAAAACCTCTGACTCTTGTGTCTGTGGTATGCTAAACATGGCTCTTCAAGGGTAGAACAAACAGCTACAGCACAATCCAAAGTCAATAAGAAAATGCTGGTTGACTTCTGCAGACTTCTGGAAATTATCAGCTCAGTTCTACTTGTTCTGTCTCAGCTGTGTATCTGTCCCATGATGTGTGTTGTCTAAATTTGAAATTAAAAACATTCCTGAAGCAACGAATGTCTTTAAGCATTTGCATTGCACGGTGCATCAAAGAACAGCTAAAGCTGATGCTTCGCCTTTGGTAGCTATGCTTGCATTCAAGTTTCTGGGGCCTCATGATTTTAGCTTACAACATCCTCATTACCTGCTGGGGCAGATCTCACGTGCAAGGCACCTCCATGGTGTGATAGGTTTCCCTGCCTGCTGAGGCAGTCCATCTGTGCAAGCTACACCAAAGTGGAAGCTGATGCATGGACAGTATATGTGACTGGGGAGTTTTTGCAGAGCTTGAGTCCTGACCCTAGCTAGGGGTGTGCTAAAGCTCTGATAAACAAAACTGAACTCCTTTTAAAATGTAGTTTTTATAGTGTACATGCATCTCCCTTTATCTCTCCTATTTGTTCAGTTCCCTCCACTGCTCTTTAGCATGAGTGTTGATTCAGTAAAGTGTCTTCCTAAGAGAATTAGCTACCCTCTTGAGAAAAAAGCAGTGTAGAGCCTGTACCAGGGTATCAATATATGTTTTTCACAGCTCTCATCTTGAGAATAAGACCACAATACCATAACAGAGCATGAAGAAAGCATAAAATCTTATCAGGGCTTCAATTAACTTTCATATTACCTGTACCTCAAATACTCATTCCTTCTGTGCTAGAGTTAGTACTTACTTTATGAGATTTTAAACTATAACATTTTAAAGAGGCAGTCTGCCCTGTAGAGAGATTCCAGCTCTGAAAGCAAATAATGATCAAGAAATTTTGAAAGGTTTAAGAGTAAGCCCCCAAATGTCAGTCTGTATGTTTAAGCCTTTCCTGTTGATACCTAGCAAGCTAAGTTTCTTGTGAAATTTCTAGAAATTAGAAATGTATCAGAAAGCCTCTTTTTGAAAGAACCACTGTGCTTTCATGTCAAGTCTTTCCTGGAACATGAAATTGTGGAGACATAATGAATAGATGAGAGGTGTTTTTTTAGTGGTTGGGTTTTGTTGTGTTATTTTTGTTTGTTTGTTGGGGGGGAGTTTTTTTGTTTTGGTTTGGTTGTTGTTGTTGTTTGTTTTGTTTTTTTGTTTATTTTTTGTATTTAAATGACAACCAAATGACTTGATCCTCAGCAGCTCTCAATGTATGACTAGTTCAGTCTGAATTTAAATTAAGTTCATAGCTGCTTCTTCCTTTATTCAAGATATTCAAATATTCTCTTCACAACCTGCACAGAGTAACAGATAAAAATAACTGTCATGCTTAATTTATTTTAACTGTGCAGGGAGGTTGTTTGGATCTTCCATTCTGCTTCTAAGAACAGCAGTGTCTTCTAGTTCAGTAAAAGACAGTTTCTAAGCACACAAAATTGCCCCACTGGACCAGAGCAATTGTCTTTCACAGTAGCAGTAAGGAACTTCATGCAGGGAGAATACTTGCACCCAGCCTGTATCTTCAGCCCTTCCCCTGTACTTCCTCCGGCATCCACAATCAGTGATCACTACATCAGTGATGTCATCGGACACATCTCTGCCTTGTCCCTTTACTATGTTTTCTGGATCTGTTGTCAATTGGTTTGTTAACATGGAGACATTTATCATTTATCTGTCTGGTTTTCTTTTCCTTTTTTTTTTTTTCTTTTTCCTTTTTTTTTTTTTTTTTTTTTTTTTTGTATAACACTATTGTCATCTACATGGTATGCGAACTACAATGTTTACAACTACCAGTTCAGAAACCTCTAAGGAGGATGGGCAATGAATCCATGTACTGTTAGAAGTTTTGATTTGCTAAATGGGTTAGTAATTTTGATTATCTAACATATAACTGCAAAGGGATCGAATGCTCAGAAATTTAAACATTCACAGTCTGAATTTCAGGCCACCTTAAAAGAACTTCATGTAATATCCAGAAGAGGAGGCAGTCAAAATAGTCATAACTTTCAGGAATTTTAGCCTCTAGCAGTGTTTGTTGCAGTGAAAGGATCAGCAGAATAGGTTTACATTCACTGCAGACACCCCATTTAATAAGGAATTAGGTTAGCAAAGAAAGACAGATGGCAAGAGCAGACAAGACAGTTTGAGACCCAAGGCCTAATTCAGCTTTGACGTAGCTAAGCTGAATGGCAATTGAAGTCAGTGAGATGTTCACGTGTTTGTATCAGAGCTGAATTTGCTTCCCAATGTTTAGCAGAAAGAAGTGGATAGTTGAATTCAAATAGAACATTTTTTTGTTTGGAAAACAGGGATGGCCATATGAATTTTTCAGTGCTACCCTGAAGCCTGCGCTTTCAAAACTACTTGACTTTATGAGCAGAGATATTTCCTGCATAATGCAAATACAGTTGAGAGACAGTTCTTGGCCTAAGGCTTTGTATATATGTAATGAAAATAAACAGACAAAGACACAAGCAGAGGCTTGTTCAGTGCAACCTAAGTGGAATGGGATTATGAATCCTTGTTCCCTGATTCTCACCTAGGTCTCTAATTTTGGGGTTTCTACAAGAGTCACTGCTGGGTGTCTAACTGCTTAGAATTATAATGGGAAGTATATTCATTCTCTAAATAAACATTTGGAGACGTATTAATTCTCTAAATAAACATTTGGAGAATGAGCATTGGAAGATATCATTTTAACATTTCTGCCTTTCCCTTCTGTCTTGGTGCCTTCAGCTGTGGGGGATCTGAGAAGCAATGCAGGGAGACTAGAGGGATATAATCAAATAGTCTCCCTCTGTCTTCACCTGGGGGGCTGCTCACCTTTTCCTTTTTAATGGTTCAGTGTTTGCCAAATGGCTCCTGGCTTGTAATTTATTTTATTTTGGTTATAAAATGAAAAGGTAGATTTTACCCTGATAAAATGGAATATTACTTTACATTTGCTGCTGAGTAAAATGACATCTCAGACTAATATGGTTTGAGGTATATTGATTGCCCTGCCCACCTCTGTCAGGGTGCTCCTGCTGCAATCAGTGACTTGGGTAATCCTCACTGGAAAACTGTGCCTTAGTTGAAACTGTGTTATGAGAATGTTGTAGAAAATTGAAAAAGGAAGAGAAAAAGAGAAAGGAAGACATAGCATTTGTTTACTTGTGGTTTTTGTGCCCTCCAAAAACATTGTCAGAATGCTGCTTGTACAAGGAAGCAGTAAAAGATGCCTCTCTGAAGGGAACAGTCATGCTTCTACTATGTAATGACATGGCGTTTCCCTCCTATCCTGTATCAGTGCATCAGCACAAAGACAGCCATAAAGCAATGACAGGTAATCTTTCTTTGGCTCTGTATAAACACACTCCGCAAAACAGCCTGGCCTATAAAACAGAAAGAACTTGCATCTGTACCTAACAGCTTCCAACACCAACGATGCACACTTGTGGGGCAGCAGATGCTTTCCTCATGATGGTTGCTAGGTCATTGCCAGGTAGACTGTTAGCTGATGGAATATAATTGTACATACTGGAGGTTTTGGGTCTGTAATTGTTCCCACCCTGGGCACAGAAGCACCCTATGTGTGCAAGGGTTTTTAACAGAGCTCCATGCAGCTGAGAAACAGAGTTGCCTGCCTGGTAGCTTTTGTGTTCATGACTTGTCCTCAGTGCAGATGAAACATGCACGTGTGGTAACAGTGACGAGCCACATCAGCATCAGAAAATGTTTGCTTTGGAGGAACTGGTTGGGCTTCCACATCATAGGTAGCCACTTCATTTCATTTCGCCTCACTTCCTCATTTTTCATATAGCAAAGATAGCATTTACTCTGCCTTAATGGGGTGCTGTGAAATTTCACTACATTGTGAAATTTCACTACATTGAAGACTGTCAAGTGCTCAGATGTGGCAGTGTCTGGAGCTGGGTGAAAACGTTATTAGCCATGCTACACCCATGCACTGAGTCGAGGAACTTAAAACTGGCCATATCACAAGGATGGCTTTTACGTGGTGTAGCTGTTAGTTTTTGTCAGAAACACACTAAAACCAGCCTCAGTCAGAGACAGCAGAAATTCAAGCGCTAATCCCAGCAGGACCCAGACAGGATATTCTAGTATGCTTGTCTCTTGAGTCAAGTATCTGTTATCATTATATATTGTGCTGCCACTCTTTGGGTCTTTCAGGGAGGGGAGATGGAACTATTTTATTGCTTTCTTATGAGTTTTTTTTACCAGCAAACTGTATTGTAGGACCACCAGACTCTGGAACATGAGTTATTTTAATGCAAATATTCATAAGTGTTTTTTTTTTTTTTTTTTTGAGGTGCATTTTAAAGTACCCCAACTCTTATTCCTTGGAATGGTCATAAGGCACTTACTCTTATGGTGAGAAGCCATCTACCTTACACTTAAATAAAAACTTTGCTTTGTCTTAAAAAACATATTAAATGTTAAAATATAGCTTATAGCACCTTTTGTACTTTAATTGTTGAAGACCACTTCCATTCAGTTATTCACTTACTGCCTGGAAGTAATGAGGGGTATTCCACAAGTACTGAAGTTGTTTGGTACTTCAGTAAAATCAAGTGTACAAAGTCAGTTACACAAGGCACATATGCAGTAATGCAAGATGCTATCACTCTGCTATTAGCCATATTGTCATTAAACTAGTTATGATTCTTGAGGGAGGTCTAACATTACACTATGTCAGCTGTCAAGCCACAGCTCATCTGTGTAATGACCTTGGGTTTATTACTTTATCTGAAAACAAAAACTGTAGTCTCCTGGAACCACATATTATTTTTAAAATGTGGTCACTTTCATGATACTAATAGTTTTTGATTAAACAGTTTCTGGGAACAATTCTGATGTTTTTATTTACCCTATATTCCCTCGAGTTCACTTACACCAGCAGTCCTACTATGTCTAATACATCACCCCCTCATTCCCCATCCATTCTGCTACATGTTAATCCTATTTAACATAAGATCTATATATATTGCATCCCAGACTATGTTGCCCTCTATCTTACCGATACATTATTTCACAGTACTGTACAAATGCCAGTTTTGATTCAAATAGAAATGAAAAAGAGGAACTCTAAAAGAAGAAGAACTTGTACTAAACTACACAACTTTTCTTGTAATAAGAACTAATTCAAATGTCAGCCTAATTTTTCTTTGGACAATTTGTATTTTCAGAAGCTTTGGAATTTGAGCTTGTTCATCTCAAAGCTGGGCAGGCACAGATGTCACTGCAAAATCTTGAAGGTGGGTCAACAAGTCACATCATAGGCTAAAGTCTATATAGGCAGAGTTTTAAGAATTAAATGAATGTCAAGTAAAGTTTTCTGCATACCTTCAGTAGGCTATCTCTCATGGCTGTGCTGGAAGTTCTTTTTTTTATATATATTTTTCATAAATATCTGATGTCTAGACTGAACTCTCTTATCTCTTTTCTAGGGGAAAGAGATACACCACACTGACTGTATTCATAGAATTATAAGTGCTTTTTTACACTAGGAAGCTTTACAGGATATTCAGGACTTTATGGCAGCAGAACAGACTTTTCTTTTAAACTTAACCTTCCTTCAAGGAAAGCAGATATTTGTAATACTAGTACATTGATTTAAATTTATGGCTTATGTATAGTAGTACATCCTTCCATATAAGTTTTCTAGGATACAGGCCTGCAAAGATTTACACACACAGATTCATTGTTTATCCTGGTCCCAAGGAATCAGAAACAAGACTCCCATTGATTGCAGTGGAGCCAGGACTCCCGCAGCTGCTGCTTCCAGAGAGGGTAGTACTGCACAGCTGAAAGTTTACCAGATTTTGTAAGATACGGGGTCTGAGGTCAGCTTTTTGACATGAGACATCAGAACTTTCCCATCTTTGCTCTAGTCTTGCTGCATTCTAGGATACTTGTGATATATTGCCAACAAAAAAAGTGACTCCAGTCTCAGTGAGTTTGAGATTCGATAGATTTGAAAAACACTAAGGTAAATACTGACAAAAGGATACACCGTTTAGAGTTAGTGCTATATATTTTTTCATAAACTCAAGCCTGTATTGTGTCAGGAGAGGAGGAAGTTGTCTGCATATACATGAACACACACACACACACTTGCAAGTCAGAATTTCTGCAAGTACCAAACTATTCATGACTATGAGGTCTGTGGTCAAGCTCAGCCCCGTTTTGAGTCCAGCATAAAGTCAATGCAGTCTTTGAGATTGATTGAAGTCTTCAAGACAAAATTGACAAGGGCTGCCACAACAGTGATTTTCCACAGAGAGATTATTTTTAAACCTAAACAACAAACGGGAGGGAAGTTCACATCTGGAGACTTGAATGCTATCATTTTTATTCTGGCTGAAGCTGATCTTTTACCTTTAGGTTTGGGAATTTGTCTAGATCAGGTTTGGATGTTCTGTGTTTGAAGTTAATGTTATGGAGGCACTTCATCTTTGTCTACAGATCTGGTTACTAGTGGCTATGATGTGGACTTAATGCTCTGTACAGCACAGCTCTGCACAAATGACACCGATGGATCCACACCAAACCACAGCTGCTGGCTCACCAATTTTCTGGGGAAGCCTGGACCTAGGTCCAGCTTTAAATCATATGGCCGTCTCACCCTTGTGCAAAACCTGTGCTTTGCTTAGCCTTGAAGTTTGGGGTTGGCTTGGCTTCTGATCTTTGTGGCCTATGCTTCTCTCTGCTCTGAATTACAGGGACAGCAGACCGATGTTTGGGCTGTGGCAGTTCTGACCTAAGGAAGGCTTGTAATAGGCTGTGGTACAAAACAAAAAATTATTAAAAGCAAGCTTTCCAGTGTGTTTCCCAAGTTTACTTCTGCCTGTTGACTTTTCATTTATTGCAAACTAGATGGTGTGTTGGTTGCTCTCAGAAAAGACTCTGATTTGTAAATGGCATAAGGTCTTTCTGATGGACCTGCCAAGCAGGCTGGAGTCCAGTCCTCATGCTCAGCATTAATGCTGTGAAGAACTAACTTTTAGTCCACCCACAATTTATTGTGCTGCCTGATGCTTCCTTATCTCCTCATACTGCAGAAAAGCTACAAGTATTGCCGTTTTTCTCCTCTCAAAGGAAGCCCTTCCACCAGTAGGTCCAGTTTCTCTTTGACTGACTTGCCTTCAGTTCAGATGAGGTGGGGGATGTCTGCCATTCCATGCCCAACTAGGCACTTGTCTGACCCCCCACTGCAAGAGCCTCAGTGGGAGGAGTGTTGAACTACAAAAAATCACCCACCTTATAGCCTGCTGAGGAGTACTGATGCCACTTTGCTTCAATAGAGAGGGAATACTGTTCCCTGACAGTGCCAGTGGCAATTTTCTAATCTATAGTCTTCATGTGACTAACCAACACATGGGCCTTGAATTATCTTGCAGTAGTACTGGCACTTACACAGCACTGTGTGTTTATATGGACAGAGAGTGTCAACTTGCATCTACCAAAACATAGATTTTATTCAAGAGAGGATTTCTCCTTAAGGACAAAATTAACAGAACAGAGTTAGCAACTCTGTATTGGTAACTCCAGTACATTCAGTGTTAGTTATTCACATTGAAACAGTCAGAAGCCACCAGAACTGCTTTACAACCTACTGGAGATAGTCCCTATAAACACTGTTTGATGCTCACATTGCTATCATAAGATGCATGGTGTCTCCACCTGAAAAAACAGACAGCAGATATGTTGAGGAAGAGACATCAGATGACTTGAGTAAGGGATGCAGAGACCAGTGCCTCTGAGCAGTGATCAGATATGAAGAGTTAATGGCTTTAAGTCTGTGTTCTCTCTGGAGAATATCTCTCCGATTGCTTCTCACCTCTGAGACCTCTCTGGAGGACCCTAAGAAAGATCTGCAAGACATTTTTTCACTAAGATCTTTTTGGCACATGCATCTTATATTCATGCCTCAACCTCTACTACCTGATTTGAGTTTTCCTCACTTTATGCAGTGGAAGTGAGAAAGGGAAGGTTTGTTTTGGGATCAGACATTACATCTGACTTGAAGTCCTTTTTCCTACAGATATTTGTATTGCCTAGGTTTTTCATGATGCACACATGGCACTGGAAGAGTGATTTGCATCCAGGGAGGATGAGTCCAGTAATAGTAATCACTCCCCATCAGTTTGTTCTTGAGAAGCTCTAGCATCTGTTAAAGAGTGTGCTAATCTTCATATGCATGGCAATGCATGTTAGACCAGAGCATTACTTTCTGGTGGTACCATCAAGCTGTATCAGAGTGCTCTCTGCTTCAGAGGCATCCACGCAGTGCAGCAGTGCTCAAGGGAGTGCTGTGCAAATATGCATGAGGCTGAAGGGAAAGAGGCAGCAGGCAGGAGGGAAGGGAAAATCAGAGCCAGCCACAGCAGAGAAAGGAGCATTGTCTAGTACTGACAATGTACAGCTGTGGGTCTGTTGCCCATGGCTAGCTCTTCATTATCACACACACCTGACTTGAAATCGTAGTGTCAACCCTCTAGGCTTCAGCTAGGAGTGATGTACTGGCTGGGGCCAAGTGAATTTTCCCCTTGAATCTGAACAGCAAAATTTCTGGAAAAAACTGAGCTCTGAGAGAATTAAATCACTTTGAATTCCACTAAAAATTCTGTATAGAGAAAGTTGAAGGGAGTATTCTGGTAATGTCAAAGCAACATTTTTAATGTATTCCAAATGAGATATTGGGTTTTTTTGTTTGTTTGTTGTTTTTTTGGTTGGTGGGGGTTTTTTGTTGTTTTGTTTTGTTTGTCTTTGGAAATGCCTCCAGCTGGCATTGAAACTTCAGATTATGAAGAAAACAGGCTTGTTTTTAAAAACTGTTCCATTCAGAAAGTTTCAGTTTGGGTTCAGCATGGTAGAATCCCCTGCTCTGCTTTTGATTGTTCATTTTCACCAGTGAATCAAAACATTACCCTGCACTAATGCTGACAGTGTTTTCAGCCTCTTGACTGAAGAGCATGCAGCAATAATTTTTGCCTCCTTCTCTTCCCTGCCCAGCACCATCCCAGCAGGCCATGCCCTGTAGGGACCATACATGGTTGACTTCCAAGCCCACTAGCAGTGGAGGGCTGAGAAATGTGTCTCTGCAAAATAGAGCTCTTGGAAGAAGAGCTGTTAGTTACACAGAAAGCAAGACCTTCACCACTGCAGGTCAAGTCAGATCAATTCCTTTGAAGTACTTAACTGTATTTCATTGTTACCTTGCTCTCGGCCTGATACTATTCAATAATCCTGTTCTCCAAACATGGTGTTTTCTTTATAGGATGGCTCATCTGGGGGACTTTTCTTCTGATCCCAGTTATTTGGGGCTTCATGAAGAAGTGTTTAATGAAGTAGGATGATACAAGATGATCCATGGAATTAAATTTGGATACCCATGTTATTAAATTCAAGCACATGGCTCATCCTTTTCTGTTAGGGAAAATGCCCTTCCTGGGAATTCAAAGACTACTAGAAAGGTTACATTTTTCTCCAACTTATCTTTTAAGAACAGGTCTGTTCTCTGGAGGTATCCTTTATTTTTCATGGACATTTTTTCTCACCTAGTTGAACAACATGACTTTCAGCAACCTGTATCACCATAATTCACTAACCTAACCACTTACTATTGAAAAAAATTATTAGCTTTCTGTAAACTTTTCTGGCCAAACTTTTCTTAATATAATTGTACATAGTTGAAAATGACTGAACAGATTAGAGGAAAATTAAGGCTGGAGCTCGTGGGGCAGTCAAATGCTTTTATAGTGGGTAATATTGGTACACATCAGGTACCCCAGGCATCATAACTGGAACCTCAACCCCCATTTGGCACTTGCTGCTGTAAGCAGATTTGCTATTGAAGTTCTGCCCACAGCAGAGCTCTTCCTGAAGAGAACGTCTTGCTTGTGTGCCACTTATTTTCCTTGTAAAAGACAAAAAAATTGCTTCTCCAGTGCTGCTGGTGGCAGGTTGTATACTTCTTCAGAGTAAACTGGGCATAGTTTCTTTGGTATCTGCATCAGAGCCTGTGTTCCCCTCCCTGATTTTCTCTTTCTGGGACTGGTTATTTACAATATGCAATCTCTATGACACTCAGGGACCCATCTTTAAAAATATTATTGCATTAGAGTGTTTTTCAAGCCAATTTCAATACTTCTCTTTATTTCTAGTGTATTGTGGCAAATGTCTGCCCTGACTGACTTCCCAGGCACTCAGAGTTCAGCAGGCAGGCTCAGGGTGTAAGGTCCTGATCCTGAAAGTACATGTGGATTTTTTTCTAAGGGGTTTGGTGGCCCTGCTTGCAGTATTTGCAGCTGTTAAACTGTGAAAGTTGTCCTTTGACACCAGACTGGGCTTAATTCCTTTTAGTCGATGGATTAGAGGAGTACCCTTCTTGATGTTGGATGAGAGAAAAGAGTTGCTTTCAATTACAGATTTTAAATACTCTGAACATTGTCTGCAGCTTTCAGCCCTGATGTTTCCTCTGTAGTTGTAATGAGTAGAGAAAATAGAGACAGGCAGGCTACAGCCTCTGTGGTAGGTTGTGGATTTGCTTATATTTGGCAAATGTTTGGCACATTATAAAGATAAATCAGTAAAGTAATCACAGTATTTCCAGCTCTATGAATTCTAAATCCTGACATATAAAATAAGTGAAGAAAATAAACAGTGTGTGATCTTTCAGTAGCTTCCTCATATGTCTTATTATAATTTCCTCATTGCATTCAACAGTGCTTAAGAATATTGTCTGCAGTCTCTTAAATACCACAGAGAAGGAGACCCATATTATCACAGCTTTGCAGGGTTTGTCCATGCAGCTAGAGCAAGTATTTTCCAGATTGCATTCCAGATTTCATCCTCAGTCAGGAAGCCCAGAAACTACTATTTCTCTTCTTGTCTCTTAAATGATAGCAAAGACTCTCCCCAAATTGATTTACTCCATGAGCTGGAGATTCAAGGACCCCAAGTAGCACTAGTTTTGAAGCACAAGTTGTACCAGTAGAACTGGGAATGATTTCTCTCATGCTAAGTGCTCTTTTCTTCCCAGGCTAGTGCAAGTGAAAACTATCTATCTTAGTTAACTCTCCCAATTTACTAACCCCCTGATGACCTCCAGCTTCTGTAACAAAAAATCCAGACTGAAATAGCAGCAGTGGAGAATTTCCAGTTGTCAGCCCTCTTCTTAGTGTGCAACTGCATATGGTATTTAGCAACTTCAACACTTTACCCCACCTCCCTGGTAACCTAACCACATCTAACAATATAAAACTGCCTAAGTTGGTCAGCAGAGGGAAGAATTTATTCCATCTCCCCACCAATTTGTCTATGTACCCCTATTTCTCCAGCAATAAAGATGTTTCTATCACAGCACAGCGTGTTAAGAAGAAACCTCTTACCACGTAACAAAATCTGGGCAGCACAACAGTCTATTTAAAAAATCGACAGGTTTAAGTAATCTCATTTACTTGAAATTGAACAATATATATACCAAACTCCAGTGAAATACAGTGATCAAGACCTTCTGCTGGTCTAAATAGCTGCCTGCTACTAAATAGTATTCTTTCTTTTAAGCTTTAGGATGCTTACAAACTACAGTGCAATGCTGTCTAGAGGTAGCCACACTGGCTAAGGAGCAGTACAGTCATCTTAGCACAGGGTTATGCTCAAGTGAATAGATAGCCTCTTTCTCAGCAGGGCTAATTAGCTTAACCAACTCCTCCCCGCCCCCAAAAGCTATCATATTGCTGCCACTGCTGGAGCAGACTCATCTATAGCTGGAGGGAATCTGTAGCCAGTGATGCATTACATACTGTGGAAATATTAAAAAAGGAAGCTGAACTGATTTTTCATGTGTGAGAAAGTGACCCATTTTTGCATTTGCCTCCTTTTTTCCACCCACCTTTTCTTCTCCCTTTGTTCTCCCACCTACAAGCAACCAAACGTGCTACTGCTACATCCTTTTTTCCTACATCATGGCAAACCCATCATTTGCAGCAAATGCCTAACTTCTGTGAATGGTCAGTTTTGATTGCAATATAGCCTATTTTTTTCTGGTTTGGCAGTGCCATCACAAGCAGAACCTCACAAAAAACTGTGACAGTAAGAAGGTATTTTGTGATGCTGTGTACCCAGAATATGCCCCACATTCTTGCAGTCTTGTGACAGACACTAACAGACACATCACCACAGCACCACAAGGCAGGGTAGTGCTAATTAGCCTAAATTACAGATGTAAAAGATATGAAAAAACTTGGACCCACAGACATATTTATGTACCTACACTTCCAATCTAAATTAAGGGTATAACTTTGTCTCTACATACCTTTGTAGACCTGAAGATGAGGGACTTTTTGTGGGGTCATGATAAACTGTGTGGAGCATCAGCAATTGGAAATTATGTTTCCCAGGACCTGGACCAGCATCTTTATTAGTGCTCAGTGCGTCCAGAGAGCTTACTTGTTTACACTGGGAGGAACTGCTGTGTTTAAAAGACAGGAGCCACTTCCCTTCTTTCTGAAGCAACTGAGTCCCTAGGTTTGCATGCCAGTGTCTGTGCAGCAACACAACTCGTCTCTACCCTTGATTTTGAGTGACCCACTTTATCTCTCTGCCAGCTGATTATTCCCTCTATTCTTTTTTGGGTTATATGCTGGGAAGTTCCCTCCTCCAAGGCTGATACAGCAAACTCTACTTCTACACAAGTATCTCTATCGTCTCATCTGAAAGGATGATCACTGTCAAACAGACATTGATGACAATGTAGCAGGTAGTTTTCTATCATGAGTAAATGTGGATGACATTTTGCACTGCTGTACTGCATTCTGTGGTTTTGTAAACTTCTTTAGGGACCAGCCTCTGTTTCCCCCGTGAGCAGTTACAGAGGATTCGTATGTGACTGTGCACAGTGCAATGGACATCTGAGCACACCTTTTGCAGCAGATGGGGAATGAAAATGGAGGTCTTGAGACAGCAAAAATTGTTATTAATTTATTGTTCCTTTTTTATTAATAATTCCTACAGTTATTAGCCTTAGCAGTTTCTTCCTGTAACCTCAAAAATATCGTAGTGTGAAGCAGGAAATACTGCTGAGTTGGTATGAGTTTTGAGGGATGTTGCAGGTTGCGAGGCAGGTTGCAAGGGTGCTGCAGGAAAGTAAGGGGCTGTCTGAAAATGAGCTATTCCACTTTTACCCTCTGACAAACTACTGAAACACTTCAACTGTTGAACTTCCAGAGTAAGCATCTATCTTCCATCTGTTACCAAAAGGATACAGAACTGTTAAAATAAAGGAAAAAGACCAGAAACCTGAGAGGTCGGGCCTCCCACATGCTGAATACACCCTTACTCCGTCAAGTCATTGACCTCTATGGAACCACTCCAGAAGAGTTTCAGGGGACTGCCACTCTATCTCACCAGCTGCTAAGCTTTTTCTTTCTTCCTACATGCTGGCAGTGGAAAAGAAAGAAGAAAAAAAAATCACTTTTTTTCTATAGATTTAAAAAGGGGAAATGCATGGAAATATTTTGTTTCTGAAACTTTAATAAGAATAGTGGTAACAAAATTGTCTAGTCTGGTTTTGGTGTTTTCTTGCATGACTCAGTTTTGTGCAATGGAGGAGTTTCAAGCTGAAAACCCTCTCATGGGTATAGAATTAAATGAGGTGGAATGAAAATAAGAGTATGCCACAGGCCATGGTATGCACCAACAAACGAAGTATGTACCTGATGTGTCCAAGTGTGCAAGCACTAAATTAGTCACAGGTTATAACGCCCTTTTCATTTCATGGTCTTCACCCAGACACTTCTGCCTACTCAGGGTCATGATTCTTCCTTTTGTCATGTTAATGCACCTTCTGAATTAGGAAGGTCTTGGCAAAACCAAAGAAATTTAAATAGTTATGATCACTTCTCTCAGCTGAATGAATTCTAGTTCTTCAGTGACAGAAACATACCACTTCTGCAGTCATTCACAGAGTCTTGTAGGACAGACAAAATTGACTGTCACTCAAACACAAGTAGGAGAAAACCCAACTTGAAGTTTAGGCTGAATTTTTAAATTTCTGAGAAGGAGGCTAATGATGCCTGGCTATGTTACCCATCCTATCACTGTTCTAAGCTCAGGTAAATATAACATCATAGGAAAAAAATACACGAGGGTTTTTCTTTTTTTTCCCTACACGTCAGATTATGGCAATCTTCTACCAGTCCTGAAATACAGTGGACATTGTCTGTAATAAACCCTGGAAGAAGCCTGCACACTGTTTATTTTGGCAGTCCTTAAATTCTTTAGTGATTACTTCTGGTGACTTGCATATGCCATATGGAATACTTTCCTTAGTTAGGAAATAAGTTGACCCAGGACATTGCCTTGCTGACCAGAGCCAATCCTTTATCTTCGGCAAAAGTGAAAAGATGCCATGTGATCCTAGAGCAACAGGGTTCACAATATGCTTGGCAAAATTTCACATGAGAAGGAAAGGGAAAAGAGAAATGAGACAGTAACAGGTACGATGAGTTAATATATGTTGAAGCATCTAATAAAAATAACAGTCAGAGCAGCAGGGCACAGCAGTGGAGGAAGGGAAAAAAACACAACACAACTGTGGAGTTAGTACTTTAATTCTTTTAGTGAGAGAGGCAGCTCCAATGTGGTACGTCCTTGTGATCACAGAGCATCTTGAAGAGTGGTAGTTAGCAAGAAACACAGTAAAAAGACACAGAAGTAGGCGCAGTGAAAAGGCAGATTTATTTACTAGTAATACTGTACAGAGAAAAAAAAAAAGAGAGAAGCCACAGTTACAGCATGGCTGTTGCTGGCAGTGTTCTTGGTTTTTTATTTTTGTTTTTTTGTACTCATTTTTTTAATCTGAAGAAAAAACATAACAGTCAAAAAAGTACACTTCAGGTTACAAAGTACAGCAGCTATCCCCAGCAATTCTAATCCAGTGTTAGCACAGCAGTTTTTCCCCAACAAAATGGGATTTTATTTACATTAGCTCACAAAGAAAGTGGGAGACTAAAGCTTAAAAAAAATCTCAACCACAACCTACATTCACCATTAAAGCTGCATTTTACACAACATTTTCTTGAACCCCTGTAAAGAGTCATTCTTTGTCTATGGAGTGAACATGGTTGGGAGGGGTAGGAAACCTTCAGAACTGTGATCTTTGCCTTTGTCCTGACCTGCTCTTGGTTGGCTACCTTTGCTGCACTCAGATTCAGTGGCCACTGGAAAAGCAAAAAGCTTTCAAATGGATTTATCTCCTTTATCTGCTCTTAAGCAGTGCCTACATCCATACTTGCAAAATAACAGGGACAAAATTTGAGCCCATCATCAGTAAAACACCTTAATCATAGATATGGGCCTATCTTAACCTATCCTCAAGGCTACCCCTAACCAGAACGGTGCTTAAGTATGTGCTACACTTCAAGCAAGTGCTTAAGGTTAGTGGAGCTTAAGCGCCACATTCAATTGGGACTTTATATGGTTGCACAAAACCTTCTTTATTTTGGGGTTTGCTTCTCTCTGACTGGCACATTATCTTGGAGGGATACCAGTAGCTTCTTGGCAGCTAATTTTACTGAGCATGCCTTTGCATGCTGGATCAGTCTGTGGGGAAGTCCACATTTTCTCCTGGCTCCTTTATCCTACCAACAGCAGCCTGAAAATTAGGGGGTGGCTTGTCTTCTGCTCCTGTAAGTAGCTTCTGGATGCTAGTATTTTATGCACTTGGGCATATCTATCTCATATGGGCTTGGGGGCTTAGCACGTTCCCACAGGAATGGGAAGAGAGACAGCAGATTTACCTAAATAGTAAGATTTTAGTGGAATCCACTGTTTGGGCAACCCATGGGATGGCAGATGAATAGATAGGGAGAGTGCTCCTCTGGTATAAAATCTGGCCTTGGAATCTAGGAAAATGCAGGAAGATGTCCAAATGCCAAGGACAGGATACCATCATTTCTTTTTACTTGGGACTCATGCCAACAAGCCTGAGGTAAGATTTTTAACCCTGGTCTCCCTTTTCTTCCCTCTATGCTTGCTCATAGGAGACCACCAAAATGGAAGCAGAGACGGGGGGAAAAAAGGAGGAGCTGAGCAATGGTGTCCAGAATGAGAGCAAGTACAGAGACACAGGACAGACAGAGTCTGGAGCAGAGGTATGTAGCGGGAAAAATTTGGAAGAAAAACTTACACTGCCTCTTTTATGTTGTGTCTGCGCACAAGTATGAAATTCACCCCCACTCTCTTCAGGCACTGGGGGTTCTGAGAGTTCCTGGAAGGTGTTTTTCTACTTACAAACACAGTCAGCAAGGAGACCATGCTCTAAATCCCTCTCTGCAGAAAAGTGCACCAGTTTCACAACACCATTTAATAATCTATCTAATTAAAGGAACGAATAGACACAGATAAAGCAGCATAAGCCTTACTTGTAGCATATTGTTTTAAAATCTAGATCCTATAAGTATTTGTGCATGTGCTTAAATTTCACTTGTCTGGGTTATCCGATTAAACTAAAAAGGGCTTCTTGGGTGCTTAATTTTATGCTCATGGGCAAGTCTTCAAGTCTCATAGACCTACTGAATAGATATTCAAGGTCTAAATTCAGGTATGAATCCCTAACATACCAATGCAAGTTAAAAATGTACAAATATACCCAAACTGGTGGACTTGAGTTCCTTAGCTAATTCTAAAAAATTGAGGTTTTTCTTTTCAATTCTAAAGTAGATTGATTCTTAAAACAAACCCCTAAATCCTCCTTTGAGATGAATTTGGGAAACAATTGCAGGAAAGCTTTGCAATACAATAACAGCAAAACCCCTCAAAATAAGAGAAGCTTTTGCAAACTGGAGGAAGGGGCTCAGAATTCTTCACAAGTTTGCCCTTAAGAAAAGTGGCTTGTTCTTAATCTGCTGAACAGCCTAAGTGGAACCAATACAGGAAAAAAGCTACAGATTTTGCAAAACACTTTGAACCCATGAGGAAAAAGGCTCAGTTTTATAATGCATTGATTTTAAATATAAGTGGGACATTTTTAAAAACTTCATGCACCCTTGTCACTATTTACAAGCTAAGTTGTTATTATTATAAGTTTATATTACAAGTTGGATTTATATTTCCTTTGGACTAGATGACAATCCATTTATATTCTAAACTTAATAAATTCAGCCATTTTATACAACTTACTCTTTTACATACAAAAATTACAGTCCGCATTTTTGTTGGATATTGTCATAGCCTGCAACCTCTGATTAAGATCAGAACTAAAGTTTACTCTTGCTGCCCAGAAGGCTCATGAAACATAATCTGAGCAAATCCTAAATGTTTTAATAGATAGAGAGAACTGGTTGAAATCGAGTGAGTTTAGAAAAAATAGACTCCACGTCTCAGCCTGTGGGAAAATCCTATTTTGTTCTACTCTTTCCAGTGGCACCATCTCTTGCATTTTGAAATCTAATGTTGGATAAAGTATGACAAAGTGAAAAAACATGTAGTTCTCCTATTTAGCTATACCTCTCTACTGAAGTAGGTAGCTATAGCCTACCATGTTGGCTTTCTAAATAAAGCAGTTTGTCTAGCTACAGAAAGCATAGGTCCACCTTTTCTGTGAAATAAATTTACTTATTTAGCTGTGTTCATAGCAGGTATATTGGATTCTACTCTTCTAACTTTACTCTTTAAAAAGTGTTGTGATCCTGCTTCCTGGAGAAAATTGTGGTTAGGTCTACAAAAGATCCCAAGAAGCTGGGCATTGTCATAAAAGTATGAAAAAGTTCAAAGGCTCAATGTCATGGGAAGGATGATATTTCCAAACTCAATCTCCAGTTAGGGTTTGTATCTCATTACAAAAATATTTATTCCTTAAAAAAATACACAAATGTAAAATACTGCGTTTTCTATTATATCCCCACTTACTTTCCAAGTATGCCATTTGGATGTTGGACCAAACCAAAAGGTAGAACACCTTTTACTTCTCTAGCAATTCTGTATACTGTCTTTCTGCTCTGATTCATCCACTGTATTTCTATGATTTTAAGTATGAAGAATCAGCAGTGAACTTAGGTACAATGTCAGGACTCTAATATATTAGCTGTCATGGAGGTCCCACTTAATATTTGCTCATGGACACCACTGCTGTGGTAGCAATGCTGACTTGAGACCTGATCCTACCAGATGCTAAGGACCACTTTGGTTTGTGTTTTTCTCAGCAGAAGCAGCAATGCTCAGAGTTAGCTCTAGGATTACACCACCCTGGGCAAACTCAGCAGTGCATAAAATTGGTACAGGTACACAAATAACACCCAAACTACACCCTGTGTTAATCACTCATGCCCTGATCTTGCAGACACCTACATACATTCTTCCTGTGTGTAGTCTTGTTGACTAAAATAGGTCTACACAATTAGGTGTATGCATTTCTGTTTGCAGGGCTGAGGTCTTCTATTGCACTGGTAGAGGTACGCTTCCTGGAGAAGGGCTTGTGCACACTTCTCTTGTGGGGGATTGAAAGATAATGTTGTGTTTATACAGCTTTGGAATACAGCCTGCACTTTTTGGAAAAAAATAAAGAAAAAAAGACACAAAAAGAGAAAGGAAACCCAAGAGTGCTAAGGCAAACTGTCAAATGGCACATCATACCTACTTTGTCATTCATTTAGATAACATCACAAAGGCAGACCAGAGGAATTCTGTAAACATATACCATACAGTACATCAGCCACGGGAAATTAAAAAAAGAAAACAACCCTGTAATTCTTTTCTTTCTGTATTGATATTCTTGTAATTGAAAGAGATTGCCTAGCCAGTAATCATAATGCTGTGTTTTTTTGATTTGCATTTTTCTTCTGTTAAAAAAAAAAAAAAAAAAAAAGAAAGAATGGAAATAAAATGCAGTGGTTTGCAAAAGAAACAGTCCCTGAATGCAACGAGGGACGACATGGAAAGTGGGTTCATAGAAACTTAGAAAATACAAAATATAAAAAAGTTTCATAGGTTACTTTTTCCCAGTCTAGGAAAAGATACACTGAAAAGAGGTGTTTTTTTTTTGTTTTTCTTACAAAAGTTAAGGCGAGCAGTTTGTTGTGGCAAAATGCTATCACTGAACCATTTCTGACTCTACTTTTTTGTATCCCCTCATGCTGAAATTGAAAATGTACATGTGATGGCGTAAGTTAAACAGACAGGGAGTTCACTTAAAACAATACAAAAACCCCTTCCCATAATGATCTTTACCAGAATTTCTTTCTGCTTGACCATAGAGCGGACCTCTTCCTTCGCACCTGATTGTGCATGAATTTCCACAGGCAGCCTCCTATCCAGAGGTGAGGGGAAAACTGACCCCTTCAAAGCCCAAAGCAGCCCTGGAAAACTGGTTTACATTCATCAGCCTAGGCTATCGCATCTGAATTGCCCGGTAATGTGGCTGCAGGCTAATGGCTAGAAGGGACAAGCTGATGTCCAGGCATGGCTGCTGCCCTTGTGGAGGAGGATGATTGGAGTAAATGTGTTTCAGACAACATAGCTAAGGTCCTTCAAGTTCAGAGTGATTTGCTCCCATTTTATGTTTTTCCTGACCTCAGACGTGGAACTGCCTTTGACCCGTAAAGACAAAAACCCTATGCAGACAAACCTTTAGCTTTTCTGGATCTATCGGGACCCATTAACCATGGAGTTCATATGAACACATAAAAAACACCGGCCTTCCTAGGCACTCAATGTTAGCTACAAGTACTGAGCAGTAGGTATTTGGCAGGTTTAAGGTTTAAGGCTTGTGCTCTACTTCTAACCACTAAAGGGCCACTTCTGGACTCTTGTGTGCCATCATCTCCCTGCCATGTTGTGCCTCAGACAGTGCAGTGGTCTCAGACACGTTCTGGTCCCAGCCTCAGCAAGCATCTCCCAAAGCTGGCCGCTGAGGGAGTAATCCCCAAAATGCTGAGTCTGTGCTGAACCAGAAGGTCATCTGACAGGGGAGCACGTGGCTGAAGAGATGCATGAACAGAGCGGGTTAGGGTAAAGACAACATCCCAAATTTCCTGATTGGAAGGCTTTGGGAAAAATGTCCACAGTGGAGAGGAGTGACAGGAGGAAAGAGATTGGGCTGAGAAAACACTGGGAGGCCAGGGTGGCCGTGAAGGTGGCATCACACCCAGAGAGGAAAGGGTGGTGAGCAATGACATGACTGACCAGGCCAGGAGGAGATGGCTGGAAGATTTGTTTTTGAGTGTTACTGGTGAGGTGAACAGGCCCCGGAGTGAGCGAACTATTGCAAAGCACACCTGGCTCCCACAGCGCTCACGGGGTAGGGGTGAGACAGAAAGCGCTTCAACCTTTGCGTTGCAGTGCTTTGGGGGTCCTAAACATGCCTGGGGACAGCCTCGCCAGGCCACCCTGAGGTTGAAAACTCAGGGTCTCATTTTAAGAAATGTTGAGACTTGTCAATGCTTAGCATTTCTGGGAGAAAAAAGAAAAAAACACACAACCCAACCAAAAAAAAAAACCAAAACACAGGTTGCTAGTTTCCAACAAAGAGCCACCAGACCTATTGCCACAATGCGGGGCTCTGCGGCCGTTCCCCTCTTTGATAAAACTTAACCACCTAAGCCTGAGTCAAGGATGATGTGCAGAGCTTCTGTGTATGAGTTTGGTCCTTCTCCCATCCAAAAGCCCCCCAGGGGAGATGGAGGGGCGTACGGATGTCTGTGAAATGCGGCCACTGCAGCAGATATGAAGGCCAGGAAAATTTCTACAGAAGACATTCAGATGTGGCTGTCTTTTCCTACTCTCTGCTTAATTTTTTTTTTTTTCTGACTATCACCTGGGCAGTGGTGAGAAGTTATACTGACCAGCTCCGTACTGACGGCTGAGTGACCTAACGCAGGAACTACCTCTCGCATTTTTTTGTGTGTATGTTTTCAGTGCGCCTCATATTACCACCACCATGAACAAGTGTCTCTTTTACTGGCACAGAAAGAAAAGAGTACAGAGCAAGAACTCTGTTTAATCGGATGCTCTGAACTAACAATTAATGCAGTAAAAGCACCATCCATGAAAGAACAGAAATATCATAGGAACCACCTCAGACTGAAAAGAGGCTTTTTGTTGTTTTCTTTTTTTTTTTTTACTTTTTTATTTTGTGTTTCATTTGCTTATTGATTTTTCAAGTCTGATAGATTCAAAGACACTTCAAAATAATCTTCAGTACTTTGTATCACTATCAGAAAATATAAATCCTGATTTTTAATCTCACTTCTGTAGTTATAAATCCAGACTAACTCCACTAGTGTGAGTGAAGCTACACTTAAGCAAAACCAGTGTGAGACAAGAATCAGGCTCATAATACCTCACCATGAAAAAGCTGGCTGCTTTTTCACTGTAGTTAGAAGAATCAAAGGACCGAGAAACAAACATCTACTGATTTTGGATGTCTTTGCCTTTTTGCATTTTCGCTTGGAGTTGTTTTTAACACGCCTGATTTTCAGAGGGCAGATGAAGAAAAATTTACTGGAAATCAGGCCTCATTGAAGTGTCCCACACCAGAAAATGAAGCATCCAAAACCACCAGTAGTTTTTGAAAATGTTAGCTTTGCAGCTGTAGGGTCTTCTCCTGAAATAGCTGCTCCAACAAAACTCTAGTGGGCCTCCACAAGAGCTTTACCTGGGTAAGCAGGGCAGGATCAGACCCATCACCTGCTATTACATAGGTGCACTGGAGGTACACTCTTTAAGAAATTACACTTCCCTAAGAATTACAAAATACAACTCTGACCCTGCCCCCATTCCCAGAACTGAGAATTTCGTCACTGAATCCAGTGGGAACAGAGTCAGACTGTGAGACAAGTTCATTTATATTCTAAGGAAATAGAAAGCAATATCTCTCATCTACTGGAGTTCAGCAGGAAAACTTCATGTATAAACATTGGCAGAGTTACTGAAAGGCAAGTAATTAGATCAGTGACTCCATTTCAGTTGGTGTGACAGCTGCATCTTTTTCATGTCAAGTTAATTTCAACTGTAATTTGGGGAGATGAAGTACACATACAATACTGTAATCTGGAAGATTTATATAAGGCAAAATCATCATTCACACATTTTCTAGAAAGAATAATTAAGGTCCACTTTTGGTATCACCAATAAGCAGAAATGGCTGATGGGTTTTTCTGACACTGCAAACTAAACTGGAAAGTTACTATAAAACAAAACTATGCAAACTTTTTGGGAAAGACTTGTCTGAGTTTTAGCAAATTAAAACAGTAAAATTATCAAAGACTTCCCCCATGAAATAAAAAATAGGATCTATAAAATAATGTTTAAGTGTGATTTTTCTTAAAAAAGAGAAGCAATATTTTTTTAAGGCTCTCATATCTGGCTGCTGTGAAACTCAGACTCCCACAAAATCCTAGGAATCTGATCAAGCCTGTCAGATATCCAAAGAAAAACATAAAACGTGTTTTCATTATATATAATATATATATATATATAAATCAAATAAATATGAAATCATTTGTTCCATTTCCCATTTATCTCTCACTCTGCAATATTAAGGAAAAAACAAAACAAAACAAAAAAAAGCAGCAAAAACCTCCCAGCCCCTCCCCATACCCCAAATAGTACGTCTGATGGGAAAATAATCATGTGTTCCTCTTCCTGAAGAACTAGAAAACAAAGCAACCCAACTGCAAGGCAATGGAGGCATTCACTTCCAGTTCACAGTATTGCAGTTAGAAGTACAGTGAGGTCTAGGTAAGTGACGGAGCAGGAGCTGCCCAGAGCGGGGAAGGAGGAGTTGTTCACATGACAATACAGCATTGACAGCGCTTTTTCTTTTGTGTACCTGGGGCAGCTTCCAAGGGCAGGCTCTCTTCCTTCCCCTCGGGAGAGGAGGGCTCTGTCGTGTCTGACAGGGGCCTGCCAGAGACCAGCTCAGCGGCGTTCCCGTCCATGGTGGAGACGTCCGTCACTGTCTTCTCCCGCAACGACTTCTCATCATCTTCGTCTATCAGGACTAGCTCTGCCTTGATGGTCTCATCATAGCCCAGCACTTTCTTCGTCTCCTCTTCGTCATCGATGTTCTGGTAGCCCATAAATATCATTGTCACCGGCTGATCTGCACTGGCCTCCGGGGCTTCGCCACTGCAGGGTTTGTCTTGGGGCTGAGGGTTCACAGAATGCTCTTTGCTGGGTTTGTGTACCATTTCCAGCTTTGCCTCCTTGAAGAGCATTTGCTCCTTCATATGGCTAAGGTTTCCATCAGCTACTGCATTTCTGTCTGACACAGTCATGGTTTCATACCCTCCTTTTACACTTGATTGTCCAGCTTTTTGCATAAGTTCATCTACGTCCTTTGAGCTTAATTTATGTACTCCATTTTCTACCACTGTGCCACCAGAGTGAGCCTCATAGACTACCTTGGTACCATCATCATAGACTTTGAATCCTCTTTGATGGGCCTCATCTGGGCCAATAGGTGAAGCAGAGACAATCTTGGTCTCTCCTGTCTGTTTGTCTTTCTCCACATTAATTTCCATGGTGCACAAAGCTTGAATGAAAACAAGAGAGGAAGTGCATGTTACAACAAAAAAAGCCAGTGAATGGTTAATTGCCAAACAGACAAAGAAAACTACGGTGCCCCTTTTCCTATCTCCTGCTTCTACAGGGTCAAGCATTCTACGTTAGAGGTGGGACGCAATGCTGTGGACAGAGATAGTTATTACACTACAGCTTTTTAAGCAGCTGGAGGCTAGGCTTACAGGCTGTGGCAAACAGGACCTAGTCTTCCAGCTCATGCCACATGGAGCTGTCTCATCAATTAGGAGCGCCAAGAGCACTTGTGTTAGGTGTAATTTAGACAAAGGAGGTGACAGCATGCAGGTTGCCCTCAACCTTTCCATTCTGAACTTGCCTCAAAATTCAGAGAGACACTCATCTCCAGGAACCTCTCTACTTTCTTTTCCTTCTCTACTATCAAACTGACCATTAGCTGATAACAAGTTTTGTTTGCTGCAAGTAACACCCTGACTGTTTTGTTATCAGCGCCTGTTCTTGCTTAACTCTTCCATCCGTAGCATTCAAAACAATTTAGAGAGGTGAAGAAACATTGTTTACCCCTGTTCTACACGTAGGAAAACAAAATCACATATGAATGGGATAATTTCTCCTGTAGATGCATGGCAACGCAGGTCTCAGCTTCCACACAAAGACACCGACAGTGAACTCTGCTTGCAGGTTAAGAGAATGTACAAAACGGCCAAGAAGTGCTCCCTTGTTTGTTTGAATTAGGCCCTAAGCACCATTGCCAAAGTTGAAGAAAAAAGTAAGAATGAACTGATTTTCAAAGCGTCATGAAACAGCAGGTAAAAACATGCGTGTGAAGGACGCTGCTTTAGAATAGCAAAGAAGCTTTTCTAGCAGTTAAGAAGGATGCAGTAACAAGATGATACAGAGATCACACAGGAGGAATAGACAGGCAGTCTACACTGTTCTAACATCCATTCTGAGGTAAGATGGCATCTCACTAGACACCTCGTCAAGGGTGTCACAGGTTTTCCAGAAGTGGTCATCTGTTTAAGCATTCCTTGTATGCAGATGAAGACATTTTGGCATCCACAGACACTTAATTACAAATTACCACACGCAGTGACAACTGTTCATGAAACTTATGGTGACCATTTCCACCAATGAACCTCAATGGTGTAATCATGATTTGTCTTAGCTGGGGACACCACAACCTTGACATATTGGGGATTTTGCTGACTTATTTTCAAATGAGTACAGAATATCCTTGCACTAAGAACCAATGTAGCTTGGTATGCTTCTATTTTAAAAATCATTAATATAAACAAAACTACTCTTGCTTTATTTTATTCCTTCAATCTTATTATTCACACACAATAGAAAATTTTTTCCTGTATCCTTAAAACAAAGTATTTATCAGCAATGGGAAGTTTATCATGATGTACATCATGACCCCCTGCACTGTTCTAGACAGAAAATTCATTTGTTTCAGTGTGAGCGCATGCTGGCCCCAGCGAGGTGGGCTTCTCTGGCCCCTGGAAGAGCAGTCTGTTAGGCAGCCCAGCCAAATGGAGGGTCTGGCCACCTACATGCTGTGTGCATCAGCTCAGACCTTGGTCAGCCCTGACAGGGCTGGTTAGGTCAAGAGCAACACCACACAGAACCCTGCATGGAACCAGAGAAAAGAGGTGCTGGTGGGCAAAGGAGCATTGATACCTTTGAGACCGAGGTGCTGCTGAAGGCTGGAGTGGACTGCAAATGCAGGGATCTCGCCCTGGCCATTGCAAGCTAGGGGAATATCTCTAAGGACTGGTTTACCACTGCCTTGGGAGGTTTATGGACTAGCTGTGTCCATAGCTGTCAGGACCCTGAACACAGGATGCCCATTTTCACAGCAAAGCAGGGTTATCAGTTTCCTATCTCCCTCCTCGTGCTGAAGCTTTCATGACTGGCCATCCCACAGCAGTTTGAGCAGCCAGGAGGAGGCTGCAGGGGTGAGAGCTGGGCTCTGCCCTGAGGTGTGCAGCAGGAGACTGAGGTGAGGCCAGCGTGGACTGAAACAGGGGAGATTTAGGCTGGAAATAAGGAAAAACACTGTCACCTCAGGGCAGGCAGCAATTAAGCTCTGATGCAGGTTGCTCTGAGGAGCTGTGGCAGACTGCACCATGATGCAGCTCAGAGAGCAGCTGGTATGGATCACCTGTTTGGGACCATTCCAGCCCAGGAGCTGGTGGGCAAGTGCCCTTCAAGTCTCATGCAAACACCTCTGCTCTGAAGACTTTAACCCACTTTATAGAGGCAATGAAACGAAGATGCAGGTGACACCAACAGTCTGGAATTTGCTCTCTTCTAGGTGCAGTTTCTTGGGTGGGGATGAAGTGGAGGAGGAAAGGAAGAGGATTTTGTTTATTGGCTTGGCCCCTGGGCCTTGGTTGAGTGGGGTCTGAACATATCTTGACCTCACCAGGGCTGTTCAGACAGGTATTGTTCAGTAACTTCCAACATTACAGAGGTTGAAATAGAGACTGGCTAGCCTATGGTGAAGATGCTAAAACTGACACACTGGCAGGTTTCCGAGTGACACACAGCTGAAGAAGTAGCATCCTGAGGTCCCCATGAGCTCCCATGCTACTCCTCTTCTTTGAAAAATAAAAGAATTATCTGGGGCATGAATTTTCAGTAAAGGATGCCAATTTTCCTGTGAAATAGTTGAGTGCCATGTTACTGCACATATTTTTAATGCAGAAGAGGGTGCATCTGCCAGGCCCTCCTTGATTTGATGAACAACTTTCATTCAGTAGTGTGCATTAAAAGAACGCTTGTATAGTGGGCCTGAATTCAGAAGCAGGTAGGGAAAATCTGATAGTTAAAACATGTGGACCAGGCCAGATTTAAGACGAGTTGCAAGATACATCTATTTATCTATGGTATGGAGTACTGATAAGTAACAATGTCTTACTTATTAAGAAGACTTTGGGCAATAAGTTCTAGCACCACTTGGAAGACTCTGTCCTACAGGCTGATCTGATCTAGGTGTGGTCCTTGTGTACTTTATGTTTGGCTACTTTGCTTAAGCATTTGACACTGTCAACATTTTATTTTCACCTTTTCTATTGTGATTTCAGCAGCAGTGGTTTTATATAGTGGCCTAACATATCGTTTATGACCAGCCCCAGGGATCACATTAAAGTTACTTGTGCAAGTAAATGCATAAACATACAAGAGTTTCTTAGAAAGCTGTTCGCTAGTGAAGTGCATTGCCATGGGAGAAGTGAGTAACAGAACCTGGCTTATCTGCATGTATGCATAATGTTCACTGTTTGCAGGAAAACCTAGAAGCTCAGCTTGTCAAAGTAGATGAAAAATGAACTAATGTTGATTTCTAAAAGGTCTTTATTTTACCAGAGCTTATTTACTGCAATATGTGTTCTATTAATATAATACAAAACTATCTGATAATAGAGTTGAAACTGAAAGCAGTACTTGAAGATGATGGCCTGTATTCACAAGTACAAGTTTTCTGCACAAGCTTTTATTACAGTGTAACATGATGCAGTGCGCCATGACAATAAGATCCCAATGTACAGACGAAAGGTTCTGGCTTCTGCCTGTTATATGGATTCAGAGGCTGTTCTTAAAAAAAAAAAAAAAAAAAAAAAATCTTAATAGACTGTGAGCTTGTTTTGAGACGGATGCTTACAGTCTACCTCTGAGTACAAACGCTGGTGTCTTTAACCTACTGCACACACATGATACTTTTATCAAGGACTACATGAACAAGACGTCAGGGTCATCTGAACAATGAAAGAAATTACTGTTTTCTTGGTGTTGACGAAATGCCACAAAACACACATTGCTTTTAAGACAGATCAGGGTAAGCAATAGTGAAAGGGAAGCTTTTGGAATGGCTTGCAACAGGACTTTTGAACAAAATGACATATCATGTAGCTGTGTACAGTGTTTTAGCTGCAGACAGTGCTTTGCGATGCTTGTTAACCTGTTCTTCAAGTGAGCCACCTTTCATTCCCACTCCTTGGGATACCTCAACCAGCAATTTGATCTTGAGGTAGGGAATACATTGTTTGGAAAAGAAGGATCTTGAAAATAAGAAAAACATACAGCTTTTCACAATCATGTTGTTACATTTAAGTCACATACTCAATCTGAAAAATAAGTGTTAGAAAATTCTCTGTATGACTCCAACCACAAAACATGCCATAATTCTTCCCACCTTTTCACCAAAAAGAAAGAATGGCATACAAATAAGTATAAAATGACACAAACATGTGAAGCATGTACGAGGTCTTGTGTGTGCCTGTCTGTCTCATTCATCTTAATGGGAGTTGCATGGGCACAACGGAGTAGACAGAACCTTGGCCTAGATACCTTGTATTTGTATCAGCAGAAATGGACGCGTTTCCCATGCTACTTGTATGTAGTTCCACTACATTGTTTTGAGAGTACTCACTGCGACTCAAAAAGCCTTGACTTATTTACAAAATACAAATCAAGCAGCATTTCCTGGCATTTAAATGATATCAGGACACCAGACCCATTAAGGTAATACAACAAAAAAAGTTCATGGCTACTGCACTGGTATTATAACACTTTGTTCCTTGAGACTTACCAGCTACTCTGCTTGCTCCGTCCCACCCAGGAACTGGCTCTGCTGTTCGTGAATAGAGGGTTGGGAGTTCAGGGATCTGGGAGTAAATGTAATTTACTGCATCTGGTGTCAGAGAACAGGAAACAGTTAGATTTGTGTTACGAGCCCCAGTGGCTTCATTGCTTAGACAGCAGAGTGTTGTCAGCCCTGACAATAGTCACTGGAGATTTGTACTAGATAATTGGATCAAAGCAAACAAAATGCAAAGTCACTGTCGTGTGATTGGTGTTCAATAGACTAGCTGAGGCAGGAGGGAATGGGTCCAGATGACTCAAACCTTATGTCAGTTGAACACATAAAATTATCTGTCAGGAGGTTCTGGATTTATCAAGTCCATGACCTTTAGAATAGGGGGGGAGAGAGAGGGAAGGTAAGGAACTAACCTAACGTGATACCCAGAATACGTGACATTTCAAATAGAGATATAAAAGCCCCAAAATGCTGGTGTTGACTGAATTCGATGAAAGGCCAACTCTTTTGCACTGGTTGTTTCCGGTATATCTGAGCCGGCATTTGGCTTTTTGTTCTTAAAGCTGAAATTTAGCTAATAATGAAATCACATATAGATACCCATAGGGTGCCTGCTGTGACCTTCAGTAGGTATCAAGCACTTGCCAGTTCTGCAGTGACATTACCCACTAACAAACCCTGAACTAGTAGAATACTGTCTTAAAGGACTGACTTGTTTTACATTTGAACTTATGGTTGTTTAGCATAAGCTAAATATGTTCTTTAGAAGGGACATTAAAGAAATTTACCAATATTTACCAGGAGATATTTTGTGGATGGGTTAAAGATAACTAGATAGCATATTTTGTTCTGCTAGGATTCAGTGGCTGAGCTAAAAGCATGGCTCAGAAGAGAGATGTGCAAAAACCTGACTTTAAGTTCAGGCACGAAACCAAAAGGAAGAAGAAAAAAAAAAAAAAAAGAAAAATCACTTTCTTTCTTATCAATTGGAAGTGTTGTCAATTTTGCATGGAAACAGTTAAATTTCTGTTCAAACATAAGATATTATCTGGTGTGAAACAGGGCATTCTTCTTCCTCCAAGGGTACCTTGCTGGTACAATGTATAATTTAAGTTGTCAAGCCCTTGGTATGGCCTGGTCCATGTGTCAGGATAGGAAACAGAATCTGCCTTTCTTGGTGCCTCTTGATGTTATAGGCAGACGAGATAGGAAGATCAGCGCAACCATAAAAGTGAACAGATGAAAGGAGAGATAAAATGAAATGTCCTGTTGTAGGCTGCTTGACTGCATCTGGTAAAGGGAGATACTTTAATCACATTCCCTATCGACTAACACCCATCCCCCCAAAAAACTCTATACCTGATGGCATCCTCAGCAAAGACATGATGTACCACCCCTAATTTCAAAGTCCGCTCCTTTGGCAGAAAAACTGGGTCTGCTATTAGTGAAATAGTTTTAGCATCTCAACAGCCTGCAGTGGCCACCAGTGGTGCTGGGTGCAGGAAGACAGTAATCACAGTCCCCAAGACGACACTCCATCCCTCCACAGAGCACTGTAGGTGTTAGTAAGGAGGTCCCCTTTCCCCCTTTCCGTGTCAGAGGAGGATGGCGCAGAGGTGCAGTGCAAATTCATACCAGAAAGCCAGTAAGTTAGTATAGAAGTTCAGTTTGAAACAGACAAATTTGAAAAAAAACAAAACAAAACAAAAAAAAACCTTGGCCAGGGAATTATTATTTTATTTCATACTTCAATGGACATATGGCAGTCTTGGCAAATGGGCTTTTATATTTTCAATGCATAGTGTTTCCTCAAAGTTTTTTATTTTTAGCAGTAGAGTCTAGGAGAAATAATTGTTTAGGACACAGCTGACTGAGCAATGGCTAGCAACAGCTGCTTTCTTTTGCAGGGTTTCTTGCCTCTGATGAGAAACTGGTGTAATGCTTGGTGTTGTTATTCTGGGAAATATCACCAGCAAATGAGCAGGCCATTACTGAAAACCAAAGTAATTTTTCAGAAGAAAGAAGTGGGGACTGTGTTTCTGGGCCAGAATAAGAAGGCACTTTGTGTTCTGAAAATGGCAGAAATCTAGTAATTATTCACCCTTTAGTGTGTACTGCTGGAACAGTAGTTTCAGTACACACTCATCCAGAGACTTGAGTGACAGACCTATCTGTCCACATGTGGGTGTAATCAATGCAGACTTGTGCTGCTTAACTAATCATCCTTACTTCTTTTGCAGTCCATGAGAATAAATAGGCACAGTTAGGGTACAGTTCTCATCCCACGGCACTGCAGAAGGCAAAATCCTTTGCAAGTGTGTGTTTTTCCCCAATGCCTGTACAGGGAACTGAACTGACCATCCTGGCAGCTAGCATTGCTGATGTCTAGCAGCAAGGAAGATCAGTTGTGCAGCTTGATGGCAAAGCTCTCACTTTGATGCTGTACATGTCTGTGGACCTTAGTAAATTGGGGGTTTTTGCCTCCTGTGTTAGGAGACAGTACCTAGGTAAGCGTTAGGTATTGATAATATTTACTCAGTTTAGAAACTTCTCTGGATGTTACTTAGAATAAAATATTACAAGATTAGCTTCAGGACTCCTGACAATCTCTCATTATTGTCATGAGGAGGGAATGCCCCACGATGGAGATTGTGGGGGTGGAATTTTTGTATTCTTTCTTCTGAAGCAAGTGATGCTGCCACATGTCAGAAATGGGGTATTTGACTACAAGAAGTTGAGGATTGGTTCATTCTGCCAGTTCCTGTCTTGTCCCCCTCCAAACGAAACAAACATGCTCATTTCCCTTTATCTTGCTGGCAACAAGGTCTGTTTCATTTAGCACCTTTAAAAAGGGTATGAGAGATCAATTTTACAAGGAGCAGATGAGACGCAAATTAGCATTTTGTTTGCATGAGAAGTAAAACAAAACATAAATTAAAGCATATGAACTGACTGCATTCAATATCTTAATTTCAAACTTTGATGAGTTATTAATATCTAAGGATGCCATAAAGCACGTCCTATGACTTTCAGTACTACTTACAACACACTGTGTTTTAGGACTATGGCACTCTTCCATATTATCAGACAGAAGAGTTCTTAGGAAAACATGTGGGGCAAGATAATCCTTCAAGGGTGCTTACACAGAACTAAACCTTCAGAACTTCTCAGAATAGCTCCCATGCAGAGGCCTGTGGCCTAATGTCAGACAAGCTCACTTACAAAGTGCGAGATTATTTTTAAAAAATCTGACTACCACTAAAATTAATGGTAGGTCGTCTGCGAATAATGGCTCTTGGGACAGGGCTGTTCTACCTGCAAAGCCCTCTGGGGCTCCACCGGATTACATCAGTGGGAACAGAGATTATAACCCTCCCACCATGTTTGTAAAACCACAAATGGAGGTTTAAGCAGGAAGCTTTGCTAAAAGCTGAATAGCCTAGCTCTGACTTAGTGAATTATGTTTTAAACTAACAAACTTGGGGAGTAAGTTCCACAGCTGACATCTGTATATCCACAAGCAACAGGGCGGATGAGCACACCTACCAGAGCAGTAAGGAATGCCCCCCAACCCTCTCCAAAGGCCAGAACACTAAATTCAGCCACCTCAAGTGCATGTATACCAATGTATGTAATCTGGGCAACAAGCAGGAGGCAATCAGAGCTCCATGCCCAGTCTGAGAGAAGTCATAGGAATTTCAGAAAGTTAGTGGGAAAACTCACATAATGGGAAGACCACAACAGATGGCTACAAACACTTTCAGAAAGACTGGAAGGGAAGAAGAGGACGTGGAGTTGCATTTTATGTGAAAGAGAAATTTGAGTGTATAGAGGAGAGCTCTGGAGACCATGCCAGTTCTAATGAATGAATGCCTTTGGATCAAGATTAGAGGGACCAAGGGAGATTTAATGCTAGGTTTCTGTTACTGACATCTCAATCAGGGTGACAAAGCCAACAAAACTTTATTTTCACTGCTCAGGGAAGTATCGGGCCAACAGTGACTTCAGTTAGCCTGACATTTGTTGGAAAATAAAATTGGTGCACTAGCCACCCATCAGGTTCCTGGAATGCAGTGAGGACTCTTTCCTGCTATAGATGCTGGATATGTTGACTAGGACTGGCACATGGCTAGATTTACTGCTCACAAACCAAGAAGACTTACTTGACAAGATAACTAAAAATAACAACCTTGGATACAGTGACCACAACACTGTGGAGTTTAAGATCCTGATGAGCACACTGAAGACCAGTAGTATGACAAAGACCCCAAATTTTAGAAGAGCTAACTTCAACATGCTCAGAGCCCAGATGCAAGGGATTCCATGGGCAGCATCCATGGGGGGCAAAGGAGCTTGTGAGTGCTGGCAGTTATTCAAGAATCCTGGCTGAAAGTACAAGAATGGTCCATCCTCTACAAAAAGAAAGGAAGAAGGCTGAACAAAAGACCACCCTGTCTTAACAATGACCTTTTAGGTGTAATTAAAAGCAAAAAAAGAAGCATACTGGCTACAGAAAGGCAGCCAAATAGCAGCTGAGGACTGCAAGAACCTTGCTAGGGCATGCAGAGGTGGTCTTAGGAAGGATAAGGCTCAGGTAGAACTGGAATTGGCCAAAGATGTCAAGTACAGCAAGAAAGGGTTCTTCAGATATGTGAGCAGAAGCACAGGAAAGACAGACCCATTACTAAATAGGTTAGGATGTGGACTTCAGCAAAGCTTTGACACTGTTTCTGACAGCCTTCTCCTGGACAAACTGACAGGATACAGATTGGGTGAATGCTCTGTGAGGTGGGTAGGAAATTGGCTAACAGGCTGCATTCGAAGGGTGGTGATCAGTAGTTTTTGCTTAGGTGGCCAGAGATGCTGTAATTGTGGCAGCCATAGATGTAAATCAAATTTAAAAGTTAAGGGTTTAAAGGTTTAACTTTAAACCCTATAACTGAAAAACAATTGCTGATGAGTTTTTACAGGGCATATGGGAAGTGACCTACAGAGATCTGTACTTGACTTCTCTGAGGGCATGCTTGTCTGTTTTGCTGTTGGGCCGCACAGCTGATCAAGGTCAGGGAAAACCAGAAGACTCTCTAAGCAATGTGCTAGGAACCATACAATCCAGGCCAGGTTTCCAGAGCCACATCTTTGCCAAATATGGGCTAATACGTAAATTCAAGCATGGGTTTGCGCAAACTGTGGAGTTACTGTAATTATGGCTTCTGTATGTTGGCTGAAGTAGCAGCACGTAGTTTGCATACAGTTTGCCAAAGATTGCAGAGGACAAATTTACCCCTGAGGCAAACTCAGCAGTCAAGGGAGTTACATCAGATCTTAATGTGGCTTTTATTTTATATATACAATGAACCATAAACATACACATATGGAGTGAGAGCTCTTTCCTTTCCAATTGTTCACAATGTGCATGCAGCGTAACACTACAGCATGCTTGGTTTTGACTGTGGATGTGAGCAGCAACAAATTTTGTCATTCCTAGCATCATCTCGGGCCTTGTTTAATGGAGAGCTTGTCAGTGGCAAGCTACCAAGGAGCTGGCAGAAGCATGATTGCAGGTGACAGGGCCACAGCCCCCAGCCTCAGCATTTCTGCTCTGCTTTCTTTTGCATGGTGATCTATGAAGGCAAGTGTGTTCATACTCTGGAAAATGTGGGATTTGTGTTTATTGTGTCTGGATGACTTCAAGGCCAGAAATGCTCATTGCTAAACACATCTGTTTTCTGGGAAGGGTGGGAAGGACACAGAGAGTCACTTGATCAATCACTGGTGCTCACCACCACCTCTCCCGTTCCCTCGCAGCCTTTGCCTGGACCCCTCTGGGCTCTGAACTCCCTCTCGCTCTGCTTTCTGAGCACTCAAAAGCTCTGTCACCACCAAATACATGGCACAGAAACATGCACAGGGACACAATGGTGGGCTAAATCACTTCCTGTACCGTTAACATGTTTAGAATAAAGGGAGGGATGGACAGAGAGCAAACTAATGTGTGATTTATGGTCTTGAAGTCTTTCAAGTGTGGCAGCAATTGAAGAAATTGCCCCAACAGGTCAGTGTTGGTTTGTGTCTGTGTCTTACACAGCCTTTCTGTATTACCCAGTGGCTCCCACCATTTTCCTCTGTGGTGTGTTACAGATGGCTGCCGGACAGATGGCGGACCTCTTACAACAAAGCAAGTCCTACATGTTTTTGAAGGAAGGAAAAACCTACAGTACCAAAGTGTTCATGGTCAGTTCTGTACGTGTTTTCCTCCTGCTCTGATTAGTTACCCTCACTGACTGCTATCAGAAAGCAGCAGAGGACCTGCTCAGCTTTTACTATGTGAAGATGTACGGTCACATAATGCCCGCAGTGGGAGGGCTAACAGGAGAACTTGCAGCCTTGGTCATCCCTCAAGGTGCAGAGTATGGTACTGCTTAGAGGATGACATGGGTCTGCCTCAGTCTACAAGGACCAGCTGCTGAGAGGAAGAGATAAGATATATAAAGCAAATGGTCTAGAAGGGAAGAGGTACCGGTTAACTTAGCTATACTCGCTGCTCCCTCTGCTTGCACATTTATTCCAGAGACACTCTCTTCTCTTTGGCATAATTTTGCAGTTTTTTGTTACCCTTCAGAAATCATGAGTTATCCTTGCTTCTGGCTCAGTCTGTGAGGAAGGGATCCGTTGAAAGAAGGCAAAATCTGGAGAGCAGTGAGGCTCCCCTTGAACTCAATAAAATACTACACTGCTACAAGAAAATACCTTCAAGGAAACTACTGCTTTGTCTTTTCTGCCTGGGGCTTTCTTTGGTTCCCATCTTATCACAACACACATGAAGAGGCAGACCGTGCCTTGCAAGAGTCATAAAAGCTCCTGTGTACTTTGGGCACTAATTCCTGTAGGCACTGTTCCTCTTTTGGAAACTTACCAACAATCATGGTGAAAGTCTGAACAGGTAAAAAATATTTGACATTCTGGATCTTGATGTACTTTGTAGTAGCCAATTTCAAATGCTCCAGGAGGAAGGAAGAGTAAGTTCTTACCATGGAGCATCCTATGTGGAACTTTTTTTTTTTTGACAGTGGGATTTAACATAATACTTGAATTATATTGCTAACAGAAGTGAAAATTTCTGAACTAGATCTCTGAGTCAAAAAGAAAATCCTCTTGCTAAGTAATATTAATCACCTCAGAAAGACAACTTCAAGTCAGCTCAGGTGTTACCTATTAACCTTCCATTGTGTCGCAGTGCTTTAATGTTTGGATCATCCTGCATATTCCTCATCTGTACTCACAGCACAGCCAGGCATGGCTTGAGCTAGTGTTGACCTCTGTATTTTGAATCTTGTTAGTTCAGAGACATGCACTGAGAATGAGTGTCTGGAGCACAGATTTATCTGCAGATGGATCAGCCTGATATCCTTCCTGGGTCCTAAGGGTCCTGGAGAGGCATTTCAAGGATCTCTTTAGATTCCTGGGAACCAGCCATATTATTTGCTCACTCAGACATGTAAATTTACAGCTCATTATTTAGACTGATCACACATAGTGTGACACTGAGTTAATAAACTAGGAATTATTACACCTCATCTACCCCTGTGAGGTTTTCCTTTTGTAAGAATCATCACACAGAAAATACCATTCATCAGTGAAGTAATCTAATGTTAATAATTGTTCTCGTATATTTGGAACAGTCCTCATTGTATTTAACTGTTTATGAACAAAGCATGAGTGCATATAACAGAGAAGATTGACCAAAGAGAGGTGAAAAGGAGTCTGCAATGCAGGGCTATCACATGGTGAAAGGGGTCAATAACACAGAAGTTGTATGATGTCTGTTTTAAGTTATCCATGCTGTTCTTTCCCCTTGTGTGCACATAAGAAGAGGTGGAGCTCTGCCACAGGAATACCGTTTCACCATAATAGTGACATTTGCGCTCGCACTACAGCAATACCAAAGAAAAAGAGAATGGCTCTAGCAATAAATCAGAAATACACAATGAAGAGAACCTCCACTCTAAACCTTTGCAACAAAGCTATAGTAACAACTCTTGTTAAACCCAAAGCTACGAAATAATAAAAAGGCACTTACCACCATCCTGGTGTGAGAAACTCTGTGAAGGGAAAAAATAAGATGTTTGATTAAACCCTTCATATATAGGGCATAATTTGCATCAAGTCTTAGGTTTTATGCTAGGCTTACTCTTATGGTTCTTTCTAATTTTTAAATGGGTAACTGGGGATGTGGCTTGTCAGGTTTAGGTGCCATTAGAGGCTGAAAGAGAGGGATGTGGTGTAACTAAAAGGAGAACCCCGCTGTTTGTTGCAGGCTGTAATGTTCAGGAGTGGTGTTTGTGGTGGATGCCACTATCTCTGGGTGCCACTGGTAGCAGGGAAGTTTGAGATGCCTTTCAAGATCCTGCTGACATCTTTCAGTGTGGCTGAAAGCTCACATTGTTTCCCTGCAGATAAGATAGGGAGATAATCTTTGAAATCCCTCTTCAAAAAAAGCTGGAGTGTGAAGGGGAAATCCAAATAATCCAAGCAAAATAGATCTGACACCTCTATATCTTTTCTAGTCTTGTTGATCCTGGTTTCAGCTACGTGCTCTGCAACTCTCCTCAATCTTCCCCTAAGTCCATGAATTATAACTTTTATTCGTGCTTTCAAACAGAGTCTACTTTGCTAAAAGTCTACCTTGGTTTCAATCTGTGCCTGGATGTCTTTTTATTTTAAATACCTTTTGCAAGTTGTCGAGGGATTTCTCAGTCTCCTTTAGTTTCTCCAAAATTATTTGTTCTTTGGCAGATATTTGGGATTCTTCACTTTCTAATTTCTGTATTTCTTGTTCCAGCCTGTGGAAGACATACAGACATGCACATATACACAAAAATAAAACATGTAAAAATTATGTCAATGAGCCATAGTTTCCTAGGTATTAATTAGCATTTCAAATGTCATCAGGAACAACTTTCACTCTTGTTCACACTGCTCTCCTAGGACATGAAGAGCGTGCAAATTATTTGTAAAACAGACAGAACCATTTAAAAGAAAAACACTAATTCTCTTATTATCCACTTATGCAAAAGCATGTACCGATTAACTAAAAATATACCGCAGTATCCCTTCACCCCAATTCCCGTAACATCTCTCACCTATGCACTTTCATTTTAGAAATCACAGTACGGGATACACCCAAAAGTATGCAGCAATAATTAGAGGAATAGGTGTCTTCTAATGCTTCCGTACTCCAGACAATGAAACTGGAAGCAGTTGTTGGAAGCTGGCCGTGAAACAGTTGTGTTAGGAGTTTCTCTTGAACCAGCACTTTGTTCACTCCTGACAATACCGTTTTGGGATACCCATCCATGCTTTCTACTCTTAATGCATGATACTGGGTAATAAAATATACAGGTTGCTCAGAAAATAAACCTATTTTGCTAGGTAGTGAGCATTCAGCACTCTAATTTCTCTTGTTGAGACCTAATGGAACTCACTTCTTAAGGTGTATTGATTGTGATTTGGGATGCACTTTAATCAGGGTTAGATTCTCCATTACTTTAACTCAAACCTCCTTTTATTGATGTGATTTATGCAGGTGCAGGAATATTCCCTCTTTCCCTATATTTTTATGTATAGCACCACCTTTATTTTCTCACTTTTGAACAAAAAAAAAAATCAACCTGTAATATGAGCTAAGGTGAACACTTTTGAACAAGGATAGTTACCTAAAACTCCCCTTGTCCACAGAAAGAGCTGTAGCTACTCACAGCTTGTTGGACCATATTTTTTTGACTGCAACAGAGCAGCATCACCCAGTGCTTTCCTCCCCCACGGCTACTTGCTCCTGCCTTTCTGCCACTGCTTCTTAAGCGAATGATCTGAGCACTGATCCAGGCTAAAGGGACACATTTTTTTCTCTCTTTTCCAGCCCTGCTCAGCACAAGACTTCATTAACGCTTGTTCAGTCACAAGGCAGAAGGCAAGGAGAAGGTGACAGTGAGCAGGTAGGGAGGGATTGCTCCTTTCAGGGCCTTGGCAGCTTGAGTTGCTTGTGAAATTCATGTGCCTAAATAGAGACACAAGGGTCTAACTTAAGGAACCCATCCGGGAAATTTTTCCCCACTTTCTAATTGTGTAGGGATGTAAGATGTGTGGCACTTGCTGATAACACTTTTCATTAAAGGGCAGCAAAAGTGTCACAGCCTCAAGTTACTGCAGATGGAAAAAGGCAGTTTTTGCTCTCCTGAAGTATGTGAATACTTAATAGTCTCAAACTTGTGGTGGATTGTTGAACTGTGGTTTTTCTCTCTTAAAGGCAACCCCCTCATCTCCAAGTTGAAATGGCTTAATTGCAGTGATTTCCAAATGAACTGTTGGAAAGTAACTGCTTCAATCCACTTAATGTTTTCTCCAAATTAATACAAAAAAACTGCTGATATGGAACAATTTGATACAGGATTATTTTTTCCCCTCATGTGATTCAGGGAGATAGCTTTCAAAAAAACACAGTTACATCTTGATTTTTCTTTCCAGGAAATTTTTAAAAATACCTAGTGAAATGAAAAAAATAATTTGTCACTGAGGTCAGCCATTGCCATGGTCCTACGTAACAAATTTAGAAGTCAACAAGAAGGTGGCTTCTCTTCCTTCCCTATACCTGGGAACAATTAGTAGATCCACATACATTTATATATACATTGCTGATAAAGACATTTGAAATATTCTGCTGTGCTGTCTGGTGAATTTACATTGTGGAGATGGGAAAGTTGGGGTTTACTGTTTTGTTTCTTTTCTTCCCAAGTGAATCACTAAGCAGCATTTTCAGGATATGTATTTCGTAGTCTGGTACATTTTGCTCACTATATGATACAGGAAGAGACTGGAAAATGGGAGTGTGTAGAAGTCAGCAACAACAAAGCACAGAAGAAGAAAGAAGTCTGCTTTTCTTTCAAATGAACTGGACATTAGTTAATAATTTATGACAATGAATACACTGTGAGTACACGCGTGTGAGGCAGCTCATTTGATGTGAGTAAGGTAATAAGCAAGTAGTCTCCCTGTAATTTGGGGTGATCAAAAGTGCACCATTTTTTGTGCACCAGCTCAAAACTGTAGAAGGTCTGTCATTAATTGTTTGGTCTTCCAGAGAGAGTTTGCTTCTAATGCATGCACAAGTGCACTTGCACATGCACACTCAGCAACTGATTTGATTTATATTTTCTTACTTTCTGGCAACTTGTTTTTTTGTTTTTCCTTGTTTAGGTCTCTTTTATCCTCCCCTCCTGGCTCACTTCCACAGTTTCTGCTTCCCTCATGCCAGTCCACCCTCACCATTAAAATGTGCTGGGCAGATGAAACATTATGTTACCTTATTTTGACAAGACATCTTGTTGTTGTGTTTCGATTTTTTTTTTTTTTTCCCCTGAATTCCTTCTTATGTTCCTTTTAGAAGCAGTATTAACAACAACTTACTAATGAGGAAAGGGATGGAGACAAAGCCGCCAGGATTGGGAAGCATGGGTAAAGCTGGTAGGGACAGAGATTTCCTGTGTGACACTAAGAATGTATACAAACTCATCCTATAGGTGAAAACTGCCCTTTTCCCACCAAAATCAGTGCAGGCAGACTGAAAGTCTCCCAGGCCCTATGCAGAATGGGTCTGAATTCCTAACTGTGGCAGGAAAAATACGGATCATTCAGCCAGAATGTTCTTGTTAGATGGCACAGGGATCATATACTGAGCATTAATATCCACAGGAGGTTGATTCATACCTTTTTGCTCAATTTTATACCACTTTATTCTGCACTCTCTAGGCTTAAAGGCAGAGGTAATGCTGCTGAGGTACTGAGGTAACGGAAATACTCAAGGGCACAGTTTCCATGTGAGCTGTTGTATACATTCATCAGTAAACCATCTGGGCACCACAGACCTCACTGGAAAACTTGGACCTAGAGTCTTCACCACTTCCTTTGGGCTGCCTTTTTACATAGGGGCCAACAATGCAAAAATTAAAACCATAATGCAAACTGAAGGCTGTTTTGCACACTTTATTTTTTTTAGTGAGCTTCATATCATCAGAATTGCTGAGTGATAAGAAGAACTGCCTGCTTTTTTGGTAACAAGATACAACAGAGGCATGCAAATTTGGTCTGAAAAACAAAATGTACTAATACCACACTTGTTTTGAGCAACATGCTATATAATGGTTTAAACAGTAATAAATCCCTTCAGAGTGCACATATACACGTACGTGCATATACAAAGTGCTTACATTCTTCCTGTGTAAACCTGTTAAATATTGAATAATGTCCTTTTCTTCTAGCCCAGTTTAAAAAGGATGTGCCTTAATTGTTATTTGACACCTGGCAAGGAAACCTTATAATTCCCTTGTTCCTGGCTTCTTAGCAGATTTCAGGCTGGTGTTTGAAAGACAACCACAACAATAAAGCCAGTTAAATAAACAACTAAAATATCTGGAGTGCTGTAAGGGAAAAAAAAAAAAAAAAGAAAGAAAACGGAGATCCAGATGAGGTAAAAGTGATGTAAACCAGACCATTATTATTGGTGCTTGTTGGCCCAAGAGCTGTCTGATCACTGGGATTTGCTAAACTGTTTATGAAAGCAGAAAAATGGGTCACGGACTCCGGAGTTGCTTTGGCACAGGTATGTACACAGAGCCCTATTCCCCCAAATATCACAGAAACCAACAGGAGATTTTGCCACTCAGAAAGCCAAGCTTGCCTTGCTGATAGGCTGTCTGTCCCACAGCTTTCTTTAATGGGCGGCTGCCATAAGCACCTAAGGGCATAACAGGATTTTCAGGGGGCCTGAGAAGAGCTTCCTGTGTAAGCCAGGTGATCCTCCTGCTCATGTTAATGGTGCTGTTCTGCTATGAAGGGAAAGGAATCTTGAACAGCAGAAGGGATGCTGACTCTTGGACAGCACTTTGCTGTCATTTGTGGGCACCCTGATTCCTTGGTTAGTAAGATTACAGGCTTGTAGGATAATTCAGACTGCAAGTGACCTCGGGAGGTCTCTAGCCCAACCTTTTGCTCAAAGAGGGTTGGCCATGAGATCAGACCTGGACACTTCTTCCAGTTGGCGTTTGAAAACTCTCAATGATAGGGAAAATTTTTTTTTTTTTTAGGCTACTTGAAGGCTCTCTCTCTTATATTCCATAGCTATCAGACATTCCCTGCAAACTTCAGACCAGAATCATTCAGTACTGCAGGGGAATGGGATGCACCAGACTGCTAAAGGAAATCTGGTCTGTGTGTTTGGTGGGATTTTGAACTAACCAGGTGGCCACATGAGCGCAGGCAAGGCTGGCAGTGCTGTTTCTGAGAGGACTGCAGGTGATATCAGTGAATGAACCCTTCCTGCAGTGATGCTGAGATCAGGGACCAAAGGAGCTGTCGGGTAGCACAGAAGACTTTAAGTTAGGTGATGAAAAGGGGAGTTAAGAAAGGACATCTAAAAGGTGAAGAGGCAGAAGGAGAGGTTTGGTACTGTGATATGTGTACATGTACATTTATGTTTAGCACTCAGTACCCAGCAAATATGTCTGTCTATAGGGCTCTGCTTTGCGCTCCAGCCTGAAGGTGATGAATGTGCTTTCTCTAGGTGAAGGATCTCCTCTTTCCCATGCTGAGATGTTGAAACCCACAGACTTGGGCAGCCATTGTCCTCTCTGCTGAAAGGCAGAGGCTGTTCTGGCACAAGGTGCCTTTACCTGGACGCCAGGAGGGACCCTCAGCAGGATCCTGCAGGGCACTCACACAGCTGGTGTAGGGTCATACTGCTTTGCAACAGGAGCACACAAATCCTACGTAAGCAGACTGTGTCTGAAGAAAATAGCCTCCTCTATCCAGCTAATTAACTCTGGCAGACATGTGATTTCTAGAAATACCTACATTTGGCTCAGCAGTGCTTTATTTTTTGGGGTAGAATGGTAACAGCATTCTGAACAGGGAGAAGAGCTGCAGGTTTGTGGACCAGTTTCTTTACCCTGTACTAGCTCTGCATGCTGGGTTGTACCTGAGAAATACTTGCGTAATTTCTGCAGTGAAAACAGAAATGTAATAGAAGTTATATCTGCAGCATATGCACTGACATGTCAGTGGAAAAAAGAATATCCATCAGCACTAATAAGGAAAATACACAAGTGTTCAGAATTTATGGGAAAACAGGAAAGACCTAATGAAGTAAACACTCAAAGAGAAAAGGTGATGGATGCAGACATAGAGTGGGGGATGGCTCAGCTGTAAACTGATTATTTTGCTATTGCTTGACTGATGCCCTAAACAACCTGATATAAAAGGCAGAAAGAAGACACGGGCCTGTATATCACTAGCTAGTGCCAGGTCTCTCAGAGCTGAACATTGTGAAGTGTTACAGATGGTATTAAAACGGCAGATTCACAAGCAGAGAACTGCAACAAACCTCTCTGATGCTTACTAAACAGAAAGTGAAACATCAAATTTTAGGATAACTGGGCTTGTCCATACTGATGAATCTGATCTTTGCACAAACTCCATGTCCATCTCAAGGATCTTGCCCTCATGAAGCTTCAAAACCAGAAACTGAAACTTTGCATGCAGGGTTCACCCTTCTGTGAGCACAGAGCCATGTTTCTTTTCCCACAGTGCAAAAGAGTACTGGCAAAAAGCTCCACCCCCATGTTCCTCTCATTCCCACTTCTTGGTCACTGCAAAGGTTTTTGAGGCAGCAGGATACCTGCTAGCTCACCCAGGTTTACAGTAACCTTGGAAAATGAACTTGTAAGGGGAAAGGGTTCCCTCTGCAACATGTCCAAGTCTTGTGTATTAAATCAGCACAAACGGAGAAGATATGGGGAACTGTACCCTAAATCCCAGTCCAGCACCCCAGCCCTTGACATGCTTCCTGTACCTGTATCAACTGCCAAGCACCAGCAACCTGGCTGTAAACCAACATGCCTAAGAAAATGGAGCTGAAACCTACATGCCACAACCATGAACAGTGCCCTTCATCTGCTGTAAGGGAGGGGGAAATAACTGACTAGCAGTTGGTTCAGTTTCCACATTGGCTTAGTTTTCTTAGCAAACACTGGAAGTTGTGCCAAAGCCAGTTGGACCATTTGTGGATGTCACTGTATATCAACACACAGCCAGTAATGATGGCAAAAAAACCTGCTTGATTTCAGGTCTGTTGCAGGATCTGAAATGGGATTCCAGAGCTGAGTAATTCAATGCTTCTTAGTTTAGTCTTTCTGCAGAGCTCATCCTTTTTGAATGGCTCACCCTCAAAGAAGAAAGCTGGCAGTGCACATCTTATGATTTCCAAAAGGCTGTTGTTTACAGAGTGCAGCTGATAAGCAAGAGCAGCAAACTTAATTAGCATCTTTGAAAAGGCGAAACCTCCATGACTTGAAAGACTGGGAATACACTGTCACCAATCAATGCTTGGAAATGAGATTCAGCATAACTTTGAATTAGTTGCTCTGGTAATCTCTATGAATCTTTCTGAATATACAGGAAGGGAAACCATTCCATTCACCAAGCAAAAGTTGCATCCCCGTACCAGCTGATGAACTTGGGAAGAGAGGAAAAACTCTCTATAATTCCCTTTACTGTTTGAAGTAAGTATCTATACACATATGCACAGGAAAAAAGCTGTATACTGATATTTTGCATCTGCCTGGTCTAGGACCAGGTTAATCCCTGTTAGGTTAGACAAATCAAGGCCAGCAAGCCAAGCATTGGCCACATGATTTCTTGAGCTAATCATAATGAGGTGTAAAACCCAATAATCATTATCCTGAGTTAGTTAGTAAAACGTTACCTGCTCCAGGTATAGAAGCCTTAGTGTCAACGTAATGCAAATGCTTTGACCTGGAATTGCAGAAGTTACACGATCAAGTCCCTTTCCTTGCCAAAGAAACACTGCTTGTGTATTAATTTTTGTTGGTGGTTTGCCTGATGCAGTGTTAAAGCTCTGAAGCATGAGGACCTTCAGTGCTCTCTGAGGTGACTTTTCCTCCAACTGGAACCACTTTTTCATGACCTGCTTTTTCTCTATTTTAGAAGGTTGTTATCTCATTCCAGTATCACCTCCTTGTATTACCTTACTTCTTGCCCCGATGGCATCTACAGCCCACTCTTATTTGTGGACTTTTACAAGCATAAGCCTTCTGGTGTCAAGTTCTTCCAGTTTCCTTCAAATGGGATATGTCTCCAGCCTGGGTGAAACTGCAACCTTAAGAACTTCCCACTGCCCCAGGAGGGGGCAGATCACTGACTGGAAATCAGTAAATCACTATGCTCTGATGCTTGCCCTTATAGTGAAGGACTACATGGCTTGACCCTCCTTTGGGAAATGGAGGGGGAAAAAAAAAAAAAAAAAAAGCTCTGGTCTGATCCCAGTCCCCTGGACAATGGCCAAAGAGGTGAAAGAGTGAAGACTCCGCTTATTTTCTCCTTGTCTGCTCATACCAGAGTGTTTGGATCAGAAAGCTCCCATTTGTGCTCCTGACCAGGCTTCAGGCAGGACCTGGCAGATCTGACCAGGTCCCTTTAATTCCCTGACCAGCTGAGTAAAACCCTAATAGCTTAATCCAGTCTGGCAGAGTCTGGCTTTTGAATCATCTACCTCTTGGAGCACTTGTGTTTAAAACAAATGGCACAAACGTCCTGGTTTCTTGGCCCAGCTCTGTGAGATGAAAATGGATATTCAGGCTCCTCCTGGTGAAGCTGGATTTTGTCTCTCCTCTTCACCATTGCTATCATTTTCTTCTTCCCTCCCAGCCCATAGAGGGACAAACCTCCTGCCCTTGAAGCCTCTTGGTCCAGTGTCTAAACCTTTAAAATAAAGCAAATTAAGTGAGAGCCACAACTGTTATAAAACGCTCAGGCTGCACAGAACATGCAGCTGTCTGTCTGGACAGACAGGGTATTGCACCAGACAATGTATGGGACATACACTTCAAGTACAGGGATGCATCATCTGTGGTTCATTGTTTGGTATCCTCTGGGATAGCAGGACAAAGGCGGGGAAGTTAAAATAGCCATCTGAAAGAGGGCATGTGTGCTGTACTTTGTAATTGGAAGGTGAAGGTGCAAAGACGCAGGGAAGACCATGAACCCTGCAGAAACTTGCTTGCTTTCCCACAGCTTTAAGAAAACTTGGTGGGACAAACACCAGGAGAGTTGTACCTGGGATGCCTGAGGACACACAAGAGTACAAGGGGCATACATGCCCATGTGGCTTGCTGTCATGAAATTTTCTCCCCTTTCTACGCTATGCTTTGCTCCTACAATTGAGGTGTACTTCAGGGGACTGGCCAGGCGCTTTGAGTAGGGGGAATAGGCTCCAGAAATGACATAATGACTGTGGTGGGACCTGGGGTCAGAGGGCATGTGTTGCAAGATCTGCTCCAGGCAAAAGAGGGTCGCACGTGCAGTTCCCCCCAGCAAAATATCTGGCAGCATTCACCCAGAAACTAGAGGAAAAACATAGGTGAGGTCAGCCTCGTGAAAAACAGTTTGCTGGCACACTGCAGCTATGCACATGAAAATTAATTTAGGTTTAGCAACAGATGTCAGCAGTTCAGCTGTACAGTGGACTGCGTTATTTATATCTTGAGAGAGATCCAAGAAATAGAAGGAGATCAATTGGGGGAAGACTGTTGTGCTCGTTCTTTGTAGTGCAGCAGTGCTGGCTAGTACAGCATCACCCAGGGTTAGCGTGGATGTACAATCAAAATGAACGCATGACCTTATGCAGCACTTATACCTCAAGCTGCCAAGGAAAGAGGATGTTTTTGTGCAATTCCTGTACATTTTGGTATACTGGAGATACACATTCAGTTATCTAGCAGCATTTACAGGGAAGACAGGGAGCCTGGAAAAGGGTGTGTTTTATCTCTATCTTCTTTTTTAATGAAGGGAAGTAACAAAAAAATACATTACTAAAAGTATTTGCTCTGAAGAGATTTCAGCCTCCCTTCTACAGGCTGGAACTACACTTTTTGTTCCTGATTTACAATGCCAGCTGAGAGATGACATGCTATGGGTCATGGGGAGCTCAGGGCAGCACACAAGCCAGGCAGAGCTGAAAAGGACCTGGGGGTGTTGGTCGACAGCCCACTGAATATGAGCCAGCAGTGTGCCCAGGTGGCCAAGAATCCCAATAGCATCCTGGCTTGTATCAGAAATAGAGTGGCCAGCAGGACTAGGGAAGTGATTGTCCCCCTGTACTTGGCACTGGTGAGGCTGCACCTCGAATCCTGTGTTCAGTTTTGGGACCCTCATTACAAGACATTGAGGTCCTGGAGCACATCCAAAGAAGTGGAATGAAGCTGGTGAAGTGTCTGGAGCACAAGTCCCATGAGGAGCAACTGAGGGAACTGGGGTTGTTTAACCTGGAGAAAAGGAGGTCCAGTGGAGACCTTATTGACCTCTACAACTACCTGAAAGGAGGTTGTAGTGAGGTGGGGTTCAGTAACAAGTGATAGGACAAAGGAAACGTCCTCAAGTTGCACCAGGGGAGGTTTAGACTGGATATTAGGAACAATTTCTTCACAGAAAGGGCTATCAAGCATTGGAACAGGCTGCTCAGGGAAGTGGTTGAGTCACCATTCCTGCAGGTATTTGTGGTGCTTAGGGACATGATTTAGTTGTTGACTTGGCAGTGTTAGGTTAACACTTGGACTCAATGATCTTAAAGATCTTTTCCAACCTAAACAATTCTATGATTCTATGACACAAAATTTACACCCCTTGGGTTGCAGCAGAATGACCACCAGGATACCCTAGCAGCCAGCTGCTGCAAGGTGGACTCCTGTAACCTCCAGGTTAAGTGGCTGTCCACAGCAGAAACTTCAGGCAGACACCAGCTGTTCTTTTTCTCTGTGCTCCCATCTGCTCTACCCAAGGAGCTGATGAGCTTCTTGTGCAGCGAGTCTTGCAGAGAGCAGCACTCCTGTACCTCTCAGTCCCCCATGTACCACTGCAGTGAAGGGCAGGGGCAGAGGGGACAGCGCAAGAAGAGCACCTGGCAGAGCTCCAGGACATTGGGACATCAGCTCTGGTGGTGACCCAGAGTAGTGTTTGGGGACTTGGTGATGCTTGTCTGCTCCTCAGCAGTGGAACACTCTTGTACCTGAAATGCCCATGGGACATGCTCAGGCAGCAAGTGTGCTGATTGCAGTTATTTCTGTGGAGCACAGGAGTCAAGAGCAGACACTGGATGGGACCTTAGAAGCATAACTGGTTTTCCCAGCTTTGAATCCAGCTTTGCTCTCTGAAGCTACTCAGCCTTGACTCCTCTGCTCTGATTTAACGCTTCTTTCAGCATCTACCCTCCCTCCCATCTCGTCAATCAACTGTAGCTGCATGCTTGGACCAGAGACAAGTATTGTCACTTGCTCTCAGTTTCAGGTAACCAGAGACCTCCTACAGGTTCTCTTGATTTAAGTTAGCTCCTCAGCCCTGGCACACTGGTACTGTTTTCTGCTAATACAGTGAAGAAGACCAGAGGACAGGGAAACATGTTCTAAACTTGCCTTGTCCATCTCCTTTTCCTTTCTTTTTCTTTCATCTGTTCTATCTTCCACCTCCTTTTCTTGGTGCTTGATCCTTCACTCCTGTGCTGCTCTTCCTGGCGGATCCTGTTCCTTCAACGCCTTCTCCATACCCCGTGCCTGTCCTTCTGAACTTCCCGGCCACTCCTGCCTCTCTGTGACTCCCCTGCTCCTCAGAGCCAATCTCCATTCATTACTTCTCCAATCATACCACTTCCTTTTCTATTAAAACATTATCCCCATATGTACTGTCTCCTCATTGTCTTCCTAGCAACTCACCTAACGAAAAGACTTTCTCTGTAGCCAATCCACATACAGCAGATGAAAGTATGTGCTGCTGGTTTTTGCTTTCTGATTTTTCTTCTGAACTGCATTTTTGCTCTCTTGCTCAACTTGTAGTGACAGTTCTTTCCACTTGTTTTGGGTCAAAGATTGCTGTGTTTTGTTTTGTTTTGTTTTTTAATCTCAAGGATATAAATACTTTTGATGTAAATATTATTCTTCCTCTAATGTATCTATTACTTAGATTGCCTGGAATGGATGCTAATACAACACAGCAGTGGTTACATCAGTATTTGCTCATTTCTCTGCAATGACACATGGCTGTTAGCAAACTCAAGATCTTTGTTAAGATAAACAGTGAAAAAAGAAATCGTGGACAATTTTAATTTTCTGGCTGTGCTGATAAGGCACATAAATTCTTTATTGCCATGAACATGTGCATCAAGTTTTCATTCTGGAAATCATTGCAAGTGTTGTATTTCTTCTGAAGGAATGACTAGAAATGATGCACGGAGCTACAGTATGATATCTCCAGTCTCACTGTTCATAAAAGGGGTCTAGCTAAACACCAGCATCAGAAAGCACAGTATTATCAGCCTACTGTAGTGCCCATTCGAGTCAATTAGAAGATTAAAGGATGTTTAAGGAAAGTATGTACTAGTTGAAAATGCATGTTAGATATATTACAGTCCAAGCCTAACCAGAAATACCTGAGACCATACCTGAAAATGCTCAGATTTGTGGATTTGCCCTAATACATATATATGTAGACATATGCACCACTGAGTGAAAGACAAGGTTTTCCTGGTAGAGGCTGTCTTTTTTTTTTCCCTCATTGGTTATTTCTTGTCTTCCTTTAATTTCTGTACAGGTTATTTCCACACCAGACTCCAACTGTCTTCTTCCACTGTTGAGACAGAGCACTGGCTCCATTCAAAGTCAATGGTAGTTTGTTCCCTACTGCTCACAAACCAGGATTTCACTCCTTGCAGGTTTCCCATTGGGGAAATTTTTAATCCCTCCTTGCCCGCATTGTGTGTGACTTTTAGCAATTTAGGAGCACATAGAAATGACTCCTTCATATGGCAGTCTGATCAACACTGAAACGGTGCTGCAGTTATTTAATAGAAAAGCAGTGTTGTCAAAAATAGCAATTATGGACAACATTTGTCTGCTTTACCCCTGCTGCAGCCTCCAGCAATCACTTTGCTTTGACTTTCCCATCTTGATGCAATACATTTTGCCAATCCTATACAGTCCAATCATTCATCAGACCATGCTTATCTCTGGTAGATTTGTTAGCTGGTGTTATTAATTATACATACTCACTGTACATTCTATGATTTTGGTTTGACTTGACTCAGATTTGCTGCTAATGACTTCATGGACTTTGTAACGGACTTTTGGTACAAACAAGGTATTATCCATTTGCTTTCTGCAGTGGTGACTTAAAATGTGCTGTTTCAAGGAACACGGTACTTACAAGTCTACTTGGTGTAAGAAGTAAGTGCTGCCCAGCATCCAGCACTCTGACCTATGGTACCCTGTGTGATCGATTGACTATAGTCTAAGAATAATACTAAAAATGAAAATAAGCCCCAGAGAATTCAGGCTGTTACAATGAAAATGTGAAAATCCAACCAAAACATTATAATTGGTGTGAGGACACCTTGCCAGCATCCTGGCTGTCATGTGGTTGCTAAAGCACAACTACCTTATTACCATGGAAAGCTGCAACTTGGAGGGATTCCATCTGCCTCCCTTGGACCTTTTTTTAACAAACATTTCATTGCCTTTTGTGTTGTGCTTTAATCACAACTGTCTGAACCTGTAAGTGCCCTCAGAAGCCCTTGACAAAGAACTTAAATGGGTAGGTGCAGCTAACAGTCAGTGTGCCTTGGGCACTGAGCTTTATTAGGTCCCTTTAAAAATTCCCCATATTATGTTCCCCTCACAAATACACAAACACATTCCCCTGCACTGCTTGCCAAGAGCAACTTGGACAGCAGAGACACAAAAAGAGCAGTGGGGCAGGAAGTGGAACACCCAGTAGGAGCTGTTACTTGTTTTGTTTGTTTCTTGATGCAAACAGTTTCTTGGATTGGAGCTTTGCAAATTTGTCCTCTGCTGTCATTCACTTACAGGAACTCACAGTCTATTTTTCCAGGGTGAAGGCTGATGAGAGGCAAGCAATGTGTTCTGTGGGAATGGACAGACTCTCCACTGGAAGCAACAAGGGATGCACCAAGCTGCTGCTGCCCTGAGCACGATGACGACAGCAGGCCAATCCTGCTTCATCTATCTGATCTACCTTAGAGCTTTTATGTTGTGTTCGTTTATTTATTTGTTCTTGGCAGCAAGTGTCTCTGCACTCCAGAAAGCACTGGAACAAACACAGCTTCACTGAGGAGAGGTTTTGCCCTGGTGGGATAACTCCCAAGGTTATCCGAAGTGCTCCTGCCGACGCAAATCAAGCCAATCAGGAAGCTCCCAGAAACGTGGGCTGTGCTCAGTTTGTTGTTTCCACCCTTAGACATTTCCTGCTATTGTTCTTGTCATTTTTTATGAGTGTCCACTGGGCTGGTGGGTGGTGCTACTACTGCTGGCAGGGGTTTTTGGGGAGGCCTCCGGTGCTCTTGGGCACATGGAGAGCTCTGTGATGTTCCTTTCACAGACTCCAGCACAAATTTCCGGCATACAAGTGCAGGGAAGGTAGGGTTGTGGTGGTAACAGCATCTCAGGGAGCAAAGCAAAGTGCCTTTTCCTGCTGGCTGTGCTCAGCTGGGCAAGAATAAAATCATGCCATAAAATGATGAATTAATTTCAGGTCAAGAAATTGCTCACCACCACAGGAGAAGCAGAAAGTGGGTGGGCGTGTGGAAGCAGCGAGTCCATGGCATCCTGGGATTCACTGAGAGCCGTGAAAAGCTGAGGAAATACTAACTGTACTGTAAAAATTGACTTCTCTAGTTTTCTCTGCCACCCAGAGCCTGTTCTTCTCTTGCCAGGAATACAGGAGGTCACTTACAATGGTCTAACCCCATCACACCATTAGAAGACCAGAGGAGTTATAACTACCCAGGCCTCCCAGGGACAATGCCTATATCTCATTTTGTAATTCTCAGAGTTGCAATGGTTACGTTTTTCTTTCACCAGATGCATCTCATGAGTTTCTACCTGCAGCGGGAAGGACTGAGAAGAGCTGAGTACTGCATCCCCCACACTCCAGTTTCAACTGGAAATCACAGAAAGCCAGTTCCTAGACCTGCAATACCTGCTCAGACAATCATGAGAACATCTACAGTGTAAGACAACTTCTCATGTTGTGGAGAAATGGTGAGATCGAATTTGTTCTCAGACAGCATCTGTAATTCTGCAGAGAGATCCCTGGAAGTGTGGCGTCATTTCTGAGCTGTACTGGTGAACAGAGCCAGCTAAAGGGATATATGAATGAAGAAATGAGTGGGAAAAATTGCTCTGAGATTGCTTGGGGCTTACTTTTCCAGCCCTTTGCTCCACATTACTTAACATCAGCCACACCTGAGTCACCACTGCCTGAGACCTCATGATGCTGGAATGTGAATAAAAAGAGAGAGTTTAATAACATGACAATGCCCTCCTTTTTATTTTCCATGACAGATCATAAGCCCCCCTGACTGCCTCATGGAAAGTTGGAATGAAGCACAATTTTAATTGTGGGAAGCTGCAAAGTTTGTCTTGACTTTGCACTGCTTGTGGTAGGAGTCATCTGACGGCTTCCTGCCTGTGTGGGTCTCGGACGGGTGAAATTCTTGACCTCTGGACTTCCCAAGAGCCGCAGAGCTTCCAAGTCGGGATAAAGCAGACATCTGGGCTGATTTGGTTCAGGGGAGCAAAAACCAGCCTGTAGAGCACCTGCAGCCCAGGATGGGTTAGAAAAGGGATTATTTTCCTTTTTAAGAGAACACTTAAACCATGTCAGGGTCTACGTTTTAACGGTTGGCCTGAAGCTGGCCATAGGGCATAGCAGAGAGGTGGCACAGGACTGCATTTCTGATAGTAAATATTATCCAGGAGAACCTCAAAGCCACCTAGCAGTGTGGCAACCCCCTACATTCTAATAAATTACTTTGCACTCTGTTCATTATTCTTTCTGCAGCAAGCTGAGGAAAGCCTAACACAGCCTGACGTGTTACTGGCTACAATCCCAGGGAGGAGCTGGCTGGTCATGAGGAGCTGGTTTACCTACTGTGGTTTTCAGTAGATCCCACGACTATGCACACCATCCTCCCAGGGGTCTCCTCGCCTATGCAAACAATCTTTATGTCTGGAACAGTGATACCAAGGGATGGCATAGCAAGGAGAGCTGGTCCATGTTACATCTCTGGAAATTCCTACTATGTAACTAGGGAAAACAAGCTAGAGCTTTGCAGAACTTTCCTAGAGACTAAATGGTATATTTTGTCTGGTTTTGTGTCTCACGGTGATCTTAATGCTCAAGGATCCTGGCCTGGAGAAAACCACATCTGAGTTTTGGCAAACCTGTAGACATTCTTGCTTTTACCTGTATGATTGACCCCCTCGTCTCCTTTCTGTGCCTGCTATGGGTTTTTTACGTTGGTATTTGAACAAAGCATTTGAGTAAAATAAATTCTTGTAAGAATGGGCAATAATAAATGTGAGACCACTGTGAAAATCTGCTTGGGTTTACAGCAGTGACAGAACATTTTCATTTGCTTTATCTGTAATTTCACAACAACATGAAAGCAAGGGCAAAGGCTTCACAGATGCCCATATTATTGAGAAGGCTATGTTCCATTTCCTAGTTTACTTCATGTAGGTAAATGCGTAAACCCTCACGGCACAGGAAATTAAGAAATTACTGATCAGTCTCTAAGTTACAAGAGATGCAAGTAGTCACCTTCAGGTTTTTATTAAAAAACCGAAAAGTGATAGAGGTGCTCTTGAAAATGGGATGTGGGTACTTCTGAAAGTTTGTCTCCTGAGATTTCTGTGCCAATTGCTGTATTGTTATGAGCATTTTTCCAGCTCTATTGTTTAAAGAGGCTTCATCTATGGATGTTCACGGCTGAGGGGAAGTAGATGATAGAGCAGCACTCGAACCCTTGAATTTAAACAAGAGAGATAAACAGGCATTAAACTGTAGATGTGTATGTAGTTCCAGTAGTGCGAATAGATGAACTAGTACACTTGGATGTAAGCATGTATTGAACCGTCTCTCTGACTCAAGGCTTAAAGGGTAACTACATTAACATGCTCAAGACAGCTCAAAAGTAGGAAAGTTGTCCCAATGCTTTGGAATGGGCAGACTGAAAATGAAATTAAACTATAAAGGCCTTGTTTAAAATAAGGCATAGAAACCAAGAGCAGCAACAATATTCTGGGAGCTGTAATGGCATCGGCTGCGTTACGACTACCACTAGACAAGGGCAGTCAGAAGTGCAGGCTGTCAAGATGACTGGCCAAAGGGCTGGCAGGTTAGTCACTAAGCACCAGATGGATACCACCATCTAAATGCTTTCTCCCTCATTTGTAATTGGCCTCATTTGTGGCTGAGCTCCCTGGATCTGCCTGTGGTTCTCAGGTCTGTGGTTGGCAGCCTCCTTGGCGTATACTCTGCAGCCTGTGTGCAAGCTCCTGTCAGCACAACAGTCTCTGAAGGAGCTGTGGGTTTGCCAGCCATGCCCTACTCTAACAAAATTTGCCTCATTAGTAGTATGAAACACCCACGGCACTGTTTCTTTCCACTCTCCTTTACTTTTTTCATGTTTTTGTCTTCTCATATTCATGTTAGCTGTTGTGATTAGTCACAAAGAGGCATTTTGTGGAGTTGGTACAGGACTGCTGATACTTGTCCCCTTACGCTATGTTGACAGTGGTAAGTAAAACATTCTAAAGATTCAGCATTGTGCCCAAACCAGCTGTGCCTGTAAGCCTCTCTGGCTTCTCCCTGGTGATCCGCACCCAAACTGAATGCTCTTGAGACCTTCTGGCTACAGGGCTGCTCTCAGCTTTGCTCATTGCTCCACTGCATGGCTCCTGTTATGTGTTTAAGAGTTGTAGTATCAAGGTCAGGAAGTCCTCCAGCATAATGTCCCTTTGCATTTCCTTGTTCCTGCCTTCTTCATTAGCATGTCCTCTCTGGGAATTATCAAAGCCTCAAGGCCGAAAAACTCAATTTCTGTGAAACAAGAGAGCTTGGGAATGATCTTGTATTGAAGTCCAAAAACTCTCCATGGATTGATTTGTATCAGGATGTGAACCACGATTTAGATGGGGAAACATGAGTTGCCTGGTTCAGACTACCTTTGGATGGCTTGAAGTTTGAGCCAAAAATTGACAAAAACATCTATTTCCCTTGGAAAGGCAGGTCATGCAACACCTACTGATGTGAGGAATCAGTGCAGGAAGCAGTGGCTGTCCCACACAGAACTCGGTGGGTGCTCTGTTGTCACAGAGGATGATGCCTGCCTGGCCCCACAGCACAGCTCTCACCATCATGTTTTTACAGCATTATTTCTGCCTATGGCTGGCTCAGGTGGGTGCCATTGAGACAGAAAGTAGATACCACTTCCAAAGGAGCCAGACAAACTGACTTGACACTGCTTTCCTGGTGTTACCGCCAGCTGGGAAGGAAAGCAGAATGGTGCTGATGCTTTTCAACAGGTCAGTACAATTGCAAACATGAAGAGGTCCAACACGCAGTAAAAAAAAAAGATGCAGGACAAAGGAGGAGGGTGGTTTTCTCTGACAGCACACCAGAAAGAGCTGGGGAGAGACATGTTCAATTTATTATGTCCAAGCACATGATGTAGGTAATCATGGATGGATTATTTTCATCTAGAAACAGAAGTCTAGCTGTTGTAGCTTGTCCAGCTAACTTGTCAGCTGAGAGCCAGCAGATAGCTTGGGGTATCCTGTCTGTGGTCACTCAGTCCTCCAGGAAGGTAGCTGAAGTTGTGGTTTATCACACATTTGCAGAGGGCTGGTGGTGGCTCATCTGGAACATGGTAAGGTTATGCACTGTAGTAACTTGACCATGAGTTTGAGCCCTTTCTCTCTTTTTGTTTCAATCTCCTGCCCCTGAAATCAGCATTGCAATAAATACCTGACTGACAGGAGGGATCTCAAAGACTGTGGCCAGTGGGACCAAGAAAATGTCATAGATAGACACAATTTCTTAATAGAGAGTCCTAAATGTTCAGTACATCTTGGACAATCCATAGCTATTTTCTCTTTTCTCATTTCCCCTAGTCTTCCCCCCATGCATTTCTTTTTTGCTGAGCCTTAGCTTTTCCAAAACAGATTGTGTGAAGTTGCATGCATATCACAGTGTAGGAAATGCTTGTTTAGCAGAGTTTTTTCCCTAATAAAAGTAATACAACAAACTTTCAGATATACATGCTAAATATACCTTCACTGACCTAAGTAGCAGTGCAGAATGGCCTCAAATGCTAAACCTCACTTGTGCTCCTGCACCAGTTTGTACAAAGAAGAATATTATCATGAAGGTCACATACTAGCTTCCCTTTCTGCTTCCTATTTCTGCTGCATGCTATGTGGCTTGCTCTGGTAATTGCTCTGCAGACAGACTGCTGCTGTCCAGGGGACAGAAACAGGTCTACCACAGTGATAAGGAACCAAGGAGAGGGGTCCAGGTTCAGCTATTAAAAAAACAGGAAAATAATAATAAAAAAATCCCTACCACTGCACGCATAAACACATTCTACAGGGTGGGATTGCTGGAGGAAGAGTTTCTCTGTAGTGTATGGGGCCATCTAGTGAGCTCGGGCATTATAACACCTCTGCTTACTGCATTGCACCCTGTCCTGCTTATCCCCAAGAAAGGACTTCACACATTACCTGCCAGCAAGGTACATACACACACTTTAACAACATTTTCTAGAAAACACTGCAAGGGGGGAGAGGATGACAGCAGAAAGGGACGGCTGATGCTGGGGAGCTTGGTGTGATGGGTAACTGAGAAGTCAGAAATGAGCTACACTGGCAGTGGAAAGGTGGTGTGCAAGTTTCCACTGAATCTTGCCCTCTGCTGCAGAGCTGGTGATGACAAGGGGAACCGCGCAGCCAGAGGACACCGCAGCAACTGGGGCAGTGATAAAACCTCATAAGGAGCAATGAGACATTGGGTCCTCAATACTATGTGATGGTTTCCCTGATAAACACCTGGTCAGAGGCAAGGGAATGGGAAAGTGATGTGTTAATAATTTTGAGATCTCAGAGAACTGATGCTTGTATTTTGCAAGATGCTGGACTGATAGTCCTGGAAGGGAAACTGCTGCAATGCAAAGCATTATACCCACAAAGACCTGCCACTACACTTCGCAGACCGGACTGATTGACTGGGGATGAACAAACAACCAGCAGCGCTGCCCATTCACTCTCTTGTGTCTCCTGTGAGGCTGCCAAATCATGAGAGCAACAATAAACATTTGGGGATTGCGGTAAGTTTTTGTGGCTGCTCAGAGAGCCCTCAAACGTACCTGAGTCCATGGTCAATTCCAAAACCTACAGCCAGTGTCATGTTGTTCTGGTACAAACCATGCCTGTACAGCCAGGGGTACAACACTGGAGAACAGGAGCACGAGAGGGTATCTGGCCACTTCAGGTGCCAGCATGTGACTCCTGACTTGCCAGTGACACTTTTCACTTTCAGCATAGACACTGGTTTTCTCAGCACAGTCAGTGTTTTTAATCAAGTTTGTCATGTTGCATTCGAGGTGCATCAGAAAACTGGAAGTAAAAGGTTAGAAGATCCTCATCTAGTGAACACCATTTTAATTTCATTGAATGCTGGGAGCACACAGTCCACTAATTTATCTACCTTGAGCAGAATGAATGCACACTTCCTCACCTCTTGGACACTTACTTGATCTGCTTGGACCTGCCTCAAGGGTGAACTCTTCACGTTCACCAGCCTGCCTCTGGAACAGCTGTAAACATGGAGCTTGGTAATGACAAACTGTTTCATGTTCTGAATTGTCATTGAAGCCTTGGCCAGCAAATGTTAGGATAGCAAATTAGCTTTCAGCATGTCATTATTAGTCCTAGTGAATATGAGTGTGCACATCTGGAAGCATTTGCTATTTCCATATGCATCTGTGTCTGTTTACACAGGCTATGGACAGAAGAAACAAAATATCACCAGCTTTGTAGCCCTGCAGCTCTGAAAATACAGTATTACTATTGCTAGTAACAGGTCTCAAGCTTTGTAATAGCTTTGCAAGGCCCTGAGGACTTGTCAGGCTCTGTCTATAGTCACTCCATTTGTCTTACTTCTGCCCGTGTTTGTATAATCATATGGTGTAGCTACAATTTTCAGATAGCAGTACCAAGAAATTTTTTCTGTAGAAAGAAATATTTATGATCCTACTGTAGTGACTCAGTGCAGAGGAAGGTGGGCTTGATGTCACAGCTGAAGCCTGGAAAGAGGGACACAGGGTGCTGCGAAGGGGAGGATGGAGTGGGATTACAAGAGTCGGCACAGGCTGGCTCTGGAGACGCCAAGGCTGTCAGGAAATTTGCAATGGTCAGATACAGACATGCAGACCTAGAGCTGGACAGAACCGCTTCAGAAGCAACATAGAGAGCAAAGAACAAATATCTGTAACACACTCCATATAAAGAAATTTGTATCTGACGTAGAACTACATACCCATGAAGAAAGATGAAGTTATAAAGGGTGATAGAAAATATATACAAATTGCCTCAAGTGGGCTCAGAACCGAGGAGAAGGAAACATATCAACATCTACATCACATTCCTCCTGGCAAATCGAAGAAATCCTCACCATAAACATGATATTTGCCCTGACAAGAAGCTTGAGACACTGATGACTTGCCTTTTTATGTCTCTCTAGGACTGATCCAAAGTGGTTGTGGAAGAGTGACTGTTAGAGCAGAGAAAGGGGCAGACACTTTTGAAGACATAACAGTTGTAACTATTATTCCTGAGGCCTTTTATGTAAGACTGTTCCTTTTCCCCCTCCTATAATACTTTGAGACTAAAGATAATTCTGTTGTTATATTGGTAGGATTTCAATTACCTTAACAATAAATTCTTAGCTTTGAATAAAAAGTGTGCTTATTTTTCATCATAAGAAGTTTTTGTGTGCAACTTCATCGCAGTGTAGATGGAGATGGAGATCTACCTATTTCCCAGCTCAGTGTCTTAAGCACTGGACTGACTTTCTTGAGGTTTTTTTTGATCAGATGGGCTTTGGGGAGAATATATAGAAGAGTCTTTTTTTCAAGGGCTAATTTCTCTATATTTAATTTAAGAAAATAATCTTCTAGGCTTCAAATTTAAATTTGTTTTTAAAAATTCCCAAATGCTGTAACAGTACAATGACTTGTGTGAGTTTAAAGTTACTAAATGTGACAGCAAACATTATTTCACAGCCTGTATGAGAAAGACCAGACTACACTTAAATGCCAGTTTTGGATTAAAGTTGGGTTGCTGCGTCTAGGTTGCTAAACTAGAAGATTAGGAAATAGATGCAGGACAGTGTCAGTGAGTAGAGGAGGAAACTCGCAGGTGTTGCATAAAAATAGAAAGCTTTTCAGGAGAAAGACAAAATAGAGCTTTTTACTGTAGTTCACTTAAAACCACTTATTTATTCTTTTTATAGATTAAGTACTATTAAAGTAATGCTTTCCTGCACTTCTGTTTCTGAAATCACCATAATTTTTTAGCAAAACCAACCATTTTGAAACAGCAAAGTAAAGTGCTAAAATATAACTTTTCTGCATTAGAAATAAAGTCCATACTTTTCTGTCTTGAACTCAGCAGATGATTTTGGTGTACCTCACATGGCACACTTTTTTTCATGTTTATGGGAAAATAATTGCTTGGCTTGAATCAAAATTCTCATTTCCTGATCCTTCCAGTGTCCTCAATTGAGGAAGGATGTTATACAGATGTGAGACTTTGGGGTATGCCAACTCATATAAACAGGCTATGTCATTCTTTAACAGAACATCAGTATGATATTTAAAAAACCTGAAGCAACTGTGAAGGAATGAGACCAAGAATTTCTCATGGAGCTCTTCCTCATTTAGAGGATTACTGTTATATCCTTATAATTATGGTAGGATTTGTTACATGAAAGCAACTTTCTATTATTTCATGTTAATGAATAGAAAATATCTTCTGTAACACTGCTATGTAAAACCCAGATTATTTCAGTGGAGTATGGATATATTTTCTTTCTAGATTAAAGACTGGAAACTATGATATAACAGTAGTATTATTTGTATGCAAATAAAGTCCAGATATGTTCTCAAAATTCTTTTCTTCTTGTTCCACATTTTTTTTTCCCAAAAGGTTTTACTGCTTAAAATCTTTCAGGTGATCTGTCAGTTCCTTAAGCAGAAAAAAGTGCTCTGTTTCTTTAGGAGTCTGAATATCCACATTTGTGAGTGTAACTGTCTGGAAGACTATAGCATACATCCCCCAGTGGATGGACATACATGGACATGGAAACTTGTTGGCAGATTTTAGGAACACAGACCTCTGTGACACTGCTACTGTAATTTTATGCACATTTATTTTTATTCTAGGCAGAGCTGCCTTCTTAATATTATTATCTCTAGTATTAATTGTAAGATAAATAAATGCCAGCCACATTGTCATCACACGAGAAACAAAGAAGGCATAAACCACAGTATTTGGGACCATATATTTGTATAAATAACTTTTGACGTCAACCCATCTAAATCTTTCTCTTGCAGTCCCTGCATACAGCAGCTTTTCCCTGGTAAAGAACAAGACTTTCTCCTTCAAAACGTGGCAAAAAGAGAAAGACCATGGTTCCATTTTCCATTGGTTACATTCCCTGAACTTCTTGCCCTGAAGCATCCCTTTGTGGATAGTGTGGAAAGTAGAAATTACTCAATTAACAAATGGCATCTTCTTTAATCTTAGTGATATGCCAGCTGCCATTGTGTTTCATCAAATTAAAAAGAAAACAGCAAGCCACCACCCTTCAATCTGCTGTGTACGTGAATATATATGACAAAGCCAACAGAGCCTTCTTTACTATCCAGCTAGTGGGTCATCCTCATTATTTCTGCAGGTTACCAACCCTAAAGCAAGCAACGTTTCCACCAACCAAGGCATCAGGACAACCACCTCTGGGGTGACTTCTCACATGCTGCCTTTCACTTGGAAAATACAGTGAAAATGGCGAGTTTTGCATCTGTTGTAGTTCCAGTTTCCATCTACATCTCCTTGCTTTATAAACAACTAGACAGATGATGCATTGGCATCCAAGGCCAAGAAAGAGGCTATTAATAGGTATCATCAAAACTAATTACACAGTCCAAAATACAACATTGAACTTTCCATCTGTAAATGTTATAATAGGGAAGAAGCTGTTCCAGATGTGGAGTTGGCCTATGAGTTAGCAATCTATGTCTTAACCCTCCGGTAGTTACAGTCATCTAGGAGTCAGGCCCCAAGCTGCAGTGAGAGCAGAGCACTGGAAATGATGTGCAGCAGGCAGAAAACTCATGTTAAAACCCCAGACAGTAGGAAGAAAGCTACAGTGGTGATGTGAAACCCTAGCCTACTGCAGGGCTGCTGCATAGTGGGGTTGTGGGGGTTCCCCAAAGGATGGGAGGAAATGGTCATTAATGAGAATTTTAAAGGGATCTATGAAATATAGTGAATTTCCAGAGGTCTGCCAAAATGAGCTCTGGTATCTGCTGAGCACATTTCAGTGTAATGTTTGTTGATATTCTGGTCCCTGATTTATACCAGATTTGTATCTTGAATTTAGTCACATTATTGTTAAAGAGAGGAAACAGTCCAGTGTCATTCTGGCTACCTTTTGAGAGGCATCTTGATTCAGTTGATTTTAACTGTGAATTACTCTTGGTTCGTTAAAAACACTTTTGATTAAGGAACACCTTTAAAATATGTTTAAGCCTGGCAGAAATCTGTGCTGAGATACTCTCCTGCCCTGGGGCCAGGTGCAGCAAAGCCAGGCTGATGTGACCTTTGCCTGCAGGCAGGCAGCCGGGTACGGCAGCAGGGCACCCTGCTCTCCCTCGGGGCTGGAGCTTTGCTGTGAGCTTTGCCGTGAGCCTGGATGCTCTGTGCATCACTGAAGCCTGTTCCCACGCCACACTGACCGGTGGGTGACCTGAGTGTCCCACATCCAAAAATAGATGAAATGTACAAGCTCCTTCCAGTTTTAGCTGAGGATGTGAAGGACGTAAAAATACTTTCCTGTGGTAAACCAGAGACTTCCCAGGGACGCTTCCTAATGGCTGCAGGCAGCCACCCACTCTCCAGGGTGGGATCCTGACATTATTTCATGAAAACTGCGTTATATAAGCTTCAATATTTCAGTGAACTATTTGCATTTTGGACACTCCAGTCAGCACCTAGTCTCCAGTAGCAAAAAAAGCTTGTACTTTGTGACATTACGTTTCCATTGGGACGAAGATATGGGGTCAGGCTGTTGCTGGCCCTTTCCATGTATCAGCTGAAAGGGTTGTAGTGAGAAAGGCCTGTTTTCCATACAAGAAATGCTCTAGGATTTTGCTCTTCTGAACTTAAAATAAGCAGCTGATGAAGGGTGAAGTGTTTAGACAGAAGACCACTATGCAGAAATAAATAAAGGCATGGAAGGGGTGGGAGGCAGACATCTGTACTCTTAGGAAAGGTGTCCCAGTATCATTTAGGTCACATGAGCCTCTAGAGAAGGCAGGCACCATTCCACCACGATAAACTCCCAGCATTCCTCATGGAAACCTCATTCCTGGTTTGACTCTTGGCACGCAGACTACGGGAGACATCTGCCTGGCAGCCCTGAAAAGCAGCATCTCCTCTGCCCATGTTCAGGACACCACACATTCTCACACTGCTTTGCCTCAGGCTTAACACAAAGCATGGCAGGAGAGCTATCCTGTGTGTAAAATCTGCTACTGGGACAGGACAGAGCAGGGAGCAGGAATCATTACTGAACACAAACCCAAGGAAGACTTCTCCTCTGGTGGGAGGAACCCTTGTGATGCTCAAGTGGCTGCTGAGTGGTCCTGCCCCGGCAGCACTGCTGGAGACCACAAGTGATATCACAGCACAAAGTCAGGAATGCCAGATTTTTGGGACCTGGAGGGCACCTTAGTGAGGGGATGACTAAGAGGCAGAAGGAAGAGGAGTGGAGAAGGCATTTCTGTATCTTCCACACTGCAAGGTGGGATCGATCACAGCTACACTATTGCTAAAAGGAGAGGGAACAGACCAGCTAAGACCCTGGCTGGAGGTACCAGCAGTGGCCGGCAAAGAGCTGGGCTCCCCTCCTGGCTCCAGCACTGACCCGTCCTGGGTCCCTTGCCACCCGGTGCCCATCCTGCCCGTGCCAACGACAAAGGCACTGGGGCAGGACTGCCTCATGTGCTCGGTCCACGCGGCGTGCCGTGGGGTGGCCGCTGTGACAGCCACACTGCAGGGTGAAGGCAGGGAACTGCGCCTTGCCTGTGACGAGGCTAGCGATATCATAGAGGTTAGGAAAGTGGCTTAATAAATTCCCTGTTGCCTTGGATGTTTAACGTACTGTACTAACAGCAGAGACTGGAAAACGCTCTTGGCGTTTCTTAGCAGAAATCTGGAAGATATAAAATGAAGAAATATAACAAACTACCTGAAGGAAGTACAATGCTCATAAGACCCATCTGTACGGAGCAACTGCTAGGACAGAAAATATATCTGTTTAATTCTCCTTCCAGATACAATGTGATAAATAGCTGTTAAACAATTATGCAGCATTCATACGCAGTATTAAGCAGGTTTTTTTGTTTCACTCTGGAAATGGCTTTGTATCTCCCCGACCACAGATTATTTTTCTGTCTTTGTTTAGAATTATACACACCATTTTGACATTCGTGGTATTAAAGGACACTACGAAATGTTGGCATATGGTTGATGATTTTCCTGAGAACTATTACTACTTTGGAAAACACTGACCTAATTAAATGTAAAATGTTTACAAGAATGTATCAATTTCATGATAATCTGACAGGAGATTAACTCAATATTTTGTTTTCACAAAGTAGAAACATCTGCTTTTTACATTATCATTTAAGCCATGAACAGATAAAAGTGTTGAAGTGGCAATCTTGATAATGTTTCAGTCTTAACAAAATAAACATTTCCAGGAGGTCAAACAAAAAATATCCACTTGTCCCTTTCATAACATTTCTGATAAACTTGTATTTCATCTGTATTTAAAACAAGGTGAAATTTCAAAGTATCAGAATTTCCTGTAAGATGGAAATTTTAAGTTTTGACCCATTCAACTCATCACTTTATGCTACAATTTCATTTATAGTTTCAGTTTTTCATCATCCTGCCCTCTAGGGTCCATAGTGTTTAAAATTTATGCCTTCTATTCCTCTTCACAGATGTCTATTCCAACTCTAATGACAAAGGATGAAAATCCACAGTCTGTTTCAGACCAATGAAACAATGTAAAAGTATTCGGAGAACAAACTGGACCTCTGAATGCAAACTAGCATATTTATTTATGTCTTCAAATAAGAACTCTGAAGCAAGTGACTCCAACACAGAAACATTTTGCCAGCTACTGAGCAGAGGGGGAATGGAAAGAAAATTCCATCATGATTTCAAGCAGGTGTACTAGGAGCTGGAAGGCTGGCTTGCACTGATAGTCCATCCAGTTCTGTGCCTGGCAGTGGCTGTTGCCAGATTTTTCATGGAAACGTACCAAAAATTCAGGGTCTACTTGCATGCAGGAAAATTTCTTCCTTACCTGCAATGCAAGAAATTAGCTTTGTCCTACACTGTAAGAGCTAGCACCCCTTTCTAAACACTAATTTACTCTGTAAGTCCCTAGAGACCCTGCCTTGACTTTTGCAAAATACATGACTGTGATGAATCAACAAGTGCAACAACCTGATCAGGGAGCAATGTCTGGGAGGTGCAAGTTCTGAGCCCCAGCAGCTCAGGAGAAGGGGTCTGGGCAGGTTCTTGACAGCAAGCTGTGCTGACTGAACTAGTGCTGCTCCTGATGACCATGTCTCTGACCTCATCTCAGAGACCAAAATGATGGACACTCTGTGGCCTCCCCAGTGCTTCACTGTCCTGATAATTGGAAGGATTTCCCTAATGGATTTCTATGCCAACACTTAATCTCAGTAGTTGTTGTCCTTTCTACTGTGAACACAAAGAACATGTTTTTCCTTTCCATTGCAACAGCTGACAAAATATTTTAAGACCTACTCTCAGCATTAGACTGTACAGTCTTTCCTTGTAGACCATGTGCCCCAACCACTTTCGTTTTTCCCTCCTGATTTCTGGCAGTCTGCATTGTGCTTCCAGTGCAGCACTCCAACTGCACGTTAATCCAGCTGAGGCCTTATTAATGATCAGCAGAGGAGGGTTCCTTTATGTCTCATTACCTACATACCAATATGTCTTTACAGCACAAAATCCTTGACTCACGTCCAGCTTCTTATTCACGGTAATTCCCACATGCTTTGGAGAGAACTGGGCTGACTGCCACAACCCCCTCTGTCTGCACAATTGGTTATGCCTGCCTAAAGGTAAAATTTTGCACTTGGCTTCTACTGCATTTTCAAGACCATCTCTGATTTGTAAGCATCATACTGTTCTTGACTGTGTGCCTCCAGGTTTGATGTTGTCAAGTTTAATGAATAGATCCTCTACTCATATACCTTCTCAACATCTAAGGTGTTAATGAGAAGATTAAACTGTCTCAGACCCAGCAAAGAGTCCATCAAAACTTTTTCCTTCAGTTTTGACTGAATAGTTTCTTGCCAGTATTGTACCTGCCTTACAGAAGTTTTGTCCAAAACATATTTCTACTACTTGATTATAAAAGTATCAAAGTCTTCTTACCGTCGAGATAACTGGCATCCTCAACCAACCTGGAGTTATATTGTCTGCTAGTTGCCCGTCAGGGAACCTTTTGTATCTTGACAGGCCTTGATAAATTCAAGTTGTTTATAATTCACTATGTATTCTCCTAGAAAACCACCAGTACTTCTTTAAAGATTGAAGTGCAGTTGTGTCCTGGTTTTGAGTGAGTGGTGGGGTTTTTTTGGTGGCAGAGGAGGGGGCTATAGGGGCGGCCCCCTGTGAGAAGCTTCTCGAAGCTCCCCCAGCTCCAAGTCAGCTCCACTTCTGCACCAAAACTGAGCCAATTAGCTGCACCTCTGCGATAACGTATTTAAAAAGGGACATGGAGAGAAGGAGTTGGACTTGTGAGGAGGAGTTGGTGCAGCTGCGTGAACACCAAGGTCAGTGGAGGAACGGAGGAAGAAAGGAGGGGGGAGGTGTGCCGGAGCAGAGAACCCCCTGTATCCTGTGGTGAGACGGCAGGGCGGCCCCCTCCTGCCACCCATGGAGATCTACGGTGAAGCAGACATTGATTTATGGCCTGTGGTTTCCGCCTGCATGATCAAGGTTCTGTGCCCGAAGAAGGCTGGGGTCTTATGGGAAAAGGTAGCCCCGCTGCTGTAATTCAGCACTGGGAGGATTGCAACATGTAGGGGTGTCCCACGCCGGAGCAGCTCGGGAAGAGCTGCAGCCATTGGAGGGAATCCAATTGGAGAAAGTTGGTGCCCACGATGGAGTGTGGGGAATGCTGCGGCCCGTGGAAGGGACTTATGTCAGAGAAAGTTTGTGGAGGACTGTCCCCTGTGAGAGGGGGACCACAATGGAGCAGGGGGAAGAAGTTCCAGAAGCTCCCCCCAACGAAGATGGAAAAAATGGCAGCACTGACTGCAACCTCCATTCCCTGCCCCTGTGCCACTGGGGGGAGGAGGTAGAGATATCGGGAGCAGAGCTGTGCCCGGGAAGAAGGGAGGGGTGGGGGGAAGGTGTTCTCAAGATGTGGCAATGCTTCTCACTGTCCTACTCTGTTATGTGTTGTTAGTGTCTGTAATAAATGTACTTTTTTTTCTTCCCCTAACAAGTCTGCCTTTTCCTCGTGACCATAAGGAGTGATTTTTTCCCCATCCCAGTCCTATCTCAAACCCCAAGACTGGCTCTCTGTCCCTTCTTATTGATGGAAGAGAAGGGAGTGAGAGTGGTTGCGTGGTGGTTGGCTGCCAACAAGGCTCAAACCACGACAAGTTGGTATTCCATAACTTCGCTTTTTGCTGTACCCTTGGTAAAGTTAAGTATGCCAATTACTCTTCCTATGAACAGCCCTTTTCAAGATCTCAATGAGAAAAGGCTCTGAGACTGCTTCAGTCAGTTCTACAGTTTGGGGATGGATCTCATCACACTCGGATGTTATGGAACCAGTTTGATTTGTCTCAATACTCTCCAACTTGTTTTTCCCAGTTCTGCTCTGGATAAGTATCTTGAGTAACTGTATTTGCTATCTGATTGCAATACACTGAAGCACAAAAGAAGGCTCTTATCTCAGTGTCATCTATTGTCTTTCCTCTCTGTAGAAGAGGAGATCAACATTTTCCTTTGCTTTCTCTCTACTGGTAACACTGCCACAGAATCATTTGTTATTACAGTACAGGACACATTATGCCTCGCCCTCTTTGGTTTTTGTCCTCAGATGCTTTTGCAACTCCATTCAAATCATGCTTAAGATCTGAACTCTTTTCCATTTTCTGTGAACTTTCTTCTTTGATTAAAGCCAAGCAAAATCCAGTGATTTAATACACTGAGTCTATTACTACACCTCTTACCTCCCCTCTGCACCAGTTTGTGCTTTTATGGTCATTCACCCCGTGTAACTCCTATATCCATCACAACTTTCAGTCATGAATTCTCTTGAGTTTACTGAAATCTGCCTACCTCAAATACATTCTTTTTTAGTTTGTTTTTCCATTCATAAATCACAGACTTTGTAATTTCACAGTCATCCTAGAGGCTCTCTAACCTTTTCATCTTGAGGGGTCTTGCCATGGACTAATCACTCTGATGCACAGTTTGTGAATTTCCTCTTTGTGCATAGTCAGCTAAAAAGATGAGTTCATGCTCCAAAGATTTGCCTCCCTGTTCAAGGTAAGTTTAAGAAGATTATGATTTTTATTTATTTAAATTATTATTTAAATAAGCAGCGTTTTTTAATTACTTGCTCTTCCTTTAAGTGTTTCTTCTGCTGGACCTGTCAAGGGATGTTACTAATTAGATGAATTTGAGAATGGTGAGTGAGTCCCAGAATCTTTTCCAGTATTATTAGGGTATCTTAGAAGCTTTTGGTTAGAAGAAAAATTAAAATGCAAAAGCTATTCTTTCCTCAGTCATAGCATAGCTTCTTTTTAGATAAGCAAACAGCGAAGCTACAAGAATGCTAATCAATTTGGGACACAAAGAACAAAGAATTGCTCTCTCTTCTGCAAATCTACCCTCCCACTTAATTAAAAAATAGTCTCCCTTGAAGGATAATGAAGACAAAGAGGAGAGTGGGGAGTAGAAGTAGTAGGAGTCACAGAAGAAACCTGTGCTGAAACAGAGTGTATAATTTTGACATTTCCTGATTCCTTCTGGAATTAAAGAATCACCCCCATACCATCTGTGATCTTCTGGACTAATAGGACCAACCTGTGTAGTCCAGCCCTCCTCAGCCATGCTCAGGCTGGTCAATGCCTGAAGCCCATCATGGTCCCTGCTCAGCGAGCATGGATGATGTAGCTGGCAGATACAAGGCTCTGCAATGACACTGAATAAAAATCACAGGCATGGGTTTGCCAATCCCCCACTCTGGGATCCCTGGCATGAAAGGAGGCAAACAGGCTAGGGTTAAAGCCTGGAAAAGTTTCTTGCACTCCCCAGTGCCCGTTCCTGGAGAGGGAAAGAGCATCCCTGCCCACTGCCCCAGCACCCCAGGGAGAAGTGGGACAGAGGGACAGGGAGGACCACAGCACTGATGGGTGTGGAGGGGTGAAGAGGTGCAGAGGGAAAGGAGGGTTTCACCATGAAGCCACATCCTGTTGCTGTTCAGAGATAAAAGGGGTTTCAGTGGCCAAAGAGGAGTGTGGGAACCCAAATGTAGCCTGCAGACCTAGATTCCTTGCCTTGAAGGCTGCCTGTAAGACAGGTCACCTTACAGGGATGTGAGAGGAAAGAAATCTGCACAAATCAGCTGTTTCCCATAAGTTCTTTTAATTGCAATGTTGAAGAATCTATCAAAATCTTCAAAATAAAACGGTGAAATAAAACAAAAACTTGAGGCTTTGCTGGAAGGGAAAAGATGGATATTAACAGCAATTAAGAGAGAGAAAGCTGTGGGAGCTGTTAAAGACTGGGCAACTTTAATAGCCCTGAGAGCTATAAATCCTTATGATTCATTCTACCAACAAAAAGCTAAATCCACCCAATTGTAGCAAAAAGGGAATGCCTCTCAGTTCCTTCCTTTTCCTCTCATATGTCCTGGCTGGTGGGCAGAGAAGAGTGACAATGAATATTTTATCTTCTAATGGATAACTGGTGTGTGCTCCTTAGGCTGTATTTCAGATAGCTCACAAGCAATAGCCACTGCATGAAATCAGCCTGGCCCTGAAAAGCATAAATGCAGCTAATCACTGCAGAGTAGCTACTTATAAAAGAAGCAGTAATGGGAGCTGCTGGAGTGCTTTTGGTGACTTTTAAGGTGATGCTTTATCACTTCACCTTCACTCTCCTTGGGAAGCTCTCTTCTCTGCCTGCCAAGGTTTCTCAGTTCTTCATTAAAGGTAAATTTTCACCCAGTAAAAATGGGACTCTTGCTCTCCAGGAAAAGCTGGAGAAAATGGAATTTTCAAATCTCTCATTATGCAAACTCTCAGCAGTTTCACAAAAAAAACATGATTCAGCATCCCTGGGGCAAATGGACGCATTAACAAACTTTGTACACTCTGGGCTATTTCCCAGCTAGCATTCCTCCCACAGTAGACACAAACCACTATTATTTGTTTTGAAGACACTTTCCTGTGAAGGAAAGAAAACCCCTCAGAGAATTACCTAAGATTAGGCCATGTCTAAAATAAATGTATTCAGATGAAAATAATCATTCCTTCTCAAATATGCAGCTCTATAAATTGCTCTCAGTACATAGAACAGCATGAATGTTTCACCAGTAAATGGTAAAACAGATAATTGAGGTAAAGTCAAGATGTTCCATGTCCTATTTTATTGTCTAGCTGCTATCAGGAAAAGCTTCCTTTACCAAAAAATCAGATTAATCCAACATAGATTTGTTTAAGAGTTAATTTACCCAGGAACAAAATTGGTATATTACTAGCGACTACAGCTTCTGAGAATCTTTTTACACAATTTTTGTGCCAACTGGTAAAAATTTTCATGTATTTCAAAGAATACTTCAATGAAAAGGCTCAGATCTCCATAGAACATGTTGTTTCCTTAATGATTATTCTTTGAAAAAAGTTCATTTGTATTTAGAAAAAGGAGTAAAAAACCCACTTACTACCCATTTTCAGCTTTGTTCGTGCACAGTAATTTAGGTTATGTATATATGTAATACAACGAGGAACAGTTTAGCCAGACATTACTAAACACAATCCACCTCTTCCCTAATCAAACACCAGCTGTCACTATTTCTTTCTTTTATTCCACTGAATCCTCTTCAGCTCAGCAGCATGAAAAGCAAAGACTAATGAAGAACGAATCACCTTTCAGAAACGCTGGGTCATTGCATCAAGTTTTTTGAATCTCTTCTCCTCTGGGAGATGAGGTGGCTCAGTAGGGGCTGCTAGGATGGAAAAACATCAATATATTTCTCATCTTATTCAAGATGCCAGAATGATCTTTGCAGTCTGTACTGATGCAGTAAGTGTTAAGACAAGCCACTTAATGAAGCTGTGAAATGATTAAATACCACTGCTCTTAATGAGAAAAAAGACATTTTCAGGATAGGTAATTTTGCAGTCACCCCCTACAGACACTACAGATGACAAAATAAGTACTGGAAATAAGGAAGTAATATCAGCCACACTACATTGCTTCAGGTGTTTTGTTTCACATCCACTCCTGTACAAGGGTATTGTTGATCTGGGCATCTTCTAAAAGAGTAGCTGCATTATCTTGTTTGCAAAAGAGGCAAGTCTAGAACAGCTTCACAGAAGCAAGCAAGTTTGTGATTTAGTCAGGAAAATGCAACAGCACTCCTGTGCCACACAAAGCAAACCTGGTGCCCAAGGGAGGTCTGGTGGTGCTTGCTGGGGCCTGCTGAAGCACCAAGGAGCCACCTGTAAAAGCCATCCTGTTCATTAAATGTTCTCATTTGTCACACACTGTATTTAAGCAGGCATTTTCACCACCTGTGAACCACAGTACATTCTCCTGTCCTTCATTCACACTCAAGAGGGAGACTTTTGTGGATATTCTGTTCTCCTTTCTTCTTGGAAATACCTGAAGAGTGAAATGATTGCCTACAAAATGCTGTGCAACAGCAGTCTTCAAAGAAGTGGTGTGTAGCAATTTACACTGCAGGCAAGAAGTCTTTCTCTGGGATCCCTTGTAGACTTGGGCACTATGAGTCAGGACGTCAGGATGTGGCTCTTACGTATGTTGCTTATTGCTTGCAGATATCAAAGCATTTGTCAGCTATTACATTCCCAGTCCTAAGAGAGGAAAAATTGAGGCATGGATGAAGGGAAGGGCATTTCTCCATTTGAGTTTAGTTCTGAAGTTCTTTTGCTCTTGCATCTGCTGCAACAATGATTTTTTGGTCTTCATATTGTATTTCAAGCTTGTCTTTTCTGCTAGGAAAATGACACAGTGATGAGAGAGCAACTCCTCTTTTGTGTGTGTGTAATTTTGGACAGCTCTTACATGGTGGACATTGATCTGATCTGTAGGGGTTTGATAATGTTTTCTGTTCATGTTCTGTGAGTTTTAAATGAAAGCATTTAACAAACCAGTGGTAACACAGCAGAACCTCTCTGATACACCTGAGGTTTTGCACTGCCCTAGGTGGTATCATTTTGACCTTACCAATCCCTGATAACTAAAGTTCTCTGGGTAGAAACTATGTACTATCAAGATTAAGAAAAAAAATAGCTAATTAAGAAAAAACAAGTTCTCAAAACCCTGGTGTGAAGCAGAGTTCTATTACTGGAACCTGTTTTCAATCCACCCTTCCAGAAAATTTATACCATTTTCAGAGATTGCTGTTCAGACCAAGCTGGACTCTTGCTGACATGATGCTACACAACCATGAAAGACTTTCCCTGGTAGCCTCAACAGGAAAACAGGATGATTTGTCTGTGACATAGCTTCAGTGTGATTGATGATTCACACTTGTCAAGCTGACGTTAAGTAGCAAAGAGTGGAGAATTACATGGCTTTTTTGTCTGTAGGATGGTTGCTCCTGAAATTACTTGTCTAAAAGGTGATACAAGGGAGTGTTGGACACTGCTGTCTGCCTGGCAGACTACTTAATGTTACCCATAGCCTTAAAACTGGGCTTTCAGTGATCATACATATGACATAACAAGTTACATCTGACTTGGCGGGTACTTACAGCTTTTGGCAGGTGGTAAAATATTTTAGGTCATGCCTAAGTGAAAGTGCAGTTATTGCACATGAAGAAAACAAAGCTGAGGATCACCATGTTCTTGGCACAGTGACATCCTGCAGTCTTCTCATACTGGACCCTGCTCCTGGACACCACATCTCTCCCCAATAGGCAAACCCAATAGAGTAGAGGACTCAAAGGCATTAGGTATTCCCCTCATATGTTTTGGGACATAAACACAGCACATGTGCAAAGCTTGTTGCAGCCCCATTGTCTTCTGCTACAACATTTCCTAAAGTCACAATGATGCTATGATGGATTTTTTTTTTTTTCATTTATTTACTGTCTTAACTAAAATTCCTGTGGCATCAGAACTGGAATGCCAGTGTAACAGATATGAATCACCTCCCCCCTGGGTCAGGAGTGGTATCTTAAACTCCTGGGAATAACTTGCGAACAGGAGGGCTGATTGTCCTCGCAGACCCATATCAATGGCAGGCCCCATGTGACCCATCTGGAATGGCATTTGGAGGGTGAACTGGGTTCTCTGGTTTCCCAACCTGGATGCTGCCAGCAAGATGACGCTTACAAGCCCAGCTCTGCTGGTGTCATACTGCTGCTTTGCAGCAGCTGCTGCCTGAAACCTCTTTCTAAATTTAGGAGCCTTCTGCCTTTCTGAGCCCATTCCAGGTGTGCCAGGTGTCTTAGTTTGGGCTGAAATAGAGTTAATATTCCTTTTCAGGGACTAGATGAGTGCTGTGTTTTGGATTTAGCTTTGGGTTTGGTATGAGAAGAATGCTGATAGCACACTGATGTTTTCAGCTGCTGTCGAGACTTCAAGGACTCTCCGACTCTCCATGTCCTGCCCGTGCGCAAGGGCACAGGGAGCAGGGAGGGAGCACGGCCACAGCACCTGACCCTAACTAGCCAGTGAAATATTCCATATCATGGAACGTCATGCTCACTATATAAAGGAGGGGTGGTCGGGAAGGAGCTCTCTCGCTTCCGGGATTGCGATTGTGGGATCTTGGTATCTCGGGGTTGCTAGCCGGGAACGGGCTGGATATTGGTTAGTGGGTGGTGAACAATTACGCTGTACATCACCTGTTTATATATCTCTTTTGTTTTTTTTTGTTTTCCCCATCATCGTTATTGTTCTTATTTTATTGCCATTATTAAACTGTTCTTATCTCAGCCTGCAAGTCTCCCTTCACCCCTCTAATCCCTCCCCCATTCCCAGGTGGGGAGGGGGAAGGGAGGGTGATTAGCTGTGGGGGTTGGGTGTCGATCAGGCCCAAACCACAACACCAGGTCACAAAGCTCAGAAATCATCAGACAAGTCAGAAAATCCATACGTTTTTGCTGTGACTTACTAGTATTTCCCTTCTGTTCTTTTGGAACTACAAGGTTTAGCTTCAGCTGAAAGTCTTAACAAAACTTACCAGGGGTTGTTATGACTGTCCCTTTATCTGATGGACCTAAAGAAAAACGTCTCACTGCACACCAGGCTGCCAGCCCATTTCCTGATTGCAATGTGGGTTCTTGTGAGGATCATTGTATAAAATTCATTGTTCTGATTAGTAAGTACCCTTGAATTTAAAGAGTGGAAAGGAGGCCAAAGAGGGACTCATACAAGGAAACTGTATTTGCAATTTTCTAAATGCATAAAAAAAAAATGCACAAAAATAAAACTGAATGGAAAACTTGTCCTATAAGGCTTAGGGCTCCAAGGCTTAATTAAAAGTTATTTCTCTGGTCACTTCTTTAACTAGAGAGTTACATACTCGCCCCTACACACACACTCTCACCTATTACCAGTAACCCATGTTTACTGGGAGTATCTGTCTCGTTAATATTTTGTGCAGTTAAGATTCTGTAGGCGAGTCTGTGTTTCCCAAATGGTCTTCCAACAAACGAAATGTCCTTTAAATAACCCAGCTGTAACTCCACCATTTAGGACATTTTCCCTGAGCTACTATACAAGATGACATGGTATGTGGTATCGTTTTGCAGAGAACACGCATTTCTTCTGGTGTTAAAGATCTATGTTACGATTTGACTCCACCAGTTGGTTACAGACTTGACCGACCTACCTGACAGGTCACTCAACCTTGAAAAACCTAAGCTCTAGTCCATGCTTTTGGTCCCCACGTCATTTTCTAGTGATTGCTTGCCTCATTGGCTTACATTACAAAGTCTTTTCAGCAGAGAATATGTATCACCGCATATGGCATCCGGTGGGGTGATGGATCCCACCTGGAGATCCAGAAAGTATCCAGGATTCCTGGATCGCTCAAGACTGAGAGTGACAGCAGAAGAAGAAGACACAAAAATCAGTGTTTCCTCTGTTTGCATGGAAAACCATGATATGCATTTGTGATTTTCAGCAGCCCTGTCCAAAAAGTACTGTGAATTCAGTAGGCTGCAGATTATTATTCTTCACACAGATGACTAAAAGAAGCTCTTTCAGACACAAATAAAACAAGCCCAGTGGTTAAAGGGCAAGGATAAGGAAAATGGCCAGAATATTAAAGAGATGAACAAACCATTTGGGAACTGGATTTTGACAGCTGAATTAAAAAATAAAACACCCCCAGGAATTATCAACAAAAGCTACCCATTTAATTATGCAGCTCTGTCACTCTATAGGCCTGAGGCATCTCAAACCATGTCTTCAGCACCATCAGAAGTATGATCTCAGCATGGAGGGATGTGCCCTATCCACCTAGAGCTTGCACTGTTTGAGCACAGATATGGGTGAGGCTGCAGCAACTTAGACACCAGCTCAAGCTAGCCAGCTGAATGGTGAGGTAGACCATGCTGTAGCTTATGCCTGTCCTGCACAAGCTACCTATAGATGAATGGAAACTACTACAACCACTGGGGCTGAAGCCACCCCTCTGATTTTGATGTAATCATGGTTCATTGTGAAAGTCTGTACCAGTTTCAGTGCTGTGCAACACAGCGTTAAGATACCTGAGCTAGCTTAGACACCACCAGCAGCCATGGGAGTGCACAGACACCTGAGTATTTACAGAGCTGCTCCATCTTGCTACAGCTGCAGTGCAGTCAGCACGCAGGCCCAGAGCTAGATGAAGGATTTTATACTGCCTCAGCACCACAGCCTATACGCAGTAGATGCTGATGAACATTTTAACTTTGCCTGTCTCTGTCTTTTGCATATTAGAGAGTTAAAGCTTAAGTTTCACACCGTAACTTGCACACACCATCCAAATACTATGCTGTTTTTCTCCTTTCAAATCATGATGCTTTGATACATAAGAATGGTGTGACAGCCAAGAGCCAGACTTACAGTCTTAGCCCAAAGCATAAGACCAGTCACAGTGTGAATCACCCTGTTAGTGAAAGGCTGTTCTTTCCAGCTTTCTCTAGAAGTATGGACCATTTGTGCTAATAAGCATCTACATCTTATTTATGTTGACACTGCTAAATAAGAAAAGAGTGTGAGGAATTCTGAAGAACAAAAATTTGCACAGGATATCTAAGTGGTACCAGTGAGGTTCCCTTCATATAGTGAGAAGCAATTCCTGTACCAAAGAGCTCAGCTCACATTATGCTAAAAGTGTGCAAAAGATAATTACACAAATAAGCACTGGAATAGGAGATGTGGAAGAACTGTTGCAGTACCTTGCTCCAACTCATGCAAGAAATGAATGGTAGAAGCAAGAGTTTAATGCAGGGGTAATTCTGGGATTCATCCTGTCATGGCTGGTTTCTCCCCTCGAGGCAGTTCCCAGGGACACACTCCGCACCACTTACATTGTCTAGAGAAATGCAGAATGCAAAGATCTGGTCCCCGTCTCTCTCCAGTTACTGACCTCAGACTATCCCACTGATATGCTGATGTTGCCTAGAGGGTAGATTATTTTTAAACACTTTTTATTTCAGTAAGTTTTCTAGTAGAGAGGTAATTATACAGGGCTACAATAACTTCTGCCTGTAGGTCTCATTCCATTTAAGTATCCATACTTTTTGCTGGTAAACAATCCCCAAAGGGAAGCTTTGCTTGTGTAACTGCATTAGTAAATATGTTCTAGGACAGAGTAGGCATAATTTAACAATCTTTCACACAAAGGACTAAACACATTTTCCTGGGTATAGTACAGCATGAGCACGGTACTGTTCTGCCAGGTCTTCTAGACCAGTTATAATCTACATGTTTGCACAGCTTTTTGAAATTTCTATCTTACCAGTGATCCAGTTATTCTCACTTCTTATTCAGCAGGTGCTTTGTTATTGAACTTACTTGTCTTTTTAGGACTCTGATACCATACTGAGGTGAATCCGTCCTCATGCAGACTGACAAAGAAGGGACAGTAGAGCCCCGATCAAGCGCCAGCAGCCTGTCACTGACACCCAGGCTGTATCAAACTGTTTTTCACAGATTCTTTTACACAGGTAGTATCCAGCTGGATTCATTTCAGCATATATCTCTTTTCCATGTCTCACAGCTATGACTCCTTGTATATCAGGCTACATTTCATTGGCTGAAGGACTTCTAAGGAGAAGCATGAGCATTGTCCAAGTTTGACTCCAATGCTTTGTAAATTGGAATTCATCTTCCCCTCCAAATATTCTTTGTATGCCATTAATGACATTTTCAGGTTATACGCCACTCTAGTTGCTTGACCTTGCTGATCAAACTTTGCAACATGCAGTTTGTTCAGGAGTCCTAATTGCAGCTCTGGGTGTTGATTAGGTAGGTATATGTGGTTAAGCTCTGTTTTATCTGACCTTGAACTCATCTTTTATGTTCATTTTGCAAAACGTCTGATTTTTCTTTTTTTCCCCCTACTGCTTGGCAGTACTCTTGACATTCTTGTCAAGTACTTTTTCACCTGTGACAACAACAGGTCACAGCAGATGACATGCAAATCTGACTCTGAAATAGTTTTAATCCATGTGCTTTCATTGTTTAATTTCTCCCACTGTCTCCGCTTACTACTCCCTATCTTTCCCCAGTCTGTTTTGTTGCCCCTCTGCACACCTGTCATATGAAGTCAGTTTTCTAGTTTGAGTTCTTATAGCAACCTGGCATGGGGAACTGATTCTTCAGTGTCTTACACTATGGAGTCATATATTATTTCATTCTGCAAAGCTCATATCTGTACATGGCTATGAGCATGTTTCACATTTGTAACATGCTGATCTGAGTGCTCTGAATGTCTTTTGTTGTTGATTTGACCATACCATTCATGCGTTATATTCTTGGATGACTACAAGCATTTTTCCAACACACTGAGGTTCCCTGTTACTACTCATTTGCTTTTCTATAGTGAGACTATGATACATGTACCAGCAGACTATTCTCTGTTCCTGAATGTGCCTACTTGGGACTTTTATTTTTTCTTCAACTGCAACTTCTCAATAAAATCCGTTACAGCTGTCCCTTTCCTACCCATCAGAATTCCTGATTGCACATCCAGACTTTGTCTTCTGTGAACCACCAGCTGGGATTTGCATTTTTACCTTAGAATTCACATACTGCAGCAGTTTAAAAGCCCTGCAGGGAAGGTGACGTGCTTTTCAGACTGCAGATTTTTTAAAAAGGTGGTTAAGCCTTGCAATGCCCACTGGGTGGCTCCAGACACTGCACCTTGCTCCTCCTCTAACTGTACCTCTACCTACCCAGAGCTAGCCCAGCTCTGCAGTGATGCATGTAAGTCCTGACTACTGGCAAGAATGAAAGGGCAGGGCCTAGGGTAAGAAACAGATGATGCACCAGATACATGAATAATGGTTATTAAGGACTTTTTGCATCACAGTAATGACTAGAGGCCTAGCAAACGGTGCCTGTGCAGGAGCTAGCATTAAGGCTTAAATTCTATCCACTGCACTTGGGGCACTCAACTGAGACACATATACTCAAGGGAGAGATATGGGCTTACATAGGCAGTGGAGGTGATGCTCCTTCCTCACTGTCTGCATGCAGGGCCTAAAGGACACAATGCCCTAAATGTCAGTGACTTACTTAAACTCCTGCAGTTATACAGGATGAACCTGAGCCTTTGGGAAAATGGAGTAACCGAGGACCAGAACTGCAGCTGTGTCTTCCCTGGCTCTGTGAGCACATGCATGTGAGTGCGTGTGCACGCTGCACTCACTAGCCTTGCTAGACACAGACATAGCACATAAAGAGAGGTTTGGCAGGGAAGAGGAAAGTCCTCTGATTTAAGGTGAAGCCAGAGTAAATAATCCCTGTAAAACACCAACGCAATGAATCAACCCAGGCTGATGCCTCACTCTGTGCCTTCTCTTTGTAAATACACTTCATGTTTGTCATCGCTTACAAAATTGTGCATGTGTATGTCACCTCCACACAAGCATGTTCTTCTGTTACAGAATTTCCACAATTTTGGTCTTTCCATCCACCAAGCACTGTATGGACTAACTGTGGAAGGAACTGCTTTGCCAGAACCATCCTGTGGTAGGGCTGGTGTACAAGGAAACCCAACAACCAACCAACTTCAGCAAAGACAAGCATAAAAAGGAAAGGAATGGAGACTAGTCCTTTTTGTTTTACTCTAGGCAACAATCCCATTTGGCCCATGATTAAGATTTAATTCAGATGTAATGAAGTCAACAATTCCTACTCTTTATGCTATACCACAATTTACTCCTTCAGGGAACTCCTGTCAGTTCTACTCGGCTTAAAAGAGGTATGAAGATCTTAGATGGCTTTGCATACATAGGGAGTGTGGATAAATACATGCATTATGAAGCAATTTCCCCATCTTGTAAACAGCATCACATAGAGAGTCATGTGAAATTTTAGCTTTGAAATGTTAAAGCCAAGGAAGCTCTGAAGTTTTGCACTTGATCTATCATTGGGTCTCATCTAGTATGACAACAAAAACCCAGCCTTGCACAGAATGTCCATTTTACTGAAAGGCTGAAATGACTGAAATTTTATTTTTCTTGCTGAACCTGGCCCACAGGCAGTAACTGCCCCTTTACAAGGGGCTGATCATGTGACCTACTGTATTAAAGGTTCAATCCGTTTAGAAACTGATGCTACTTTACAATGCATTAGCTTGCCTAAAAAAGGTGTCCTTGAAAACCTGCTTTTGTCCAGGGCTGGCTGAATTTAAGTCTATGTGTCCCTTCCTTCTTGAGGAACATGCCTCAATCTATAGCATACTGACATGAATGAAGTGTCAGAAACACTTGAGATGGAAATTCTTTGATACGTACAGACGGGGATTTGGAATTTCTTCTGTATCTTGCTCCCAAATTAGGCAAATGGGTGTCTTTATCAAGGTCCATATCTCATACACATATTTGAGGACAGCAGACATAGATGGAGTGGGGGGAGTCTGTGCTGAAAATGAAAGCAAATCCTTTTGCCCACATTATAAGATGCATAGGCATCATTAAATAATTACAAGCTAGCAATGCCTAGGAGTTGTGGAAGATCCTGAGATTGCTGCTCCTAAACCCAGAACACCAGCATTTAGGCAACTGCTAAAAGCACTGGCACGCCATTCTCCTATTTTAAGTATGGGTTGAATCTCAGAATGGAAGTAGTAATCTGTGTCATTTTTTTTTTTTTAAAGTGATACATCTGAACATATTATACCATATGTAAAAACCTCAAACCCACTGCCACCCAGCACCTCATAACTCATTCTTTTTCTGAGATCATCCTGTAAATCCTGAGGAATTCTCTAATCACACAGTAGAATGGGTTCCTTTGGAAATCTGAGATTTCCTGTTGTTGAGGCTTTTTGCCTGGTTTTGTTTTGGTCTCTGTTTTCCTAAGAAATGTATCACGTATGAAATGCACCCCAGCAAAGCTTTATGGGAGGTGAAGGATGTGCTGTTTTGGAAACCACAGGCCTTATGGGTTGACGAAATTGGAATCTGTGGAGCTTCAGCAGATGAGATCTGATACTGATCAATCTTAGCGGAGAATCAGACAGAGGGCTTCAGGACAAACAGATGTTCCTGTGCAGAAAGCTTGATAGTCCTTCATAAGGTGAGCAGAATTTGGAGAGAATGCCTGGCTATGAGGCGACATTTTTGCTATTTCACTCTTAAGAGAGCTCACACAATGAAACTGGTCATATGGGCAGCATGTGAAGGCAGATTGTAGGGCTTGTCTACAACTGCATCTGCTATTCTAGGTAAAATCCAAAATGCTGAATAAACAACATTCCTGATCATTCTCTCCAGCTGCCATCAATGTGGGAGTTTCAAAACATTCACGCTCATGTGGCCCCTTGCATTTGGAAGACACTGTTCTCTGCATTAGCATATGCTTCGGCAACCACTCATATCTCTCTGGAGTCTAAAACTTGAAGGGAAATGGATGAGACCTTGCGAAGGAGAGGTTTATGGCACCTTTGGTCCTGACTTGCATGTTCTGCTCTAAGGGAGGTCTGAGCAGCTGGTTCTGACATCAGATGATCCTTCTTTTGAAGGCGTGCACTCACATCTGTCTTATGTACTCTTTCTGCCTCTGTCATGCAAAGACTATTAGTGGCAATCCCAAGAGAGACTGAATATAGCCAATTCCCGGTCTGAGACATGCTAGGTTTTTACCCTGGGAAGAAGAAGCAGGAAGCAAACCTTGGCATCAGAAAGAAATGAAGGAACAGACACTGGGAGGAGAGAAAATGCTAAAGGTGCAGCAGCCATGACAAGCTTAGCTGAACCATGAGCCTGTATTTGCTGGACTCTGCAAAGAAAAAAGACTTTAGTGTAGACCCCATCTAACATCAGAGATCTGTGAAACACTTACAGTCCATTAATAAGATAGTGTATTATAACAAGATTTTATTTTCTGCATATCAAAACAACTCTGTGAGGTTTTCTTCTCAGGGCCTAGCCCAGCCTCTCTACAACACTCAAAAGATTCAATCACAGTAACAGAATAAGAGGGCAATTCTGCCAGCTTTGGAGAAGCTTTACTCCACTTTGGATCTGCTTCTACCCATATTAGGGCTTCTGTCTAACACCTCGTAAGCAGACATAGGTCGAGCACAGTAGAACAACAGAGAGCATCACACAACCACGGCACCTTTTGCTTGAGAGAGGTGGCGTCATCTCTCCTCCTCCGCCACTGGTTCTCTTGTGTAAGCTTACATTCAGCATCTCTTTTGGTTCTTCAGATTAAGTGCTTTTCTTGGATGAAACTGTGACTGTCCTGCAGTCCCTCTCACAGTCATCTTTCAGTTCAACATTTTAAAATACTTTCCAAGGTCTTGTAAGTATAAAAGAACAGCAGCATTCTGCAATGGGAGCTGAAGGGAAGGAGTGAGGGAGTTTTTACATGTTTACCACCTGCCTACATCAGCAAGACAACAGCAACCAGCAAAGACATGTGCTTGTCCCAGGAAAGAGCTCCTGACTTACAGTCCAAAGCACAGACCTGCCCCTGCTACCATTAACACCAGACTTTCCCTCCATGCTGGACCACCATGAAAAAGCCTTCTCCTAGAGGTGACAGAGCTGTGGCTCACCACCAGCATGCACAAGGGTGAAGCACTCTACAACTTCAAAGGGCTTTTGCAAATGTTAGGAGCTGGATGTGCTGACAACTGAGTAGCCCTGAGTAAATAACAGGAGATACACAAACACCTTGGCCGCTGTCCTGCACTGCGTCACTCCCAAGAGCTGTCACAGTGCCAAAGCACCATAAGTCTCTCTTGTGTGTGTTTTTTGGGGATTCAGCATCCACTACTCTAAGCTGTCTGTCTGGTCTACATGTCCAGAAAGGCTGCTCATCTAGAGCAATAGTTTATCTGTCCATGGAGCTGATGGGCACCTCCTCATCCTACGTGAACAGATGTACTGTGTTTACTGAATGGATATGCCACTTTACTGAGAATTTAGCTCAGTGGGCTTCTTTTCTCCAGGAGCACAAGTCTAGTCCTGGGATCTCATGTCAGTGTCCATCAGCAAGTAGGGAGATACGTTGTCACACAGTATTTAATTTTGGCATGATACATGAAAGAGTCAGAGTAATGAAAACTCTTCACCTTTTGTAGTAAACACAGGCCACTAGCATGTACTATAATGTTATCTAGTAAAACAAAACAATTTTGGGACTCTTTCAAATGCTGCAAAGGAACAGCAGGCTTTGGGTGGGCTGCTCTGCTCTATGAATGCTGCCTGTTAATACCCAGATGTCGAATGCCAACTTTCCATTCACTGATGCAAAATAACAGACCATCATGTGGTAAAAATAACCGTGGGAGTCATGCAACACATTCCAGCACTCGTTTCACCTACAACACACTATCAGAAATGTGTCTGAGGAAGTTCACTGGGCATCTGTATCAATGCTAACCCAAACAGTATGTTTCAGGTTTGTGATTTGGAGAATAAGTTTAAGGGAGAGGTAATTCGGTAATTCTTTTCATTAACTTTTTACTCCTTTGGTATCATTTACACTAAATATAAAATATCTGTAGAAAACAGGAGATCACTTTATTATTGTGTGACAATGGGACAGAAACTCAGAAATGGCTGCCTTCCCCTAACACTGACCTGAGATCTTTAGGAGAACATGAAAAACTAAACTAGCTTTAAAGCTTCTCTATATCTAAGGACAGTTTGTGCCACATGATAGCCTAAATCCATGTCTGGCTTCACTCTGACATTGATACAATGGTACCACCAATCTGGCAGCTGAGTTTCAAACATTTAATAATGCAGCAATGCCCTTCCATTGTTCCCACTACTGACAGATTTTCAGGCCACTTAAGACTCAATGAATGTTGAATAAGGGGTCCAATCTTCTCATTAAGACCACTAGACCAACCACTTTTTAAAAGAAATGGGAAGTATAATACCAGGATTTTTACATGGGGCAGCGTAAGTCTTATTCTGAAGACTCAAGTTAGGCGAGCAGGAATGCTTGAAGTCCATGACCAAACTTGCTTTAACTCTGCTTATTCTTCTATTTCCACTTTGCAGTCTTGGATACAAAGACTGTTTCTACTGTTCATGCATTTCAAAATCTCTAAAAATATTAAACTAATCCTACCTATCATATGATCATTCTGTCTGTAATCCACTGTTACACCTTTAATATGCTCATGTCTTGTCTTAATCTTGTACTCCCTGTTTTTATAACTGTATGTGCATCTTGTACTTCTATGTCCTCCAGTTTTATCAGCATAATTATCAGGTAATTATCAGCATAATGATAGTATTTAATTATTTGTATTGCATTCTTTCTTCTGCTTTATTTCTGGCTTTGTGATGCAGATATTTTTTCAGTTGCTTGGCATGAAGTGTACAGAAATGCTGACTAATGTAGGCATCTTTCTTCCAAATGCTTTTGCAGACAAGGGAGCTCATTAAACCATTACACTTCCTTACTCATATGCACATATCCTTGCAAGCTACAAGCTGAAGTATGCGATATCTTGTATCATGATAACATGGAAGTCTAATAAATAAACAGAAGTTTGTACACTCGTGCATTTTTGCTGCCCCAGCTGAAATTAAACACCTCCCACACAAAGGAGACCTGGTTACACTAGCTTAAGAAAAAAACACTACAAGGATGTGTACATCTTGCAAAATGTCTGATTTTAGTGGGAAAGTCACTTAAAACTGAATTAGAAAAAGCAATATTCAACTGAAGCATTTGTGTTATGTGCAAGACCTTCAAGACCATCTACAAACCCATAGCTAATCCTACTGTTTTTCTAAGTTAGAGATATTTGCCTCTTCTGGACAGCACAGACCTACATGAGCACTCATCCTCATTTATGAATGCTAGTCTGGTCTCAAACACTATCTTCTTCAGTTTTCTATTCTAAGTGTCACAGTTCACGCAGCTTGTCAGAACTATTGTTTTTGTCTGGCCTGCAAATAAAGATGGATATTTCTCTTTTGCCATGGCTGTTTATGTAGTAAATGCAGAGGTATGAGAAAGGGACCTTCCTGATTGCTTCAGTATAAGCAGAAGAAATGATGCTCTCTACAATGACAATGGGATGCTCTGCAGCAAGAGGAAAGGGATGACTGCACATTCCCCCTTGTTAAAGCAGGGGCACAGGTGCTGGCTGCCAGCAGAGGTTGGACACTGGCCTTCACGAATAACCTTTATCCTTCTCCTATACCACATGTAAAAGACTGCACGTTTTCCAGTGGGTACACACCCAGCACGTGTGCCACAAGACCCTTTCTGAGATGTCTTGATACTGCAGCTGCTCTGTGCTTGCACGTATGATGCAGTGTGCCCCTAATAAATATGCAAGATTCATGGCACAGTGGCCATACAGACCCCTGGCATCAACTCTATGGCTGGTCTTAGCGTAGTTTTCCCTCTTCCCGGTGAACTAACTTAGTCCATCCTCTGTCACCCTCATTGAGAGGGTTTGGGCTGTTTCATAGTAGTCCCACTGGATAGTGCATACTGCACTTCCAAAGGACCATCAGGTCCCTACAAACTTGAACATATGAAGGGTGCCCCCGTAAACCTCCTCTCTGATTCCCTCCTGGGAATGCAGAGGGGAAATGTGGTGCACGGACAGCAAAAAAATCCTTGAAGCATGAGTTCATTCTACTTCACTCCTCCAGATAACATGCCTGACATCTTCTCTTCTTCTTACCCATTCTACAGACCCTTACCTTCTCAGTCTATCTTGATGGGCTCTGGATGTGTCATATTGTCATGGATGTAAATTGTAATTAGACCAATGACCTCAACTTCTACTGCCTTATCCCTGCAATACAGCTGTAATATTTTCTCATTTAAATTAAAATACATTTTTACTATCTTGAGTGTACCCTTAGAAAGGTAACAGGGAAGTTAAGCATGCTAGCATGTCTGTCAAACAAAAGTTATTTCAACTCAGCAGCAAGCAGCTGACCTGTCATTTGACAGACAGGTGGTCACAGCAGAAGAGAGCTCCGTTACTTCCACATATTTGAAGCCTTTATTTCATGGGTGCAGCTAAAGAAGAAAAAAATCAAACTACAGGGGCAAAGGTTTTACTCAGACTTTCATCCTACTCTTTGAACTAATTAAGCAAAGCAGGCTTCATTGCCTTGAGTGGTGGTATTCACATAGCTGAAATTGAGCACATGCTGATGTGTTTTGCTGAATGGGGTCAGAGCACTTAACACTTTGCAGCATTCAGCACTAGGTGAAATATGCATTACAGTACACATTTGTGAAGTTCAGTCCATGTACTCTTTCCATCTACTGCATTAATTTATGGAGTAAAACATCAGGTAGAATATGAAATCTAAAAAAAAAAAGCTTCCTTGCCTTATGTTACCACAGATGTAAAAGACCAATACACATTCTCAGATCAGTTTTAATTAATAGGAATCACAAGACAGAGACCACTAGCATGAGGCAACTCTTACATTCATGCTGATCTATTACTTCCACATAGAAGCCATTTAGTGTCATCCAAGCTTAGGGTAGGTCTGTGTATATCCCCAAAGAAACATTCCCAGTGATTTCTCCAAGAAATTTCATAGGAAGCCTGGCATAAGGCAAACTGAGTTCACCAGATGCTAGGCTAATCCCTCAACCCTCGGACTGTTGGTCCTATTTGATTTTTCTGTCACTTATATGCCTCAGCTAACACATCTGTAAAAGCTATGGTGTCAAATTCAACCAACTTTTGCCAATTTTCTGCTAGCTGAAGACACTCTAAATTCACATAGCCTAAATTCACATAGCCTTAACGGCAGAAGAAGCAGTTCTGGAATTCGTCCTATGAGGGATAAAAGCATTTTCCTCATGAGCTTTAGAGCCTATTGTTTGTAGCAAAACAAAGGAAAATGGAAAAAACAGGACAAACGTCAACTCAGACTGCAATGGGAAACTGATAAAAGGAAATAATTCTCATGCCCAAACCTTGCTTCTGAAAGCAGTGGATATTTGATCTGCTGGTGGCATCTGCCATTGCATTTTGAAAAGTCATCTGCACCACTGAAAAGAGAGTGCAAAATTGTGCCGCCCCTCTTTGAACTCCTTTTGGCTGTAGGAGGTGTAAAGCAATGGAGAATCTCTTGAGTGTTGATCAAGTCATACATGTGCATTTGAAGGGGGAATTCAGCCCTCTTTTAGCTCCCTTGTGAGAGAAATACATCAAAGTGTATTAAACACAAAGATGCCATGATGTTTCTACCTTGCAAACCATGGACATCTGGGACACAAATTCTGGGCATGTTTGGTTGTGTGTGCCTGCCTCTTACGCTCTTCCCTGGGCAGCTGCTGCCAGAGATGGGGACCTGGGCAAAGAAGGTCTCCAGCTTTAATGAGAGTGTCTGTTTTTAGACAATGCAAAGAGAAACTGTCCCTACCTGTGTATGTTTTCTTCCAGCTTTTTCACCTTCAGCTCATCCTCTTCTGACTGCCTCCTTCTGGCTTCTTCCTCTTCTGCAGAGCCAGCAGGAATTCCCTGTAGCAGCCATTTTTCCCGAAGAGCTTTTGACTGTAAAATAAAAAATCCCAGCCCTTAGGAACAGACTCAACAGAAACCATCTGAAGACTGAGAAGGAGCTGCCTCTGCTTCTGAGTATTACACTGTCCCCACTGAATTTCTGATTACTGCTTTAGACAGTCAATTTAAGCCAATCTATCAGCCATTTACCCAGATGCCAGGTCTTCCAGATTGAGGAGTGTCAGTTTTACAATATATAATTTATTTACCATCAATGCCTTAATATGAAGATATTTTTAGTTCCTAATAAAACCAAGAGTTTAAATCAAGCAAATTAGCCAGTCCTGCAAGAACTGAAATCTTTGAACAAAAGTGTGGATCTCTCATGAATGCTAAGGCATGTGCTGGAAAGACTAAAATCATAAACTTCTTAAAGCTTCAAAAACAAAAAAGCAGTGTGCTCTAAATGTAATGTGTTTCATAAAGGATAAAATCAGTCTGCTATTAAATTAATCAAAGATGTTATTTTTGATTTATACCACAGATGTCTCCATACATTTACAGGCATACAGACAGACACACACACACACATATACATTCACACAAGCACACGCATGACCTCTTAGCCAGACACAAATTAAAACAAATGAACAAAAGTCTTACAGAAACCACAGGTATCCCAGGGCACAGCAACACTGCTGCAGAAAGCAGCAGTAGTCTATCTCCACTAGAATCGTTCCTGGGCATTTTGCTGTGCTTTCTACATTAAAAACGTGGCTACAATCTCACCCAGCCAGCATCTAATGCAGCTGCAACTCACCTAGGGGAGTTCCCATCAGAGATGCACTGGCTTCGAGCAATCCTTTAAATAGCACATCAGCCTGTGTGTCTTGTTCGGCCCAAATCCTGCCAGAGGGATGCGGCAGATCAGCCCGCAGACAGGACAAGCGCCTGTTAAAAGGAAGATCAGGAGCCCAAAGACATGCAGGACTTTGGCCCCTGGCAAGAGGAGATGGAACTGGTGGAAAAAAACATCAGCCAAGGGGCCAACCAAACTAGCCCCTTGAATAGACCATAAAAGGAGAGCCTTGGTTTTGAATTTGCAAAGCGACTGGCCATTCTAGTTCAAGGAACCAGCTGTGGGAGCATACTTCCTCTCTGGCAAAGAATGGCTAATAAGGAAATCATCCGTTCAAAAAAAAACGGATTTCAGAGGGTGCCCAAACATGCTGTATCAGTCTTTTCAGTGACATGTTTGTTGCTGGAATGGAACCTGACTTGTGAAAACTATGTATAAGGGAAAAACATTCACCACCAAAAGCAGGCTTCAAACCCAACCCAAAATAGAAAGATTTTTGACATGACAGACAAGGCTTACTTGTTAGTTTTTGAGTGTATATATAGACATAGTATCTATGCACAAACTATTCTGTCACTCCATGGCCTGACATCAGGCAATTAGATTTTAATAAGGCAGCAGACAGAAAGCAATACAAAACACACAAGCAAATTAGACTTTATAAATGACTCCAGCCTTCACTGTCTTTAACTGTGCTGCACACCAGAGGACTTACAGATGGGTTTTAAGTGATTTCTATATGAATTAGGACTTCTGCACGACAGAAAACATCTTGTGCTCTTGTACCATGAAGTCATGTTCAACAGTCAGACCTTACGGTGCTGGAGATGTACTTTACCCAGCTGAACTCAGCTCTGCTCATGGCCTCCAAGGTGTTAGTTCACAAAACATTAGGGATGGCTATCTCCAGACATAGTTTCCGCCGTTTGCAGCTCCTTTTGCTGCCACTACCATCTACCAGTGCTTCCTGCCACATGTTGTGGGTTGGTAATGAGAATTCCCTGTGGGATCTTTGCTTTCCTGTTCAACCCAGCTGATTACTGTTCAGAATTTTCATCAGCTCATTCAGGCCCAATGTGCTATTGAAATGTCCCCTCAGCAGAGGACTCCCAAGTCATCACATGTACCAAGAAACAAGGTGAGGCAGAGATGGATTTACAGGTCCTGAGGTACTAAGAATTTAACCACTTGTGCTTTGGCATTTAAGAGGCCGCAGTAGCACAACTCAGTGGGTACCTGCTGGGCCAGATCCAGTGTAAAGCACTGTGAATGCTGATCGCTCTTTAGAAAATTGCAGTATTTTCTTTAAAAATAAATGTGGCCAGTTGCATGTGGAAGTATGTTGCTACATGTGTCATACTCAGCTGTGAGCCTGGATTTGAAATCCTGAGTGATACTCAGTTGGAAAAAATACCCCTCAGGTTTCTAAAGACCAAACTCTAAAGTTGAAGGCAGCCTTTTCTCTTTTAAAGTTGTTTTAGATACAGTTCCAGCAGTCCTAATAAAGCATTTGGCAAAGTGCTGCTTGGACAGCACTGAGGACATTCAGTAAATAGTCACTCCTCATTTGCTACAGGAGGACAGATAAAATCCAGGCTTTTTTCTCTGTGCTTTTACAGAATCTCCATGCTGATGCTCAGACAGGGAGAAGCCAGTCCTTTCAGTACAACTGCTGTACACCAAAAATAAGATATTTTGTGCAGCTTTTGTTTTGGTCTTTGTTTATGTGAAACATTTAAGCTTCAAAATCACATGATTTTATTTTCTCCCAGAAGCCTCTTTTTTGACCTATTAATAGCATGAATTTGAAACTGGAAAGCATCAATGGGATTTTTTAACAGACATATTTAGAGACAAGAATGCTACGATCTACTAAAAATCCTCCCTCTTGGGTGAAATGTCAGCATATTTTATCTAAAACAGGAAAGCTGGTAGCTTTGATGTTTCTGGCTCTCCTTTTTAAGATGAAAATGAAGGCATTCGTTAAATACTACACTGAGGAATCCAGACAAGAAGACTCTGAGAAATGGAAACATTTATAAGATCAATTTCTTAAAATTCAGAGGGTCTATCTGCCAAGTTGTTGAGGTTATATACATTTATACACCCACTGCAAACACAATGGGCAAACAAGCATGCACACGTCAGGGGACTGTGTGCAACCGTCTTGCTGTCCAGGAAACATTATCTCCCCTGCCAGATGACTGGCATAGTGCTGAGGCAGTGGGTAGGGGTGGAAGAAGTCTCTCACATGCTTTGAGCAAACCCTTCCTAAGGCATTTTAATCAGAAACCCGGACGGGAAGGCTTTGGCACTCATGATTAGACCAAGGGTGGGTAGGGCGCAATAGGGAGGTGGTGGTGGAGCTGCGCCGGGTGCCTGCGCACAGCTCCTGGGTATGAGGCAGTCCAGTGAGGCAGCCAGCACCGAGGCAGTCCAGCCAGATGTAAACCAGAGCCAGATGTGGCTTGGAAACAAAAGACAGTTTGCTGCCATCTGTCCTCCACAGCTATGAAATTTGGGTTATGCTTCTTGAAAAAATCTTGCAAAATCTTATCCCAGAAAGAATAGGTGTCTCTCAAATCTGCTAAAAGGAGAATGTCTGCATGAGGATGGAGCCCCAAAATAGCTAGCTGTACAATTTACCCCTGCTTAGCAATGCTGTGTATTTGCTTTACTTAACAGTCCGTGATTAAAATGGCCACGAGCTAGTATTTCAGCACGTCTCCTCCTTCATCATCTGTTATGAGCTTTAACTCTCTACTGTGTCTTGGAGCTTCTTTATGCACTAAAGTTGTGCTGTATGATTAGATACTGTCAAAATTATAGAGTGCTCCAAGAGTAGCCAAATAATAGTACTGTAAAAACACAGGTATTTGTATAGCTCATTCCCATACTGAAGTGCAAATATGCTGTACTTTCAGAAGGTACCACTTCACTGGTACAACAGCAGCTATGCTATATACAATTTGGTATAAGTATTCCTTCATTTACTGCAAGAGTACAATTTCTTCAGGGCTAAATCCTTCACCAGAAATTAGATCATGCCATTAAAAAGGCTCGCTGTTACTGAAATGGAAAGGGCACTGGGCTTGCGATGCTCTAGGTCACCACTGCTCTCAGGTGATTTGGTTTCTCTGCACACAAGTGAGATTGCAGAGATAGCTGGAAGCTCCCCGTTTATTTTGTTCAAGCGTAGGAAAGAAGAGTGACTTCTGCACTGTACAAAGAAGGAAGAAAGCAGGTCATGATTCTGTGAACAGATCATGGTGAGGACAGAAATAAGTGAACAGATGTTGGACAGGACAGAAAGAAATCGTGCCAAATGTTTGAATGCAGTAGACACAGTAATGGCCATAAATGTGGTGCACAGCTCCCTTACGTGCTATTTATTCCAGTTTCATGCTTCAGGACAGTAAAGCCTGAGGGCTTTAAGTTGCTTACATTTAGTGCTAGCAAGGAAATATTGCATAGCCCCTCCAATGCACATATTTGAATTAATGCTCTGTTGAAAAGAAAATCTTTACTTTCAGTGCTGCATTTTGCTTTAATGTTGCATCAAAAGTTTAAGTATCGGCAACATTTTACTGTTACAAGTAAATCTTTTTAGCACCATGTTCATATACCATTATGCCTGTTACCTTCCACCTCTGGACTCCCTGCTTGTGAAAGGTGATTAATTCTACCCAGCAGTATTGCTGATTTTGGAACTACTTCCATAAACATTGCTCATAAAGAATAACACATTTCTAGTCCCACATGAGGTATGGCGATCTTAACCTGAGGCCCAGATGCATTTGCCAGACTTGCCATTTGACTCTTTGTGACGATATAAAAGACAGTTCTTGCGGGGCTGCCACCTTTTGAGGTAGTTTCTTCAAGCCGTTTTGGGTTGGTTTTTTTTGTATTTACAAGTGGTTAGAGGGGCAATCAGTACTATCCCTCCCTGAGGGCAGTGCTTGCTAAAGTGGAACACTCCTCTGGCTGCTGAGTAATTTTCAATGAAGCTGATAATCCTGAGGAAAAACAAAGGTCAAAAGTTGACGCAAGATAGCCTCCTCCAGTAAAATGTACCTGCTCTTGAGAAACACTACTGAATGTGGACTATTCAGGGTAATGATGCTCTTCTGTGCCGTGCAAAATGGGCAATAATGATCCCTGGTGTAATTCCAGTGAAATCAGTGGTGTTACATCAAAGGCACTATTACCAAAATCTTTGCCAAATTGAAGTTTTGTGAAATGTCTCTGGGTTTTGAGGCCTGAAGACCACCAGACATTAACAGTTCAGAGCTGGAATTATTTATTATTATGATGTTATTTTTTTTTTCCCTACATGAATTCAGTATCTCTGTCCTGGAAAAAGGGTGCATGCAGGAGGTTGGTTCCTCATGTTCTCAAATCGGCGTATCATCAGCCCATGCCCTTCTAAAAGAGTGCAATAAACCTCTTTCTTCACCTGGCAGTGTGAGAGTCAGATATTAGCCCCAAACACTCCCATTAGGATGCTAGCATAACTGGCTGCATTTCAGATTTGCTCTTTGCATTTCAGAAAGCTCCCTTGGTACAAAAAGGCTGATTTTTCCAGGCAGATCTGGAGCTCTGGAGGCAGCAATGAGCTCAGCTTTGCTGTTTGGCAGCTACCTGGAGCACCCCACCCAGGGACTGCAGCTTTGTCAGCCACCGGATCAGCTACAAGAGGGAAGGTTTCCCGGAGCAACAAAGCCTGCTCTGCCTGTGCACGCTCCCAAGCATCTTCCTGGGTTGATAAAACTGAGTTTTCAAGCAGCACAAGTGCAAGTATGACCACCACTAAAACTCTGGAATTCCTCCCTTTTACTTCATTTCCATGGTCGTTCTGAACACTGCATCTCTTGCTTGCCTTATTTTTAGGCAGCTTTCTCTGACATCCAGCTGGCCCTAACCCAGATAGTTGCAGGTTACCAGCAGGTCTAGGTTGAACCTGCTGGTGTACAGCACAATTGCCAGTATTAGCAAAGAGGTTACTGGGATATGTACCAAGATTATAGAAAGACTTGGTCCTTTGCCAGCAGGCCTTCCCTTGCATTCCAAAAAAATGGAAAAAAAAAAAGTTGTTTGCATGGCTGTAGTGTGAGCAGGCACATTAATATCAGATGCCCTTAACCATTCCTAAATAAATATGCAAATGCAGAGAAGGGCTGTAGACATAAGCAGAATGACACATGGGTCCATCTTGAAATAAGCAGCTCCTTCAAAATGTATTCCTGAGTGATGCTGTAGTATTTCATTTTCTGGTAGGTGAACAAAACAGTTCAACTCTTTGTCCAGACTGATGCAGAGTTCTCCTATGTGGGGTTTCAGCACAAGAGAGTCTGCTTGCAAAACGGAGGAGAGATGTGGTCCTCAGCAAGCACAAGAGATTTTACTCTGTTCTGCCACAAGATGGATGTGGCCTTCTATGGCATGACTGGCCCTGGAACAGAACAAGTAGCCATACCCCTCTTGCCAGTATGATCTGATTTTGCATAGCAGCCAAAGTTTCTGTTGCCTTTCCAGTCACCTAAAACACTCCTAAAACAAGGAGCATGTTTGCATGATACATGGATACGACTCAAATGCTGCCCAGATTAGGGAATTAAGTTATGTTGAAAAACATGCAGCTCGATTGTAGTCTTGACTTCAACCACAATGTCATAGCTAACATAAATATAATCCAACAAAAAAAAAGAGTATGTTAGCTTGTGGAGCTTAGCCAGCCCAAGATCAAATAGCATGTTTATAAAGCAGATTAAATATTATCCTGTAGAGTTGCAAGTTTGTTCTTGTTCTTGTTATAACAGAACAAAACATTTCTTAGAAATATTTTAAGGAAGTGATGCCTTAAAAAATTTTTTTAAGAAGTATACATTTAGACCAAGAGTCACACATATTTTCCAGTTGTCAGTTAATGTGTATTCATCACACAGAACATTAAAACACATTAACTTTTTTCAAGCATGTTAAGACCTGTCCACTGTAATTGACAACCTTTTGTGACCAGGCATCGGAGACTGATGGCTTAACCTCCTACAAAGTTTCTTCTCACTTACCTGAGTTTTCCCTTTTCATAAAACCCTTACTGCAGTGGACCCCTGAGCTCAGGATCACTGGTCCTCAGGTCTTGAGAGCTGCTTGAAAGCCTGGTGCCCCCAAGGCAGTCTGCTCATTCAAGGAACTGGTGTTCTTCCTGCCCCCAAGTAGCCTGTCTCCTGTTTCCCCATAGCTCCTGGGGCGACAGAGGTTTGCTACAGCACCAGTGTGCCACTGGGATGTGGTGCAAGGCGGGGTGCATAGGGGGAGGTGAGTAAATAAATAGTAAATAAAATGAATAAATAAATAAAAATAAATGATGGCCACTATTATGATCAGCTCCACTTGGAATCATGGCAGCCAAAAGACTTTGCAGAGATAATCCTTCCCACCTTGTTTCTTTGCTGTAGCTGGTACATCTGACAGCCCTTCAGCTCCCCTGAGTGCTTACTCAGTCACTGCTCTTTCTCAAAGCACATGTTCAGCACAGCAACAGAGCAGACAGGTACATGTTAAATAGCACAATATGACAACATAAATGGGTGAGGGAAGACTGACATAGCTAGCATGATTTGTGTTCACCTGGGAAGGGCCTGCTCTCTGCTGGGTGCCCCCGTGGTAAGGCAAGGGGATGGGATAGTGCAGCTGCAGAGCCAGCCGCGTGCAACCGGAGCTGCAGAGGCACAGGAAAGGCACGTCCATGGTAAGCTACTTAAAGGATGGGTATGATCATAGTTGAAGCTCCTTCATGATGGTCTCATGCTTTGTTTGTTTAAAAACTCTCAGGAACAGAATTTGCAGCTGTACAGAGGCACAATTAGGAAGGCATTTGGGAAAAAATGTGCCAATTGTATTACATCCTTGGAGTAAGCTTCCCATCCATTAGCAAGAACACCAGTGTAAATATTTTGTGTTGTTTTTAAATTGCTCAGGTCCCATACTTTATTTTACTTTGTAAACCAAGTAGACAGTAGATTCCATACAAAGACAGAATAAAACACAAGTTCTTCCAGCTGCAAGGAAACCCACCACAGCAAGAGACATTGTCAAGACTTTGTGAGAGAAGACACAAAGTTTGGGTCTTTCTTGCTTAGATAATTTAGCAGCCACAGAGCCCTGGTCTGTACAGACTAGTTTCACCAAAGGGCTTCATAGGTACAGCCTGCTACAAGGTAAGGTTTTTTTAATATTCATTAAAGACTTGAGATGACGTTGAGACAAAAAACAACAATATGATGAAAGATAATTCAAACACAGGCTCTTTTCTACATATATTTCCTATACATCCATGCTACCAGAAAGTTCTGCTTGAGGTAACAAGTGAAAGCGATCATGTTGGTACCTAAGCTGGAGACTTAGGCTTTATTCTTCAGTAACTCTCTTTGGGAAAACTATTTAAGATTTTGGACTTCTTCATGGCAGGATGGTAATGATGGCTCTGTCCGGTTATTTGTCATTTTGCTTGTGGTGAGATTTGAGCACCACAATGAGAATAAACAACAAACAACTGTCAGCGGCTGCTGCAGGGGTAAGGGGAGGGATGCAAGGACCAGGCTGTCCCATCAGGCACACACCGGCAGTGTGGGGACACAGCTTCCAAAAGGGGATGATGCAATGAGGGTGTATGTGGGAGCAGATTTCCCAGGCGGCCTAAGGGATCTCCATCCTGGGCAAGAGTCCAAACACAATGGGATGAGGATGGGCATGGGAGCAACCTGCTCCTGCTGGTGGGGGCATGAGCAGACCTCAGTGTCCCCTCACACATAAATTACTTTATAACTGTGAGAACGTCTGTGTTTCCCAGGGAATTTTGGAGCTGGAGCAAGAAATAGCTTCAAGCTAGCTGAAGTTTCCGGACTTCATGTGGTTGGACTGAAAAACTGAGTAAGACCCTCTTTTATAGATACACACACGAAAAAGTTTTGATGAGACTTCTACCTCCTGGAACCAGAAATTTAGGTACGCTTTGGTTTTCCCTGTAAGTACTCACTCCATGTTTTCAAAGGAAGTAAAGCCTGGTTTTAGGAGGAAAAAAAACCTCAACCAACCAAACAAACAAACAAAAAAACCCAAACCAAAACAAACCTCTTTTTGGAATAGTTAGCAATCTGAGATTTTGAAAACTGGCAACCCTCTCCGCCCAAAACAAATAGGCTTTGCAAGTTATCATCATTACTACACAGTCAGAGTTGCTTTTAGTATTATCTTCCGAAATAATAACTTCCTGTCTTATTCAGTTTCTCCTCGGCTTCAGTTTATCACTCCTTCCCATATACACACATCAGTCAAAAGAGGCAAAAAGAAAAGCTATTTTTCACAGATTCCTTTCTTTTCTGGTCTTAGAAGCCCTTACATTCATTGTTTTAAAAGCTGGACACAGGTCATGTGAATTAATTTTTGAGCACATATTGGGCCATTATGAGGGGCAGAGAGGGGTTGAAGCAAGCTGTAAACATTCCCGAGCTACTTTGACATGGTCTGGCTGAAATGGAAACTGCTGGAGTGGCAATAACCTGCTCAAAGCACCTTGCTATTGGTGAAAACGTGAGCACCAATTTTGATGGGTTTCAAGGAATTCTTGCATGTATGGGGAAGTGTCTCCTTACATGGTCATCCCAGGATAACTCTACCCCAGTTTGAAGTACAACTCATACAACAATACCTTTTTGCCGAACGAAAGCATTCTCGCAGAGGGATTGTACCAGAATAATTACAGTATATTCAGCTGTGTGGCAATGACATGCAGATAAGAAACATGAGTTAAAGGACTAAAGCTTTCATCTCTTTGGGGTAGTCAATTTGCATAGCTGGCACGGAGAAACTATTCTATTGTGGCTAAAAGATTTTATCTGGGGATAGATATTTTGTTTTCTGATTACTTGAAAAGAAAACCTACAAGTATTTTTGAAATCTCTCCTTTCTAATCTCTACTGCCTGGCAAGGATATCCAAAGATTTTGTACTCTGTAAGCAATTCAGAAAGAGCAAGTGCCCTAAATCCTTAGGCTGTGCAGTCCTGTTCCCCCTACCACTCCCTTTCTGGCCTAATGAATCTGCATTTCTCTTCTGGATCATGAAACAGGTTAGCAGAGAGACTTTCACTTCTCATCTTAAATCCTGGTGGGAGGTAAGCTTTCCAGGGAAAGGTAGGCATCAGCCCAAAGATGCTAATGCACAGAAAGGGATGAACAGGTGGCTGCTATGCTGTGGAAATGGAAATTTATCTCCAAATTAGCTCTTAACCTCTGCATGCCCCAGAACTGCAGTTGGGAAATGGAGATGACCTTCCAGTCTTGCAGAGGTGTGGTGAGCCTGGGACTACTGCAGCAGACAACGTAGACCAGAATGATGGCTCAACTATTAATAAGAACACGTTTTGGGGGCTACTGCCCTGACCCTATAGACAATGGAGAGTGCCCATGATATCATAAAATATTTTTTGTGTGCTTGACTGAGTTGCCATTTGGTTTATGGATTAATTTACTTGAAAATCATAAAGGGATTCAACATAAAAGAATAAAAACATTCCTTCATTCGCAAAAGTCATCTTTGTTTTTCCACACTGTTGCATAGATATATAGATCAATGGATCTATTTATATTCTCTGACAGCAGTTATTTCATGACTAGAATGAATTGTAGATAGCAATATAACTGTGGAAAAATAAAATTAGAATTTATTTATAGGTAAAATAGTTTTAACAAAAACCATACCACAACATAATCTCTGTAACATAAGAAGGCTTTCCTTTCCTTCAGAGTAAAGATGTAATTATGTTATAGATTAAGTGTTCATGAACTGCAGTCTTTAAGAAGCAGATGTTAACAGAAATAGGTCCCTAATATTTATACCACTCCAGAAATAAAATAACTGTGGTAAATGGATTTATTGTAACGGTTAAAATAACAGCAGAGAAGTGATTTTTCATTCAATTTAGAGGTTGTGTGCTGTTTGTTTTATTACCAGCCACCACCAAACAGAGCAACAACAAACAATTACAGACATTCTGTTCAACTACAGAAGCAGACGGATCTTGGAAGAAACACTTCTACCCTAGAGTTTATTTGAAATAGTAAACATCTCCATTAAAATGGGCCTGCCCAACTGCTGCCTAGATGAACAAGTTCTTAAAAGCAGCTGTTGCTTGTAGGTTATATCTCCAGTGCAACTAATCAATCAAAATAAATTATTGTCTTCCTCAAGAAAACACATCATGCTGATGGATACTGCAGACAGTATGCTTGCATAAGGTAAATTTTAGCCACTTCTCTGATTTCAAACTATAGAAGATGGTAACACCTCCAGTTCCCACAGATGTGGCAAGCCCCAGTTGTAGGCATACAGTCAATGAACTGCTGAAGCATGAAGTTTAAACTCTATCTACTATTAAAAAACACAACAAAACACATCTTGTGTTATATGAATGACAGAGGATTGTTTTGGTATTAAGGATTAAAGTAGGTGGGCTGCAAGTGGAGCTACTGTAAATTGCCTCTTATCAGAGAAACCCAGCATGTTCAGTCTCAAAATATGGGGCTTCAAAGCACCTTTATACCTTTTCCAACACCAAGGGCCTCTCCAGTGAAGCATCTGATTGTACCATAGACAAATACACCTCCTGCCTTCAACAGAGTGCCCCGACGGCCCTGAAGTACCACGTGGATGCTCCACGCTCACCAACGTCCCCACTTCCCAGTGATTCACAGGAAAGGTGACAATGGCTTTCACTGTCAGCAATGAGGGAATTCAGTTTTTAGAGCCTACACTACTCTAGACTCTCTCCTACTCCAAACTTTCACAGGGTTTCACTGATTAACTCAGAAACTCACAGAGATCAATAGCTGAGCCACGTTTTTGTCCTGGTGTCCTCAGCCATAAAGCCATTGGCCTCATTCTCAGGAGCCTTTGCAAAATGTGTTGCCAAAGCCTTGCCCACGTTCAGCGCTGACATTTACTAACTCCAGCATTTGCTGGGTTCTTCTGCCCAGAACAACGGGGCAGCAGCCACTGTTCCCTTATTTTCAGACAGGTATGTAACAAGGGAAAAATGAATGAACTGGTAATAGAGTGAAGACATTTTGCCAGAGGTCTAATTGGCATCAGCAACTTGAAGACTGTAGGTGATCCAGCATAAACATTTGCAATAAACTATTTCTATTAAATATTTTTCCTCTGTGAATAAAATTGTCTGAAATTAACAGAACCCCTGTAGCTTCCACAACCTTTATTAGGTAACCAAACATGCTATTTTACACAGTGGATTCTAAAAAGAAAATTATTCTGGCATCGCACAAAAATGAAGTGAACCCACTGAATCCTGGCATGAATGTCATTGGGTGAACTCAAGCTGCTAAGCTTGTGGGATCAACCCAGATACTGCAGATGCAGGATTAACCCAGATAATATTTTCAAAGGCTTCTCCACAGTAAACTTTAATGAACACTGATATGAAGTCCTTACGCCATACATCAACAACCTCACAGCATTTCCAGGAAATGCATGGTCTCCCTAGGCAAGCCTGTTTTCTTTGACCTGGCTTTACATCTTGCACTGAATTAGTTGAAATCCACATAATTCAGGAAATTAACCACTTTCTACCTAGCACTTCCAGAGGAAAATGGATGCACTTCTTTTAGGCTGTGTGAGCTAGACTGGGGAGCCATATCAGACTAGAGGACTATATTCATAGAAGACTTGGAGCCCCTGGCTTTAAGAGTCTCAGAGCAAACCAGGTGAGGTGAGGGAGAGCCATGGGGAGGTGGGGGGAGGACACGCAGCTTTTCAGATGATCAAAGCAGCCTCGCAGGCCAAATACCATTTTGGTCAGCTTCCCACTAAGCAAGCAGAACACTTAAGAAAGCATGAAAAGAAAATGCAGTTTACTTGGTTTGTCTCCACAGAGAAAGGGAAAAATCATCAGCCGGTACCTCTAATTGTTTTTCCTGTTTTGTGTTTTTTTTTGTTTGTTGTTTTTTTTTTTTGTTTTGTTTTTTTTTTTGTTGTTGTTTTTTTGTTTTTTTTTTTTTTGCCCCTGGGTCCAGTCTCTGTTTAGGAAGTGCCTAGCAGCAGTGAGGATGAACTCTGCAATCCCAGACAGACGCCTGCTACCACCTCATCCAGGTCTCCCAGCAGACAGTTATTTGGTAGTACTGTGAGGTGCTACAGACAGCTCCTGGAGCAGCAGTCACCATGACCACTCCACTAAAAGCAACATACTTCTCTAATGACAAGTGATGCCACTGAATGGAGATGTAGAGAATATCCTATCATATCTTGACGCTTATCCTTGCACCCAGAATTACAGACCTTAAATATGGCTGTGTGTTTAGCTGAGAAAGCTGCCATTTTAAATTTCTGTGCTGTCCCCTTAGCTTTCTGTATGATTGCTGCTCTTGCTCCAGGCTGTGAGCTAAATAATAAAGGGAAATAGTTAATTTTCATGTGTGTCACTCAGGAAATCTGTGCAGCAAGACTGAACCTCTGCTAGTGGCAATCAGCATAGCAGGGCTGAAATCAGTGCCAGTTTACACCAGCTGAGGGGCTGACCCCACTGCACCACCTTGAGAGGGTTTACTTTTCCCTATGGATGATGATAAAATTTAGTTTAGCAACAGCTATATCAAAATAAATCAGATGAAATAGAGAGCTGCCAGAATTGGCTTCCCCAAAGACTCCGCTTTAAGAATTTAATGAAAAAGCATAGTTCAGTTAGCTTTGAAACAGTTAATGTGATAAAGGGAGTCCTCAGCTTTGCAGCAAGAAGAAAATAAGCAACCATCATGAAGGCAATGGAAAGGGATCTTACTGCCCTGCCGCATCACCCTACAGTTGTTAGAAGAAATTCTCCCTTGCCTGTAGTCAGTGGCAGCCTGAACGAAATGGCAACTCCTGTTGCCCCACAGAAATGCAATCACATCATTGACTGGTAACATCAAAGACAATGTGTGACATCCATAGATTTACAGTGAACCCGATGGACATTTTATGTAGGCTGCAATCAATTACTTGGGCTTAACTGCATCATGTCTACCAGAAAATGAGGAATAGTTTACAGAACATGATGGCTGGGGCTTGGAGAGACAGGGGAAGGATCCTGTCTGTAGCATAACTTGAAGTCTAGTCTTCAGGTGCATGCGTAGGCAGAGACGATATTCTGCGCATCATCGCCCCACGCAGGTGCACTGTTCACACACACACACACACACATACTATTGCACGAGCAACCTAAATATCTTATTTTTAAAAATATAGCCCAGCTCACTTGCTGCAAGGATAAACTGTCCAGTCCTGATCATCTTTCTCAGATCTTTTAATAACTGAAATCCCTCAAGCTGCCCCACTAAACTAATCTAATGAGATTTGATCACAAATGTGCACTGGTTACAAAAAGATCACTTACACATTTTTGTTCTTCTCTTTGCTATGCACAAATGTAAAGACACATTCTGCTACTGACAGGAAGGATAAATGATAGAAATAACTAGGACGGCTCTCAAATGGTGCTGTCTGCAGCTGTCATGGAGTCCAACAGGGACTAGGGCTGCTCGTCACCCTGTTAAATATCAAGGCGCCTCTCCATGTAGAGACACGCATATGCATCAACACCAGCCCTGCATGTGGATACATGCCCATTTTATTATGCCATGTATGCCTAATAACTTCATCCTACAATTAAAGCTTTACACGCATGCATGCTAACTAACACCCTCTCTGCAACACACACACATACACGCACAAAATCTAATGACAGGCACCAGAAAAATCCAACGCAGCTCTGCAGGCAGAAAGTGCTCACTGAAGCTATGCAGCGCACACCCAATCCACAGCAATTGGTGTCTTATCATTATGTATAATAAATAACAGTGTTAAATAATAACAGCACCACCGTGCTGCCTGTGCTTACACCCTCCCGACTCCATGCTCCTAAGCCGTTTCTGCAACATGGTCCTGTGCACGAAACACACAGAATGAAAAGCAGGCAGGACACGATCACTGCAAGAGATAGGCTCCGGCAGTGAAAGCTGCTTCATGTCGGAGTGGGCTCTTCCCAGCTCTCAGACGTGTGATCTGCATGTCTAATAATGAACAGATTTAGTCAATCCATCATTTCTGGCATCAATCCCTTACCTTGAAATGCTGCAGCTGAAGTATCTGGTCCTCAAGCTGTTGTCTCTTGCCTTCTATTTCTGTCTGCCTTTTCCTTTTCTCCTTGGAAAAATAATTTGAGATAGAGAGAGAGAGAGAGAGAGAGAGAAATACCTCGTCAGAGAAACGGACGCTTTAAGGGTAACGGATCCGTAAAAGCACGTAAGCAGTCAAACGCATCTGTACAGATGTCACCAGTCCCATTTCACCTGCTTCTCTGCCTGCTGGTATGCAAAGAGCAGTGTCCTGGGAAGACGCCAGCCCCAGACTAGCCGGTCGCTCGCCAGCAGGAGAAATTCTCCTCGCTCGTTCCCGGCAGCCAGAGCAGCAACAGAGTGCACAGTCCCAGAGGAGGGGAGAAAACAGGCATAACAGCTGAGAGAGAAGTTAAAGGGACAAAGATGCGCTTTTGCATTTGAGACACCGGGCCAAAAACGCGGATGGCGTGGTGCAATTGTGTGACAGCGAGGCGACACGAAAGCAGTGGGCGGCATCACGAAGGAAGGGAGCTGGCTTGTAGACCGTGTTTTTCCCCGGCGAGGTTGGTGGTAAGGCTTTCTCTGGGCTCAGTGGGGAGAAGGTTTTTCAGCCAGATTGCACGGGATTTACCTGAAAAGCAAATGGGATGGGTAACCCCCAGCAGGCTTTGTTTAGAATTCAAGCCACCAGCACACACCAGCAGCTGGCCTGTACCGGCTCCCAGAAGCTGGGCTGACCAAGAGGAGCCAAGGACAGCACGGTCATTTCCACAGCTGAGGGTTTTCACGGTCATGTTCATGAACACGGCCACTCATCCGTGCCCAGGCTGCTCCCTTCAGCAAGCAGCAGACTCTCTCAGGTGTTTCAAGAGCAGAACAACCTGCTTTTCTCCTCTGCAACACCTTCCTCTTAGGAAGGAATAACTGTTTGCTTTTCATCAGTCTTCTGCACATTGCAGGTAGTGTTTCTCCTCACACATCCCCACCCCAGATCAGGTTCCTTCTCCTGGAGATCTTTGCTTGTTTTAGATTTTGCAGCCAAGACAGAAATACTGAGTAGTAAATGGAGGCAGTCAAATAAGCATATCACTCTCAGTTTTTACTAGATCAACAGTTTTTATTCCCTATCTGTGAAAGCATGTTTTTGTTATTTAAATATTTCAGTAGCTGTAGTGTTGGGCTTGAAGAAATCTGGGGATTCCTTAACCCCCAAAGCAATTTTTCTGTCTCATTCCCAGGTGCCCTACTGATGCTTTGGGAATTCTCTGCTTCCCAGGGATTTCAAACCTTCATGCCTTGTCCTCAAGGGGCATATAGGAAGATGTTGCCTATGCAGAAATTAATCATGCTTATATTGGACCTCAAACCAGGGCACTTTGAGTGAAAGCATTATATTTAAAAGGGAAATTTTTTTTTTTTTTTTTTTTTTTTTTAGTTAGCCAGGCTACCTCAAAACAAAGCAAAACACAGAGCTAGGTAAGTGTCTGGACCACTCCTGCTGGAGAGAGAGACGTCAGAATGGTGATGAGAGGGCTGGAGTAATGAACCCAGAAGAGGCAAAGTAGTCAAATGATGCTTATGTCAAGCAGTTCTGTAATACACTGCACAGTCTTACATGATGATTATTTGTGTATTTCTGCATCTACACACACATACTCCCCACTGTCTGAAGTATGTAAGAATATTACTGCTGAACAAAAATATTTTGCTGAAGTTGTTTCAGAACAGGAAGACTGGCTTTTTGGATAACTAAAATGTCACAAGCAGTGCCTGTCTTCAGCTGAAAACTTGACGTTGCATTGCTCTGTGCACGCAGAAGATAGTTTGCATTTGTGTACACATAAGCATATAAAATTTATGCATGCACCTTTAAAAATCTTTCCTTATATAAAATTGATAGTCTGTGGATCATCCCTCATATCACTCCTCCAATCACCATCTCCCCTTTGCATTTTTGAATGGAACAGGATATTGGATGACTCAGGGGTTAAAAAAACCCCAACACTGTTCAGGGTTCTCTCTTGGAATTTTCTTCATTCTGCGATATTAACAGCATACTTCAGTGACTGAAAACTAGAATTTGTTCTTTGCTATTTCCTCAAATAGCTGGTCAGCCATGGACTGGAATAAAGTAGTTCTAAAAGCGGTTACAGGTAATGGCCTAATATTCTCAGAACAGTAATAATTCTGCCCTGTTTGTGCCAAGCTGGCCAGATGACAGAATATTTGGATTTCACATATGTAGGCATTAACAGCCCACTGACACTCTACAGGCCACCTACATCTTCACAGTTAACTGACCTACATTTGTATGTGTGTCTATACATAAATATACTTTTGTATACATATATGTATTCTTCCCCTCACAAAAAAGGTCTTGCTGAAACACACGATGGAAATCACCACAATACTTCCTCTGGCTGGTTGTGTCACGCTGTATAATGGATGTGACAAGACAGCCTTATAAAACATAGATGGAAACTTCTTTTCTTTGTGAGAAAGGGGAAGCACTTAGAGTATTTTCCCTGTAGGCAGCAACACAGCAGGCACTAAAATACATGAACTACTTACTAACTAGTGGGCTTCTATGGAGTTAAATTGGAATATTGCTCATATTTCCATTTCACTGGCTTCCAGTCAGCCTGACTGCACGCCTCTACCCTCTGATTTTGTACCACAGCTATGGCTGAGGAGTATGACAGCAAAAGTATTCTTTTTTTGCTCTGAAGATTGCATGAATCAGAGAATTGGTAATTAGCTATTAGAATGTTTCACCTTCATGTCACTAGATCACATCCAATTTAGGTTTCTCTCAGCCACTGAAGGTTGTGACCATATGTGTTCCTTGTTTATATGAGCGTGTTCTGAAACAATGTGAGACGACTGGACTGGCGGACAAAAATCCCACCAAAATTGGCGTGACAAGGATTTCAGACATTCAGTACATGAAACCAGACCCCACTTAAGCAGGCTCCTGATTCAGAACTTTACTGAAAACACTGGGATGTAGAGCACACACTTACACCTGAGCATTTGTTAAGGCACTTACCTATGCTGAAGCCAGTAAATGTTCATCATTACTCTGTTCATCTACTTACAGGTATTTTTTTTTCCAAGTACGCCTGTTAAGTTACAAATTTAATAAAGGTCATGGAACCCAGAAAACAAAGCTCTTGCTTTAAACAAACAGGTTTATACCAGACAGCTTCAGTTAAATCCACATCCTTTTTTTTAATTTTTTTTTCCCCCCTACAGTGCAGGGAGTAATCCCTCACTGCTTCAGCTAGTGGTTAATACTTACCACCTTCAAGAAGTAACCTTCAAGAGTATCCCTGGTCTCCTCCCTCTGGCAAGGATGCACAGAGCTTAAGCCATAGGGGGAAGGCAGGAGCCAGGAGGATGCTCGAGTATATACAGGATGACCCAATTTTGTAGTTTTTCTGCATCTTTTGAGGGGGGTAGTGAAAACTGTTGGCTGAGATGTCAAACACACACACATACACAGTTCCTTGAAGCTATTCTGTGGACACCAAGTGGTTGTTATTTTTTTTTTTTCAAGGAGTGAAGGGATTACAGAAACTAAGTTGAAAAGAGGTGGAGAACAGGCACTGATGTCAGTTCTGCTGTGAATGTGGTATGTTTAAAATAAAAGATTTGTATCTATCTGATGTGTGCTGCTTTTGTAAGAATACAGATAATCATCATGGATGGTTACCTTTCCAAAATGGTAGAGGAGTACCATTTGGGAGGCATACTCAGGATGCTCTGAATATTTGGGATATTCATGAGTAAAATAAGATTTAAACCTTATATCCCTCCCTTCACCAAAAATACTAGGAAAATGGGAAAGTGAAAGTACTTGATTTTTTACTCACAGACAGAGTGATAGGAAAAGAACATAGGTCAAAAGGGAGAGTTACTCATGCTCTGAAATCTGTTCAATGAAAAATGAAATTTGTACTCAGGCCTTCACATGTGGATGTGCAACATGGAAACTATAAATTTGTTTCCTTTTCTAAGAAGCTTGATTTTGGAAAGGAAGCAATTGCTTCTTAGCATTAATGGTGGCCAGTGCCACTCTCCTATTGCTAAAAAACAAATATATCAGTTAAGACCCCATCCACTTGGAAGACAGAAGTGATGGGAAGACAAAATGGAGATATGTAGAATTGTGAGTAGGGGCATGGAGACAGGCAGTGGGCATATATTGCTCACTCTGTCTCCCCCTGTCAGAAAAAGAGGGGCATCAAGTGAAACTGGATGGGGCAGGTTTGAAGCCAAGACAATGGTCTGCTGTGGAAATCCCTGTCTCATGATACTGTGTGCGCAAGAAGGTGATGGGGAGCCTGGGGACAGTCAGAGATAAGGAATGCTGTGAGGGTTACTACACAAACTGAAATTGCATCTGGTTCAGGAAGTCCCTGAACCACAGATTGTTTTGAGGGTGTTTGTTAAGTTTTTATGTGCTTGTCCTTCTCTCATGCTCATCCTAACACCACTGATTTTTCATTCATCAGAGAGGGTGTTCAGGATTTTTGTCTGAATCATGTGTTACATTTGATCAAAATAACATACCGTTTAGTATCAGACCTGTCAAACTGTTCCAGTCAAAAAAACCCAAACAACCACAAACCACCACCAACAACAACAAAAAAAAAACACAAACCCAAAGCAAATATAAGACCTTCAAAAAAACAAATTATACCAAAATGCTTCTCTGTGACACAGCAGTCAGAGAATACTTCAATTTTCTGTTACAAAATAATTTTTGTTCTTGTTTAGAACCCTGCCAGCACAGTGTGGGAAGTGTTACAGAGATTATTCAGCTCAGAGAGTTAATACTGTCTGCAGAGAAACACGTACCTCTAAAGCCATGTAAATCCTTGGGGCACTAAAGCTGTGGTAAAGCTCCTGGACTCCCCTGGCACTGGTGGAAGCACCTGATTTCTTTGGTTTAAAGCCAGGTCAGACATGTGCAGAAAGCACTCCATAGAGCAGCACAGAAACTATATGCTATTTGATTTACCTCACCGGGAAAATACGTGCCCAAATCTGATGGCAGGCTAAGGCTTATGGTATATGTATCCAGAAGAACATGGTGGAAAAAAATGAAAAAATCCCCAATTCCACAAAAAACCTGACAGGGATCTTGTGGCCCTCGAGGAGATGGGCGGCATGACACTGGAGGAGCTACCACTGTTCGTTTCAGCAAAGAAGTTTCCTGCTGGCTTCATCCTGCACACCAGGCAAGTGTCCAGACTGCCATGGAGGAGTGGGTGGAAGAAGGTTAGCTCTTGCCTGTTGTGTCAATGCAAAACAAATGCACCCAATAGTGGCACAGGTGGAAGAAAATTATAGGCTGCTTCAAAGCAAGGAAAACAATTACAAAGAGTTGTCTTCAAAGAATCATGTGAATTTCTTCAGCAAGACATTATTTTCTCCACTCTGCACAGTTGGCAGATATTATTTCCCATTTATTTAAAGCTCACAGATTTTTAGGGCAGCAAGTAAGGAAACAAACAAAAATAGCTGCTGACACCTCATTTTAATGTTGCCACTTCAGGGATATCCAGAACTCTGGGGGAAAAGGAGCATCTGGGTTCTGCTAATGATTTCAACCTGCAGTTAGCATAATCTCAAGAAATCACTCCTCATGGAAACTGAAACTTTCACCAGGATGGTAGTTTAAATGACCATCTTCACTGCGGTGATTTCACATCTCTCAGCAGTAAAATCAAATCTGTAAATTGGTTTCCTCTTTTACAGTTCAGCGGGAATGGTTCACAGGCAAGAAAGTATTAAGAAAGACAGGGGACTAATTTTCTCTCTTTTTTTTTTTTTTTTCTTTCTCTTTTTCCTTTGTTTTTTCCTCACTTGCCGCATTCTTGTCTGGTCATTTCTTTTATTTTCCTGTTGTGTTTCAAGAGTGAGAAACTCTCCTGACAAAAGCCATCCCTACCAGCTGCAACGACACAGCCCAGTACTGGGAGCACTTGGCAAACGCAGTTCTAAACATTTTCTGCTGTTGTAAACAGCATACAATAGAAATCACAGCACCAGAAGAGGCAGGACACAGAGCTGAAGCAGAGACACTTACAGTAGGATAAACACACCTCGAAAGTTGGTGGCAGGATGCCTGCTCCTTTTGGTGATCAATACCCACTTTCATCACTTGCTGCCAGTATGAGAAAGTGGAGCCCATCATCATGACAAGTCTATCAAACTAGATCACGATATGCACCAGCATGAGTGCGCTCATTGAAAATCCTGTTGTTACCAGTAGCCACACAGCCTCCCTAATTGCACACTGGAGGCTTGTCTGGTCTCCTGCTTCAAGCATTGGGAAGTATGTGCTGTTTCAGATTATGGGAAATAATGATTATTTCAGATTATGGGAAATAATCCCTGTTCCCAGCAGAACCAGAGTCTATATTTGTCTGTTTCCAAGATCCATTTTTCTCTGCAGTTACACCATCAACAACACATAAATGTAAACTACTGGCTTTACTCCCTTAGGTATTTTCCTGCAAGACCCTCTCTGATCCAGTCCCTTGAAAACCATGGCCACCTGGCTAAACTTTGTTTCACTTAAAACATGAGCCAGGGAGAAGTTCCCTGCATCTGTATACTGGAATCCAGCTTCTGCACTGAAGGAAACTGCACTTTCTGCTCCTCTGTAGCATCTAAGAAACTGCCACCCTTTTTCACTTACTGTCTCCCTGTGCACTAAGCTTATTACCTACAGCTCAGATTCACGATTTCAAATGTCCTAAGTGCCTAGGGCCTTGGTGGCTCACCTTACTGAACCCTCTCCATACCTGAACAGAACAAACTGTATGTTGGAAAATTCTAGATGGGATGCAGAAACATCAAGAGTACAAGATGCGACTACAATGCTTTCCATGTATCGTCCACAAATGTTATGATAAAGCTGTGGCCATTTCCATCACTCCAAGCAACACGCGGGTGGGTTATTTAGTAATGAACAACAGGAGAACCCAATTGTACAGCTGCAGCAAATAATTGCCTGAGGGGAGCAGGTGAAACCCACCTAAAAGGTAAGGGCTAGGTGTAGCTCCTTTCCCCATGCTTGCTCTTTCCATGGTTGCACACACATCAGGAAGCAAAGGAGAGATTAGAGACAAGGTGAACAATTAATGATCAGGTATGCCCTTCACCTCCTCTCTTGTGAGACTGGTTTAAACTGGAGATTGCTGTCACAAGGGTTGATTCCCATACAGTAGACAGCTTGCCACAGCATGCCAGAAATTTCTTGCTATGTTGGTTTTGGACATGGAATAGACTTAATTAACAGCGGCAGACCCTGGTGAGAGAGTAAGTAGAAGAGTCTGGAAGTTATAGAAATGCTTTGTTTCTCATGTACTGAACAGGTTCCTGCTAAGGGTAAGGTAGAATCACTTGCAGAGAGCTGAACCCTCAGAGTGAAGAAAGAAAATGCCCTCAGGCCAGAAATACACTGGTTTTCATTGCAGCCTTGCATGCCTTTTCCCCAGTAGTGAGCGTCAGAGAAGTTATTTGCTTATGTACAAGAACAGGGTGATTTGAGAGAGATAAAGAGATACAATTCCCTGTGACCATCTTAAATGCTCCCAGTAAAGGAGCAAATATTTCTGGTCTGCAGCCTCCTTTCTTGCTGATTTCATCACTTGCATGCAGAATAACATTTCTTGCTCAGACAGGGAAAACACATTCACAAAATTAATATTCTCCATTTCACCTAACACTTAGGCTTCCCTTACACAGTGTCAAAGGATGGGTTTCTCCTGTGCTGACCTGCTAAAGCAAACAGAGAAGCTCTGCATCCACATATGCATTGCCTGCAACTCATGGTTCAAGTAAGAGAACCATAATAGTCACCCTGTGTTTGGGACACCAAAGGAGGAGTTCATCCCCATGGAGCCCTGTAGGATTAACTCCTGCTCAGGGCTTCTGAAAATGAACATTTAATGACTGCCACAAGCCCACTGCCAATGTCATACCTGAGACTATGCAGGGCAAAACTGTCCAAGAGGAGAAAGGATCCTCTCTGGCAAAGACAACAATCTCGTAAAGGGTTCCAGCAAAAACTTCAGCTGCCCTGCACGTTTATAATTATAGCTCCCTGGGCACTGAATGCAACCACCACGATGCACACAGACAACGGCCGCTTAATTAAAATCACCATGCATCTCAAACAACAAATAAAAGGATGGCACTGCTCCCAGAACAACAGCTCTTAATGAAAAGTGATGAATATGGGAAGGAATTTCCTTTTGAAAAACTCCCTCATTAGCATTTTTGAAAGGGGACACAATGGAAAAATGTCTCATTGAGATGGTGAAGTAAAATTATTTTAGGAGAAAACATGGTTCCTCTGATATCTCATGGGGAAATTCCTACTTTGATTGAGCAGTCATTTCCCTTTTGATGCAACCAAGATTCTACCTGCAGTATTTCCTTTTCACTAAATGCTGCTGGGTCACTGGAAGCAGTGTTTCAGGTCTAACACAACCTATGTGCATTGAATGCCACATTCCCACCCCTTCTTAACTCCACACCAGTATTTCTTTCAAAACTTTCAAGTTTTTGCACTAATCCTGAAAATGGGTAAGAGCTAAGGACCACCTGAGTCCTGTAGCAACCTTCTCTGCAGCATAAATTATTTCTGGTAAGTGCTCAAAAGACTGTACAGAGCACATTGTTAGTATAAATCATAAAATATTTATCCACTATTCTGGATAATCCTTAATACCAGTCATAAATGACAGGCAGCTGAACTTCATTACCTAGCACTTACTATAGCTAACCTCCAAGATCATGTGTATGGTTGCTAGCACCAACCTTGTTCTATTGCCGCCTGAAGTAGATGGAAAATTCAGTGCTTTCATCTAGCAAATAATTTTTCTTCCTAAAAATAAGGTGGAATTTTCTAGGTAATGTTGCACAGAATGAATTCTGAAACTTCTATTTTCTCTAGAAAACCAGCAACACTCTAAACAGAGCTATTTTTAATCAACTATTTTTTTTCTGTATTTTTCTTAAAAATATATTTTGATTAAAGAATGTTAAGATTTTGTTCTAAGTTTTCATTCATGAAAATACACAACAAGGAGTCTTCTTTAGGCTGAGTAGGCCATTTGTAGAAAAACAATTTATTAACCCTCCCTGCTCTAATGTTGCCAATAACTGGCCTTGGTTTAAAACCATGCTGTTCAATGTATATCCTTTCACTGTTTGCTGCTGAAAAGGAGAAAGACGGGATTTAGTCCATATAGGCTTAATTTAATCACATTTCCATAGCTCCAGCAAAAAGTTCATGTCTCTTTTTTACCCTCATGACCCATACCCTCTTTAAATATTTCTTCATGCTGCCAAACAGGTCCTTGTAAAGCTTGAGGAAACACCTCTGCAGCAAGATGATGAAGGTGCAGAGAAGTAACTATTACAAGGCTGATCTTGACCTACAAAGCAGGTGCTGATTGTAACATTCTGACAACCATTAAGGAATTTCTAATGCGTTAAGAAAAATAAATCACAGTATTTTTACGTCAAGGCCATCCAGGCTGAAGCTGTGATTCCTCATTCTGGTTTCCCCCAAAGCAATGCCTGGTGAGGTGCCTGCATTATTTTTCACTTACTGAGAACTTAGATCGGAATCACCAAGGCTGTGATTTCAGCAGAATTTGTTTTCCCTCTTTATCCAGTTTAATTGCACATGAGAGACATCTCTACTTCAAGAAGCTTAAACTTACCGAGGACACAGCATATTAAGAGGGAAAAAGAAATTGGATTTTCTTCAGTGGAAAGGGAACAAACTGGTCTGGCTGGTCAGCACAGAGCAATGGCCAGGACCCATAGGGACAACACCGGTGTTAATTCTGGTACTTGAACCATGTCCAGCTTTTTGCCTGTTATTTTCAAAGTAATGGTAGAAAAGACTCAAATGAAGGAATTAATCCATAGAGCTGGGCTTTGTGTTTTAATCCTTACAGTCTGTCTGGATTAGCCAATTATTTCAGAGTCTCAGTGCCTCACATCAGAATGTTTTTACTGAAGCTTCCTCCCTTAGCTTGCGAGTGTGGCAGCTTGCCTGCTGACACTGCGGCTTTTGGTGCTGACCTGTGTGGCACCACGCCGGATCTCCTGGTGTCACAGGGCTGTGCTTTGCAGCTGTGCTGTACAAGGCTCCTTTGCTGCTGAAAAATGCTTCTTGTCATTTGTGAGATAAAGTTATTAGCTCAAAACCCTTTCTTTAAGCTTTTGTCTAACGTTGGTCATGAGTTAAGGATACTCACATTGTCTGATGCTCAGGGATTGGCTGACATAAATTGCAGTTGCTGATGTATTTGTGTTCTACATTCAGGATTGGAAAGGCTGCCTTGTTTTACGCTGAAAAAAAAAAAAAAAAAAAAGAAGAGGGAGACAAACCTCCCAACAAGCACAGGGAACTGGGAGCCTGAGACTTGCCACCTTCCAGCTGCCAGCATCCTTTCAAACTGGTGATGCTGAGCTCGGAGCCTGAGGGGGCTGCGGGACGTGCCACCTCTGCCTCCTCTCCAGTTCACTGGGGGAGTCACGTTACTCCAACACAAGGCCATGGAGAGACTAGAGACCATAAATGATGACTGTGATCATGACTGGGAGAGTGGATATGTCTATCTGTTTGTCAAAAAAACATGTGCGGTTCGTGATCTAGGTATGTTAAAAATCCTACCCAGCCTCAGCCTTGGCATCTTGCCTACGCAGCACATAAGAGAACTGGCTTTGTCTCCAACCAGCTTACTTCTGGAAAGCTTATTTAATCTGACAGGTATAGGATCACATGCCTCAACACTGAACCTTAGCAGTATGTGGGAGGTATTACTGCTATGTCATTCCTTTAGGTCAGGCATCCCAATGCTTTCTGCACAAATTGGAACAGTTGGGACATTACCCTATGGATTGCGTAACAAATTAATCTGCCAGCCTTTTCCCTGCACCATCAAAGGCAGAGACCACTAACACAAACAGACACCACAGCAGCTTCTCTACCACCAGCATGTTGCCGTAAGTAAGGAGGAAAAGGGAAGGATACGAAGCCTGTGAAATGTGCTTGCTTGGCTCTCCAGGGCCGTGTTAGCTGCAGATCCTCAAGGAAGGGTGCTGATGGCTGCAGGTCACGGTGGCTTCGGTCAGGATGCAGAGGAGTGCACAGACTCAGTCTGCTGCACCAATGGGCAAAACATGGGGCAGTGCAACAATAAAACACAGCCTGGATCGGACTGCTTTCATGCTCGGCTCCAGAACCCAGATCCATTTATAAATGCGCAAATTTCTGCTGTGCTTTTGGAGGTTCCAACCCCCTTCAGAAAACTGACTGCCTTTCTCTGTGATTTGCATCCCTGCTGTGAAGTGTATCTGGGAATTCACGGCTTCAAGGTCATCTCCACAACCCATATGACTGCTGCATGATTTGTGCAGGTTTGTCTGCACAGGTGCTTGGGGCTGGGGGGCAGGGGCTGAAGCAACAAAGCCTGTACAGTTTGGATTAATTTCACACCTAGCTGACACACCTGACAGGTTTAAAAAACTGTAAACCATTTGAATGGCTTATTAAACAGCAAACAGTGTGCAAAAAAACCCCAACATGCAGATACCAGAAGAAGCTTCAAGAATGCTCATCTCCCCTAGTCAGAACAACACCGACTGTTCTCATGAAGCCCAACAAGATGCCATGTGGGTACTGTTTAACTGCTCCTGTGCAACTCCTCCACCTTTCTCCAGGCCTTCTGGAGACCTCTGTGCTAAGGAGGTCTTATTATTCTATAACCTCAAATTTCAAAACAGCTTCTCTCCTCTTTCAACATTCTGTTAGCTTGAAAATACATCTCTGCAGCAATTCCTCCCAGAAAGCTGAAGGAGGGAGAGGTTGCAATTGCAGATGAGCCCCCTCCCAGAAGTCATATTCTTTCTTTCTCCTATCGTTACTCCATTCTGATGTACAGGACACGCTATTTTGCACACATGAGCTTCCTCAGAGAAGATACTGCAGTATGTTGGCCAAGAGAGATGGAAAGCACCATGTAAATTCAAGCACCCGAGTCTCGTACCCTAGCATAAGGTCACTTTGTCACTGAATTCAACATGATTATTAGCTCCACGCTTGTGCTAAACGAAATCAACCACCACTGTGTATGATCCCTGAATTTAACAGCATGTTAATAAATTTGGGAGTAAAAAGCTACCTTTCTCTATGAACTACACTCAATGAGGTCTGCCCTTGGTGGCCAGGTTGCTCAACAGTTTCTGAGACAAGGCTGACTTTGCCTTAGCAAAGCTGACCTTGTTAGCTTGTGGAGCAGAGATGTATAATTTCTGGACACGTTACTGGCAAACCTCCTCAGAGATACTCTATTGCATTGTCACAGTGCTCATATTGTCTCTTTTTCCAGCAAGAGGTAAAGGAAAAAGGGGAGGTAGCGGGACAACAGCAGCTCCCCACCTACCTAACTGGGAACATTTGCCAGAGTAAGGTGAGAATCAAAACTCGTATTTTTATTTGTTTCAAACTAAGCTAAAACCAGATTTGCTGAGAAACACCCAGTGTTTTTCACCTCCTCACATTTTCAAGGAAACTGCTGGCTCTCCACTGAACTACTTACATCTTCCACACAAAGCTAATTACAGTTTGATGGCTGTGCGGTTACCTGAACAGCTGGACCACTGCAGAGCCCGAATGGGACACAATTGCAGGCATGGGCACAATGCTGCACACAACTATGTATTTGCAGGGACCTGCAGGAAGGGATGTAAAACCAACACCCATAGTCCACTAAGAAAAGACATACCCAGTGCTTTTACAGGGATGACAGGTGAGTCTGGGAAGAGTGCTAGGAATTTATTTCCAGGTACAGAAGAGGGGATGAAAAATCTCCCTCCACTGGGCATTAGCACTTGTGTGATATATAATCTAGTTATCCTTCACAATGAAGGAATCTGAGGGAGGTTTTTCATGGAGGTCTGAATGTTAGTGGACCACTCGTCCTGCATAGGCAGGAGCAGTGGAGATCTGTAAAGCAAGTTCCCACACTAGGCTGCAAGTCCCCACACAGGGCAGGACCAAATAGTTCAAATGAGGAGAGGACTTAAGAGGCCTTGGTAAGGTCAGGTTAGAAAGATGCTTTATTTTTTGCTCATCAAGAGTTTGGCAGACCAGGCTTCAGCTCCAGACAGTGTGTAGAGTGTTAAAATATTTACTTTCATAAGGTCATTTAAAAAGAGAAAAGTACCTCCATCCTCGACCTGCCACTCACTGCTGTTTTTTGGTGGCCTCTTTTGGATCTCTAAATCCAAGGTAAAAACAGCACTTCCCACGCTGTCCAAGCCATATTGATTGGGCTTCCAACTAATCCACTGCCAGAGATGGAAAACTTTATTTAGTCCACAAGCCCCTTGTGACAAAGACAGCCTCTCTGTACTATATTTGCACAAAATGTAGCATAAAGAGGGACTAGTTCCTGCCTGAGGTCATTACATTACAACAGCAACAGTCTCACAGACAACCACTGCACCCAAGAGTTCTGTGCGAACTAAATGGATTCCCAATCCTGAGCCCAGATGGATCAAAACATAGCATTTTGTGAAATTCTGTGTCTCAGATCCTTGGGCAGGTATCGTATAGAGATCTAGCACTGTGTTCCTCCAGGAAGAAACAACTAGAGTGTATCCAGGCTTTTCCTCCTGTCACATTCCAGTATGTGAGTACAAGCACAGTGGAAGCTCAAGGAAGAGCACATAGTGTTTGTTGTTAAACCCTAACCGTATTCAGCAGCGCAAAAATGGACACTGATGACATCAGGATATTCTGTCAGGTGAAAAGATTTCTGAGGTGCTGCCTCATAGAAGTAGGGAGAACTGATTTTCCACTCAGACCTGCTCAGGATTTATAACTTGTTTATATGATTCAATATAAATTCAATATAAATATATATTATTTTTCTGTTGAAGGACACTAGTTTGACACCCTATCATGCTCTAAGCAATAGTAAAACTGTTAAAGAAAACGGTAGTACTTTAAGTATATTATCACTAGGCTTTTCAAATGGCTTCACCCATTGTCTTGAATACGAACAGAATGAGGTCAGTGTTTGCACATCTGCAGTGCATGATCTTCCAGTGCACCAGAATAAACTTTACAGACCAGATCACTGATCTAGCAAGCATCTGCCTCCTGTACCACTGAAATTATCTGACATCCACTTTTAACAATGGTCAGCTTGCTTGCAAAATCACCCTTCCAAGCAATCCCTAGAAATTACAGATTTTCCCTGTCTGTAGACTACAGTCATGCAACTAAATGTTAAAAATGACAAGTTGTAAGACTAGATACGTACCACAAAGGAAAGAGGGCACAGAACTAAGCTCCTACAGCAAGCTCAGTTTTGTTTGACAGAGAATGCACACTGCCACTAAAATCAGATTATAGCAAGACTGCTAGTAGTGACATCACTGAATTGCAAGCTTCTGTCCCTGAAACGCTGGGAGTTTCCTAGGTATCCCTCCACTCAAGCAAGGACCGATTTACCAAAGTGCTCCAGCCAGGAGACAGTTCACGATGAGTTCACTGCCAAGCAGGTTGCTCTGCGAGGTGAATGATGCAGCCTGAAGGCGAGGTGCTATTGATCAGTTCAAGCCACCCTATCTGTGCTCTCCACAGTCTCCTGAAAACCAAATGTACAAAACTCCCTGTTGCCAGGAAGGGATGGGGAAAGGGAGACCCGTGTCCCCTTTTTGCCAGCAGAGAGCCTACAACACTTACAAGATGGACTCTCATGAGCATGGATGGGGGGCAGGGTGTGCTGGTAAAAAGCATTAAAATCACAGGCTCTGTCATAATATTTATGTCTTCAGTGGCAAAACTGCTGGATTCCACTAGGGGAGAATGCACTTCATCTGCAGGTGCCCACACTTTCTCAGTGTGGACTTGGTGGGGAGAAAAAGACTTGATGCCCTTGCCACCCTCCAAAAAACCCAAACTCAAACCTTCTTCCATCTAGCTTTTGCTTGTGAAAACAAAACCTAAATCATCACATTCCCCTGACTATTGTTATGTAGGGCAAAACACAATCTGTAATTTAAGCTAGTTACTAAACATCCCCTGAAAGGAGAGCCTGGAGAGAGAAAGAGTTTTGGGTTTACTTTTGCCAGATGGTAGAAGAGCTGTAAGCATCACAATATCTACGAGCATCTCCTGGAGATATCTCTACACAAAATCTGGCTCATGCTTCTGCTCTGTGGAAAAAAATAGTGACTTAAATAAAACTCTTCCTGCTCAACCCTGTGGTGTGCAAAGGCACCTGAAACCACCACTGACCGCTATGGAACAGAGCACATTTGTGGAAAGAAGGGAAAAAAATACAAACGACAGAATAGAAGGTACACATCGTAGAAGGAAGATTTTCAACCAAAGGTTAGGGAACTAGTGCTCTTCCACCAGGTGCCTTCAGGCCAGAGATCGGCTCTGCTCTGTGCTGTGGTAACTCAGCTCAGCTACCCTACTGAGAAGAGCGAGACCTTTCCTAGAACATTTATTTGGGTCCAAGCAACCCTACACGACACGTACTCCCTTACATGACCCCTTCCTCCAGAACATGTTAAACATGTTTCTCACAGTCCTTGCCTGTGAAATAAAGGTAATTATTTAGCATAACTCTGCAAAGCACATACTCAGTCAATCATTTGACTATAACAACTATGCAGAAGAATTATGGGCAGCTAGAACACAACAGGATATTGGTTGTCACTCAAATAATATATAGTTTGCTCCCCGTAATCTATCCCTTTTCTTCAGGAGCTTCTACTTCAATGGCAGAAAGCCAAGGAAGAATCCTGAGCAATGCAACACAACACTCTGTAATTACTGGCTCCTTTGCCTCAGTCTTCAAGGCATGAATTACAAGAGATTATTCTGGCACAGTGGCTCGTACCAACAGTCCCAACCCTGGAGCACAAGCATACCCCATAGCACAACTGGTTATTTAGCTCTAGATGATACCTTGCCAGGCTGCTGTAACACTGAAGGTAAGGGAAGGCACTTGGAGGGTCTCTACTTTTTTGCACAAGCTATTCATGCCTTGGGAAGTTGCACAAGGTGAGAAAAGCTGCTGGGAACCATGCTGAACTCTCTTCATCACACAGCAGTGTGGCTGGAGAGAAGTACCCTGAGGTATCAACTGTACAGAGAATTCAAGCTCTAAAGGGGAATCAGTGGGAGCATCTGAGCTCCTAAAATGGGACACTTAAAAGAAATTCTGTTTCCTGAAGCCATGATTTCATTTCTGGTCTTCCTTTGCAGCTATACAATGCTACGCTGTTCCTTGTCGGTAAGACAGTGTTTCATCGTTAACAAATATAATACATGCATAAAAGCACCAAATATATCTTTTCACGAGTCCCTCACCACATTATTATTCTTTAGAAGCCAATGTAGTTAACTAGGTTGGAGTATAAACTGATGATCCATAGAGTCTGCTGTTGGGTTAGCACTTCCACTATTTTTAGCACTCTTCTAAGAACTGGAAATATGTTTTGATAAAGATACCATCTTCTAGTCAGGGACACAAATAATGAATCACTCTATTCATATTAATGTCACGAGAATCATCACATCAAGCCAGCACAGGGCAAAGGTCTCTGCAATGCATGTTTTCTGTTTGTTACCAACAATTTATTCCTTTAGTGTGAGGCAATCAAGGGATTGGGTTAGACTCTGAGGCCGTGCATATCCACATGTTAATGCCATTGCCAGGGTTTATGCCTCAGGTCTGTACTTTACTGGAAGATGGCTGTTTGTTTTCCTGTAGCTAGCTATGGTCAGAGCTGGGTAGTCTATAGATCACGCAGCTCACATTCCTCCTGGAAGGCATTTTGTGAGCTGCAATTTTCAGCAGCAATCTCAAAGAAAATTTCCACAGGCAAAAAATCCTGGTCTTTCTCTAATCAGCATAATAGATGCCTATTTTGTGTGAAGTCTTTTTTGTTCAAGGTCTTTCAAGTTTTGGAAACAGTAAAATGGAGGATATAAAAGCACTTTCAAGAGCAAAACCTTCTGGATAGACAAAAAAGACTCGGCAAATACACTTGGATTACAAATACCTATTTTATGGGTCACATCTCAAAATAGTATTTTTCCTGAACCTACCCCTCCTCCTAATCTTCAGGCAACTCTCCACCCACAAAAAACTTAGTAACAGAAAAAATCCCATGGACAAACACACGTCACCCTTGAAGAAGAGCATGTTTCTTACAGCAAATGAAGAAATGACCAAGACATGGCAAATTTCATATCACCAGTCAATCTTCCCAACGGCCCACACTATAATTCCTTTACTTACACTGAAATTCCTCTTTGGTATTTATCTGAGTAATGCAACTCAGACCAATGATTCATATGTAGCCTGAAGTTTGCTACTTCCTTTTTCGTTACCTGATTAAAGTCTTTTATGTTTTGGTTTGGGTGGTTTTTTTTATTGTTGTTGTTTTTTGTTTGTTTTTTTTTTTTTTTTTTTTTTTTCTCTAGCTGTACCAGCAGGCCCAATAAAACTTTATCTCATTTCCCTCTGACATGGGGATGCATGAGTATGTACTCCTGAATAGATACATAGAAGCTATCAGAAAAGTCCTTTTCCTAAGTTGCAGAATTGCTGTCCTATAACACACTGCAGTATTAGCTTTTCTTTTTCATATGAGCATAATTACTGCCTGATAATTTGCTTTAAATGCTGAGAAAAATTACTAACAGTTTGCAACATAAGACAGCTGTGCTGACTCTGAACAGAGTACCCACCTCTGTTCAGAGAGCGCTGAAATGGAACTAAACACAGCCAAGGACTCAACCCCTTTTTGCAAACAAGACCGTGTTCATACTGCTTAAAGTAACAGTTAAAAAGGGACCTCTCAAAAATTCAAGGCTTTCACTTTTCTGATTGTGAGAAGTAACAGAAGAATTTTGCTTTTGCTAAAAGTAATTAAACAATTACTTTTACTGAGTTAGGCGAAAGCTGTTATTAAATTAGTGTTGCTAAAATTGTAACAGTTAAGCAAGCCTTTTTTGATCACAAGTTAGGCATATGGTTGGGCACTGTGGGGAGTTGGGCAAGCAAGAGGATGGGGTGTGGGGTCTGTGGTTAGGTATCATGTAAAGGCGAACTTGGATGGGGGGAGCGGGGGAGGAATGGAAGCCAGCAGAAAAGGGTTAAGTGAAGAACTCCTGATGAAGAGGAACCTGGACTTTGTGCCCCCCACCCCCCCAAAGGACCACCAATACCAACTGGAAACTCCAAAGAAGAAGTGGGGGGAAGGAAAGCGATAGTGATGTAGTGGAAAAGTACTGAGAGAAGCACCCTCGGAGAAACCAAGAAAAAGGAACTGCGCTGGTATAAAGAGGAGAAAACCCGCCATTTTCACTCAACCAATGAAACCTCCTGGTTGCTCCATAAAAAGAGGTCCCTGCTGGGGCAGCATGAGCCACTGTGCCCAGAGCTGTATTCTTTGCTCCACCGACTTTGTCCCCAATAAAACAATTTTTTTAATATACGTGAGCTTGTTTCTCACATGATCATATATTTTCAGCATGGCCCTACTTTAGCTGAAATGCAATGCACTAGTGTTCCCTGGGGACACTGAAGCATCCTACGGCATTTGTTATGGGCCACTGGATGGCACTAGCATCCAAAACATCATTGCCAGCCCAGCATCTTTTTGGCCAACAAAAAAATTTTGGCTCTTAAAGCAGTCAAACCAGCAGCCCCTTGGCAGCCTGCAACACTACTTCCAGAAGAAAAGTGATCCAAACCACCATAAGATAGATATTGTTTACCATAGCTGCACACCAGGAATTTGGGTGCACCAATCTCTTCTGCAATCTGTGGCCGTAATGCTGTACTTGAAAAGTCATTTAAGAAATTGATTAATTCTGCTCTCTGTTGGATGGATGCAACTCCCTATACGTTGGGTTAGGGGAGCAGGGAATAAATGAAAGTAGTATGTCACTATCTTCTTTTGATCCACGCATTAGAAATGGTCTACCTGCTCCTGCTACATTAGTACCTGCATCAAACCCTGCAGTTCTTTTGTAAGCAAAGATGAAATTGAAATGTGGGGGAAATAACGCTGGATTAAAGTGAGGGAAGAAGTCTGCTGCTGCCCATGCTCCAAATGGTGTTGCTGAAGATGCTCACAGCAAACCTTCTCACTAACATTTGAAGAATCAGGCTCTATATTTTCATTTCAGCATCTTGCCTTAGCAAAGGTGCTTGTCATCTGACTCTGCTTGGTCCCTGATTTAGGGATAAAGTGGGAAATCTGGATTTTTTTTTTTTTTTTTTTCTGCAACACTGGAGATACTCTGGAGATGCTAGAACTGGGACATCTCTCTTCAATGATCAACACACCATCTCCAGCTGGCTGGTGGAAATGATTTTCAGAGTGGAGTCTGTAGAGCAGTCATGGCTGACTGACTGGCAAACTCGCTTCAGTACGTCAACATATCAGAGCCTCTGCCAAGTGCCTGAAGCTCTGGGGAAAATCCATTCTTTCCAATGAAACTGCAGCCAGGGCAGCAATGTGCCACCCTTTTGTACCCACTCAACAGGAGTCATTCTTCACTGTGCTTCATATGACAAATAGGAAAAGCTGCCTTACATTTAATATTCTCAAGATAGATGCTAAGTCCCGGTGAATGGCACATTTCAAAGTGTGAACCCACCTTTCAGCAACTACTTTGCTTGTAAAGACACAAAAGTGGGGGGAGAAGGAGAAGGAAGGAAGGGTGAAAGAAAAGATGGTAAATAACAGTTGAAGCAGACAAAAGGGCTCTGTTTCTGAGTGCAAATGAAGCACAGCTGGTTTACAGCTGCACTGTATTCCCTTAGAAGGTAGGGCACTGGGGAAATGCAGTAATGCTTTCGTTACCATCAGGATGGTACAACAGACTGGATGGACTGAATGGCCCTTTTCTCTGATGCCCGTAAAAATGATAATAAAAAACCCATTAGTTCCCTGAAGCCTTGTGTGTCCCAAGGCAGGCTGTCACACAGAAGACAGTAGGCAGACTGCTGGTTTGCTTTCAAGAAATGCACAGGCAAAAGGCTTGGAGAACACCCCAAAACCTGATATTGAGGACCAGAAGTATTTCAGACAGGGATTTGGGAGCAAAGATCAGGATACTAAAGCCTGCTGCAAAGCAAGTTGGAACTAATGGCAAGCTTCCCCTTGACTTTGGCCAGCTTGAGCCCAATCTTCCTGTCACTTTCTTATGTTCACAACAGCAAAGCCTGGCTCTGCTTTTTTTTCACCTCCACCTCCTTCCCTCCATCCTCCTGATGAATGACTGTATGAGCTTCCTGAAGGCTGCACACCTATTTCATCTTCATCCCTCTTGCTCTGCCTCTTTCCTTGGCCCACACATTCATGTCAATGACTCTTTCATTTCCTTCTTCCTATAATTATAATCAGAATTAGCTGGGATAAGATGTGGTGATTATGTGTTCAAAAGCTTTTAACAACAAGTACCCTGCTGTTTGTCTGCCCCACTTAAGGAAGCTCTTGAGCATTTGTGTGAGTCCCTCTGGCCTCCCTGAGATAGGTGTCTAGCTGTTGCTCAAAATGGGAACGTGGTCTATAATTGAAGCGGCACCAAACCTGAAAGCAAGCTTCCTGTGCATGTGCTCTGTTGTCTGAAATGACAGATGAAGAATTGTAATATTTATTAACAGTAACTACTCCTGAGGTACAAAAATCATTGCTTCTGCAACAGAAGCAGCAGAGGATTTTAAACTTTTGCATCAGGATGAAGCCTGGAGGCGCCTCCTTTGAGCTATTTAGCCTTTAGCACTATTCTTGATGTGATACAGTAGTCTCTCTCTAACTCGGCTCACATAAGACAAATTCTACCAGCTATAAAAAGCTTCAAAAAGTGCAGCTATGAAACCCAAGAATGTAAATTTTTTCCCACCAGGAGTACATCATGAGCCACTCTGAGCGCGGATGTCAACAGCTCCTTTGTTGCATTCCTCCCAGAAGACTCAAAGCTGGGAAAAGTCAAAAGCACCAGCTTCCTCCTTATGAAGTTGTGCAAGAGCCTTTGAGGTTTTGCTATTAGCAGCCTCCTTTTGCAAACTGTTTATTCCAAGGAACATTCATTCCCCACGTTAAGGTCAACCAGGGGTTTCCTTAAGGCAGCTGAGCCATTGCCATCTCTGCTGGGAAGGCCCAGAGAGAGACTCGCGCAGGGATCACTGCCACCGGCATGTGCTGGAGCCGTGGCACAAACCCAAAATCTAACTCAGAGGTTGTAGTGCCAAGGGAAGCTCATGTTTGACTCCAAAGATAAACAATTGCTTTCTGATCATTCCAAAGGCAGGATAGCCATCTCTATGCCCCACTCAGCTCATTAGGGAAGTATCTGGTTTATCTTCTAACAGGAAGAAGTTACATATATGCTTTTAAGTTACACACTTAAAAGATTAATTCAAAGGCTTTTTCCTCTGTGCCTTTAGTACTGCTATTGCTGTGTGTGCAGTGCAACATGGGATAGCAACACTTTGCAAGTAGACCTTGTGATTTTCACCATAGGAAGGTTTGGAGACTTACCTGAAAGCAGACCTTTTAAACTAAATTAATTTATTATGGAATAATTTAAAAAAAAAGCAAGCAAGCAACCAACCAATTTATTTTCAGTTGCTGGACAAATGAAAACATGTAACAAGATTTCTTTAACTTAATTTCTGTCTGGCTAGGAATTTAACTGACATAGAGCTGCAGGTTTCAGTATGAGGAGAATGTATGGACAGTATAGATAGTGGTGTTAGGGATAGACATGTGGAAGCAGAAGGGCTTGAACTACACTGTAGGCTGACAAAATCAACAGTTTTTGCAGGGATATCATGCAATGAAGCTGTCTAACACCCACCTGTGAATGAAGCACATTTCCTTACAAATAATGATAACCACAAAGCTATTTTTGCTACTTAGCCTAAGTCCCAGATCTTAAAAATGGCAACAAACCAGTGCAGCTACTGCAAATACAGTATTTTTTCATCTTCTGTATCAAGCTTCCTCTACTGGTTCAGCTTTGGAAATAATTTCCAGCAATCAATCAAAACACAAGTCTGTGGATCATTATCTTCTACTTTCCAGATGTTCCCAGTCAAACTAACACTTGAATCTGTCCACCTCCATTTCTCTTGCTAAGTTTTGTTTCTTGGGGGAGTCTACACTTTATGTTGGGCAAGGGTAATCATAAAGAAGGATGATGGATGCACACATCTTCTAGCAATCATATGAACTCCACTTTATACACAGAAATACTGATAGCATCCCCAGAGCAATGAAAGAAAATACTTCTTCCCTTTTAGTTATCAAACATGTCATGTTTGGTTTATCTTTTTAATTTGTTATTGAGGAACAAATGTTATCTATTAAAAATTCTCCTTTTTAAAAGTAAAATTTGTCACAAATTTTCATGAAGATTCATGCAATAAATACAGAATATTCCAGATATATTTTGTGCAGGACTCATATGCCTGGGGACCTCAGTTCTCACCCTTCAAAGCAACAGCCACTTAGGGCCTTTGTCTCAGTGCAAAAGGAGGCACAGGCACATACCTGCTTTCCCAAGCACTTCACTGTTGCAGGAAATTACTGGTCTCCAGGTGCTTGTAACTACCTTCTTGCCAGAAGCTACATTGCTCTGCAGTAATGTTTCTGCTCTGAGATACCTGCTCCAGTGCAAAGTCAGCCATATCGGTTTAAATGGAGGAAACAGGTTTTCTGCTCCACCAACTGTGGAGCCTCTGTCAAAACGTGGTGCAGCATATGGGTGTTGTTACCTCCTCAAGGCTGCATATGGGTCCAGGGCACCTGACTATATGCCTCTGCTCCTACACACTTTAGTTACATTTGCGTAACAGGACTAATACATAAGATATTCATGAAAATGCTGATCCTAATCCAATCCTACTGTCTCTTTTTGCTCAGCCAAGCATACTGCTGGGCTCATCACTTTTGTATGAGAATTTTCTCCATTTTGGTTCAGCTACAAAGATCTTAAAAGCCTGCATTAAGTTCTTCTAATTAGTTGTTTTGTTTTTGTTTTTTTTTTTTTTTTTTTTAATTTAACTCTTCTACAGTACAGTCTGAGCAGAGTATATGTTCTTCAATCAATATCTCAGAAACACTGGAGCCTCCTTTACAGCACATGTATGTACTCTATGTACGTCCATGGCAGGGCTTTCCAGTGTACAAAAGGGGGATGGCATGAGCTTGCCGGTTTTCCCTCTTCACTATCCCTTTTTAAGCATTCGGACAGTGTATTCAACCAACCGATGTGATGATGAGAAAATAACAAGAGGTGAGCTAATAGGTGCCTGTTTCTGGTTTGTTGCAGAAGCTTTCTAAAATGAGCTAGCAACACCATGCGTGTCAACAGCCCTAGCAGCAGAGGTGCTTGGGGCATATACCGCAGGAGTTCTGGCTAGCCAAAATGAAGATGAGATCCTCTAAGTATATTTGCATACATCGTTTCCCTGGATACCGTAACATGGCATGTTTGCTATTTTTTAATGAATACTGCAGAATTAAAACAATTCAGTTTTCCTCTATCACCGTTCCAGTCCAATCCTTTTAAAAATTAATGATTAAGCAAATTTTATCTTTATTATGGTCTGGGATTCATAAAAGGTTGGATTCTTTAACGTGTCTGACATGCTTTCTTAACAGCTGTCAGTTCCTGTCTAACAGAAAAGCAAAATTGCATTAGAAAGGGACAGTTTCTAACTCACAATGTCACCAGCATATGAAACATTGGGCATTAAGGGGTTTCTACACCATACTGAAGCACACTCATGGCTGGTCACTTCTTCACCAGACCTGATGGATCTCATTGAGCAGCTATGATGCTACTTTTAAGGTCTGTTTTAGAGTCTGTGTCCCCCTTAAGGGACACCTGCTACAGCAGCACTGCAAAACAAACTGGCCTCTGGGTGACACACAGCCCACAAACCCTGTTCTGTGTTTCATCATATGGTACTTACACAGCAAGGAAATTAGCTGTGGCCATCTTGTAAGATGGTCTGACAAGGAGGAGTTATTAATGATGACACAGCATGCCTCAAGTGTGGGCCACTGTAGGACTTAAAAATTAACGTTTTTATTTTTAAGCTATTCCACAAGCCACGTTTGCATTTCATATCATCACAATATCTAATCAAACTAATCAGAAATAACGAAATTATTTTTTCATACAGTAAACTATTTCATCTGATTAAATGGAAAGATGAGCTTTTACTTTTTGGATAAAGTCTCTAATTCTTATTTTTGAAAGGACATGTCAGAATCTTTGAAATCCTGTGGAGAGAGAGGAATGCTTGCCCTCTTACCATGTCTAGTCACCAGACCACACATTTTAGTTCAAGAACGCACATAAATTATACAACCCCTTCCTGCAGCTGCACAGACTAATAAAAGGAGCTGAGAAGAATAATTTATTCACTTTTCCATAGATTCTTAGAAAGGACAAATAGCACTAATTTTTTTCCAACCCAATTAGAAAACCTTGCCTTCTATACATTCTTTACAAAAACATCTCACTTCTTCACTTTTTAATAGATCACTTGGCTGTTTGTGCATTCCTAATAAAGGTTTTCTTGTGGTGGCTTCCTAAACCCAGTCAGCCAGCTGTGAATAGCAGTGACTTAACTGGATGAACACAAAAGTAAACAACCCCCAAACAGTAATATTCGCTGAACTGTAAGTTGCATGTTGCATCCTTTCGTGCCCTGCTGTGCTTCAGTCCCCAATGCGCACGAGCGCTCCAAATGCAGCTGAAGTGTCTTCTGGGCGCCGGGTCCCAGCGTGTACGTGGGGACAGCCTGCCCTGACTGCCTGCCCTTGCGACAGCTCCTCGGGCTCTGCGACTCCTCTGTGCTGAGCACTTATAACCTGGCAAAACTTGTAACTTGTTCGGTACTTGCAGAAATGCTGTGCTGGGGATGACAGCAAATACTAACATTTGGTAACGGGTGGTTAGAAAAGGACGGCATGAGTCCTCAGCCAAGGCTCAGTTTGCATTAGTCAAGCTCTTGCACTGGCACGAGGGCTTTTACTGAAGGGGCAGCCCACCCTGGCTCTGTACCAGTAGCCAGCCTGAAGAATAGGAGAAGTGTTGCTAAAGGCTTTTTTAGGCTGTCCCTTGAGTATTCCCATGGTAGGTGAGCAGTCAGTCACCTCACGTGCATGTGATGGATAGTTCATAAGAACTATCTGGCTTTTAAGCAACAGGGCTCTCTATTCTCCATGGAGATTTAAGTGCGGGATGTCCACCGTTTTCAGTAGGAACAGAGAGCTGAGAGACCTTTGTGGGTCTAGATATAAATGCATACACAAGAGAGTGCATTTCTCTTATTGCCTAGTGGTTCCCAAATGCTGTGAAGCTCACTTTGCGACACTGTGCACCTACCACTTTGATGCTACAGACCTCGTGCTACCCTGACACTGGTCAGGGGTGGAACACTGAGGATGGCAATGCTAACTTGAAGTGTTAGATAATACCTCCCTAACACCTCCCTCTCTTACTTAAGTGATACGCTGCCAAACAAAGGAGTCTTAGCCTCTTTGACCATTGATGGTTTAGCCTGATCTGAGCACTTTTGCTACACCATTTCACCTGTGTTTATCTTGGATAAACCAAAATACTACAATTTCTGCCGGCCTCTCTGCTCTGCCACTGCCATACTCATCAAATCCTACAGACTGTGGATGGCAATGTATTCTATATGACAGCTTTGAAACACCGAATGGCTGAAAGCTGTCTTGGTCTTCCCATTTCACCATTCTGTATTACAGCCATGCCCAAAGGATCCTCAAAAACTCTAGTTCATGTGTGCAGAAAACAGCAGTTACCCAAAATTTCATATAAAGAGCATGTCGCACTTTCCCAGAGCTCTGATAAATGCAATGAAACAGGCCTTGAAAAGCCCCAAGAGAATTTAGACTGAAATTTATTTTTAGAGAGATGCCTTTTCTATGGCACGTAAGAAAGCACAACGCTTGTTCCTGCCACCTCCACCTCCCTTCCTGAACACACAGAAGTCACGCGGAGTTGTCGTGGCTGCAAAGTTGGAAACCCTTCCTGCACCAGTTATTTCAACATTCAAACCATACTTTGATGGCAGGGGAGCTGGGATGGCATCTCACAGGGAAGAATCACCTGTGCTCCACTAGGAAGGAGCAAATTCTCTCTGCACCACACGTGGAAGGTACTCATTACTCTGGGTTAGCTCTGTATATACACAAAGTTATCATCTGACTTGTAGGAAACCATTATTTCTCTGGTTCTTCCATATTGCTGGTATGGCCCTGCAGAGCCCTGTAAAGAGTGTTGTATGCAATGTGGTACACAACAGCCGTTTTCCAAGTCGGAGTGTAAGCAAGGTCATACTTTGTTATGCTAAATCAATACTTTGAGAGAGAAGAGTGCATTCAAACTGCTATGAGATGATAAACGGGAGCAGTGAGCAGAGTGCAGATGTATTAGCTTAACAAGGCACTGCTATTTTTTAAAATCAGACTTATTGTCACCATTTATTTCATGTGTAGGAGAAAACAATTTTGTAAGAAAATTCTGAATTTGTTTGAGGCAACAATGAAGCTTATGAGTACTAGGTACTACCATTTGCACCACAGTAATACCAAGAGTGGCCAGGTGAGGAGACAAAACTTAAGATTCAGTTTTATCAAGTATCAGATTTCCACATGGAGATGTACAGCAATCTTTACTCATATGTAACCTCCATCACTGCTGCAATGCAGTTGCAGTATTTTGTCCCACAAATGTTATTTCTAAGGGGTGGTCACCATGAAAGAAATCTGTCAATTGTAGCTGCAGGCTCTCCATCTCAACTTTGCATCTGTTCTCAGTTTAGGTCTCAGAGTGCAAGTTTTTGATACTTAACTAACCACTTCTTGATAGAAGCAGATGACAACCTATGCAGATCTGCTAGTGAAAGTCTTAAATGTCACTGTGGGCTATACACAGGAGGAATATCAAACAACATTACAGCTAGCTTTATTTTGCCAACTCTTGTGATTTTATAGCAAGTTTCACAACATCTCTTATTTTTCTTAAAACCCTAGCTATAGAGTTATGTGCCTATATGGGAATCTCAGCTTTCCTATAAAAAATGAAGTTATGAGTCCTTATGAATGCAGGGGAAAAGGTGGAAGTATGATCCAACTGTGGAAAAGAACAAAAAAAAAAAAAGTATATAAAATATTGTAGTTTTTTCTTATTATCTGTATTTTACAAGCCAAACCTCCACTTCATTATGGATCCAACATATAAGCACATTCTTCCATGCAAACCGGCAAGGATGAGCAACCTTTATTTACTGCACTGTAGACTCTTTGTGATCCCTTTTGCTCCCCCAAGTAGTGGTAATGTTATGACTGCACAGCTCCAGCTGGGCAATTTGGTGTGCATCAAACTGTCAAAGGCAGATCATTTCCGCTAGATGACAGTTTATTTTCTAAATTGGTAATATCTTTGACATCAACTTGAGCTGATGTCAGTAACACATTGTCATCAGGAAACAAGGATGATAAGTTTAAAGCAATAGAGTTGCCAAGGAAGTGACTGAATGCAAATTAAAACTTAACTCTTGCTCAGATCTACATGGTTTTCTTTTTCAAATGTCCATGGTCTTTCTACAATTCCTTTGTATCTGTTTACAGTCTAAAGGTGGAGAAGACAGTAGCTCCTGCAAAGCTTCCCTCTCATGTTCTGTAACCATGAACTATTTTAAGAAGTATTTATAATAGTGAGCGTGCCAGGAATTTTCCTCTGGAATAATTTCCAGTGATGCAAGTATGATATGAGAAAAGATTTCACTCGTAATTGGCATGGATGGTTCTCATATAAACTGTATCTTGTAGTTGATTCTCCAGGAACAGAGTGGTCTGAAGAGACAGGATTACAGAGGAAAAAAAGTCATTAACATGTAAGGACAAGCAGAATAAATCTTATTTACCCTCTCTGAAAGGAAAACTGAAAGAGTTTCAAATGCTGATAAGAGAAACATGAAGAGTAAGTTTTTAGTGAGAAAAGATTTGGGAAAAGAGCTGAATTTCAGTATTGGCATTTGCATAGACAGACATCAAACAGGACAAGGAAACAAGAAGCCTGGATGGGATGTAAGGATGGGTACATTTATGACTTTTTTTTCCTTTCAGTTTCTAAAATGTTTTCTTATAGTGTGGCAAACAGATGGGATCCACCCACCAGGATTTTATCGTAGACATATTCACTACATTTAGTGAAATATAACCCATTGCGTACAGAAATGGTAAAGTGGGAGGTGGGAGGACACAACAGAGTCTGTATTTTCAAGGGTGCATCTTTCATTGAAACCTTTTCCTATTGTACACTGCATACTGAATTCTTTTGCAAAGCTGGTCAAGAGTTTGCATCCTGCAGAAAAACTGCAAGCCAGGTTGGTTGCGGGGGAAGAGAAGAAACACGGCAAACAGTAAGGAGTGATATTAAAAATGTGCAAGGACACACATGCTGAGGATGAAACAGAGTTGTACAAACTCCGCAGCTTTCTTATCAAGGGGAAGGAGAAAACCCTGAAGGAGAAAGACATCATGGTGCTGAGCAATGGATTTTTCCATAGTAAACTATCTTCTGGCCCACTGTACGTTGCTACCCAGTGTTTTCTGTGCTGCACCAAGCTGGGCCCTGACTGCCATCTAAATATGACAACCTTTGATACACTCAAACCATCAAGCAATACTTGCAAGAGATGACTTAACTTGTCTCCACTGTGGCCAGTCTCCAGGCTAGAGCACTGCATGAGACTGTTACGTTGCTCGTTCAAAGGCATATCAATGTCAGAAGTAAAGAAGAAAGTTCAAGAAAATCTGATCAAGTCAGTTTGATAATGAAACAAACACAAGCTCAGTTACATTCACAAACAGTTTAACCTCTGGTGCTTGATAATGATGTATCAAGTAGAGGCCAAAAATGAAATCTGCATTAAAAAGGGACAAGGTTTAGAAATACTTTTCTAAACGAGCTGTTAACAGCATGTCTTGGCCCACATGGAGCATTCAGTGGGAATGGGAGTAATACTTCTATTTCTCATTTAGAAGAAAGTCTCTATAATGAAAACAGATACAGAAAAATATCTTACTTTCTGATACATCTTATGTAACTTTTGCCAAGTCAAAGTCTGCCATAATAGTATTTCCTGCAGTCCTGTGCTGAACAACTGGCAGTCAGAGAAGATATACATACTAATAAAATATGACTCTTTTACCATTGCTTGTCGCGAGGATGCATCATTGTTGAGCAGCTAGCTGGCTGGCAGTCCTGATAATCACCAGTGGTGGAAAAGGCTCTCTTCCTTCCAAGAGGCATGCTAGGAAACTGGCACCAACACTTTCACCTTTTTGGTTTTCCTCTCTGAATCTTAACATCCTTATAAAACTCATAATTTCCCACTACCTGTCCAAGATCACAGCTTGAAAGGCAAAGGCAAAAATGATCCATTCCACTGCTAGCGTTTTGAAAATACATGCCACAGTTATGTGATTTGTAATGACTTGGACAGAACAGTTCTGTACAGCTGAAAATATTTCCATCTATGCTTCTCCTTCCTAAAGCCATTCTTTACTCACAGCGTAAATGAGTTTCTCCTTTCTAAAGGTTGTTACTTGCCCAGGGACAGTATCTCTGGATGCGTGGGGTTCAGTGTCTCGCCTGCCAATGTTGCAGTCAAGAGGTACCTACAGGGTTCAGCTCACAGAACATCCCTGGGCAAATGATTTCACCTTTCTCCGCTCATTTTTCATCTTCCCCGGTCTCTGGTCTGTTGGAGGCTGACATTTGGCACACGTTCGCTGCTGTGCTAGCACAACAGGGCACAGACCTCAGCTGGCACTGCTCTAATGCCAGTAATGAACAATAAATTCATCTTCTCCACTGCCGAAACAGAAAGAAAACTACCCTGAAACTATTCAGACAGTGCATGATGGGGTTTCCTTTGCCTTTCTTGTAGCATCAAATTTCATCAACTGCTGGAGACAGAATAATAAAGCTCTGCGAAGCACTTGTGCCTGAAGTCCCATCTTCAAGGCACCATTTAGACTCGACGTAAACGGTTTTCACCATTTCTGAGCAACAGTAAGTACCAAAATCCATGTTTTGCAAGGAAGGGTGGGGATACAAGTTTAAGTGTCATGAAAAATCCTACAGGATGATTCAGTGACAAAACCAAAACTAGATCTATTATAGAGGGGGTTTTGTACCTTTTTTTTTTGCCTGACCAATGCTGTGATCTCCAATGCTGAATTCCTTACTACTGATTAGGCTTGGTTTCTCTCCTTCTTCCTTTTATCTGTGTTTCATGGGAGAAAAACAAACAAATTAATATTGACTGATTGAATTTCAAAAGCACAAAGACCAACGATCAATCAGTGTCAAAGGGTAAGTAGGTGTAAACTTCACCTATCAAAAACTGTGTGCTTTTGTTCAATTTGCCACTTCTGAATCTGTTCAACTGCCTCAGGAAAAACTGTTTTTCCTCTATAAAATGCTTGAGGTCTCTTCAGACTAAAACACTTCAATAAATATGTGATTTGCCACAATGCAGATTTGGTTTGGTTATCTAGCAGATGCAAAAGTCAGATGCACTGAAGTTTCACAATGCCTTTCACATCAATACAAGAGGTATTCTGGATATATGAAGCACTACACAACCACCTATTTTCTGAAAATTGCAGGCTTTGAAAATGTCTCATGCTGAGTGTTAGGAGTTAGTGGATACTTTTGACAATTTTGCTCTTATTCGTGTGTTGGGATAGAAGTGGGGAGATAGCTAGTCCTCATCACAGCAATGGAAAATAAAAAAAATATTAAAGTTTGCAGTGGTGGTTGTTTGGAAAAAATGCCTGAATAAGGACACTAATAAGAATAATAAACAACTGCATCACCTCCTTCCTGAAACAGAAGTTTAGACTTCATGATGAGTTTACCGAGTAAGGCTCTTTGGCATGTATTTTTGAGTCAGATGCGGAGTTAGTGGATGCCATACACCACAGTGCTGTGCAGAGGCAGCTGAGCTCATCCTAACTGCTCGGTGCTGAACTTGGAGCAAATTACCAGCTTGCTTCCATTACCTTTGGTATCTGCTGTACATTCATTTCAATAACCATCTGATTTGCCACAATGAGGACTTGCTGTGGATACCTAGCAGACCCAAAAGCCCGATGTGCATCTTTGTACAAATGCAGGTACTTCAGTGTAAAATTCAAAATTCAGACACATCCTAAAGGATCATATGTATTATTTTGGTGCCCTTTAACCAAGGAAAACATTTCCAACATTTTGTGGATGGAATATGCTATGATAACCTTTGAAAGATAATACAGCTTGAATTGCTGGATGCCATTTACACAGTCACTTTTCAGAAAGTGATGCACTTCACAGTAAATAAAAAAACAAAAAAACCACCAACAACAAAACAAAAAACAAAACAAAAACAAAACAAAAAAACCCAAACAAAAACAAACAAAGAAACAAACAAAAAACAACAAAACAAAACAAAACAAAAAAAACTCTTGGACCAACCAAAACCACTATTGACATTTCTCAATTAGCCAAAATAGATTTTCATTTTGTTTTTTAAAGGGAGAAAAACTGGTCTAAAAAGAAGGAGTTAAGTTATTAAATCACAGCCCAAGTGACAACTGTAACAGTTTAAAACTTAGGAGATAAGTTCCACTACAACATAGTAAAACGTTTTCACCAGCTTCACCACCTTTGCACTCAGTAAGTCCCCAATATCTACAATTCTGGAGCACATGTGGAAACATAATGCTTCAGCAATATATCCACAAGCAAACCAATTGTTCATTGTTCATGGTTTAAGTGGGGTTTTATTAAGTTAAAAAATTCTGCTAAAAAAGGAGAAACTGATTGAAATGGAGTGCAATATTAACAGCACATCGGCAGTGAAAGCTCTCTCTGATCATTTTCTTAAATATGATGTGAATTATCTTAAAACACAGAAATAGAGAAAGATAAACCTGTAAGGCTGTGCTATATTCTGAGCACCTGTTGCCCTACCATAATGCATGCTGAAAGGCTTTCAGCACATACAGGTCAAAATGCAGCCACAGAGAAATCACCTGCCCAAAGCTGAGCTTTCTAGAGCCCTTTGACAATCCAGCTGCCCTACAGACTATGTGTGATTCATGTTCCAGCCCCCAAATACATCCTAAAGATCTGCTCCAAAGTTGCACTGCAAAGCTCTGCATTGATTTGCAGAGGCAACTCAAAAACAAGTTAGGTGAGACAAAAACAATTAAATTCAGTGACAATATTGTCTTCATTTGCCTCTTCTAGCATTATTTTATGCTAGCTGAAGGGTAGGGGTCTCATTCCCTTTGATTTTAGGCTACAGCATTAGAGAAATTTCAGCTTGCTAAGCCTTCACAGTTTCAAACCTCCCAGGATCAACAAAGAAACCGCAAACATGATTTCCCTGGAACTCAAAATACCATTTTTTTTTTTTCCTTCCCTCCTTCATCTTACTGACAAAATAAGGCTGTTACTATGTGTTTGGGGGTGTTTTTTGTTTTGTTTTGTTTTTTTTTTATTATTATTATTTTATTTTCTGTTGGTAACATTTCTAGGAAGAGCAAAACCTTCTGTTGGAAGGAAGACTCAACTAAAAAAGCACCTCCTTACAAAGCACAGGTAAAGCATGGGAAGCTTATTCCAGCAGAGGCTATTAAATACCTGGACTCTCCATAACATACAAGAGAACAAGTCAAGATCATTGCCTGTTAAGAGATACGGGTTCTCAAAACTGACTGTCTCCTGTGGGTGAATGAGAACATGTGGCATTTAAAATCTAGTCTTTTTTTTTTTACATTTTGAACTTTTGATAGGTGAGTCTAGCCACTTTCTAGCTGTGCCTCTGTACTAAAGAGTATGTGATGAGTGGCAAAGCATGCACCTCTCAAGCTTAGCGGAATGGTGAATCCCACTTTCTCTGCTTACCCTTAGCCTTATAACCATTTGTTCTGGAAAGTCTTATTTAGACATGTGATCTGGCACGTATCTGGCATTTTTTATGATGATAAATAGTCAGAAATAGTGTAAACACCTACGGGGATAGTATGGGTCTGTTCCTGCTCACCACTGAAACTAGCAGCAAAATTCCTATTAACTTGTTTGGGAGCAGGGCAGGGCCCTACCACAGGAGAAGAGTTTAGAGACTGGTGGTCTAAATTCAACAAAAGAGGTAATTTTATGTACTCAGACGTGATCATGTTCCCCAACATATCTGAACTACAGTGACTGACTACCCACCCACTTAGCCTATCCAAAATGCAAAGTAAACCAACCCAGCTTCAGACTTCTTTCACTGTGGTTGGATTAAATTGTTCTCCTGGGTCTCCAAGCATCCACATGTCGCCTGCCAAGTCTCAGGGAAACATTGTGCTTGGCATCGCAAGAAAACTGACTGGCTGCAGAAGGACTCTTTATATGTAAGCTACTTATTACCGAGTGACTTAGCAACATCTGAGAATGAGCAAAAATACTGGGGATCCACTGTAGAAGGAATACAGAAAGATTTTGTAGTCTTAAACAAGATCAGCTAAGCCTCCATATTTTCTTCACTAGGCCAGACAACTCTGACTTATTCTGTCTTCCCTCCGCTTCTGATTATTCCTGGCTCTCCTGGACTCTTCTCCATTCAGCCCACGTCCTTGGAGACTAACATCCATCATGGGTCTGACTAGAGCACCATTTCATGGGAATTCCTGTCTATATCTACCAGCCTGTTTGCCTTTTCCATGATGGATGAGACTGCTAAGTAATGTTCACTGGATTATCCATTATCATCTTTTCTTCAGAGCTGCTATCTAGCGTTTGGTTAGTACTAGGTGTTAAGAATCCTTCATTTGTTTTGAAGACCACGTGAAAAAGGCTACCAATCCGCCAGTACCATTTTAAACTCTCTTTTTTATGTGCATCCATGATCCCTTCCTGCAAAGCCCAGGCTACAGATACAGTGACTACGCTGCATTATCTGATCCATGTTCCTTCATGAAACACTGTCTAGAACTGGAACAAGGTCAGACCCAGGCTGGACACCTTGGTACAGGTTTCCACTGTGACAGCTGATCACTAATATGTATATTCTTGTTTCAGTTCTCCAGCCACTTCTGCACCCTTGGCTTCACCTAGACAGAGATGTGTCCAACACAACACCAGTGAGAAATCAAGTCTACCTTCTCACTGAAATCTTCACCAGCTCAGTGTGCCACCTGCAGCCAGAAGGATAAACCATGCAACAAGCCTTGCTGGTGTGGCTTCATGGTCAGCGCGCGCTCACGGGTGTCACAGCAGCTCGGGAGAGCACACAGCCTGATACCACTTTTGCCTTCAGTGGCACATGGATGGAGCTTAGTTAAAACACTCCCGGATGCAGACAGATGGTCACAATATATAATCAGGACCAACTGATATTTTTGGACCTTACTGCCTTGCAACCAGTCACCTATGACTTGCCCACAATCACATGGTCAATGTTATCCACATCAACGGCAACTGGGTGTATTTCACCAAGGAACAAGTGTTTTCAAAGTAACACAAACCAAAGACTATTTTTGTTCTCTTACATCTCCAAGAGAGCATGGTGGTTTGCCCTACAATGTCACAGACCAACACGAAGCAGAAATAAGAACTGTAGGTATGTGGACCACAAAAATACCTTATATCTGCTTTTCAGGACTGCTTTCATGGGTTGTGAGTTCTCAGGCAAGGAAGGATGGTGCAGTGCTCTTCCAAGATACAGGACAAATGCATAAGGGAATTCTTTCCAGGAACCATGAGACTTGTGGCAGAGTTGTAAAAGGAAAGTCCTACAAGTTTTCTTCAGTTCAGCACGGTTGTCTACCCCCTCTTTCTCAGCAGTGGAATAATCTTTAAAAGACACCTTGTCTCCATGATTATGAATTATTATACTGCTTTAAAAGCAGCGCCCCCCTGCCCCCCCCCCCCCCCAAAAAAAAAACAAAACAAAAAACAACAAAAAAAAAAACCCAACAGAACATCATTAATGGAAAGAGTTGTCTACATTGGAAAGTATTGATTCTGAAACAACTCCTCTGTGGGACATTCAGTCCTGTGAATTGCTGAGAAATTTGCAAAGAGGTCTGCACTGTTCAGTGTCACATCAATCTCATCAAAACCTTTGCTTGGCATCATATGCAATGTCACAATAAGGACAAAAATACATGTAAGCCACTTAGATTCTATTATTTTTCCTCTGGAGATTAGGAAGCTGATAATGAGAAGCATGGAAACTATTAACAGGTCTCCATTTCACAGATGAGTTTCAGATATCCTATATGAATTTCAGTCTAAATGTACTTTTTGAAACTTCAGCAGTAACAAGTTTAAATTTAGCACAAGGAACTGATATTTCTCAGTGTCTAACTGATACAGAAACACAGTTCTTAGAGATGTTATGTTTAGACTGTTCTTTATTTTATTTTTTAAAAACTGAGGATTTTTTTTTCCTGGCTGGTTAGAAGTTACTTCCTTAACCAGAACAATTTACTAAATTCACCACGATGCTGGGATGAGTTTATGTACACTCTTAATTCAGTAATTATTCCTACCACAAGGAGAGGTCTTAAAGATGCAGCTTAAAATGCTGGAAAATTAAATCAGCCTTCTGCTGAAGCCTACTTCTCTGAAGTGCAGCAAGTGCTTGCATATGCTTATATTTATTAAGAACAAATACATGATTAACAACTAAGCCTTAATTTTTATGTCAATGTAGGTAGGAATTCAAAATAGATAAGGCATTAACTCCCAAACGCCATACTATCTGCACAGAGCTGCCAGAACTCACCAACACATCCAAGACAGTACTTTTGCCCCAAAGCCAGTGTAGGAGACAATCCAGTCCCCTGTGCTGCAGTTATCATAAATTTAGTGACACCTCGGATGCCAAATGCTTGCTTTATGCTTCAAATGGGAAACAGCTGGATGACTATGGATCCTTTAAAAACCCATGGATGGCAGCGGAAGTTTTTCCAAGGACCTGACACATGGCACAGCACAGACCTGTTCCACAAGAGGCTAACAAGCCTGTGTGTGCATGCGTGTATACTCCAACCCCTTTCCCTCTCAGAAGATCACTGGGAAAGACCAGTCAGACTGATGCTGGCACTGCAGCGCATGGCACTCAGCTGGTTAATAGCTAGACGCTTGCATTTAGCATCCTTATCCACTCCTGAGTAATCTCAGCTCTGCACTCACTCCTGCTGCTGCCATAAAGAGGCTGCAGCTGTGTGACTCTCTGCAGCAAGCATTATGGGCTGCTCAACTCTTCCTCTTCTAGCAATAAATTACATAGCATACTGGCTTCTAATCTCTGTCCTCAATTTTCAACCTCTTAACAGGGGCTCCTTAGCCATCACCTGCCCAGGTTACTTCCTTCTACTGCAATGCTGCTTGTAACTCTGCATGGCAAAAGAACATGGCTGAAGCAGAGGAGCTGACAATGAGATGTCCCCAAAAGGATGGAAATCACCTTTTATTTAGCCCTCTGCTGGTAAACTGAGGGCTTTCTTCCAAGGTATGTATTTTTTAAAAATCTGAGCACAGCTTTGCTGTCCCAAATCTTCAGCTGATTGTCAGCAACTGCTATTATTAGGCATTGCAGAGGGGCTGAGCCCCACCCTGCTAACTGTTGTCTGTGGATCCTGACAAATGATGCTGGCAGCTCAAAAGAGCACTGCCTAAATCAACAGCCTGAGCTCTGCGCCGCCTAGAAAGGGTAGCAACTCCTAGATGAGAGCAGGTCTGTCTCCTTCCAAAAAGAACTCCCCAAACTGCATTGGTCGTTGGACTTTTTTTGCGCACAGAGAACATTTGTTTTTACTGGCAAAGAGAAAGAAAGCTTTACACGCCTCCAGTACCTAACCTCGCTGCAAGTTAACTAAGTAACAAAAAGCATCTGTGTGTCAAGATCTACAGGGGTCTGGTGTGCAATTGCCAAAAGGCCATACCCATTTCACTGCCACTGGACTTGTGATGTTAACCCTTGCAAGCACATGGCTTTCTCAAACCAGAATTTCCAACAGAAAAAGCTTTTTCATGCTAGGGAAATTAGGGCCAGAGGCAGGTGTGGCAGACTGAGCTCCCAAGTCCTGCTCCTTAAAGGCATCCTCAGCTCAAACAGTGCCTCAGCACGTGCTCATGGGCCATTCGAGAGGGTAAGGGATTGAATTCAAGGCTCTGTTGGTTTTGCTGGTGAAACACCAAACAAATCCCTTGCCCAAGCTTAATTTTCTCCATCAATAAATAAATACACTAAAATCTTTGCAAAGTTCCTCAGGACCCACTCACAAAGAGGCTCAGCAGCTAAGTATTACTGCTGTGAGCCCTTATAATTTACTACACATGCACAGTCCAGTGCTTTCCCAAACACACGCTGCAGACCAATCACCTTGTTGGTGACTATACTTTGCAAGGATTCAGCTGTTGAAAGAATACACTTCCTTCTGTACAAGAATAAAACAGTATTTGTAAATCAGGTAAGAAGTTAGATACCTGGAAGAGCAAGAGTGCTCAAGGAGAGACTGAGCATCGCTGTGCACCCCCTTCCAGTCCCACCCCACCCTCATCCCAGCTACCCAGCTATCCATCACTCCTATCACAGCATGTAAATCCCAAAGTCTCTCCTGTGATTTCACACGAACACCTGCCCCACTGCTACCACGGCATGTGGCATCAGTCCCTGAAGTCACACTCCATGCTAGAGCTGTTCAATAGTTTTCAAAAATTTAAATCCTTCAAAACTATTTCATTTTACCAGAGACTTAACAACAGCAGCAACAAAAGCTTTTCACCCATTTTGAACTTCTTTTGCAAAATATAATTTGAAGGGCACAAAACAAAATCCGGTATCTCAGCTCCTTGTCTGTGCTCAAGAGATGTTGGTGATGTGTTAAGGGCTAGGAATGTGCTGTGGAAACTATTCTAAATTTAAACAGTTGAGTTTGGGTAAGTCTGGAGACTGTCTAGAAATTTCTCAAGAGTAAGTTGGTTTCTGGTTTCTATTTGTTCCTAGTTTTCACTGATACCTTGACAGCAGTATTTTTTCATCATATTTCCGCTTCGCTTGCTGTCATGTAAACATTCCTAAAGCAAAAATACAGATAAAACCCAAGACAGTAATTTTAGTTTTCAGACATTATAGGCATTTTTTGTTGGCTTCTGGTTTAGAATGGGCAAAGGCCATAACATTTCTTACACTGTGCATGAACTCCCAGTGTTTTATATGCTCCAGAAGTCAAGACAAGATACAACTGTGCTTGCACGGGTTTCTCTGTACAAGGTCTGCCATGAAGCTGACTCATGATATTGCTGCAGACCAGGGTAGGGCCGCAGATTTGTGTGCAGGGAAACTTCTCTTCATCCTTTACAGCAAATGCAAACCTAACGCTTCCTCTCCCACAGCTGATTTCCACTGAGATTCACAGGGACCTCACAGGTTCATATTGTGCTCACAATACAGATCTCATTTAGATTTAGTTTGTGATAATCCCTAGTTTACACATATTGAATCCATTCCTGGAAATACCTGCAGCAGGATACAAACTCCTTCTAACCCCTCCAGGTGTTCCTAACCATACAGTACTTTGGAAATCTGTAAAGGTCTCACTAGCCCTCAATTTTTTTCAGGTCAGAATATGAAAAGAGGACAGCCACAGCTATGGGACGATTTTCTATTTCAGGTACTTTGATGATAAGACTGCTGAGGAATGAGATGGCAGAGGAATGGTTGTGATTAATCAGAGCTGTAAATACAGTTGCATATAGGATTATGAAGGGAAAATGGGAATGGAAAAATTGGATTAAACTAACTAGCAGCAATATTCAAATAAACTTCACAATAAATTGCATGGGGGGGCTTTCTTTAGCGCTGAATCCCATAAAAGCACTTACAGACATAGTTACTCCAGGAATGTGTTTGAGTAACACAGCATGGCTGTGCTGCATCAGACCACCTAGACCATGCTCTGTTCTAGGACAGTGCCTAAAGCAGAAGACCTCAGGAGCATGGCAAATAGATGTAAAACTTCTCTGTCAGCCTCTCGTAACTTGCAACTCACATTACTTTTATCTAATGAGAAAGTCCTTCATGGATTCCACTTCCTTAAGCATACCTGGGTTCTCCTCCCGCCCAGGTGTACTCTGAGCATTCACCATACCCTGGAATGAGGGGTTCTACAGCTTAACAACTCATTTAAGGAAGAATATCTCTTTGGGTTTGTTTTATCCACAACAGCTACCCTCTCCTTAGAAACCTACTAATCCTTATGCCAAAAGGTGTGAGTAGTACTTCCTTATCCTCTCTCTCAATAACACTCACGACCTTAGAGACTTTTGCAGATTCTTCTCACTGCCATATTTTCCAAGCAGAAAAGTCCCAGCCTGCTTATTCTTTCCATATCTTACTGCCCCTTTTTTCCTGCAGACTTTAGGTCTGAAAACAGCCAAGTTCAGACATTTGATCATGTGCTTAAGGACAAAAACATTGTCCTTACTTTTACTTCTAAAAGAAGGCAGAGGAAACTAGCGTATAGTCATGAAAGTAATAGTAAACAGTTGATTAAATTAATTTTCCACATTGTTCTATGTGACCCCCAACAGCAGAGTTTCTGATTTCCATGAACAATGTCCTCTGGAAGGACTCACAAAAATTGTGGAGAAGGATTACAGTAAAATGACCTTGGGCACAAGATCTACTAGTCATGAGTTTTAATTTTGTGGGGTGATAGACAATAGGTGAATGGGAGGGAAAAAAAAAGATCCACTGGGGTTTCTGTCAATGAATTTTGAGAAATTTATGGACACCACATAATGATCACTGCAGTTGCTGAGTGTCCAACACAGAAATGTAGAATGCCTAGGCTACTAAAAGTTGTGATAGTGAAACCATACCCATACTGTCTTTCCAAAAGATAATTGTATTACTGTTCTCAAAGGCCTGTTGAACAATTAGTGCAATGTTATATGTAAACATATATGGATTTGCCTCCCTTTTAGGAGGACTCTAAAACCTCACCTCATATAGGTTTAACTTGTGCAAAACTAACGTCCTTTGCAGGACAAGGATCCCCTCCTCATCCTTGTTGAATTATCTCCCACAGTAGTTCTAGTCCCCTGCAAAAGACAACACTGCTCAGACTGCAGGGCCATCTTCTGCGGTGCTGGCCCTGTACTCCCTGACATTTGGATCCTGCACTGGTCTCTCTTAACACCAGCTGCATATAGGTGTCAAGGACTTCTTTAAACGCAGGACCCCATTTACCAAAAAATCCAACTTGCTCTGCAAGACTGCTTTTTCTCTTTTTTATTTACTCCTCCACCACTCTTAATGTTACCTGCATACTATCAATTTTGATTTTTCATTTACATCAAAGTACCAATACAGAACACCTTCAAGCTCTGAAAAACTGCTTCCTATAAGCTCTCCCCTGCTTTTCCTTTCCAGGAACAAGACTCTGTTCATCAGTCTCCCTCACTAACAGCAACTTTTTGAGATCTGTCAGTTAGCCAGTCCTTAATCCAAGGCAGACCCCACTGATACAGAAGAGGGCTATTTTTAAACAACAGTGTCCTGCCATACTATGTTAAACACCTGATGACATTTAAGTAGTGTTAGATCCAGCTCAACAAACTCATAATCCCATAGAAAAAGCAAGAATGGTCTTGTTTGACAGGAGCTTTCTTTGACATGGCTACTTGAATGTCAATGATTGCTTTTCTTTAATGCTTCACTGAGCTACTGGTTCTCAGAGCTGGACACGGGTAAGCAGTGACTGTCATTACTGTTGTTTTTACTGGCTATGAAATCAGTACATTTTAGTAGCTTCCCACTTGCACCTGCAGGCTGGACATCTCCTTAACCTGAAAACTTCCTCCAGCTCCCATGCTGGTTGTTGGTACAGTGGACAACTTTCTCCTCAGTGCTGTCCCTCAGCTACTGCCTTTATTTCACCTGATATATGGGTAACACTTATTCACTGCATCATATGTGCGTTTGTACCCCAGATGCACCGATACATACTTAACGCCCCCACTTCCCAGCTTTATGACTGCTAGCTAAGTGACGGAAAATATTTACATTTCGTAAACACTTGTCTATGTTTAGATCACTATCTGGTGGTGATCTCTGCAGTCATAGAGAAGGGGTCCATATAATAAATTGCAGAGCCACACAGTTTATTTATCCTGAATGTGATAAATTAACTCAGCTCACCTGTCCCCTGGCCAAGGGGCCTGCTTCCTCTGGGACTGTTCACATTCCAAACTTCTGAGCAACTCACAGCAGGCATATTTTTTAAAGCCACAAAAATGCTTCCTTTTTCACCCCAAATTTCACCCACCATCCCCCTTCAGGAAAAGAGCAGACGCAAGCACTGAACTGTGCTACAGGAACAAGCTCAGAGAGAAGATGGCTTCCAACCTCCTCTTTTAACCTCTTGATTGCCTTCTGCAAGGCTGCTCAGCTCCTCTGGTGGTAGAGCAGCAGATGGGTGCTATGGTGATTTAGGGTCACGCTCAAGCAGAGCTCAAACAGCTAAGAGTGGTGTGACATGACAGAAAGATTTACCAGTATCCGTGGCATACATGATAGCCAAGTGGGGAGATCTGATGAGCTCTTCTCAAGGAAGGATCAGAAAACCAATCACTCCAGGCCATCACAGGATCTCCCCAGGACACAGAGTTCATGTTTTCCTCCCAAGCAGAGAGAACTGGGTTACACTTTTAATAGTTGTCTCCGCTTCTTAAACCCAACCACCACCGTGCTCTGAGTCTTCCTGTAGTATATTTGTGAATTTTAGAAACTTCAGAAAAAATCACTGCTTAAGCACGTGTAATGGTATTAAAGATATATACATTTAAACCTTCATTTTTTTTAGAATCACACATTCTATTTTTTAAAGACTTATTCAGCTGTTTTTTGTCCTGGTAAACCACAGCATCCAAGTTATCCTCCTTGCATGCATCCCCAACGGTTCTCTGATACATGGGCAAAGTCCATTATTCACAGTTTACACATGGAAAATGAATGCAGAGATAGGCTAAGTAATTTGTGCTGCCAAAACAAGTGGCTAACTCATGCTCACCAACATTTAGATTAATGTCCTAACAGTTAGACCCCTTTCTTCCTCTTCATGTGACACTTGCCTCTGTGCCAGACAGGCATATATTAGAACCGTGATTAGTCAGAGTAACAAAGTACAAAATCAAACTCTTCAAAAGGCATCAGCCTTGTGCTGCAAATATTCATATTTCCATGTTTGGATTTTATCTTCCTTAAGTACTCTGTGATGCACACTTAAAATTTACTCTGCTTGTCTTCCTGGCAAGCTCATTTGCTGTCGTGATTATGGAAGCAAGCACAAACATAGAGGCAATGGTGTGTAGAAGCCCCAACGGTAAATGGCTTTCTTTGTATGTGCCTAGCATTCAACTAGGTTAATTAAAGAGTGCTGGTGTAAGCTTCTGCAGATCTGAGTGAGACACTGCAGCTTGTTAAAATAGAGGCAACACCAAGCTGAACCGAAATGCTACCTTTTTCTTCTTCTAAGAAAGGCCATGCAACTTTTCAGGGCTGACTATTTTAGCCAACTGGTATCAGAAGACAAATGCCTAACTTGTGTCATGTTGTCTATCCTGATAGGCAAAGCTTATACTAGAAATAAACTTCCCTATATTCTGACAAACATTTGCAGCAGCCCAAGAACAGGAGAAAAGTTACTTAACAAGCTCATATGGAAAACCTGTTGCTGTTCAGAGTGAGTAAACAAGTCAGTTCATGGACCCACATTCAAGCTTAAAATGAGACTGAATATTTTTGTGCTTAAGTAAAATTCTTTCAATCTATTTCATTGCCTACATTGCTATACTATGTTTTATTTGTGGTTAAAAATAGAAACCAAAAAGGAAATATATATAGAAAATGAAGATCCAGATTCTGAAGGCCTCCTCTTTTATCAGCATAAATGTACGGTAAAAAGCTGCAATACACCAGGTGATGATTTTATATCCATAATGGCCACATTGATGTGAAATGCAAAGCATCAAGAAGCAGAGCACCTGATTTACTTCGGTGAAAGGTTTAAGCACATCATGTGGAGTGGAAATGAGTGCCGCTTGGTTTTCTGTTATATAGTGGTCAAAAGAAGCTGCAATAACGTAAACCATTTTTTAGAATGTGGAGATGGAAGTTTTTCGGAGCTATGCACAGCAGCAATGCATATAGCAGCTCTGCAGTATGGTTCTGCTGTACAGGAGTTTCAAACCAGAGGCAGTGGCTAGGGCTGCCTCCAGGGGAACATTCCCCATGTTTCCATTTGGAGATTTGGCAATGCCTATGATGACAGAAAACTGTGAACCAGCTTAAAAATATGCATCTACTTTCTGCTGCCTGAAAATTAAACCGTTATGGTATTGCACACACACACACCCCCCCCCCCAATCAAATGATCCCATTTGTTCTTTTTCAGGAAATATTTTAGAGAGAAAAAAAAAACAAAAACAAAAACAATCTATTCGTTTTACATCTGGTTATTTTAAATCTCCGTGGAAATATTAGTGGAATAGTGGACTTAAAGAAAACAGCTTGGAACAGCAGCAGCAGCAGCAGCAGCCATTCCTCTTACTACAAAGGAAATCTGTAATCTCCGCTGGCTACAGTAAAACATAGCATCTGTTGATCACTGGGGGAACCGGGGAAGGGAATGGAAAACCCATGCAGGCTTTGCTGTCTTCTGTCAGACCCTTCAGAGCTCCAGGTGTGCGGTCCCCAGCACAGTCTGTGCCATCTGACTGGGACCAGCACAGCTGCATCGACACCTCAGCCGTGGGGAAGAAGAGCTGGGTGTCCCTCGAACAAGGGCGGGCTGTCAGGGGCTGTCAGTGCCCACGGAAACACAGGCGTTTTGACACAGCGCCTGTGCCATGGTACAAGATGAGCTGGCAGATTTCTGTGTGCCGGTATGATGGTGGTTTTTAAACACCCAGGCCCAACCCTCGTGAGGTGTCAATGCCCATGTTCTTCTGAGGTCTGCACCAGCTGAAGCCCATGGCTCACTCCAATTATGGTTTAAATGTGAAAACAAAAATTTTAACTAAAATGGGGCAAAATCCTGCCTAAACTTTACCCCTGGCAGGATGCAACTCGGCAGGGACTTTGTCTGAAAGCATGCGTTCAGCTATGGAGCTGAGGTGACAATTTAACTAGTAGATCAAATAATTACATGATTTTGATAATGCAGTGTTTGTACTGGATTGTCTTAAAAATCAGTAATATCACAATTATTTGCTGCAGTAAAAGCCACCCTGCAGAAGATCATTTTGTTTAACTTCTTAATCTGCTAAACTAAAGCTCCTACTGTGAGAAAATATCTTTTCAGCAGAGTACTGATTTTCTCCCACAATCTCCCCTCCTCCCCACTTATTCCTTCTTTTCTTCTCCATCATCAATCTTTTAAGCGTGCCACTGTGCATTCACATTTTTCTTTCTGCACGTGTCAGCTCAACGCTCTTCCTCAGAGCCCTCTTTCTCCGCCAAATCCTGCAAAGCAGACTTTAACCACTGGTTTCCCGAACGGGGAACTCCACGCACAACTTCGCGAAAGCCAAGCTCTCCGGGTGCTTCCCAGCCACCGTGCCGGAATCCCCCCACTCCCTCCGCAACCCGCGGCTATGGACAAAAGAGCAAGTAAAATGAAACTGACTTACTGCTATAGCTTGGAGCCTTTCCTTGTGCAACTCTGCTTCCGCCATCCTGGAGAGAAGGACACGGGAGGAGAGAGGGAAACGGGTGGGGGAGGAAAAAAAAAAAAAAAAAAAAAAAAAAAAAAGAGTCAAGGCAAACAAAACCGGAGCACACACTGCAGTCACCCGGGGGGAACCGGAGTAATTGCAAAGAAAGCCGAGCTCCTGTGTAGTAGTCAGCCACTTTTGGAGGCACTGCAGGCTGGCTCACGGTAGGATCATTTTAGTCACTGGACCAGTGCCTGCCTCGCTGCCTGTCTCCCAGCTGTATTGCTAACTGCATTTCATTGCCGCTTCTGTGTGCTGTTGCTGTCACACAAGCCATGTATGCACTCTGCGAGCAGCCGAGTGCAGGGATAGCTCGCATGGCTATAATTTTTTGCGTTGACGTCTCAGCTCATTTGCTCCTCCTATGGGGCGCTGGGTCACGACAGGAGCTCGACATCAGTAGCGTGCACAGTAATCCAAACCTGCACGGCTGCAGCAGAGGGGGCAGGCGGCGGTGCCGCGGCGCGTCCTCCGCGATCAGCGCGGCGGGGAGGGAGGGAGGGGGGCACGTGGCGGGGGTTGGGGAAGGGCCGGGCGGTGGGGGAGAGGCACAGCCACGCGTGAGCGCGACGGCGCGCTGCGCAGGGCGGCTGCCGCGGGGCGTTAAGAGCAGCCGCGGAGGGGATGGGTGTGGGGGGGGTGTGTGGGTGGGGGGAAGGGAAGGTGCCCGGGCACCCTGCACGTGCACCGCACGTTAAAGCGCTGCGGTGACATCAGGCGCTCGAGCGGTGTACGAACGGTCTGACTGAAGCCCCCGCGTGTCTGTATAAATTGGGAAGGAGCCGGGTGGGGAAGGGAGGGGAGGCTTGAGCCAGCAGCGTTTGGATACCCTTGATTTCAAATGTGGCTTCAGTTTTGCATGCATCCTCCTCTTTTTTTTTTTTTTTTTTTTTTTTTTTTTTTGAGGCGGGGAGGGTGTATGATTTCCCATACGCTTTGTTTACTCATAAAGGGCAAAGCCCCTTACTCTCTCCCTGCTTGGTCCCATGGGATACTACTGCAAAGGAAAGCAGGGGGCTGCCCCAGCGGAGGGACACCCCCAAGCCAGGACAGCCACCGAGCCAGCTGAAGGGCTGGGGGGGCACTGAGCCTGTCATCCAGCTGCTGTCCTGCAGCAAGGAGCAGAAATGCATTCTGCAGCATATAATTCTGGGTTAATAACCCCATGCTGATAAGACGGGGAAACTCCAAGAGGTATGGAGATCACCCTGCTTCCCCTGTGCCTGCCCTTTTGTGTGACACCTAGCCTGGCATTTTACCTCTCAGCTGGCACGCCTGTCTCCTCTCCCAGACATCCTCCACCTCCATCCCATTTCCAGCTCCAGGATGTGCTGCTTGCTGCAGGCTGCTTTTCAAAGCAGTTGCTTTCACAAGTGTTTGACCTCCTGGTCCCATTTCCCTTACTGGTGCCCAGCCTCCTTGTCTCGTGATAGCATGTCAAAGTGACTTCTTGCTTAGCTTTGCCTCTGTGAAAGAGGTCCTTTGTTGTATAGAAAACTCACAGAACATTATATAATTCCGGCAGTCTCTGTGGCCAAAAGGCAAAGTTTTATTGCTGTATCCCAAGTGAGGTAGTATCTGTAAGTGAGTGTTGGGGTGGGCTCACAGCTAGGGGAAATGCAACAATTCCAGCTTAAACTGGGATACTCTTTCCGTCTTCCAGCTTTAAGTAATTTTTTGTATGGCATCTGTCCTGTAGCTTATTTGGTCCCTTTCAGCTTGTTGTTTTTCTTCAAAACCTCTCTTTTTTGTTTTCAGTCACCACATAAAGGTCCATGTATTGCTGCTTATATTGCTACAGCTGGTTTTGAAATACCCCATCACACAGGACCCAGACATCTATACTCCCACATGTGCACTGAGAACATACATGGGCAACTCCTACTAAGACTTGCAAGCTATGCAATTAAATCCCTTCAATACCCGTCTCATGTTTTGCTGTTAAGCCTTGCCCAGGGGAGGAATTCTGCTACAGGCTATATACAGCAAAGGCAAGGGTAAGCCTCAGTGCTAACTGGAGCTGGGAGAGCCAACCTTTTCACTCCACAACCTGCAGTCACATTAGATGCTGCCAAAGTGGTGTGTTAAATGCACCACATTAGGCCATCCCTTCTTTCCTTCCACATGGCATCCACTCAACAAAATATTTAAAAATATATTCAAGTGCATTCAAGGTAGTTGTATATAAAAGTGCATATGCACATCTCACTTCTGATACAAAACCTCACGACAGTTCACGAAGGACCATAACTGCAGCTGAGCTGGACACTGTATTCAGCCCATGTTTATTCTCTCTTCCATTTAACTGCAGTGCTGGTTGCAGGTGAGGGGTAAGCAGGGTGCATCCTAGTTAGTGCTGGGGTGTTCCTGGCCACAGTGAAACATGCTGTATGTCTGTGCACTCCTCTTCAGTTTAGTTTGCCAGGGAAGCGCGGATCAGCTCTGCTGTAGCAGCCCACCCTGTCAGCTCTTTATGACTGTATGACTTCATAATTGTATGATTTTATGATTGCATGACAGAAGATGCATCAGCAGCAGTGCAGTTTCATGCTGGTGGCTTGCAATACAGAGGAAAGGGTGGAAGTCGTGCAATAGTAATAGCCACTAGTTTTCCTATAGTCTCTTCTGTACAGCTTGAAGCCTGGGATGCAGTGAGGTGGGAATCCTGCACCCAGGTGGTTCACAAAGCACACCCAGGTGAAATGACCTCTATAAAGTGACTTACTGGGTCATGACATAGTCTGCAAGGGACAGTCCCAATGGACATTTGGTTAGTGAAGGCAGCTTTAAACAAAACAAAACAACCACCCAGTCCACTTTTACGTGTTTTTTTTTGTCCATGTTGGCTAAGATTTTTGTTTCCAGAATGTTTCGCTTTGTTGGTTTTAATAAAAAATAAAAAATTGTATTAAGTCTCACAGTTGTTTTTGTTTTGTTTTGTTTTGTTTTTTTACTTTTAGGGCAGAGGGGCAGGGTAATATTTCCAAATTATGATGTTACTAGGAAAACAAGAGAGGATGGAGGGTGTAGGGAGAAGCAAGAAGGTTCTAGAAGTGTAGACAAGCAAAATCAAAGAAGTATTTTAATATACCTCCTTCGATAGCTAAAAATGAAGAAGAAAGGAAAAATGTCCCTATTATTTCTCAAATGTCAGTTAAAAGGCTGTTCTTTTCACCGTGATTTTTAAAAGAGCAAAAACTGCTACATCTTCATAATGTGTGAATTGCATCCGATTTCCATGCAAAACAGATTTTTATTTTAATTTATTTGGAAAAGAGTGTAGGAAACAATCTGTAGTCCCTGCTCGATGCTGGAGAAGATCCTGAAAGCACTCTGAGCTATGTGTAGCCTGAACTTTTAATGAGGCAGCTTAGTTACATGGTGGAAATCAGGTTCTTGTCCTTGCCATGGAGCTAATTTGGATTAGAAAATGTGGTTTAAACCACTTGAGTTTCTTTTTTTTTCACAAGGCATTTCCTTTTTTTGACAAACCAGGTGATTTTTGCCATTGCCTTGCATACAAACAGAACCCTTTTGCATGATGCCAGGCAACTTCTCCTAGGGGCAAAACCTTTGGCTTCACATCCTTCTGGCTGTTGATAGGACTGAATCAGTCTAAGAAACCAGACTTTGGCCTGAAGACTGTGTAAGGAAGGCACACTCATACACATGAAGGTCAGGATTAACACCTCAGCCATTGCAAATGCATTGACATATTTTTGTGGTGACAAGTTAGTGGTTGGATCCTGGCAGCGGTTGTCAAGAAAACACAGAGCAAAGAGGGAAAACAGGCTTCACATTTGCATTTCAGATTGTTTAAGAGGAGATACTTCTGGCTCTTAAAATTACCACATGCCAGCATGTTGCATTGTGCTGCATTAACACTGTTCTGGCATCCTCAATATTGTCGAGCATTCCTCCCTAGGGCATATTTGAACCATATTATTTTCATCCAAGTTGAAATTCTGAGGTTTGATTAATCTGGTTTTTATCTTTCTTACCAGACTCTGGCCTCAGATGCTGTATTAAAATAGGCCAGGAATGAAAAGTTTGTCTAAACTTTCAGATTCCTGAGCCCATCGTCCATGCTTACTTTTTGGACTCCCTCAAACACAGCGTCTCACACAACACAGCCTTTGAAATTTCTGGCATTGGCACCATCCAACATTTCCAGGAGAGGCTACTCCATCTGCGGTTTTAATTGGGACTTTCAGCCTCGTCAGACAACAGTCTTGCTGTCCTTCCCTCTCCCGTACCCAGGCTGCTTGCTGAAGGAGCACAGTGGCTGCAGCACCAGGGGTTGTGCTCGGGATACTTGGAAGCTCAGTGCTCTGAGCTGCACCCCAGGGATGCCCATCCCAGTGACACATCACCCCGGGACAGTTGTCCTCATCTCACATGACATGTTAACCCAGCAAGCAGTGGCTGCATGGTGGCAGCTATGTGTCCAAGCCTTGCACACCCACTCTCGTGGCTGTTCATGGGGGTGCACGGTCTGTTGCCACTCATGACTTGCAGTGGTGAAAGTGAAAAGTGGCTGAACATCAGAATATGTGCCCTGATCCCTCTGCTGCGGAGTGGCAGATGGTAGCCCCTTGCATGGGTTTTTATGGGCACAGCCCCGAGGCAGTGTGGGCTGGTGGGAAAACCGGCCTAAGTGACAGGACAAGCAAAGGCTGGGAAATCTCCTCTCCACCTCCCACAGCATTTCACACCTGGAAAATGCAGATGGGAAAACCATAAGCGATATGTCTGAAGCTCAACTGGAGGGCAGTGGCAAAGCTCAACCCGTGGCTGAGTCCAGTTATGAAAGTGCACGAGATCATTCTTTCTTGATTGAAAAAAATCTTTTTATCAGACTTGGTTTAACTGAAATTGTTTTCTCCCCTCCTTTTGTTTCAGTTTTACCACTTGCTATCAAGACATGGAGTTGAAGCACACACAGCAGGAGATGGCATTGTTTAAGAAATAAAAAGCTAGACCACACGGCTTTGTTTTAAACCTTCCCAAGACAGCAGGCTTATGAATAGGTAAGCCATAATTTATTAATAAGTACAGTCAATTAGGTTTTTCCATGTTTGCTTGGTTTCATTCTGCGCTTAGAAGTCCTCTGACTAGAGAGGTCTCCACGCGGTCGTGCCAGTGTCAGGACACGTCCTCTCAATGGACCACCAGATGCTGTGAGTGGAAGGGGCCCTCAAGAGCCTCCGCACATTATTTGGTCTCCTGGCCAAGTAATGTCTGCTGTCCACAAACAGTTGCTTCTAAGCAATTCTGCTGGTATCAGGGACCAGAAGCAATGGCTTTACTGAGACCTCTTGTCCTGCCAGCCCCCCCGGCCATGCTTAGACAGCCTGATGTTAGCCTGAAATTTATTCAGCACCTTCAGTCTTTGTCAGTAATTAATGAAGCAAGCCACAGATCACTCCCTGTCAAAGCCTCCAGGTCAGTAAACCAGGAGATCCTGTTTGCAATGACTTTCCTTGAAGTAGCGAAGAATAAGAAGAAATTATGTACGCATTTCACCTTTCTTCATTCTTTCCTTCCCTGGTAGCTGGGGTTATTTGAAGCTTCACAGGTGGAGAAAGCATCTTGTCTCCTCTTGGGATTTCAGTGCCAGCTGCTAGCACTGCAGCTTGCTTACCCAGCTAGCTCCTTGCTGCAGGAGCCTACCTTGGCTCCTGGGGAGCAGAGAGGGATTAGACAACCTGCAGAGGACAAATGTAAGGCAACATTTCCCAGTTTATTTTATTCTCTCTGAAATTACATAAAAAGAAAATTCTGGTTAGTCCTTGTCTTCCACTTTCTATTCCCAGGGCCTCCCTTGACACTTTACATCCAGCTGGCGCAGAGAAGGGTGACAAGAGCAAGTAATATTCCCAGCACGACAGTGCAGGGCAGAGATGTATCTGTGAGTAGGACAACTCTTCACTAAAAAGGGAATTTTTGTTGAATTTCTATTCTATCAGCATAATGATGCCACTGAAATAGGTCACCACCCCTTAGCTGCACAAACCTCTGTAGCTGTTAATGAGCTGAGATTCACGTGTACACCAGGACTTGTGTTAGCCACCCCATTAGAAACATTCTGTGCCATTGAATTCCATGGGTCCTGACAACTTTAATGCTGATAGGGAAGAGACTCTTGCCTCTCTTGCCCCTTAAAGCTGTCTTGGCTATTCAAATCTGCCAAGAGAAAGATGAAAATGTATAAACTTTTTTACTTTGGATTTAAAAACTGGAGCTTGGTTCGTGTAGATTCTGGCACATCCCTCTCCATTCTGTTCAAACAACCCAGATTGCAGCAGGAAAACTGCTTTTAGCAGCATTTATTTCTGTTCTTGTGCCTTCTGATCATCCTCCACATATAGTACATAGCTGAAATGATATTCCCTTAGAAAACACAAAATATTTACTGCCGAGGTTTGTGTTAGTACACTGGATTTTGCTTCAGAAATTAGATAGTAAAGAAAAGAAAAAAGTTACCTGCAGCCCAACTGGCAAAAACTGTAGAAGAGGTGAAAATAAACTACTGCCCCAGAAGGTAACTGGGACCAGAATCTGAATATTTGGGTGTTATTACTGCTCTGATCACTGTGTGACCTTTGCTTTTGTTCCCCCATATATGACAATAAGACAACTTAATATCTCCTTTTTAAACACTCTTTTGGCTTCAGACCCTCTAGTCCATTCTTAGTTTGGTCTGCTATCCTAACAGGCTCTTCACAGAAGGACTAGGGGATTGGCATTGGATTTGCAATGCCAAAAAGTAATAAGTAGTCCAGTCTACAAAGGGTAGCATTTGTTAATGACAAGCTTTCAGCTAAGGTTAAATAACCAGGAAATTTAAGACAGCATGCCTTCATCCTCCATGAAGGGGCTGCCCAGAGAGGTGTCTTCAGTTTGTCTGCATCAAGGCCATAATTTAATGATGGGTGTTTCAGATCAGTCCACCTCAACTCCAGCACATTATAGCAATGAAAGAGCTGGAATTTTGATTGTATCTCTTTGATGAAGAGGAGTTAAATCCATCCATTCAAGTAAGGAGTCTGACAGTACTTTGAAAGAGGAGAGAGTCAGATCAGAGTCAGGTCTACTTATCACAGCCCATCTTTCTGAAATTCTCCAGAGACCTATCATGTAGCCTTTGAGTCTGCTAGACAGTGGTGCCAGCCCTAAAAAAAGGACCCCCTAATGACAGATTTTTAGGCAGTATCCCATCTTTGGTCCTCTGACCTGAAAAAACTAGAAACCTTTCATACAGTAATCATCTCCTAGCCTTTTGGCCTCTGCTTCAGATTGTGGCAAAGTCACTTAGAAGGAGCAGAGACAAAAAATAACTGGTTACTTTCTGGATCCATGCTGAAAGTTTAATATGAATTTTGGATCAGTCTACACAATACCCAAATTGGTACATCTAACTTTTGTTGTTAGCTAGGGAATTCATTAAGCTTTTCACAGCCTGAGGCAGCCGCAAAGTGCCAAGAGCTTGCCTTAAACCAGCGTAACACGCGGTATGTATTATGCAAAGCCACTGTGTTTCATATGTGCAAGTGATTTCTTCCAAGGATCGTTAAGGCAGTTGTTTCTTCTCCGTGGTTCCACTTCCAGGGCTCGACTCAAAGGCACACAAGTACATTGTGATGTCCCTTTCATGGGGAAGGTATCCCCACTGGTTCCTTGCTCAGGGCCATTGCAGGTATGCGGTACACCCTCTAATGCTTTTTAAAGACAGCAGCAGTAGATGCTGAGAAAAATAATAATCAGGCTTCCTGAGGAAAATGCAAGTTCTACTGACTTCCTATTCACGTCACTCTAATGGTATTATTTTATACTTTAATGTTATAAAGTACAAATTGGTGAACTGTTTTACATTATATTGCATACCACATACAAGCCTCACTCAAGATAAGATTACCATTAAACTGGTACCTCTGGCGTGCAGCTAATTAGGAAATCATCTTTATGTCTCGCGCCTCTAATGTACAAATGCCTTGTCTGGTAAGTAGCATTCAGAAGAGACAGTATTCATTAAACCTAGTAGTCAGCCGTTCCTAGGATGAAATTGAATGCTGATTGACAAAGCATTCTAAATGATTGACATTGTCTTCTACTAATTTTAGTGGAAAATGATTCTTAATCCTCTAGACTGCTTTGAAAATCCCTGTCAACATGTCTACATTTCAAGCTTCTGCATATATTCCAGTTTTGGAACCTGGAAGAGAGTACAATACATAATTGTTTCAACACTAAGCAGTCACCCAGCCCTTTAAATGAAGATATTTGGGAATAGACTGAATGCTTTAACCCTGAAAACTTCTAGTTATGTCTTAATTTAGTACTTAAGCAGGCTTTTAATCTTTCTCCAACTTGCTCTTGTTGATGTCTCTTGTACTGGAGTATGATGTGGAGCAAGGTTGCAGGTGTCCTCAACCTCATGGTAAATCCAGACCTCATCAGAGAGATGATCTGAAGAGATGTTCACCTGCAGCTAGGATAGTTACTGCTAGGTGTGCCAGGAATGAAAAGAAGGAGGCTCCCTGTGAGGCTGGGACTGTCTTAAAACAGACAGGTAGCATGACAGAGCCTACTATATGCCTTAGGCAGTAGTTCATCATAAATTATAATAGTAGCCATGTAGCAGGGCCCCCTGCATAAATGGAGAATGAGACATGTCAGATTGTTAATTTAGCAAAATAAGACCTTTTTTTTTTCTTGAATAATTCTTGTGCAGAACAAGAGCCGTACAAATTTCTCCTAGGAGGTTTGAATCAATTTAGTGAAGGTGAAGAAAATCCATCAGTTGAGGCCTCCTTCTGCCACTGCCCATTCTTCACAGCATAACTATCTGAGACTCTTTCATAAGGATAGTAGAGGAGCATTGCTTTGCTTATAAAATTAAAAAGAAAGAGATACAGCTAATGAAAAAAACCACATCTCTTCTTCATGATGTTACCCAATGTGATCATCTACTCCTTTCTCATAGAAGAGAAAAATGATCTCTCTTTTTGTATGTTTTCCCTTGATTTCTTTAGATGACTGATTTATTTCAATCTTCTAGCATTATGGGCAATACAATATTTGCAGTTTGGGCACTCACCAAAGGCATGGAGATTGGTGTACTATCTGTCTGCATCCGATCTATTTAGGCAACTTAATTTTCTCCACATGTTAGACAGTTCCTATCATGGACAAATATACTTTTAAAGGACTGATAAAATACTTCCAGTTGAGATTTGGCAGAAGACAAAGTGTTTGCTGATTCTAGTGCCGAGGAAATCACAGTGTGGTTTTATAGCTGTTTCAGGATACTTCTAGCCTGCGTAAACCTACGTACATATGTCTACAGCAGATGCTAATATTCTATCTGGTGTGTGATGGCAATGAGGTGACAGGAGCCCTGGACGTGTCTGTTTTAAACAAGTTCTTCAACAAATCTTCTAGTTAACAAATTACTAGTTGCTAAGTCCCAATTCAGCTATACTTAATGTACATAACTCCATGTTGAAGTGAGAGTCCCATTTAAGGATGATGGCACTTTTCAGAAAGCTGGGACCATATTAAAAAAATGGGACTTTTAAATTTTTATTTTGAGTTCTCACATTTCAGATCTATCTAGGAATTTCAGTATGTTTTTTCTCCTGATTACGCACGTGAAGAGATGAAGTGTAACAATATTTGCTGCTTATTTCATATGGGTCATGTAAGTGACGATGTCAAGCCCGAAGTATTCTACTTGAATAACAAACTTGTATGTTTCCAAATCGGTAACACTACTTACAAAGCAAACTCTATCATAAACAGTATTAGATGATTTTATTTCATAGAGTAGATCAATAAGCAGACCTTCTACAAATGCAGCCCTGAAAACTTGCAAATTACTTCTTCAGTGAGGGTGTTTCTTTGTCTGCTGTCTTCTTGTTCTTTTAATGTGAACTGCTTAGTACTGGAACTGCTTGCTGTGTGGCTGCTGAAGGATGATAATTAGTTAAGTTACACCTGGCATTGCAATAGCTGCACCTTCAAAAAATTAAGCTAATCTTTAGTGTTTAAGAAGAAATATAATCTGTGGCAAAATAACGATAGTTTATTAAATCTAGTTTACACACAAGATATGCATTCATTTTAATGAGATAGAAAGATTAAAAACCACTCCCATTTTATTTGGTGAATTTCTCAAAAGGTTTGTTTTTTTTTCCTGAAGGTAAGATAAGTTCTGAGAAAAGCACTTTACACTGTTTTTTTACTTTTATATAGAGCCAACATAGGAATATAACCTTGCAAGTCATTTTTAATTTTGATTAAAAAATTATTTGAATCCTGCTTATTAGCACTTTCAGAATAATACTGCTTTGCCTAAGACCTCAGAATCAGAGCTTGAAGAACAGCTCTGGATTTAATTTCCCTTTCAAAATACCCTGTTATTGAACCATGTTGCACTTGTTATCAACACAAGTTTCCAGCCCTCTACTGATTTATAGTTAGTTCTGACTGTCAGTGGTATACTGTGGCAAGGAGTTCCACAAATTAGCTCCAAAAATGGCTTCTTCTAAATAGCCTTTTTTTTTTTTTTTTTTTTCCCCTTCCTTTCACTGCACCTGTTATCCAGCTATCAGAGTTTTGATTTAGTACTCTAGGCTGCCTATCTCATCCCATGATGAAAGTGTACCAGCTGTGAAATTTTATAACGGGAATCATTCCTGCAATCGATACAAGCACAGTTTTCCCAAACACCACAGAAAACCCACTACAGCAAAAATAAAGTGTAGCTCATAATCTTCTGGAGTGAGGCAGAGAGGAAGAAAGATGCAAAACAAAAGGAACATTCTTGATACTTTGAAGAGAGACAAAGAATGCACTGAGAAAAATGAGCTAATAATGTAAAAATGGCAGGAAAAACAGGGGTTGCCTTTAGATTGGAGATCTGGTGTGCATTGTCAAATTAAAATGATGTTTCAGGGGAAGCAGAACAAGTATTTTAGTCTGTTATTTTTGTGTAAAAGATTTCACAATAAATATTAGCTTGGCCTTTGTTTCCCTTGAGTGAGCTGCAATTTCAGGAGCTACAAAGCCATTGAGTCAAAAGCAGCATTGGTGCAAGTAGGAAGCTGGAAACACCTTTCAACAGGGCCCACACCAGAGAGGACTGTGAATAAAAATGGGTTCGAAAGGCTTTAAAAGGTGGTTTAGTTTGTTTTGGAGATCAGCAGATGAAACTTCAATTTTTATATGGATATTCCTACCTGTAAGGAGCTTCATGTGCAACCTAGGCTGTTCTTTTTCCGTTTGCTGAAAAACTCATCCTGCTGTACACTTAACTCTGAGCAACCTAAGGTCCATGGATATTGCAGTTATTGCAGTTTTAATGCTTAATTAAGTTGTGATCTTTCAGCTCTGGATAAATCAATGTGTAATGACAAATACTGGCCATGACAATGTGGATAACATGCAATGCAATGTCTCATAGGACCTTTCACCCCCAGAGCAGGTTACAAGACAGGGTTTCTATCTGGAGCCCTTCAACAGATGTCCTGCAAGTAGTAATCCCACTGAAGTCACACAACCGTCTGCTTGTGGGGCCTCTTTTGCATGTTTTGCCTCATGTAGTCTGTATTTATTCAGCTGCTGAGTCTGTGTAGTACAAGGTGCTACCATTTGTAGGTGCTACCATTTGGGTTTTGCCTGCAGGAGGTGGGATAGCGTTCTGACACAGGATTGGGGTGCAGGAGGACCGACGTCTGTTCCTGGCTATTTTTCCCCCGTGTCACCCTTGCATAGGGCTCCTTCTCCCCACTGCACCAAACACTTGTGAAGTCCAGTGTGGTCTCTGTCGATGAGCAGCCTGGCCGAGCCAGAATGTGAACTCTGCTGGGAACTGCGGGAGAGGCTGAGAGTCCTCCTGGATTTCCACAAATGGCTGTTTCCCATGGTTTATAACTAAGCCAGCCTTCAGAGAGGATATTTTAAGTCAAAGCAGAGCATATTCTGCTTTCAGTGGTTTGCATTCCCCATTTCAATACTTTAGCCTAATCTGCTGATGTTTCAGAGCTACTAAAATAAAACACATACACACTGAGAAAAGAAAAAGTGAAAATGTTTCTGCTGCCCTGATACAGAGTTCCTGATACCACTGCAGCTACCTACCCTCATGGAACGGGAATTAACTGAAAGCAACTTTTAACTCCTGGCTCCCTCAGCTTCACTGGCAGATCAGATGTCTCCCCAAAAGCAGCAGATCCCATGTCTTACCACTGAAGAATGTGTATCACTGGTAGACCACCAATCTTCTCAGCTGTAACTCAAGTCAGTGTAATACACAAAAATACCTCGGTGCCTTCAAAGTCATTCAAACTTTGCAGCAAAGACACGCACACCAGCAGAGTTAAGCTTTTGCCCTCCCCACCCCTTACCCTAAGGCCACATTTTTATGCTAGCGGTCCGGACAGGTGCTAGAAGGGTAGCAGGTCAAGGCAGAAAGGACAAACGTGGCTCCCCGAGCAGAGCAAACTGTTGCTGTGATCTGTTCCCAATAGGCTGACACTTGGAGGGGTTGTCATGTGCTTGTGCTGGAGTTAAAAGGCCTTATAAGGCAAAGCCTGAACAAACTGTTAAGCAGTCTGAAGTGTTCCTCAGTGCTGAAAAATCTCCAGGGAATGCGCAACATACCCCTGGCAAAGATTACAGCATATTTTACAGCAAGCTCATAGAGTAACAAAGCAGATATTGTATCTTTGGATTTCATGCTCTGCAGGCTACCCTCGGCAAGAAAATTAAGATCAGGTCCTCTTCTTGTATTCATTTTACTGCAGTGGGACAAGTTAAGTGTCATTCATTAAATCTGTCTTTAAGATTTCATAAAGTTGCACATCAAGTCTTCTGGAGAGATGCTTTCCACGGCAGAAAACTTATTTGGAGGCTTCTGTGAGCTGATGGTTGGACAAGCCAGATCTGTTTAAGCTGTGGCAGTAGTCAGTACCAATGACAAAATGAGCAGACCTTGCTCATGAAATCTTCACAGTAAACCATCCCTGCTCTGCCACCCTCCGGCTCACCTGGGGTCATGAGGTGTGAGAGCTTCCACTCCCTCCTCTTTTCCCTTTGTGGTTCAGGGGGAGCTGTGGCACAGCTGCCTTGCACTCTCTTCACGGACCTGCAGGAAAAGCACTGTGTGCTTCGATGCAACACACAGAGAATACAGTTGAAGCTTTGCCCTTGCTCCAGCTAATTTTGCCCTCACCAGAGGCTCAGAGAATGGCAACAAGAAAAAAGTGTGAATAAAATGGCTGCACTACTGGGGAGCTCAGAGGAGAGCCATTTTGCTGTGTTGGCGAAGCAGGTGTGGCTGTGGCTCCTCTGTGCATCAGAGGCAGGGATGAAAGCTTAGTATCTTCCCCTGAGAAGGCTGAGGACCGTCCACCCTTTCCTGCTGGCTTTGAAAAGCCTTGGAAAGCAAAGCCTGAAAATAGTGTGTTTTGATGCCTTTTTATAATGCTCATTGGTTACAGCTAGCTGCAGATTCTAGTAGGTGTTAGTAGTTTTCCTCTAATCTGTGTTTGCTGAAGCTCTTCAATATACTTCAAGGTGCTTACTCACTTATAAACCAGTGAACTGTGCCAGAAAGATGTGGGCCATCTCTTTCACCCATAAGCCAGATCAGACTGCTGCCAGTCTAACAGCTGTGCCTGTGGATGCCCACAGACAGTTTCTCTGATGTTTTTCTTTGTCACTTCTGTGATTTGCATTCTCTTACTGAAGCCTGTCTACTGTTCCAGCCCTTTCCTTGTTATTTTCTGATGTTTTAAAATAAATCCTTTCCAACTGATTTTTCTGTTTCTGTGCAGCTGCCTGTTTACATTATGCAGGTGCTGACCTAAAATTGACATGGGCATTCAGAGGGAAAAGCATGTTTAGTCACTTTTCCGAAGTGAATATGATTGTTCAGAGCAGCTTTATTGATTATTATAGAAAGGTGTGAATGCAAGTGTGGAATGGCTTTCAAAAAGCAAGACCACTGAATTGAGATTTGTTTTCTTCCTATTAGAAGGAAGCTGTGTGTGGAGGTAGCATTTCTCCAGCTGAGGAGGAACAGGCTGGGCATCTGTTGGGTACCCACTGGCTCCCCCCTCATACAAGAACTGATCTAATAGATCTCCATGCAAGAAAGATCTGTAAGCATAGGTATCACTTGCAGTGGGTGCCTTGTTCATGGATGCCAAAGATAGGACTGGAAGTACTTTGCAAATATTTCTAGTCTACCTCTCTGTCCTAAGACATATTCAGACACACTGCAACCTCTTCAGTTGCAGTGAGACACACACTGTCATGGATGAAAAAGTTGTAACCATGCATTTTCATTACAACATTCTAAAAATCAGAAAGCAGACATATCTTACCTAAGTTTTGGTAGGACACTGGATAGCAGGACACTGGCACATCTGTAAATCAACCCCCAGAAGGTAATATGGGAATCAGCAGCCAGCTAAGGTGACTGGGCTTGAATGAGGACCTGATAGCAAAGTTAGTCATCTGCAGGTGACAACTGACAGTGACTAAAGAGGGTTGCAAAGTGCCATTTGTTCTGTAACTACATCAAAAATTAAAGACTGTCTGTAAATATTCGAACTTTTCAGCAGACAAGTTTTGACCATTAACTGCCATTTTATGCCTGGCTTTCTAAAAATGAACAACTAATTGAAGTAGCAGGCACACCCACAAGACAGGACTTAAGGCTCTTTTCTGCAGTTAATATTGCAGAAAATCACATTTGAAATCCATCAGCAGAAGAGCATTGTGACTGAAGACGTATGATGTCAAGGAAATGCCTTCTCTCCACTACTGAATAGCAGGGGCCAGTGACCGGAAAAAAGCCAGACTGAGGTATAGTTGTTTTAAGAGGCTAGTGGTAAAGGCAAGCAAGTAGGAAAAAAACTATCAAGAAAAGCAGTGTAAGCAAATACCATGCAGGAAAAAAATGCATTCAAACCACAACCAAGTTTGGAGATATCAAATCAGTCTAAAATATAAGTCAGAGGAATCAAAATATTGAAATGGACACAAATTCTCCACTAACCAAGGCAAATACAAGAGAAGGGTCAAAACCTGTTATTGGGGTTGGTTCAGACCAGTAACTTGAAGTATCACTCAGTCTGGTATGTAACATACATGACTGCCTGCATCTAGCTAAGGGCATGCAAAGCTTTCACCAGTCTCCTGAAGCAGTCTTTTTGTGGTGTAAAATAAACTCTGGGCTGACAAACTGCTGATGCTTGAAACTTAATGTTCCCCTCTATGTTTTATCCACAAACCCTGTAGTTTTTTTTTTGTTTTTTTTTTTTTTTTTTTTCTTCAGCATCATTATCTACAGTAGTAATGAGAAAAGAAGAACTCTAATGATTTCCAGAGCTTGTAGGAAGAGGTGGCTGAGAGCCAAAGAAACTTTTTCAGATAATAATGTATGGATGCTGGGGTTTGACTTTGCTTAATCCCTTAGTATTTACGAATAAAGAATGTCAAGGAGGTAAACTAGACAGTTCAGTGTTGTACATTTGACTCAGAACAGATCTTTGATAATGCTACCCTTGACTGGTGTCAAATCTGTGTATTCAGGAATGATCCAGGAGCTCAGATACCATCATCTAGCATTTGCATGCTTCAGAGCCTAGGCTGCCAATTACTACCTTGTAATTTTTGCTGCATACTTTTGAACACAGAAGATATTCCCAAAAGCTGCTGTTTTCTCTGAAAATAACTATGAAGACAAGAGGAGTAGAGTTTGCAGAATTTATTATTTTATATTTACACTATCAAGTAATGAAACTCAATAATGAGAAAAACATTTTTTAAAATATGTCTATGTATGAAATTTCTACCCACAGAAAACTCTGATGTCAAAAAGGTACAAAAAGAAGCTTTGGCCTCTGACCAGAAACTTTTTTGCTAAACCTACTCAGGTCCTACAAAAACTGAGAGTCAGGTTGGATATTCTGCCCTGTTGATAAACAGCTCAAAGCCTGTGCCTCGTTCAACAGGATTTTTCTATGAAAATGAGTTGAACATTCATTTCCAAGGTTACCCTGGGTCAGAGACTGCTGATGGGCATGTATCTGATAAGGGGAACTCTGATCTTTATACCTGGGATTAAATTATGTAGAGGCAAAAAACTGTTTTATTTTATGGAATAAACCTGTGAAAGTACACTATCCTCTCTGGTTAGTGTGGGATTAAGAGCAGAGGGACCTAACTGCAAGCAAAATTTTATTGAAAATATAATTACTGAGCTGGCTAACTACAATGCTATTAGAGGGAGAAGCTGCATAGAGGGATGAATTGCTGTTTGTCTGCTTTATGATTCATTCATCTGATTATGCCAATTGAAACAATTTGCTGCAGTGTCTTTTGTACACAACCAGGAAACACAGAGGCTCTCAGAGCTCCAGTGGTTCTCTCATTTTCATATGGCTTGGTACCATTTGAATCAACGTGCATGTAGTTAGACTCCAAAGTGTCCCACATCACACATGTTGGTACTTTTCTTAAGAAAAGCAGGCAAAGTCATATCAGGTCAAATTTGCCCAGCCCATATGAACCAGCCTGTGATGCTGGAAGACTTGTAGGAAACAAGCATGAATGCTTTTGAGATCAAGGAAATCAGTGGATCTGTGCTGACTTAATGTGGGCAAAGATGCGAGAAGAGGTGAATGTTTGTGACCGTGAACCTATAAATGTGGCTGGTAGAAACCCAAAGGTTCAATATTGTTCTCTTTCGTCTCCCAGAACAGTGATCTAGCCCTGAGTATGCCAGTAAGCTGATCACCAGGAAACATTACAGAAAGTCCTAGGCACGTGCAGCCTTGTAGCTTTTTCCTTCATGACTAGATCTTTCCATGTGTCCTTGTTCTTGCCAGATAAGAGCAGAAGATCTCTTTTAAGTGCTTCTTGGCTGACATTGACCACTCAATAGACAGATAAAAAGTAGAGAGATTTCCTCCTCCTGTTTTTCCTCCTCCCATCCACAATTGTCACTTATCTCCCTGGCTAAGCCAATTATAGTGCCTCAGAAGTGTCCCCACAAAGAAAGGGAAGCAGCCAGACAGACACCAATTGAATTTCCTACAGGCACTATACAGAGGTTGTTTTGTTCCTGAGACAGAGCCATTACTCCCTTGTGCCACTGGTGAGTCAACTGAAGACAGAGCCCTGTGAGGCAGTAAAAATAGTGCAATATTCCTAAAAATGCAGCAGACAGCATGGCCACAGCATGAAAGTATTGATTTCATTATCAAGGAGTCCAAACTGCTCTCTAACCCTTAGTGATTCAGGAAGGTGAGAAAGGGGAAAGAAATAAGGGAAGAAGAGGAGAGAGCAATGGAGGGGAGGGGAGGGCAGCGCAGGATAGGGAAAGGAAGATTAAGTGATCATCTCTAAACTCTACTGCATTTGTATGTATAGCTGATGCCATCCATTACCTACTAAAAATAAAAAGCTGTCATTATTTAGATTCCAGTAGCAGCAGCATCCTGACCATAGATAAAGACTTGCATTGTGCAGGCACTGCACAAATGTTGAACAAAGAGCAGTATAAGCATGTGGCTCCTTTGCAGAAAGGAAAAACATGTCTATGCTAGTTTACCTCCGTCTAGTTTGGGTAATAATGTAACAGGGCCTCTGCAATACAAGCTGGACTGTTGGTTAGCTGTCCAATTCAGTATCCAGGGTGTGATTTGCACAAATGTTCTGCTGCTAGCCAGGGCAGCTGACACAAAGCTACTGTGGGCCTGTTCCTTATGCTGCAATTCCACCTTCCAGCTGTAGCTCAGATAACACCTCAGTAAGAGTGGGAATGAAGAGCAACAGCAGGGACTCAGCAGCCTACCAAGGACAGCATTCAAACAAGCTGTCAGTAAGTTTGATGTGAGTTTTAATGAATGCAGCATGTTGTCAGCTGAGGATCAAAGCCCTAAAGCACTGTCAGGTCTATGCTATTGCAAACCCACATCAGTACTGTTTTATTAATATACTTACATCAACAAACCTGTACCAGTGAAAACTCTAGAGCTAAGGGCTGTACCTGGCAAAACTGTGTTTTGGTTAGAGGAATTTGCACCAGTATCATCGTGTGAAATAAGACCAGCTGAAATACACAAGGGCTTTTGCTGGAACAGTGATGTTGCAGAGCAACCGTATGTTACCAATAGAGCACTGCTGGCAACGTTTTCTAGCGTAAGACCACCCAACCATAATTCCTTTAAAGTGTGTATTTGTTTGAATGCTCTTGATAGCTTCAATATTTGCATAAGCTAAGTGGTGTCTATCCAGCCCTACCACCCCCTGAATATTGTCTGATAGGGCAGGAGAAAGGAATGTAAGAAGAAAGGAAAAGGAAAGGAAGTAGTAGTTTTACCTCAGTCTTCAAAGAATAAAAGAGAAAACTTCCATTTTCCTAACTACTTCAGCTTGCTAACTGATGGATTTAATTTGTGTGCAAATTTGTATAAATTATGTTTTGGATGCAGATGTTAAAAGCATGTGAAACTTGTGTAAATGTGTATGTATAATCTAAAATGAAAGATGTGGTGTGAAAGATACATTGCTTTGGCTATCAGTACATTTGTATGTAATTAATGCCAAAGATGAAGGAACAGGCTTTTGCCCTTTCTTTTTCTGTGCCTAAACTGGGATCCATGAAAGTGCCTAACCTTAGGTTATGTGAGGCTCCCTGTTGCTTGAAATCAACATCTCATCTCAAGCAGCTTTCATTAGAAGACATCCCTCACAAGAAAAGCCAATCTCAGAGCAAAGCAGTTTAATTGCATCAGGTGATTGTCACAGGCATTTATTGTTCCTAATGAATCAAACTCCTTCCTATAGACATTGGCAAGAAAAAGGTAAAATCTCTTTTTCAAATCCAGTGAGAATGCATTATTAAGATATGTTGATTGGAGAAGTCGTCTCATGTTCCTCCCTGGGCACAGCATCCAGCAGTTTCAGAAATGTGTCAAACAGCAAGTGGAAGTAGAGGTGTTTTCTCGTTTTCTAAGTAAAACTCTGACCCAAGATTTGACAATCAGGACTGATTAAAGACAACTTGGGATAATAAGATTTTCGATGCCTGTAGTAAAAAGCTAACAAAAATCTGTTCAGTACCTAAAAACAGCATTAATGCTATTTTAGTGGCTAGTCTAGTGACTGAAACATTAGCAGTACTAATCCAGCTCAAGGAAGGCACTTGTAGCAGTCTACAGTTTTTTCTTAATTCCTTGTTTCAGCTCGTGACATGTAATGTGCTATTACGTTTCTTCCTGCCTGCTAGATAATCCAATGAAACCTCTGTATTAATGACCTATCCTATTTAATGACAGAACATTTGCATTCCTGGAAAAAATTGTGCAGTCACTGAAACTACTGAGACCAGGTCAGCATGACTGTAGTCTTTCCCTGTATGTACACTTCTTTCTCAGATGTAAACACATGTCTTCCTGATTTTTCAGGGTACTTCAGGGTGATTTGTGTTATTTTGTATTGCTCTCATTGATTCAGATTTCTTTCAATTAATTTGCCACCATTCAGTGAGAAGTTCAAGGGTCAAAGCACCATCACCATTGCCAGCTGATACTATGCCAGGGAATAGCAACTTGGATTGCTCTTGTCCCACTGGAGGTGTTGCTGCATGGAGTCTTCGGCCACACCTGTGAAAAGCATCCTGCCCCTTCGTTTGTAGGAAGAGACATGCTTTGGACAATGACATTTGACAGTGCAGTCTGGCCGTCTGATACCTAAAATGCCTGTTCAGTTTTAAGACTGAACCTCCTTTTTTTTTTCCAGCTCCAAGATATTTGCTCAGCTGTGGTGGTGGAGGGTGCTTGACCCCTGCTACAACATCTGGGTACCTCATTGTTCCACTTCCAAGCAAGATGTAGCAAATGTGCTTCTCTGCAAAGGATGGCCTGCTCTTCCATCCACACTCCTTTTCCATGAGATCATCTTCATTAAAACATCAAAAGAAAATTCAGGTACATAATTTCTTGTTGAACACAACAACTCCTCTGTTAGGGGTAACTAGGGCTAAGAGCTAGTGAGAGGATCAAGTCTTAAATACATGCAGTCCCTCTAGATGTCTCAGAAAAGGTAAGTCAGTGAGCAATGATCACGTTATCCAAGTCCTTATGCTCCTTTTCTACTTTCTGATCTGTATCTGATGCAAAACCAATGCCATCTGATGCATTTCCGAGCTGCTTACCTGTGGTGTATCCTGAAGATATTTTTTTGCTACAATGCGTCATGACTTGATTGACTTTCCATTAGCAACTACACAGGAAGGTCTTAGGAAAACTTAGGTACCATGATGTCTAAAACTATAAGTTTATAAAAAAAATTAAAAGTGTGTGAATTATTGGAGACATTTATTAGTTTTTCCTGAATTCAGATCTTTCCTAACTTCTGAGAAGCAAGATACTTTTGTGATTTTGACACCTGTACTGCATCATCAGTACAGTAATACTGGAATTCTTAAACTAAATGCATGATAGTGGGATTTTTGATCAGATTGATAAAGTCTGTGTGCTTAATTGCTTTAGCCCATCAGTCTCACTGAAATAATTGTTAGTACAACACATGCTTTGGAATCAGGGAAGGAAGTGTATTCTTTTGGCATATTTCCTAGAAGTGAATCTGGCATCCATCTTTCCCAAAGGAAATAAAGTTATGTCTTGTTCTTCTTAAAGAAGCCTATTAGTCTCTATTAAAAATAAGATTGAAAATAAACCAGTATTTTAGGGCATACAGAATTGAAATGAATAATTTGAGGCAGGCTTAGATATTTTGGAAATTAAGATCTTCTGTGGTATCTCAGGTTAGTCACACAAAATCAATTGTCATCACTGTAGATGGTTTAGTTCAGTATACTAGTGTTTATTCCCAACAAATATGTTTACCTTCTTCAGTGAAATATTTGCATTGTCAAATGAAGATGTGCGGAGCCGCGGACGAACGACACGCCGAGACGGGTTCAGTGTGAGTGATAGAGCATCAATCAACGTGTGTCTTTATTGGTCCAGGGTACATATATTTATACAGACAATGATAATTATTATGCCTACTAGTCACTAGCTGATTGGCTTAAGCTCTAAAGGTCGTATTCGCACGGTCCACCTACTTGCAGTTAGCTTACAGCCCAAGCTTCTCATAACACTAAGTTTCTCATGCTACTATTTCTGATTCCTGTTGACTTGTTTTCAACACACGACAGTACTGTAACACAATGTTTCTCAGACCACCGCCATCATAACACTGGGTTTCTCAGACCACTATTCCTAATTCCCCTTAACCTGTTTTCGACACACCACGGTACACAGGGCTGAAGCGTCCTTGACATTCCTCCTGTATCAGCAGCTGCGAGCAGCTGCAGGCAAACCCTAGTGAGGCTCAGCATCAGCAGCTAGAGCAGGCTCTGATCATACAATTACTCGGTGGGCTCAGGACCCTTGTCTCTGAGCCATTCTCCAACAAAGATGGTCCATCTTAACTGCAAATTACTCCATTTGCAAGAATGTCCTGTGTTCTTTGCACTTCAAACTCATGTTAATGGCAAAAATAATTATTCTGGATAGAATCCAATTATTCTAAAGGTTAAATTATGTTTTTTGACCTATTTTTAGTAAAATAAGACTCACTTCTCTCTGCAGCTTTGCATGTAACAACAGTCCCAAGGCACCGTGCCTAATAAAGAATTAAATACTTCATGTCCCGTAACTGCAGCATTAAAAGCAGTATAACTGTTACTTTCCACTCTTATCCTTGATTCTCCACAGCACTCTTGTTATAAGAAGACATTCTGTTTATGGAGGAAAGGACAGTAAGATCATCTGGGTGAGCTTACAAGTTATAGCCCCAAGGAAGTCATACAATGCAAGTGCCCAAGTGCTGGGTCAGACCAAAGAGCCATTGCCTAGTGGGCAATAGCAGGGCCTTAGGGAAGAGGGTATTCATTAAAAAGGCAATGATATATATGATATTTCCTCCAAGTGTTCTCCTGGTTTCCAGTCATTTGAGACTCAGAGATTTCCTGAGGAGGACATAACGCTCCTTGGACTTCACTGCTCCAGGCTTGTACGGTCACCCTTTGTACCTCAGTAGCCCTTTAGCACCCACAGCATCCTTCAACCAAAAAATGCATCTTCAAGACCTTCATGCTTCATAGATCTCTAGCATGCTTCCTCCAGTTCATATCTTTCCAGGCTAATGAATCTCAGCCTGCACAGCCATCCCTTGGAAGAAAGGTTGACTCTATCCCTGTGGTCATCTTTCCCAGCCTTCTCTTAATCTTCTCCAATTAGTGGCAATATTCCTCTAATTCATAATCACAGGTTATATACATACATCTTTTTAAAAAGTGCCATGGGATCTTTGCATTTCCATTTAAGCAGCTTCTTCAAAGTGCTGAGTTTACATATCATGCTGTGTCTAGGGTATGTAAGCAAATGAATTCAGGCTCTGAAGCAGCAAAGCTTTCCTTTTGCTTTTTTTACTTACCTATCAGGGGGTAAGTAATCCCATTACAGAGAAGCATATGTCAGTCCTGCAAGGGCTTGTTTGGTGAAGGGCAGCATACATCCTGCAGCCTGACTGTGCGGTGCAGCTCTTATAGAGGATGTGGAGCTACACTACTACCCAAAAGGGCACTGCCTGAGTGTAATACACTGCTCGTATTTGTGCCTCTTTCCTACACTCCACATGAAATTAGGCTCCTGTATTCACATTGAGAGTCCCATGACAGTACAGTGTTCCTCATTATGAGACTTAAGAACCATTTCAGAAAATAGTGAGATCCTGGAGGAGAACAGTAACTATCATGAGGCCTGATGGCACTTGTTTCTGTGTTGAAGAAGAGCACCTTCTGGGCTGTATGGGGAAAAATGTTTGTTTTATAATATCTCCCACTTGGCTCTGTCTGACTGTAAAGTACCAGTACTGTCACAGAGGGGCTTTTGCTGAGAAATACATTTCTGCACCCCATCTCTTTAGGGTCATCTTGTTTTTCTTGCAGCAAATGGAAGAATTATTGACTGCGTTGCTTTAGACTAACAGTGTTGACCTTCAGGAAAGGGAAGCTCAACTTCTTAATTTTGCAGCTTTTACTCCCAATTTATCTAAGATCAATAGAGAACCAGCAGCCTCATATATTACCACAAAGTACTACTTTTTTTTTTTTTTTTTTAACCTTTGTAAGGTATGCAGAAAACCCAAAAGTTTTGTAATCTCTGCAAACTGTTGTTCAGCAGATGATAATGCTCTCATGGGATTGCATTCCATTCTGATAAAACAACATTGTATCCCTCAGTCCCCTTCTTAATTTTCTTGGCATCATTTCCTCACCTAACTACAAGGCACATGGTGTAGTGCTCTGCTGGCATTAACTCGCTGACCCGAATATGGGTAAAGAAAGGACATGTAAAGTGTGTAGAATATTGAAGTATTGTATAAACAGAGGGTAGCATCCTAAATGGATGGAAGGTGCCAATGAACAGACAGGATAATATGTGTATAAGGGACAGAAACAATCTTACGCTCTTCTCCTTAAGAAAAAAATATGATGCAAGTCCATCTTGGTGATGTTTGATCACAGGATCTATACAGAACTGGGAGTAGCATCTCCACAACATCTGCCATGGCAGTCTACGAGTAGTGCTTGGAGTGATACTGCAGTGTAAATTAATGAAGGTAATATGCAGCAACATGTATCTGATTTCTTTTCTGAACAGTTTTCCCAGTCACCGCCTTGGGCTCTGCTACAAGATGTGACTCATGACAGAACAAATGACCCAGTAAACAAAACTTAGGTTTTAAAATCCTTCTTGGAAGATTCTTATTCCAAAGGAAATGCCTCTCCTTTCAAGAGAGCTATTTTTGGAAGAAGGAATAGCAGTTTTGTGGTGTCATGCATGGCTAGAGTAAGGCTATGGCAGAATTAGTATTTTCAATTCTAAGTTTTCGTTGTATCCTCCTAAAAAAGAATTTTCTTTGTATTCTCCACTACTTTAGTCAAGACATTAAAAACAATTTTATTCATGGCTATATGTAGCCTGCAAGCAGGAGCAGCACTCAGAGCTGCTGATAAGGGCATAAAAATCTTTAATGATGTATAACTATCAGTCTATGAAAAATCAGCTAACATTACTGCATTATGTTGCAGTATAACTATGTACTGAAATGTTCCATTAACCACTGAGTCCAGATGCTGTTTTGCTTTGCTGACTGTCTTTAATCTCCTTGTATTAGCCTAGGTGTGCTCTAGAAATTATTTTGTCTTTGCTTTATGTCTAGTAAAATTTACAAAGGGTGATGATGTAATTTGTGAAGGGCTCCTACTGTACTTTCTGTTCAGATTATGTAATTTTTATGGCACCTTTCTGGTATAAACGATCCACAGTTGTATTCACTGAGGCTGGGTTTGTTAGCTGAGCTTTTTGCCCTCATTGCAAACATCACAGACTGTGACAAAAGTGTGTGAAAGCTTACAAAACAATATCAGCACATACAGGATCAGTGCATGGAAGTACCAAGAACCCACAAAGATTTTCATCTCTCATACTCTTGCTAGGAAAGGCTGACCACTTTTTGTTCCATTTGAATAGTACAGCAGCATTCACCATGTTTTAAAATCCTTTAGAAATCAGAGAAGAAGCTGTCAGTGGGTGTCAGTGATGAGAAGTCAGGACCTTCCAGTCCACATCTATGTTTTGTGTGCCCCCGCCTGAAAAATGCTGCATAGCAGGCTGCTTGGCTGCTGCTCAGCACAAAGGCAATCTAAACTACTGCAAGCTAGATGTCTGTCATGGAAAACTACAATACAGCACTCTCATCATGCTTCTGGCTTTTTTGCAAATTAATAATTGTCATCCGATGCAAAAAATATTCCAGCCAATATTCAGGTTTTTGGTACCATGCAGCCTCTTTTTCTGAATGATCACTATCAAATCATCATCTATTCCTGCAGAAGTGCTGCTGTAAGACCCAACCCTGCACATGTGTCCCTGTAACTGAGGAATATCAGCCCCAGAAACAGCAGAAGGTCCTCCTCAGCCAGGGGCAGGATGTCTCATGGATATTTTTCCTCCCTGATGAGAAATGTACCTGGTTAGCATGTTTAAAAACACTGTTGGAAGGGAAGTTACTGTACCCGGCTGGAACAGATAGGTTTTTGTCAGATGGGAATACTATTTATTTCTCTGTTCATTACTGTGGTATGGCAAGAAGCTTTAAAATAATAATTTGAACTAAAGAAAGGTCATTACAACCGGGTAAGCTGAAGAACACCATGAACTGGAAGTCTGACTCAAGGATTTGTGCCTTGATCTCATTAAAAGCTAGCATGATGCCACTGCTGTAAAATAGAAAATGCCATTTTCTTTTCAAGCTATATGTATACATATAAATGTGTGTTCAATTATTTCACAATCTTTATCAAACTTCGAGGAAACTACTCAGCCATGTCGTAAGAGAAGCTTCTGGCAAGAATAAGTAAATGAGAGGTCAAACTATAGGAAGTCATGCAGGGATCTGTGTATTCATAAACAAACCAGGAAAGGGATTGAGCTGCAGGATGACAACATTGAGGGTAGCAAGAAGTGCCAAGTGTGAGGAGCTGCAGGAAAATCTGAGTGATAGGGTGAGAAACCAACATGAAATTCAGTGTATGGAAATTAAACATGAAGCGTTTCACAAGGGGAAATATCAGCTGAGCTTTCCACATAAAATAATGGATACTGAGTGGAGGATGACTTCTTAGGAGAGAGGTCTTAGGGTTATGACAGATAGTGCCAAGAAAATGTCATCTCAGTGTGAAATAGTGGTCAAAAAAAGGCAAGCCAAAAGCTAACATGAAACAGATAACAAACCAGAGGATATCATAGTGCCACTGAATAAATCAGTGTTTTGTTCACACTTTGAATACTGTGCGTAATTCTGGTACTGTAATTCCAGAACAGATATAATGGAGTTGGGGCAGGGTGAGTCAAAGATGTTCCTGCAAAAGAGAGACATTTAGGGGATATTGTAGACATCTGTCTATGAAATCATGAATGCCAGAGAGGGACTGTTTGAGTTCACTGTCATCTAGTTCTACAAAAAAGGGGCATCAAATTCAGAGAGTGGGAACCAGTTTAAAAGCAGACAGCAAGAGATGATTATTCAGGCAACAGGTCAATGAAACTCCTTGACAAAGGATTTTGGCCACTAGGCTTAACTAAATACACAGAAACACCTGCAAGTGCAGGAAGCACCCTTAAGTGGAAATACTTGGGGACTGTCAGAGTGTTAAAGAGAAGTGTCATATATACTTGGCCTGTGCATATTGTTTCCCAGGTACCCACTTAAAGTGCCTGTTGGAAGCAGGATACAGAAGATGCTAGACTTTTGGTGTAGCACATTGTGGATGGCCTCAAGTATGTCACTCTCCAAATAAGCTCCTGTCTCTATATGTGCTGGCTGTGGCAGAGAGCAAGGGGATGTGGTGGTGCAAGCCTCCCTCTCGTAGGGCGCTTGGTGCATTGTGCAATTCCCCGCTCTGGGTCACACTCCAACCCAAGGTGAATAGGGGGAGGTAGGGAACCAAAGCGTAAAGGCACTCCCCTAACGCTCCCGATTCCCACCTCCCCTGTCACTTGGGGATGGACCACGTGCCACCTCAAATGGCCTGGGAAAGGCAGAGGACCAGAGCATTAAAGCACTCCCTTAGCCCACCTGGTTTCTGCCACCTTCTCTGATCATTTAAAGAAAAATAAGAACCATCGGTTCTTCCTGGCAGCCTAGTACATGGTTGTGGCCCAAAGTGGAGGATGATACTAGAACTCCAAGGTCTAGCAAGTTCTCAGCCTGTGCAACTGGTAGAAAGTACCAGAATATTCCGTCATCCGCGTTGGGCTGAAACGGAAAAGTGCCTGACAAAAGTCAATTATCTCAGACCCTATAAACAGTCATTCTAAGTGAGACCCTTTGAGGTCTCCTGGATCATGGTAGGCTGTGACCATCATCTCCGCTGAGCTGGGACACCTCTCAGGCCCAGACTTCTTGAGGTTTGAAAATTGTCTGCCCACAAAGCTGATGGAAGGCCAGGGTGAAGTCAGACTTCTCGAATCTCAATTATCACCCATTGAGAAAAACTAACTAATGTGTTGTGAGTATTCGCTCCAAACCTGACAAGATGGAAGTTTCAACCATAGACTAGCCTATTCCATCCAACCCTTTACCTATCTATGTGTTTAACTATACACATCTGCCTTCATGAGTGTGGATGTCTATATATGTCACTGGATATCTAAATATTTCTGCTCTGTTTATGTGTGTATGTTTTGTGTTTATACATATATACATATACTTTGATTTAGAATGCTTCGCAGTAAGTTAGTGTGAATCTTGTAATTCTCGACTCTGTAATCAAGTTGCTATTTTAATCATAACATATTTTACTAAATCACTTCATTAATCTTTAAATCAATGAACCATTAAGTGCTGCTAAAATTCAACCTTTCGGTCCACCTCACACTTTTAATAAATTCTGTTGTTAAATCGTAACCATGTGAGATACTTTCATCTGTGACAGGGACCACTTTTCTGTGTGCTTATGGCTTCTGAAATAGTACTGAGGGAGTAATAGATACTGAAATAGTAATAGAGGGAGAAGAGTTTTCTTGCCTCATGTAGCTACTTGAGTTCATCTTGGTGATGTAAACCCAAGAGTTTCCTTTTTATTGCTTTGGGGTTTTAAAAATTCTTTTTATTTGCTGTAATTTCTCTCACCACTTCTTGTAGAGACTTCCTTGCTCAAGAGCTTTCTGAAACAATCCAGCACATAGTAGAAAAATATACTGAAAAATCACATGGTGTGCATTGCCTCTAATTTAACCACATCATAGTCTAAGATATCAATCCATACTTTTATACTGTATAACTGAAATCCATCTCCTGCAATGAATATTTCTCTTTGTGTTGGGGACAAAAAAAATTAAATGAGAAAAAAGTTGCTGCAAAGTTTTGTGGTTGAAGTCTTGTGAAAAACATCTTAAACAGTGTCTCCTGCTCTGGTAAAACATAGGCTTTGAAAAAACTCTAGAAGACTGGGAGATTGAGGAATATTGAACACAAACTTTCCTCTCTGTATCATTGCCCTGAAACACTACCACCCATACATATGTAGGGGTTGCTTTCACAGCAAGTTTGAAATCAGTCTAAACGATGGCTGCTGCTGACACATGCTGCTCTGTCTTTCCACATACGGCCAAGTTCTCCCTCCCAGTTAGCTTCATTGTTCTGTATAAGCGGGCAGTAAACTAGTTCAAGGAGTTGATCCATCAGAGAGCTATCCTGGCAAAGAAAAATAACTGTTTTTCACTTGCATCAGTTCCAGTGTGCGCAAGGGACAGGAACAATGCCAGGGAGATGATCAGTCACTGGTTCGTGCCTTACTCACCTCAGTGAATAGTGACTGAGGTGAAAGGACTGTTTCCTGTAAAGAGAATACTATTTTTCAGTAGTTTGTAAAGGTAAAATGATAAAGCAAAGGCTATGGAAACTTAGAGACTTCAATAGTTCAGTCTGGATCACTGTTCTTGCCTAGCAGAAGGGGACTTCAACCATCTCTTCTGTCTCTTGGAGCAATTTTTGTGTTCTCAAAGGCTTTCAGTACACGTGTACAACCTCAAAAGGTTGTCTTTCCTTTAATCCTTCTTCTGTACATCTGTTCTGCAACAGTAAGGGAACTTGAAAAAACATCCCTTATAGAGCTCCTGCCTTTTCAATGACTATGTTTATTTCTCTTCCCATTTATAGTTTTACATACTCTAAGACACTGCAAATCAGCCCTTAATACTTCTCACTGTCTTAACTAAGAAATAAATGTCTAACCTGCTCTGACCTCCAAAATCCAAGCTATCCTAGGAAAGGTGACTTCTGATTATAAATTGTAACCATATGTTGTATTAAAGAGCATGTCAAAACCGATTTCTTTGCAATTCTCATTTGTGCTAGCATCTGGAATAATTTAAATTATAAATGAAAAACTGACCTCTGTGGTTAGCCAAATCAAAGGCCTGAAAGGCTTCATGTTTAAAGAGTCATTTGATTCCTAAACAGATCAGGAAGCTGGAGAAACCAAAATCTGACCAAACCTTTCAAAAGAAAATAAATAGGACAAATAATAAAAAAAAAAAATAAAGAGAAGAAAGAAATAAAATGAAAGAGGAATAAAAAGATGAAAGGAAAAGGAAAAGGAAAAGGAAAAGGAACAGGAAAAGGAAAAGGAAAAGGGAAAGGGAAAGGAAAAGGAAAAGGAAAAGGAAAAGGAAAAGGAAAAGGAAAAGGAAAAGGAAAAGGAAAAGGAAAAGGAAAAGGAAAAGGAAAAGGAAAAGGAAAAGGAAAAGGAAAAAGGACTAACCTGCTCATTGAAAATCTAGGAAAAGTGTAGACAAAAAAAAAAAAAAAAAGTAATGTATACATTCTGCCAACACTAAATAATGAACGTGTCTGGTGACCATTTCGATGACGTACTTTAACATGCCATAGTTTCCTACCAAGAACTTACTTGAAAATTAAGCACATGCCTTTGACAGGAATGGATGGGATTATTCATGATGTTTAATGTTAAGGGCTGGATTGCACTGGGGCCATAAGCAGGGAGCACACTCCATAAATGCAAAGCTCCTTGTTGAACAGTCCTCTGCCACCAGGACTACAGGTACTGATCTCCTGGGGCAGCCAGCTCAAGTGCCCCAGCCCTGCACCAGATAAAGGGGTGTTCAAAAAGAGTTTGGCAAAAATTGCATGACGTTTGGAAGATTTCCAATCGCTGTTCTCAGTTACATGAGTAAGAACTGTTAAATACATGCAATCAGCACTGTATGGAGCAATTCTGGTGAAAAATGCAGTATCCTTTCCCTTGATTTAGGCAGGGGATTAATTAAAACCACATATGAATTTAAACTCCTGCTAGAACTCAAGTTGATCTAACCAAGTTGGCACTAAATTTGACCAATTCTCTAAATGTCAATATGAATTAGCATAGCATGTTGAGAGGGACGAGCTTAGTTCTTTCTTTGGCTGGGATATCTTGAGATCAGGGAAAGACCTTTAGCTTTTAAACAAAAGCAAAGTTTACCAGAATGTGTGGTCACATGAGGATAATATAGCAGGGAATGCAGGCTTCTCTACAGAAGTGGGAACTGTAAATGTCAGTTCAGTATACCAAGAAAGCAGCCAGCCTTATGAAACACAAGTTACTCTATGACGTCAAGTGGAGATTGGCTGTCTAGTGTAAATCCTGGATATTTATTCTATAGCTGTGTTTTTAAAACATGTAGCGAGGCAGATCTTTGCTTTACCATTAACTAACCATTAGCTGCAGTCTCAAATCCTCTGTATGACAGGAAAGGACGAAGCTTAAATTCATAGGCAAAATTGCTGCATAATCACTTCTCAGCCTTTAGAAATGAATAGTCTCACAGCTCACTATCAAATCAGTAATTTTTCTTTTTCTGAAGAGGAAAAAACACTGAGTGGCTATAAAGAAGGACTATTACTATCCTATTCTATTTTGAAAGAAACTCAAGTGTTCTGGAAATAAATCACAAATTGGTGTTCTCTGATGTAAGTATAAAATCACATTACCATGCATTTCTCAGTATTGGATACAGAAGAAGTGGTTTCAACCTTATAGAAGAGGCCTGCAAAGAATAATTTTAATGAGAATAATTTTAATGAGAATAATTTTAATGAGAATAATTTTAATGATTAAAATTTAATAATTTTAATTAAATAATTTTAATTTTAATTCAATATTTCTAGTTGCATTTCAGGACAAAAATATGTCATTCTCATGGAGACATTCCCTAAACATCTAGTTCCTTCAGTATTTTCTAATTACACATTTCATTTGTTTTATAAAACAGCTTATGGAAAATTGCTAATACAGAGAAGGGAGCATGGATTTCTAGTAAAGAATAAGGAAACATGAATTCTGTTCCTGGCTCTGCTAAAATTTTCCGGATGACCCTGAGCTATTTTCTTAACAATTGTGCACCCTCAGTTGAACACACTACCATGTCTTTTCTCTGCATACAGTCTCTGCTTGTCTCACTAAGTAGCAAGCCGCTTAGAGCGGGCCAACTCTCACTACACACTGTGTAGGTCCTATGACAACGGATATCTGATTTTAACTGTTACCAGATTCATTCAATGAATAACATCCAAAATAGAAATGAAAGCACCACAGAGGAGAAGAAAAAAACAGTGGCACAGGCAATGGGGGGAAATGTTATAAAGGGAAATAAAACTTCAGTCTTAGGGGCTTTGTGGGTGGAGGGGAAGGTAAGCTGAGCTGTAATATGAAGGTTGAGGATGGAATAAGGCTGTTGAAATGCATGTCCCAAGACAAGAAGTGCCCATCTTATTTTCTTCAGTTTTCCTCTTTCATTTACTGCTTTGGGAGATGCCCCTGGGCATGCGCGCCCCAACTCATACTGCCAAACACAAGCAAGATGAGAAAATGAAATAAAAAGCAGACAGCTCCCCGTAAATTTGAAGATTGCTAGGCTTGTGAATTTGCAAAGGCAGCACATGCCAGTGTATCTTCCAGTCGCTAACTATTGTAAGCTTAGGCACAAAATCACCACATTTTCACAGGGAATAATGCTAATCTGTAAAATTTGCCTGGAAATCACTCAGGGGTAACATTCATTTCATTACTTTATAATCAAATTCCTTCCTGAGGGTAAATTGAGTGCCTTTTTTATTCTATCACTACCCCTTCCTTCCCCCTGCCTATTACTGCTATGGAAAATCAGAGAGGAAAAAAAATCTGAGATAGCGTATCTTTAAAAGCTACGGCCAAGTCTAGAAAGCTTTGTTCCACAAATGGAAAATGTTTCTCTGAGTTAAATCATTTCAAGATTCTCTTTCTGTCACTTTCAGCTGCTTTTCCATCCTGGCATGTTTAGTCTGAGTTACCACGTGGGTGTTGGAGTGGTGGGTTCATATCATGTATTGCTACCTTTCTCACCTTCTGCCTTCACCTGACTCACAGGGGAACATGTCCTCTGGTAACATGTTACAGCCCAAGTTCCTCCTGACTCCAAAAGCCTCACTAATAATAAACATCAGTCTGATACTATATGTATATAAATATATATGCATAATATCTAAATATCTATAAAACTATATATACTCTGACACTATATATATAGTCTGATACTACATATAATAATAATAATAATATACATATAATGAGAATGAAGAAGATATTAAAAAAGGCTTGAAAAATTCCTCAGCCTTTACCATACATGGCTTTTCCATTGTATCTAAGCCCTCAAATCCTTCCATCTGACTTGAACAAAAAGATTTCCATGTCTATATACCATCTCCTTATAAATCAGACCAGGAAAAATAAACAGGGTGCAGCTTCCACTTGCTGCAGAGAAGAGCAGGAAAAGCAAGCGGCAAAAGGTGAAGATCTGCAGCAAAGCACAACTCCTTCTTCTTTCAGCTACTAAATGCCAGAGAGCTGTCTTCTCTTTTCCTTCTCCCTCTTTCCCTCCCAAATTACGCTTTCCTTTCCTGTCTCCCAGATCCTGGCTTCTGGATAAGAAGAGTTTTTTCCCCTCTGCAGTATAGGTAACAGTCACAGAGAGGAGGAGTGTAAGATCCTACTACAGTCTATGGGTAGAAAGATTTCTTAGGTAGCTTCTTGACATGTCTTCCTCATGCATTTATGATTAATTTGACAGACTGCTTTGGGATTAGGAAATATCTCCCTTCTCCCTCCATTCAGCCATAACTACTGTTTCTTTTTGCTGTCCTGTGCTTCAGACTAGGACAAGACACAGGCCACATACTCAAAGAAACATCTACTGATGAAGGGACATTGGCAACATACTCCTCTTATCTGTCCACAGCACTGTGCAATTGTACTTTCTGGTCATTTTTCATGGACCTGACATTATACAGGACTTTGACAAGTGGTTTGAGGCTTGTGTCCTGGGAGGCAGGTTTTCTGCCATAGCTGTTGGATGTTCTGGAAAGGGATCTCCAAGTCAGAAATCTTGGAGGTTGCTCTGCCTGTGAGCTGGCTGCCTGGGGTTGCAGGTAGGACTTGAAAACCGAGGTTGTTTCTGGAAGCCTCAACATCCCTGCACTGTTCCTATTACACTATGAACAGAGTGTGAGCTTCAGAAGATGGAGATTAGTTCTCATTAATAAGAGTGCTAAGGCGCCACTTTGCTTTTTACAAATTAACCTACAAATATGAAGTAGGTTATAAAGGGGGGATGTTGTCTGTCCCATTTTTCAAGCCCTGCTACATCTAGTCCCTTGCAGTGCAGATGGGTGAGGTGTTAGACATCACTTGATCATAGCCTACAGGAAGAGTCCTTACATTCCCTAGGCTCGGGGTGAGCCCCTTGCCATACTGCAAGACTTAACGTGGGTTCAAGTTGTGTGAGTCTTTCACTGATGACAGCAACCAAAATGACCAATACTACTGTGAACCATTTATTCTTAAATGGCAGGAGCACAGAAGAGTGTTTTAGGCTTTAACCTAAACCTTATGGTGGCCTACCTGGTCTCCTATATGATAAGTTTTAGGACTGGAGAAGTAATTTTTCCTTTGCATTCTCTTCTTTGTTTCTTCTCTCTCCCTGACACTCTTCATCTATTGTGCAGTCCTCCTACATACTCAATAAGTGTGCATTTATACAACACACAGTTCAGGGAAAATTTGTGGACTTGATTTAATATTTGCTTCATTCTCTGGATATTATCATAACACCATTTTCATGAATAAATAATGCAACAGCAATCTTTTTTTCCCTGGTTACTATAAATTAGCTGTTTCTGGATAGACAATGATCTCAAGAAAAAAAAAAAAAACAAAACAAAACAAAATAACCAACAGTAAGCGCTGCTGTGATTTCATCTGTTTCATTGCAGAAAATTTGCAGTGTCAAGTCAGAAATGCCCATCCCCAAAGGAAAAAAAATAATCTCAATATGGCAGAATGTAAGCATCCTGGATATACTTAAAACTTCCTCAAGTAGCCAATGAATTCCCTAGGTGTGGGACACTGTTCAGATGACATACATCATTAGATAATCAAGACCAGACATCTCTCTGTGAGCCTTTCTTTTTGTTTAACAAGACCACAGGAGTGGCTCTGTATAGGAACTATTAAGCAATTTACATGGCTCAGACAACCTGTTCACTCTTCACAGGTATTTCCATTTGATGAAGTCTGGTGACTTCTGTACTTGCCCAGTCTGCTATGGGACATGAGTCCCATCGCTCATGAGCAGCTTTACAAGCTCCAGTGCCCCTCCTCAACGAGTGACTGCAGAACCACAGAAGGTGAGAAGAGCTGATTAGAGAAGGTACCTATGAGCCCAAGCATCCACATGGCAACAAAAACGGAGGCACTGGGCTGCCTTCTTTCAGATGTGGGGAGGGGTACAACAGCCCTGTGGAGAAAAGCAATCCTATCTACTGGGAATGGGTGAAGGGCAAGAGTGGGAATGAACAGACAGTGAGAGTTGAAGATTAAACAGCTTCTGACACCAGTATGAAAAAGGAAGAAACTTGATGAGGCTTCTTCTTTCTATTGCTGCTTCTTCTTGCAGCTGATCAAGAACAACAACCTCACACCCAGACACAAGCACACTTTTTCTAAATTTGGCACTTATTTCCCTCAAAATTTTCATATACCAAAGCTGGAAAACAAGACTTACTGCTTTTTATCTTCTCTCTCCTAATTTTCTGCATGTCAATGCACCAGAATCATCCCAACAAAAACAGACAAGTCTCTCCCATGTTTTTTATTGGATAAGCAACTCAGAACCTCCTTTTGAAAAACTGCAGAATGCAAATAACTTTACCGTTTCCCCCAGTTTTTGACTAATGTTTATGGTGACTTAGCTTGCCTAAGTGCAAAAGCTGGTGACAGCATCTCATTATGGCCAAATGCCAGGGACTGTGAGGTGATAAAAGAACCAAATAACTTTGTCTGGGTATGTTGAGCTACAGGGCAGTCACATATAACAACATTACCACAACTCTGAGGAGTCCGGAATATTCTGCTATACCACACTGATCACCTGCCTTGATAAGGCAGGGGTTATTGCTGTGTTGCTACATGCAAATTAAAACTTTTTTTTTTTTTGTCATTTGGCAAAAGAGAAATTCTAATTAAGGCAGAATAAATGTACTAACTGAAAGGCAACTATCCCTCATATTTTCTCCTTCTTTCAGTCCTGGAATTCTGCACTGAAGCTGAGGATATTTTATGAAGGTTAAACAAAATATTTGGAGCAAAGTCTGCTTTTTATAAACCCTGTCTCTGTCTAACCTTTCACTCTCAATAACATGAAGAAAAATATACAGTACTGAATGTCTGGCGGCAGCTCCCAGCCACTGTGAGACAGTTATGCTGCTGCTCAAATCACATTAGCTGGAAGTTTGCAACAGTGAGATATTCTTGAATGTTTTGCCTCTGTTCCCATACAACAATGTTTGGTGTGAGATTTTTGCTTAAATCTCCCTTTGCACAAATCTTTCCCCATTATTTATCATGGCCACCCATTTTACAATGATGCATTATAAAGCTGTTGATGAACAGTTTCTGTACTTGCTATTCTCTCTTGATGGAAACCTTCTGAAACCGTTCCAAAGACCTCTTTGGTTTGCCTGCCAGATAAAGCCTCAGCCTGTCTTTGCCCTCCACTCCATATTTGTTTGTTAAATTTAGCTCTGTTTCTTGATTAGGTGCAAGTGACTGAACAAGCTTTTCCTGAACGATGTGCACTCACAAGCATGTGCTTGCTGCAAGATAAAACAAGCTATTGGATGATTATCATCCCCTTAGTGGGCAAAAAAATGTATAAATCAATGAAATGAAGTGAAAACAACTCCAAAGGTAATAAATACAATTAAGTCATTCTCTGAGGCTTGATATGGTGATGGACAATTTTTTTTTTCTTTTTTTTTTTAAGATTCTTAAAGACTGTGACTACAGTGAATCCTTTTCAAAGAGTAGTTTGAAAGTAGATAGATAAACATAGCTCAAGTTGGAAAATCAACACTCTGGTTCTGCTATGGACCCATCAAAGCACTTGAGTTGGTGTTCTACTTTAAGCTGCTGCTGAACCAGGGCACTGATAGTGCTTTTCTTTTAGTTTCAGGAAGGACAGCTGTGTTTATTTATTTTTCTCCTTAATATGGAGGAAAAGTGCCTGGAACACTGGGTTAGATGTGTTTTTTAAACTCCTGTATAATTCTAAATAATAAGCTAAACAAGAATAAATTATTTTGGCGGAAGTATTTCCCTCCTTTAATTTAACAATCCGATGAGCCATGCTTTCTTGCTCTCCATTGCTCTCTGTGTGCTGTGTTGAAACCTATACTTCTTAACCACTCAATAAAAGCAAAATGCTTATATGAAGTCTCCATTAACGTTTATAATGCCCTTGACTATCAATTTCCTAGCCTTTCAGTGCTTGGTTTTGACAAAAGCTGACACTACACAGAAATATGAAAGTAATGGTCCTGGCTCCATCTCCACTCACAACCACAGCCTGAAAAGGGAAGCCAGGATCCATCCTCCTTGAGCCCACAGAATAAAATTTCCATGCTAAGACTACTGCTAGATCCTGCAACCAAGGCACTGCTTATGCTTACCTACTCACTGGTCTGCTGGATGCTGTCCCTCAGTGGAAGCCAGTGAAGCCTGCTCAGCTACCAGGACCTAGAACACCATAAGTCTAAGACTTCTTATGGTCCAAAGGCTGATGGATCCAAGGAAAATACCTCTGATGGCCTTCCCCTTGCTTCCTCCTCCTCCCAGTCCAGGAAATGCTCCTCTACAGCTGGGGATTGTGCTGTGATACTGAGATGTCTGGGCTATGTTCCATTTATGATTGGACTTGATGATCTTAAAGCTCTTTTCCAATGTAATCATTCTATGATACTATGATTAGTACTGCCAACATCCTCAACCATTCTTACCCATCACTTAGCTGCTTAGAAACACATTTCTCACCCATTTTAAAATCAGAAGCATTCAGGTCAGTGATTAAAGAAATATATTATGAGCATGTTTGAATTTTAATCACATATTTTTTTTGTGACTAGAAGATAACTTTCAGGTTTCCTATGTATGCATGTTTAAGAGCAATTTAAATAAATTAACTAGACTAGTATAACGTTAAGAAGAATCAGGTTATCAGTTTGCTTTCTACTGGTCAAAAAAAATAATCCTCCAGAGCTAAATTTTCTAAGACAGGATAAGGGTCTCTAGATGTGGTTCAACAGTAGTAGATAGTTAGATTACATACATACTAAAAGAAAATAGAATGCACCAACATTTAAAGTGCTTATGTCAAAGTCATTCTTGCTGTCCAGATTCACCATGGACTGATATTAAGCACAGAAATTATTGCTTGGTAGTGCTGAAGGCATCCAGTTTACTCCAGCTAAAGGACTGGCCTCAAAGCACTATTCATTCACTCACCACATTTTAAGAGAGGGTTCACTGATATTCATCAAAATGAAGAATACCTGCACCAAGGTGAAAAATAAGTTGGATCTCACGCCCACAGACAAGCACTCCAGCATCCTCCATACCTCTGTGCATACAGAAAGCTCACGGAAGGATATGGTGTAGATCCCATTCTTAATTTTAGCCATTTAACTGTATCTTGAGCTCTCAGGGAGGCTACCTCAGGTACCTTGATACTAGCCACAGAAATACATCATTACCATGGTTCAGTTGCCAGCAAATTTGGTAAAGGCAGAGGAATTTCAAGCAGGAAGCCCTTAATGCAAGGCTGTTTCTGGATCCCCCCTGACGTTAATGGCGACCTTGGTAATCCAAGCAAAATTAAGCAGTGGCAGATCAAAGTCCTGCTGCTGTCTCCACTCCCTGAGCTCACCACTCAGATGTGAAGCTACTCTCAAATAAAAGCCAGATGTTGAGCCGGCTCCATTTCCTGATTAGCTGAGATGTCACTTTGGAAGCCAATTGCTCTGGTCCCAGTCCTGAAATTGAACCAACCTTTCCACTGGAACATCAAGGCAAATAAAATAAAAGGTGCAAAACTTGTGTCAGTGGTGATGAGGACAGATCATCTCTTAGAAAGTGGTCTTCTCACAGAGATGGGGCAAAATTACTGCAGGGAAAGTAGGTGGTTGTTTCTGTACCACATTACATCATCCTTTTTAAATCAGGCAATCTGCAGAGCAGACACAAGCAATGCTAGTAACACTAAACACCAACAGATAATAAAATACCCATAATAAAATACATTGCTTCTGGTTGGAGGCAAATGGGTCAAAGGCAGCCTTGATCCTAATCCTGCCAAGGCTGATTTACCTGTTGTTTCCTCCGAGGACTAAGAACTTGAACAAAGTTGACCAAACTTGGGGGAAAAAAAAAAAAATCAAGAAAAATCATGAGGTTTTTTTAAAGCTATCCTTTTGAAGACATGTTTTTGAAAATCTAGTTTTCTTTAAATTTACAATGTTTTGACTGTTGTTAAGATTTGTCTGTTTGCAATTCTTGTCCAGAAAGACTAGAAGTTCTTTTTCTCTCTCAAAGTTTGAATTTTCCAGCAAAAAAGCCCATACAAGTTTAAGGCATGGAAATTTTGTCGTGATTTTGGCAAAAGTACCTTGCATTCCTGTACAAGTTAGTGTGTGAATATTATGGAAGCTAGCTCTCTTGAGTTATAACCCTGTGCCTCTTGAAAAAAAGCACCAAAACAAAACTGTGATAAAATATGTTCAAATCAATTTTGTCATCTAATCTGATGCTTCCCCATCACAGCTTTACACAGGCAAAACTCCTCCAGTTCTTTTGCAGTCAGTTGGTTTAAGCTATGGAAAATATGTGTTGCCAGACCAAGTACTTGATTTTAACACAGTCCTGCTAACACACACTCCTTAAACTGAGTTGGTGAGAGCTCAGCCCCATGCATCCACTTTACTTTTTGTCCAAGAAACATGTGCTGTGAAAATTTTTAAAATTCAGGATCTGACTTAATTTTCCAAAACATGCAAACATTGTTTTGGATATGCATCAATAGATGTGGGCAGCAGTCTTAATTTATCTTGTCTTGAAGCAAAAGTACCCCTGAAAAATGATTTTATGTGGGCTAAGACCCAGCCCTTGTATTTCAGCATTATTTTCTTTGCTTGCATTGGACTTTCAGCAGACTGAATGGGTGTGCTTTTTATCAGAGTAAATGTACATTTCACAGTTTGTTTATTCCTTGTCCATAGTCCGTCCTCCTTTACAAGATCCTACTGTAAAGTCTTAATTCAAATTTCTAGCTTCACACTCACTTCTCTGGAAACTGATTGGGCTGTAGAGAAGACTTCAGGAGAGGTGGCAAAACACTGTACTCCCCTATTTTGGGATTAATAACAAATAAAATGCTAATTATTCTGCCAAAAAACCACATGGTTATAAAACATACTGCTTTTCAGGAAGGTAGCATGCAAGAAAGTCATCTTACAATTACTTATTTTCAGTTTTTACTCCCTTTAATTTTGTGAGCTCATTAACAATGACTGCAGATCTAATGACCTTTAATTCTCTGAGATCTGAATTCTTTAAAAGATCTGGGGACAAACCCAGTTCCAAGCTACAATGGTAAGCAATAAATGCTATAACAGAAATCATATGCCATTGGTTTCCATTGTGCTGATGGCTACCCATGAAAGCAGAATTTTCTCACTGTATTTTAAAGAAAGTCAATTGCAAAAAAGTATGCAAACAAAACATTGTGTCCTTTCCTGGAGGGAAGAATACCAGAATGGTAGACAAGACTGCACCCCCTAATGCCTTTTTTATATCATTCTTTTCTAAAAAATTTTCCTTTTTTAAATTTCACTATGTGTTACTATGCTCCCTGACCTCACGTGGCTTCCTATGGGGGAGGTTTGGCTGTGCACAGGAGAAGATGACATCTCCAAGGGTCCCAACCAGCTGACTAGAAATTTCAGACTGTAAGAATTTTTCCTGCAATACCAAAATAAAAAAATGTACCCTTCTCTTCCCCATTTGCCCACAAAATCTTCATGGTCTGAAGGAGAGGTAAGCTCCTTCAAGCTTTGGAGCAGTGATTTAGGGGCCTACCTGCCAAAGCACCAACAGTGCTGGTAAAACAGCATAGGCTGTGGGGTGGAGTGGGGACATGTCTTATCTCTGAGAAGGTTGTTTTCTCATTTTCTTTCACTGAGGAATGAGAACATAATTTAAGTCTTAAAAAAAAAAAGAAAAAAAAGAAATTGCAGATTATTTATAACCCATCTCTTTACATGTACACTTTTTCAAAGTAGGTGGCAAATGTCAGAATACAAAAGAACCACACACTGTTGCAGTTTCTCGTTTAGACTTATTTTAGCAGAAGGAGCATATGATACTGATAATGATAAAAGCTTTTGCTGTACTGCCACACAGTATGCCAGGGGTTAAACATCCAGTGGATTCAAAGCAGAAGTAGAAGCATTTAAGTTACCCCCAAAAAACTTCTGAATAGGCAGAGAATTGCAGAGACCATTGCAGTTTTACTGCCCTTATGAGTTTGTGCTTCACTAATAACAAAAATGCATACTTCTGTTGCTGGAATGACAGCTGGGTTAATGAACTGCTGTGAAAAATATGAGGAATGGCATCTTTGTACAGCACCACTCAAAAGTAAGGTGTGGTATCACTCTAGAAAGGCCACAGAGATTCTGTCTCTGAATTGGTTTTCTCTCAGAACAAAAAGAACAACAGCCCCACTTTAATCTAATTTATTTAAATTTAATATTATTAAATTTCATTATTTTCTCTTCTATTTTACTTTTTTTTTTTTTTTTCTTTTCCATCTTAATACTTTTCAGCATGAACTCCTGAGAGGAGATGAGAACTAGAGTCCTGTTCCCCAAAAGCCCCATGGCACTTCCAGAACCAAAACGGGCTGGGTCAACTCAGCACATTCCCACACTGACGCTGGGTCCAGCCTGCCTGGGAGGATCAGCACTGGAATGTATAAGCCTGGTCTCAGGCCACAGCATTGCATAGTAGAGGATAGGAGGAAACTCTTGACCTGCAGATACCTGCAATCTCTGCTGAGGATGGTGTTGTCTGAAGCAGCAGCAGCAGGAGTCAATTTCAGCTTCAACTACAACCTCACCATGGTGATACAGATGTCAGTTTTCTATGCCCTACTTCCTGATCCTTTAGAGAAAAAAAAAAAAAAAAAAAAAAACATTACTGAGAAATTCAAGGTGCAGCTCACCAAGTCCATAAAGCATGTGCCACCTCTAGTGCAGTAACCTTATTTTCTGTGCTCTTTTCCTATGTGCATATCCTTTCCCAGCCCAAGTTACCTCCCAGAAGATTGCGTTTTGTGGCTGGCTCAAGAACTGCTTTGGTGTCTGCTTACTTCATGCCAATGGATTGGCAGAGCACTTGTCTAAAACCCAGTGAAATGGTTTAGAATAACTGTGTAGGTGTGCCAAAAAGGTGCTTCACTGACATCTTAACAGCCTTGATTTGCAGTGATTAATGGCAGTCTTCATTGTCCTGGTTACTTCATCACACATTTTGCGTGTTTTCATTTGGCATAATTTCTGCAGTATTTGTACACAGCACTCTGTGTTCCTGCTCATACACAGGTAGAACTTGCATATTTTATCATATAGTTACATCTTTCAACTGCCTTGCAATGAAGGAGTTCTGCATGTAAGGTCCAGAGTTATTTTTATTTCTTTTTCATTGACAGTTTAGGGAAGTAGTGAGACTGAGTGCTTTCAACATAAAACAACTTAGCAGCTTAAGAGTGCTCTGAAAGATAGTATTTCAGAAACTGTTCTGATGAATTCTGAGCTTCTATAGAAATGTGGAAACTGAAAGAATTCTTTTTTTAAAGAATATTTAACTTTATTTTTTTTTTCAAAACAATGACTGGCTGAATGACATGCTGTATTAATTATGTGAAATCCCAGAAAATGGATGGAAAAATGGACTTGTTTTAAAATAGAGCAGTGCCACATGATGCTTCCATTCAACAACATGGCACCTCAAGCATGAAGCTTTGGTGTGCTTGTATTACTGTGAGGATTTGCTGCGAGTGTTGGGGATTCCATGCTGAACAAAGGAAGTGCCATGCCCCTTTGACGCTGACCTCTTTGGAGAAGGACCCCAATGACCTACCCAGCTACAACTGGTAGTGCACACATCTGGACAGAGGGCCAAGTGCACAGAAAGAAAGAACTGATTTTTGTGTGAAGGTGATATCATTTTTAGCTTCACAATACCTCTATCAGGTTGCAGCAGGAGACCCTTACTTGGTTTTGAGACATTCAAAGTTGTGTGGTTTCAAGGAATAAATCAGAAATTAGATTGTATTGAGGCTTTGTTCCTCCTTGGAAAACAGCAGTATCAGTAAAAAATATGAAGGCCTCACAGTACATCTGGTAGCCTAAAACCAAAGCAGCTTCCCATATACAGAAACATACTGAAGAAAGGAAACATTCTTCTGGAGAATTATGTACTGCATCCAGGTATGTTCTTAATTTTGTGCATCAGCACAAGGAGGGACGGATTCCCACTGTGTGAATACTGAGGCTTGCAAACCCTTTAGTCTACCATGCAGCACACATGTATGATGATTTAATGGGCCTTCTGTTTAGTTTATAGCCCATCCACTCACCCAGAAGCAGAGAGTAATGATCACAACCCAAGACGGTTGCAAAGCATATGTGGAAGGCTTTTCAACCCTAAGGTTCTAATCTCTCCTGTTAGCCACCACTGCCATGTGGCGAGGCTATTACCACCCCTGACTCTGAAGCACAGTTCATAAACTCCTTCCACATGGTTTACACAAACCCCTACAAAGCTGTGCTGCATTGTTCTGCATGCAAGGAGATGTGTCAGCCTTCTCTTCCCTCTTCTCTTGCTGAGCCCAAGAGAAAATTATTTGTCAATGTTCATTTATGAAATAGTAATTGAATTCTTCTTCTGATGATTAAAGAAATGACAGATGTTGACACGTACAACTTAAATGAAAACAAAATGCTGACCAAACTAAAGTCATGTGGAGGGACCACTGTTACCTCCTGATGCAAACTACAGATTCCAGATGAATCCCAGATGCTTGCTGGAGTATGCACAAAGAGGACTGTGTTTATTGTCACTGCATGGTTATCTCAGCGGTATGTCCAATATAAAATGATGAAACTTGCTTTCAAGCTATTTATCAGAAGAAAAAACAAACGAAAAAGACTAGGAGTCTAGAAGGTGTCTTGACTGACAAATGGGAATTTTAATAGGAAAGATATTGAAGACCCTTTGAGGTTAAGATTCATTCTCGTTGAAAAGGGCCTTTGTTTATTTTATTTACTTTTTTTGTGTCTGTTCACACTCTGTCAGTCTTTCTAACTAGACTCTAGCATACCATTACAAGGAGAGTATGAAAACTCTCTGAGGAGGAATCCAAGCTATTATTTCTGAGGGGCATCACATCTATGCTTTAATCTCTTAATATGAAATGGGCACTTTGGAGTAAATTCTATTGTATTTCAGTAAAAAGATAGTTGCTTCTCTAACTTTTCATAGAAAACAGAGGTATTCTAATTTAATGGATTATTAAGGCTGATAACTAATTTTCTGCTTATTAAAACCACAGCTTTTATGGAACTACAACCTATCCAATCCTTTAATTCTTCTGGACAAGTCAGTTTACTTGTAGAAGCTATGGTAAATTGCCTGCAAAACAGGAGTTTTGATCATATAAGTCAACAAAATTTAAACATGCAGGGTCAGACCTCCTCCTGGTTATGACTGGAAGAGTTTTGCTGATTTACACTACCAGAGCATCTGTTCTGTAAAGTTCTCAGTTATTTTTACTATATAGAGAAAGCACTCACTTTTTTTTTTTTTTTTTTTCAAATTCACTCTCTCCACAAATCCCCACCCATCTGCTGGCCAAGGTTTAGGCTGGAGCACACACTTAGGCACTAGGAATGTATTCTGGGGAAGAAAGCTTTTACAGTGGAAAGGCTGACATACTCCTAACTATTCATGGCAAAGGCAATGGAATAATGGAAAGGAAAAACATGTAAAGAACAAGATGTATCCTTACAGGAAACTCCTTGAGAAACTATATTCAAGTTAATAATGGGTATTCCCAAGAGAAAGCAATTTAACTTATTATTTTTCTTGCCCACTAATACCTTACTGTCGTTAAAACTAAATGCAACTCCTATGTTTGGGGTTTTGCACAGATACCCTTTGTCAGAACAGTCATTTTAAGCTTTATTTTCCATGACCAGTATGCCTGGTATTTGATTCCTTCTTCCTTTTGTGGGATTTACAGTCAAGCTGCAGATTTTAACCCAGTTCAACTTCCAAGATTTCTGTAACAAAGTTACCAATCAGAAGACCGGAATGCTTCCGGCTATGTTTTCCCTTATTTTGTCTTCAACTTAAAGGTACTCGTTAGCTGGGTAGAGAAATAAAGAACTGCAGCAGTCTGAATTTTGAGCTTTACTTGGATTTTTAAATACCAAATTTACAAAGAAGTAAACATCCAAAGCTTTTTTAGTAACAAAAACTGAATAAGAATATTCATAATCAATGACTAAACCAGAAAAAGATTAAAAACTCCACTTTCTGTTTCTGTTCAAAAGGCTGGCCCATGTCATCAAGACTGTATTAAAAAGAAGCAGAAAAAAAAGTAAAGATTTGTAGATACACTTATTCCCTCCTCTAGTATTCACTCTTAGCATGAGGAAGACAGAGAGGGCTGTAATTCTGTTAAAATTTGAAACCAGCATTTAGAAAATAATAATTCTGTATGTCTTCATTTTGTATTTTGTGAATACAAATGAATCTCTGGGATATATTAGTTAATTTCTACATAGATCATCAATTAAATATTTGGTTTGAGGACTATATTTTTGATTTGTAAGTACTCCCTAGGGGCATAATGCTTTTTATGTTTCTGCATTCTTTCACTTTTATGAAAAGACTGAACTAAATAGGGCCAGGGGGAAGCATATTCCAGGAATTATGGGTCTTAGCAGATTTGAAGTGTCCAAATCATTGCAAACTCTTGAGAGTGCAACTGTCTGAGTTAAAGTCATCCTTACACAGATGATTTTGAAAGCATATTCTGGGTCAACAGCCATCTACAGCTGCAGAAAAAAAAAGTCTCCAGGATTTTGTAAGACAACTGAGCCTTAGCTGCAGAAAAAAACTGCTATGGTGTTTTGCCTTGCTGTGAGAATTGGACTAGGCCTGCCCCTCAATTGCACTGGCAATGTTACTGCTTGCTAATCACCTCCTCATGCCCCTGCTTTGTCCAGCTTCAGCCAGCCGCAGTCATTTGCGCCGAGTCTTGGTTCTCCCATTGCTGATGCATAGGCAACCCAGTCTGCAGATGTGAAGCTGACAAGCAAACTTGGACAATGCTGCCATGGCAATGGGAAGGAGAGTTGGAAGATAATGGATTAGCAGTTTAAAGGAGAAAATACTCCCATTAGCCATGGAGAGCATTTTCCATAGCCGTCACGGACATTAATAACACTGTCAATTACACCAATTAACAGCCTTCCATGGTAATGTGAATTATAATTAGTAGGAACATTTTGCTAATTAGAACTTGAATTAACCCCAGTATCAGCTAATTAAATTAGAACCGCAATCGGTTTACTTTAGCAAAAAGCACATAAAGCTTTTTTCTCCCATCTCCCCCTGCCTCACCTCCTCCCTCCCACCTTCCCCCAAGTCTGTCACTAGTCATCACTCTCCACAGTGCCATCTCATACAAGCCATGTACAAGCCTTGCCTGTGCTGTAGGGTTGTTGTCCTATGCCTAGCCTGCCTAGCTGTACCATCAGCCCCCTGGTAGGAATACAGGGCATGGCATCAGGAGATTTTTCTGCTAATGAGGCATAGCTTTCAAAGTAAGTTGAGCTGACAATAAATGCCTTCTGCTGGCATAGCTACATTAATGAAGCTGGTTTTCTGTTGTGTCTGTTGTTGTGGTTGTTGTAAGCTGAAATAGTGGTGTTAGCCAAAGGTGAATATTTCCAGACCAGACGCACCATCATGCTATTGATGAACTTTGTAGCATTATTTGGTACTGAGACATTCTTCTGAAGGTCGAGGTGATGGGCACAGTTTTTTTTCCTCTCAACCTTTTTCTGCCTTTGTGTATTTTCTTCTTGCATTACTATCATCCAGGAGCACCATTCAGGCGGCATCATGGGAACATCACACTCTGTGTACATATTCTGGTCCTGCCACTACATGATTATAGCTAATTTGTTCTCCCTCCCTACCAATTTCATTGTATTTCAATGAAGAGGCAACAAGCACATTTATAAAATGCATGAAGACAGATAAGAGAAAAATGTTATTTCAGATTCATCTCTTCTATGCACTTCAGAAATCACCATGGAATAATAAACACTCCTCTTGTTGCATTAGACTTTTAACATAAAAAAATACAGAGTATTACAAATTTTCATGTGCTTATTACACAGAAGCAACAGGTACAAGAAACAGGATTTTAAGATTTGCATAGTTAATATTAATTTCAATAAATATAGTCAGTCAGATGCACAGCTGTTGGCTCCAAGAATTAACAGGTGTCACTGGCAAAACATTCAAATGGTCCCTTTTTATTCACATCAGTAAAAGAGTACAACTGCAGTACCTAAAAGATTACAAATGTAACATATTTCAGAATAATATTGGGAGTGGAGAAGTCTAATGTTTTTCAAGGACAGGTTCTTCGTTTGCCATCAAAAGATAAGTTTATTTCTCCCATTTTTTTCAAGAAAATGCAATTGATGTTCTATATGCTTGTGATCTGTTCCACTTAGCTATAGTGCCTGAAATAAAGCACACTGTGAGGGAAAGTATGAGGAAGAAGAACATGGTATTCCAGGAGCTCTGAACCGAGGAAGATTTTAATCTTAGAAGCCATTTAGATACTACAGAGATGGTTACCATAACATCGAGACAGCGTCAGATGGAATATGTGTTTCTCCTAGATGCTCAGGAAAAACCTGTATTGCTTTACCAACGTGCCAAGAAAGCACAGCAAATAAATTGCAGACATGCTTGGGCAGATCTCTCTGTGTACAGTCACTGGTCTGTAAGCACAAACATCTGCCTGAGTGTGATGCCTTCTGTTGAAGTCAAGGCCTTGAAGAGGAACTAGGACACAGGTCTGCTGTAATTTGTTAGTAGAGGAATTCCTTGCTGTTGAGGTCATGCTGCCCTTGAGGGCCAGCAAACTTCTGTGTCCAACCATTATTCCCCTGGGAGCTTCACCCAAACTTTGATTATACTAATGTCACGGACAGTTTGTCCAAGAAGATATTTCACAGGATGTATTGAAGTAAAGGTCTCATCTCACATTGGATGAGGAGGAGGGAGATGGCCTGATTGTGTAGTGCTCTGGACTGTCTCTGCTCCCATTGACTTTGGGAGGAAATATTTAGAGATCATTGTCAACATTTGCCAGGGAAATTGCTCCAATTTCATATTGCACCAATACATCATGTCTTGAAGTAAAACATCCTTGAAAGTATTTGTATGTGTAGCTTGCTTTGCTTTCTGAGTTGGATAAACAGTTAAGGAGTTTTCATAGGGATATTAATCTCTTCCTTGTCTTTCTTTGCCCTTTCACACCAGAAGAATTTGAATTTAAAGCTCTCACAAAATGGAAGCTGTCTCTGGGGTGGGAGTTGCCAGATCTGAGCATGGCTTCCTTGTCAGTCTGAGCATGCACCTCATACTGTTTGTCCTAATGACAGACACAGACTTTTCAAGAAATTATACTTGCTTCCACCTGTTGCCCAAGCTAATATCCATTAAAAGTCAAGAAGAAAGACTCCTACAGATTTCACTGGTCACAGCATCCCAGACTTTCTCTTGTAAATGCCTAGTCCCTTAACTGGTTTTAATTATGAGCTAAGATTCCTTACAGCATGTTAAATCCAAAGATTTAGACAATCTTGAGTTTGTGAAGCATAAAATTTGAGACATGATGAGTGAAAATCTACATGTAAGTGAGGAAATCAGATATATTCATCCATTACAATTATGCCCTTCACCAGCTCTATGGAGTTGGCAGAACTTTCCCTTAAATGATGAAAGGGAATTAGAAGAAAGTCTGACTCAAAACAATGAACTGTTTCAAAGCAAAGCTGAATTCCTTGAGGTTAAGCAGCAGTAAAATTGGCAGTAGGTACACAGTTGAGAGGTTTAGATACGCTTGTTGTTTTGGCTGCTGTCCAATTATAAAAACATTGTCCTTGAAGCTTAGCAATTAGTGACGGTAGAAGTAATTCCACAAAGAGATGATGGCCTTTAGACAAATGGGGGGAAGTGAGGAGGGGTGGGGGAAGGTTGCCTTCTAAACAACCTACAGACAGAGTGAGTTCCTTCAGTACACAGATATTTATTTTTCTTCTAGAATGAATTAGAAAGGAAAGGACTCTTTCACTTTGATTCAATTCTAAGAGCACATACAGAAGCTGTAAAGCTGTTTTACATGAACGTGATGGTAAACCACCCCAGTGCCTCTGTTTGAGAGAGCCATAAATGTCCCTCAGAGAAAAAATCCCTTTCACAAGCTCTCATGTGATGACCAGACTGAAAGACTATAGCCCAAGTCATGTCAGCATTTTAAGTTGTAGCAGAGGCAGTGAGAGCCATTCTTAGTCACACTGGGCAGGAGGCTTGTTCCCAGGTAGGCAAGGAGGGCTGGGGAAGGGTGTGCTGGAGGTCAGCAGCGGAGCAAATAAATGGCAGGGAAAGGATTTCAGGGTGCTCACAGTTTTCCACCCAGGGGAGCCTGTCAAGACTGTGCTGTAACACGGAACAACTTTGTCAGCCATCCCAGCAGCACCACTCCTGAATACCAAATTATAGGATAAGATATTCCCTCAAAAGGAAAAAGAACTTGCTTCTCTCATAGGCATTATCTTGGCTGGTCAGACACATCTAAGCTGGCCTCTTCAGAGCAAGGAAAGTATTACTGTAATGACAGATGTCTGCAGACATTGGTGTAATGGTGAGTTCAATCACCACAGTCAGTGATCTCTGTTCTTCTCTTTGTACATCCGTTTTCCATGTGTTCAGTAGAAGTACAAAATGTGGAACATACTTTGGAAGACTAGATCATCTGTTCTTTGTTAAGATACAGCCTCACAGAACTAGCTGAAGTTAGGCAGGTTGATTCTGACTTGTTGGGTCAGTGAGACTATAGGACTGCTTAGATCAAGCTGTCCAAAAGATGTCAAGACCCACTTCTTCTGTTCAGGCAATAAAAGGAACCAGGCAGAAGCTCAAAAGAATTCAGAAAGAAGGAAAGGGAAAATATGGAGTTTAACCTCAGTTATTTTATATATTTCCATATTTCTATACCCATCATTGGGTATGGCCTCCTATGAAAGCTTTGCTTCACTAGGTATTGGTGTTTGCCCAGCTTGGAGTTCACGTGTATTTTATTATATTAATCTATTATTTTTTTTTTCTCCTGCTCTATGAAACTGGTTGTTATTATTGTCACTACAATAGCTGTTTTTTTTTCCTTCAAAATGCATGAGACACATCAGAGGGAAAGATCTTGAGCTGTGTTGTGTTTTCATGGAAAGCAGCACACTGTGCACTTGCCAGTCTGCTGGGCCTAAGGTGCTCTCCAGGACTGGATGGTGTCTTTCTTACCTATGAACATGTACATGTCTGGATACTACTATGTAGCTGAAAGTGTCAAGAGACAGTTAACTTTACTGCTCAAAAGAGAAGCCACATGGATTTTGAAGACAGAATTGGTACCGGAAGCAGAAACAGCTCAGCAAAGAAAATGTGAACACTACATTTGTTCAGTTATTAAAGTACATGTGTCTATTTGGACTGGTTCTCTCTTCTTTGATGCAGTCTTTCATCTTTCCTACATCTTACCCAGTCTGATTTTCAATTCCATGAGAGGTCACAACACAGGAGTGAATGAGTGGCTAAAATACATTATAAGGAGGGTCCATCTACTTTGGTATCTTTCAATGGTGACCTGAGTAAGAGTGAAAACAAGAGCAGGAGCAAGTTATATTTCCTCCAGCAGCCTCCCAGGCATCAATTACTTTCAGCTCAGATTGTTCTGGGTCAGATGCACTCTCTCAGCTCATGGTAAACCTTCCTCTTCCCTGAACCATGAACAGCTTCTATTCTGCCCTTGAAACAACACCAACTTTAAAAAGCCATGATTTTCAACTTTCTGTTGGCATCTCAGAGCTTCTAGTTTTAGTACAGGTGAGTGCCAGGACATGACCTGTCTCCTCTGACCAAGTCTATTTGGGAAACCTCTATTAATTAGTTGTAGGCTGAATGGATGCACCTTCCAAAGTTAAGGAAACATCATTCCATTGTCACAAAGCACCAAGGGGGAGATACTTGGATATTGCTAGATTCCTTCTTCCTAGGCCAGTGGTTTGTCACGTCTACTCCAAATACTGTCTGTCGTGCAAAGAAAAGATAGGAAGAATCAATTCCTCCATCTGTGAAAGAAAGGGTGAAAAAAACCCCATGGTGTCCTGGTCTTTGGGCTTTAGAGACCTAAATACAGGTAGATGAGCCAGGCTCCTCCTTAGAGGGGGTGGAGTCATCAGTGTTGATGACAAAAAGGTGGAATATCTGCACGGAATTTTCTCCTATTGAATAATGCTTTGTTGTCGTTGAGCCCAGAGGGCAACTGAGAACCAGGCAGCTGCTCACAAACCCCTTCCCCCTCAGGAATGGGAAGGAGAAAATAAAGCAAAAGGCTCAGAAATCAAGATAAAGACAGGGAGGGATGACTCACCCTTTATGGTCACAGCCAAAAGGCAAACTCTTTAGGGGAAGAAAAAGAATGATCACTTTAATTCAAACACTAACAAAACCAACACTTAACAGACAGAGTGGGACAGTGAAAAGTGCCACCACATCCTAAAATCACTTCTACCCACCCCTCCTTCTTTCCCAGCTCAGATCTGCTGCTGATCTCTATACCTCCTCCCCCTGAGTGGTACAGGGGGAAGGAAATGTTGGGGTGTAGTCAGTCCTGCAGCTCCTTCTTCCTCAAAGGAATGACTCTTTGCATTGTTTCGCTGCTCCAGCGTGGGGTCCCTCTCACAGGAGACAATCCTCCATGAACTCTCTCTGGCATGATTCCTTCCCACAGGAGGCAACTGCTCCGATGCTGCCCCAGCATGTGTCACCCCTGCATGTTGCAGTCCTTCCAGGACCAAAGTACAACAGTGGGGGCTTCTTCTTCCCTCAGAGTCCTGGCCTTGTTTCGGCGCAGCCACATGCTCTGGTGTAGGGTCCTCCCCAGCCCGCAGGTCGGCATCTGCTCCACCATGGGCCTCCAAGGGTGACAGAGGGGGCGGTCTTGCTGTCTCACCACAGGATAGAGGGGGGTCTCTGCTCTGGCACACCTCCCCCCTTCATCCTCCTCTCTTCCACTGACCTTGGTGTTCACATAGGTGGTCTTCTTGTAACTCCTCCTCACAACTCCAATTCCTCCTTCCAGGTTCCCTTTCTTAAATATGTTATCCAGAGGTGAAGCCACCATCACTGATTGGCTCAGCCTTGGCCAGAGGCGGGTCTGACTTGGAGCCAGGGGAGCTTCGAGAAGCTTCTCACAGGGGACACTGCTGTAGCCCGCTCCCCTGCTACCAAACCCCGTGCCCCGCCCCCCCCCCCCCCAACCCAGCACACACTTTTAGGAAGAAAAACGCACGTCTGGACACTTTGGGTGGTTGCTGTTGTTACTGACATATACTGATGTAGAGTCAGGATTTATCCTCTATGAGGCTACTGTTTTTCACAACTAAAGGAGAATGAAAGAAGTATGTATAATACAACACATTCCATTAAGGCTTCTCTGAGGCATGGAAGGCTAGACCTGCACTGAAAAAGCTTCTTCTACCTCAAAAGGAACAGAAGCCCTGGAAAAAGATAACAATGTGATCTTCTTCAAAGACATTGCCATCGTTTCTCAGGTGCTTCCAGAAAGCGAAGAGGGTAAAACTGCAGGAAGGAAGAGAAAGTAGGTCTCTAGTTATTTAGTTTGGACACTATTTTAGCTTCTTGTGTTTCTGGCAGTAGCCCATCACTTCTCATATCTTCTCAGGTTCAAATTCTTTTGACAATGCACTTCTCATGGTCTTAGTCCAAACTACACCAGACGTCCAGGTAAATTTAGGCTATTGGCCTCTAGTGCTGTCAGTTTAATGGCTTTCACTGGCACTGACTCAACTTCAAAATATCACACTCCTGAGGTATATGCAATTTATATGTCTATATATGTTGAAACGGTCCTTACGTTAAATAAAATAGTGTTTAAAATGTCTACATTTGAATGATTATGAAGCTGAGCCTATTTTATGACTTCAAATATTTTCCACGTTATCACATATTTCAGACAGCATACCCACCTGAAATTAGTCATTATTTTGAAATGTTGTAGTTTCCCTTCTTCTTTTTTTTGGGGGGGGAGGGGGGGAAAATGGACCAAAATAGGAGCTAAAAGTTTCATTGCCTCCCCACTGCCAGGAAACGAGAAAGCAAAACAAGCAAAGCCACCTAAGGCTTTCTACCCCTCCAGAGTGGTATGTAATCCCATAATACTTGAGACACTATAACCATAGTAAACTGCTCATTTTTTAATAGAAGCCTGCTTTAGTGTCTTGTATAAAAAAGTATTGTGTATATGCTCAGAACTTTTTGAGTCATGCTTTTCAAACAATATATAGTTTACTATGCTATACCTCACAGTATGGAGGATTTAATGCCTAATATTACAGACTTCTGTAATTGGCATTTGACTTGTACAAAATCTCAAGCAGACCAAACGTGTTATTTTAAACTCTGTTTGAGCTTAATAATTGAGCCAATACTCAATCAGTGCCAGATTTTATATGTGTCTGCCTGAATAGGCCATCCACTCTGATACTGACACATATGTATTCAACAAGCCAAATTTCACTCCTAAGAAATCACTAGAAGCAGGTAGCTATTTATAAATTTTGAATGCCAGAAAGATCTTTTATGACCATTTAGTCCAAATTTCTGTGCAGCATAGATGTTGAACCTAAGTCATTTCTGCATCACGTATTGATTCATTGTGACCTACATCAAGTACTTTAGAAAGACACATAATTTAATGACTTCACTAAATGGGAATAACAATAAAAGAAGAGACTTGTGTTCCTCTGCAGATGTTGATATTATAGCCAACTATTCCATCACTAAGTTCACAGTAGCAGTTATAAATATTTCTCTTCGATTTCAGAGGTCATAGAGCTCCTCGGGTGTGGAGAAATCTTTGCTCTGTGTGCAGATCCTCAAGAAAGGTTTAAAGTTAATCTCAAAAGCCATTTTTAGCAGGCTCCCTTGTACAATGAGATAAAGATGCATTGGGCCCAAAGTTTAAGTCTGGGGCTCCTCTTCCTCTTTTTCATGCAAAATAGCAGAAAAAGTAGCTGATTGTTGACAGTAATTTCACCTCTGAAATGTAGTTGGCTATTATGTAACTGTAGGAGTGGGACTGTTAGTTAAAATTAATTACCTTGCTGAGTGGGGAAAAGGAATTTCTCCAGCACTCTGGTGTAATTGGTGCACTATGGTAGAGTGATGGAGTATTTTAGTGGAGGAGCCAAGCCTGGTTTTCTTCACCAAAGCCAGGGAGTGTTTGGCCTGATGGGAAGCACCTGCCTCTCATGGGCTGCTAATAACTCACTGGAGCAACTTGGCCAGGGTTCTGGTAGCAGTCAGGAAGGGGGTGCTGCTTTGTTTCAGAAATGTCTTACTGATGGAGAGAAGACTGTACTGCTCAGCCTGTGGGTGCTTCCCTGAGGTAGGGTTTCACCCATTATGTAAGAATGGTGGTCCCAGCAGAGATCTCATGCCATGGTTCAATTTAGGTGCAAATTTCCCAGGACACACCAAAGGTGTGATGATTTTAACTCAATTTCTTTTAAGACTGTGATTTTTCTTACTTGTTAATGTCCAGGAGACCACATTCCTGGTTCCTAATCTGTTATAAAGCCTGCTACCCAAGTTAACTGAGATGTGAATTTAGCTTCAAACTCTCCCCAGCTACGTACCTAGGCTTTGGTACAAGTTGTTGTGAAAGTTTTTAATGGCTTTGGCTGTTGGAAGGTATTTCTGAAATGCATCCCAGCCATGCCACATGTGCTCAAATAAAACCTTCAAGCCTGTTCTATAGACCTGAAAATGACTCTGGAAAGCAACTGAGACCTGCTAAATGGAAATTACAGCTCTTGGCCCTGCCTTGAAAATGGACTTGCTGAGAAGCAAGACAGAATGCCAGTGTCTGTGTGCGTCGGCACTCTGAGACTTCCCTGGCTGCCCTCCACCCCCAGGTTTTGAGGTGAGTGCTTGTGCCAACACAGAACTGCTTTCCAAAATTTATGGGTTTTTTTATGTAATGCAACGTCATGATTGATGCACATGGAGCAGTAACAGACCATAAAGGTAGAGGAGCACATTGCTCTGCACATGAACTAGACTTCTGGGTTGTAAGTGTTTCTCACAACAAACCATTTCAAATACACAGAGAACAGCCTCAGAGCGATCCTCTGTTTGGGCTGTTCTCAAAATGCAGTACAACTTGGCCTGATCTTTACCCTCACTTTTGAGTATTTCTTCAGGGATCCCATGTGGATCCAACTGTTAAATCACGACTACAATTAACTATCTCATTGTATATTTGTAGACAGCTGTAGCAGTTGTAGAGGGGAAAAAGTGAATATGTTGCCTAAGTGGAACAGAAATATGTGTCCTGTCAGTCTTTCTAACCATTTTTCCCAAGCTACATTTAATCTTAAAGAAAATAATCTTCATTCTAAATCAATACATACCTCATTAGAACAAACTGAGCAGTTGCACTAATGGCTTGCATTTAATTGACATAACTGGGTAAAGGAAATTAACAGTGTACCAGAGCAATATTGGATTATTCAATGTCATTAATCCTTTTTTTAATAAAGGAGCTTTGGAAAATTACTTGGGGAAAAAAAAATTGCAATGTTAGGTTTACTCACTGTTCTTACCAATATAAAATGTCAGGTTCATTGGCCATTATCATTAAATTAGACAGGCACAGAACTCCTGGTAGGAGTGATATATAGAGGGGTTAGATGGAAAGGCTCATTTCTGACTGTGGGAAGATGAAGGATCATGACAGAAACAAAAAAAGGGAGCAGCCCAGCAAACTATGCGATTAATTCTGCACTGTGGACTATCCCCAGCATTATCAGTGGGACTGCTCACATTATGTCTAGTTAAGCACAGCCCGGGTTTTATTTTTGCTTCTGTGGGAAATGGTAGTTCAAGTGTTACTGATCCTGTAATAAAGATGTCCAGCTAAGGCTCAGTGTAACTGGTATCTTACTCATAGGTAATGTGGAATTCAGTTTCAAGCTGATCACTAGTGGGGAATCTTGCTGCAAATGCATTTTAAAATATTTTAATGCTTAGGGTCTGCCAAGTTGCTAGTAGGAGGGGTAGTAGGACATTGTCAAGCAAATAATTATACTTTAAAAGTTTTTCTTTAAATGACATTTATCAGACAGTAAATAATTCATCATACAGCAAATACTTAAAATATGTGGCTGACAATACTGTTATTAAATATACTAAATAAAATTCCTTAAAGAACATCTATTAATTTAAATATTAATTTTTAAATGCTCTTTCTCTAAATCAGCTCACAAACATTGCTCATTTTCACATCCTGTCAGTAGCATGGGTCATATAAACCTTATGAACAGGATGGTTCTGAATTTTCTGTCTGATTACCTTAACCGAAATACTCCTCGTAAAGGTATGATCTCTCAGCAGATGTGCTTCGCTGCTAATGGCCTCTTTTACATCCAAAGCTCTCTCTTACACTTGTAGTTGTGTACTTGTTTACATCTATGTGGACAAGTGTAAAGTGCAGACCTGATCAAAATAGCTCATTTTGGCACCTTTCAGGTCAATGCAGGTCCCATACGCTCTAAGTCTTAGCAAGGTTAAAGCAGTGGTTAATTAGAACATTGAAATTAAAATGTAGTGATGTATATGTTTATGATGGGACTTGATGATCTTAAAGGTCTTTCCCAAAATAAGTGATTCTACAATTCTATATTTGATAAACTGGAAAAGTTTGATTCTTCATTCTCAGCCCAGCCCCACCTTGTCCTCGAGCGCTTTTCGACCTCGCCTGCCACCCATGTCAGAGGGAGCTGAGATGCTTCGTATTGCTGTGGAGATGCACAGCACAAGATGTTTGCTGGCCGTCCTGCAAGGGCTGCAGTGAAAGCAGAAGTCACTTCCCTGCTAGTAATCAATAACTGGAGAGCTACTGCCTACTGAAACTGCCCGCCACTTGCAACTCTACCCATCAGGAATGACATGGAATTGTAGGGAATGCTGACACGTCTAGGAATAGTTATATTGGATGTGTATTTAATACAGATAGGTGGAGGAATATCTACTTAGGAAGACACTGGAGAGCCTCCATGTGATGGAGCAGTTCCAGTGCATGCAGCGTGATTTAATGCAAACTAACTTTGTAAATTAAGTGAAGGCAGGGGAGGCAAGGGTTGGCCACCCAGGTTACCCATATACGCTCCTCTCCAACACTGCAATGCTTTCCCCTCAACAGATGTGATTTTCAGACCCCTTTGAAGTAGGCAAGGTCTCCTTAATCCCAAAGGACAGACAGTAAATAGAGACTGGCTATATAGCTGGGAGGGTTTTACATGAGTATTAGGGAGTACAGGCCACCAGACTTACAGGAAGAAATGCAAAGGAAGGTAAAGCAAATTGTGGTGGGTGAAACTAGTTTTCCTCCAGATTTAATCTTCAAAAAGGACAGAAGACTTCTTGGATTTTTTTTTTTTTTTAAATTACATTAAATCCATATCTTACCTGAATTATATCTGTTATTACTATTTGAATGACAAAAATTTTGCTTTATAGTTCCTGGGTTCTTGGGGTTTTCTTTTTTGAAATTGTTTGTGTGTTGTGCTCATGAAATACCAAGATAAACACTGTTCCAGTTTGGTAGGTAGTTGAATTTGTTACTGTAAAGAACACCAATATCTAATTCCATGACATTTTTTAAAAAAATAAGTAAATTTTAAACAGGAATATTTTAAAACTTTTTTCCCCCCAATTCATATATAATTTTTAATTGCTAAAATAAAACCAGTGTTTGTGAGGTTTTTAGAGCATTCATGGTAAAAAAAAATAAGTTTTTTGATGATTTCACCAAAAAATTGAAACTGAAATAAATTAGCTACTGATTAAAACAGGCAGTGTCAGTAACAATTACATTTTTCTGTAAGCATTCATCTGGATTGAAAAGTGCTTGATGTTATTCTGAGATATGGTATTTGGAAGAAATGTGACAGGTGTGATTATTACGATACAAGATCAAAAATTCAGAAGCCTAAAAAATTGCACTATCATCCTAGGAGACATAACATTAACACTATCCAATTATTAAGGCCCTCATAAGGAAAAATATTTGGCTGCTGAGAATTTCTTATCTATCTTGATACGTTCAGGAAGACATATTTAATTGTCTGAGGTATTAAAATCAGGGTCTCAGAAGCACAGTGCAAAAATCTATATATTTATGCCAAAGTAGAGGTAGTCTACATCAGGGAGTCTCTTAATGCAAATTAACATTTAAAAAACTCATCTTTTTTTCCCCCTTATATATCAAGGACCATGCTCTGTGCACGCTAAGATGTATAGGCCAACTTCACAAAATTACAATTTGGTAAGGTTGTATTCTTGTCTGCCTTGAGTAAGCAGTCTTTTTTACTTCTTACTGGGACTGCTGCTTACTTGGAGAGATCCAAACTAAAGATGCCCTAACTCACTACAGTCTCATACTGTATGATTTATAACAGTATCAAATGGATGAAAAAAACCTGTTTTCATTTGATAACAGTTCTTGATATTTTCTCATAAAAACAAAAGCCAGCCCTGCACTGCATTTGCTAATCATGCTTAGAGCATGGTTTGCTCAGTTCACCAACTCTCGTTTCCCAGGCTAATAAGAAAGGCCAGACAGAGTCAGTGATTGATTAAACTAAGTAATTTGCAAACAACACTCTAGTTGAAAGGAAGTCAAAATGCGAAGCAAGCTTCAATAAAATGAGACTAATGCAACAAATTGCAATTGGGAAAAGAAGTTGAAAACTCTAGAAGTGACTAATTAAGAAAAACCTGCAAGAGACTTCTTAGCTTCTGTTCTCTCTTGTAATTTATATCACTAATAATGTAAATGTAAGAAGATCTTTAAGGACAACTTCTCTCTTATTTATCAGGCTAAAAAGTTCTTAGAGCATTGCTTTGAATTTTTCCCCCATTTGCCACTTTCAAAATATCAATAATCACGATTCTGGCTTATTTTACTGGAAGGCTGGTGAAAAGATATGTTAGTCATGTTTATTATGAGCACTGACATTTGAATAAGAAGGGACATAAGGGTGCAAAAAATAAATGTTCCTTTTGTTGAATATCCAGTGAATAGCGAATAGACTGTTAATGTACCAGAAAACAATTAAGCAGATCAACTAAAAGACTCTTTCTATATTGTAATTTCTTGAATTTTACTTCCTTGAGTTTGCACTGCCAGTATTTCTCTCACACCCTGTTCAGCAGAAAATATCACAAAAGGTCCTCTAAAATTCTGTGTTTCACTGGCGGAGTCAACACACAAAACATTTTACCAGTACAGGTATAGTGGTAAAGACTGATATTGCATCAAGACATAATTTGGGTAGCAAACCCCATCGAATAAGAAAATATTATATTGACACAGGGCACTCCTGAGGCCCAGATTGCTTACTGACCCCACTATACTTACACATGGAGCTTTCCAGTTTGCCACTGTACCTAAAACTGGCATATTTTTGGGGCTAAGATCAGGGTTATTCTATGCCACAGACACAAAGCTAATACTAATGAGGTGGTCTCTTCTCAGAGCATTTACCCAGTCTAGCAGTAGGCAAGTAACTATTTAGACAGAAAAAGATATTAAAGAAACTACTCAGAAGGACATCAGATGCACTTTGACACATAACAGGCATATAGGTTTAAGCAGATTAGAAGATATTTAGGACTGTATAGAGTGGAAATGTCACATCCAGAAGAAAAATCAGGGGGAACCAAGAAGTTGCATAGTTTGACCCAGGTTTGCAGCCAAAGGTCTAAGTAATAACTTTGCCATCACTGAAGAGGTGCTTGATTCCATGCACAATGCAGTTAAGGTTTTAATGGTCATAAATAGTTGCAGGATATAGGTTAAATTTTCAGCAAATTAAGACATGCAACTTATAAATTTTAATTTCTGTGGAGTAATGAACAAAATGACCAGGAGGATTGACAGAGTCTCCAGTGGCTCTCTGGGTTGTGGTTAGGCTGTATTTCTACACCTCCCTGCAGAACTGGCCTATGTAATGAGGTGAAACTGGAGAAAACTGGGAAAAACTCTTCTGCCCTCTTGTGCACATGCAAGGGCCCACACTGCTGAAAATGGAAGGGATGAAAGTGGAAATGAATGACAGGATACTGGTTTGGGCAGAAATGTTCAGCCACTGTAAAACTGCCCCATATCTCTTTCTTACCTTCTTTGCATTAGAAAAGGTGCAAAGAAGGCATATGCATGCCTTTCCATACATATATACGTTCCTACTCCTCCAGGAATACTAGATAGCCCACACACTTCTGGGATATTTTAGTTCTGAGGAACAACAATCAGCTGAAATTTAACTTGTCAGTAATTAACCACCTTCTGTGTGAGACTGAGAAACGGGAAACCTCACACTTTTACTGGGTTTTGGTATTGACTACCATTGCTAGACCAGCAAAGAGCACAGACCCTCAATCTTCAGCAGAGGAGAGTTAGGCACTCCAACACAACCTAGAGATTTTTTTTCACAACAGCCATGTACCAGCCTTCAACACACAACCAGGCTCTAAACAATGAATAATAATCATATAAAAATGAAAATTAGTGCCATGGGTAGCCAAAGAGAGAGGAAAGAGTATGCAAGATGCAGATTCATTGGGTGTTCTGGCATGGTCAATGTGCAACAAAACTAGCCTTGTCTGTCTCATTGATGTCCCACTGCAAATTAAAGCTTGTTTTGCTGTATTTACTGAAGAATACCCCTTTTACTGTAGGTGTACAAGGGATTTGTACACAGTAAGCTTATTTCTGAGGTAATTCCCATTCATCAGCAGCAAAGATCTGTACAAATATTCTTCCCTCTGAAGTTCAGGGTTGAAATTGTAGCTGCTTCATTTTTCTTCAAGACAGACACTCAAAAATATGCTGGAAATTCAATGCTGTGTCAGATGACTTTAAAGGTTTTTCCAGCTCTTTCCATTTCCATGCAATAATCCATTAAATAATTTCTCTCAAGATAAGATCAAATGTGGTTAGAAGCTAAAATTCTGTGTTTAAATTAACCCTGACCTCCTTCTCTTTATGTCTTCGAAAAGTCTGCCAAATTCTTCTGACTGTCAGACATTTAAAGGTCCATTTGTCATTGGTATAAAGTGACATAACAATGAATTTTTACTGCTTTTTTCTTTTCTCTTAACAGAGACAAGAGAATATTCTAGTGCCAACAAGAGTGTGCATGCAACACAAGAGCGGAGCTGGGGAGGGGAAAGCTTGCTATCTGTATAAAACAACTAAAAACTCATTTCAGCAGATTGAAGTCCCTTATGTCAACTGAAGGTGCCAAGGATTTGTAGCATATTTTTTTACTAACTTTCTTTTTAAGATTAGTCTGTTTTCATTTCTACAAGCTTAAACAAATATTTTTATTGTTTTTTAAAGGTTTTTGCTTATTTTATTTTTTTCTCAAACCCTGTTAAGCAGGAATTATATAAGGTTTTGCTGAAAGATTCCTAGAAATTTCAGACATGTTTGTTATGAGATTTTACAGCTTACTTGAAGTAAGTGGCAGTTTAAATATTCAACAAAGGCTTCTTTTCACCCCAATGTTCATTGTACACTGCAAGTAAGTGGAGAGCAGCACCAAAAGATATAATGTAAACAGTTAAAAAATATAATTAATTAAATCCCTTTATTCTTCATTGCTTAGCTTTTACCCTTACACTTTCAACAGATTGTCACGTAAGTGAAGAAAGAACACAAACCCAGCCCCTTCCTCAACCCTTTCTCATAAATATATTAGAAAAAGGACTGAAGGTACAGTTTGCCATATTGTTTAAAAATACTAATCCTAATAGCAGGCATCCTGTGTAAAAGAGACTAGAAGAGACACATTTCAAGGGAACTGTAGAGTTTGTATCTAGCACATAGCTAAAACTTAGTGTAATGAGAGGAGGATACTAAAAATTAACATCTTGAGTTATAGGAGAAAACCTTTATGTTATCAAGCTTTCTGGTGAAAAGCTGAATGTGTCCATGGCAGCTGAAGTGATAAAGGCTTCTACATAAAGCAGAAATGTTTTGTTTGATTTAAATAGGCTGTTCAGCACTTTCAGCTGAAAAAGGAAAAAAGAAAAATGTATTTGGGCTAAAAGTCAGATTTTTTTAGACATCGAGTGTGTAAAACTTGAGGCCAAAAGTAATAATTTTGCATGACACATTTCTTACTTGCAGGGCAGCTATTTGAGGCGCTGGAGCCCGATCAATAATCTAAATTAAATTCAGGGGTAACAAACAAAAATAACTGACCCTCATTTCTGCTATTTCAGATAATTCAGTGACTGCTGTGAAAATAATGCCACCTGATAGGAGCAGTAGGTGAGCTAGGCATAGTTCTGCTAAATCATACGTAACATTCAGAAAAAAACATGTTCTTGAAGCAGCCTCTCTTCCAACCATTAGTGTCCTTATGCCAAGCAAGAGGCTCATTCACAAGGCCACAAAACAGTCAGAAATATACACAAGAGTGCAGAATAACATGGTATTGAAAGCTATTAGAGAAAACCCTTATGTGGCAGAACTGGTCAAGAACAGCATTGATGCTGCAATTAGTTATTAAAATGAATGTATACTATTTGTCATATTAAAGGAAATAGTGTAATTTGCCTCTTTTTTGTTCTGCCTTGTATCTATTTTAAACTTAACAACCCACTTCAAAGACCCACAGACCTCCAAAGGGAAATATCCCAACCTCAACTCTCTGCATGGAAAATATGAAACTATTGGAGGGGGTAACCTCAAAAATTTATTCCTGTCTTCAGACAGATTCTGTCTGTAACTTACCCTGGCTACAGAAATATGCCCCTCCTGGGACTGCAGTGGGAAAATCCCACACTCTGTCTCCCCTCTCCCTCCCCATCCATTTCTGTATCTGACAGGAGAAGGGCTGAGCCTTCATCTTGGTCAGGAAGATTAAGTGATTTCATTAAACCAAGGTAGACTCAACATTCCCCTCATATTCTGCCCCAATTCAACAGGAAGACAGCTCCTACACAAACTGGGGCTTACCTCAATTGCCAAATGCATGATAGAAAGCGTCTGAGCACTGATGCCTCAAAAAACTTTTCTTTTTCTTTTTTTTTCTTTTTTTTGTGCGTGTGGAGACACAGCACTTCATCAACACAGCAACATATTCTTCATCACTTGCATGTGTTTTACCATCAAAAGTACATCAAATATGCCTGTATCCAAAGTTGAAGTTATTTCTTACTGAGAATTTTATTGTATTATTCAAAGTGATATTTACCTTATTTAATGGAGAAACAAAAAAGAAAAGAGGAAAGAGAGAAGGATCAAATCTGAGCAAATCTCCTTGGGATATAATTCAAGCAAAAAGAAATAAATTTGCCCTCTTCTGCCTCCTTTACAAAAAACCCCACAAACATTTAAATCTTGACATTTTCTCATGGGACATGAAATCTGTTTTCTGACCAGCTCTAGATGGGAGACCTTGAGGGGCTGTAAGCCCTGGTGTAGCACAAATTGCAATAAAGGCTCCTTGTCAAAGCAGATAAGGACAGTGTCCTTCAGAGGACTCGAAGCTGCTTCAAGGGCAGGCACGATGAAGACCCTGACAAGGGAGATGGGAAGATCAGGGAGCAAAACCTTGGACTGTGAAGCAGCAAAATGGGAACTGGAGACCTTGTGGGCAGCCTGAAGGCAATGTGCTTCAGAGCTGCACCTCATCTCAAATGAAAAAAGGGCCTCTGCCAGCCCTTTCCAACCCACAGCTAGGTTCATCGTTAAGTGCCAAGGTCTCCCCTGGGAGCACCACACATATGTCCAGCTCACTGTCCCACTCACCCTGGCTTGGGATCAAGGAGCAAAGCACAGGTCCCAGCTCTGAAAAGGCATTAGCACACACTATTTCACTTACAATATGGACATCTGTTTCTGCCTGAGCACAGCTCTTTGTTTTCTTTCTGTTCTTGATGATACCTAGGAAGCCCAAAAGTCCTTTTACAGAAACATTTGAGTCCTTTGGGATTTACTGCTGTCATGTCTCCCTCATGGCAAAGCAGAAAGCCCATGAAATGAGGCAGAAGTGAAGTATTAATCATCAAGAGAAGGGAGGACTGGGTGAAAACAGACAAACCATAATTTATGAAGTTAATTTATCCCACAATACTTTCCATATGCTTATGCTCAAGGAGAGATTTGCAGCATTGTGTGCAGACTTACCATTGCTTCCGTATCAACCCTGAAAACAAGTAACATAATTTCACTGAAATGGCTGATGTCTTTCACTGGCCTTTTTTTGTTCTTCCCCAGCTACTTTCAAGCCCTGCATTCCTCTCCCTCACCTTGGCCCCACCATTCTGGGTGATGGGGGCAGCAGGGAAGGACAGCACAGCTGACACATCCCAGGACCAGGCCAGGCAGCGATGCTGATGGTCTGTATCCCTGATTCAGGGTGCTGTTTGTTGGTACACAGAGGTCTGAAAATAAGCGAGGTTTATCTGGGACAATGAACTGAGAAGCAAAAATTTCTGTTCTCCCTCTCTCAAAGCATTGACTGCTGTCTCAGCCGGGAACTCAGACCAAGCTTTCCTCTTGCTCTATCTCACGAAAACTGCAGCCAGCCTGCCTGGCATGAGGGGCTTTGACACTGAAAATCATCCCTACCTTACTGGGGGAAGAGAAATTTGTACATCAGCATGCAAAACCCCTCTGAGACCTGCTGTGCAACGGTAAGCTGTGACACTATAAATGCCCACTGAAATGTATGTGGTATGTTAATATTTAAGCAGTGGTGGTGGTGTTTGGTGTGAGAACTACCGCTGTTGGGTGGAAATGGAGCATGCTACACCAGCGATGAAAAAAACCAGAGTGATATCAGGGTAACTTCTCACAAGCAGTGTTGGCCTCCAGCAAGGTCTGGGGCTAGCCCTTAGCACAGAAGGGAAGTGCTGGGACAGGTTCAGCAGTTTTAAGGATGAAGAGGAGGCATGGGAGGAAGGGTGATGAACGGTGGATGGTTGGTGGTAGCTGATGGGATCCTCGTGGTAGGTACTTGTGCAGGTGAAATGAGTGGATTATGTTGTATATGGCTGGTTGCCACAGGTAAGTGGCAATGCAGGAGCCACAGAGGGATCCACCAGGAGAGAAAAGGAAGACAAGATCTGTGCCTGCAAAGGTGGCATTTTTCACAAGTACAGCAACCTGACTGCGTATTTAATCCCAGCACTGAAAATAAGCTGTCTTGCTACAGCACCGCTGCTAATTCAATGCCTTAGAGCCATGTGATCCCTCAGTTTGGATCACAGTTTAATTGGGTTTATCCTGCATGGATTTAAGCAGGTTTAATCAGTCTCAGGCAACACTCTAACAGCTTTCAGGATCCTGGCACCTTGCAAAAGTCTTCCCTTCAAAAACAAGATGGTAAATTGTAGATGCACTAAGCTTTCCCTTGATTACAATGGCAATAAGTAAGACACAGACTCTGTCCCTCTTCCTGGGAAGGGGAAGAAGACAGAACATGTACAGGAGGTCACTTAGACCTCTCTGATCCTGACAGAATTTTTAAACAGGCTACAGAACAACAGAGAAACACCTAAAGCAGACACCAGGTTCAAGAACAGTGCTCCATTGTCCTGCTGCTGGCCACAACCCTCCAGACAAGCAGCAGGAGTGTAAGAAATCAGGTATGGGATAATTTGCCAAAGGGAAGACCCTGAGGGCTTGACACGACTTCCAAAACAGAAGCTAACAAAGCCGTGGTTCTCCACAAGCCTGGATACTTCTGTGCATTTAAGAAAATGCTTACTTCTTCAATTCCACTTAACTCATGGGCACAGTGACGCCCAGTGGCAGTGACTTCCATAGCCTGGTTGTACGTGCTGTGCTACAGGCACCTTTTCCTCTCCTCCATGTGCTGCTCTGCCTCACTACATTTCCAGAAATCATCACAGCAGCCAGCAGTAAAAGCAGGGACCCTTAGCTCTCAAAATAAATTCTTCCCTGTATGTCCACAAGCTGCGAATCCTGAGGAGGCAAGAGATTTCTTGGCTGCACTGAGACTCCATATGAAAAGGTTTGTGTATGAACAAACTTAATTACCAGACAATGATGAGTCTTCCAGATTACAAGATGCATTTTCCTCTCACAATGTCCCTGGGAAATAAGGATTTGCTGTCATTCTTGTTCTAGAAATGGAGACTGAATCACAGACAGTCTGTGCAACTTGGTTACCAAAGTGGTCAACAGCAGAAGAAGCACTTAACTGCCTAGTGCTTTCTCTTTTAAGACAGATTTCCTCTCTGATTTTCATGCTGAGGTGAAGGCAATGCTGTGGTGCCAGGTTTGTGCTGGATGCATGCTGACCTGCTGTGAGACCCAGGGCAATGCAATTCCACTTTCAGTGTGAAACCACTGCTTGCTGATGGGGTAGTGCTGGGACAAAAGGCTGGCTACCTGCTTGTGAAATGGACAGCTCATCCCCTTGCTTGCTCATCAATCCCTCTTCTGCTCACATACCTGCCTGACTCCTCCACCCTGTGCAGGGATGTTCAGAAAACATTTTCTCTGGTTTTGGTACTGTATCTTTCAATGGCTCTTCCCTTTTCCTAAGCTAGGTTCTCCACTGCCTCTGTGGATAACCTGATGCATTAAGCATTTTAGTCCCATACCCTCCTCCCATCAGAGTTTTTCCCTCACTCTTATCCTCCCAGAGTGACTCACTGCCATTCCCGAATTGCATTCCAAGTCTCACATTCTGCTGGTTTGCAGTGGAGAGCCCAAAGTGGGGAGCCCTGGGAACGCTGGGCCAGTGAGAGGGGAGCTCAGTGCTGCATGGGGATGCCTCTCCAAAATAAGCCCCCACTGGAGCAAAGCTACCTGCATGCAGTCCCAAGAACGTGACACCCCGCTGCCTGCGCAGCACAGACCCACGCTGCCTGCTCCTGCTCCACAGACAAAAGCACTGGGGGGGGGAGGGGGAGCAGGAGGTGGGGGATGGATGCCTCTGGGGTAGAGAGCCTCCAGCTAGTGCCCATAGGACCAAAGCAGAGCCGGCAGGTCCGGGCACTGCTGGATCAAGCCTGGTGGACTGGTTGCCATGGAAACATGCTGGGGAAGAGGGATGGCAGCCATGGGAACAGAGAGCATCCATACTCACCAGACCGCCAGGGTGGGGATTTCCTCCTCAGCTTGCGCACGGGGTGTGTGTGAGCAGCAGGGCGAGACGGTGCTCACTGCTTTTCCTCTCATCTGTATCAGAAACAGTTTTGCATGGTGGAGCTCCCAGCCCTCCTTTTTTTTTTTTCCTCTATCCTGATTTCAGCATCCTCTCTGGAGACTTGAAGGAGTGAACTTGAAGGATGCCTCAGTGCTTCTTCCATGCAGAGAGGGAGGCAATTCGGCAACGTGATTTCTTGGAAACTGTAACAACACTTCTGACCCAGGCTCTGTGTGTGGGTACCTACACTAAGCTGTTAGGCACACACCAGCAGATGAAAATGCAGCAGAAGGAGCCAGGAGCAGGATACTGTACTGTGCATGCATTGTGTGTACATGGCCATGTGCAGAAACAGCGCCAGTGTGGTATCCTCAGGGGCATGCTTTGAAGTTCAGTGTTACAAGTATCTGTTCAGTATATAAACCCTAACCTATGTAGTATATAAGCTTTCATGTTTCGGAAGGATTTGGGTCCTGCCTATCTTTAGGCCTGTCAGTGGTGCTATCTGTGTGCTCTACATGAGCCTCATGGGTATTGCCTGTCCGTGGTGTTGACCTCCAAGCAAGGTCGAGGAGCTTTTAGTGTCTGATGTTAGAGATAAGGAAATGCAAATTCCTTGATTTAAGGACAAAATTCAACATGTGATCAAAGAGATTTACATATTAGCTGCTTCCTCTCTCTGGTCAAGAAGGACAGAGAAAAAGACAGAGCTTTCCAGCTCATTGCTGTGGAGAGAGGAGAGGTGTAGCTGATAGGTAGGAGAGGAAACTAGTGCTTCCAGGAGAGGTTTTCCACACACCCCATTCATCCTTCAGGATTCAACTGTGTGGGCTGGACTGGGCAGCCACCACTACTGCAGATGTAACTGAAGTTAGAAGGAGTATTCACCTACTGGGGACTCAGCCTCCAGCCTTGGACTGTTTCTGCTTTTCTTCCTCCTTCCTTTCCCAGCACCCTAAAAGGACTCACTGAGCAAGAGGTTGTATTTCTTTGTGGGGTCCAAAATCACCTAGTGGGCTTTTTCATCCCCACAAACTCGCCCTGCCTGCTCACCTCCCTCTACATCTGCAATGCTGGAGTCTGGAGGGGAAGAGCTCAGGGGCTGTCATTGTCCTTGTGAGGCGCAGTGGGAGCACCCCATCATAGCAGAGACGACATTCAATATTCAGTGCTGAATTGCCCGTGGCCTCGTGTGTGTAGAGCCCAGCGAGGAGCTCGGCTGCTCTACCTGAAGCAGGGAACAGCACTCTCCCAGCAGCCTGCACTGCCCAGCTGAGGCTTTGCCCTTGCTGGGACAGGAGCTCACAGCGTCCCGCTGAGCTGCCATCACACTGCAGTTGGTAATGTGGTGAAGAGGTGTCCTTCCTAACGAACCTGATGCTAGCATGTCATAGGACAGGAAACTTCAACTAATGGACTGTAATGACCTCTTCCAGGTCCTGCAATATTTGTTCAGGGCCAATTTATTATTTTAATTTGTGGATTATGACTGAGGCAGAGCCGTTTTAACAGTGCAACTTCAGGTATCACCCCAGAGAAAAACACAATCCATGAAAGCTTTATAGTAATGAACAGAAAAAAAGAGTTTGAACAGGACTTGAAGAGTCCACTGTTAATGAAACCCACTATCAACAAGGTTGTATATGGTATTTAAGCATTCATCCATTTACATGTAAAGCTGCATCATCCATAAAACAAAAAGAAACTAAACTAAAATATTAATGTGAGTGGAGACATAGTACTTCTCAAAGCAATGCTGAATATATCTTTCTGAAGTACAAAGCCTACAAGAGCATTCACAATGAACTACAGTATTAAGAATGATGTTGATTAGCAATAATTAGTATCTATAGCCAATTCAGAGAAAATGATTATTTAATCCTCATAATAACTGGTATTAAGTAAGTGATTAACATTACTTTGTTACACTCTACATGTTTAACATTCTTTTTGCAGTGAGTCCCTGGAGTGAAACAGCAAGGGTGTTTCTCCATCCAATTAAACACTGCAAAACCCATAAAATAACCTTTCTTGTCCAGAGGACTTGAGTTGGACGGATTTTGCCCAACTGCTCAAAGAGGCTGAATAACCCCAGCCAAACAGTCTTCCTAGACTAGCAGAAGTTGGTGTGATGGACTATCTCAGCTCCCCTGACACTGATATCTACTCCCTCCAGAGGACAAGAATAGACACCTTCAGTTGTCTGCCCATGTCACCTCCTCACTCTCTTTCAGGATATTCCAGAAAGTTGCTCTCTTACCTTGCGCTATCTATCTAGGTAGCATGAAGGGCAAAAAGGATGTACATTTCTTTTGGTCTGGGGCACCTGGACATCAGGATTTGCTTGGAGACAAATGTAATTAACTGTGCCCTACCTTGAGTAACTGCCTTTTTATATATTGCCTTTTGATTATATTTTTTTTTTTTCCCTCATTTCAGAATGTCTCCTAACACGCTGGCATGGTGGAGAAGTTAGAGGTTTTAAATGTATGCAATTGCAGGAGAGAGCAAATAAGACCAGGTTTCTAAAGGTGTTCAAACTTTGACCTCCCAAGAGCTTCTTGGAGCTTGTGAGAGGACACCAGCACTGTGGCACACATGTGGTCTCTCGAAACCTCTGGTGCCATGATGAACTCTGTTGTTATTTTTACCTTCTCTGCTCTTTTCAAACTGCTTCAAAAATCAGTTTTCAAAATACTGTACCACACAAAACATCCACACACTCCTACCATTTTCTTTTTGTCTTTCAAACACAGTTTGAGGAACGACAGCCAGAAAGTACATAAATGAAAGCTGTGGTAGAGGAAATGTACACATATATACTTGTTTCCTTCTATTTATTTAAATAACTGATATTTTATAATCTGTAATTAATTTACATTAATTTCCCATCATATCTATTTGTCTTTTTTGATAATGATTTGTCCTACCTGCATGCCAAGCAATCTTTGTCAGTTTCACGTGCATTTCAAAGCTGACTTGAATGCATGACATATGTTGGGGTTTTGTGCTGCAAAAAAGCGTTGGGTTAGTCTTTGGAAAGGTTGGAGGGGTGGGACGGGTGACTGGCCAAGTATTTTATGACTGTATCATAGTTTGGTATGGACAGTAATCACATCATCAATCATATCTGCTGAGTGCAAACATAGATGCTTAGAAGTAAAGGCAGTCCTTTGTGTCATTTCTAAATACAATTGATTCCCTACCTGAGGATCTGATTGCATTATTTTTCCAGATGAGCACTAAGGAGGACATTATATTGTAATCTGAATATTTGGGCACAGTCCTGCAGCTTCATCAGGGGGTGGGGCACCAGGATGGTATCTTTGAAGCCAGCAAGTTGTTCCTTGCAGAGCGGCTGAGCAGGTGGGCTGAGCAGTGACCTGCAGCCTGGGCTGAGCTGTCTCCTGTTTGCATGGAGGCATGAAGGGGCCAGCAGCGCAGGGAAACACAGTGAGAGGATGGACAGCTGCCTCCTCCCACTCTGATGACACCCCTCTCCCTGCCCTCCGGCTCCTGTGTCCATTTGCTCCCTTTGTCCCCCCCTTCAGCCTGCTCCTGCCATCTCTACCTCTGAAAGAAGCCACAGCATGACACTGGCAAGAAAATCGCTGTGAGAGCTGTGCAGGGTCTGAACAACGAGCCTCATCGCTCAGTTGGTCGCACCCTTACCAAAAATGCCTGCTGTCATGCCGCTGGAATAGGCTGCGGGAACAGGGGGAGCAGGAGCAGAGTGAGCAGAGGGCACAGCACAGCATTCACCCAGTGAGGAGGTGGGTCAACAGCCCCCAAATGTTGAGTTAGTGCAGGGATAGTTATTGCATAAACAAAGTGAAGAAGAGCAAACATGCTAGGGCTGTGAGTTTCCTCTGAAGAACTGAAAGTCTGGCTGCCCTACTTGCCCTTGACTCTCATCACCTGAGGGTACCAGGGAAAGAAGTGGAGGTCAGTGGGGTCGCTGCTCTTTGCCCCTTACCCATTCAGTGGGAAGCATGCCTGTGGTTTCCAGAAGTTCAGACCAGGGCAGTTTGAGATGAAGCATGTAGGAAAGACTTTTCGGCTGGGTGTGGGACTGGGGAAAGGAGCTTTGTATCCCTGCTCTGGCAGGAAAGGGGAAACAAGGGCTCAAGCATCACTTTGTGGGCATCAGTCTGGAAGCTGATGATAGATCTCCACAAAATGCCTCATGTGCCCTATTCAGGGCAAGATGAAGAGCCTCAGTGGACTTCACCTGTAACAGAAAGGACCTTTGTAGTTTGGGGCTGAACATCTGGAGGACATGGGGCTGGAGGTGACAACCCATGTGTCTAAGGGCAGAGATCAGAGAAAAGCAGGTTTTCAGAGCAGTGTCCCACAGGCACACAGGTTCGTGATTTCTGAGGTGCTCCATTAGTAGGCTGCCTGGTGTCATTCCACAAGCTACATCACTTCTTCATGCCTCAATTTCCCTAGGTATGACATATATTAAACATCCCAGACCAGACACCCCACACTCTTGGCCACGTGGACAATTTCAGCTGTCACTGCTTCTTTCTTTCCTTCCATTTGGCAGTGATGCGGCATTACTGAAAATTGGAGTCCTTATCCAGCCACACAGAGTGAGAACATGAGAGCTTGTGTTTCCAGCCGCAGCAGGGGTTGGGGAAACAAGCACTTGTTTTAGCACCTGAGAAGGACTGTAAGGCACACACACATCCCCCTTGCTACATCATTTTCTGTGGACTTAGAGCTTTAAAATCGCTCTGAGTTTGCAGTCATCTGTCAGCAGGCAGAAGGCTGCATGCAGTGGATGACAGCAGAGACTAAAGATCAGCAGCTTCAGCAAGGCCAAGGGAATGATTTACTCTCTGCAAGACAGAAGAGAGTGTCAAATGCCTGCTTCGCTTAATGATGTTTTCTTTGGCGATGGTCTAGAGACTAAACATGCAGCCTGTCCTGAAGGAGGGCTGTGGCTGATTGCACACACTGCTGTGCTCAGGAGAAACAAATATGAATTCAGATGGAGAGGTGCAACACAGAAGCACAGCATTTATGTTTTGGGGATCTCAGAAAAGGACCTTGGAGGTTAGCAGGTCTATTCTGCTGCTGCAAGGCAGGGTCAGCTAAACAAACTGAAAGCATTCCTGACTTGAGTGCTCATATCTAACCTGCATTTAAAAACCTCAAGTATGAGGGCACCCCCTATTCTGCATTTAAACCTGCATCTGCCTCATGACAGAAAAGGTATGGACACAGGGAGAGAGGAAAAAAGTAAAGGCAAAAACTTGGAGTGAAAAATCTGGCCTTTTACATCCATTTTAGGAGGCTGCATTCTAAGATGGAGTCAAAGATTTATAGGCAAAGCCAAAGTCATTGTGAGTCTTTCCACTGACATTACCAAGCTCTTAAGAAGACAGTTTCCAGCAGTTATCATAGAGCCAAAACATTTTAGATGGAAATTAATTTTCACAATGCTGAATATGACAATTACATTAGACATTAATACTATTTAGAGAAATAATGTGCTTGTGATGGATTGAGGATTGGAAAAGTTGGTCCTGTGCCACTTTCCACAGGACTTCCAAGACTCTTCTGGCTCTGTTGCATCTTTACTAGTTCCAGAAAACTATCAGTTCTGTTGAACATCTCTAAAGACCACCAGTATCAAGCTCTGCATTGACATGGGCAGAAATACTCTCAGAGACACTCCAGCTCCATGCTGAATCTTGTACAAAGGAAAATGCTGACAGTACCAGTAACTTCAGTAATACAAATAAGTCACATGTGTGTTTAACCATTCATACACAATAACTCTGGTGAAATTCTGCAGTGTGCCCAGATTATAATTCCCAGGTGCAATTTTGCCCAACACTTCTCTACCTCTGCCATTGGTACCACTCAGGGGAGGTCCCCTCTCCACGTCCTGTACCTTGGCACAAGTCATTCAGACACATAGAGCCTCATTCCACTTTTCCATCTGCAATATGTTTGCATGTGGTGTGACCATCAGCTGAAGACCTTTCTCAACTATACACACATTAAGCACGTTATGTACTTACAGCATGTACAATACATGTTATCTGTGTGTCCCCATGTTAAAATGCATATCATCTGTTCCAGCTGCCACTGTTTCTGTGCTCCCAATGCTCTCACTTTGCATATCAGAACATCTGATCTCAAAAAACAAATGAAATTCAGAATTGCTGACTGTGGTCAGCAAAGTATGTATGCACAGGCCTGGCTTTAAAAATGAGCATGTGCTTAAGAGTTTTATCGAATAAAGATGGACTTTGGCTGTGCAATTTGCTATAATTTCTGAAATCTGGTGTCTCTGCCGCAGAAATCAGTGAGGGTAAATCTCAAGAAGCACCTTACTTCCATAATAAATTTTGTTAGTAACTCTTACAAACAATGCAGTTTTCATTTTTCTCGCCTCTTCTTCCTTTTAACTAACAATATGATGCAAAATCTTCCTAAACAAATTTTTTAAATAGTTAAATCCAGAATCCTCAGACATAACTCCCAGTAAAACATTGGACATTTGGCAACTCACTGTATCTCCAGGCAGGGTTTGGGGACACTTTTGTGAATAGACTAATTGAAATCACTGGGATGGTACCCTACAGTGAAAAGAGGTGTCCAAAATATTATAGGATTAGTCAATTTCTGAGCTCCTGCAGTAGTTTTTAAGGGAAGGAAACTAAAGCAAACTGAGGAAAACTGTCCTGGTGATGCCCTCTGTGAATGTGGAAAGAAATCAACAATAACATTGTATTAATGAAAAACTATTTAGTATGTCAGCACATCATTAAAGACACCTACAGAAATACTGAGTTAGAGAGAAGGTAGATCCTAAACAACAAAAAAAGGACAGTAGGTATCACATAAGGGTTTATGCCTAAATTTAGAGTAAAAAAAAATCTGTTAGTTGGGACTCTTACAAGGTCCTCAGTATTATAGTGTCTCAGCACGTTATCTTAGAGTAAAAGAATGCAGTAGACGATAGACCTCAAACAGTGATTTTGTATCTTATTCTACAGCTCCACAAGATCTAAATACAGATCGTACCTACATTTCATGAGAAAGGACTGTGTGTAGTAAAGCAATCTGGGAAAGCCTGATCTGTACAATTAACTGTATCTAGCTCTGAGGGACAGAGGCAGATGCCATCTATTCAAGTGATGGGGAGAATGCATCTTCTGCCCTCAAAAGGGATCTGAAGGCATCTGTGCCATCCTGCTGGAGGAGAAGCAATGTGGTTTTCTTCCATTTATCTTGAGCCAGGGAATAACAGGGTAGCTTGATACCAGTGACTGAATCATGAGACTGGTTTTATTTGCTGTCTATTTGTCAAGCTGTGAGAGGGGTCAGTTCTGCCCTTCAGCTCTGCACCTATGCAGATGGCTTAGTACTTGTATATTTAGGTATTCCTTTGTACATTTTCAGAAGGAAAAGATGGGAAAGATCAGAATTGGACCCACTTCAAAAATTTCCCATATCCTTTGAGCGAAGTGGAAAGCATTTGTTCTCTGTTCTGTAACGGATATGGATGCAGTGTGATACACAAGGCTCCAGGCTGCACACTGCATGGTGAGAATAAAAATAAATGTCAAACAATTCCAGTTTTGTAAAAGAGCATGTTCTGATGAATCTCACAGTATGATTTTGTTTTGAAATGTATCAATATTTTTTATTTACTCAATAGCAAATTCATACTTTAAAAGTATAATATGATAATGAAAAAAAATTTCAGCAAGTGAAGCACTGGGAAAATATTCTAAATTCTGAAAACTCTCTATAAATATGAGTTAGAAATCAATCTGTTCTCTGATAAACCTGTGAATTAAAAATCTGACGTCCCCTAGCATAAAATACACACATAAGATGAACATATCTCTGGCCTTCAGGTGGCCAAGAAAGTCTTGTTTCCTTAACATAAAAATGCTAGCTGAGCACAGATGCATTTTAACTTGAAGGTCTTGCCAGATTTGTTAGGTGGTCACCAGCAGTGCTCACTGGGCACTGTGAGGAGCTGCAGGGATCAGCTGGAGCTCTGAGGAGCCCTTAAGCAGCAGCTGGTGGAGGGGTGAATTTGCCAGTTTCTTCTCTATTTCCATTTTTCACAGACCCTGCTTCTGTACAGAGAGGCTGCAGTGGGAATACAAATGCACCCTAGCAGCAGCATGGATTTGTCCTGAGCATGACATCTGGGCTTTCACAAGGGACTGATCCTGCGCAGGGCTGTGGACCGCTCTAACTTCCTCTGGTTGAGTTGGCTGCAGAGGGAAGAGGGGACTTTTTACTACCTTTTGATGTCCCTCAGATCCATGCCCAGATCTCCTCTGGAGGTGAGACCCTACCTTCTCACCACCTTTTCCACCGGCCGGGGTGGAGCAGTGACCCAAGGAGCAATAAAAGGCAATACTGACATGTGGGAACCATCAGGCTGATGAAAAAAACATGGCTCTGATTACCAACTAAAGCCACTTCCCTGTTGAAAGGCTTGCTCAGTCATGAGGTTTTAAGCCACCACATGAGTTTTGTTTGGCCTCTCCAAAGTTGTTTCTGCCAAGACAACAGCAGAGGTGGGCTTTTTGTTTGGAGGAGCTGAACCACAGCTGGTGCAGGAGCCATCAGGGACAGTTCTCTGCCTTTGGGCTGGTGGTGGTCAACATCCACGACTGACCACACAGGGGCTTTACTCCCGTAGGTGTTGATGTGCAAGGCTAATGGCAGAGCATCATTTCTTCCTCAATGTCACCTTGTGATTCAGACTGCTTAGAGCAAGGTCCTACTGACATCAGTAGTCCTGTCTAGTTCAGGGAGGCAATCATGAGAGAAATATCCTCCACCGCACTATCAGGAGGTGCAGACTAAAGCATCCTTTGCATCTGATCTTGGCAAGGATGGGAAAGTGCTGAGCACTGATGAAACACTTGTAAGAGAATAAAGGTTTTCACCAAATGTTTTTTTTTTAACAGAGAGATTTATTTTCACTGAAACTGTTGACAAAGGAAAAGGGAATAATATTTCACATAAAATATGTCTCTGCACATTTTACCAAAAATATTAACAAATGTTTTCTAAACTGTGATTTTTATCAAAACCAGATCATACCATGTGAATGAGCTCAGAGAGCTACAGAGAGACAAATTAGAGCAATTCCCATTGCACTTGCTCCTGCACAGAAGACTAAACGGAGATTTCTGTGTCTCATAGGCGGTCATAGCAAGTTCTCTGTCTCCAATAGCAGGACCAAGGGGGGCAGAGGAGAAAAAAAAATTGAGGAAGGTGAAGAAAAAACTGCACACTTCACAGATGTTGTTCTCAGTAAGATGTCTAAATATCATTCATACTCAGCATATCTGTCAGTGGGAATGGTAGAATTTGTACTATTCAAAACAAGCTCTGTTGACCCAATGGGACCAATAGTGCTACAAAAAATGATCTGTGGTCCCTATCAAGAAATGTAAATGGCTATTAAGGACATCTGTGAAAACTGACTGAAGTCACTGGCATCATATATATGTCAGTATGGCAAGACATGAAGACAATAGGTTTGCAGAAGTATAATTGACCTTCAGAGATATTAATGCTGTTAATGCCACTGCCAGAGAGCGGAACTGGTATACACTTTCTACCAGAATACTTTTCAAAAATACCCCAGATGCTTTCCAAATGTGATTATATTTTAGGAAAGCGTTAAAACATTTATTTTGTCTTTTTTTTTTTTTTTTTTTTTAATATTTCAACTTAAAAAGAAAGGAAAGAGTTTTTATGCTTCAAAATGAATGCTTTAATCAATTTTGTTATATGTCTGAAAAAGTTTCCTCTTTTTCTGTCTTTTAACTTTATTTTCTTCCATTTTCTTTACTCTATTTATTCTTACCCACAGAAAAAGGGGACCAGTAGAATAAGAAGAGGCTTTTGGAGGAAATTGATGTTCTTGTGTTCTCTTCCTTTGTTTCATCAAAGTGCAAAATGATAGAGAAGAAGAAATGGCCTTAGTTTTGAAAAATCAAAACTAAAATTGAGGAAAATGGATTTTGCATTTGTTTTTTTTTAAAGCTAAAATGGAGCACAAATGTAATTGAAAATTAACTTAAGCAGACCTTATTGTCTAGAATATCTGGTGCAAAAATTTAAGACCATTTCAAAAAGGGACTTTTGTTGCAATGTATTTTCCTGAAAAACAGCTTTGATTTTCAGTCTGACAAAAGTAAAGAAGCAAGCTTTGCTTACTGGAACAGCTGGAATTAGAATAAAATCAATTCTACACGACCAATATAGTTGATGCAGAAATCATTACTGACATTATGGATAAGGGACCATTTCTGTAAACTCATTTTTGCAAAAAGAGACCAGGTACCAGATACAGTCGCTTAATCATGGTGCAGTGATGCCCTTTACACTTACTGCACAACCTGTCTAAATGCCTCTTCTTCTGGATCACCATACCAGTAAAACAGACCATTCAATGTCAGGCTTGCACTTTTTCATTTTCTGGCCTTGCCAAAATAAGATACTTGTCCACCAGTCCTGGATATCAAATTTTTGAACATTTGCTATAGCTCATTGTCTCACTTTGTGTGAGATTGCTGATCCCCACTAGCCCACCACTGGACTGTGATGCACTCGCTGGAACTACAAGGCCTGAAAGTCACAAGGTTATGTCATTCAGGAAACATATCTCTAATTGCACCTTTCACTGAGCTCTTGTGTCCCACCGTGGTTGACATCCAGAACAGAAGTATCCAGAAAGGAGCTCTCTTCCTCACAAATCTAAACTACTCTGTACTATATTTTTATTTAATATTTTGCTGGAGACTGAATCATAGCTACTTCACAAGCCCATCCTATGTGACCTGCAGCAGTAAATGGTCATTCTGAGGCTGTTTCTTGAGTCCCTCTGCAAAAAATCAAAGTAAACTTGAATGAAATCAAGTTCTGCTAAGGCCAGCAACCATGATATGAACTGGGGAAAGACAAATGCCAAGACCGTTGTTTTGGTTTTATCCATCCACTGAGTTAGTAAAAGACTGGAGGAAAATGACAAAACACTTGGCCTTCCTCCTGTTTCAGTGCTTTTCTCTGCAATCTGTGCTACAGGGATTTGGGCCATTAACATTTAGATGTAGGCATAGGTCAGCGGCTGGCTGGTTTCAGACTTACAGCTGGAATGCCACTGCCTCTGCTGCTCATTAAATCTAAATGTCTCCTACCACTGGTGCTCTAGTGAGACTTTTAAATTGCAACCAAATTTGCCTCCTCTTTCATCTCTATCGTTACTTTTTGATAGCAAGAATATCAGTCTACAGCAAAAATGTACTGCATTTGCTTCTAGGTTAGATTTTTCTGTATTGGTGCCTAAACTCTGCTAATGATCTTGCAGTCATTTCTTTTCCCAGGCCAATTCCATACACTATATATCACCAAATCCATATGAAACTTCTCTTATTTGACTTCTCTTTTATAGCTTTCAGAACTTATAAGAGTTGCTGATAAATTGCTGCAGTCACTCATTAATTTCGCTCAAAAATATGTGCCTTATTTCTGCTCCGAATGTTTACTTTCATTTCCTAGCTGTTGGGTCATGCTTTTGAGTGATAGAAATTTCTGTTCTTTGTGTAAGTTGTTGCACTTGGTGATCTATTTGTCTTCTCTTCTTCATAAAGCAGATTTACCTCCCCAAGTCTTTCACTGGTGTGTCTTCCAAATCTCTGTTCTTGCAGATCTTTTCTGTTCAGTAGCGCAGTTTCTGACATCCTACTTGCACTGTGGCTGCAAGAACTGGACACAGCATTTCAATGGAGAACAGCCAGTGTGTGAACAGAGGAAATATGATTTATCTCCTCCCATTCACCAACCTACTGCCCAAACTTGTTAAGATCAGATGAGTACACGTGACCTCAATATTGCCCACATTTATCTGGTTCTCTTTCCTGACCACAACTTAACTGCATTATACTGCTAGCAAAGTCTCTTCAGTATGAGTAATTCATAATCCCTATAAGCAGGTGTATAATTTAAGCACTTCAGTTAGAGTATTAACCACATGATTTGTACATAGTCAGAGATGACTATCTCACCTGCTCTGGACAATCTCTTCCTTAGGACAAAATTCTCCTAATTTCAACGAAATAAAAAAGTCCTTTTGTATATTCCTTCTTCTTTTTTTTTTTTTTTTTTTTTTTTTTCGTTTGTCATTCACTCCTCCTACAGTTCTTATCATATTTTTTTTCTGAAAGTTGTGGACCTTTTAGTGCAGTTAGCCCACAGCTAGAGAGGCCTCCTCAAGTATTTGAAAACACGTAGTCAGAGATGTTCTTTAGTTTAGGTTAGACAGACAAATAGATTAAACAGATTTTTATACCAGAAGGGTCTTTGAGGTTGATCTGTGCACCTCTGTGACATTGTCATACGTCTCCATTTAGCAGAGCCTGGATCAGGCTTGGTAACCCTGGACAAGCTAGAGGACATTTGGGTCTTAAACACTTCAACTAACAGAGAATCTCCTAGGCCTGAATAAGACGTTTATCTTCTCGATTCACCTCTGTACAGTATGATCCATAGAATCTGAATTCCCACATCACAGCCATCACTCCTATATCAGCTACAGCCTCCATTTCAGAATCTGCTCATGCTCACCACTTGGACACTCCCTGTAGAGATGTCCTAACAGACTCATCTTCCTGAACTCATCTCTTGCTAAGCTGCACTTTCATGATTAGTTATGCTCCCTATTAAAATCTGATGTGCTATTCGCAGATTTGTGTATTTCTAGCTCATAGTTGGTAGGTTTTGCTGGGCTATCATGATCTTGTTTCCTCACTCATGCAGGAATTGGTGTGCACATGTGCTGGTATTTCACAACTCACCAGTCATTATAACATATTACAGCCACCAGGTTATTTTTTAGGTTATTTCCTGAGGAGATCTACTGCAGGCAATACTATTGGCCATATAGCAAGGTTCTGATATGTGGCCAACGTGGGCCACTTTATCAGTCTTAAGGCTGCAGGGGAACCTTACAATCATCAAAACTGTTCTCCCAGGCCAAACACAATATGATTTTTTTCAACCATGTCTGACTCCCAAGGGTTCAACTGTTCTGCTTGTTACAGAGCTTAAATAAAGACACTTTGCCTAGGCACATTCCCTGGAGACTGAAAGAAAAGAAATGAAGATCCAAAAGCTTCTGTGACTTCTCCACCTCCATTTTTACTTTCTCCCATAAGAAACGTGGTCAGGTCATAAGTTTTTGAGCAGTCCAAGCATAAGGTCTTCTGTATTCCTCACCTTCCTGAGCACAGTGATTGATACCTATTTCCTATGTGCCGATACTGGAATTAGCTGAGTGTATTCATCAGTATATTGTACTTGCTCACAGCTTGAGCCCTCTCTATACCCAGAGAGACACTCTTGGAGTGGGAGTAAGCAATCTCATGTAGGTACCAATGAATAAGCATGTATTTGGAGCTGCCAGTGATGTTGTAACTGGCTATTTTTGGCAAAGGAGTAGCCCAAACAGGACCTTGAATAATAGAAATAAAACCTTATCATTCTCTTCATGCAGAGATGGACATGCCAGGTGGAGAGATCTGAGCAGCTGCTGTCAGCATCCCACTATAGCAAAGAATTCTAAAGCAAGTGGCAGGAAATAGCAGCAGAATGGGAGGAAAAAATCTTTCTAGCATTGCACAACAGTGGTTGTATGATTACTTCAAATTGGTTTTGTTTATTGGTCAGCCTTTTAACTAATATAGTTTTTGTATGCTTCTCTAAGGTAGTGATATTCCATAAAACAGTATTTGAGTGAATATCTTGTAACAATGCTGATTTTTAAGTTTGTACATGTCAAAATGGATGCTATTATATTGCCTAATAAATGGTATTTTGTGGGAGAACAATCTTATTCTCAACAGACAATGACAAAACATCCTTGTCCTTCAAAGTTCAGTGGACTTTATGCTATGTTCTAGGCAAAAAGAGATTTTCCACTGGTGCAGTCTCAGTAAGTTCACAGAGTTAATTAGTATAATACTCAGTCCTCATTCCTGTCAATAGAGTGTAGGTTAAAAGTAGGATTTATGTTATTACAACAGCATTATGATAGTCACTTAAAACACAGTATGCAATCTATAGCTCAAGAAACAGTGCCTGGTTATCCTGATACCTATATCTTTAACGTATGTATCCTCATAATTATCTTGTAGGCCTATTGTTCCTCTTGCACGGCCACAGGACCCTGAGGCACAGTAATCTATCCCAACCCATATAAAAAGTCTGCAACAGAGAACTGAATTTAACTCACACCTCTTGGGATAACAAGACCCTCTTTCTAACTTTTGATTTCAAAAAACGTGACTGTGCAGGTGATAAAAGAAGGTGAATGGCTTGCCTCTCCAGAAAAGTTAACTTCTTGCCTTTGTTCCAGTTATGGATGCACCTTAGATGTGCATGTGACTGCAAGTCTCACCCTGCTTCTTCTTGGGATCTTACTCCCGGGACATGTTTTTAATCTAATTTCTGTAAGGAAACTTCTGTGGTCTATACATGTGAGTAAACAGTTCCCAGTGGATTATTGTATGCTTGTCTCAAGGCAGGATTTTCTTGTATCAGCTCTCAGGACTGCCTTTGTTATACTTCAGGTTTATTAGCTATTCCATGACAAGAAAGTCCATGCACCTAACTAAACATGCATAGGTACATGTATTCAGAAGTGTAATTGAAAACTCTCCCTTCATATAAACAAGACGTTAAGGATAGAGGTGGTTTTAACACTGTCATTCTAGCTTATAGCTCATGGCACTAGCTATGAGCCATTCTATAAGTCATTAGGGGGCAAATAGAGAAAAAAATTTTGGAGGTGACAGGACAGGAATGTAGATTAAATACAGGACTCTTGGTGAATATGTATGGGACCAAGCTGCAGTATATCTGCTACCTTTTCTTCAGTAGGAGAAAGCATGAGAATAGCATCATAGTCAGCCAGTCATCAACATCCTAATAGCTTTTATCAACATAGCATGTGTTTTTAGCAGCCTGCTCCAGTATGAAAGGTGCCAAGGCTTGCTCTGCAGGCTCATGCTACCACAGGAAGCTGTAAAGAAGTTACTATTTCAGTTAAGAACTAGTGCAGGTGTTCAGTTCTTTACTATATATATATATATATATATATATCTCAAACTTTCTACTCATTCCTTGTTATTTCTTTTTTGCTGAGAGGGTGCAATTTGGTGTGGCTTCCTATGCTGGCAGGCACTGTCTAATTGCTTTAACCTGTTTCTGGTTTGTCTCTGATGATGTAAGGCAAACATCCAAAGTTTTTCTGAAGGACGTCCCAAAGAGCATGGAGAAGAGAGAAGGAAATAGAGTGCTTCCTCACAAGGCAGCAGGAACACAGTAATGTCCTTTCAGCACAGAGGTGGAGGCGTGCAGTCCAGACCTATCTATCATTACCATTCATCTTCCAAAGCATTTTGGCCTTGTTCTGAGTGTTATTTTCTTCAACTTGCTCAGCTCAGCTTAGCTTAGCACAGCTCAGCTCATGTCATAGCGATGAGTCAAATGGACAAGATCCTCAGCCTTCACTGGGGAAAAACAAACACCTAGCCCAAGATGGTCATGAGGAGAGTGATGGATGTACAAACAGTGTTGCTCATTTGTGGTAACTAGAATAGTGCTGTGTTTAGATTCAGCATTGGGTTTGGTATGAGAATAATGCTGATAGCACACTGATGTTTTTGGCTGCTGCTGAGATTTCAAGGACTCTCCAAATCCCCATGTCCTGCCCGTGCTCAGGTGCACAAGAAGCAGGGAGGGAGCATGGCCAGAGCACCAGACTCAAATTGGCCAATGAAATATTCCATATCATGGAACGTCATGCTCACTATATAGAGGAGGGGTGGTCAGGAAGGGGCTCTCTCTCTCTCTCTCTCTCTCTCACTTCTGGGATTGCAATCGCGGGATCTTGGTATTTCGGTATTGCTAGCCGGGAACAGGCTGGGTATTGGTCAGAGGGTGGTGAGCAATTGCATTGTGCAATGCCTGTTTATATTTTCTATTGCTGTCATTGTTTTCATTTTATTATGATTATTAAACTGTTTCTCTCTCAACCTGCAAGTCTCCCTTAACCCCTCCAATTCCCTCTCCCATTCCCAGGTCGGGGGGGAGGGTGGGTGAGCGGCTGTGTGGTGTCTGGCTGCCGACCAGGCTCAAACCACAACACATGGTCACATTGTTGCAGATGGAAATATTAACATGGTAATGATTTATCAGCAAATCAAGATTTATTGATCACTAGCAGCACTTAATTGTTATCCAGTTTAAGGATTAACAAAATAATTCAGTAAAATATGTTATGATTAAAATAGCGACTTAAGTGCAGATTTGAAAATGACAAGATTCACAATAACTTACTATAAGGTATCCCAAATCTCTCTCTCTTTCTCTCTCTCTCTCTATGTATGTATATTCATAAGCACAAGACATACAAACACACAGACAGATAAAAATATTTGGATCCAGTGAAATATGTATGTATTCACACTCATGAAAGCAACTGTGTATATTCAGACACGTAGATAGGTAGAGAGGTGAGCGAAAGAGAAGCTAGCCTTCAGTTAAAAATTCCCTCTTCTTAAGTTTAAATACGATGCACCAGTGTTCCTCAATGGGCGATAATTGAGCCTTGAGGGGGTCCAATACACCCTGCCCTTTGTCAGCTTTGATGGCAGACAGTACCTAGAGCAGTTGATACCTGAGAGGTGTCCCACTAAGGGGAGATGCTGGTCACAGGCCTGTTGAGATCCATGAGAGCTCCAAGAGTCTCACTTAGGGTTGCTATTTATAGGGTCCAAGATAATTTACATTTGTCAGTTATTTTACCACTCTGGCCCAACTCAAATGATGAAATATTCTGATGTCTTCCACCAGTTGCGCAGGCCCAGAACTTGCTGGACATCCAGTTCTGTTATTGTCCTCCTTCAGCCACGTCCAGGTACAGATGTACCAGGCTGTCAGGAGGTGATGGACAGTTATTACCGCTCCCAAGCAATAGGGAGAGCAGGAGCCAGGGACGTCAAGAGGGTGCCTTAATGCTCTGGTCCACTGCATTTGCAGCCATACTGCCCTAGGTCGGTATGTGGCCCAGGAGAGGAGTGGAATCGCACCGAGTGGCCCAGCAAGGGGCAGGGGGTGAATTGCACCACCACACATTTGCAGTGATCTGAAATATTATTCTGAGACATGCCAGCACTTCAGAATTAGAATTTACATGAGTACATTAGGAACTGAGTAGGTTAAAGCTAGAAAATCATTATTTGGACTGCTATGTAACTCTCAAGAAATGCAACAAAGTGGAACTGTAGAGTTCATTCTAGTGCAGTTACTCAATACGCTGTGTGCATTAGAAATTATTAAAGGTTTACTGAAAAATAGTTTAAGGAGGGAAAAGAGCACACTTGATTTTTCTATGGAGTTGCATTAAATTCAAGGGCAATCTGTGCTAACGTGTCTCATTTTCTTACCTGTTTCTGGATCTACAGGTAATGTAAGCCTGGGATATTCTGACAGCACTTAACATATGGTCTGAATTTCAGACTTGCTGCATAGACACTAGCATAGGGAGACCATGTAAAATTTTGCAATGCCTGAGATCTGAATTATCCGTTATGGACCTGCTACATGAGTAATCCAAGTTCTTCTGTTTCTGAATTGTCTTGTGAAAAGCTCCAAGTTGTACTAATTTATTCATTAAGCATAGCTCCACGTGCAGTTTATGAATCAGTTGAAGCCTCTGATTGGTTTACACCCTTTGACCAGTGAAGTTCCCATTGAAATGAATGAGATGTTTCCATTCACTGTTTGCCATGTGTGATGTGTGATTGTCCTCTTGGTGAGGGGATGCCATTGTTTCTGATCACTGAAACATTCAGAAAACAAATTTGGAAAAGTGACTGCAGGATACTCTTGTCTGTACATGAATGCCCTTATTTACATGCAAATAAAGATGGTTGTTTGCAAAAAGTGTCATTCTGAGTCATAAGTGTAAACAAAAACCCATTCAAATCAACAACCAAGGACCTCAGGGAAAAAGAAGTGCAGTCATGGTTGCACTGGTGCAGAAGAGCCTTTTGCAAAACACTTGCTAACTATCCCTGCAGCAAGAGCCATACAGAAATACACTCCTGAAATATTAAGGTGGAAGTACAAACATCACACAGCCCTATACTTCTAAGCTCTGTTTGAGATCTACCTTCTGTTCCCTCTGCACCTAAATCTCGTAGAGCCATTGCCTCATACTCCAGCTTAATGTACAGTTGTTTTTCTTGGTTTTTGAGATGGAGGCTTAGAAATTACATGTAAGTAGTTTCCATATGGGAACAAGAGCCATTTAAGTACAGACACCAAGTATCTAGAGCTTAATGTCTCACACACTTTCTGAGATATGGCAGCTCTTTGGGTATTGCCTCCTATATTTTCATTACCTCATTTTCACGGCTATTTTTGTTCCCTCACTAAATGCTTTGCACCATGCAGGATGGTAAAAGTCCAAGGTACTGGAGGGATAAGGCAGCAACACAAAGAATGGCATTTCAAGCTCATGTCCTGCTCTAGTGCCCAGCACTTGCTCTGACTGCAGTCACTGGATAAAAGAAAGGACAGAATTTGGCATGAGGGTTTTCAGGTGAGATTTTCGGAAGCATTCGGTGCCAACATTACAGCAAATGGCAAAGCTCTCATTTTACCACTGGCTTCCAGGGACACACATCTAGGTCTTTACCGAATGCACTTAGAAATCTCCTTCCTAACTCCCATCATTGTCACTGTGTACTCAAGATCAGTAGAAGCAATAGTAAACATGGCAGAAGACCAAGAAGGAATTCAGAGACACTTATTACTTACTTTGAAGCAGTTGGAATTATCCTAGGAAGTAAGAGGAAAATCTCCTGTCTTCAGTTGTCACCTACCTGGGGCCTTCTAAGGACAGGGCAAAACACCAAGGGGATGTAAATGTTTCTGTATTGTCGAGTTTGTCATGCAGGCTTGAGTGTGGCTGCAAAACTTGGTTTGAATTCTATGGCTACAAGTAAAGCATCTCAAAACAGTAAACTGTTTCTCTGGTTCCCTTTTCATGCACAACTGTACAGATGGGAAATGAAACAAAAAAATACGCTTATTTTCCAGATCTGTAAAAACAATCTGCAGAAAAGTTGGGCCAAGATTTAAGGTAGTGGAATAGCAATGCCAGATTTCAAATGTATGAAAAGTTAGTATTTGCAAGGGTAGTAATGCCACCGATTTCTGACAGCAACGGGGAAGGTGCGAGAATGAATGGCACATAAAGCAATCATGCTCTGCCATCATCTCAAGGAGGGTGAATCCTGGGGGCAGAGTTTGGATCCCATCTGGATTTCAGTAAGGGTTTTAAGACCTGGGAAATCAGTGAGGAGACTCCCTTCTGTTTCAGCAGAAGCTGTGAAAAATATTACTTCTCACTGCAATGTTACTAGGAAGCCATTCTACTCTTCACCGTACCACAATGAATAAGAAAACACTCCAGGTTTGACTGTTACACTATGTATGGTTGAACAGACATATCTCTTGTGTTACAGAGTTCCTCTCAGAACTTGTTCAAACCAGAGTTCAAAATTAGTTAATGTTTCCCAGATCTTTCCACTATGAATTTCTGTTTTCAGCTGTTTAGGGGTAGGACTTGACTGGAGAAGATGTGAAGGGCACAGGCTCCAAGGTGGCACACATGTATAGGTCAAATAATGCAAAAGGGAAACGATGTTTTGCAGGAGGAGCTCAAAATCCATTGGGGCATTATCCCCATGTTCAGAAAGTGTCTCTTCACACCTGTCCTGATGTGGACCAAATTACGAACCCTCCAAAAGCTGTGAAGATGGAAAGTGGTGAACTGGTGTTATGCACCTAACCCAGATATGAATGAAGGCTGGGATCTAGAGCGAGGAAGATCAAAGGAGAGGAAGGAGCCAAGGTAGCATACAGTCGCCCTGAGACGACAAAGGAAATGAGAGACATCATCAGTTTAGAAAGGGTCTCTTTAAGAACCTAAAAGCCTTGCTTTTTGACAGACTCGCAGATGCAACCCAAAAGGCCTTTCTGCCATGACGTGTCCTTCTATTTTTCCTTTGAGCAGAAGGAGGAAGGAAGAAGAGAGAGCAGGAGAAAAGAGAAGGAGGTAGCTCACTCCTGCTCTTCCTTGTTGGCTTCTATTTCTGCTGCTTTTGAATGTGCATTACAGTGATGCCTGAGTTACCACTGCTGATATCACACTGACCCGGACCTTGAGATAGAAGGGAATAGGTGTGCTTGGGACTGGCCATATTTCAGGCCAACTGTTGGGAACAGCAAATCACTCTTCCCAGAGGGAATGAAAAAAAGGCTTCCTTTCAATTTAATTAATACTGCCAACAATCCACACTCTACAGCTATAAATACGTCATTAACTTCAAGGGATCTAAGAAGTACAGTGAAGGATTGGCAAAATCGCTTCCATCCATCAGTGTTTGCGATATGCAATCACTTTTTAAACAAAACTCCTGATTTGCCTGAAAACATCAGTTTTACTCTGGAACCCATCGACATGCATACACTTTCCACTTTGTAAGGAAACCAAGTGCAGAGGATGGCATTTCACCCTGTCCCCAGCAAGGTCTTGAGTCCGAGATACTTGGCTGTGAAGCAAACCCAAGCTTCTTTCAAATAATGCTGCATGGGCGGGAAATGCATCCAGAAACTGGGTCTGAAGCCCTTTCTGGGTCTTCCATTGGGAAACTACTGACAGATGGGCAGCATTAGGGGAGCCACACCACTGCCTGGCAGCAGCCAATTCCAGCACCTTCTCTGATCTCTGCCTGCCTTGGCTTGGAGGAGTCATCGTGGTGGTCCATGTCCTTTTCTGCTTCTGGCCTGAACTACTGAGGCTTGATCTACCTGGGGCTTGCTCCAAAAAAAAAAATGGAGCATCTTTTCTACTAATGAGTATTTTAACAGTATATTAGCTTCTTACGCTGTCCATTTCTGGTGGCAGGTCAAGGTGTTAATTGCTCTTGGTTAAGAGCTCCAGTGTCTGAGCAATCTCTTATCTTTATTCATCCTCCCAAAGCAGCTGCAAGCTGAGGACTGTTCATTCCAGCTGCTGGCATTAAATGTTGCCATCTCTGAGGCAGCTGGATCTAATGTGAAGGGCACATGCATCGGTCTATCAGCTTTTCTCAAAGGAGAACTATTTTATGTAAATTTATTAACTTTCACCAAGTTTTTCAGCAAGCACATAAACTAAACAGATCTGAATTCCAAACTCAACTTTTTATCAAATCAGACTGAATGGTGAAACATTCAAAATCTGTCCTCCTTCTCTTGCAGTAGAAAAACAAGTCTGAAGGCTCAGGAACTGCTGTGAAAGGAATCTGTCAGCTCCAGCTCCATCTTACTCAACGTGTCTTGTGCACACAGGTAACACAGGAGTGAGTGAAGGCTGCTCTGGTGTGAGCCCCCCTGCGCAGAGGGACTCCACTCCAGCAGCATCCAGAGCAAGTTGCTTTCATCTAATGCAGGGCAATGAGAGTTTGGGGAAAAGCAACTTTGAGACATTTTCCTACACAGACAAGAACCAAGGATGGCAGGATTCAAGGTACCTGTTAAATGAAGCCTGCCATTGAAAAGTGTTGTATTTAAACATGTTGACTAAAATCACTAAATGCACATCAGAATTTTTCTGTACTTTCTCACGGAGAATTTGGTATTGAGTTTGGGTTTTACTTGGGAGAGGTGAGAGCAGTGTCTCTACCGGTGTAATGCCACCTCGGGAGAAAGAATGGAAGGCATTTTTGGCTCCAGAAGTTTTAAAAAGGGAATAATTATTTCTTCATTTAGCAAAAAACTTCTGCTATCTGCTGGAACTCCTCCATGAATTTCTAATACCTCAGTTAAAAATATACGCCATTTTAATTATTTTTTAAAAAAAGTATGAGTTCAATAATGCCTGAATTCTGATTGACAGTTCTCACCTACATCCAGACAGAAGAAATTCATTCAAATGTTAAAAAAAGGAGTCACTTCTTCAATAAAAAAATATTTCATATACGCTTACATATATTTTATATACACTCGAATATGCATTTTAACACATATTTTGATATATTTTTAAACATTGAGTATGTGTTTCAAATATACACATCACTGAGATTTCAAATAGCCACCCAGCAAATTTTAGCTTAATGAGAAGAGACAGGCAGAAAAAAAACCCTATCCACCTCTATCATAATTTAATTTAAGAAAAACACAGTGTTGGCTGAAATATTTGCCCTTGTTACTCCTGTTCAATGTCATTTTCAAAGAGTCATTCCTCAGAAGTGGACATTCTTTTGAAAATTGCTCCTGGATGACTCCTCTGCTTGCTTCATGCTACTGCCAAAAAAAGCCCACTTCTGTGGAGGTGAGAATGGGAATCAGGACCTTGTTGTACGGGTTTAACCTATATCACTGCTGATGTGAAGCAGAAGCTGATGTGAATCTCTTTGCTCATTGCATTAGTTTTAATAGCTTCTATTTATTTTCAGACATGGGAGATGATGTTAAGAATGGAAGTCTGGTCCACAAAGCAGTGGAACTTGAACCCCCCTGAATTTGTTAACGACATTCAAGCAGAGATTTTTCTGCTCAGCATCCGAGAGAAAACCAAGGTATCTGTGCAGTTTCTTTGCCTGTTTTCTTTGGGTCTGGGGTCAGATATCTGTTATGGTATCACTCTTTCCATATTTTAACAAAGCAGCATCCTTGATAATGCTGTAAATGCTGTTTTGCATTGCTGATCCAACAATCCCTGTGGAAATTCCAGGGACTCAAACAGCAAAAAAGAGTAGTGTTGCTGTTGGTGTGTAGGGGATGTAACAGCTTGGAGAGGAACATCAAAGAGCTTCTACCTTGAAAGGTGAATCTCCTGCAAAAGAAGTCTTCAGTCAAGGATCAGGCTCCTACCAGCAGTGGGATTTTTTTTTTTTTTTTTTTTTTTTTTTTTTTTTTTTCCCTAACAGAATGAATAAAAAGCATAGGAACTTCTGACCCAGTATTTCTTCTGTTGAGTGATGAGGAAAAGGGAAGAAAGAACTACTTCAGTCTTTAAGGTATCACTATAAAATATGAGAGCCTTTATCAGCTGTGAATTTGGAAATATCTCTACGTATAACCTTCTGTTTCCAGCACCTCACCATCACATTGTTTTGGGATGGACATGTACTCCATTGTATAACATACACATGAGAAAATTTTTTCTAAAATTCCTCCATGAGAATTACAACTAGATTAGAAAATCACAGCAATTTGCTTCCCAGCCTGACACACAAGATCTGCTTGCTGGCGAGATTGCAAGATACACCATAAATTGAAACACCAGAATTAGCCTGAGCATCTTAATTTTCCCAGCATGACAACTGTATTACTTTTCTACCATGTCCTAAATTTCTTGCACTGTGTCTCTATTTGTCACAATCTCTAGAGAACTGTGACACAACACTTTTGCTCCTGCACACTGGCAGCTCCACTATGTGCAAGGTTCAGTGGAATTTGTGCCTTCTCAGATTTATTAATTAGATTCAAGAGCAGGCCATTACTCAGGACTAGAGAGAAAGATGAGGAATTTTCATGACCTGTATGCGTAGCACGTCCCAGGGAACAATTTGAAAGGACTGTAATTCATTTCAACACTCTGCTTTGAGTCCAGGGTCCAGACAGTGCTGCAGAAAATGGCAGCAAGACTCCTGTGGGTTACTGATGATGAATGGGAATGTTTTCTTCCTCGTGGGTTTTCTCTGATGGTAGTCTGCACGTCAAAAACTCTTCTAAGTTAGGTGGCTTTGTTTAACCTGTGAAAGACTGCATTACTCTTTTCCAGTAGTGTTTTGCTGTGAAAAGCACTAGAACAACTTGTTTTAAGACCCTTAATTTTCCACTGGTGAGAATCATCAGCCAGGTACCTTCACAGATAAATTGGTCCCTAGTTTGGGGATCTCTTGACTGCAGAACCTCCATATTCTGCTGCTTTTGGAACTTTATTATTTGATTGGCTGAGTTCAATACACCAGAACATGATGAGTGATGATCTGGGGTGAGTGATGGTTAGACTGCAGGTTAGCAAAGTGAGCTGTGCACAGCTTTAGTAAGCTGGACGGTTTGCATCACCCTTTCTGACTCAGTAAGAAGAGCACACACCGCTCCCTTTGGGATAAAATATGAGTCTGACTTTGTAATGTTTGCCTTAAACCTGCAAATTCTCATTTCCTTCTTCAAACCCAATCAGTTTTGCCTTGCAGCAGTAGCAACTGCCATTGCTGGTATGTCTCCTCAGTTCACAGAAAACCTCTCTCACTAGCAGTGCGGTTCAATTGTCTTTCTGCAGCTGGAGCTGTCATTTTAGAAGGTTACTCATAGCTGAATAGTTCAGTTCCAGTTTCATCTCTCCCAAAAGCCAGCAAGCTCAGTTCAGAGCACTAATACACCATGTGTGCCATGTGAAATGCAGCCTTCACTCTGCTAAGAAATAGCCATCACTGCAGTCCCATCCTGTCTGCCAAGGAATGGCCATAGCACATAGCCTGCTTATTTTCTCAGTGCTTAATAGTTCAGTTCACTTGTTGTCCCCAAATTTGCACTATCCCCCACCAATGAGGACACTGTGCTTGCTCTGCTTTGCTCTTGTCCTGCTGCTGTCCTTTTAGATCTGTATCTTCACCCTTGTAGGCTGGAGATGTCAGCTTCTCTACCTGTGCAGTAAGCCATGCACAGGGGATTCCACAGCCAAGCAGTACATCTTCCTTCCCAGAAGACCAACATGATAGGACCTGTTCAAGCTGACAACTATTCTCAACATATAGTTGAGTTGCAACTAAAACTCAACCTGCAATTAAAGCCAACTGGCCTTTACTGAGGAGGTAACTGATTCCTGGTTTCAGACCATCTCTAGGTGTTCAAGATGCATTTATCCAAGTGTGCAAGCAGTACAAACTATAATTCATTATCTTGAAATTATAAAGACATGTAGCAAGGGCTACTGAAGTCCTCAATTTCCATTTCTGTTAAGACTATTAAAAAAAAAAAAAAAAAAAAAAAAAAGAGCTTATTGCCTCTTCCCATGTGGCTGCTGCCCTGTCATCCAGTTTCACCATGTGGCAGAATGTCAAGACTGTTGGAGCCCTACTACACAGCACATGTGTAATGGAAATACAAAGGCAGCCAGAGCCAAGTTATACCATATACGTGAAAGACCTGTTAAAAAATCCCATGCTGTAACAAGTGATGTAACAGAAGCAGCACAACTTTGTCCTTTTTTTATGGGATGAAGCTCAGCATAAATGAAATAAAAATGAAGTTGTCATAGTTACCCTCTGGACAAAAAAGAGAAAGAAATATTCACATCTGAAGAGAAGATCATTGTGAAGTCTTTCTCTGTCAAAAGCTGATAAAATAACGTAAGATTTGCCATAGTAGAACTAGAGATAAAGTTTTGATGCAAATCTCTGCTCCAGGCTGGGACTATCTCCAATTTCAGTGGCCAGCTCTGGGTTTTTGTGAGAGGCTCATCTCTGACTGAAACAGACCCATTGCAGGTACCCACTCCAGCTGAATTTCCTGTCTCCTGGCACTGGCTGATCTGATGCCCTTTGACAGGAAGCTCACACCTCCCATCTATTTTGACACACTCAGCATTTTGCAGACTGCAGATGCTGTCTTCTGACACAGAAGAGGTGGATATCCCTTATATGTGTTATACACACTTGCATGAATACAGGCAAAGTGATCAATTACCATCTATGCTAAGGCATGCCTCACAACTTACACAAAATAAAGGATGTAAATATGTACTGTGAAGGAGAGTGATTCTAAGGGAGTAAACTGTGGCAGTAACTAAAATTACAAAAGGGGATTGAAATAATTTATAAAATATGTCATCTGTAGAGAAAATTATTTTCTGCCTATTAATTGCAAGAAAATAGAAGACTCATTATGGAAAAACTGAAGGACAGAAATGGAAAATGACTTCTGGAGTATACCTATCATTTGTAATTGCAGCTGTAGAGATCTTGCAGCCATTGCTTTTTATCTGTGGTTTCCTGAGGTCTTCCCACCAGCTCTTAAACATTTCTCCAAAAGGATTTTCTATAAAACCACAGCCGATGCATATATTAAAACAAGGTCCTAAAGCACGAATGCCTGATGAAACTGTATTAGGATATGCTGGAGAAGAACAAGGCAGCACGTGCATTGCCCAAATGTCAGCAGCATGAGTGGCATATAGAAACCCTGTAGCTAAAGGCTATCAAAGGCATCTTTATTGACAGAGAAACCCCTTTGCTTTGCTCAGTGGTGACAGAATCCTTGATCCTCATTCAGATCACAGCAGTAAATGCTGGTGATGTCACTCAAGTCATATTGACTTGAAATTTGATCTAGTTTCTTCTCGTCACTGGATTCACATTCCCAGAATCTGTTATCATTTTCATATATATTAGCCACAGCCCTTATAATGAGAAGAAATTTTCTCCAAGGCAGAATTGTTTTAAAGACAGATAAATTAGAAAAGACAGATCTTATGATGTCCACAAGGAACTTTACTCTTCTGCATTGGTTTTCTCTGAAAAGTTCTGAAAAGCAACAGTGAAAAATGGCCCAAACTCAGAAAGTGAAGAAGAGAAAGAAGGACGAGAGAGAAAGAGAGAGTGCCCGGAGCTGCAATTTGAAGCACTTTTGGACTTTGCATTGTAAAATATCTTTAGACCATTCCCCAGTGAAACAAGACTTGGAAAAAAGGGAAATCACCCCCTTCTTTGTACTTGGTGAGAATCTGCCAGAAACATACCAGTGTTCTTATCTTATGTCATTTATCACATGCCACTGGAAGATGCCTGACTTCAATGGATCTCATCTAGATTTGTACCCACACTGGTAAAGAGATCACAAATACTCTACATCTGTCATCTGTTTTGATAAGTGGCAGATGTATAGTCTAGCAGTGATAGGACCTAATTTTAAGGATTCTGGATGCCTCTCCAAGTTTAGAACAAAATCCTCCAGGTAACCCATCTGAGCATTTTACTTGATGATTTAATGGCACCTCTGGGAAATGTTCTGCAGAAAGTCAATGAGCTGCAGAGGTAAAGAAGGAGAGAGGTTTGGTATGGGTACAGATTGCTGGGCAGCCCTGCTCACGCAAAGCGCATCAACGGCTGCTGGGGCAAGCGAGCCCTGAACGTGAGGGTGGCTCTGGCCTTGCCACTGTCCGTACCCAGCAGCTGAGTGCCGCTCCTCTCCATGCCGCAAGTTAGGAGCAGCTCTCTCTGCAGACACGTGTGTGCCGTGGGAGTAGCACCACAGGCGGATGCTGGGGGACACACCTGAAGGCACATTCTGGCCCTGAGCAGTGCAAACACAAGATTTTTCTTGTCTACGTGCCTTAGGAACGATGTCTTAGTGCTGAGTGACGTTTTAGCAGTTTTTGCGCAGAAAGCGTGCATTTCTGCGTTTGCTAAGACAGATAAATCCCTCATCAAATAGTATGAGCCCTGGCTGGATAGAGAATGTGTCCTCTGTGGCTTTGTCCTCTCTCTGTATTAGCCTCCTTCTTTCCTTTTCCCCTTCTCTTCACACATGAAATTAAATAGCTCGCTTCCTCTGCAACATGCCCCAGGGAACATGTTTGACTGGTTTTTCTTTCTGTTTGTTTTTGTTTTTTTTTCAGGGCTAGGAATCTTTTGGAATGGGATGTCAAAGAAGGGCAGTATGAAGTAAAGGAGCTTCAGGTAGACTGCTTAAAGAAGTTCACCTTGATGGAAAAGAAGGGGGTATTCCATGTAACAAGAACTGATCAGCAGTCATCTGACAGAAGACTGAAGGGATATCTTCTGTTTTAAAAATAGTGAAGTGATACTACTCATGTGGGAGGAGCAGGCTGGCCTTCGCCTGCCCCTTTTAGCGACACCAGAACAGGGTGGTTAAGTGAACTGCAAAAGCCTTTACTGTTTTCTTCACTGGTACTCTGTAACAACCCTTCTTGGCTGAGTGTGTCACCCCAGGTGTGTCCAGGATCAGGCTGTGGAATAACTCAGGGTCTCAGAGGTTTCCCTCCATCTACTTCAAGTTTGCAAATAGGCATTTGTTTTCCACAAATGTTAGTCCCACTAGCTAAATACCAGGATCTCAAGGAGTGATTCTAGGATCTCAAGGATGAGTTTTCCATCGCTGTATCCTGCCACGGGTAACAGTGCTCCATCCGGCCAGGACTGACACATCTGTGGTCTTGGCACTGGACTTAGTCAGCCCTTTTCTGAGGGAAGCAGGAGAAAGAGGTGACTCCTGTGCAGCCTGGCAAAATGGTGCTGGCTCCGCAGCGCTCAAAATGGATGCTGGTTTTCAGGTAGCAAGGGCAAACACGAATTCCCTTGCAAAGTTTGTCTGTTGTTTGAGGATGCTCTTTTGTAAGGATGCTGCTCAGAAAAACATTCAAGAAAAATCTCACCCTCAAATTTCAATACATTATGCAGGAGCTACAAGAACATGTGTAACCAATTGTACTGCAAACATAAAATACAAGTTAATTCTCTGTCAAGTGCTCCCGAGTGACATAGTCTGTAACGTTTCCTTAAGTCAGCGAACGTAACCTTGGGATGTGTACCAGTTAAAAATAAGGTTTTACAAATGCTTCTAAAAGCAAAATGTTTTCCATTACCTGGTTCAGTCAAAGCACTTAACAACTCTTCAAGTCAATATTGGTAGTTACATGAGACCAAAAAATCCTCCAGGAGTCATCTGGGAAAGCACAGAAGAAAAACCCATGTCTGTCTTGTTTTAACTTCCAACCTGGTTTCTGGATTTCCCAATTCTTCTTTTTCTGGGAAGGAAGGGGAAAAGAGAGAGAGAGAGAAAAGTCTCTGTGGAAGGATACATTTCCTTCAGAAGAGAAGTGCGTGTCCTCTTGTGAATACACCTATTCATCAGTGTCCAGGTATAAAAATGACAAAGGGCAAGAAATAAATCCACAGTCTTCCCGTCTTCCGTGATTTTACGTCTGTCTTGGGCCACACTCAGCAGGCTGGAAAAAGACCACAGGAATGCAAGATGAAAAATATATGAAAATGTAAGGTATTTTTAAAGACTGGAACTAAACCTAGCACGCCTTCCTAGTTTAACTGCAGCCAGATGTATGAACAGGTACGAAGTGCGAACTGTTCTGATCTTACCTCTTCCTTTTATTTTCAATTCATAAGAATTACTGTGTTTAAATTAGACCATTAGAGCCTGAGCCTGTTGTTCAGGGAATTTCACACAGACAATCTCAAGACGTGTGCACGTGGTGGGATGATCCTCTGCAACCATCCCAGGTAATGTGGAGAGGGTCCTATCACAACTTCTGAGGTGTGTTTGCCCAGGCTGAAGACTCTTGGACATGGGAGGGGAGACACAGGAGAGGATTTTGCGTTCATGGAGGGATCCTGCTCAGCAGAGCACCAGGAAACACAATAAATTTGTGAGAAGGGACAAGAACATTTTAAGCTCCAGATGCAGCACCTGGCTCGCCAGGCTTGGGGCAGCCCTGGGGCTCCTGGTGCTGTTTCTGTGCAGAGAGTTGCTGACACTGCCAACACCCTGTCAAGCCCTGCAGGCCCTCCACAGCGCTGCCCCTCTGCCAGTTGTACTGCTTTACCAAGGGTTGTAGTTATGATGATGTGTATGTGACAAGAAGAACCGTACTTCATCATGAGAAAGGTGTTTTTCTTCATGGGAGTTATTCAGTGTCCCCCTGGGGCACTCCCTGCAGTGCGTCTTCACACCTACCAGTGCAGGACAGAATATCCCCTTTGCAAGGAGCTGTACATTTTCCTTGTGCTGCTGATATCCAACACCTGTGCATCCTGAGGGTGATTGAACTATTGCCTAAGACAGTGCTACAGGAGAACAAAAAAAAAAGCAACACCAAACAAACAAACAAAAAAACCACAAACCAAACCAAACCAAAACCAACCAACCAACCAAAAAAACACAAACCAAAACAAAACAAAAATCCCCAAGCAAAACCAAACTGCAACAACCTTACTGAAATGCCAGTTATTACAATTTGCTGTACATTTCTGACATATATTCTCCATCATATATTTGATTTTGCCTCCCATTTTCTGCCACATGTTTTCTGGGTCTCTACATGTTACCGTGCAAGAATGTTGTGACCTTCATAAACTGATCTATGCTCTGTTTTCACAGTGGTTTCTCAAGGATGAGGGAAGAGCATGTTATTCAAACCATGGGCCTCGTGCTTCCCTCTGCTGTGCAATCAAGAGAAGGGCAGAGGTGCACAGAAACCATTTCCCAAGATCCCGATACTCTAAAGTGTTACTGTGGGCCTATCAAGAGTGTACTGCCCTAGCATCCACACTGTTTATGAGACAAATAAAGAGATTCAGTTTAGGTGGATGAGACCTTTTGCACTGAAAAATAATGTTAACTTTGTATAATTAAATACTACACAGAGCTTAGTATGTTTGGAATATTTTGCTGTTGACCAAGATATTAATTCTTTCACTCCCCCCTCACCCACATAAAATACTTATGAAAAACATACCTTTCTATTTTACCTGGAGAAGTCTTCTCTCAACATTTTTTACAGCAAGCTTCAATGTTAATCTGGGAAATCAGAGCAGTGGAATGGAGCATGGCAGTTCCCACACCCATTTTTCCAACCCTGCAGCTGATGACGACTGAAGCTGAGATGACTTGGCAAAGGCACCTGCCGTGAGCTGGAGGTGTCTTGGGAAGGAATTAAGAGTATGGAAACAGTGACGCCCTGCAGCCCGTCATCGCTGTTCAGGTGCACGTGGGCAGTTAGGGGAGGTCGGTGCCTGCGCACAGAAGACACGGAGGCAAAGGGCAGGGTCGGGAGGTGGTCCTGTCCCACTGTGATGGGAGGGAGGTGGTGCAAGTGACAGCCCTGTGTGTGGCAAGCAGTGGGGAAAGGGCCGGCGTTCGTTGTGAAAATGTATCCCTAAGTCGTGTTTTGGGGAGCCAGGCAGTAATCTAGCCATCGCCTCTTTCCTCCCTGCCGCGGACACAGGTTCTGCTTATGCAGCTTAAGCCACAGCCGGTCCCACGGACAGGGGAGGGCACCGGGGGCACTTTGCACCGGGAGCCTTCCCAAGACCCCGATGATGTGCATTTGTAACGGCACCTGGAGGCATTGCCAAAGCGACGGAGTTGGGCTTAAGGGCACACACACGGCTCCTTGTCCAACCTTGCTTGCTGGCACAGCCAGCACCCCCAGCGTGATAACTCTGACGAGACCCGTGTGCGTTCGTGTCCACTGCTGAGCTGCTCCGTGGCACAGAGACGCTGCAGCCGGGGCAGCCATCAGTTCCTCGGCTGGCAATGCGGAAGTGGGAGAGCTGTGGAAGAAGCTCTCACCCTCAGGTCTGGCCTCTGCTGAAACCAGTCCCCCTGCATTCCCCAAAACACAGCAAGAAGTTGTTTCTCACGCAGTTCAGGGCACTGAGGGAGAGTTGAGGCTGGGTTCAACGTTAAGAAAGTCCATCCCTGTCAGAACCAATGACCGTCCTCTGGATTCCAGGTCACCCCTCTCCTAAAGCAAAGCCTCCGGGAGAGACCCGGGCAGAAAGCTGACGAGGCATTTCCCAGGGCATAAGCACCAGTTCGCCTCAGGCACTGCTTCTCTGCGCCCTGCAGGGATGAGATCTGTTAAGAGGCACCTTTCCGCATCTGTGTCTGTTCTCACGCCTCCCGTGACAGCAGCTGGGCTCCTCTGGATGCCAGGGCACAGCCAAGGGAGGCAGGAGCCTGTTGTTATAAAGCAGAGTTCCGAGGGCTCTTTTCTGGGGGAGAAGCAATGGGGCATCTACAAAGGAGCCCGCTGCCGTGATTCCTACTGCCACGCGACACGGCAGCTGCTGAAACCAGCAGCAGAAAGATCAGGTCTCTGCACCCTCTTGTGAACGTTCTCCACAGTTACAGCGGCGCAAATCCACGGGCCCTCTGCGGCAGGGAGAGCGGCTGTGACACTCGCTCCTCCAGCACACCAGCAGGCCAGATGCCGGCGCTGAAGCGCTGGTGCTGTCAGCAGCTGTTGAACACAAGCCACGCGAGAAACAGCGGAACTCGGGGGATTATCCAGCCCCTTCGCTGGCGGGTCACTCCTTTCCACACCGGGCTGCCTCACCGACTCCAAAGACGCCCGAACCTGAGCTCTGCACGCACAGACCCGAACCCCAAACCCCGGCGCAGGCGCAGACACCTCCAGCAGCACAGACATCAGCCCACCTGGAGAGCTTCCTGCTTCGTCACCCGCGGTGGGGTGCAGAGGCACGTGCTGGAGGGGGCAGGGTTGCAGCTCATCGCGACCGGTTCCACTGACCGCCAGCAGAGACCGGGGGTGATGCCCAGTTGGGTCCCCGTCGGCCCTGCGGCCAAGCCACCTTCCCCGCTGCCCGCTCTGCCCTGGGCCTCCGCTGCGCTGCGGGCGGGCGGCTGCAGCAGGGTTCCCAGCGGGAGGAGGCGCCGCCGACACGGCCCTGGGGCTGCGGGGGCCCACGGCCGTGCCCCCCAGCAGGCGGGCGCCACCCGCGGTGGGGCGCGGGGGGCAGGAAGAAGCACTCAGAGACGGGGTCAGGGAAAAAGGAGTTTATTTCCCCTTCCTGGGAAAGGGGACACGCGGCAGCCCTGCTCTCAGCGCCGGCGGGGCGGCCTCTTGCCGGGCTGGGGACCGTCCCGGGGGCCGGGGGCCCTCCTCTTCGGGGGGCGCCGGGGCCCCCCAGGCGAGCGGTCCCTGCTTAGTAGATCTTTTTGGATATAAGTGCCTTAAACTGTGGAAACGAAAACTGCTATACATGATGAAATTCACTGTCAGTGAACTATCTGAAGAACAATGCAGGTTCAATTGACAAGATGTTCCCTGCTTCAACAACAAGGAGGCACTACTGAGGTTTCACATTTCCCTGAATTTTGGGAAACCTACAGTTGGGAACCTATATTTGCTCTGCGTAGAAAATGCTGTGCTCTCCTACTCCTCATATCTAGAAGCCAGCTCAAAAATAAGATCTGGAGAGGGGCCACCATTCACCTCGGCCCACAAACAGTTTAGATATGGCCAAACATAGAGTAAGTGCTTTAATGACTCTCTTTAAATGGCATGAATGAGCATAATGATTGCTTTTTAAATTTATAGGCAATCATAGAGTACATTGCTTACATATGGAAAAGATAAGCACCCGTGGTCTCTGAGGGACAGGAGAGATAGCCTATCTACTTTGGCATAATATCTCTAAGAGTGAACAGAGAAAGAAGGAATGTAAGAAACAGAGCAAGCATGGAAAAAGAAATCCCTCACGATACTTTGCAGCAGCCAGAGGTTTGAGGATTTTGTAAGTTGGATGTTATGTTCAGATCGTTGTTTTGGAAGAGCCGTAGATGGATCTGTCCTTAATGAATTTGGCTTATGCCCTTCTGAAGATTTTTATACTTTTGGGCTCTGTGCAATGACTACCTCAGTTTATTTCAGTGTTGTGTAAAGAAATCCTGCACCGAGGCACCAGAAGCAGTAAAGTTCCTCCCTTTCACAGCAAGGAAATAATTAAACTATGATCCTGAGTAAAAGTCTCGTTCCCTGTCTGTATCTCGGCTACTGATCCTTGCTCTGAAAGTAATAGCAAGAACATACATAGCCCTATTCTTGCAATACTTTCGTCTTCCAATTATTAGAGCATTTAAAATGCCACAACACCGGAAAATATCAAAGGTAATAGAAACTTTATGAAGGAAATTGCTAGTACCAAATTAATCCCTTCTGCCACTCTGCTGAAATCAGTGAATTAGTATCAGGGAGGAATTTGGGCTGTGATCTTTGAAACACTACCTAGCACAAGTGAATTGCACACCAAAGGCTTTTAAACCATGTTAGATAAGCTACATAGTCAAGGCTAATGTTATTGTAGTGACATGGTAACATTAGAACTACATTACAGACAATTTCATTCTGCTCCTATGTGCCTTCTTTAGATGCCCGTTATCTTCATTTTCTGCCCATTTATGCCAATTATTGCTGTGATTATAGGCCTGACACCAGATGCACAAACGGCCCATGTGCTGTAGGTCTGGCTGCATTCAAGAGAATCAGTCAGGCTCACGATTCATACAGTTTATTCTTACGTGAGATCTACAGATCCTTTTGAGATTACGTATGACAAATGCACAAACAGCAGGTTGCCTATATAGCACTACACACAAAAACAATTGCAATCACACACTTAATTCCCGGGTAATCACTTGGCATAGCCAAGGGCATAAATCTTACCAAAAGACATCCCTCCCTGGGGGAAGGGGGTGAGCAGCACAAACCCATTGATCTGTCCCTCCGATTAGATGTCAGATTATCGTCCCTCTGAGTTACATACAAACTTGGGGTAGTATTTATCTGGATGTGTATGTGCGAGTGGGTGGGACTGTGGTCAATCCGTTGTTTCTGGAATAAAGATACAGCACATTCCTTGGCACAATGTGCACGCAGTTACGGTAGGAAAAGCGGAAGCATGGGAGAGAGTGTCTGCGGAGTTGTGCAAAACATTCCTTGAGAAAAGGGGAAGAGCAGGAGATAAACCTGTATAATTCTGTCAAATATTCCTTGAGAAAAGTGGGAGAATAGGACCACGTGGCCTCCAATTCACATTCTTCCGTGGCGCCATGACAACACAAAACACTGGATCTTCTCACTGTCCTGTGCTTGTTTTGGGCACCAAGTGTTAAGGAAATATGCATTTTACAGTTTTTTCACTCTTTCGCTTCTCCCACACTTCACAGCAATGCATGAAGAAAACCAATGCCCACAGGTGGCAGGAGCC